>NC_141548.1:74062500-75392500 GCF_021556685.1 Rattus norvegicus
TGCACAGAAGTTATTTTTACGCTTTACTTGTGAAACTTAACTGCTTACATGTGCAAAAGGAAACACATTGTTGCATTCTGTCTCTGTGCCATTAGAACTTCCACCATCTGCAGCTCATCACTTTCTTGGTCAATTATAGATGAACGAAGTCCTAAGCCACGGAATGGATAATCTATCAAATATGTCCAGAGGCAGCAGACTTTCACAAAACCATTTCCCAGTCAAGGTACTTGTGCTATTATTTGAACAGTTTTCTTTCTCTCTCTCTCTCTCTCTCTCTCTCTCTCTCTCTCTCTCTCTCTCTCTCTCTCTCTCTCTCTCTCTCTCTCTCTTGGTTTCATGTCCTTGAGCCTGAAATATTATTAGCTTCTTGAGGGCCTCAAGTAGTCATTTCAGTTTCTTAATTAGAAGGAGGTAAAAGATAAAATTTTAAAAACATGTTGCATTAGACACACAGTAAAAGAAAACCTACCTGTTTTAGTGCTGATTTTGAAACAAGGACTCAAATATTACATGCTGACCTTAAAGATGTAGATGATGCAACCTACATTTTATCCCCTTGCTCGGTCCACACCTGATCAGTTGCTATAGCTACGTAATGTATTACTGATCACCAGCATAGTTCATCATGTATTTTAGCTAAGCTACCAAACTTGTTTCATCTCCAGATCAAGACTTTATTTTTCCCTTTCTTAACTTCCTTTTGTCTTTCTCCTTTCTTCTCTTTTTCCTTTGCTTAAAACCAGGGTCCATTTTATTAATTTTGTCTTCCCTTAAGAAAACTATAGCCTTACCATATTGGAAAATTAAAAGCAATTGTTTCTTCTGGAAAACTGACTATATGGAACCAATACACTACAAATTTTTATTATTTATTAAATAATTTTGATTATTAATAGAATATGACTCCACTATAGTTTTAAGTTGTCTTTCAACATCTTAATATTTTTAAAAGTTCCATATCTCCTTAGAGAATTAAGGCAATTTCTTAACTGTGATTTCCATGAAATCCAAAGGCAAGTTACGTACTTTTGACATCCAATAATAAAATAAGTTGCAATTACAAAAGAGAGGAATGGGTGCATTGTAAGGGTATTCCAATCAAACCAAGACCAAAACCTGCCATGGCAAATACCGGATCCTGCAGTACCATATTTGGCATTTCAGATTTTGGTTTAATAGGAGTTCAGTAGCTCTGCTTCTTCAGGGTTGCTCTCTGCATCAAGAATCTCTCCTGGGCTTTTTTCTTTTAATTTTTTATTAGATATATTTCTTTACTTACATTTCAAATGTTATTCTCCTTCCCGGCTTCCTGTCCATAAGCCCCCAACCCCTGTAGCTCTTTCTTGGCAGAAGTTTCATGGTTCTGCACATCCAAGATATGGGTGTGTTCCCATTTGCTCCTGAAAATTGTAGACCTGCATGAGAAACATTAGTAACAATAACAATTACAAAATTACCAAAATTACCATCCTCCAACAGCAATATTATACTGATGTTCAAATTAGCCTCATAGAAGTTCCTAGGACAGGGAAAGAGACAGTCAGATTAGTTTTGTTGTTTTATTTGGGGGGGGTTACCCCCCAGTGTGTGTGTGTGTGTGTGTGTGTGTGTGTGTGTGTGTGTGTGTGTGTGTGGATTGTTTATTTGTTTGCATGTTTGCTTGTTTTTGTTTTTGTGGGGTTGGGTTTGTTTATTTGTTTGTTTGTTTTTTTTGCCAGAATATCACAAGTTAATGAACCAGTTTCAAAGAGAGACCTTTTTCTCCTCTGACGCTTTACAGTGCTGACCTTCAAATTCCACACTCCTTCATGTTATACAAATCTTAGCACTACTGTGTGGCACGCTTCTAGTATCGTTGTGAGCAGGCTCAAAAGAGAGTAGATGAAAGGAACAGGTTACCAAAATGGTTGTATTATATAGGGACAGTTTAAAAGTTAGTTACTTTTATTTGCCTGACATAATAATTTTCATCTCTGAAGCATACTGCTATATTGTTCTAAATACAATGTAAATATTGTTTTAAATATATGTAAATACAATGTAATATTGCAATTTATCTCAAATACTCATTTTGGCATTTCTCTATAAGCCTCTAAATATAAGAGTCTTGATATGAAATCCAGTTAAAATGAGGTAACCCAATCATAGAAAAACACACATGGTATGCACTCATTGATAAGTGGATATTAGACTAAATACTTGAATTACCCAGGATGCACTGAACATATGAAACTCAAGAAGGATAACCAAAATGCGAATGCTTCACTCCTTCTTTTAAAGGGGAACAAGAATACACTTGCGAGGGAATAGGGAGGCAAAGTTTAGAACAGAGGCAGAAGGAACACCCATGCAGAGCCTGCCCCACATGTGGCCCATACATATACAGCAACCAAACTAGGTAAGATGGATGAAGCAAAGAAGTGCAGGCTGACAGGAACCGGATGTAGATCTCTCCTGAGAGACCAGCCAGAATACAGCAAATACATAGGCGAATGCCATCATTAAACCACTGAACTGAGAATGGGACCCACGTTGAAGGAATCTTAGAAAGGACTGAAAGAGCTTGAAGGGGCTTGAGACCCCATATGAACAACAATACCAACCAACCAGAGCTTCCAGGACTAAGCCACTACCCAAAGACTATACATGGACTGACCCTGGGCTCCAACCTCATAGGTAGCAATGAATAGCCTAGTAAGAGCACCAGTGGAAGGGGAAGCCCTTGGTCCTGCCAAGACTGAACCCCGAGTGAACGTAATTGTTGAGGGGAGGGCGATAATGTGGGGAGGATGAGGAGGGGAACACCATAGAGAAGAGGAGGGGGAGGGGTTAGGGTGATGTTGGCCCGGAAACCGGGAAGGAGAATAACAATCGAAATGTAAATAAGAAATAATCAAGTTAATAAAGGTGAAAAAATGTGTACATTTATTTAATAAAATAATATTTTCTACTTAATTAACACCCTGAGAAGAATGAATGTGTATCTCCTTATTTGATAATTTTTTTTATAAATACAATACACAGACACATATGTGTGTATGTGTGTATGTACATATATATGCATATGTATTTTTTAATTTTATTTTTCTTGGATATTTTATGTATTTACATTTCAAATGTTGTGCCCTTTCGCCTCTCTCCCATAACCTCTCTCAACTCCTGCTTCTATGAGGATGCTCCCACTACCAACAACCCACTCCAATCTCAACGTCCTGGCATTAAGTTACATAGGGAAAGTGAGCATTCCCAGGAGCATTTTCCTCCTACTGATGCTAGACAATGCTATCCTCTGCTACATATGTGGCTGGAGCCATGGATCCTTCCATGTGTGCTCACTGGTTATTGGTTTAGTCCCTGGGAGCTCTGTGTGGCGAGGAGATCTGGTTGGGTGGTATTGCATCTGGTCCTTCTAAGCCCTATTTGGTTGACATCCTCCTGTGGCCTGCTCTTTTCTGAGGGAACATGGAGAAGGTGTGAGTCTAGGAGAAAGAGAAACACTGGGAGGGGTGGAAGGGGAAGTTGCACTGGAGATGTAATAAGTGAGAAGAGAAAACCCAAGCAGCATACACCAACTGATATGAGACCGCCAACACATTTAAAGCAGTTTTTATCATGATTGCTCTTTAATAGTGCTTGAGGTCAGGAATGGTGATTCCTGAAGAAGCTCTTTTATTGTTGAGGATAGCTTACGCTATCCTAGGATTTTTAACTTTTCAAATGAATTTGCAAATTACTCTTTCTAATTCCATGAAAAATTTAGTTGGAATTTTGATGGGGATAGCATTGAATCCGTAGATTGTTTTCAGCAAGATGGCCATTTTTACTGTATTAATCCTACCAATCTATGAGCATGGGGGAAACTTTCCATCTTCTAACATCTTCAATTTCGTTCTTCAGAGACTTGAAGTTCTTCTTATACAGATCTTTCACTTGCTTGGTTAAAGACAAAAAGAGGTATTTTATGATATTTGTAACTATTGTGAATGGTGTCATTTCCCTGATTTCTTTCTTGCCTGTTTATGCTTTGGTAGAGGAAGGCTACTGATTTGTTTAATTATATACCCAGCCACTTTGCTGAATTTGTTTATCAGGCTTAGTAGTTCTCTGGTGGAACTTTTGGGGTCACTTAAGTATACTATCATATCATCTGTAAGTAGTGATATTTGGATACTTCCTTTTGGATACTTCTATGAAGGTCTTATAGAATTCTGCACTTTCCCATCTGATCCTGGGCTCTCTTTTGTTGGGAGACTTTTAATGACTGCTTCTATTTTCCTAGAAGTTATGGGGTTGTTTATATGGATTATCTGTTCCTCATTAACTTTGGTAGCTGGTATTTGTCTAGAAAATTGTCTGTTTCCTCCAGATTTTCAAATTTTGTTAAATATCCGCTTTTGTAGTAGGGTCTGATGATTTTTGAATTTCCTGTGATTCTGTTGTTATGTCTCCCTCTTCATTTCTGATTTTGTTTATTTGGACACACTCTCTGTGTCCTCTCGTCAGTCTGGCTAAGAATTTATCTATCTTGTTGATTTTCTCAAAGAACCAACTCTTAGTTTTGTTGATTCTATATATAGTTCTTTTTGTTTCTACTTGGTTGATTTCACTGCTACGTTTGATTATTTCTTGCCTTCTAATCCTCTTGGGTGTATCTGTTTCTCTTTGTTCTAGAGATTTTAGGTGTACTGTCAAGCTGCTGATGTATGCTTGGTCCTGTTTTTTTTTTTTTCAGACACTCAGAGTAATAAGTTTTCTTTTTAGCACAGCTTTCATATGTCCTATAAGTCTGGTATGTTGTACCTTCATTTTCATTAAGTTCTAAGAATCTTTAATTTATTTCTTTATTTCTTCCTTGACCAAGTTATCACTGAGTAGAGCATTGTTCAACTTCCACGTACATTTGGGCGTTCTATCGTTATTGTGTTTATTGAAGACCAGCCTTAGTTCGGGGTGATCTGATGCACGGGATTATTTCTATCTTCCTGTTATCTCTTGAGGCCTGTTTTGTGACAGATTGTATGGTCAGTTTTGGAGAAGGTACCATGAGGTGCTGAGAAGAAGGAATATCCTTTTGTTTTAGGATGGAATTTGTATAAATATCTGTTTAGTCCATTTGGTCTACAACTTCTGTTAGTTTCTCTATGTCTCTATTTAATTTCTGTTTCCATGATTTGTCCATTGATGAGAGTGTGGTGTTGAAATCACCTACTATTACTCTGTGAGGTGCCATGTGTTCTTTGAACTTTAGTAAGGTTTCCTTCCTGAATGTAGAGGCCCTTGCATTTGGAGCATAGATATTTAGGGTTGAGAGTTCATCTGGGTGGATTTTTTCTTTGATGAATATGAAATGTCCTTCCTTATCTTTTTTGACGACTTTTCACTGACAGTAGATTTTATTTTATATTAGAATGGATACTCCAGCTTGTTTCTTCTGACCATTTATTTGCTTTGAAATTGGTTTCCCAGACTTTGACTCTGAGATAGTGTCTGTCTTTGTCCCTGAGGTGTGTTTCCTGTATGCAGCAAAATTCTGGGTCCTCTTTATGTATCCAGTCTGTTAGTCTATTTCTTTTTATTGGGGAATTGAGTCCATTGATTTTGAGAAGTATTAAGGAATAGTGATTGTTACTTCCTATTATTTTCGTATTTAGTGGTAGAATTATGTTTATGTGTCTCTCTTCTTTTGGGTTCATTGCAAGGAGATTACTTTCTTGCTTTTTCTAGGGTGTAGTTTCCCTTCTTGTCTTGGGCTTTTCCATCTATTATCTTTTGTGGGGCTGGATTTATAGAAATATATTAAGTAAATTTGGTTTTGTTATGGAATATCTTGGTTTCCCCATCTATGTTGAGAGTTTTGCTGGATATAGTAGTCTGGGCTGGCATTTGTGTTCTCTTAGGTTCTGTATGACATCTGTTCAGGACCTTCTGCCTTTCATAGTCTCTGTTGCGAAGTCTGCTGGAATTCTGATAGGTCTGCCTTTATATGTTACCTGATCTTTTTCTCTTACTGCTTTTAATATTCTTGCTTTGTTTTGTGCATTTGGTGTCTTGACTATTATGTGACAGGAGGAATTTCTTTTCTGGTCCAATCTATTTTTAGTTCTGTAGGCTTCTTTTTTGTTTATGGGCATCTCTTTCTTTAGGTTAGGGAAGTTTTCTTCTATAATTTTGTTAAAGACATTTACTGGCCCTTTACGTTGGGAGTCTTCATTACCTATTATCTTAGGTTTGATCTTCTCATTGTGTCCTGGACTTCCTGGATGTTTAGGCCTAGGAGCTTTTTTCCTTTTACATTATCTTTGATGGTTGTGTCGATGTTTTCTATGGTGTCTTCTGCCCCTGAGATTCTCTTTTCTATCTCGTGTATTCTGTTGGTGATGCTTGCATCTATGACTCCTGATTTCTTCCCTAGTTTTCCATCTCCAAGGTTGTCTCCCTTTGTGCTTGTTTATATTTCCATTTTTAAATCCTGAGCAGTTTTGTTCAATTCTTTCACCTGTGGCTTATGTTTTCCTGTAATTCTTTTAGGGATTTTTGTGTTTTCCCTCTTTAAGGGCTTCTACCTTTTTACTTGTGTTGTCCTGTATTTCCTTAAGGGAGTAATTTATGTCCTTCCTAAAATCCTCCATCATCATCATAAAACATGATTTTAAATCTAAATCTTGCTTTTCCCCTGTGTTTGAATATCCAGTATTCATGGGACAATTGTGCTCTGATGATGGTAATTAATCTTGGTTTCTGTTGCTTAGATTCCTAAGATTGCCTCTTGCCATCAGCTTGTCTCTGGTGTTAGCTCGTTTTTTGTTTCTGACAGGGACTTGACCCTCCTGTAGGCCTCTGTTTCAGCACTCCTGTAGACCTGTTTTCCTCTTTTCTTTCAGTTGGTTCCAGGAATAAAATGTTCTGCTCTCAGGTGTGTAACCTCCACTAGCAGATGGCTTTCAGCTCTAGGCTTGGGCAGGAACTGGAAGGGTCTTGCCCCTGACTGCTCTTAGGTCCCTGTGCCCATGGGGCACAGGTGGCACTAAGGATTTCCTCTTGTGTTGGGAATGTGCACAGAGAGTAGTCTCCTCTGATTTCTCAGGAGTGTTTGCACTTCTGAGGGTCTAGCTCTCTCCACTCACAGAATTTGTGTGCAGGGAGCTGTTTGGTTCAGTTCACTTCTCGGCACAGACATGTACTGTGGGTTCCTGCTACTGAATGCTCCATATTTCTGCGTCCAGAGGCACTGTGCAGTTTCCTCTTGGGCCAGGGATGTGGACAAAGGTGGGCAGAATTGACAGTCTGTCCTGAAATCTCACGATTGTCCTCACTTATGGGTGTTCAGCTCTCTTCCTCCACAGGATTTGGGAACAGGAAAATGTGGGATGGGGTCAGTTCAGTTCCTGTGGGATGGGATCAGCCAGAAACTGGAATTGCCCTTTCCCAAAGGACTTCTGCCTTTGTGTGTTCTCAGTCCACCAGGCAGTTCACTTGGAGCAGAAAAGTTGGCCTTACCTCCGCTTTCAGGCATGTAGTAATTCCTGGCAGCTGACTTTCAGCTCTTGGTGAGGGCAGCAACTGTGAAGGGTCCTGCCCCTACTGCTTATAGGTCCCTGTGTGCAGGGGGCCCAGATGGCACTAGGTGTTTTCCTCTTGAATCGGAAGTGTGGGCAGAGAGTAGTCTCCTCTGGTTTCTCAGGAGTTTCCATACTTCTGAGAGTCTAGCTCCTCACCCCCACCCCCACCGCCATGGGATTTGGGTGCAGGGAGCTGCTTGACTGGTTCAGTTCACTTCAGGGCATAGACCTTGACTGCAGGTACCTGCTGCTGATTGCTCCTATATTGCTGTGTCCAGAGGCACTCCACAGTTTCCTCTTGGGCCAGGGATGTGGGCAAAGTTAGGCAGATGTGGCAGTCTGTCCTGAGGTCTCAGAATTGTCCACACTTCTGGGTGTTCAGCTCTTTTCCCCATGGGATTTTGTCCGTTATTTTTGAAATATACACTCAGGAGTTATCCAACAAGACTTTAATGCACAGATGAGTGCCGTTTCCCCCAATATGGTAGCTGAGAAAGCCTACTTATCCTTTTCTTTGACTGAAACTTATATCCCATTAAGGTCATATGACATACTGTATATGTACCTATTGTTTTAAAAATTATCACGTTGTTCCTGGTCCAGCAAGTGAGGATTGAAAATATAAACAGCACATTATACTATAAGCTATGACTTAGCAAAAAATTCAGAATATTTTGAAGACCTATTAAATTTTTGTGTTTGTTTAATGATGTGTAGAAATATCCACTAAAATAAACATTAGCCAAAGTATGGATTTGCCTTTAATAATGATTTTTGTTAACTTTAATTTTATTATACTTTTCATTTATTCTATCTCTGTCTCTCTCTTACTTTTTTCTTTCTCTTTGTATGAGCCTGTGTGTGTGTGTACATGTGTGTATTTATACCTGTATGTGAATGTGTGTGTGTGTGTGTGTGTGTGTGTGTGTGTGTGTGTGTAGCACATGCTTTGAGGTAGACTTCTTCCATCTGGTGAATCCCAGTAATTCATTCAAGTTCTTGGTTTCACTATAGGTAGCCTTAATCACTGACATAGTTTTTCTTTACCGACTCCTAATGTCACTGTATCAGTAATACCAATACTCTGACAATTGAGTAGGAAGGGTTTGAGTTTGGAGCTACACTATGAAAAAGACAGCTGCAAAATTAGGCTAAACTGAATTAACAGTAGCAATGTTTGGAATATGGTCACCTTTTGATGCTCTATGCAAACATTCATGCATTCACCAAATCATTAGTCAACTTCATTTCGAAAAACAAATTGCTATCTGAATAATTTAGTTTAACATTTATTTCCATGTCATTTATACCATATTAGGTATGAATAATCCACAAATAATTATTTATATATGGCAGCTAATCTATATTCAAATGCTACACAGTTTTAAATGTAAGGACTTTATATATGTGTGTGTATATATATGTATATATATATTTAACTTCTATCCATATATTTGCATATGAAATATCTGGTCAAATATATACTTACATGTAGTATATAAAAGGCATATTATATGTGTTATAATATGTATATTAGAGAGAAAATTGCCTGTAAACTAACAGTTTCTATCTTAAAATATAATCTGTGTATTTCAATGTAGAATGATTTCTAAAGAAGTAATTGGTAATTACCTCTCTTTGTTTTCTTTTTTTTGAAATTTGTTCTTGTTATTGATGTAAAATTTCATTAATGAGATTCTTGAACACTCTTCACACTAAATGATGACCAGAACTGATTATTATTCCATAATATTGTAGCTGAAACATCTTATATGCGTTGTAACTAATGTGTTTTACCTTTATTTTCATGATAGTGTGAGTTAATATTTTCAGTTCGATTACCATTTTGCCACAACTATTTATGCATTATTGTTATCATAGGTGTATCATTAAAAGAATTATGAGCTTTTCATTTGTAAGCACATTAACAATCAATGGTGCATACATTTCTCATTTTATTTTCTTGACAGAAAACATCATTAGTTAGTTTAAAATATTTTAATTCTTCAATCATTTTATTTATGTACTTTAGTCTTTGTAGAAGTTACTAGAAAGGTTATGCCTACTCAAGGTAATTTACATAAATATATTAATCATTTTTAAACTGATTTTACTTGGTATATTAATCTAAGGTACCATTAGTCTTGTGACTCACCTAATTCTAAGTTGCAAATTCTGGATTACAGTTAAGAACCACTGTTTTATTTATACTATAATAAAATATTTGTTTTTGTTAGATGTGAAAACAAGAGTCATTGTTTAGGATGTCTTCTTGTTAAGGTCACACTGATCAGTTAAATTTAATTTTTTTATTGTAAAGTATCCATCCACATTTTTGTCAGTTACTTTTGTATTTTTTTTGTTAGTTTGGTTTTGTTTGTTTTGTTTTGTATAATCTTAAGTATTATGATTACAGTTTTGAAGAACAATTACTTTATATCACATTAATTCTAGAAATCTATTTTCAATGTAATAGTCAGAGCACTGGTCTCTTTACATTTTATGTGCTTATGGCTAATGTTTTCTTAAATCTGTGCATCTCATTTATAGTTGCTCTTTCAAAAGCTTATTTATTTTTAAAATTATTTTAAAATGATAGAGTTCTTTATAAAGATAATTATCCACTTGTTTATAATAATAGACCCTATCTAGTATACAATTCCATGTTCAGTTTTACTTACAAATGCCTAGTAAAAGACACAAATAAAGTGTACCACTTCAATGTTATTATATTTCCTAAACTTTTTGGCAATATAACTAATTACATTAATTTTACAAATAATTTTAAATATCTTTTCATACGTTCTCACTATTATATTCAAGATTTCATAATACTCAAATCCACCTCAGTAAGTATTTCTTATAAATATCCCTAGAATATTGTTTTTCATATGTTGAACAACTAATATTTCTAGCCCTATGTACTATGTAGAAATATTTGAGCCAATTGTATTTTCTCCAAAAATGAAAACTATGACCAAGGTTCTTAACTCCTAGACAATTTCAGGGATATTTTTGAATCAGGAGATTCACTATACATGTTTGACTTTAATTCAGCAAATAGGAATCAAATTCTCCAGTAGTATTTTCTGTAATCCAAACTGTAATCAACAGATGTTTTTACTTGAGGCTTATTTAGAAACAAATTAAAAGATTCTAGAATTCTCTGTTGCCTTCACTTAATTTTTTTCTTTCACTTCAAAGCTATTTTGAGAGTATATTTTGCTGGTTCCCCGGAAAAGGTTCCTAGCATTTGTAATGGAGGTTATCTGTAATAATCAAACTCCCCTTTTTTCTATTGTATCAATGTATTTTTTGTGATATTTTTATTTACAGTTACAAATTTATATTTTATTATATATTTTCTTAAGTTTAGGTGGTGGTTTTTAAAAATTGTGATATTTTAGATATGTGGCTCACCTTTGATTATTATGAGTATATTCTGGAGTACAAATTAGGAATTAATGTATCCATTACCTCATCTCTTAGAAATACCAGTTCCTTTCCTCTTAATTTTTTTCACTTTATATCCTCCCCAACATACTGCTTCTATAGATGATTTCAGAATTTCATACAATGTACACTGTCATTTTTTTACTTCCTTTTGTTGCCATGTCCACCTTCTCATCCCTGAGCGCTCTCCAAAAAATATGAAAAGAAAAGCAGTCAGAAACGAAGGAAGGGAATAAAGAAGAAATGAAGAAAGAGAAAGAAAGAAAGAAAGAAAGAAAGAAAGAAAGAAAGAAAGAGAGAGAGAGAAAGGAAGGAAGAAAGAAAGACAAAGAAAGAAAGAAAGAGAGAAAGAAAGAAAGAAAGAAAGAAAGAAAGCAGGAAGAAAGGAAGGAAGGAAGGAAGAAAAGGCTGTGATCATAGAGTTCAAAGTAACCTGGGAAATATAATCAGTCAACGGTAAATTAACACCTCTATACCTGAAAGGATATAAAAAATTCAGGGCAGGAGTAATATAGCCCTTATTTGGGAGGGGAAGAGCTTAGTTAGAGGCCATGGGACCCAGAACTCTGGGTCCACTGAAGAAGGGGAATCTCTGTCAAGTAACTGGGAGAGACCCTTAACTTGGTTGACTGTGATGGGTCATGCAATTGCCATTCTGTACTCATGAAATTGAAAACTAATTATTAGGAGACTGACAACAGATGATTTGGTCATAGAGTAGAACAGAGAGATTTCATGGGAAGGCTGATGGATAGAGAAGAACAGAGGTTGAAGAAAGTAGGAACAGAGTTGATTCTCAGGGTCAGTGACTGGTTCATCGCCAGAATTGACCAAAATGAACTAGCAGATATAGCAGGGATCATCAAAGGAAGGGAGCGTGAGAAAATAAATGATTAATGTAAAGAATTTTAACTGGCCTAGGGTTAAAAGGAAAAACATCCCCTTTAGTCAGAGTTCATTCTCAGCAATAGAAAGTTAGTTTTAGGGTAAAAGCTATTGGGAGAACTTATGGGTAATATTTTTGTTTGGGTACTGAGCAAAATTCAATTGGTAAACATTTTAAAGGAAGGTTAAAAATATAAGTATCAAAATAATGAGTAAAGAATGATCAAGGGGGATGGACAGGGAATGAAAAATGGGCAGGAACTGGAAGACCATGTGTAGTAGACACTTGCAATAGAATTTTTCTAGTCTCTGTCTCTAGGGTCCAATTCAAAACAGTTAGAATTTGTTGGCCTGGATGCAGTTTGTTCACTGAGAACACAAATTCCATCCCAGTGGTCAGATTTAGTCCTTTTTAATTATGCAGCACTACATCCATCAAGGAGTTGAGCGGGTCTTGAGGATATTATGGTGACCTGAACTGGTGACACAGAGAGATTAATTCGTGAAGATAAGGCTTCATATCACCTGTGTCACTTCTGAGACCCTAAAGCAACATCCGTGGTAGCAGGAAGAGAGATGATTGCAACGGTCCATTAGTCCTCTGTCTGTCACTTTAACTGTTTTAGGTGTTTGGGGTTTTTATCTCTTGGTAACTGAGTCAAGGCTGACAAAAGTACAACAGCAGTTAGAATGTCCCATAACAGAGCCATGATAAAAGTTAATAGTTGTCAACGATCCAGAGTATAAGCCTGGTCATAATAACTGCACAAATATTTGTGTAATACTAAGAGAGAAAGTTATTAGAGAAAAAATTTACATCTACATGAACAAGAATTAAATGCAATTTTACAACAGGGTCAACCATGTCCTAACTCTTTAAATAAACAAGTGAATGAACTTTGTATATTTATTTTAAATACTAACAATACCAACTTTTAGTGAGTAAAAATAAAGCATCTCAACTGAAACATAATTTTTGATAAGATCAACTTGATGAAGTAAAAATTAACCAAATGAATGTATCTAGTATTAGAAATCATAACAATATATATTTTTGTTGAAATCAAATTGTTATAACTGTCTTTCTAACCTGTAGTGACCTTAAAATATAATACTTTCCCAGTCTGTTAGCCTATGCCTTTTTATTGGTGAATTGAGTCCATTGATGTTGAGTGATATTGAAGATGGATGATTGTTCATTCCTGTTGTTTTTGTTGTTGGAGGTGGTATTTGTGTGTGTGTGTGTGTGTGTGTGTGTGTGTGTGTGTGTGTGTGTGTGTGTGTGTGTTTGATTCTCTTCTTTTGAGTTTAAAATGAGATGTTTAATTTCTTGTGTTTTCTTGGGTATAGTTTCCCTCCTTAAGTTGGAGTTTTCCTTCCAGTGTCCTCTGTAGGGTTGGATGAGAAGAACGATATAGTTTAAACTTGGTCATCTCATTGTAAATCTTGGTTTCTCCAGCTATGGTGATTGAGCACATTGCTAGGCATAGTAGCCTGGGCTGACATTTATGTTTTCTGTCAAGGATCCTCTGGCTTTTAGAGATTATGTTGAGAGATCTGATGTACTTCTGATAGGTCTGATTTCATCTGTTAGATGGCATTTTTTCCTTTCTGCTTTTATTATTCTTTCTTTGTTCTGTGCATTTAGTGTTTTGATTATTATGTGATGGGAGGATATTTTTATGGTCCAATTGATTTAGTGTACTGTAGCTTCTTGCACATTTATGACCATTCCCTTTCTGTATGATAGGAAAATTTTTCTCTGATTCTGTTGAAGATGATTTCTGGCCCTTTGAGAAGGACATCTTTATACTCTTTAATTTCAATTATTGTTAGTTTTGACCTTTTCATTATGCCCTGAATTTGCTGGATGTCTTTGTTTAAGAGCTGTTTACACTTAGTATTTTCTTGGACAGTTACAGTGTCATCTGTGGTATCTTCTATAACATATGGCTGTGACTCTTTTCTATCTTTTGTATTCTGTAGGTGATGCTTGTGTTTGTAGCTTCTGATCTCTTCCTTACATTGTCCATCTCCAGGGTTGCCTTGAATTGTGATTTCTTTATTGTTTCTATTTCCGTTTTTAAGACTGGAAAAGTTTTGTTCAATTCCTTCACCTTTTGATTATATTTTTCTGTATTTCTTTAAGGGATGATTTTATTTCCTCTGTAAGGGATTCTACTTGTTTGCTTGTGTTTTCCTGTAATTTTTAAGGAAGTTATTTGTATCCTCTTAAAAGCCTCTATTATCCTCCTGAGATGGGACTTTTAGGTCAGAATCTTGATGTTCATGTGTATTAGGGAATCCAGAGCTTGCTGTGGTGGAAGAACTGGGTTCTGATGGTGTCAAATTTATTCTGTTGCTTGTGTTCTTGCACTTGCCTCTCACCATCTGTTTATCTCTAGTGTTAACTGGCCTAGGGGTCTCTTACTGGAACCTGCCTCCTTACAGGCAGATAGGGCTCTGTGACTTGGGTGAGAGTATGCCTCCTGAGGGGCCAGCAGTGCAGTCTAAGTGACAGAGACAGACAACACCACAGAGTAAAGGGCAGGAAAAAGTTTGCCAAGCAAATGGTCTTAAGAAACAAGCTGGAGTTCTAATATCCAATAAAATAGATTTTTCAACCAAAAGTTGTCAAAAGAGATGGGGAAGGACACTTCATACTCTTCAAAGGAAAATTCTAAGATGAACTCTCAGTCCTAAACATTGATGCCCCAAATGGAAGGACACCCACCATTGTAAAGAAAACTTTACTAATGCTCAAAACACTCATTGAACCTCACACAATAATACTGGGAGACTTCAACTCCTCACTCTCACCAATGGACATATCACTGAAACAGAAACTAAATAAAGACATAGTGAAACTAGTAGAAGTTATGAGCAAAATGGATTTAACAGATATCTACAAGACATTTCACCACAAGAGACTATATTTTCCTTTTGGTACCTCATAGAACATTCTCAAAATTTGATCATATAATTGAATACAGAAAGAAGTCTCATCATATGTAAGAAGATTGAAATAACCACATACCTTCTATCACATCACTACAAAGGCTGATCTTCAATAACACCAAATGTTTATATCAATGTATTGTAGCTGAGGAGGAGGAACAGCATGAATAGAAGCCAGATAAATTGAGTTTAGGCTATGTGAATTCAATAGCACGAGGATTTCTAATTTCAATGTGCCTGAGAGTAAAAGAGAGGAACATAATCTCAAACATGATAAAGATAGTCTAGAAATTATAATTTGTCTTGTCACCTCTATCCTCCCATTCCAGTATGCATTCTCATATACATTATACATGCATACATGAACATTCATACATGTATACACACAGATGTGCATATAAACATAAGGAGTACATATGTAAAATTGAATAATTTTAGGGAATCTTTAGGTAAAAGATGGTGACATCAAAGAGCATGTCAAAGTAGACAAGCAAAAGCCCATGAAACGTCAACACTACGTAAAAATGTACAGGCCAATGAGGGAAGATGGAAGAAAGGGAGGTAGTACCCTGTAGGGAAAAGCACACGAAAGTATTAAATATTATCAAACAGACAACACTAAAGACATAAACAGGTTAACTTTAGGAAAAATATGCATATTATGAGAATTAACGAAATATGAGTCTATGAATTTGAAGAACAGTAGGAGGTAGAATATGAAAGGGTTTGCAGGTGAAAAAGGAAGAGAAACTTTTAAATACCACAATAATAAAAATAGAGGAAAATAAGTATCAATTATCCAAATGCCAAAAACAGTTTATAATGAAAAATACTTGCATGCTGACATTCAATATCTAAGCTTCTATTTTAATCCTGTGCAAACAAACAACTGCCATGTTGATACATAAGACTACCATTTGAGGTTGCGTGGTGGGAGCACACACCTTTGACCTCAGAAGATGAGAATCAGAGGCAAATGAATCTCAGTTAAAGGCCATTCAGAGACTGCCCCACCTGGGGATCCATCCCATATAGAGACACCAGACACTATTGCGAATGCCAAGAAATGCTTGCTGACAGGAACCTGATAGAACTGTCTCCTGAAAGGCTCTGCCAGAGCCTGACAAATACAGTTGTGGATGTTTGGAGCCAACTATTGGACTGAGCACGGCGACCCCAATGCAGGAGTTACAGAAAGGATTGAAGGAGCCAAAGGGGTTTGCAACCCCATAGAAATAACAACAATATCAACCAACCAGACTGCCCAGAGCTCCCAGGGACTAAACTACCAATCATCCAGTACACATGGAGCAACCCCATGTCCCCAGCTGCATATGTAACAGAGAATGGCCTTATCTGGCATCAATGGGAGGAGAGGCCCTTGGTCCTGTGAAGGCTTGGTGCCCCAGTGTAGGGGAATGCCAGGGCTGTGAGGTGGAAGTGGGTGGGGAAGAACCCTCATAGAAGCAAGCAGGGGGGGCGGGGAGATCAGATAGGTGGTTTTCAGGGATAGGGGCTGATTGAGAAAGGGAATAAAATTTGAAATGTAAATAAATAAAATGTTCAATAAAAAATAATAAAAAAGACCAGCCTGTTCTACGGGGAGATTTCTGGGACATCCTGAGCACCTGGAAAAAACTCTGGCTCAAAGGGAAAAAAATGAAAAAGAAAAAGAAAAAGAAAAAGAAAAAGAAGCAATTTGAGACTTATTTGGAGCACTACAATATTTACTCTCCATGTTTTGGCTTTAAGAAGGCAAAGTAGAAGTCGTTTTCTGTTCTTCAAACTCTAGTCAGCAATGTAATTTACAATGTTAGACTCTTTCTGACTACCTTTAATTAAAAAGAAGTATGAAAGGAAGAACGGGGGCTGACCCTTGTAATTCTTGCACTTAAAATATTGAGATAGGAAGATTGTTGTTAGTTTAATGGAAGCCATGATTACAAAGTGAAACATTAGTTCAAAGTACCACGGAAGATAAGTTAACTAGTACAGGCATTATGAAAGTTGAAATGTTTTATTTTGTTTTCCAAAAATCCAGAATAAGAGTGACCCCATTAACCCTTGTATTTGTTGCTGTTTCTATTGCTGTGATAAAAGACTATGAAGAAGGCAAAGTACTCGGCTTAGTTGCCAAACACCAAGAATTCATCACCGTCAAAGCAGAGAAGCCTAGCAACAGGAAGCAGAAGCAGAGAGCAGAACATCTCTAATGATAAATAGGAAACATATAGAGCAAACAGTTGTCTACTGAGAGTCTCTGCCAGAGTCTGACAAGTACAGAGGTGGATGCTCACAGCCAACCATTGGACTGAGCACAGGGTCCCCAATGGAGGAGCTAAAGAAAGGACTAAAGGAGCTGAAGGGGTTTGCAACCCCATAGGAAGAACAACAGTATCAACCAACCAGACACCCCAGAGCTCCTAGGGACTAAACCACCAACCAAAGAGTACACATGGAAGGACCCATGGCTCCAACTGCCTATGTAGCAGAGGATGATCTTGTCAGGCATCAATGGGAGGAGAAGTCCTTGGTCCTGGGAAAGCTTGATACCTCAGTGTAGGGGAATGCCAGGCCCTGGATGGGAGAGGGAGTGGGTGGGTAGATGGGAAAGCACCCTCATAGGAGCAAAGGTAGGGGGATTGGATAGGGGGTTTCCAGAGGGGAAATTAGGAAATGGGATAACATTTGAAATGTAAATAAATAAAATATCCATTAAAAAAGAGAAAAGCTACATGACATAACCTCCTGAAACTCTCCCTTGATGAGATACTTTATCTAGACAGCCATGCCTCATAGTCCTCCAGAAATAGGACAACAAACTAAGGAGCAAACATCATCATTTCAAGATGATGATTAAATGATGATCAGATTCATAATTTAATACCTGCACACCAGCTGTGCAACTCTTGTAGATACTTACACAGCATTGTTTTTATTGCAGTGCTATTCATGATAGTTAATTGAGAGAACTTAAGTGACAAGTAACAAAACAAATGTGGATTTAATGTGTGTGTGTGTGTGTGTGTTTGTGTATGCATTTGTAGAAAAATAGAAATTAGAAATGTTCATAAGTAAATTAAGCCAGTCTTACAAGAACAAATATCAGGGTTTCTCTAATTTTTGCTCCAGTATATTATATGTAGATATAAAGTCATATAAATCTAAATCAATATAAATATTAAACTCTCCATGGGAATAAAAGTAACAGACAGAATGATTGAATGTTATGGCAATAAAAGATTAAATATTGGATGGAATATGTTCATTAACAACAAAATATATAAAAATATTTTTAAAATAAAACGAAATAAACAAAAATAAACACAATAAGAAAACTGTTGCAAACTGCTGTTTAATAACAAAAAATATTTCTAAAGACAAATAATCTGGTAAATGAGTACATTATATTATGATTAAAATGATGATGATGATGATTCTGTAAAATTGTTGGACTTCTATATAAGGATAAAATATTTCCATCAGGTGGAAAACACGGTTAACTACTTAATCTTTAAAATTTAGAGAACTTATCACAAATAGTTGTCATTGGTCTTGGAGGAAAAAAAATCAATGAGAGTTCCATTATTCAACTCTGCCTTTCCTCACTTTAATAATAGGCAAAATTCTAAAGAAATAGTTACATCAAAATCCTAAGGCACGTAAATTAATATAATCTTTCCCTAGTTATCAACTGTCAGATTTTCTGAAAACTTGTGATAATAGGCTCCATTTTAGCTATTCATTCTAATACAGATAACAATGTAGTTAAAAAGATATAAAAGGGAACCAGTTGGATCAAAAGATAATTTAGATTATTAAAATAGAGTTTCAGAGTGAAAAGTTCGTAGTTAAAGTTAGATATAAGAAAATCTGATTGTTAATACCCATGGTCAAGGATTACTAATAAACGTAGTCAGAAAAGTTACATTAGACTTATAAAAAGATCTATATTATATGAAAATTGCTAAAGTACTAATGCCATTTATGAGGAAGTTATACATATATAGAGTGATTTAAAAATTAAAAATAATGAGAAATAATTTTTTTGTATCAAAACCTTCCTTGTTGTGATTAACATTACTCTTGTGTGCTACTTGCAATCATGTTAACTTGCCAAAGCCTAAGTTTCTAAGTTTCACTCTAATTAAACATTATTTCATACTTAAAATTGAATTTATATTATATTTGACATTATATTATTCATTTTATCTATAATAAATTACATTATTTTATCAATAATCAAAAATTGTGTCAATTTGTGTAATCCAGATTTATTTATTTATATTTAGATAACTCTTTGTTTGCTCTCTATTTCTCCTTTTAGTTTCTTGGTTTAGTTCTTGAAATATTATTTTTAACTTCTTGAAAGACACTTTTTATACGATTCTTTTCCTTAGGGCCTTTGCCATTCAGATTGTGTTGGGATAAAAACAATTTTGAAACACTTTTTTTTCATGGATCACAACTCTGGATAATAATTCTATTGACTATTTAGATTTCAGTTTAAAGGTAAATAATAGGTAATCTTTTTTCTGTATTAGAATAAATTTCTATGTACTATTATACCACTTACCCATCAGTTTTCATTACCTGGTATTTTATTGAATTTATCTTTTTACTATCTCTAGGCGTTTAATCTCTTGAGTTTCTTTTGATTTTACACAAACAAAATTAAAATGATTTATATCATATGTTATTATGTTTTCTATTTTGTATTATCTCTTTTATGTATTTTATTCAGTCAATATCTTTTCAAATAACTTTCCTTTTTTTCTCTGACTTGGTCCAATCCTACTTTCTGAGGCTAGGATAGATAATAGGCAGTGCATCCCAAACATCCATTTTTATGTTTGTTTGTCAGTTTTGGCCCTAACTATATTGTTTCCATCCAGATGATCTTTTGTCTGTGTGATTATTTACGTTTCCTTTTTCTTTCCATTAACTCTCAAATATGTGAATGGGTATCATACATTATTATGTTTTTGGTTTTGTTTTGTATTGTGATTCTTGGTTTCTTTTTTCCAATTTCAACTATCTGGTGCTATTAATTATCCTCATCTATTCAGTTGTTATATTTTCCAACTGAAAATATGTTTTATATCTAATTTATTGAATATTTTCGTGAGACTTTAAGTTATTTTCGGCCTTCTTGTCTAAAATACTGATTTTTTTTGTTAACTACCCTGCTTTATTTGCAAACTGTATATCTGAATAGTTCATGTTCAATGTAGGATATACATATATTTTTTCCCGAAAAAAAAAACATTTTTCCCTGCTTACTTTGATTTACATTGGGACCAGAATGACTGAACTATAGAGAATATTTTTCAGTAAAAGTATATTCTCTTGTCAACTGAAGTTTCGTGTCTGAGTGGATCAGATCAAGAATCTATCATTCTATCATTCTAATCTGTATCCAAACTGTGATTTAATTCACATTTCTCAATTATTTGCTGTAATTAACATTTCATAAACAGCTACAGGGTCTTTTATATTATGCTTACTATTATAAATAATGCTTGCAAGCACCTTACTGAGATTCTTTTTAACTTTCTTTTTACTTGAAAATAGTGCTAAGAACAATGGCTATTGCAAAATATTATCTCAATTTCTACCCAGTTTATTTTATTAAATGTGGGTAACTTTAATATGAATTGACATTACAATAGTTTGAATATTTCTTTGAGTTAAGATGTTTAAGCATTATTAAAGAACTCTCAAATAATAACCATTAAGAAGAAAACAATTTTGATATATAATTTAAATTTTAATTAACATTGTTTTGTAAAGTTTGAAGTGTCAATTTTCAAAGTAACAATGATGAAATATTTGTCTATAATCCGAAATAAAACTCAACTTATTTCATTTGAAATAACTGCAATATTTCAAAAATATTAAATAAATATCATACAATGAAATTTTATGGCAGATAATATTATGCTAGAACGTTATTTGTTTTGTGATAAATTTAAAGTTGATTTTACATATATGTCTATGTATTTAAATTTATGTTTATATATTTAAAATATTTAATGAACACATATATGAATTAAATAATGCTTGATAAAAAATAAGCCATGAGTTTGAAGGACAGTTAAAATGGGTATATGGGAGTAAAAATAGGGAAGGAAAAATGATGTAATAAAAATATAATTTCAAAAATAAATAAAAATCAATAAAATATAAATCAATATGGCATTGGTAATATGAAAATAGAAGCTAAAATCTATTTTTAAATATTTTGGGTTGCTTCCACATATGTTCAAAAATGACTTTAAAAATAATTATAGTCTAAAAATTGAAAAAAAAATGAACCTTGTCTTTTTTTTTTTGGGGGGGGCTCTTTTTTTTCGGAGCTGGGGACCGAACCCAGGGCCTTGCGCTTCCTAGGTAAGCACTCTAACCACTGAGCTAAATCCCCAGCCCAAAAAATGAACCTTTAGAGATAAGATAATCCTTGTAAGACTTTTGTGTAGAGGTAAGCAAAATAAATAAATAAATAAATAAATAAATAAATAAATAAATAAATAAATAAATACATACTTACATACATACATACATACATACATACATACATACATACATAAATAAGGAAAGAAGGAAATAAAAAGAAAGGAAATCCAGAGCACATAAACCATATAATGAAAGAATGAGAATAAGCAAAAGACACTGTCATTAGGACAAAATGGCAACCAACAGATTGGGAAAAGATCTTTACCAACCCAACATCCAATATAGCTCTAATAATGACTGAAAAGCACCTAAAGAAATGTTCAACATCATTACTCATCAGAGAAATGCAAATCAAAACAACTCTGAGATTCCACCTCATACCAGTCAGAATGTCTAAGATCAAAAACTCAGGTGACAGCAGATGTTGGCTAGGATGTGGAATAAAAGGAACACTCCTCTATTGTTTTTTTTTTTTTTTTAATGGCAAACTGGTACAACCACTCTGGAAATCAGTCTGAAGTTTTCTCAGAAAATTTTACATAGTACTACTTGAGGACCCAGCTATACCACTGCTGGGCATACACCCAAAAGATGTTCCAACATAAAACAAGGACACATGCTCCACTATGTTCATAACAGCCATATTTATAATAGACAGAAACTGGAAAGAACCCAGATGTCCTTCAACAAAGAAATGGATGCAGAAAATGTGGTACATTTACACAGTGGAAAACTACTCAGCTATTAAAAACAATGACTACATGAAATTCTTAGGCTAATGGATGGAACTAGCAAATATCATCCTCACTCAGGTAACTCAGGTTACCTCACTCAAGTGACCCAGTAACAAAAGAAAACACAAGATTCACAAGCAATGATAAGTGGATATTAGCCCAAAAACTTGGAATACCCAAACAATCCACAGAAAATATGAAGCTCAAGAAGGAACACCAAAGTGTAAATACTTCAGTCCTTAAAAAGGAGAAGAAAACACTTACAGGGTGAAATACAGGGACATAGAGTGGAGCAGTGATGGAAGGAAAGGTCTTCCAGAGACTGCCTCACATGGGGATCCATCCCATATACAGCTACCAAACCCAGTCACAGTTGTGGATGCCAAGAAGTGCTTGCTGACAGGTGCCTGATATGGATGTCTCCCGAGAGTTTCTGCCAGAACCTTACTGATATAGATAAGGATGCTTATAGCTTAAGCATGGATACTGCAATGGAGGATTTAGAGAAAGGACTGAAGGAGCTGAAGGGGTTTGCAACCACATAGGAAGTACAACAATATCAACCAACTAGACTCCACCCCCAGAGCTCCTAGGGACTAAACTACCAACCAATGAGTACACATGGAGGAATCTATGACTCCAGCCACATGTAGCAGACGATGCCATTGTCTAGCATCAATAGGAAGAGAAACCCTTGGTTCTGTGAAGGACCTTTCCCCAGTGTAGAGGAATGCCAGGGCATTGGGGTGGGAGTGGAGGCATCTCCATAGAAGCAGGGGTAGATTGGAGACGAGAATGGTAGGGGGCAGGAAGGAATAACATTTGAAATGTAAACACATAAAATATCCAATAAAAAATTGATTTTCAGAAAAATAGATACAAGTGTGAGCACCTTAAGTTAATGAGAGAGATTTGTAAGTAAAATTTTCAGTAAATTTATAATATAATATAATAATATTTGGAGTATAAATGCTAATCTTTTATGTATTTAGCTGGTTGTACTTAGTAGCATAAAATTATTTTGAGTACTTTGTAAGGATGATTTTGTTGATTTTAACAGTAAATAGTTCGTTGTCCTCCTAAATTTGAATGTACCATCTTTATTAGATGAAAAACTGACTATTAAAGGCTATTTTTCCATGAGGTAGGAGGAAGTTCCTGTCATTTTTGAATAGGTTCCCTATTTTCCAAGATCTTTAGACTGAATTATGTAACTAGATCTTGCAGATTTTCAGCTTGATATTTATTATTTATTTATCCATTTATGTATTTATTTTAGATCCTGAGCACAGTTTCCCTTCCATCTTCTTTCGGTGTCTCCCTTCCACCTCCTCTCTTATACTCATCCACTCCTCCGCAATATCGTTTGAGAAATATATGTTTATGATTCATAACACCCAATACAAAATATACGATGAAATAAGCTATCTCTAGAGCTATGTAGATATAGTAAGTGATACATACTTTAGAAAATTACATGTCTTACTTTTCAAAATAAGCATTATTCTTATTACTCCTAACAAAATCACTGAGATACTTCTGATAAGTTAGAAAAATCTATCCCCGTTTTTTTCTGGATAATACACTGAAAGTAGCATCTAAAAATTATCAATAATTAACAGTTATAAAGAGTTACATCTCTATTACCTCTAAATAAATTCAGAACAAACATAACTGAAACATAGATTTGGTGCAATAAAATGTAAGACTTCATGAAAGATGAAAAATAGGGCAACTTTTCTTAATTATACATACTTTAATGAAAACATGAGGATATATGTATGAAATTCCTATTTCATTATTTTTATTGTTCTCTTGAATTTGCTTCAAATTGGGAGTAAATAAATGCCCTCCAAAGTTAGATATATATGAAATATTGATTGCCAGAAATTAACTATTGAAAGATACTTTTTATATTATTTTTGAGATATTAATCTTGTGAATCTTTAAGGAATACACTCAAATCTAAATAACTTCTCTTTCTTAAGTGATTTTATTGTCTGCATGTTTGTGTGTTTCATAATCACTTTGCCCCATTAATAAGCATAGACTAGGAAATTTTCTGGTTGCCCCAAATACTATATGTATCTTAAAAATCACAGTTGATTCCAGGTTGCTGCCGCCGCAGAGAGCCCCTGGGCAGCACCCCACGAGCGAACCTGAGCCTCGGGACCACAGGTAAGACCAAATTTTCTGCTGCAAGAAAGCTGCCTGGTGAGCTTGGGACACACGGAAGCAGAATTTCTCTAGGACCTGGCACGTTCTGTGTTTACCGGAAGTCCCACACCCGCGGATCCCGGCCCCCAGCAGCTCTCTGCTCCCAGACCCAGTGAGAGAGAGACCCAACCGCCTGGTCAGGTGGGCACTCCTGAGGCTGCAAGCGGAAGAGACCACCAACACTGCTCACCCCTGCCCACATCCCTGGCCCAAGAGGAAACTGAATAAGGCCTCTGGGCTCCCGTGGGGGAGGGCCCAGGAGCGGCAGGACACCCGCCTGAGACACCGCCGGAACCTGAAAGAAACAGACCTGATAAACAGTTCTCTGCACCCAAATCCCGTGGGAGGGAGAGCTAAACCTTCAGAGAGGCAGACAAGCCTGGGAAACCAGAAGAGACTGCTCTCTGCACACACATCTCGGACACCAGAGGAAAAAGCCAAAGACCATCTGGAACCCTGGTGCACTGAAGCTCCCGGAAGGGGCGGCACAGGTCTTCCTGGTTGCTGCCGCTGCAGAGAGCCCCTGGGCAGCACCCCACGAGCGAACCTGAGCCTCGAGACCACAGGTAAGACCAAATTTACTACTGCAAGAAAGCTGCCGGGTGAACTCAAGACACAGGACCACAGGAACAGCTGAAGACCTGTAGTGAGGAAAAACTACACGCCCGAAAGCAGAACACACTGTCCCCATCACTGACTGAAAGAGAGGAAAACAGGTCTACAGCACTCCTGACACACAGGCTTATAGGACAGTCTAGCCACTGTCAGAAATAGCAGAACAAAGTAACACTAGAGATAATCTGATGGCGAGAGGCAAGCGCAGGAACCCAAGCAACAGAAACCAAGACTACATGCCATCATTGGAGCCCAATTCTCCCACCAAAACAAACATGGAATATCCAAACACACCAGAAAAGCAAGATCTAGTTTCAAAATTATATTTGATCATGATGCTGGAGGACTTCAAGAAAGACATGAACACACTTAGGGAAACACAGGAAAACATTAATAAACAAGTAGAGGCCTACAGAGAGGAATCGCAAAAATCCCTGAAAGAATTCCAGGAAAACACAATCAAACAGTTGAAGGAATTAAAAATGGAAATAGAAGCAATCAAGAAAGAACACATGGAAACAACCCTGGATATAGAAAACCAAAAGAAGAGACAAGGAGCTGTAGATACAAGCTTCACCAACAGAATACAAGAGATGGAAGAGAGAATCTCAGGAGCAGAAGATTCCATAGAAATCATTGACTCAACTGTCAAAGATAATGTAAAGCGGAAAAAGCTACTGGTCCAAAACATACAGGAAATCCAGGACTCAATGAGAAGATCAAACCTAAGGATAATAGGTATAGAAGAGAGTGAAGACTCCCAGCTCAAAGGACCAGTAAATATCTTCAACAAAATCATAGAAGAAAACTTCCCTAACCTAAAAAAAGAGATACCCATAGACATACAAGAAGCCTACAGAACTCCAAATAGATTGGACCAGAAAAGAAACACCTCCCGTCACATAATTGTCAAAACACCAAACACACAAAATAAAGAAAGAATATTAAAAGCAGTAAGGGAAAAAGGTCAAGTAACATATAAAGGGAGACCTATCAGAATCACACCAGACTTCTCGCCAGAAACTATGAAGGCCAGAAGATCCTGGACTGATGTCATACAGACCCTAAGAGAACACAAATGCCAGCCCAGGTTACTGTATCCAGCAAAACTCTCAATTAACATTGCTGGAGAAACCAACATATTCCATGACTAAACCAAATTTACACAATATCTTTCTACAAATCCAGCACTACAAAGGATAATAAATGGTAAAGCCCAACATAAGGAGGCAAGCTATACCCTAGAAGAAGCAAGAAACTAAACGTCTTGGCAAGAAAACAAAGAGAATGAAAGCACACAAACATAACCTCACATCCAAATATGAATATAACGGGGAGCAATAATCACTATTCCTTAATATCTCTCAATATCAATGGCCTCAACTCCCCAATAAAAAGACATAGATTAACCAACTGGATACACAACGAGGACCCTGCATTCTGCTGCCTACAGGAAACACACCTCAGAGACAAAGACAGACACTACCTCAGAGTGAAAGGCTGGAAAACAACTTTCCAAGCAAATGGTCAGAAGAAGCAAGCTGAAGTAGCCATTCTAATATCAAATAAAATCAATTTCCAACTAAAAGTCATCAAAAAAGATAAGGAAGGACACTTCATATTCATCAAAGGAAAAATCCACCAAGATGAACTCTCAATCCTAAATATCTATGCCCCAAATACAAGGGCACCTACATACGTAAAAGAAACCTTACTAAAGCTCAAAGCACACATTGCACCTCACACAATAATAGTGGGAGATTTCAACACACCACTCTCATCAATGGACAGATCATGGAAACAGAAATTAAACAGTGATGTCGACAGACTAAGAGAAGTCATGAGCCAAATGGACTTAACGGATATTTATAGAACATTCTATCCTAAAGCAAAAGGATATACCTTCTTCTCAGCTCCTCATGGTACTTTCTCCAAAATTGACCATATAATTGGTCAAAAAACGGGCCTCAACAGGTACAGAAAGATAGAAATAATCCCATGCGTGCTATCGGACCACCACGGCCTAAAACTGGTCTTCAATAACAATAAGGGAAGAATGCCCACATATACGTGGAAATTGAACAATGCTCTACTCAATGATAACCTGGTCAAGGAAGAAATAAAGAAAGAAATTAAAAACTTTTTAGAATTTAATGAAAATGAAGATACAACATACCCAAACTTGTGGGACACAATGAAAGCTGTGCTAAGAGGAAAACTCATAGCGCTGAGTGCCTGCAGAAAGAAACAGGAAAGAGCATATGTCAGCAGCTTGACAGCACACCTAAAAGCTCTAGAACAAAAAGAAGCAAATTCACCCAGGAGGAGTAGAAGGCAGGAAATAATCAAACTCAGAGCTGAAGTCAACCAAGTAGAAACAAAAAGGACCATAGAAAGAATCAACAGAACCAAAAGTTGGTTCTTTGAGAAAATCAACAAGATAGATAAACCCTTAGCCAGAATAACAAGAGGACACAGAGAGTGCGTCCAAATTAACAAAATCAGAAATGAAAAGGGAGACATAACTACAGATTCAGAGGAAATTCAAAAAATCATCAGATCTTACTATAAAAACCTATATTCAACAAAATTTGAAAATCTTCAGGAAATGGACAATTTCCTAGACAGATACCAGGTATCGAAGTTAAATCAGGAACAGATAAACCAGTTAAACAACCCCATAATTCCTAAGGAAATAGAAGCAGTCATTAAAGGTCTCCCAACAAAAAAGAGCCCAGGTCCAGACGGGTTTAGTGCAGAATTCTATCAAACCTTCATAGAAGACCTCATTCCAATATTATCCAAACTATTCCACAAAATTGAAACAGATGGAGCCCTACCGAATTCCTTCTACGAAGCCACAATTACTCTTATACCTAAACCACACAAAGACACAACAAAGAAAGAGAACTTCAGACCAATTTCCCTTATGAATATCGACGCAAAAATACTCAATAAAATTCTGGCAAACCGAATTCAAGAGCACATCAAAACAATCATCCACCATGATCAAGTAGGCTTCATCCCAGGCATGCAGGGATGGTTTAATATACGGAAAACCATCAACGTGATCCATTATATAAACAAACTGAAAGAACAGAACCACATGATCATTTCATTAGATGCTGAGAAAGCATTTGACAAAATTCAAGACCCCTTCATGATAAAAGTCCTGGAAAGAATAGGAATTCAAGGCCCATACCTAAACATAGTAAAAGCCATATACAGCAAACCAGTTGCTAACATTAAACTAAATGGAGAGAAACTTGAAGCAATCCCACTAAAATCAGGGACTAGACAAGGCTGCCCACTCTCTCCCTACTTATTCAATATAATTCTTGAAGTTCTAGCCAGAGCAATCAGACAACAAAAGGAGATCAAAGGGATACAGATCAGAAAAGAAGAGATCAAAATATCACTATTTGCAGATGACATGATAGTATATTTAAGTGATCCCAAAAGTTCCACTAGAGAACTACTAAAGCTGATAAACAACTTCAGCAAAGTGGCTGGGTATAAAATTAACTCAAATAAATCAGTTGCCTTCCTCTATACAAAAGAGAAACAAGCCGAGAAAGAAATTAGGGAAACGACACCCTTCATAATAGACCCAAATAATATAAAGTACCTCGGTGTGACTTTAACCAAGCAAGTAAAAGATCTGTACAATAAGAAATTCAAGACACTGAGGAAAGAAATTGAAGAAGACCTCAGAAGATGGAAAGATCTCCCATGCTCATGGATTGGCAGGATTAATTTAGTAAAAATGGCCATTTTACCAAAAGCAATCTATAGATTCAATGCAATCCCCATCAAAATACCAATCCAATTCTTCAAAGAGTTAGACAGAACAATTTGCAAATTCATCTGGAATAACAAAAAACCCAGGATAGCTAAAACTATCCTCAACAATAAAAGGACTTCAGGGGGAATCACTATCCCTGAACTCAAGCAGTATTACAGAGCAATAGTGATAAAAACTGCATGGTATTGGTACAGAGACAGATAGATAGACCAATGGAATAGAATTGAAGACCCAGAAATGAACCCACACACCTATGGTCACTTGATTTTTGACAAAGGAGCCAAAACCATCCAATGGAAAAAAGATAGCATTTTCAGCAAATGGTGCTGGTTCAACTGGAGGGCAACGTGTAGAAGAATGCAGATCGATCCATGCTTATCATCCTGTACAAAGCTTAAGTCCAAGTGGATCAAGGACCTCCACATCAAACCAGACACACTCAAACTAATAGAAGAAAAACTAGGGAAGCATCTGGAACACATGGGCACCGGAAAAAATTTCCTGAACAAAACACCAATGGCTTATGCTCTAAGATCAAGAATCGAGAAATGGGATCTCATAAAACTGCAAAGCTTCTGTAAGGCAAAGGACACGTTGGTTAGGACAAAACGGCAACCAACAGATTGGGAAAAGATCTTTACCAATCCTACAACAGATAGAGGCCTTATATCCAAAATATACAAAGAACTCAAGAAGTTAGACCGCAGGGAAACAAATAACCCTATTAAAAAATGGGGTTCAGAGCTAAACAAAGAATTCACAGCTGAGGAATGCCGAATGGCTGAGAAACACCTAAAGAAATGTTCAACATCTTTAGTCATAAGGGAAATGCAAATCAAAACAACCCTGAGATTTCACCTCACACCAGTGCGATTGGCTAAGATCAAAAACTCAGGTGACAGCAGATGCTGGCGAGGATGTGGAGAAAGAGGAACACTCCTCCATTGTTGGTGGGATTGCAGACTGGTAAAACCATTCTGGAAATCAGTCTGGAGGTTCCTCAGAAAATTGGACATTGAACTGCCTGAGGATCCAGCTATACCTCTCTTGGGCATATACCCAAAAGATGCCTCAACATATAAAAGAGACACGTGCTCCACTATGTTCATTGCAGCCTTATTTATAATAGCCAGAAACTGGAAAGAACCCAGATGCCCTTCAACAGAGGAATGGATACAGAAAATGTGGTACATCTACACAATGGAATATTACTCAGCTATCAAAAACAACGAGTTTATGAAATTCGTAGGCAAATGGTTGGAACTGGAAAATATCATCCTGAGTGAGCTAACCCAATCACAGAAAGACATACATGGTATGCACTCATTGATAAGTGGCTATTAGCCCAAATGCTTGAATTACCCTAGATCCCTAGAACAAACGAAACTCAAGACGGATGATCAAAATGTGAATGCTTCACTCCTTCTTTAAATGAGGAAAAAGAATACCCTTGGCAGGAAGGGAGAGGCAAAGATTAAAACAGAGACTTAAGGAACACCCATTCAGAGCCTGCCCCACATGTGGCCCATACATATACAGCCACCCAATTAGACAAGATGGATGAAGCAAAGAAGTGCAGACCTACAGGAGCCGGATGTAGATCGCTCCTGAGAGACACAGCCAGAATACAGCAAATACAGAGGCGAATGCCAGCAGCAAACCACTGAACTGAGAATAGGTCCCCTATTGAAGGAATCAGAGAAAGAACTGGAAGAGCTTGAAGGGGCTCGAGACCCCAAAAGTACAACAATGCCAAGCAACCAGAGCTTCCAGGGACTAAGCCACTACCTAAAGACTATACATGGACTGACCCTGGACTCTGACCCCATAGGTAGCAATGAATATCCTAGTAAGAGCACCAGTGGAAGGGGAAGCCCTGGGTCCTGCTAAGACTGAACCCCCAGTGAACTAGTCTATGGGGGGAGGGCGGCAATGGGGGGAGGTTTGGGAGGGGGACACCCATAAGGAAGGGGAGGGGGGAGGGGGATGTTTGCCCGGAAACCAGGAAAGGGAATAACACTCGAAATGTATATACGAAATACTCAAGTTAATAAAAAAAAAAATCACAGTTGAAACAAGACAATATGGCATACGAATTTGTATTTTAATATCTGAATTAGTTCCTTAGCTATGATCATGGTCCCTCAAAAACATAAATTTATAAGAAAAAGATAGGTATGTAAAATGATCATAATATGTGAACAATAACAAATGGATATTTGCTCTGGAATTACAATGGATTGAAATGAAAACCCTTATATCATATTTTCAGCATTATTTAATAACATCTCACAGGATATCTAATATTTTACAAGGTAGTAAAATTAATCTTTTTGTTTGATATCTTAAAATAGGAATACTGTTGAAAATGATAAAATTATTCTGTGACCTTTATCTTTAGTAAAGACCTTTCTAAAGTGTTTAAAGACATTAAAATAATAAATTGAGGATTTCTGCCTTATTTTAAACAAAATCATTGCAAATGCTCAATATTGAGTAAGAAAGAAGGAAATCAGACATCATTGCTAAAAAGTCAACAGGAAGAAAGTACAAAAACAAAACATCTGGATTATTGTACAGAATGGAATTAACATGGTAAGGAAAAGCATGTGAGAGGATCGGAAAAGTGAATAATAAAGTTTGTTAGAAAATGACAGTACTCTCCTCGTGTAGAATTTTTTGAAAGATCATGTATAATTACAAAAAATTATATTCTAAATATGTATCTGAACATATAACCCTTCTCTTTTAATTATACAATATATAGTTTTCTAATTAACATGTATCAATAAATACTAATTGTTGAGTAATTTTAATCTAGTAACATGGCTGCTCAAATACTACAAAAAGATCTTCTGTCTTTGATCTGGTTATAATACAGACAAACCTTCAGTACACCCATTTAATACCATAAAATGAAGGTGAAGGTGTTTTGTCAAAAGAAGCACCCATGTTTGAAAGTGATGTCTTCATTGAGAGGCAAAGTGAAAAATCAGAGAAAGATTTAAGTGAATAAGCTATTCCCAACTCTCACAAGCACAGAAAGGAAAGAGGATCAACAGCACAGAGGGAGAGGGGAAGAGCTTAGTTTTATCGCAGCAGTAATAGACTGGTTGCAGAAAGAACAAGGTAGGTACAGATGAAATCAAAATGAGTCAGAGAATGAGAAGGAGTCAGAAGATTAGAAGAGATTGACAAAATCAGTATGAGGCCAAGCAGGTACTCAGTTAGAGGACCAAGAAAGAAGTGAGATTGAATCAGTCAGCTTGGAGAAGAGTTAGAGCCAGAAAACATTCTAGACCTAGATTACATGGTATAGAGGCTAGGGCTTCTTCTTCTTCTTCTTCTTCTTCTTCTTCTTCTTCTTCTTCTTCTTCTTCTTCTTCTTCTTCTTCTTCTTCTTCTTCTTCTTCTCCTCCTCCTCCTCCTCCTCCTCCTCCTCCTCCTCCTCCTCCTCCTCCTCCTCCTCCTCCTTCTTCTTCCTCTTTTAGTTTTTTATTAGATATATTTCTTTACTTACATTTCAAATGATATTCCCTTTCCTGGTTTCCTGTCCATAAGCCCCTATCCCCTTCCCTACACCCCCCATATGAGTATTCCCCCAATACATACCCCTTACTGCCCCCCACCCATATTTACCTGCACTGGGGGTCCAACCTTTGAAGGACAAAAGGCTTCCCCTTCCACTGGTGCCCAAACAAGGCTATTCTCTGGTACATATGCAGTTGGAGCCCTAGGTCAGTCCATGTATAGTCTTTGGTAGTGGTTTAGTTTCTAGAAGCTCTGGTTGGTTGGCATTGTTGTTTTTGGGGGGGTTGCAAGCTCCTTCAACTCTTTCAATACTCCCTCTAATTTCCCCCAAGGGGGTCCAGTTGTCAATTCTGTGCTTTGTTTCTAGCATTCACCTCTGTATTGGACATGTTCTGGATGTGTCTCTCAGGAGAGATCTAAATCCTGTCCCTTTCAGCATGCATCTTTTAGCTTCATCAATCTTATCTAGTTTTGGTGGCTTTATATGTATGGGCCACATGTGGGGCAAGCTCTGAATGGTTGTTTGTTGAGTTGCTGCTCTAAACTTTGCTTCCATATCCCCTCTTATAGGTATTTTTTTCCCCTTGTCATCCTTCTTCTTGAGATTCCTGTGGTCTGTGGATTGCATCTTGGGTAATTTGAGCCTTTTAGCTAATATACACTTATCAATGACTGCATACCAAGTGTGTCTTTCTGGATTAAGTTACCTTACTCAGGAGATATTTCCTAATTCATTCCATTTGCCTATGAATTTCATGAAGTCATTGTTTTTGATATCTGAGTAGTACTCCATTGTGTAGATGTACCACATTTTTTGAATCCGTTCCTCTCTTGAAGGGCATCTGGGTTTTTTCCAGCTTCTGGTTATTATAAATAGGGCTGTTATGAACATAGTGGAATATGTGTCTTTACTGCATATTGGAGCATATTTTGAGTATATGCCCAGGAGAGGTATAGCTGGGTCCTCAGGTAGTTCAATGTCCAATTTCTGAGGGACTTCCAGACTGATTTCCAGAGTGTTTGTACAAGTTTGCAATCCCACCAATAATGGAGAAGTGTTCCTCTTTCTCCACATCCTCACCAGCATCTGCTGTCACCTGACTTTTTGATCTTAGCCATTCTGACCGGTGTGAGGTGGAATCTCAGGGTTGTTTTGATTTGCATTTCCCTGATGACTAAGGATGGTGAACATTTCTTTAGGTGCTTTTTGACCATTCGATAATCCTCAGATGAGAATGTTTTCTTTAGCTCCATACCCTACTTTTTAATAGGGTTATTTGGCTTTTTTAAGTCTAACTTCTTGAGTTTTTTTGTATATTTTGGATATAAGCCCTCTATCTGTTGTAGGATTGGTAAAGATCTTTTCCCAATCTGTTGGTTGCTGTTTTGTCCTAATGACAGGGTCTTTTGCCTTACAGAAGCTTTGCAGTTTTATGAGGTCCCATTTGTCGATTTTTGGTCTTAGAGTATAAGCATTTGGTCTTAGAGTATTAGTGTTTTGTTCAGGAAAATTTCCCCAGTGCCATGTGTTCTAGACTCTTCCCCACTTTTTCTTCTATTACTTTGAGTATATCTAGTTTGATGTGGAGGTCCTTGATCCATTTGGACTTAAGCTTTGTACATGGTGATAAGAATGGATTGATTGCATTTTTCTACATGCTGACCTTGAACCAGCACCATTTGTTGAAAATGCTATCTTTTTTCAGTTGGATGGTTTTAGCTCCTTTGTCAAAGATCAAGTGTCCATAGGCATGTGGGTTCATTTCTGGGTCTTCAGTTCTCTTCCACTGATCTATCTGCCTGACTCTGTTCCAATACCATACAGTTTCTATCACTATTGCTCTGTAATACTGCTTGAAGTCATGGATGGTGATTTCCCCCAGAAGTTTTCGCTATCCTGAGTTTCTTATTATTCCGAATGAAATTAAAAATTGCTCTTTCTATCTCTATAAAGAATTGAGTAGAAGTTTTGATGGGGATTGCATTGAATCTGTAAATTGCTTTTGGAAAAATGGCCATCTTTACTATATTAATCCTGCCAGTGCATGAGCATAGAAGACCTTTCCGTCTTCTGAGATCTTCCCCAATTTCTTTCTTCAGAGACTGGAAGTTGTTGTTATACACATCTTTTACTTGCTCGGTTAAAGTCACACCAAGATATTTTATATTATTTGAGACTATTGTGATGGAGTCATTTCCTTAATTTCTTTCTCAGCCTGTTTATCCTTTGAGTAGAGGAAGGCTACTGATTTCTTTAAGTTAATTTTGTACCCTGACACGTTGGTGAAATTGTTTATCAGGTTAAGTAGTTCTCTGGTGGAACTTTTAGGGTCACTTAAGTACACTATCTTATCATCTGCAAATAGTGATATTTTGATTTCTTCCCTTCCAATTTCTATCCCTTTGATCTCATTTTGCTGTCTGATTGCTCTGGCTAGGACTTCGGGTACTATATTGAATAAGTACGGAGAGAGTGAGCAGCCTTGTTTAGTCCCTGATTTTAGTGGGATTGCTTCAAATTTCTCTCCATTTAGTTTGATTTTAGCTACTGCTTTGCTTTTACTATGTTTATATATGGGCTTTGAATTCCTGATCTTTCCAGAACTTTTATCATGAAGTGGTGTTCAATTTTGTCAAATGCTTTCTCAGAATCTAATGAAATGACCATGTGGTTCTTATCCTTGAGTTTGTTTATATAGTGGATTACATTGATGGATATTTTTAACCATCCCTGCATCCCTGGGATGAAGCCTATTTGTTCATGATGGATGATCACTTTCATGTGTTCTTATATTTGGTTTTCAAGAATTTTATTGAGTATTTTTGCATCAATATTCATAAGGGATATTGTTCTGAAGTTCTCTTTATTGGGTCTTTGTGTGGTTACGGTAAAAGAGTAATTGTGGAAGTCCCACACCCGCGGATCCCAGCCCGCAGCAGCTCTCTGCCCCCAGACCCTGTGAGAGAGAGACCCAACCGCCTGGTCAGGTGGGCACTCCTGAGGCTGCAGAGCAGAAGAGACCACCAACACTGCTCACCCCTGCCCACATCCCTGGCCCAAGAGGAAACTGTATAAGGCCTCTGGGCTCCCGTGGGGGAGGGCCCAGGAGCGGCACGACCCCTGTGCCTGAGACACCACCAGAACCAGAAGGAAACAGACCGGATAAACAGTTCTCTGCACCCAAATCCCGTGGGAGGGAGAGCTGAACCTTCAGAGAGGCAGACAAGCCTGGGAAACCAGAAGAGACTGCTCTCTGCACACACATCTCGGACACCAGAGGAAAAAGCCAAAGACCATCTGGAACCCTGGTGCACTGAAGCTCCCGGAAACGGCGGCACAGGTCTTCCTGGTTGCTGCCGCTGCAGAGAGCCCGGGGGTAGCACCCCACGAGCGAACTTGAGCCTCGGGACCTCAGGTAAGACCAACTTTTCTGGTGCAAGAAAGCTGCCTGGTGAACTCAAGACACAGGCCCAAAGGAACAGCTGAAGACCTGTAGAGAGGAAAAAACACACGCCGGAAAGCAGAATACTCTGTCCCCATAACTGCCTGAAAGAGAGGAAAACAGGTCTACAGCACTCCTGACACACAGGCTTATAGGACAGTCTAGCCACTGTCAGAAATAGCAGAACAAAGTAACACTAGAGATAATCTGATTGCGAGAGGCAAGCGGAGGAACCCAAGCAACAGAAACCAAGACTACATGGCACCATCGGAGCCCAATTCTCCCATCAAAACAAACATGGAATATCCAAACACACCAGAAAAGCAAGATCTAGTTCCAAAATCATTTTTGATCATGATGCTGGAGGACTTCAAGAAAGACGTGAAGAACTCCCTTAGAGAACAAGTAGAAGCCTACAGAGAGGAATCGCAAAAATGACTGAAAGAATCGCAAAAATCCCTGAAAGAATTCCAGGAAAACATAAATAAACAAGTAGAAGCCCATAGAGAGGAGACACAAAAATCCCTGAAAGAATTCCAGGAAAACATAAATAAACAAGTAGAAGCCCATAGAGAGGAGACACAAAAATCCCTGAAAGAATACCAGGAAAACACAATCAAACAGTTGAAGGAATTAGAAATGGAAATAGAAGCAATCAAGAAAGAACACATAGAAACAACCCAGGTTATAGAAAACCAAAAGAAGAGACAAGGAGCTGTAGATACAAGCTTCACCAACAGAATACAAGAGATGGAAGAGAGAATCTCAGTAGCAGAAGATTCCATAGAAATCATTGACTCAACTGTCAAAGATAATGTAAAGCGGAAAAAGCTACTGGTCCAAAACATACAGGAAATCCAGGACTCAATGAGAAGATCAAACCTAAGGATAATAGGTATAGAAGAGAGTGAAGACTCCCAGCTCAAAGGACCAGTAAATATCTTCAACAAAATCATAGAAGAAAACTTCCCTAACCTAAAAAAAGAGATACCCATAGACATACAAGAAGCCTACAGAACTCCAAATAGATTGGACCAGAAAAGAAACACCTCCCGTCACATAATTGTCAAAACACCAAATGCACAAAATAAAGAAAGAATATTAAAAGCAGTAAGGGGAAAAGGTCAAGTAACATATAAAGGGAGACCTATCAGAATCACACCAGACTTCTCGCCAGAAACTATGAAGGCCAGAAGATCCTGGACTGATGTCATACAGACCCTAAGAGAACACAAATGCCAGCCCAGGTTACTGTATCCAGCAAAACTCTCAATTAACATTGATGGAGAAACCAAGATATTCCATGACAAAACCAAATTTACACAATATCTTTCCACAAATCCAGCACTACAAAGAATAATAAATGGTAAAGCCCAACATAAGGAGGCAAGCTATACCCTAGAAGAAGCAAGAAACTAATCGTCTTGGCAACAAAACAAAGAGAATGAAAGCACACAAACATAACCTCACATCCAAATATGAATATAACGGGAAGCAATAATCACTATTCCTTAATATCTCTCAATATCAATGGCCTCAACTCCCCAATAAAAAGACATAGATTAACCAACTGGATACACAACGAGGACCCTGCATTCTGCTGCCTACAGGAAACACACCTCAGAGACAAAGACAGACACTACCTCAGAGTGAAAGGCTGGAAAACAACTTTCCAAGCAAATGGTCAGAAGAAGCAAGCTGGAGTAGCCATTCTAATATCAAATAAAATCAATTTCCAACTAAAAGTCATCAAAAAAGATAAGGAAGGACACTTCATATTCATCAAAGGAAAAATCCACCAAGATGAACTCTCAATCCTAAATATCTATGCCCCAAATACAAGGGCACCTACATACGTAAAAGAAACCTTACTAAATCTCAAAGCACACATTGCACCTCACACAATAATAGTGGGAGATTTCAACACACCACTCTCATCAATGGACAGATCATGGAAACAGAAATTAAACAGTGATGTCGACAGACTAAGAGAAGTCATGAGCCAAATGGACTTAACGGATATTTATAGAACATTCTATCCAAAAGCAAAAGTATATACCTTCTTCTCAGCTCCTCATGGTACTTTCTCCAAAATTGACCATATAATTGGTCAAAAAACGGGCCTCAACAGGTACAGAAAGATAGAAATAATCCCATGCGTGCTATCGGACCACCACGGCCTAAAACTGGTCTTCAATAACAATCAAGGAAGAATGTCTACATATACTTGGAAATTGAACAATGCTCTACTCAATGATAACCTGGTCAAGGAAGAAATAAAGAAAGAAATTAAAAACTTTTTAGAATTTAATGAAAATGAAGGTACAACATACCCAAACTTGTGGGACACAATGAAAGCTGTGCTAAGAGGAAAACTCATAGCGCTGAGTGATTGCAGAAAGAAACAGGAAAGAGCATATGTCAGCAGCTTGACAGCACACCTAAAAGCTCTAGAACAAAAAGAAGCAAATATACCCAGGAGGAGTAGAAGGCAGGAAATAATCAAACTCAGAGCTGAAATCAACCAAGTAGAAACAAAAAGGACCATAGAAAGAATCAACAGAACCAAAAGTTGGTTCTTTGAGAAAATCAACAAGATAGATAAACGCTTAGCCAGAATAATGAGAGGACACAGAGAGTGCGTTCAAATTAACAAAATCAGAAATGAAAAGGGAGACATATCTACAGATTCAGAGGAAATTCAAAAAATCATAAGATCTTACTATAAAAACCTATATTCAACAAAACTTGAAAATCTTCAGGAAATGGACAATTACCTAGACAGATACCAGGTATCAAAGTTAAATCAGGAACAGATAAACCAGTTAAACAACCCCATAACTCCTAAGGAAATAGAAGCAGTCATTAAAGGTCTCCCAACCAAAAAGAGCCAAGGTCCAGACGGGTTTATGCAGAATTCTATCAAACCTTCGTAGAAGACATCATACCAATATTATCCAAACTATTCAACAAAATTGAAACAGATGGAGCACTACCGAATTCCTTCTACGAAGCCACAACTACTCTTATACCTAAACCACACAAAGACACAACAAAGAAAGAGAACTTCAGACCAATTTACCTTATGAATATCGATGCAAAAATACTCAATAAAATTCTGGCAAACCGAATTCAAGAGCACATCAAAACAATCATCCACCATGATCAAGTAGGCTTCATCCCAGGCATGCAGGGATGGTTTAATATACGGAAAACCATCAACCTGATCCATTATATAAACAAACTGAAAGAACAGAACCACATGATCATTTCATTAGATGCTGAGAAAGCATTTGACAAAATTCAACACCCCTTCATGATAAAAGTCCTGGAAAGAATAGGAATTCAAGGCCCATACCTAAACATAGTAAAAGCCACATACAGCAAACCAGTTGCTAACATTAAACTAAATGGAGAGAAACTTGAAGCAATCCCACTAAAATCAGGGACTAGACAAGGCTGCCCACTCTCTCCCTACTTATTCAATATAGTTCTTGAAGTTCTAGCCAGAGCAATCAGACAACAAAAGGAGATCAAGTGGATACAGATCGGAAAAGAAGAGGTCAAAATATCACTATTTGCAGATGACATGATAGTATATTTAAGTGATCCCAAAAGTTCCACCAAAGAACTACTAAAGCTGATAAACAACTTCAGCAAAGTGGCTGGGTATAAAATTAACTCAAATAAATCAGTTGCCTTCCTCTATACAAAAGAGAAACAAGCCGAGAAAGAAATTAGGGAAACGACACCCTTCATAATAGACCCAAATAATATAAAGTACCTCGGTGTGACTTTAACCAAGCAAGTAAAAGATCTGTACAATAAGAACTTCAAGACACTGAGGAAAGAAATTGAAGAAGACCTCAGAAGATGGAAAGTTCTCCCATGCTCATGGATTGGCAGGATTAATTTAGTAAAAATGGCCATTTTACCAAAAGCAATCTACAGATTCAATGCAATCCCCATCAAAATACCAATCCAATTCTTCAAAGAGTTAGACAGAACAATTTGCAAATTCATCTGGAATAACAAAAAACCCAGGATAGCTAAAGCTATCCTCAACAATAAAAGGACTTCAGGGGGAATCACTATCCCTGAACTCAAGCAGTTTTACAGAGCAATAGTGATAAAAACTGCATGGTATTGGTACAGAGACAGACAGATAGACCAATGGAATAGAATTGAAGACCCAGAAATGAACCCACACACCTATGGTCACTTGATTTTTGACAAAGGAACCAAAACCATCCAATGGAAAAAAGATAGCATTTTCAGCAAATGGTGCTGGTTCAACTGGAGGGCAACATGTAGAAGAATGCAGATCGATCCATGCTTATCACCCTGTACAAAGCTTAAGTCCAAGTGGATCAAGGACCTCCACATCAAACCAGACACACTCAAACTAATAGAAGAAAAACTAGGGAAGCATCTGGAACACATGGGCACCGGAAAAAATTTCCTGAACAAAACACCAATGGCTTATGCTCTAAGATCAAGAATCGACAAATGGGATCTCATAAAACTGCAAAGCTTCTGTAAGGCAAAGGACACTGTGGTTAGGACAAAACGGCAACCAACAGATTAGGAAAAGATCTTTACCAATCCTACAACAGATAGAGGCCTTATATCCAAAATATACAAAGAACTCAAGAAGTTAGACCGCAGGGAAACAAATAACCCTATTAAAAAATGGGGTTCAGAGCTAAACAAAGAATTCACAGCTGAGGAATGCCGAATGGCTGAGAAACACCTAAAGAAATGTTCAACATCTTTAGTCATAAGGGAAATGCAAATCAAAACAACCCTGAGATTTCACCTCACACCAGTGCGATTGGCTAAGATCAAAAACTCAGGTGACAGCAGATGCTGGCAAGGATGTGGAGAAAGAGGAACACTCCTCCATTGTTGGTGGGATTGCAGACTGGTAAAACCACTCTGGAAATCAGTCTGGAGGTTCCTCAGAAAATTGGACATTGAACTGCCTGAGGATCCAGCTATACCTCTCTTGGGCATATACCCAAAAGATGCCTCAACATATAAAAGAGACACGTGCTCCACTATGTTCATTGCAGCCTTATTTATAATAGCCAGAAACTGGAAAGAACCCAGATGCCCTTCAACAGAGGAATGGATACAGAAAATGTGGTACATCTACACAATGGAATATTACTCAGCTATCAAAAACAACGAGTTTATGAAATTCGTAGGCAAATGGTTGGAACTGGAAAATATCATCCTGAGTGAGCTAACCCAATCACAGAAAGACATACATGGTATGCACTCATTGATAAGTGGCTATTAGCCCAAAATGCTTGAATTACCCTAGATCCCTAGAACAAACGAAACTCAAGACGGATGATCAAAATGTGAATGCTTCACTCCTCCTTTTAATGAGGAAAAAAAATACCCTTGGCTGGGAAGGGCGAGGCAAAGATTAAAACAGAGACTGAAGGAAAACCCATTCAGAGCCTGCCCCACAGGTGGCCCATACATATACAGCCACCCAATTGGACAAGATGGATGAAGCAAAGAAGTGCAGGCCGACAGGAGCCGGATGTAGATCGCTCCTGAGAGACACAGCCAGAATACAGCAAATACAGAGGCGAATGCCAGCAGCAAACCACTGAACTGAGTATAGGTCCCCCGTTGAAGGAATCAAAGAAAGAACTGGAAGAGCTTGAAGGGGCTCGAGACCCCAAAAGTACAACAATGTCAAGCAACCAGAGCTTCCAGGGACTAAGCCACTACCTAAAGACTATACATGGACTGACCCTGGACTCTGACCCCATAGGTAGCAATGAATATCCTAGTAAGAGCACCAGTGGAAGGGGAAGCCCTGGGTCCTGCTAAGACTGAACCCCCAGTGAACTAGACTATGGGGGGAGGGCGGCAATGGGGGGAGGGTTGGGAGGGGGACACCCATAAGGAAGGGGAGGGGGGAGGGGGATGTTTGCCCGGAAACCGGGAAAGGGAATAACACTTGAAATGTATATAAGAAATACTCAAGTTAATAAAAAAAAAATAAAAAATTAAAAAAAGAGTAATTGTGGCTTAATAGAATGAATTTGGTAATGTTCTGCCTGTTTCGATTTTGTGGAATAGTTTGGACAGTGTTTGTATGAGGTCTTCCATGAAGGTCTGATAGAATTCTGCACTGAACCCATCTGGACCTGGGCTTTTTGTTTGGGAGACTTTTAATGACTGCTTCTATTTCTTTAGGAGTTATGGGGTTGCTCATGATTTAACTTTGGTATCTGGTATCTGTCTAGAAAATTGTCCATTTCCTCCAGATTTTCCAGTTTTGTTGAACAGAGGATTTTGTAGTATGATCTGATGATTTTTTTAAATTTCTTCAGATTCTGTTGTTATGTCTCATTTTTATTTCTGATTTTGTTAATTTTATTTCCGATTTTGTCGGATACACTCTCTGTGACCTCTGGTTATTCTGGCTAAGTGTTTATGTATCTTGTTGATTTTTTCAAAGAACCAAGTTCCTGGTTTTGTGGATTCTTTGTATAGTACTTTTCATTTCTACTTGGTTGATTTCAGCCTTGAGTTTGATTATTTCCTGCCTTCTACTCCTCTTGGGTTTATTCATTTCTTTTTGTTCTAGAGCTTTTAGGTGTGCTGTTAAGCTGCTTACATATGCTCTCTCCTGTGTTTTTTTTTTGTTTGTTTGTTTGTTTATTCCAGGCACTCAGAGCTATGAGTTTTTCTCTTAGTATCACTTTCATTTTGTCCCATAAGTTTGGGAATGTTGTATCTTCACTTTCATTAAATTCTAAGAATTCTTTAATATCTTTCATTTCTTCCTTGACCAAGTTGTCATTGAGTAGAGCATTGTTCATCTTCCATGTATATGTGGGCTTTTTGTCATTATTGTTGTTATTGAAGACCAGTCTTAGTGCATGTTGATCTGATAGAATACATGGGATTATTTCTATCTTCCTTTATTTGTTGTGGCCTATTTTGTGACCAATTATATGATCAATTTCACAGAAGGTTCTATGAGGTGCTGAGAAGAAGTCATATTTTTTTTATTTAGGGTGGAATGTTATATAAATATCTGTTAAATCTATTTGATTCATATAATTTCTGTTTGTTTCTCTATGTCTTTGTTTAATTTCCGTTTCCATAATCTGTCCAGAATACACCTAGGTTAGCAGATGGATGCAGCAAGCCTTGGAGACATCAGGAGAATCGTAGAAGCAGGTGGATGGGGGTGGGGATCAGGAGTTTGTGGAGGGGAAACTAGGAAGAGGAATAACATTTGAAATGTAAATAAATAAAATAACCAATAAAATTTAAAAGTTACTTTAAAAACTAAGTTAGGGGTTGGGAATTTAGCTCAGTGGTAGAGCACTTGCCTAGCAAGCACAAGGCCCTGAGTTCGGTCCCCAGCTCCAAAAAAAACCCCAAAAAACAAAAAACAAACAAACAAAAAAACTAAGTTAGTTATTTTTCTTTAAAATTTATATAAAAGAATAATATAACTATGCTTTCAGTATTATGCTGCATTCCACAGGTAATTTGTATTTTTTAACCTATGTCCTCTGGAAGAGCAGCTACTGTTTTCAACCTTTGGGCTACCCCTCGAGTCCCTTGATTAGCTTCCATAAGGCTTACTGAGGCTTTCCCAGAATTATGTTGATTCTATAGAGTAATTGGGAGATGATCATATTGTTATAATAATGTTAAACTGCTTATCCCACAAATGATTTCACAACCTGTTTGTTTAATTTTAATTTCTTTAAATAGTTGTTAATTTTAAGTACACATATCTTGTATGTATTCTGTTAGATTATTCTCAAGTGGTTCATATGTTATAATTTGTTGACATGGTATTATTTCTTACTTTCTAGTTGATCATGGGTAGTATGTACTCGTTGTTTATAAGTAATTGTTTATTTTATTTGTCATATTTGTAAGCCTAATATTTTACTAATTTTCCTTATCATTTAACTATGTGCAAATTCTACAGTGCTTTTAACTTAGAATATTGACAACTCCTGTTTTCTCCTCTCTCCCTACTAATACTAGACCTCAAATCCAGGACTTTGTACACGCTGGACCAGCACTGGAGTACTGAGCTGCATTCTAAGCACTTTTTTTTATCATAAGTACAGTGAAATGTTTATTATTATTATTATTGATATTGTTGTTGTTGTTATTTTATAGTGCCAAGGAAGTGTTTGATCCCCAAAAAACATACATGAGCCAATATGTAACACACAATGGGGTCTTTATTCTACTCGAGCTAGCTTGGAACCCTCAGCTCACCACTGAAAGGCAGGAAGGTTTTGGTGGAAAGAGGAGCCCTGAATATCTGTCAAGGTAAGGCTTTATGGTCAACAGCAGGCATGGATGGAGGGAAAGTAAGTGTTCAAACATCTAATTAGAAAACTATTGTGGCCTTTAATATAGTTGGTTGCTGCTGGGATTTAAATCGTAAACTTAATTTCTATTTCCCTCTGCATTGGTGGCCCTTAGGTAGAGGGTGGGTTTGTAACTAGAGGGATGAAATATATTGGGGTAATAACCTGGAGTTGCTGGTCTTGTTGGGGTGTAACCTGGAGATCCTGGTCTTGTTGAGGTTGAGCCTAGAGATTGGAGCTAGGCTCAAGTTTTGTTGGGATGATAACTTGGAAATTAATGCCTTATACCAGGCTATTAGATTACCTAAGTTCAAAGTTAGGTCAGGTTCTCTAAAATGGAGTCTGAACTTAAGACTTGGCCTTTCAATTTATTTATAATCTAGCCATAGCCAGCTCTCCTCATCCCCTCTCCTACAGTTCCTCATCCTATTCCTTCTCTCACTTGCCACTGAGAGGATGACCCACAACCAGACCTTTCTCCTTCCCTGGGGCCTCAAGTCTCTCAATTAGGCGAATCTGCTCCCACTGAGGCCATACCAGGCAATCTTCTACTACATATTCTGATTATATATATGTATATGTATATATATATGTTGTTGACTCAGTCTCTTGGAGTTCACTGGGTTCCAGTTTAGTTGAGACTTCTGGTCTTCCTATGGGGTTCCCTTAGTGTTCAGATTCTTCAAACTTCCCCTTAGGGGTCTCTGACTTCAGTCCAACGGTTGGATGCAAGTAGCTGCATCTGTCTCAGTCACATGCTGGTAGGATCTCTCAGTGGACAGAGGTTCCTATCTGTGAACACTTCCTAGCATCAGTAATGGTCAGACCCCGGTGCCCTGATACCCCCAAGAGATTGATTCCAAGTTGAGCTGGTCATTAGACTGTCTTCCCCTCAGTGTCTTCCCCATTCCCTATGTGTTCTGAGAGATGCTCTGAAAACCCTCCACTATTGATGTTAATAGTAGAGTTAGAGTTAAGTATAACTGGATTCATGTAAAATCCCCAGCCAGGTGCAAAAGACTAATACAAATCTGGTAGCCAGGATGCCCAATGGCACAATCATCTGCAGGGCAGAGAGAGAAAGTGGTGGCCATTGTCCTCGGACAGTTTTACAGAGACAGATTCCAGAAAGAACAAGCTAGACACAGGTGAAGACAGAACGAGCTGAGTGAGAGAATCAGAAGGTGCTTGCAAATGAGAAAATGTTGCCAGAGTTAGTACGAGGCCAAGAAGAGCAAATCAGTGAATAACTGAAAAAAGTCAGTTTGAATTATTCAGTTTGGAGAGGAATTTTGAGGCAGAACAGCGAATTTAAATCACCTAGCAGGAAATCATAAATAACTAGAGAGGGTAAGCTTATTAAGCAGTAAACATCTGAGATGAAAATTACATCAGGCAAATAAAAGTTACATTTACAATCTAAATCTTTGATATTAATTTGTTTAATAATGCTGTCTTTTTTTGTAGTTTCCTATTAATATGTATACTTTGTATTCATGAACAACTTACAATATGAATTATCAATGATAACACATAAAATATATGAATATCTTCATAAATATAATTTCAATTTTCAAGTTTTTTTTGTATAGAAGAAAATGCAGCCTAAAACATTGCTTCTCAATATAGACAGGTTCTTCTCTTACCATATCTTTACAAAATACTCTTAATACTTTACATATTTCTGTATGATACATAACTTTAGTTATTTATATCATTTTCTAACATTCTATCACTATTTATATATTTATTTATTTAATTATTTATTCATTATTTAATTATACATATATTTAATTTTATATATGTGGATATACAGATTTAACTTGCCTAGTCCATAATGTTGTATGTATAATTGTTTTGAAGTGTGACAATTTGATAGAGGATAGATAATTCATATTTCCTTCAATTGGGAATACTCTATCTCTTATTCTTAACATTCATTAATTGCCAAAAGCTCACTGTGTGGGACTGAGGACTGCTGATCATTAACCAATAAAGTTTATTATGTCTGCTTTGCTTGTCTTTGTTCAGATAATGTTTGTACAGTCATGATGAGATTTCATGGGTATAGATTATAAAATAAATAATAGTTACAGTCTCAAAGTAAACTTTCTGATCCTCTGGTTTTTAACATTCCTATTGTGTCTTCTCCAACCTTTCCTGTGCCTTAAGTATAAGAGAAATTTTGTCTTGCTTTTGCTGTTATGTTTTCACTTGAAGTATCTATTCAATCTTGGATGCACAACTCTGCATTGTTGTGTTTTTTTCGTTTGTTGTTGCTGTTTTTTTGTTGTTTTGTTGGCTAGGCTTCAGTACCACGAATATTATTTTCATCTCACTAAGTGTATCTTAAGTCAAAGCACAAAGCTGCTGATCACAGCTAATGTATGTGTACCACTACTGTACTAATTGTGCTATGCAGATTCGCACTGTGGGTTATAGATATCAGAGCTAGAAAGAAATAGGACTCAGGTCCCGGCATCTGAAATAGTGTAAGGAGTCTCTTAAACTCAGCACGCCTCTGACTAGCATCTGAAATGAGGGGTTCTTGTACTTCATGCTAGGGTTTCTTTGATTTGACCTTTGCCTGTTGAAACGAGCAGCCCAAATTAGAAAATTTCATGAAAAATATGTTTATTTATATACAGACTGTTTTAGTTAGGGTTATCCTGCTGTGAACATATACCATGACCAAGGCAAGTTTTATAAAGGACAACATTTAATTGGGCTGGATAAGACTTCAGAAATTTAGACTGTTATTACCACGGTAGGAGAAGGACAGCATCCAGACAAGAATGATGCAGGCAGAGCTGAGATTTGTCCATCTTCAACTGAAGGCTGCTTGTGGAAGACTTATTTCCAGGCAAATAGGATGGGAGTAGCCACACCTACAATGACACACCTAATACAATAGGGCCATTACTCCAAATATTGCCACCCCCGGGGTCAAGCATATTCAAAATATGGCACAGACTTAAATGCATTGTAATTTTGGTAGATCATTAATAGTATGATCCCTTTTGACTTTACAGACATCCTTACTGTGGTGTTACATACCTTCTTCTATTTTATGTATTTATTGTTTTTCTCCCTCTTCCATTTCTTCTATCAAATCAACTGTACCCTAATGTTCTCTTCTATATTGCCCCTGACACTACCCTACCCAGGCAATGGTCACATTTTTACTTTCCTGATTTCTTCAGTTAGTCAGAGTATGCGCTCACATTTGAAAATTTGGTGCAAGGCTCTGATAAAATATTATAGTTGATGTTTATGTTTTGGGAATAAGAAAAAGAGTATAGTTGTAGTATATAGAAATCTAATTACCAGCAAGGTTCACTATTTTATATATATTTGAATCTCATTTATATATATATATATATATATGTATATGTATATGTCATATTTTCATTATCTATTCATCAGTTAAATGATTTTTAGACTATTTCCATTTCCTAGTTATTATGAGTAGAGTAGCAATAAATATGCCTCAGCAAGTTTCTGTGGGCTAAGACGTTGACTATGATGTGAATTTTCAAAGAGTGAAATAGCTGGGTAAGAAGTAGATTAACTTTTAGCTTTTTGAGAACTCTTCACACTAATTCCCATAAGGGCAGCACCAACTTGCAGAAAGCACCACATAAATAAATGTTCACTTTCTTTTTCCAGTTCTTCTTCTGAATTTGTTGAGGGTTGCCTTGATTTTGATGTACCTTGACTTTTCTGCTGGGGTAAGATGGGATTTCAATGTTGTTTGGATTTGCATTTTCCCAATTGTAGGACATGAACATTTTTTGAGATACTTCTTAGTTCTCATTTTTTTTCTTTTTATAATTATTTAGTCAGTTCCTGGGGTCATTATTTGAGTATTCCCCCCATTTTCCTTTCTTTCATGAGTTCTTTATATTCTGGATATTAATGTTTTGCTAGTGTTAGATATATAGATATATAGATGATACACCTAGTTAATAGAGGGATAAGAAAGACATTCTAGAATAGACCTTAGATGGAGAAGGATATCAGCGATATGTCTGGGTGGAAAGGTTGAATTTGGGGCTGAAGGGTATTTTTTTTATTATTTTTGAGAAGTTAATATATAGATAGTATGGTTATATCACTTGCACCCCCACAATATTATTTTTTTTAATTATTCCATTTCTCCCCCAACTTTCTGAATCCTCTTATCATTGTTAAACTCACACATACATGGACAAATGTTTACAAATACAGTCTACAAAGCTTGTCTAGTGATGTTCACATTTATACATATTTATTGATGAGTCCTTGAATTTGATTAACTTACCAAACCTTTATCTCTGGAGAATACTTATTTCTTCTCCTAGCAGACATTGATTTTGTATAGTTCTTCTAGGGAGGTGAGGCCTTTTTATATTTCTCCCATCTGTCTTGGCATATCAACAAGTGTTGACGCTGTATATATCTTTTTTAGATGACCTTATGGTGCCAACTAGTTTTAATATGTAGAAAGCATCTTATCATAAAATAATGTCTTCTTGGTCTCAGAATTTTTCCACACCCTCGTCTGTTACAGGTTTGTAAGGTGGTGTTGCTGACTACAAGAGATGTAATTAGATCAGAAGACTTGTTCAGTAAAGTTTTCTGTCTGCTTAGTGAAATAAAATAATTTTTGATAAAGGATGAAAGTTACAGTCATCTTTGCATGAAATCCATAGCTAAGTATATTTAGCAAGCAGTTTGGAATTATAATGTTTTTTATGAATATGACAGTATAAAGTTCTCTTTTAGATTTTCTGATCTTACCAGCCACTGATAGTGGGCTACATTTACACTACAGGCCTTAACTCCTTCCTATTGAACATTGTAGTTAGGGAACTTTTGATTGCTTCTATGATATAGGTGTCACTGTTGAGGCTGTGAGTGAATTTTTCCATGGAGGTCAATCAATCTGCAGTTCATGGATTTGCAGCTGCATAGGACTTCTTCTAACACAGTTTCTCCTGTGTCAGCTTACATAGCACCATTCAATGCTGTAAACACTGGTTCTCAGAGTGGAAACATCAAGTCTTGTTGCAAGTGCATACCTTTAAATTGTTTCTCTAAAGTATATGTTGTCTTCAATGATAAGATCGAAGGGTATTCAAGTGTAAGTCCTATTCCTTATATTATTTTGAGAGTTGCGGTTTTTACTTTAACCAGTGACTTGAAAGGAGGTTTCAATCGTCTAGAACTCAGGTTTTGTTAGTCTATGCTTTTCAGGGGAGCAATATTATCACAAGTGAAGTAACAATTTAAAATACTTATTTTTTGTGAATGGGCATATATATGCACATATTATATATTTATATGTATTTAAATATATGTGTATATATTTTTAAATGCATACAGTATATAATATAGTATATAATATGAATCTTAAAGATAAAACAATGTACCACTGTGACATTTAATTCATCGTTAATATTATTTATTACAACTTCTTCCTGTAGTATTGCTTTCATTCCTTTGTTTTAAGTTATTCCCAAGTTTTCCATACCTTCCTTCATAGTACCTGTACCCTACAAACCCCATTCCAGAGCTGCTTCTCCCACTATGGCTATCCCAACCTCAATAATGATCCCTTCTGTCTTCCTGTTTTCTGTGGTTATTCCTGCTTATAATCTTTCATCTAAAGATCAAATCTGTGATCCCCAAATGAGAAAAAAAACAAGTATTTTTCTAGGAAAGTAGTCATAACAAAGAATAAGTTTTATTTTCCTAACAAGGAATCTTGAGCTCTCTATTTTTTATTTATGTTTTTTTGTAAGTTGTACTTGTAGTGACCCCCATATCTCCTTAAGGTTTTCTTTTCTTTCATTTTTTTTTCTTTCTACTATCTCCTAGTGTTTACCAGGTAATATGCTCTATTGACAGTCTGCCTTGAAATTGCATCATTCACATTCTGAAGTTCATTTGCTATGCTATTTTATTCTCAAATTTTCTACAAGTAAAGGTACAAACTTTTTCTTCACTATGCTTACTATAAAATTAAATGCCAGAAACGTTTCCATTTATTTAGATACCCCAAACTATTTTCTAATTACTTTTCAAGTTTTGTAAATTGATTTCTAAATATTTGGCCAGATGATATTTTTCTGTCTCATTTATCTAGTCAGGTTTTATTTTAATTTATATTATTTATGTATCTTGTTTTTTTGTTTTTTGTTTTGTTTTTTCTTTTTGTTTTTAGTTTTCTAGTCAAAGTTTCTCTGTGTAACCCTGGCTTTCCTGGATATTACTCTGTAGATAAGGCTGGTCTTGAACTCAGATTCATCTACCTCTCTCTCTGCCTCTGCCTCTGCCTCTGCCTCTGCCTCTGCCTCTGCCTCTGCCTCTGCCTCTGCCTCTGCCTCTGCCTCTGCCTCTGCCTCTGCCAAATTCGTGGATTAAAGGAGTACACCACTACCATTAGACCATCAGAGTTAATTTTATATCCAGTCACTTTGCTGATGTTGTTTATCAGCTGGAGAAGTTCTCTGGTAGAATTTTTGGGGCCACATATGTATGCTATCATATCATCTGCAAATAGTGTTTCCTTTATTTCTTCTTTGTCAATTTGAATCCCCCTGATGTCTTCTTGATATTTTATTGTTCTAGCTAGCACTTTGAGTACTATATTGAATAGATATAGGGAAAGTAGGCATCCTTATCTATTCCCTGATTTTAGTGGTGTTGCTTCAAGTTTCTCTCAATTTAGTTTGATATTAGTTATTGGTTTGCATTAATGCTTTATTATCTTTAGGTATGGGCCTTGAATTCCTGATCCTTCCAATAATTTTTAATATTAACATGTGTTGTATTTTGTTGCTTTTTCTGCATCTAAGGAAATGATCATTTGTTTTTTGTTTTTTGTTTTTTTTGCTTTGTTTATAGAGTGGATTATATTAATGGATTTTTGTATATTGAACCAACTTTGTATCCCTGGGATGAAACGTACTTGATCATTGTGAGTGATGATTAGATGTGCACTTGGATCTTGGTTTGCAAGATTTTTATTGATTATTCATAAGCAAGATTGATCTGAAGTTCTTTGTTTTGGTTGGATCCTTGTGTGTTTTAGGTATCAGAGTAATTGTGCTTCTTAGAATGAATTAGGTAATGTTCCTTCTATTTCTGTTTTATGGAATAGTTTGAGGAATATTGGTATTAGGTTTTCTTTGAAGGTCTGGTAGAATTCTGAATTAAATCCATCTGGCCCTGGACTGTTTTGGTTGGGTGGGTTTTGATGACTTTTCTCCTCCTCCTCCTCCTCTTCCTCCTCCTCCTCCTCCTCTTCTCTCCTCCTCTTCCCTCCTCCTCCCTCCTCCTCCTCCTCCTCCCTTCTCTTCCTCCTTTTTCTCCTCCTCCTCTTCTTCTTCTTCTTCTTTGGGATAGGGGTCTGTTTAGTTAGTTTACCTTCTCCTGATTTAATTTTAGTATGTGGTATCTGTCTAGAAAACCATTTAACTTAGATAATCCAGTTTTGTTGAATATAGGCTTCTTTAGTAGAATTTTTTTTAAATTTTCTCCATTTCTGTTGATATGTCTCACGTTTCATTTCTGATTTTGTGAATTTGGATGCTGCCTCTGGGTCCTTTAAGTAGTTTGGGTAGGGGTTTATGTATTCTGTTGATTCTCTCAAACAACCAGGTTTTTGTTTTATTGATTCTTTGTATTGTTCTCTTTTTTTCTATTTGGTTGATTTCAGCCCAGAGTTTGACTATTTCCTGCCTTCTACTCCTCTTTGGGGAGTTTGTTTCTTTTTGTTCTAGAGCTCTCAGGTATGCTGTTAAGTTGCTAGTGTAAGATCTCTCCAGTTTCTTTACCAGGGCACTTAAGACTATGAATTTTCCTCTTAGCCCTGCTTTTATTGTTTCACATAAATTTGGGTATGGTGTGTCAACATTTTCATTAAATTCCAGGAATTCTTCAATTTCTTTCATTGAGTATCATTGAGTAGAGAGTTATTCATTTTTACATGTATGTAGGCTTTCTGTTGTTTTGACTGTTATTGAAGACCAGTTCTAGGCCATGGTGTTCTGATAGGGTGTATGGGATTATTTTCAGCTTCTGATATCAGTTGAGGTTTTTTTGTTTTTCGGTTTGTTTTTGTTTTTTGTTTTTTTTTGTGACCAATTATATGGTTGATTTTGGAAAAGGTACCTTGTAGTGTTGAGAAGAAGATGTATTCTTTGGTTTTAGGGTGAAATAGTCTATAGATTATGAACTAAATCCATTTAAATGGATTTAGTTCATAATCTCTGTAAGTTTCACTGTGTCTCTATTTTCTGTTTCAATGACCTGTCTGTTGGTTAGAGAGGGGTGATGAAGTCTCCCACTATTACTGTATGGAGTTCAATGTTTGTTTTGAGCTTCAGTAAAGTTTCATTTATGAACGTGGGTGCCCTTACATTTAGGGCATAGATATTCAGAACAGAGACTTTCTCTTGGTGGATTTTCCGTTTGACAACTCTGAAGTATCCTTCATCATGCTTGATAACTTTTGGTTGAAATTCTATTTTATGGGATATTATTATGTTACTCCAGCTTGTTTCTTGGGACCATTTGCTTGGAAGATCTTTTTCTATTCTTTCACTCTAAGATACTGTCTGTCGTTGTTGAAGTATGTTTTTTTTTTTATGCATCAAAATGCTGCATCTTATTTGCATAATCAGTCTGATACCTTATGTATAGGTGATTTGAGTCCATTAATATTGAGAGATATTAAAGACAGATGACTATTGGTTCCTGTTATATTTGGTTTTGTAGGTGACTTTATGTGCTAGTGGTTCTCTCCTTTTGCCTTTGTTGTGAGATGCTTAATAAGTTTATCTTTTGTTTTGTGAGGTTACCTTCCTTATGTTGGAGTTTTCCTTCTAAAATCCTCTATAGGGCTTGATTGGTAGATAGATGCTGTTTGCATTTGGTTTTGTCCAGGAGCATTTCGGTTTGTCCATCTATGTTGATTGAGAGTTTTGCTGAGTATAGTAGCCTGGGTTGGCATTTGTGTCTCTTAGAGACTGCATGACCTCTGACCAGGCTCTTTTGAATTTCAGCTTCTCTGTTCAGAAATCTGGTATAATTCTGATAGGTCTGCCTTTATATGTTACTTTGCCCTTTCCCCTTGCAGCTTTTAATATTCTTTCTTGGTTCTGTGTATTTACCATTTTGATTATTACATGACAAGAGGATTTTCTTTCTGGTACCGCTTGTTTGGTATTTTAAAGGCTTCTTGTACCTTTATGCTACCTCTATGTCCATCTCTTCCTTTAGGTTTGGAAATTTTCTTCCATGATTTTGTTGAAGACGTTTTCATGTCCTTTCAGCTGGAAATCTCCATTCACCTCTATTCCAATTATTCTTAGATTTGGTCTTTTCATTTTTTTTCCTGAATTTCTTGGATGTTTTGGGCTAGGAGGTTTTTTGTGTTTTGAATTTTCTTTGAAAGTTGTATCAATCTCTTCTAAGGGATCTGTTACACTTGAGATTCTCTCTTCTATCTCTTGTATTCTGTTGGTGATACTTACATCTGTAATTCCTGACCTTTTTTCCAATTCCAGGTTTGCCTCCATTTGTGTTTGCTTTATTGTTTCCACTTGCTTTTAGGTCTTGGGCTGTTTTATGCAATACCTGTTTAGTTGTATTTTCCTGCATTGATTTAAGGGATTTATTTCTTGCCTCTTTAAAATCTCCTACCTGTTTACCCTGTTTACCTGTGTTTTTCTGTATGTCTTTCAGTGAGTTATTTATGTCTTCCTTAAAGAATGCTATTATCTTCATGAAATAAGATATTTAGTTCAGCCTTCTGATTTTCAGCTATGTTAGTATATTCAGGGCCTCTTGTTGTAGTAGAACTGGGTTTTGATGATGCCCACATATATTATATTGGCTTCTGTTTTTTAAGGTCTTATGCTTGCCTCTCACCAGCTGCTTATTCCTGGTGTTTGCTGTTCTGGGTGATTCTGTCTGGAGTCTGCCTCTTTTGTCCCTGGTTAGCTACAGATCTCATGGGAGGCCTGTGGCACTGGCTGTAGCAAACTTCTTGTGGGGCCATCCAACAGGAGGGTCTTCAGAGGGTCAAAGAAACTGCTGATTTGTTGTCCTGGATGTAGTAGCACTCCTGGGAGGGCTTCAGACTCTTGGTTCTTCAGGGGAGCAGTCTAACTGTTGTCCTGTGTGAAGCTATTCTCAGGGTGGGGTGGGGGTGGGGGGTGGTATTGACTGTGGTTTTGGATTCCCTGTTTGTAGCAGAACTCCAGTGAAGCTTTCTGTCTTTGTTGCCAGTTGCCCTGCAGGCCACAGAGCCCCCTGGAGATATTCAGAATGTGGTGTCAGTTTCCCAGTGGACAGAGGAACTCAGGGGATGCCTTCAAGCTGTAGTATCCTCAGTGCAGTGTATCTCTTGGGATCTCTCAGGCTGTGGCTTCAGATGCCCTGAGTACAGCAGATCTCCTGGGATGCCTCAGGTATGGTATTACACACTCTGAGTGCAGAAGTTCTTCTGATATGTCTCTTGATATGGTGTCTTCGGGGAGGGTTGGGGGAGGGAGCAGATTAGCTCCCAGCAGGAAGGAATAGGCAGAAGGAATGTGGTATTCTGTGGCCATGGGTTTTGGGGTATGATTGATCCAAGTGACAGTGATGAAGTGCGGGAGGGTTCTTACCAAATGCTCTGAGAGCAGCTGATCCTCTGGCAAGCCTTAGGATATAGCCCCTTCCTGGGAGCAGTCTAACTAGCAGTCTGTCCCTTCAAAAAGGACAAGGGAAGGGGAGTTGTATTCAGCTGTTGGAAATTCTGGTGTAATTCTAATAGGTCTACCTTTGTATGTTATTTGGCCCTTTCCTCTTTCAGCTTTAGTATTTTCATTATTATGTGACAAGAGGACTTTCTTTTCTTGTCCCATTTGTTTAGTGTTCTATAAGCTTCTTGTATCTTTATGACCATCTAAATTTTTATGTTGGGGAAACTTTCTTCTACGATTCTGTTGAAGATATTTTCAGGTCTTCTGAGTAGGGAATCTTCATTCTCCTCTATTCTTGTATATTGCTTTTGCTATGTTTAGGTATGGGCCTTGAATTCCTGATCTTTTTAAGACTTTTAGCATGAAGATGTATTGAACGTTGTCAAAGGCTTTTTCAGCATCTAATGACTGGAGGCCCCAGGGAATTTAGAGGTATGGTATAGTGGGTGAAGTTGGACATCCTCATGAGGAGGTGGGTAGGGTGAGGCATGGGATATGGAACAGTTGGGGGGTGGACAGGGAGGGAAATAAAATCTGGAGTATAAAAATAAATAAATAAATACATAAATGAATAAAGGAATAATTTTTTTAAATTACATTACCACTTCTCTCTGTTATATGTATCCTCAAAGTTTTTAGCTATTCCCAAAATCTATATGAAAGTTTTAGGGGGTTCTCAATACCACCAAAGACTTTGAAGTCAATATTGCTTTCACCATCATTGTTATTAATAATGAATATGTTGCTGAAAAAAGGATCCTCATTATCTCTTTTTCTTTCTTTTTTTTACACTCCAGATTTTATCACTTTCCTGGTCCACCCTCTGACTGTTCCACATCCCATACCTCCCCACAACCCCTTATCCCTATCTTCATGAGGATGTTGCCACCCCAACCCCCCACCCTACTGATCTTCCCAATTCTTGGGCCTCCAGTCTCCTGAGGGTTAGGTGTATATTTTCTGCCTGAATGCAGACTGGGTAGTCCTCTACTGTATATGTGTTGGGGCCCTCATATTAGCTTGTGTATGTTGCCTGGTTGGTGAACCACTCTCTGACAGATCTCAGGGGTCCAGGTTAGTTGAGACTGCTCGTCCTCCTACAGGGTCATCCTCCTCCTCAGCTTCTTTCAGCTTTTCCCTAATTCAGCCAGAGAGATCAGCAGCTTCTGTCCATTGGTTGGGTGTAAATATCTGCATCTGACTTTTTCAGCTGCTCCTTAGGTTTTTCGGAGGGCAGTCATGATAGACCCTTTTTTTGTGAGCACTCCATAACCTGAGCGATAGTGTTATGCCTTGGGACCTCCCCTTCATCTGGATCCCACTTTGGGCCTGACTCTCTACCTCCTTTTATTTATGAATGCAGAAAAATTAGATTGTAGTTGATCATTATAGATAATATGTGTACTTTTTTGTCTTTAAAACTAAGATTTTGCTTCTATTTTAGCAATTATCCTTAAATTACATTATCTTTACGTACATGCACACATGCTTGTGTGTATGTGTGAGTGTGTGTGTATGTGTGTGTGTGTGTGTGTGTGTGTGTGTACAATCACTATGCATTTGCAGAAGTTAGAGAAAAATTAATGGAAAACAGTTTCCCTTTTTACTCTGTCGGTCCTGTGAACTGACCGCTCCCAATCCTTGGTTGCAAATCCGTTTCAACACTGAACCACTTCATTGCAACCCAACACAAACACACACACAAACACACACACACAGACACACACACACACACACACTTAGGCTGCTTCTCTTTGTAGAACACGCATTAATAGAAAAATATGATAAGGAAAAAATAAATATCTTGTGCATTGTACTTTGTTAATTGCTTCTATGAAATTTATACCAGTGTATTTGAAAATACAGAGATATTATTTCCTTTTAAAAGTTCTACAAATCATTTTAAAAAGAGTTTTAAAAATTTCTTTAAAAATGAATCAAGAGGTGCACAAATATACAGGCAAAGAAAATTTCCATACACATGAAATTAGCATTTTTAATATTTAATAAAAATCTTTTAAAGAATAATCACTTTAGTAATGTATAGCTGACAGAATATTCTTATCATTTTCTATATCAAAGTACAGTCATTCTGCTAGCTTTCCTCTCACACTTTTCCCATAAGTACTTTAAAAATATTTGATAAGTTTAAAATAATATTAAAATTATATTAAGGAGTATAATATAATTCTTTGGCAAAATATGATGTGTAAACTAAAGGGAGTTAAGTGAATTAGTATAAATTTTGGGTCAGCATTTTCACAGAAATTGTTTCTCAGTCTTACTGAGAGAGAGAAATTCGATTCAACTCACCTTTTATACATCCAGGTCTTTTTCACTCCTCCTAAATCTTGTCTAACCCACTAGTCACATATTGCTTTATCAATATATCAGCACTGTTCTCAGCCTGAATAAGAGAAGTCACTTCTTACAATAAATGGCAAGTAATGCAGACATCTACAACTAAACGAATTAAGTAAAGAATTAAGAATCTTTGAAAAGTTGAACCCTATATGAGCATATATATATATATATATATATATATATATAATACCTTACCTACAAGGTTCAGGGATATATGTTGAAAAGAGATCAGAAGTATTGTAAGAGTCAGAGTGGCATATGAATTTCAGAAAACTTTTCCAGACACAAGATGGCACATACACATGCGCACTCACAGAAGTGATGGCAGCACCCCTCCCCCAACACACATAATCGACTTCTTTCTTGTTCTCTTATAGAGCCCTGGTAGCCACTTCTTGTGTATCAGCTCTCACTTCACTCAAGTCCTCCAGGTCCAAATCGTATTTGCATTCTATTTCTGCCATCTCTGTGTGCTCCCTTTCTACTTTCCCATTGAAGGTTACTATCTCCACACGAGTCAGGCTGCAGCAAATACAGAGAGAGGAAGGAGAACTTTCCGTTCCCAAGTGAAATTTCCAAAACATTTTCCCCAAACTAAAGTTTTAATTATAAAGATATTAAATCCAATTTGATAACAGTATGGTGCTTTGGAGAGCCTAGATCCTCAGCAATGACTAGCATCTTAAAAATACTTCATGATGCACAGTGGTTGGTTAAAACCTTAATATGCAAAATCCCAATATTAGCTGTTGGTAGAAGAACAAAATTATTTTCAGAGCTGAGGCATACCATATTAAACATGATTTATATATTTGACATAAAAGTTTGTTCCTGCTCGCTCATACTTGGCTATATGATCACTTATTGTTATATGCAAAGATATAGCTAATGTCTGTGAAACCTTCGCCAATTCTTCTTGTTTTATCTTATATCCTCCATGTGCTCTCTGTGATTAGGCAATTATATCTAATCTTTATATCTTACAGGGGGAATGTTTACCCCTTTTAGAAAATCTGTTGCTCAACCCAGTAGTCTCTCCAAACGCCCTTTTGTTAAAGTGATTCTCAGTATATTTCCTTATGCAGTTAACACTCTCTGTTGAATCTTTCCATAGTAGTTCACAAATCAGATGCATATACCTTATTATATCTTATTTACTAATCTGTAATTTTGTGATTTTTCTTTACTGTATTCATGCAATCAGCTAAATTGCCTTGTATCTAAGAGTTCTGTTGATTAATTTGTTGGATAAAAGATAGAAAAGACAAATGACCAAAATTGGTATTATTGTAGAGGTACAGTATGACTGCCTTTTTGAGAAGACAGATGTACCTCAGATAGTCATTTATTTATGTCCATTAGGGCATTTTCTATACATTTTATGGTACGATTTTGTATTTCCAATTAACGCTAACTTAATCCTACGAAAATTTCTCTAAAACTGTTTTTTAAAAAAATACCATTTTACTTTTCTCTTCAGAGTTACAATATTTTAAAAGTCAAATCTATGCCTTTATCTATATTCCATCCAATTCTGACAAATAAAATTGTTAATTTATATTAAAGCATTCTTGAAACATAAACCACAATATTAAAATATTCTAATATTAAAGTGCCAATCACCACTTACCTACACATTTTAATCTAAAGGACCTAAGTAAATCCCTGAGGAAGATTTTAAATTCAATAACTCAGTGATCTCATTAATAAAAAAAGATGTCCATGCCAAAGATGAAGGCATTGAAGTCCAAAATCAATGCTCATCCCTATCTGAGTTTAAGACCAAAGAAATTAAACTCTACTATAATTTCCCTTTTGGCTGAATCTTACTCTGAAAGCCTCTCTTAGACTAAGATAAATGGAGTCTTTTCAGAACCTGTCTTTTGGGCCATTTCCTTAAGAATAAATCTGGTTCACTTTCAAGCTCAGAAGTTGAATTAGTTCAGTTACAAATGGCTCATGAAACTTATGTTTTAAAAATCTTATAGAATTAACAGGATATGTTGGATTTTTTCCCTCACTCTAAAAATTCCACATCAAACACAAATACTAATGTACACACAGTTGATTGAAATATTTCTTCCAGTTATAAAGATATTTCTTTACCATGCAGCCTAGGATTAACCCAGTAAAAAGCAATAAGCACAACAGATTCTGAAAGAAAGAGGACATACAAAGAAATTAACTTCAAGTGTGAGTCAGTGCATGCCAGTGAGAATTACAAGTAACTGGGAAAAATACACAAACCAGCACATAGACATGATGCTATGTATTTAGGATTAGTGGGGGTTATAAACTTTACCCTATGAGTGCTGTTTGTCCTTAATAATGGCAGCAGTAACTTTTATATTTTGCACCAATTATTAAAAATGAATGCTATTGATAGAATAAGGCACACGTCTTATTTGCTCATTTTATTTTTCTTCCATGCGATATTAAAAAAATTATTTTTTATATCTTGTGTTTCCTTTATTTATTTATTTATTTATTTATTTATTTATTTATTTATTGCCATATCTAACTACATAGACTTGTCTGGTCTCTAATTTGTAGTTCTCTTGCATCAAACTCCTGAAAGCTAGAAATAAGGGAATTTGCCACTATACCTAATATAATTTGAATTCTTAATTGTGATTGCATTTTCATTATAGACTATAATTTGGTCAGGTGTTTTTCTCCCTCTCAACTTCTCCAAGAGTCTCTGCATATACATAGCAACTCAAATTGATGTTCCCTCTCTTCCACAAAGAACCAAGAAATATTAAAAAAAAAAAACGAAAAATTCAAAGAAACAATAAAACAATAAAACAGAAATCCCCACAGAAAGTAATATGAGAAAAAAGTCAATAAAAATGTCACTGTGTGCTTTTGGTATTGGTCGACTACTCCTAGACATGTAGACTACCCAAAAGTGTGGTTGTTAGATCCAGCAATACTCCTTTAGAGAAAATTTATTTTTCCTTTTCCAGTGGATATCATGTGTCAATACCTTCCTGGCTAGGCATGGTATTTGGTGTGTACACTCCCCTCTCAGGGCTAGCACAACATCAGGCTTGAAACTTTTCAGGGCCTGTGTATGCTTCAATGGTTTTGGGGAGTTCATATGTGTATAAGGCCTGCTGTGTATTTGAAGATAATTTTCTTGAAATTATTCTCCACCTCTGGCTTTTGCAAACTTCCTTCCTTCTCCTCCAATGGATTCCTGGTCCATGAAGGAAAAGGATTAAGAAAGACATTCCATTTAAAATTGCATGTCACAAAGTCTTTTGACTTTGCCCATTTGATCATGTTTTCCTCACCCACAACTTCTACAAGTTCCTTCGCACACACATACCACCTCAAATGGATCTCTGCTTAATTCTCATCTATGACACGAAGAAACTTAGCTGAAGTGTCTTGACTTAGGCACTACTTTATAAGTACAGCATTGTAGGATTGGGAGTCATTTTACTGTGGTCTAATTTTAGCCAAATATTATCTGGAAGTTTTTCCCTAGGTCCATAACCTATATATTCTCAAGTTCATTGACTCTTCAGCACTGTTGTTTATGGGTTCTACATCATTGAGTGGGTTTTATCTCAGTAAAAATGGAGTGGTTATTCCCCTAACATGCATACCATTCTTATACCTGCATATCACATAGGCAAGTCACTGAAGTACATTGCAAGGTTTGAGACTGAGAGTAACATTTTCCTCTACTATAATGCCCAATATCATGATTGGTAACAAGTAGAGGATAAGCTTCTATTTAGGCAGAAACTTTACTTATTCCATAAGTACATTTTGTTTTGAACTATAAAGCCCTACCATCACATTCTGGACAACAATCAAGGGCCTTTCATTCTCTTCCATTTTAAACTAGCCTTTCTCTTTCCATTGTACTATATTCTATTTTTTTCACTTCTTAGGAGAATAAATAGATTATTTTCCCTGGGTTCATAATCTATTATTATCAGGTTCATATTCTTCTTATCACAAGCCCTTTAGTCAGTTTCTAACTATGTGGTAATTTGGATTGTAGCATACAAATACAAATCCATGGGGGGGGGAAGGGAAGGGATGGGGCCTATGGACAGGAAACTGGGAAGGAGAATAACATTTGAAATGTAAGTAAAGAAATATATCTAATAAAAATTAAAAACCATATATAATCAAACAGAGTGCATAGACATAGTCCTATATAGCATCATACACTTCATATTTGATAAAGAATCTAAGAAGCACATCCTGGAGGAAAGAAAGCATCTTCAACAAACGTATTCTGGTCATATGGACAACTGCATATAGAAGAGTCTAAAGAGATCCACTTGTCACCTTTCATAAAACTCAATTCCAAATGGAGAAAAGGCCTCAGGATAAGCAAGATCAGATACCCCAAATCAGTTAAAAAAAGAAGATGAGAACTAGGATAGAATTCCTTGGCACAGGAAACACTTTTCAATCAGGCAATATTAGCACACACACCAAGACCTGCAGCCATGGTAGAGAGTGGGCCTGCAACTCATTGCAGTGTTGCCACTGGAAAATCCAATTAGAAAGCATTTATTAGTCAGTGGCTGACACACAGAAATGAGTGGGCTAGAAAGGAAGATTGAGAAGGCCAGCTGAAAAGACTAATATGAATTATTAATTGATAACTTTAAATGATGCTTCCATATTTAGCATACATAGTTACTTTCATCTTATAATATTTTATTTCCCTCAGTATATTAGTAAACAATCCATAACATTTGTGAGTATAAGTCTTGCAAGTTTATAAAGGCTATTAGTTACGCTCATAGTAGTATTTATAGTCCGACAAAATGTAATGTGAATAATAAGTGATACTCTTTCAACTTCACAAGTGTAAAAATTAAAAATAACTTTCTCACTGTAACAAAGTCTAGAAAATTTGGCTATTTGAATGAAAAAGTTTTAAAAATGGCTTCCAACAAATATCTAGAATAATCTCTGTTTAATTTGTAAGATTAAGTTGAATTTAGTAGACATACACTAAAGAACAACCATCGATATTTAGACTCCATAATTGTTGAGGATGTTGGACTGATTGTTTAAATGGCATTGGAATTTATATTGAAAGTATTTTTCATTACTTTTTAAAATATTTTAACATGATATATAATTGCACCATTGTAGTCTTCTATTTCTTTCATGTAAATGTTCCCATAATATAATTCTTAATCTATAATAAATTCATAACCTGCTTTTACATTCATTATTGCTATAGGCATTATGTATTGTTTATTTATATACATATATCTATATCTATCTATCTATCTATATATATATATCTATATATCTATATATCTATATAACTCTGTGTGTGTGTGCATTTGTATATTTCTATGGCCTTTGTTTCCTCAGAAATAAAAGAAGAGAGCCATAACCAAGTTGTGATAATATATGGCTTGAGCTGAGCCGAAAGGATTATTTTCTCACTTCTAACTATTTCTAGGCATGTGCCCAGAAGCTTCTAACCTCCACACAATCTTACCTTCCAACATGACTGATTCAATCTGAATTCTCTCAGTTCCTCACTGACTTGTTCTACTTGGCCTCAAATTAACTCTGGCAATTTGTTCTAATTGACTGGCACCTTCGTATTCTGCTGACCTGCACTGAACTACATAAACTCATGAACAAACTCAAATCCACTACACTGCACTCACTGGGCTGCACTGAGCTGAATTCTACTCTGTTAAACTGACTCTCCACTGAATCAAATCGAATTGACTGACTGGACTTATCTCTGTTCCTGAGCTTCAATTAGATTTTTCTCCTCAGAGTTGGGTATATTTTACCTCTGATTAATTTTTTTCAATTTTTTTCTCTGATTTATCTGCCCTTAAAATAGAGGTCATTGTTTGGGATGTGTATGAAGGACTCCAGATAGAGAAGTTAAAGGTGTGTACTAAGAACATGTCTCCATTTCAGCTGCATCACTCAGACCTAGATTCAAATTTCTCCACATCTTCCTGCATTTGGTTTAAGCTAGAAATCACACAATTTAAGAATTACAACAGAAACACTTATCAATTCCATAAACTCAGCCGTCCAAATGTTCTTATGAAGATTCACTGATGCTGATGACACTCTGAGCAGTTTGAATGCTCTTATAAAGATTTATGGATGCAATGTTCCCTCTTAACTTCAGTCATTTAGCAATCATCGTCTGTCATTTAGCAAATGTCCATTTCAACATGAAATATTGTAGGTCTGCCAGTTGGAAGAATGATTTGTCCTTCTTCAGCCAGTTTGTTGAGAAGGTCCATGCAAGGGTGATCAGTTTTCTATGCTTTCTGTGTTGCACTGTTCCCATACATTTTGAGTGTGCCTCTCATGTGGAAGCTTGTCTTACTCAGATGCTATCTTTATTAGTTCGCAGGGAAGCCATAATTTTTTTTTACTGGCAATATCTTTCTCAACATATCACTTTCCCTGACAACCATTTTGATGTTAAATCATCTTCAAAGTATACAGGTTGACCAAATTCAGGATGTTGTTATTGTTGTTGTTGTTGTTGCTGTTTTTGTTGTTGTTGTTGTTGTTGTTGTTGTTTGAATGTTTACTTCTGTTTTCTAGAATTCATGGTATTTAAGGTAATCATATTCCTACTTTCTGTTTATCAAGGTACAATCAGATCTTTATGAATCTGCACAGAACTGATACTTAGGCATCTGCCTTTCATGTACAGCTTGATACCAGGCAGCTGCACTTCTCATCCATTGACACAGAAATAACCAAGACATATTACATAAGGTAAGTGTTAGTTTAAATAGGTATCATCCTATGATTAAAAGGAATAGTAATATGAGCTCCTCGTTGCTATAGTGGATCTCTTCCCCATAGATTTATGGCTATGTCTGCCACATAAAGCTTCCTATTCCTTAGTCTTTCTATTTGAACTTCTGGATATGGCCTCTGGGTTCCCGTAGAGGAGGGCCCAGGAGCAGCAGGTCCACTGTGTCAGAGTCACCGCTGGAACCTGAGGGACCGACGGGATAAACAGTTCTCTGCACCCAAATCCCGTGGGAGGGAGAGCTAAACCTTCAGAGAGGCAGACACGCCTGGGAAACCAGAAGAGACTGCACTCTGCCCACATCTCTGACGCCAGAGGAAAACACCAAATGCCATCTGGAACCCTGGTGCACTGAAGCTCCCGGAAAGCGCAGGGCAGATCTTCCTGGTTGCTGCCACTGCGGAGAGCTCATAAGCAACACTGCACGAGCAAACTTGAGCCTCAGGACCACAGGTAAGACCAACTTTTCTGCTGCAAGTGACCTGCCTGGTAAACTCAAGACACAGGCCCACAGAAACAGCTGAAGATTGTAGATAGGAAAAACTACAGGCCGGAAAGCAGAACACTCTGTCCACATAACTGGCTGAAAGAAAACAGGAAAACAGGTCTACAGCACTCCTGACACACAGGCTTATAGGGCAGTCTAGCCACTGTCAGAAATAGCAGAACAAAGTAACACTAGAGATAATCTGATGGCGAGAGGCAAGCACAGGAACCCAAGCAACAGAAACCAAGACTACATGGCATCATCGGAGCCCAATTCTCCCACCAAAGCAAACACGGAATATCCAAACACACCAGAAAAGCAAGATCTAGATTTAAAATAACATTTGATCATGATGCTGGAGGACTTCAAGAAAGACGTGAAGAACTCCCTTAGAGAAACACAGGAAAACATTAATAAACAAGTAGAAGCATACAGAGAGGAATCACAAAAATCCCTGAAAGAATTCCTGGAAAACATAAATAAACAAGTAGAAGACCATAGTGAGGAGTCACAAAAATCCCTGAAAGAATTCCAGGAAAACACAATCAAACAGTTGAAGGAATTAGAAATGGAAATAGAAGCAATCAAGAATGAACACAGGGAAACAACCCTGGATATAGAAAACCAAAAGAAGAGACAAGGAGCTGTAGATATGAGCTTCACCAACAGAATACAAGAGATGAAAGAGAGAATCTCAGGAGCAGAAGGTTCCAGAGAAATCATCAACTCAACTGTCCAAGATAATGTAAAGCAGAAAAAGCTACTGGTCCAAAACATACAGGAAATCCAGGACTCAATGAGAAGATCAAACCTAAGGATAATAGGTATAGAAGAGAGTGAAGACTCCCAGCTCAAAGGACCAGTAAATATCTTCAACAAAATCATAGAATAAAACTTCCCTAACCTAAAGAAAGAGATACCCATAAGCATACAAGAAGCCTACAGAACTCCAAATAGATTGGACCAGAAAAGAAACTCCTCCCGTCACATAATAGCCAAAACACCAAATGCACAAAATAAAGAAAGAATATTAAAAGCAGTAAGGGAAAAAGGTCAAGTAACATATAAAGGCAGACCTCTGAGAATCACACCAGACATTTCGCCAGAGACTATGAAAGCCAGATGATCCTGAACAGATGTCATACAGACCCTAAGAGAACACAAATGCCAGCCCAGGTTAATGTATCCTGCAAAACTCTCAATTAACATAGATGGAGAAACCAAGATATTCCATGACAAAATCAAATTTACACAATATCTTTCTACAAATCCAGCACTACAAAGGATAATAAATGGTAAAGCCCAACATAAGGAGGCAAGCTATACCCTAGAAGAAGCAAGAAACTAATCGTCTTGGCAACAAAACAAAGAGAATGAAAGCACACAAACATAACCTCACATCCAAATATGAATATAACGGGAAGCAATAATCACTATTCCTTAATATCTCTCAATATCAATGGCCTCAACTCCCCAATAAAAAGACATAGATTAACAAACTGGATAGGCAACGAGGACCCTGCATTCTGCTGCCTACAGGAAAAACACCTCAGAGACAAACACAGACACTACCTCAGAGTGAAAGGCTGGAAATCAACTTTCTAAGCAAATGGTCGGAAGAAGCAAGCTGGAGAAGCCATTCTAATATCAAATAAAATCAATTTTCAACTAAAATTCATCAAAAAAGATAAGGAAGGACATTTCATATTCATCAAAGGAAAAATCAACCAAGATGAACTCTCAATCCTAAATATTTTTGCCTCAAATACAAGGGCACCTACATACGTAAAAGAAACCTTACTAAAGCTCAAAACACACATTGCACCTCACACAATAATAGTAGGAGATTTCAACACCCCACTCTCATCAATGGACAGATCATGGAAACAGAAATTAAACAGAGACGTAGACAGACTAAGAGAAGTCATGAGCCAAATGGACTTAATGGATATTTATAGAACATTCTATCCTAAAGCAAAAGGATATACCTTCTTCTCAGCTCCTCATGGTACTTTCTCCAAAATTGACCATATAATTGGTCAAAAAACAGGCCTCAACAGGTACAGAAAGATAAAAATAATCCCATGCATGCTATCAGACCACCACAGCTTAAAGCTGGTCTTCAATAAAAATAAGAGAAGAATGCCCACATATACGTGGAAATTGAACAATGCTCTACTCAATGATAACCTGGTCAAGGAAGAAATAAAGAAAGAAATGAAAGACTTTTTGGAATTTAATGAAAATGAAGGTACAACATACCCAAACTTATGGGACACAATGAAAGCTGTGCTAAGAGGAAAACTCATAGCATTGTGTGCCTGCAGAAAGAAACAGGAAAGAGGATATGTCACCTGCTTGACAACACAACTAAAAGATCTAGAACAAAAAGAAGCAAATACACCCAGGAGAAGTAGAAGGCAGGAAATAATCAAACTCAGAGCTGAAATCAACCAAGTAGAAACAAAAAGGACCATAGAAAGAATCAACAGAACCAAAAGTTGGTTCTTTGAGAAAATGAACAAGATAGATGAACCCTTAGCCAGACTAACGAGAGGACACAGAGAGTGTGTCCAAATTAACAAAATCAGAAATGAAAAGGGAGACATAACTACAGATACAGAGGAAATTCAAAAAATCATCAGGTCTTACTATAAAAGCCGATATTCAACGAAACTTGAAAATCTGCAGGAAATGCACAATTTCCTAGACAGATCCCAGGTGCCGAAGTTAAATCAGGAACAGATAAACCAGTTAAACAACCCCATAACTCCTAATGAAATAGAAGCAGTCATTAGAGGTCTCCCAAACAAAAAGAGCCCAGGTCCAGACGGGTTTAGTGCAGAATTCTATCAGACCTTCATAGAAGACCTCATACCAATATTATCCAAACTATTCCAAAATCGAAACAGATGGAGCACTACTGAATTCCTTCTATGAAACCAAAATTACTCTTATACCTAAACCACACAAAGACCCAACAAAGAAAAAGAACTTCAGACCAATTTCCCTTATGAATATCGACGCAAAAAATACTCAATAAAATTCTGGCAAACCGAATCCAAGAGCACATCAAAACAATCATCCACCATGATCAAGTAGGCTTCATCCCAGGCATGCAGGGATGGTTTAATATACGGAAAACCATCAACGTGATCCATTACATAAACAAACTGAAAGAACCAAACCACATGATCATTTCATTAGATGCTGAGAAAGCATTTGACAAAATTCAACACCCCTTCATGATAAAAGTCCTGGAAAGAATAGGAATTCAAGGCCCATACCTAAACATAGTAGAAGCCATATACAGCAAACCAGTTGCTAACATTAAACTAAATGGAGAGAAACTTGAAGCAATCCCACTAAAATCAGGGACTAGACAAGGCTGCCCACTCTCTCCCTACTTATTCAATATAGTTCTTGAAGTTCTAGCCAGAGCAATCAGACAACAAAAGGAGGTCAAGTGGATACAGTTCGGAAAAGAGGAAGTCAAAATATCACTATTTGCAGATGATATGATTGTATATTTAAGTGATCCCAAAAGTTCCAATAGAGAATTACTAAAGCTGATAAACAACTTCAGCAAAGTGGCTGGGTATAAAATTAACTCAAATAAATCAGTAGCCTTCCTCTACACAAAAGAGAAACAAGCCGAGAACGAAATTAGGGAAATGACACCCTTCATAATAGACCCAAATAATATAAAGTACCTTGGTGTACTTTAACCAAGCAAGTAAAAGATCTGTATAATAAGAACTTCAAGACACTGAAGAAAGAAATTGAAGAAGACCTCAGAAGATGGAAAGTTCTCCCATGCTCATGGATTGGCAGGATTAATATAGTAAAAATGGCCATTTTACCAAAAGCAATCTACAGATTAAATGCAATCCCCATCAAAATACCAATCCAATTCTTCAAAGAGTTAGACAGAACAATTTGCAAATTCATCTGGAATAACAAAAAACCTAGGATACCTAAAACTATCCTCAACAATAAAAGGACTTCCAGGTAATCACTATCCCTGAACTAAAGGAGTATTACAGACCAATAGTGATAAAAACTGCATGGTATTGGTACAGAGACAGAGAGATAGACCAATGGAACAGAATTGAAGACCCAGACATGAACCCACACACCTATGGGCACTTGATTTTTGACAAAGGAGCCAAAACCATCAAATGGAAAAAAGATAGCATTTTCAGCAAATGGTGCTGGTTCAACTGGAGGTCAACATGTAGAAGAATGCAGATCAATCCATGCTTATCACCCTGTACAAAGCTTAAGTCCAAGTGGATCAAGGACCTCCACATCAAACCAGATACACTTAAACTAATAGAAGAAAAACTAGGGACACATCTGGAACACATGGGCACTGGAAAAAATTTCCTGAACAAAACACCAATGACTTATGCTCTAAGATCAAGAATCGACAAATGGGATCTCATAAAACTGCAAAGCTTCTGTAAGGCAAAGGACACTGTGGTTAGGACAAAATGGCAACCAACAGATTGGGAAAAGATCTTTACCAATCCTACAACAGATAGAGGCCTTATATCCAAAATATACAAAGAACTCAAGAAGTTAGACAGCAGGGAGACAAATAACCCTATTAAAAATGGGGTTCAGAGCTAAACAAAGAATTCACAGCTGAGGAATGCCGAATGGCTGAGAAACACCTAAAGAAATGTTCAACATCTTTAGTCATAAGGGAAATGCAAATCAAAACAACCCTGAGATTTCACCTCACACCAGTCAGAATGGCTAAGATCAAAAACTCAGGTAATAGCAGATGATGGCGAGGATTCAGAGAAAGAGGAACACTCATCCATTTTTGATGGGTTGCAGACTGGTACAACCATTCTGGAAATCAGTCTGGAGGTTCCTCAGAAAATTGGACATTGAACTGCCTGAGGATCCAGCTATACCTCTCTTGGGCATATACCGCAAAGATGCCTCAACATATAAAAGAGACACGTGCTCCACTATGTTCATTGCAGCCTTATTTATAATAGCCAGAAACTGGAAAGAACCCAGATGCCCTTCAACAGAGGAATGGATACAGAAAATGTGGTACATCTACACAATGGAATATTACTCAGCTATCAAAAACAACGAGTTTATGAAATTCGTAGGCAAATGGTTGGAACTGGAAAATATCATCCTGAGTGAGGTAACCCAATCACAGAAAAACACACATGGTATGCACTCATTGATAAGTGGCTATTAGCCCAAATGCTTGAATTACCCTAGATGCCTAGAACAAATGAAACTCAAGACGGATGATCAAAATGTGAATGCTTCACTCCTTCTTTAAAAGGGGAACAAGAATACCTTTGGCAGGGAATAGAGAGGCAAAGATTAAAATAGACACAGAAGGAACACCCATTCAGAGCCTGCCCCACATGTGGCCCATACATATACAGCCATCCAATTAGACAAGATGGATGAAGCAAAGAAGTGCAGGCCGACAGGAGCCGGACGTAGCTCACTCCTGAGAGACACAGCCAGAATACAGCAAATACAGAGGCGAATGCCAGCAGCAAACCACTGAACTGAGAACGGGACCCCCGTTGAAGGAATCAGAGAAAGGACTGGAAGAGCTTGAACAGGCTCGAGACCCCATATGTACAACAATGCCAAGCAACCAGAGCTTCCAGGGACTAAGCCACTACCTAAAGACTATACATGGACTGACCCTGGACTCTGACCTCATAGATAGCAATGAATATCCTAGTAAGAGCACCAGTGGAAGAGGAAGCCCTGGGTCCTGCTAAGACTGAACCCCCAGTGAACTAGATTGTTGGGGCGAGGGCGGCAATGGTGGGAGGATGGGGAGGGGAACACCCATAAAGAAGGGGAGGGGGAGGGATTAAGGGGATGTTTGCCCGGTTACCGGGAAAGGGAACAACACTCAAAATGTAAGTAAGAAATACTCAAGTTAATTAAAAAAAAAAACAAAAAACAAAAAACAAAAAAGAACAAAACAAAACAAAAAAAACTTCTGCTTCCACACTTCTGCTTTCAATTTGCTTTATATTTTGTTGAACTGGGTACACTGTTCTGATCCCTACACCTGTGCAGATAGATATCTTTAGGAGGGGGCAATATAGATTCCAATATCCTCATGAGATTATGCTTACATCAGGTTCTGTGCCCACCGAACCTTCATTTTCAATGTCATTTAATTTTAATTTTTGTCTCTGGTCATTGAATAACAGTTGGCCAAATGACTTGTCTTTCAATCTTTCTAAATACTCCTGGTCTTTAAATTGAGGCTTCTTTGCCTTTTGTATATGGAAACAATAAAAGCTGAGCTATTCTCTTTCCTACTTTGAACTGCATTTTTTTCTTTACATAAGCCATAATCTAAGTCACTTCCTTCAAGTTTCCATCTGTAATTTTTGGATGCACAATGAATCCTTCAGTTAGGCTACTTTTTCTTAAATTCATTCCCATTGTCTTTGGAAATAGAGGCCCAAGAACCACAGTCAATAATTTGAAGTATGTGAATTTTTGGTGACAGTGTAAAATTTTTTACTTATGCCTAAGTCTAGAACATTGCTTCCTTCTGTAGCATACATTAGATGTCCAATCCCTAGTTTAGTTTTCTCTAGTTGTTTTGTGGATTGCTGATAAAAAAACACCTGTCTTGTCGTATTAATTGTTGTCATATTAAAATGTAACAGGGTACAATTTAATTCCCTTAGGGGAGTTTTGCCCATTTTTAAAGGAATATATCATAGGACATTTTCAAATAGTAAGGGATTACCACACATATCTCTTCATGTTCTGTATTCATTTATCCAATGGCAATTTAACTGATACCTTTTACATATCTCAGAATTCTCAGATCTTCTAGAGAAGTCTCTAGGAATGCTTATTTAGAATCCCTTTTGAAATAGCCTTGTCTTCTACAGTCAAAACTATGGACATTTTTCTATCTAAGATTATTGGACATTGTTTGTCCAATTACATGGTCTTTAAGGTCAATATTAGTAGATATTGATCATTCATCTATTCGTTCATCCATTCATCTATGTACGCTGATGAAGCTATTAAAAGTCTAAGAACAGTTTAAAATCTACCTTTGCCTTTTGAAAAGCTGAAATTTCAACTGATCTATCACCTGGAATTGATATTGTCCTGTTTATAGCAAATATTAATCAATGTAAGATGGCAGGAAAAGCTTCTTTCTGGGGCTTTGCATGATCTTTTTAAATGACATACACTGGGGGCTGGAGAGATGGCTCAGAGGTTAAGAGCACTGATTGCTCTTCCGGAGGTCCTGAGTTCAATTCCCAGCAATCATATGTGGCTCAAAACTATCTTTAATGGGATCTGGCGCCCTCTTCTGGTGTGTCAGAAGACAGATACAATATACTCATATATATACTATTAATATATATATATTATTATTACTATTATTATTATTATACTATTATATATATGTATATTATATTACATATATATATGTAATATATATAAAAAACAAATCTTTAAATGACATACACTGTTTTTCTTGTTCTTCTATATTATCCCAGAATTTTCAATCTACTAAAGTATATTGTATAACAACTTTATCTGCTAGATCAGAAAATTGACGCTCATCCAACAATTGATCTTTCACAATTTCAATACCTTTAGACCAGTTATGTTTTCCATAAGTGCAGCGTCTTCTCACGACCATGTCAGCCACTGTACTAAAGAAACATATTATATTATAGTTGCTATTGAATTATTCCAGTGTTGGGAAATCATTCTGTCTGGAATAACCCAGGGTGAGTCTACTCTCCATCTGGATCACACAGACATGAGAGGTCTTTGGATGTGATGAGAGCAGCCATTTTTCTGAATTTAAATTCCTGTACACACCCAAACAAACGCATTCACAATAATTAAATATTGTTTTATATTTAATATGCTCATTATATTTATAGAGACCCTCTTTTAGTTATTAACTATTACAAGAAGCAGCTTGAAACACCATGTTGTATTAAACATGGACACCCAATCTTTGAGGTTTCATGAGTTTTTGCACTTGTAATCCATTCATTTCAAGCTGTAGAGTACTCAAAATCTTTCCTGTTAAATATTAGTCAATTTGGGTAATACCATAACTGAGAATGTTCATTATTATTTTATTATTTTTTAAAATATTGTATATACAGATGTTAGAGTTAGTTTTTGTAAAACTGGTCATTTCTTTTTCACAGAACTTTCAGAAAACCTGGTGGTATTTTATGAAAAAACTTCACTTTTGTTTCTTAGTCAAGTTTATTATAAAAATGTATGTATGAGAGAAAATGAGCAATGCTAAAATCCATTGTTGTTCCTTAACAGGGTCTCACACTGTCATGACACATGGTATTAGAAAGAATTACAAGCTCAATTTGGACATTTGACCTTTTGGTTGGTCATTCCAGTGTTTATAATTGCCTGGATATGACTAATAATATATGACCCTGCCCACATTTAAAGAATATGATTGCTTTAAATTATAAATATAGTATAATACTTATCGTCATCATACTGACTACACATTTTTCTCTAAGTAGCAAGATAGCTGATCAAAAATAAATATAATTTGCTTATGTGGTGGTGGTAAAATTTACATAATTGACCCTTATAGAATTATGTAAACATCTCTATGTTTTTCATTTTTAAATACTGTAGAAATCTTTTCTTTGTATACTAAGCTGTTTGAAAACAGCATAGTCTCAAAGCTACTAACGTGACTCCTATGTGAAGTCTTATATTTACAAAGGGTACTATAATCAAGAAAGCTGCTTTTGAGATTTTAATCAGAACCCAATGTCTAATGGTAGAGCCTTTAATAATTTTCAACTTATATCCTTATATTATCTGTTCAATTCAAGTTTACTGAATATTTAAAATTTTATTATCTCTTAATTGGGAACTATTTGCACTATTACATTTGTTTAACATGTTCATTTTATTTCTTAAATTATGCATATCTATGTGTCTCTGTGCATAAGTTTCTGCAAATGAGCGCATACCTTCCGAGGCCAAAGGAGGATGTTCGATCCTGAGAACTGGAGTTACAGAAAGCTTCAGTGTTTACAGAAGTACTTACTGTGCTGTTAACCACAGAACCATTTGTGGGTGCCCTTATTCTCTTTTTTATTTCCTATTAGATAGGGAAACATTTATACTTAATAATAAAAATAGTTGCAAAACCCTTAAAGTTTAAATTATTTTATATATTACCAATATCATTTACCTTGATTTAACCCCTTAATAGTATGATGATATTCTTTTGACTCAATATCCTAGTAATACAATGCACTATGCATATGTTAAAAGTTTTAGAAAAATAATCTTTAACTGTCCTCTTATATCTTCTTTCTGTCATCATCTAGCTCATATGATTGTCATGATGTTAATACCTACTTTATATTAATATTGGCTTTGCTCCCACTTTATATAATTTTATCATCCTTTCCTGAAACATTGTGTGCTAAAGGTCAATGAAAAATATTTTAATTTCTCAAATCTTTAAATTAAATATGGTCTTTAAAATATTTATCATTTTCATCTCTTTTGAAGAATCCAAATTGTCACTGCTAAAGTTTATAACATAAAATATTCAATTTACTCCCCATTTCTAATGATATATAGAAATAGGAGAGATTTATTTTTGTAGTGGTATGAGAAAGTGGTTTCACTCTTCAAATATTTTATGAATTCATTGACAATTCTTTACTATGCATTTAGATTATATTCACCAGAAAACAAAGTCCTAACTCCTCCCACATATGCATTCACCTTCCTACTTGTGTTAACTTGGTATTATCTTTTTTTCTTTTTTCTTTAATAAGCCATTGACTTCAATCTGTGCAATTTCAAAATCTTGGTGTGGGATAGCCTTTGAAGGTTAATCTACCTACTAGGAACCCCATATTATAGAAAGCTGATTCTTCAAGCAAAAGTGGATATCAAATTTCCATAGTGTTCCAATTAGGGATGGGAACATTATGCTTTTGCCTTCATAGTAAATGTTGCTCTGTATTTGGAAATACAATGGTCTCATGTCCAGAAAACAGTGTTTTGCTTCAATATTCTGCTGGTCCTGATTCTTGCCGGTTCTACCCACTCACCAGTCTTCCCTTGGTCTTGGAAAGGGATGGTGGTCCAGATAACCCAATTGAAACTGAGCACTCCTTAGACATTAATCTCTATAATTCATCCAGAGATAGGTTTCTGCCTTAACCCCTAACCACTACAAAAAGAAGCTTCACAAGTGATGTCCAAGAACTGCACTAATACATAGTCAGAGAAATGTAAATGTTGCCGTCAGTCTCACAGTACCATACATTTATCAATATACTAGCAGTAGATTCCTCTCTGGGGTCTGAAAGGTTCTCAACATATGTTTTTGGCCACATTTTCAGTAGCAATTTGTGACAAACATATTTGATCCTTTCCATATTTCTACCATAGATTTTTAACTCCTGAACATGTAATATTGAAAAATGTACTAATTTTTCTGTTTCTCTCAATTTCTGATTCCTTTATGCTCTTTATGTGCCTGGATAACCTCCTCCAACACCTCCTTCCCACTTGTAATCCACTAGAAAGTAGGGAATTGTTTCAGACTAGTTGGGGGCTGCTACTTTATATGAATGAATGAAAGGATGTAGTTTCTTTAGACATTTTAGACATGTTCTCCCAAACAGTATTTAGATCCTGGGGACTTAGAAATAAACTTACTAAATGAGAAATATTTGAGAAACGTGCATGCTTCATCTCTGAACTACTCATTAATCTATTATCTCTCTGTGTATCTCTGTCTCTCTTCCTCTGTCTCTTTATTTGAAGATGGAATTTCTCTGTATAGTCATGATTGCCCTTGAAGTAGCAACTTTCTTTCTTCAATATTCTGAGTACAGTAAATATAGGTGTGTGTATACTATGTCAAGTTGCTTTCTTTTGTTTCAAATACTTTTCTAATTTTTGAGAAAACAATGATTTTCTCCTCTGCCTTTTCTTCAAACTCTCTCATATATCATAAATTGCTCTCTTTCAAATTCATGGTCCTTGTTTCTTTATTTTTTCATAAATATATACATATATCTAGAATATATATGGAAAATTAATATTTATTCTGTATATGTATATTTGGAGAAGGGGGAGGGAGAGAGAATCTTCCTAGCTTTGCCTAGTCTCTATAATATTGCTTACATGCATGTTTGCTGGAATAATGTAGGGCGCCCTCCTGTGGTGAACATCGGTACTGCGCATGCGCGGGTTTTGCATCTGGCATCAGTTGGCCGCGATGGTACCATGCTAGTGAGGTGATTCGTGCTCTGCCAATCCCTGGGGGGCAAATAGCAGGGGTGATAGTGGGGTGATTCGTGCTCCACCAATCCCTGAAAGACAATTAGCATAGCCCCAGCCTGTTGTGTATATAAGGAGAGCGCTTTTGCCGCTCAAGGTCCCCATATCAGCAAAGAGGTGGTCCTGCAATAAAGGCTGTTGAGAAGATCTGACCGTGTTGCATCTTCCTTGCCAACCAAGGTGGGCACGACAGAATAATATTTGACTTTGGATATTTGATATTGGAACACAATTGGTGTGATCTTCCCTTGAGAAGACTATTTCTTCTGCTTTTTCATTCTCAACTTTCCTTAATTGCTTCCGATACTTTTTCTAGGATTGAAATCTCCTGAGTTTTCCAATCAGACATTAGAATGCCTTTTGGTGTGTTTTTATTTCAGGCAATTCTGAAGCACCTTAGTGAGATTTCATAGGTGTAGCTTCTGATGATTTCTCTTCTCAGAGAAAACTTTCTGATATTCTGGCTTTTACAACTTTTTATCCTTTCTTTCTTTCTTTCTTTCTTTCTTTCTTTCTTTCTTCCTTCCTTCCTTCCTTCCTTCCTTCCTTTTTCCTTCCTTTCCTTCTTTTTTTCTCTCTTCTTTCTTTCTCCAGAATTATTTATTCACTTTATATCATGATCAATATCTTCCCCACTCCTTTCCTCCATGTTCCACCCTTACACCTCCTCTCCCTCTTCCTTCTTTCCCTCTCCTCTGAAGCAAACAAGATCCCCCCACCACACCCCCAGTGTGTACCAACATTCCCTGGCACATCAAATCACACCAGATCTCAGGTCAGACAAGGCAGCCCAGTTAAAGGAAGGGGATCCAAGGGCAGGAAAGAGAGTCAGAGACAACGCCTACTTCAATTGTTAGCGGATCTACACTAAGACTAACATGCATATCTGGCAGATATTCATGGAAAGCCTAGGTCTAGACCTTGCATTTTCTTTGGTTGTTTGTTCAGTCTCTGTGAGGGTTCTTTAGTAAAGTGTTGGTTTTAATTTTTCTTAGTACATAAATATTGGACTTTGCCTTGAGCTATTAATGTTCATGTTGAAACAAGTTTGTAATTTTGTGAATCCAATGCACTTGGCATAGGTATGTGAAATGTGTAAAGTTAGTAAACTTGAGGGATTTTGTCCACAGTACTTTGAATGCTAAATAACAATATTTGCTTTTTCTATTATTGGGCACATTGATATTTTGATTATAATTGTACCAGATATAATTGTTCTAATTAATCTTGTAATATTTAATAGACATACTAAGACAGAGATCAAAAACTATCTTATCCAAACCAAGGATTTCAATGTAATGATTTTGAAAATGAAAAAAAGCTTATTGTTGAAAGTTAATGCATTAAAGGTTAAACACAGGACTTCATCTGATAAATCTTAATATAAATATTTTATATGAGTAAGATAACTTGCAACTTTTTTACATCTCTTGCCACTAATAATAGATTACTTTCAAAGATACTATTTCAACTCTTTTTTTTTAATACAGGAACTCTGAGTTATACAAGTTCAAAAGAAAGCATTTAATGTCCTTCCATTATGCTCCCAAAGATACATCTTTTTCCTTTCACTCCCCAGGATAATTAGTAGATGATTTTCAATGAAAGTTTCTGGTACATTTTCCCAGGGACCCAGGAGGACCCTGTCACTCTTTTCAGCATGCATCATGCTCTGATTCCTTTCCTTTGCAATCATCCTAAATGATTTTTATCATTTCAACAATTTTAATTGTATTTTATTTCCAGTGATTCAAAAGTCATTATCATTCATCACAAATATCTTCCACCTTCATTTATAAAATGTAAAAATATGAATATTTATGCTGAGTTATGTTTAAATCTATTGTTACAAATTTGATATTTCTGATGTTAGAATCATAATTATCTTTAAATTATCTCCTTCTGGGTTTTCCTATTTACGTTTCTTTCAGTATTCTTGTACTATTTTTGAAAGGTTGTTCCAGAGACTACATTAGACATAGATAGATTGATATACAGCTATGAGATTCCTAAATATTTTCATAATATATCTAATTTTTGTACAGCATTGTAAAATTAGTATGGATTTTGTGTTCTTATTGGATTTCTGTGTGTGCAAAAATGTGTGTTTCTGTGTCTATATGGGTTTATTGTGCTTCTTTTCTGTGAGTTTTGTTGTATCCCTGTTTGAATGTTTTCGTTTCATATTATTTATTATATTATATTCCTATTTGTTTTCAAAAGACATACAGAAACAAAGGTTGGTGACTTGGATTAGAGAGGAGGTGGGGTGTATCTGGTAGGAGTTGGAGAAGGAGAAACCATAATAGGAATATATTTTATGAGAAAAATCTATTTTTGTATTCTTTCTTTCCTTCTTTCTTTCCCTCTTCTCTTTCCTCCTCCTCTTCCTCCTCTTCTTCCTCTTCCTCCCCCTACTACTTCCCCTCCTCCTCTTCTTCTTCTCTTTTTTCTTCATCTTCTTTTTCTTCTTCACCTTCTTTATCTTTTTATCCTTCTTTAGAACAAAATGGTTTTAGTTGGTTGTGTTACTCCTTAGACAGAAACAATAAAAGGGAAAGGTTCTGTCCCTAAGAGGACAGAAAATATTATGTGTCTCTCACAATTATCGAAAATTTTAGTAATTTGCCAATCATATCTGCAAAGGAAATCTTCTATTATTTGCGATATTTGTATTAATACATAAAATGTATCTGTTTTGTTTTTTGGTTTTGTTTATTATAACTAGTGTAAATGTTCTTTACCAAAAGCTTTCATCAATGAAATTAGGAAAAAGGAAAAGGGTTTATAACCTTATGATTGATTTATTTTTCTTTTCTTTTTGTGTTTTGCAAAGAAATGTATCTTCTTTTTTCTCAAGGTCCCCATCTAGTTGAGACCCATGAATACTATTATTACTGCCTTAGTTTCTGTGAGTTCTTATGTACAAGTATTCTGCTGATATAGAGGGTCTTCTCCTTGGTTTCTTCCAACCCCTCTGGATTTTGCAAGCTTTCAACCTCCTCTTCTGCAAGGTTCTCTGAGTCCTATGGGAAGGAATTTAATAAATAAAAAACAGAAAAACAAGTCAGCAGGTTTACCATGTCACTGACAAAAAACCTAAAACACATTATTTAACTAAAACAAAGTGCAAGCTCATTTTACAATCATTTAATATCACAACTGTCAATCAACAGATTCTTACTGTCATATGGCAATTATCCTGTCATGAAAATATTTTCAGATATATATGACGATAGAATTATTAGAAGTCTTAGATCCATATTAACATTAGACATTTCTATACAATATTTAGGAATTAGCAAAAGAAATACCCAGAATCTAAAATAGATGTACATGTGTTATAAATAACTGAATATATATACACATGTATATATATACACACATATATATGGTATAGTTAAATGAAAAGAACAAATTATTTAAAAATACTTTTGCAGTTATATTTATGACACATTAGTAATAAAAATTTTCAAATGACAGAAGGTTTTATGACCAACAATGCTTAATTTGTTTTCTTCACGACTTGAACAACTCATTCATAATATCTAGCCTTTGTACATCTTGATCATAATATATAGTCAAGCTCAATAAGAAGATATTTACTTTATGGTTATTTCTCTTATATATTATTTTGAAAATAAGAATCAATATAATGGTCATTGATTTACTCTCAAATGCTGGCTAACTGCCCTATCTATGATCTAACTACTTTTTCTGCAAAACTAATCATATATCTGTCATTTTTAAATTATTAATAAATATGTATTCCTTTTGTAAATCATAGTTTTAAACTGGTCATTGATGAAGTTTACTATTAATTCAGTTTAAAACAGCTTCATTTCTTATGAGATTGATGATTCAAATATTAGTGTTTTTGAACTTTTTATTGGCTTTTTTTTCCATCTTTATTAACTTGAGTATTTCTTATTTACATTTTGATTGTTATTCCCCTTCCCGGTTTCCAGGCCAACATCCCCCTAGCCCCTTCCCCTCCCCTTCTCTATGGGTGTTCCCCTCCCCATCCTCCCCCCATTACCATCCTCCCCCCAACAATCATGTTCACTGGCTATACCTCTCTTGTGCATATACCCAAAAGATGCCCCAACATATAACAAAGACACGTGCTCCACTATGTTCATATTGGCTCTTTTTTAATTTTACCTCTTATACTTCAGCCCCACTCAGCTCCCACTCTCTTCATTCTCATGCTTCATAATTGCAAACTCCCCATCCTACAACAGAGAAAAAAATCCCACGGTGGAAACCATAGTGTGTTATAGCACATACTTTTGTCCACACATCTTTGTTTGCAAATGTGTGTTGCACTGATGCCTGATATTAAACCATCAGATTCTGCTACTCTATTGATAATGGAACTGTCACTGCCCACGCTGAAAGGGCACTGAGAACCGGGCATAAGCCTGCAGGATTAAAAATCACATGCAAGCAGGTCATTCGTATCATAAGAAAGAATGCCAATTCTGTAGCTTTATTCACCGAATATATACCCCAAGTTGACTGGGTGGAAAATTCCAGGAAGCACAGTGGGAAAACCCAGCTTAAGGCTTCAGTAACAAAAGACCAAGGACCTGCCCCAAACTTACTGGGAAGAAATCCAGGAAGTCTAGCCTAAGTCCCAGGAACGAAGACTGAGAACAAAAGACAGGAACAAATGGACCATAGCCCAAGTGTATGCCCAGGTGTGTCCCTAAGGTGTCAGTGCAGGCATCGACATGGGGGCGTTCCTTCCTTAGGAACAAAAGGCTTCTACATGCGTCAGCAGGACTCAGCAGGGTTCAAACACTGCAGGGGACCCAGAAAGGTCTGACATGGAACATCACTGGAATTCCTTTCATATATCCTGTTGTTGCCCTGTGTAATGGAGATCCTGTCCTTCTGGATCTGTATGAATGCCTTCTTGCACTGTAGCAGTTCATCGATGGGGTAGATTGTAGAAGAATTTTAATCCAGCAACATGACTTTTCTGGCAAGGGAACATATCCAAGGACCTACTTTGTGAGATCTGGACAGAATCTAGTTTTCAAATATAAATGAACCTGAAGAATATGTATTGACAGTAAGAATTAAGTTCTAGAAAGATGACTCAGAACTTAAGGGCACTTGCTCCTCTTTCTTAAAGACTCGATTTAGTTCCCAATATAGACATGGATTCTCATGTGCCCTTAGTACTCACCTTTAGGGTGAATTTAGTTTGTAGAAGGAAGCAGCCATGTTTGAAGTAATATCTAATTGAGGATCAGACAAAGTGACAAATCAGAGAAAGACTTGACAGAATGATTCAGAGATGGGATATACCCAATTCTCAACAGAACACCAAAGGAAAAGGAAGCTACTGAGAGCAGCACAGGGAGAGAAAGAGTAGAGGGAAGAGCAGTTTCAGTTGGGTTCAACACTGTGTGTGATTCACTGACTTAGGAGTCGGCACAGTTTGTATCATGTATTGGAGTTGAGTCTGTGTGTTCCTGAAGTTCAGCACAGGTCAGCAGAGACAACTGAGGGCTGAGAATAAGAAGGCGCTAGAAGATTCGAACAAATTGCCAGAATCAGTTTGAGGCCAAGCAGAGCAATTCAAGGAGGAGATAAGAGAAGACAGATTGAATCAGTCAGCTTTGAGAGGCATTTGAGCCAAAACAGCTGAGTTGAACCAGCTAGCCAGAGTTCAGAAAGTGTTAGAAAGTATGAACGTTTTAAAGCTTCCAAGATAACAGTTATATCTGGCAGACAAAAGTTACAATTACATCTGGGGATAAACAGAAATGGAGAAAAAGAAAGTTCAGCAACATTGTAGAAAACAGAGTATATCTAACTGAAAAATTGCAGAAGATAGAAGACATCTGACAGCTACAGAAGAAAATTCACCTAAGATCATATTCAAAATAAGGATTAGTTCTTGGAGTTCAGCTGGTTGCCTAGAGAGACTAAGGAGACTTTGAAGCATGGGGAGGCTTGAACTCACAGAAAGGAGCCTCTGAGATAGTGAATCATACTAAACCAACATAAAAGACAAATTTAGTCATATACACAGATTTTACTGCATTAAAAATGGGTAACCCTATTTCATATTCCTTTAGATCAAGGATAGAATTTGAGGGGATAGAAACATTGTTTGACAAAACCATCACAAAATGTATTGCAACTGTGACCATAAAAGTAAAGTGTTCCCTACTTTCAATTTCAATCTTTATAGTTTCCTCTCTATAAAAGGTTGAAAAAATAACCCTACAACAAAAAAAACTAGTGGAGAACAAGAAAAAAATTAGTTGTAAAAGACAGTCAGAAAGTAGGAGAACAGAAGTGTCTAAATTAGTGAACCAGTGGTACCTAAAGAAATTAAGGGTCAAAATACACTGCCCTTGACCCTGCAGCCTCAGGTCTTAGTGAGACTGAGAAAAGGGGCCAATGTAATTAGTCTCCTCAGTTACCTGGAACAAATGAACAACTAGCCTGCCATTCTGTTAAATACAAGAGCTTAAATATTTTAAAGAATCAATAGTAACTATGGAATGTACTCACCCTATATTAGCCAGATATTAAATACTTGGGTTACCTAAAGTAGGATTTTCTTGAAAGACAGGAAAGATTGAGCAGTGGCTGAACTAGAAGCTGGTTTACAACTACAGTAGCTTACAGGGCAGCAAGTTACAGAAAGTTGTAGTAAGTCTATAGGTGTTAATATGATGAAAGGCCAAGTGTTAGGTGAAGGTAAATTTGCTAATTTAAGACAGCCGATTTGATTTGAAAACTCTGCAATATTTAAGATCCTGGGATAAGTAGAAAAACAAGAGAAGAGGTCTATGTCATTCACAGAGATCATGCAAAGTACCAGAGAGACTTTTACTGACTTTTTACAAAGATTAGCATCCACTATATACAGGGTCATATCAGATCCAGATGTGTATCATGTATTAATAGAAACTTTAATTTTCAAACATTCAAATGCAGAGTGCAAAAAAAGTTCTTGGACTTTTAAAAGTTTGAACAGCATCTGTAGATGAATGAATTAGAGCTACTATTGATATTGACTATGTAATTGGTCAACATAGCCAAGAATCAACCTGCCCATTTTAACTGAGCCTGGAGAGCCTGTATATTAATATTGTGTGTAGAATGGCTTGAGATTTTTGTTTGTTTGCTCGTTTGTTTACGTGGTTGAGAAGGTCAGGGCACAGCCAAAATGGAATGTGAATGTCAAAATGTCAATTTTTTGAATATTGGAGAAGGAGGTTATTTGAAAAGTACTTTTAGGTAAAGCATTCCTAGAGACTTCTTTAGAAGTCTGCGAGTCTTCTGGAATTCGGAGGAGGTGTGTTAAGTGTCGGCAGTAGAATATTGAATGCCGATCTGCAAGAGATACACAAGGTGATCTCCTTACTGATGAGAAAGTCCCTAGGAGGTAATCAAGCAAATAAGGGAAACTCTCTAATGGGGTTCCCACTTAACTTAGCAACAACCAACACAAATCAGACATTTCCATTCAGCAATTCACAGAGCAACCAGTGAGCACAAATAGGCATTGGAGACCTAATGCATGCCACAGAAGGAAGCACTGCCCCACCCTTAAGTAAAAATCTCACAGTATCACCACAAATTCAATGCTAGAATATACCCACTGGCGTTTATGGAACCCCCAAAGACAGGAAAAATGTTTTTAAGGAAAAGTACCCTAACATTTCAAGGATTTAATTGTCCATCCAGGAATTATAAATCAAGACTACAGGGGGAAAATTTAGATCATGGGTTATGTAAACAAAAATGTGCAGCTTAAAGCAGGAGACAGAATTCTTCTTCGGCTTCTCCTGCTTCCATATGTCAAAGGTAAAGCAGCTCCAGTTGAACAAACAGGAGGATTTGGAAGTACTGAAAGGTAGATTTTCTGGCAAACTGTTACTAATGACCAAAGACTAAAATTAAAATTAAAATTAAAATTAAATTGTATTAATTGGAAGCTTTTGTGGACACAGAAGCTGATATAACTATAATCTCATGAAAATCCAAGTGCATATTGGCCTCTTTATTTGCATAGTTTGTTGGCCTTGGAACATTATCCCAAGTAAAACAAAGTATAAGACAAATTGAATGTATGGGAGCAGAAGATCAAATTGGGATAATGTTCCAAGGCCAACAAACTGTAGCCATAAATCTATGGGGAAGAGTTACACTGCAACAATGGGAAGCTCTGATTAATATTTTTCAATAACATAGAATGATGCCCATTTTAACTGACCCTGTATAGCCTGTATATTAACATTGTATCTAAAATGGCTTGAGTTTGTTTGTTTGTTTATATGGTTGAGAAGTCCAGGTCACCAGTGTACAGCCAGGATAGAATGTAAGTGCCTAAGTGTAGAGTTTATGTGTAGATTCATACAGATCTAAATGCACCTTGATAAACTGAAAGAAGAAATAAGATTAGCTGGGAGACATTGAGTTGTAGGGGGAAAAACCTGCTGAACTAGAACTGCCTGAATGTTTCAGATATTTTTCAATATCAGAAGGGAATTCAGAGAAGGTGTTAAATTGGGGAAGTCATTTTGTCTATATTTCCCAAGATGGTGGAAGACTGTGGGTTACATCAAAATTGATAAAGATGCAATTGCAGAAAAAAGAAATGTATGACTCAAGGAAGGGAAAGATGCAGAAAGACAGCAATGCAGACGATGCAGAAAGATGATTTCCCCATGCATGGGACAGCCCAACAATCGTTCTGGAAAAGAACAGGTCATTCATCAGACTGGCAGAAGAGAAAACCTTGATGACATTTGTTGAAGAACTGATGATCAGGACTGTGTTTATGATGGATCATTGAGTTAATGGATCTTCATAAAGACATTCGAACTACTAAGGTTATGGGATTGGTAATTGTTTCTGTTGAAATAGTTAAACTGTATACACGTTTTTAGCTTAAACTTAAAGGAGAAAATATAGATGAATTTTAATTCAGCAGCATGGTTTCTCTGAAAACGGGTCAATCACATCCAGAGAACTTCTAGATATATATCATCCAGCTGGAATGCAGACAATCCCTCAGAACACGCTTATTCCCTCTGACTCTAATACAGATACACACTTAGTACCCATCTTTAATCCCAAACAATGTAGGCTAAATTCATTTGTAGAAGGAAACAAGCATGTTTGAAAGTGAACACATGCTCCACTATGTTCATAGCAGCCTTATTGATAATAGCCAGAAGCTGGAAAGAACCCAGATGTCCCTCAACAGAGGAATGGATAGAGAAAATGTGGTACATCTACACAATGTAATATTACTCAGCTATCAAAAACAATGACTTCATGAAATTAATAGGCAAATGTATGGAACTAGAAATTATCACCCTGAGTGAGGTAACCCAATCACAAAAGAACACACATGGTATGCACTCACTGATAAGTGGCTATTAGCCCAGAAACTCGGAATACACAAGATACAATTCAGAGACCATATGAATCTCAAGAAGAAGGAAGATTAAAATGTAGTTGCTTCAGACCTTCTTAGAAGGGGTAAAATACTTATGGGGGGAAATGCAGGGGCAAAGAGTGGAGCCCAACTGAAGGAAAGGTCATCCAGAGACTGCCCAATTTGGGGATCTAACCCTTATGCAGTCGCCAACCCAGTCAGTATTGCTGGTGCCAAAAAGTACTTGATGAAAGGAGATCTGGATGTCTTCTGAGAAGCTCTGCCAGGATGCTTGCAGCTAATCATCCAACTGATCACAGGGCCCCAATGGAGGAGTTAGAGAAAGGACAGAAGGATCTGAAGGGTTTGCAACCCTATAAGAAGAACAACAATGTCAACCAACCAAACACCCCAGGGCTCCCAGGGAATAAACCCCCAACCAAAGAGTACACATGGAGGGACCTATGGCTCCAGCTACATATGTAACAGAGGATGGCATTTTCTAGCATCAATAGTAATGGTCCTGTGAAGGCTCGTTTCCCCAGTGTAGGGGAATGCCAGGATGTTGAGGTGGGAATGGCTGGGTGGGAGTGGGAGCACCCTCATAGAAGCAGGGGGAGGGCAGAAGGGGGATAGGAAATGGGAAAAGAGGGTAACATTTAAAATGTAAATACATAACATATCCAATAAAATATTTATAAAAAAGAAAGAAAGTGATGTCTATCTGAGGTGCAGACAGTGAGGATATGAATCAGAGATAAGATAATGCCATCCTCTGCTACATACGTAGCTGGAGCCATGGGTCCCTCCATGTGTACTCTTTGGTTGGTGGTTTATTCCCTGGGAGCTCTGAAGTGTCTGGTTGATTGATAGATATTGTTGTTCTCACATCTCAAGAGAACAGACAGAAAAGAGAGGTTACTTAAGAGCAGTGCACAATGGTCGTGAATGAAGGGCAGTATAATGTGTGCAGTTTAGTTCAGCTCAGTTCAGTGGAATCAAATGAAGTCTAGTCCTATTCCCTTCTGGCAGTCACTGTAGTTGTGGCTGTTCAGTGCATAGAATTTAAAGGCAGTATTTCCAAGCAGACTAATTCAATTAGAAGCCTGTTTGAATCAGTAAGCTTGGGGAGGAGTTTGAGCCTGAATAGCTGAGTTGTTCCAACCAACTGTTAAGAAAGAACTAGAAAGGGAGAGCTTATTCAGCAGTAAGTCTCCAAGAAGACAATTACCTCTGATGAATAAAAGTTACATTTAAATATTATATATTTTTTAAAATGATTAGTTGATCATAATGGTTAATATATAAACTTTATCTGTCGTATTGAATAAAGATACAGCATATAATTATGAGAATTTCATAATAAATCTATCAAACACACTAAAGTAAAATTAAAGTTGTGCTTGATAGCTCTAAAATTGTTGTAGTTGAAAAATAAAATTTACATAGTACATAATTCCATATGAAGATATACATGCTATAAAATTGTTTCTGAGATATTTCTCTGTATTTACAAACATAATTTTCAGGATTAAATAGCACACTACTTTCTTGTTTCTCATTGAAATTTTTAGAAATGTAGACTATGCTGAATTCTTTGTTTAAAATCTCAAAAGTACTTCCATGATTTGAGGTAGCAGTAAAATTTTCATGAGAACTTTGAAGAGGAAGTGATATTTAGTTGGCTGGGCATATAAATAAGACCTTTCATTTAACATTAATAACTTTGCTGTTCAAGATAAAACAAAAGGTCAGCAACACACACCATGTAAGAAGTACTTCATGAAAATGAAATCCAAGTAATGGCAGAGTAGAACAGGATATATTTGAGAGGGTTGAGAAAAATCAACCCATTCTACATACAAATATTTACAATGCCCTCATTTTTACATTTATAAGTAATTCCCAGTGCAATTATATAATTATTCTATCACTGACATTCTCCTGATTTTTGATATATCACATTTTTTACTTCTAGTCATTACCAATCTCTACTGGGATGTCTCCACATCTGTGAGTTTTCATTCTTTAAATTTTACAGTGTTTTTTTTTAATATTATATACTAATAGCTGTGCATTCGATTAAAGCAAGTATAGCATCCTTTGTCTCCTTTTCATATTTCAAAATACTCAATCTAGCATGCAAATTGCCATAAATAACAAACTTTCTAGTTTTGAAGGTGAAAGTCTAAGACATGATAAATTATTTGACATCCTTGTAAGAAAATTAGTGGCTTTTCTGAATCAGTAGTTTTCATCAAATTGAATTAGTACTATATCACATCAGTTCTTTTCCCACTATCACAACATGTGAATTCTTAATTAGATAATTTTGTACTATATTAGACAAATTTAATATTCATACATTATGAAAAAACACTGCTAATATGATAGAAAACTGCTAGGAGGAGCAACTGATTTTATTAAATTTAAAATAAAGCTCACTTTGCATTTTTCACCTCCGTGAATACCTGTCTTTCCTAATCAAATGGTAGAAAAGGCAGATTGAGCCCTGGAGACAAGATAATATATAATCAATACTCTTCTCACTATCTGATATCACCTTTCAGGATTCAAATCATTCTGCTGGAATGTGAATGGGATATTTTAGTGCAGAAATATTTGGGATGTTTTAATTTCAAATGATTATGGCTTGTTCTACTTTGTCTTGGCATTGCTAATTTATGTCTATCATAACTGCATAAGGAGAAATTTGTGAGCAGTATAATAACTTGGTGAATCTTCATGAGCTGAGTCAATAAAGTGTTGACACAAATTTTAAATTCCTTAAATGAAGCATCTGGTTTGTCAGTGGAAAGAATTATAAACCTTGCTTTGAAGGAATCTTAATGAAACAGAGCAAATCTTAATGGGTAACAAAAATAAACACATCGGCAGGAAAAAAAAACCACCATTTTCATTGGTTCTAAATTGGCAGTGATGTTCAATTCTGAAGAACTTCAAATATTTTTTCGATTTTGATTTAGGAAGATCACACGTGATTGTGAAAGTTCAAAAAAATAGAAAAATATGCTGTTAAAAAAAAACAAACATGGGTATCTAAAATGGGTATGTAAGTCAAATTCTTCCAGTTTTGGTGGTTGAAAACAAAGGTCAAATAAATTTGCTATTCAAAATTCTTTGAAAGAGGATTTTGACTTACCTACTCTAGAGTCAAAAGGAAGGAGAGTGAAATATGATTTCTAGGTAGGACCTAGCATACAAATAAATACTAAAACAAATGCATTTGGTAACCTAATAAACAATGGGTCCTAATAAATTCATTGGCACCTAGATCATTATCAATAAGGAATAAATTAAGAAGTTATAGAGGATTATTCCATCTGGAAAATTTGTCTAAGATACAAATTTATGCTAATAAAAAGCATAAAATCATTAATGCATGGTTATTTTCTAAACTTTAAAGCTGTTCACTTTCATTTCTCAACTATAATTCTGTATAAATATACAGCAATGCTGCCCATGTTACAAATTAGTAGGGAACACAGAAATAATTAAATGAACTATGCTGTATGCACGGTGGTTCTGAACATTTATACATCTATGGGATCTGATTCAAGATAAGCCTCAGAACTCACTAAGACTTGGACTCTATAAAGCACTTAGCTCAAAATTAATAGTAAAACAACAGGAAAGGAAAAACAACCCATTGAGAAAGTGTGTAATGTTGCAATATCAATGCAAAGAAGAAGTCTGCAAATAAACATTAGCACTAAACCTTTACCATCAGTGCTCATAAAACGTAATAACACTTGTTTGCATTCTGACATGTAAATATCCTCATTAGGAAAATTCTGATGATATGAACCAGAATAAAATATTTGTATTGTTATTTAATTAGAGCTTAATAGTCACAAATTTTTGAAGAGAGACTGAAATTCAGTCCATAAGTATAGTAAATATGATAAAATTAAGAGTTGGATTATTAATTTATAAAAATATTTTAAAATTTCAAATGAATTATTTTGCTTGTTATAAACAAGACATTCTGGTAGATAGAAATAATGCAGATGTTATCTACAGAAAACTTATTTATTGGGGCTGGGGATTTAGCTCAGTGGTAGAGCGCTTACCTAGGAAGCGCAAGGCCCTGGGTTCGGTCCCCAGCTCCGAAAAAAAGAACCAAAAAAAAAAAAAAAAAAAAAAAAAAAGAAAACTTATTTATTATATAAAAATACCTGCATACTCTTTAATAGTCTTTCTGAAGATCTCAATTAGTTAAATATTTATATGTAACATGTGAACTGTATAATATTTTATACATAAAACCTTACAATGTAAAACAAAATAGGGCAATCAAAAATTTTTTCTTTGTATGAATTCAGCCAAAATTTCATAAAGGTACTTGCTTTAAATTATAAAGTAATTTAGCATACAAATTACTGAAATAATTTTATTCTTTATAAAGGGAGAAGAAAAATAATATAATGAAAATTTTGGAACATAACATAAAATTTATCATTTTTTGAAAGAGAGAAAAATCATGTAAAGAGTCAATGAGTTCAATTTTATTGAAGTAGAAACATAGCAAATCATTAGACTGCTATAAAGTTCATGCACAAATCAGCCAGCTGGCTATGGAATAACATCTGTTGAGTTATTTTCTCACCTCTCAAAATTCTTTCTTTAAATGAATTATGAATAACTTATACTGTTTCTAAAGATGAAGAGATCAGCGGAACCCAGCACATGTTCTCCATTCGTCTTAAGGAATAAAGGAGTAACTGTGGTTTCATTGGTTTTCATCAAGTATTATAAGATGTATACAGCTTAGGCACATATTGTTGTTTTGATTATTAATTTATGCTAAGCTCCTCCAATTAGAGCAAATTGTAGCATCTGTACTTTCATTTATGTTGCTGAAGGAAAGTGATTACTGCATTATGAGGTAACCATACTCCAGAGAATAAGTAAACATGAAATACAACTGGGTTGAGGACACTCTTATTTTGTAGCGATGTGGTGATCTCTGCAGAGCTCCATCTTGTAGCTACCAGCTGTTCCGCAATAACAGTAACTCGAGACTTGCTTAGTTCTTATAACAAGAAGATTTTACTGCACAGGAAAAGATTGGCATTTTCTCTGTTGGAAGAAAATGAAATTGATAGTTTACAGAGGCAGTTTTAACTGAGCTATGTGGTTTACATTGATTAATCTATCTCATTAGAATATTAGCCAGCCAATCAGGACTCATTCCTACCCAGTTTCAAATCTATGCCATATGTCTAGGTCATAAAAAAGGCATTTTCTTTAATTCCAGATACTGTGGAGTCTACATTAGAAAAGAAGCTGACCTTTTGCTTTGCCACTATAACTTTGTAAAATGACTTTTATTATTTCATGCAATGTATCTCTTCTGATTTAGGCTGCTTATGAAGATAGAATAATGACAATCATGAAAAATGATTTTATTTTATATCTTGTTTTCCCATAACCTGTTCTTGCTCCTCAGTGGCAACAGGAAATAGCAGGGTTTATAAACATTGCTATAGCCTATTTTAGACAACCTTGTCTTAGAAACATGAATTTTTTGCTCTATCCAAAAGTATGTGTAGAGCAAATTACATATTAAGAGGCTTAGAAAAACTGAATATCATGTAAATTGTATAATGGAAAAATAAAAACAAGCACAACAACACAGAATGAGTTCCTGTAATGTAGTCTTCCATAAATATTTCTTTGTATTTTTTTCTATAAAAACACAGTATGTCTTACTAACTCAGGAAGAAGTAAGTGAGAAACAACCAGGAAACTTCCTCCTAGAGATATAGAAAAAGCCTTCCTGTTGGTGTAGAACAGTCTGTGCTGTATGAGACCCTATCAAAAAAGAATTCTTCACTGCTAAACATTGTGTGTACATTAAGTGTGTCAGAGTGAACTTTTCTAGTGGTGTAGGTCAGTTAGAGACACATGAGATCCTGTAACAAAAATATAAGAAAGACAGATAAAAGAAAACAAACAAAATAAGCAAGATGACAAATCAAGTTCACTGAGTGAGAAATCAGAAACTAGCCAAATATGGTAAATTGTGGACCAGAAAAATTACCTAGTTAAACAACAACAACAACAACCTACTTTTGCATTGCTCCATTCTTGCAAAGCAAATCCATTTTTATCTTTTCATTAACTAATTTATAATGAAAGGTACAAGAGTTCTGAAATTTTAAATATTATCCTCTGTCTTAATAATGAACACTTCAGACTTTAATTGTTTCAGAGGGAGGTACAAATGCTCTAATCAAGCAGATCTAGTTCTACCCCCTTCTTCATGGGGACAAGAGCATCCAGATCCTTGTCATCTGTATGTCCTCTCCTAAGGCCACTGATTACATGGGCAAATCACAATTGCTTCTGTTTTGCACATGTCATATGCCAGCTGCCTTCACCATATATCCCTCCATCCAGGTCATTTAAAAAAGATAAAAAAAACATAAGCTACAACCAGTCAAACCATCTTTTTTATTTAATCTTGAGCACTACAGGTCTCAAGATTTAAGTAGGTTTTATACAAAACCTCTAAAATATACGATTGCAATGCTTCAATAAAAACTTACTGTTTCCTATAAGCTTAGTCAGGGTGTCATGCTTCATCATAGCATAATGACTTCTAATTTAAAATAAGTTTGAAATTCAAGATTTTAAAAGTACTAAGAATTTTTGTTTGTTTGTTTTTGTTTTGTTGTTTTTTCTAATGTAAAATAAGTTTGAAATTCAAGATTTTAAAAGTACTAAGAATTTTTGTTTGTTTTTGTTTTGTTGTTCTGAGGAAATAAAGTAATGGGAACATATATGCCATGTGTGCTCAATGCCATCAATCCCATCTCCTTTGTAAGAAAAAAATGATGGTAATTAAGTTAGATGTTTTTAGAAACAATAACCATTTGAATTAGGCAGCTATGTAAACTATCATCTTAGATGTTTGCCTAAAGAAAACTAATCTATGGCTAAATACTTATTGTTCACTGGCTATGTGATATATTTTAAAATGTATTAGCAAATAATTCTGTAAAGTGATATAAATTCAAAGTTTTTAATTTGTTTTTACTTTTGCTTTTTTTTTAACATCTCAACCTCAGCTAACCCTTTCTCCACTCCTACCAGGTCCCACATAGCCACCTCTGCTCTTTCCTAGATCCATTCTTCTTCGTTTGCAGGCCTCCTAATGAGATGAGTCAAGCACGCAGAACAGGATACACGACAAATAGGCACAAGGCCTAGTATCAGGGGTTGGTGAGGCATCCCATTAGGAGAAAGTGGGTCTCAAGAGCAGGCAAATTTGATTTGAACAAGAAAAGAAACTGCATGGTAATATCTGTAACAATATTTTTTCATTTTATTCACAGAGTTAATATATATTATATTTTATAAAAGAGAATGGCTACCCATCTTTTCATTAAAGAGAGTACTGAGGATGATGTAGATTAAGTAAGGGAAATTTTTAAATTTTAATTGTAGTTATGATTTCAAACTTCAAAACTAATTTTTGAAAGGACAAGTGGTTTATTTCTATTGTAGGTCTTTCTGCACGTGCATCTGTTTCTAAAAACATATTCTCAATACCAAATAAGGCCATATCATGAAGACTATAGAATTGATTTTCTCCTTGCCATTGATCTCATTGTCAATCAATATTTACATAAAACACGGAATTAATAGTCCTTACAAAAGCAATAGCAGCTCAATTGATAATTAAAGTCTAGATGCACAGTTATGATCTGACAGCTTAAGTGGTATCACCAAGGGAGCAACAAAAGGAGATTGATATCATTTACATTAGCACATAATTTAGAAGGAAGTGACGTGATGAAGGGCATATCCAAATGGATGATATGAACAGGCAGATGTCAACAGAATGCATCAAAGTCTTACAAAGTCCAAGCTCTCAAGAATTCACGCAAAGGCTAAAGAGACATGACATTGTTACAGAAACAGTATTTCACCGGAAGAAATAAAATTCTGTGGGACTTTAATCTGCAAATATCAGATGAATGACATTTACTTCTCACAGCCAAAGCTACACAAGTCCCTTTAGTGCAGTTAGCAATTCAGAAGAGATTTACCAAAGATCACTTCTTCTGGAATGCCTCTACCTTTTCTATCTAATGTATAGAAAAACTAACATTTGTTTGCCAATTGGATACAGAAGGAAATAAAGCCACACATTACAGAAAGCTTGGATATCCTGTTATGTATTATATGTTCAGATGAGAAAATTTAAAAAAGAAACTTTACTAGGGAAGACAATGTTAGTCATTAATGTATGTGTTCATTTAAGTATATATATTTATACTTATATACCGTGAACTCATTTTCAACACTATCAGTGCAAAGCTTTGAACAATACTGAAGTAGCAGAATAAACTCGGTTTTGTTCTTAAGATTCCATTCTAAGTTAACTTGCCCACAGTGAGGCATGGTCAATTCGCTTGAGGTCAGAGAAAAAGCATGAAATGTCCCTGGCAGTTGCAAAATAGACACAGCAGCTATAGAAGGCTAATAACTGAGTGGACTAAGAAAGCAATAAGTCTTTCCCACGTCAAGGTGGTCCTTTTTGATGTATGGTCCCTTAGTATGGTTTAATCAGATGCTGTAAACCAATTAGCTTAAAGACCAACATTTCTTTACATTCTCAAATAAGACGTGGAAAACCTTGCACCCCACCCCCAAACACCTGTGGTTTTCCCTTTATAAATCTTTTTCACGTAGGCCTGGGGGTTAACACTCCCTCTCCTTCTTATTCCATCAGGAAGGTTGATGGCCCAAGCTGGAGGTTGAATAAAGACCCTCATGTGTTTACTTCAGATTTGTGGTTCCTAGTGGTCTCTTTGGGATTTTTACAATCTGGGGACCACACTACATTTAAAATTAACAAAAATGTCTGAAAATCTTATAACGTCCTTTCATTTAACAATGTAAATGATGGAGATAAATATCTTGCTTAGATACCAAATGAAGGAGGATGATCTTGGGGAGAGGTAAAGTGTGGGGTAACAGAGGAGGATACAGAGGGAGGATGCAAGGAGGATGTAATATATGAGAAAAGAATTAAAATATTGACATCACAGGTGTGAAACACAGAAGAACAGTTGAAACACTGCTGTACAAAAAGGGAGTAAACATCATACATATAACAAGTTACTGAAACTATACTGTGGCAAGCTTTTAGGGCCCCTTCTAGAAACCTGGTTAATATTTGACATCTGGCTAGGACAAAAGAAGCAAGCTCAAGGTGGGAATCTGACTTTAGGCCAGGACTCAGGAAATAGTCTCAGATTAAGAACGTTTCCATTTGAGATAGTGCAAAGCTCAGAGGGTCTCACCCCAGGCATGTATGGCATTTCTTTTGAGCTAGTCATCTAGACTATCCCCTACAAAGGTGTTTAAAGAATTTTGTTTATTTCCTTGCTTGTTCCTTGACCCAGAACTGATCTTATTATTTTGCATGTACTTAAATTGTTATAAAAGAAGACTGGTAAAAAAATAAAATAAAATAAAACCACTTCAGCCTTAGAGCTAGCTGGGTCTTGATACAGTGTTGTCTAATTGTCCTTTTTCTTTTTAATCCTTGCTCCTGCCCTGAAGAACCTGTTGACTTACTGACTATACCAAGAATATTATATGTTCAAAGTTATTTTTAATGAGCTACAAACTAAATTTATAGCCATGTTTATTCTAAATACCAAGAAAAAGATCAATAGTATTTTACTAGTGAAGAGAAGTTTAAGCATTTAATAAAGAAACAGGCCAAGATTTCAGAAATAAATACAAAATAGAAGTAATGATTCCCTGTTCACACAAAAAGGTAAATTGTACCCTAAAATCCACAATACATAATTACATAGTTTACACACACACACGCACACACACACACACACACACATGCAAATGCACACATGGATTCACACAAGCAAGCATGAATACACACAGGTATGTACAGACACACATGTTCAAATGTGTGATCATGTGCATACTTAAAAATACACATACACACATTTACGCACACCATAACATACAAGGCACCAAGAAGCTAATCCAGATCCATACATAAATCCTTTAAGTTAAAGTAAGGACACCATGCCTTACATAATAATGGTGAATATATTTTGGTGACTAGGTTATTCAATAGTATAGTTTGAACATAATGTTTACTCTTCACGCCTACATTTGGCTATATTACTTAGACTTCCTATAGCTTATTAGTGGGATTGCCCAATACACGTCTCATAGACTATTAAAAAATCAGTTAAGGGATTCACCTCCCATTAATGTCAGATAAGGCCATCGTCTGCTACATATTCAGCTGGAGCCGTGGGTCTCTCCATATGTACTCTTTGGTTGGTAGTTTAGTCTCTGGGAGCTCAATGCCCCAGTGTAGGGGAATGTTAGGGCGGTGAGGCAGGAATGGGTGGGTAGGTCAGAGAGTGCCCTCATAGAAGCAGGAGAGAGAGAGAGAGATGAAATAGTGGTTTTGCAGAGGGTAAACCAGGAAGGAGTATAACATTTGATATGTAAACTAATACAATAACCAATAAAAAAAACAGTTAATCAAAAGAAGCTCCACTTTCACTGGTCAGATTCTGATGCCTTTCAAGATCTAAAACCATGATAACAACCTTTTGTCATTTTGTTGTGTCACCTTTTATCCTAGAGAATATAGTTAACAAACTCTGGCTTTACACTACTCTTCACTGTGATGATTCAATTTAGGATCCCATAAATTTTACAGCTATGGTTTGCCTTAACTATTAGGAGGTATCTTCTAATACCTTACACTGTGTCAAGGTTTAGTTCAAGCTCAATAGTCATGGGTGCTATAATAAGGATTTGCTGCACAGGGTGCTCTTCTAATAGGCACAGTTGGAATCCAACACTTTCTGCTTATCCTTTGTAAGCAAGTCAGAATTGTTCTCCCCTGAATGAAATACGTTGTCTCCAGAAAGCAGTAAACATGTTCAGTGTTTTTAAGTAGCCCTAGAGCCATGCACGAAAGTTTATTTCCTTTTTATAAAAGTGAAACATTTTAAATGAGCAATTTGACATATCAATTCATACTTATACATTTTTTATTATTTGTTCATTATCAAAACTAGAATAGAAAAGCATCTGTCTATCCTTAAAAAGTCTCTTAATTTATTCCTCTCATTATTCTTGATTAGCAATCTTAATAACTATTGATCTGCTCTCTCTCTCTCCTTTTCTCTCTCTTTCACTCTTTAATTTTTTTCTATAAATGTCATGTAAAATGAATTACACAGTGCACAGTAGTTGCAAACTATTCCTTAACTGTTAATGTACATTTTTATTAATTTTTGATTTTGTATGCATGAATAGTTCATTTAATTTTATTTAAAAAATTCACTGGAAGATTAACCTACACTCTCATTCACCAAGTGAACAGTTAGGAAACTTACTGAGCATGTTATACAGTTTCAAATAGAATGGCTGTAATATGCTTGTGTTTAAATGCTTGTGTTAATATTTTTTATTTCTTAATATTAAAACCCACATGCTCCCGCCAGCAGGGACTCGGTTATTCGTGGGGGTTGAGGGGGACCTGTACCTGTGGGAGAACGGGCGAGAAAGAGGAGCGAGACCAAGCAGTGTCCTTGTCAAGGTCTATTTATTGAGAGGAGTGTACAGTATTTAAAGCTCTGAAGCAGGAACTGAAGCAGGAACTTAAGCTTAGGGCAGGGGAGTCCTGGGAAGTTCCCAAGGATATAAGGTGAATCATTAAACTGAAAGATGTTCTTCTTCTTTGAAAAGGTCAAGCCCTTCTCAGGAATCTGCTCAGGACAGGGATCTAGCTTTGCCCAGTCTAGCAGTCCTGTCCTGGACACCCACATATAGAGTTTCTCATTCATATGATAATTGCAAGATACTTAGGTAATTTTTAGGGAATTTTTGTCACCTTGCCTATCCTCTGTGAGACATAATGCTCCTAGATCTTCAGCAGTTTCACTGGTATGAGTGCTTGTTCTTTAGGAAAATTGAATGTTTGACAAGTAGTCAGCTATTCACCATGAAATCTCACGAATGCATAAGGATTTTGAATACGTTAGAACTCATGGATTTACATGTCTCCAACACACCGTTAAGTGTTAAACACTGTGAATTAGCATGGAGCCACAATTTTATATATATAATTCTGCTTCTCTTAGACTGTAATTTCTTTTTTTTTAAAGATTTATTTTATTTTGTTGGAGTACCCTGTAGCTGTCTTTAGACACACCAGAAGAAGGCATAGGATCCCATTACAGATGGTTGTGAGCCACCATGTGGTTGCTGGGAATTGAACTCAGGACCTCTAGGAAGAGCAGTCAGTGCTCTTAACTGCTGAGCCATCTCTCCAGTCCTGTAATTTCTTATGGGTAGAGCATTTAATATAAATTAGGGGCAAAATTATAATAAACATTCTTATATGTCTGTTTCAATGGAAATGACTTCTGACTTTTCTTCTTGATTATATATTAGAAAATAAGTTCATTTTGTAATGGCCTCATCATTCACTGTATCCCACATTATTATGTTGCATAAAGAAAGATATCATAAGTGTAATTAAGATTACAATATCACTAATTTTTCTAAAGTCTTCCATTTTGTTTGGAAGACAATGGGTGGTAGTCATAATATGAATATACACTAATTCTAAAGAGTACATAGGAGCTAATAATAACTTCGATAATGGCATGGACTGATCAAATGACTCAGTAGATGAGTATGGTTGTCAAGTCTTGGTTGAGCTTAATCCCTGGGACACACATATATATATATATATGTATATATATATATATATATATATGTAGTGAAACAAATTAACTAATATATTTTGTTCTATAGCCTTTGTACATGCATCATAATAAGTGTGTGCTTGCATGCACCTGTGTGTGTACACACACACATATTCACATATACATATACACACACTTCTAAATAATTGGGCATAAGACCTCATGTATATTATGCCAGCACTTATAAGACTTAGTAGAGCTTTTTTTCCAATTTTTTATTGATTTTGTACGTTTAAATTTAAAAGCAATAGGGGGACTGGGGATTTGGTTCAGTAGTAGAGCACTTGCCTAGCAAGTGCAAGGTCCTGGGTTTGGTCCTCAGCTTTGGAAAAAAAAGACAAAGAAAAACCAATAGGGATTAGATAATGAGTTCTAGGCTAGCCTGGGTTACATGCTACCTGCTGTTTCACAGACACATACAAACAAAATACTGGAAGGAAAGAAGTGAGAGGTGATAACAAAGATAGTTTAAATCAAAAAGAGAAGTACGAATAAAGAGTTGCTATCAGTCATCATTCTGGGTTATTATTTCATGGAACTAGAAAATGTCCCAAGGGAGGAAAACCAGACACAAAAGAACACACATAGTGTGTACTCAGTGATATGTGGATATTAACCCAAATGCTCATAATGCCTATGACACAACCTCACAGACCACATGGAGCTTAGGAAGAAGACTAAGGTATAGATGCTTCAGTCCTGCATTGAGAGGGAACAGGGTGATCTCAGGAGGTGGAGGGAAGGGGGACCTGGAAGGGACAGAGGAGGAGAAGAAAATAGATGGGGGAGGGGCAGTATCTGGTACTGGAGGGGGCTGGAGAGAGGTACAGAAGGTCAGGAAATCAAATAAAAATATGTAGCAATAGAGGACGGGGTCCGGGGGTAGTCATTGGAGGGTCCCAGACACCAGGAAAGCAAGAGTCTCAAAGGACTCAACAGGGATTACTTTAGCTGAAATGCACAGCTGAGAGGAGATAGAATTTGTCGAGAGGACCTCCAGTAGATAGGTACAGCCCCCAGTTGAAGGACAGCGCCACCCACCCATCTCAAAGTTTTTAACCCAGATATGTTCCTGTCCAAAGGAAAGACAGAGACAGAACAATGGAACAGAGACTGAAGGAAGGGCCATCCAAGGACTGCCCCACCTAGGGAACCATCATGTCTGCAGACACCAACCCCAATACTGCTGCAGTTGCCAAGAGGTGCTTGCTGACAGGAACCTGGTGTGGCTGCTCCTTGGGAGGTTCTGCTAGCAACTGACGAATGCAGATGTCTAACCATCAGACTGAGCTCACTAATCCTGGTGGGGGAGCTGGCAAAAGAATTCCAGTAGCAGAGGGGTGTTGCAACCCCATAGGGTGAACATGTTGACTTTGCCTAAACATCCATTGCTCTCAGAGACTAGACTACCAACCAAGGAGAATACAGGGAAGGATCCATGGCTTCAGATACATATGTAGCAGAGGATGGTCTTGTCTGACATCAGTGGGAGGGAAGGCCTTTGGTCAAGTGGAGGTTTGGTGCCTCAGCTTAGGGAGATGCTGAAATGGTGAGGTGGGAGATGGTGGGTAAATGGAAGACCACCCTTACAGAGGCAAAGGGGAGGTAGGGTGTTGTGGGATGGGTGTTTACGGAGGGATAACAAAAAAATGGAGTATCATTTGAGATATACTCGAGAATAATGATTAATAGTAATAATAATAAGAGATGACTTTGTGAATTTTGCAGGCAAATGAATGGAACTAGAAAATATCATCCTAAAGGAAAAAAGAAAATAAAAGGAATGGAAATATCCTGAGTGAATTAACTCAGACACAAAAGGACACACATAGAAACAGAGGGGCAGAAAATGGAGCAGAAACTGAAGAAAAGGCAATCTAGAGACCACCATACCTTGGGATCCATCCCATCTGCAGACACCAAGCCCTGACATTATTGCTGATGCCAAGAAGTATTCCCAGACAGAAACCTAATATGGCTGTCCTCTAAGACAGATGCAGATGCTCACACCTAACCATCAGACTGAGTCCAGGGACCCCCAATGGAAGAGTTAGGGGAAGGACTGAAGGAGCTGAAGGGAATTGCAACCCCATAGGAAGAACAACAATATCAAATAACTAGACCCCTCAGAGCTCCCAGGGACTAAATCACCAACCAAAGAGTACACATGGAGGGACTGATGGCTCTAGCCGAATATGTATCAGAGGATGGACTTATCTAGCATCAGTGAGAGGGTTGGCCCTTGGTCCAGGGGAGGCTTGTTGCCCCAGCATAGGAGGATGCTAGAGGGGTGAGGTGGGAGTGGGTGGTTGAGCATTCTCTTAGAGGCAAAGGGGAGGGGATATAGCATGGAGGGTTTCGGGAAGGGAGTCCAGGAATTGAGGAATACATTTGAAATGTAAATATATAAGATAAGCAATTAACAAAAATAAATGAATAAGATAGTTTAAAATTTGAAAAGTGAGGTGCAAATAGACAATTGCTATCAGTCATCTTTCTGGGTTATTATTTCACTTCAATATCTTAACTATAGTGAGAAAAATAACATATGTACTTATATACTATCTATCCTACTTAAAGAATTCTCATGCTACAAGCCAAGGAAGGTAATTCTTTCAGTTCTGAAATGGTAGGCGCATGCGCGCGCGCGCGCGCGCGCACACACACACACACACACACACACACACACACACACACACACACACACACACACCTAGTTCTAAGGTTGCTTGCATGTTCTTACTCTGCTTGGGCAACAGAACCAGATCTGCCCGCTCCAACTGCCCCTCAGCCATTTCTTTCACACACTGTCCTCTTAGGCCTGGTAAAATCAAAATTCCAGAAACCTGTAATTTAGCAATTAGATGTACGTGTTAATTTCTTAATCCACAATAAATTCACTGTCAATTTATAAAGATATAAACAGCCCATCTAGATAAGATAAAATCTATCTAGTTCACCCAAATCTGAGCCACCCTCCTCCATAGATTCCACCTGTATCTCTTGCTTCTTCTCTTCCTCCCTCCTTCCTAGACTTTCCCCCACCTATCCTTCCTTCTCACTCAATGATAGGCTATGCCTTATCCTGGATATGCAGCATAATGACATCATCCTACATTTTTTAGTCTGTTTTGAATCAAATTTCACTTTATATTTTTTACTTTCACTCTAGGTATATTTCAAAACCATGAGTAATCAAAATTTAAATTGTGCCACAGATACTAGAATAAATATGAAAGGACAGCAATGGCTTGTTAAGTGAGAAAAATGAACAAAACTCAGGTTGATTGAACCTATAAATGCTAACTGTCAACCTGGGAATCATTTACCTTCTAGATTCACTAGCAGTAAGATATATATTAAAAAACACAGCAGTTGTTATAAAGAAAAGCCAGTGGATTTTAATAAGAGTATAAAAATAAAAATATTATCATCCCTCCTCTGTTTGTATGTTGTATGTGCATTCCTTACTAAAATGTTTCCCTTTGACTCATAATATATTTTTCATAAACATATGTATTATATTACAAGGGACCTAACAAAGCAGACCAAAAATCTGTCAATATTCTTTTTTTTTTTTTTTTTTGGTTCTTTTTTTCGGAGCTGGGGACCGAACCCAGGGCCTTGAGCTTCCTAGGCAAGTGCTCTGCCACTGAGCCAAATCCCCAGCCCCAAAAATTTTTTTCCGGAGCTGGGGACCGAACCCAGGGCCTTGCGCTTCCTAGGCAAGCGATCTACCACTGAGCTAAATCCCCAACCCCCCAATATTCTTAATAATATTAAATGAAAATAAGAAAATACTTGAATATCATTTTAAAATACACATGATATTGTTCACAAAGTTTTATTCTCAGTTAGTTGTTCATTACCTATATACTCATGAGACTCAATTTCTATCATAATTTTTGTATCAAACTTGTCTAAAATATTCAAAACAACCATTTCCTGTCACCCAACTTTTTCCTCAGCAGCATCCTTTCTGATAACACACTCACTTGAAAACAGTAAGTTAATTTGGCAGAGCAAACATTGTTTCAAGGAATAAACATTGACTCTTTAAAGTTTGATCCACTTTCTCTCTTCTCCTGTTTTCAAATAAGTAGAAAGAATGAATGAAATAAATGTTTAAGTAAGCTTTTGATATATGTGAAATATTCAGTTTTGGTTTAAAATTATGAATGATAAAACAAATTTACATTCTATATCATTTTATATATGTGAAAACTAAAATATTATATACTCCAACATTCTAATATCCATGATAATTCCAACACAAGAAGAAGTGAATATAAATTCTTTAGACACCCACTGCCTGGTAAGGAATGTCAGTCCCTTAGTTTATTATTTCTATTTATTATTATTTTACATAGTAATATTACAATATGTCCATTACTTTAAAAACATGGAATCATTCTGAACAAGTGATAAATAAGTTGTAATTGCCCTTCCTTCTATCTGTTTTCTATGAATCTATGAGGGTAGAACATTTTCTGAATAATTAAAAAATTAATAGATTCAAGAAAATTGTTTTTATATTCATTGTTTATTATTTAGTGTATTCTATGAAATATTTATTATGAGTATATTTATCACCATTTTTGTGCAGTTCTCAACTTTTTTACATAAAGAATATTTTGGGGTTTTTTTGTAGAGTTCTAGGAATCATTGCAGAAACCACTCAGATACAAATCTCAGACAAACAGGGCTGATTTATTTAATGCACACCCCCAGATTGATCAATCAGGGGAGCAGTCCAGACTCAGAAGTTTTTATAAGCCTGAAATCTAAAACAATCTGTGCCAAGTTATTCCACCAATCAGGTTTTAGGGATAGGGGATTTGTTATACATTTATACTGTTCTCAGTGTTTGGTGTATTTAATGGTGGTAGGGGACTTGTCTTGCCTAACATTCATGTCTTAACTTGCCAATCAAGATATATATGTCTCTTTCTGTCATGTAGGGTGTCTGTTCCCAGGGAGGGCTTAGGAACATAAACTTTATTTGACTTCTACTCAAAATTGAAGTTTCATTCCAAATGCCTTTTTTTTAAATGTTGGATTCCACCTCAGAGGTAATTTATAAAGGCAAGAACTCATAAAAGCTCATACATGGGTTCAGGAAATGCTGATGTTCTAACTGAATGGTTTCTAAGAACACCAAAACACAGAACATAACAAAATATGTGATCATCTTGGGTGTGAGAAAGTTTCCTAGTAACAGTATATGAGAAAGTGTCCTTTTAGGATCCAGTAATTGCACAAAATGGCTGGAAACACTGACAAAATTTACCTAACCTTAACATTGTTCTTATATGTATTGAGGATATAAGAAAAATGAGGGGTCCATCCATTCAGGCAGAGTAAAAATTAAAATGCAATAAGCACACCAGAGAGCTGATTCAGTCAATTAGGGTTTTGCAGGAAAAACATGAGAAACCGAGTCTGGATTCCTAAAACCATAAAGAATTGCTTTTGTCACTTCAGAGAAAGATTAGAGGACGTTTAACCTAGCAATATTGCTGTTCTGGTAAGGGATCACATCCAAATGGCTAGCTCTGTGTGATCTGGCTACAATAGAGGTGCCACACACCTTTAATCCTCCTGGCTGGAATACAGGCACTCCCTCCCTTATATAGACTTTTAAGGCAAAATCAGTTTGTAGAAGGAAGCAGCCATGTTTGAATGGGACATCTAATTAAGGGGCAGACAAAGTGACGAATCAGAGAAAGATTTCACAGAATGAATCAGAAATAGCATATGCCAAACTCTCGCAAGGGCAAGACAATAAAAGAAAGGGCAGTACAGGCAGAGAGGGAGGACTTTGGAGTCCGTGGTGTGAGTGCAGTTCAAGGGATTTGGGTTTCTTCCTGAGTCCATGAAATTCAGTGCAGGCCAACAGAGGCAATCGAGTTAGAGAATGAGAGAGCCAGATGCTTAAAACAAACTGCCAGAGTTAGTTTGAGGGCAAGAAGAGCAATTCAGTGAGGAGCTCAGAGGAGCCAGATTGAAACAGCCAGTACGGAGAGCACTTTGAGCCAGAGCAGCTAAGTCAAACCAGACAGCCAGTGTTCAGAAAGAGCTAGAAAGGGTGAGCTGATTCCGCAGTAAGCCTTTGAAAGGCCAATTATATCAGGCAAATAAAAGTTACTTTTACTCACGAATAGTGGCATTTTGAGAAGGAGAAATAGACTGATGGATCCTTGGCATTTATTGGCCAACCACAAGCCATTCTGGGAGTTCCCGATTCAGAAAACTGTCTATGAATAAGGATAAGAAACGATGAAGTAAAATATTTTCTGTCAACTGCTGGCCTCTACAAACACCTGCCTGGGGACACACAACCATTCAGAACAATAATTATTTTCTGTTTATTTTCTACAAGTTGCTAAAGCTATTCCATAAATATCATAAAAAATAATATTTAATTTTTGTTTCCTGTACAAGCAAACACATTTTCAACGACAAAATGAATGATTTCTGAAGGGTAACCAACACAAGCGATATTTTAAAGAAGCATTACCTTTAGAACACATATATTCCCTCAAATAAAATATTTCAACCTATATTTTCTTGCAGTCTTTTAAAATCTCACCACTAATGATAACATTATAAATTAGACTTAGCATTTGAAAAATTTAGTGATATTGGTAGTATTTTCTCAATAAGCAAATGTTGTTCTAAGCTACACCTTAAACATTTGGCTAAGTTGATCTGACCATTGCTTCCTAAGTGTCATTTCAACATTGTCTACTAGTTTTATAACACATTTCATACTATATCTAGATTGAATTTTAAATCTTTCATTGTAATTTCCAGTGTAATTTTTCAACATCCTATACTGTTTTGCATGACTGTCTCTGTTTCTACACTACCATTATATTCTTACTTCATTATCTTTCCTTGCCTTCCTTTAAGCTAAAATTGCACCTCATTTTCAATTGTTCTGCTTCACATATTAACCTTTCCATTTCCTTTCCAGTTGTTCTCTTTGTTATTATTATTTTTTTTGCAATTACCCATTTGCTCGGCTAGCCAATATCTTCATGAAAAGATTTACGCTAGTATGTCCTACATTTTTAGAAAGATTTTCAGTTATCAGCTCTGATAATTAAAACAAAGTACTTGCCAGCAACTTCGCACTTTTTTTATGAATCCTTAACATGAATTATTTATAAAGTCGAAGGATGATGATTTTTAGTTCTTACATAGTTATTTTATGCACCTGGCCTACTTATCTCATATTACCTTAAAAGGCTAGCTTGAAATTAATCACTTAATTAAAAGAATGAAATAGAATCAGAGGAAAATAATTTTCCAAGGGTTATAACACCATCTTGTATAAATATAAAAGCTAAAATTGATACAGTAAGTTTATCTTCATCTCAAATGGTATTATTTTTCTTAAATTTTTAAAATTGATATCTGTGCTAGACTACCGAGACTTGTAAACTGTTACCTGAATAATGCAAGTCACTAAACATATTAATACCTTAACTAGGCAGTGTCTAATGAGCTAATGTTTGCTTATTTTGAAAAATATTTCTATTAAAAAACAAGCTTCGAATTCCATGAAAGCATTAACAAAAGTATGAGTCTTGTATTGGAATCTCCTTTCCTCACTGACATTATGTTCTCATCATAGGAATCCATTATAGACACAGAACGGCAGGGAAGACAGGAAGTTTCCAACAGCTTCCTGAGGCCCCCCCCAGTCTGATGGGCATGGACAAACGCCTCATTGAGAGGGGAAACTCTCTTACCCATTGAGAGTATCAGGATAATGGCCAATTTTTATACTGCCAAGAATATAAATTTTGGTATCAATTTTATTATTTTTAAGATGTTACATGCATTTTTCTTGAGGGGCGTATGCTTCCTGTCCAGATGACCCACAGCTTATTTATTTTACATGTGATCATGGCGGGGGGAGAGGGGGTTAGTAGCCTATTATTGTTTACCAGGACACCTTCTTCCTAGATACCAACTTGAAGACCTTTTAAGCAGTGTAAAATACTTTGTCAACACTTAGAGTCTGTCCCACTTTAAACAAGTAACGAAAGTCCTTCAGTTTTAGTTCCTAGCTTTAAAAGCTGCTGACTTGAGTCACATGTCTGTTTTTCAAAACTGCTAATGGTTAAGAAAAGCGAGCTTTTTCTAAAAGAGTTAAGTATTTTTCTGTTGTAGCAAAAGGATAAGAACTTAGGAAATTTTAACCCGTGTGAACACTATGTGTGTGTATGTGTGTGTGTGTGTGTGTGTGTGTGTGTGTGTGTGTGTGTATGTCATTAACAAATAATAACTAGGCATGTTGAACAAAAAATATGGATTGATCAATAATCATCTTAGTACTTAATTACAAGTATAATATTATAATTAGTACATGAACTTTAATTAATCATTTCTAGGTGGATTTTTAAACATATTGATGCTGTCCTTCATTCTTGTGCCACTGACCAATGAGATCAGTATAAATTAATACTAACAATTAATGTTTGAAACAGTAATTAAAAATAGAACCCAACTTACATAGTTTTTTCATAAGAAAGTGAACTCTAGTTATCAATAATTATGCTTAAAATAATAAACCTTGAATAATAGACTCTCTTAAACAATGAAATGCTATAATGTTTATTTTAAAATTCATAATGTTCATAAACAAAATCTGCCATTTGAATCATAACTAGCCCTTTACTAAAAAATATTACTACAATTTAGATTCCATGTTTTTGTATTACATCTATAGTTTCTACTATTTTTATAAATAGAGATAGTATCAAATTTTCCTCTAAATTAACAATATTCTACACAGAGAGTAGTGCATCTCTGAAATTTTGTTAAGAAGTTTTTTTTGTTGTTTTGTTTTTTCCTGTGTTTGTGAATGGCTGGCAATCAACACAGAAACTTACTAAAAAAATGCAAAGCATGGTGACTGTGCAGGATTCAACAACAAATGAAACATCTATATTATACCTCTTCTTTAACACTCATCTTCATGTCAGAAGAAGGCACAAGCAGACAGTAAGAAACAGACAGTAGAAAGGACCAGAGAAAATCAATGTCTTCTATTTATGACAGATTGGTGTACTTACGAACTCTGAATGGCTATGAGTGCCTGTAGAATATCAATACATGCATCATTTCAGCATGAGAGATAAAGGGGTTCATTAGCCTTCACGTCTAACTAAGGACCTATGAAAGTTGATGAGTTTGTTTGTTGTTTATTTGTTTTTAAGGCTGTAGCTCCTTGTAACTCAGGCATGCTCCAGTGGATTGCTCTGAACCCAGAAATATAAGAATACACAATTTGGAGTCACTAGATAATTACATTTTAAGCAGACATAAAGGTTGATGGTGTGGGGAGAGGAGGAACAGCCAGGGTGAACTTGGGAGGATTTAGGGGAAGGACATGGGGATGAATATGATTAAAACACATCATGTAAAATGGTCAAAGAATTTAAAAATTTTAAGGTTAGAAAGACTTCCTCTAGGATGTTAGATTGAGAGTAAAAATATTCATAGTCGCACTAAAAACAGCAAAATTATTAATATTTTATTATTAAACATAATTTGCCACACAATTTGTATTGACATTCCCAATTCTAAATACCAGTAATATATTTGTTTAAATGCTCTCAATTCATCTAGATCTCCCATAATTCCTCCAGAGTCTAGACCTGTAAGTCATCTTAACCTTATACATGTTTTATCCTTAACACCAGAGATCTCTTTCCACATACAGTCTCTTATGCTCATATATCCACTGCCTTCTGTGTCACAAGCAATACCTCTTTGCTAGAAATCTCCACCAGAACCTTTTCACATGTTCTGAAATCCACAGACCCCTTCCACACTACCTTCAAAATTTCCACGAAGGCAGATCTACCTGAATACACAACACTAAGGGCAATTCTTTTCCATTCTTTTCTATGCACATGACTTTATTTTCCCCAAGCTACTTTTAACATCTAGGCTCAACTTGTTGGCACTCCTGCCTTTCCATTCTCAACTCATCTGTCCATATCAGGTATATAAGTAAAAAAGATATCTATATGCCTAGATAATATTTATAAATGAAAGAATATGAACTATCAGACCAGTATCTTCCTTTGAAACTTACTTGTACTGCAGAAATGTTTACCAATGGAAAATATTATCAAGATAAACTCAGGATCAGAGAATTTAAAAAGATTATCATAAATTTCTTCAAAACTTTCAAGGAACTTGAAGACAAGACAGGGAATCAGCTCAATGAAATTAAAGAAAAGAATCCAGTAGATTAAATGCCTGAGAAATGCCCAAGAAAACACAAAGATCAGACTGATCAAATGGTCAAAGCAATCAAAGATCAGACTGATCAAATGGTCAAAGCAATCTAGGACTTGAAAATAAAGTTTAATATGGATTTAGAAATAATTAAGAGGAATCGAGCTGAAATGAAGATGGAACTGAAAAAGCAAATAACTAGAAATTTCAAAGAAAAACTTCACAAGTTGAATGAACAAAGTGAAGGATAAGATATTAGGATTCAAGGATAAAGTACATAGATACTTTATCTATAAGGATGTAGAACAACCAAATTAGGATGACATATGAAAAATTAAAAACACAGAAAAGGAACAAACTGAAATTGTAGACAAAAATATCAAAACATTTTTATTTTAAGCACAGTTCTTGGAGAAGATCAAAGTGGTGTTGGAAAGATGGCTCAGAAGTTAGAAGTCCTGGCTGCTCTTCCAGGGGTCCTGAGGTCAATCCACAGCAACCACATGGTAGCTTATAGCCATCTGTACTGTGAACTGAAGCCCAATCTGGTATGAGATTGAGCGCTCATGTGCATAAAATAAATAAAGTTTCTTTTATAAAAAATAAAATAGGTAAAAGTTAATAATATATGCTCACGTTAATGTTTAATATTCTAAGTATTTAAATTTTACCCATCAGAAATAGTCCTAAATGTTGCTACTGTGCTGATAATTTCAGTTTTTAAAGATTTTATTCTAAACTTTACAAGTGTTACTGTCATTTATATTTTGTATATGACTTCAAGTTACTAGATTGATATCATTGTAGTTACTGTTACTACTAGTACTCGAAAACACCTATAAATATATATGTTTACAACATCCTTTATCTTTATTATCAAAAAATATTTCTTCCTTGTCTATTCAGACACTGAATTTTGTAATAAAAATATAAAATTTCTCCTCGAATAGTGTTTTCAATGTACAATGTTGAAAGCAACAATGACTTAGACATTTCTTAAATGCCATAAGTCAGTTAGTAGCCCTGAAAGTTAGGTTATTACCAGTGAGTCACTTCTAGCAGTAAACTATCCTTGTTCTCTTAAAATTAAAGTCTTTCATCCATGATATCCCTGTGTCTACAGTTCTCTCTTTTATGTAATTTTCTTTCTAATAAGGTAAAATAAATGGCCCAATAATAAAAAGAGCAATTATTTGCTGGGTATTTTATATCTTTTCTCTCATTTTATTCTTGGCTAATAATGTTGTCATAAGTAATAGGAAGATTCTCCAGAAGGTTAGAAAAATATGCAATGTTGAATCTTACATGTCATCATAAAAAGGTTAGGGTACACACATAAATGGGAGTTTCGGGGAATATATATGTGCATAACATTAACATCTAAATTAGTTAATTATAAATAAAGTAATTTTTCTCCCAAATGTGTACAGTTCTTCTTCTCTAGTTAAAAGAATGCCAAAATAGAAGAAAAGACTGAATTGCCCTTAGAAAGAGAGATACAACCAAAAATTTCATTTGAGATGCAGAATCAGCTTCCGTTAATGGTCATTGTCAAGCTGGTTGAATTAAGAATCACCATGGAAACACCTGTTAGCATCTATGATGGTGCTTTGTCCAAGATTTAACTAAGAAAGAAGACCAAAAATATTAATGTGAGTTGAACTATCATTGGGTCTGAGGCTGTTAAAGCAGAAACAAACTGATTACCAGCAATCATCTCTTTATGCTTCCTGACTGGAAACAGTGTGATGAGCTGTTCCGTGATGCTAACATTATGACTCCATTACCATTAGAGATTACACTCTCTATGAACTTGAAAACTGTGAAGTCAAGTAAACCTTCCCAATGAGAGGTTTTTCTTGGGGGGTGGAGGGTTGATGGGTAAGGCCTTTAGGTACAGAAATGAGAAGAGTAAGCAGCATCAACATGTCCCTGCACCCTCAGCTGCTAGTTTATGCTGCAAGCTTCTGATCATCAGCCTCCATAACTACATGATCCAATTCACTAACTTTTTTCTATACTTATATAAATTGTATTAAATCTATTTCTCTGGAGGAAGTGGAATACAATATGATGCATCAAGACTATGATCTGGGGAGCTGGAGCTCAGAAGTTATGAGCACTGACTGCTCTTCTAGGTATCCTGAGTTCAATTCTCAGCAAATAGATGGTGGCTCACAACCATTTGTAATGGGGTCTGATGCCCTCTTCTAGTGTGTCTGAAGATAGCTACAGTCTGAATATAAGTCACAGTGTACTTATATACATAAAAATTCATGAATAACTTATTTTTTTATTAACTTGAGTATTTCTTATTTACATTTCGCTTGTTATTCCCTTTCCTGGCTTCCGGGCCAACATCGCCCTAACCCCTCCCCCTCCCTTTCTTTATGGTAAGAGATTGGTACAGGTTAAGAACACCAAGTCAGAATTCTCAGCACTAACAAAATTTATTTGCCTCAGAGGGACAAAGATTAAGGAATAAGAGACAAAGACAGAAGGTGGATAAGGGAGAATGGGAAGGGAACAGGATATTTGTCTCATTGGGGGACATAGGACTGCCTTCGGATAGAGACTAGACAGGAAGGGGACATAAAAAATGGCAGATTAAAGGCAAAGAGAAAAATTATGTTATGCTGAGAAACTTAATTTAATTGGTAAGGTTAAAGGTCAAAATGGGCTTTTGGTTGCTGGATTCAATACTTCGATAGCTGGATTTGATAGTCAGCCTCAGAAGGAAGATGTGACCAAATAAGGGAGTGGACCTTGGTGGACAGCTTTATAATTGTAATGCCATGATTTTAGAAAAGCAGGTGGAATTGAGGAGAAGGGCAAAGCCTTCTAGAGCCCAATAGTCAAGAAGGCTAGTGACCATTCACAAACTGCTCAATATTTCTAAATTATGGTTTGTTGTTACATGGGTTTTCCATGAAAAATGAAAAAAAATAACCATTTACTTGACATGGCACTCAATGACAGATGACAACAATATTCCCACCTAAGTCTAAATTGGTGAAAGTATAATTTTATTGAACTTATTGGAGCTGGAATTCAAGGCTACTCACAGGAACACTGATGACTCAAAGACTGTAGCATCACCAAAAATTTACCTTAGAATAAGGGATGAGTACTAAAAGCTACATTCTTGCAAATTCCTGACAAACCTAAAACCAGCTCTGCCAGAGGATAGGGCTTCCCATGCCTGCTCGTCAATCATTTATATCTTATACAACATTGGGGAGTGACACTGTAGATCATATAATTTTCTAAGTTCTGTAAGTCTGCTTCTTTGTTCCAAGAGAGTTCATTTCAGTTCAGAAAAAAAATGGCTTCTTAATAGGAAATTAAATCAGTTGATCAGAAGCTGTATTGATACCATAAAGTTGCTAATTGATGGAAAAGAGAAATATCAGCATTTCACTTAAGTGGAGAGCACAGAATTTAGAATAAATATTGAGGACAAGTTTCCCACACCAACTCTGCCATCTTCTTTTAACAATTCAGAAAGTTACAACCTTCCTGAAGTAATAAAACTGTTCTACTCTTTTGTCTTTCCTTGGATTTTAACTGATTTCCCTACTGTTTATCCCACCCAAGTTTTTCATATTTTCTTCAAACTACTGGGTTATTGATGGTCTTTAGGAGACTCTGCTTTGCAAACAAAGTCTCTTTGTTAATATGTAGGTACCAGGATGTTCCTGGAGATTATGAGTTTTATTCAAATATTAAATGGTACACAAAGATGAAGTTGAGCTCATTTACCTCAAAGATCAAAAAGGCATAATTTTTTTCTGACACTGTGTCAAATTAATTAGAAATGGTATTTTTTCTTTGTTTCTTTGTTTCTTTGTTTCTACCAGCCTAGTTTCTTCATTCTTCAATTTATCATTATAGGAACACATTCTGTACCCTGTGATATTTCTATATCAGAAACAAAAATACCACATTTGCATCTTTCAGTAATACTATAATTTGATGAATAAAATAACATCATTTGAAAGATACGGCAATTTCTATGAGAACAGTCCAATGCTACAAATTACTAACCACAATATTAGTGATACTACAATTTCAAAATTGCAAATTAGGTATTACCAAAAATATGCCCATAAATATTTAAGTATGTCATCCATAAAGGGTTAAAGAGGAAAAGGGATTCACAAAAATCTGAGAAGTTAAAGCTTGGAAACTAATGTGAAAATAAGCTGGAGTAAAGGGTAGAGAAGCTGTGTAGACAAAGCAGACTACTATGTAGACAAAGCAGACCACTGTGGGCCACAGGATCGAAAATGAAGCCTTACACTTGCATCCAGTTGTGGGGATCAGAGGCAGGGCCATGAGCAGAAGGAGCATCATACACTTGAATGGACAGCAGATCAGGTGAGTAAGAATGATTGGCTGATACACGTTTTAGAAGGCTTTATGAACAGTGAGTCTGAACTACACAAAATAACCCTGGGGAATGTTCAGAGTTCTCTGTCTCTTGACATTTGTTAGGAGCTGCCAACAGAGAGTGTAAATGTCCTCCTCTGCGTGGGGACTATGTGAAGGATTTGTACTTTTTCCTTCATTTGGCATGTCCAGTTGTCTCATTTCTAACAGGATTGTCAAAGCCAACCAACTACTGGATAAAAACACATGGAAGGTAGATCTCCTAGCATATATCATGTTTAACACATACTGTAGGCAAAGGTAGAAGTAACATATATATTTTGACAGGACAGAGTTAATTAGAGCAAGGCTGACTCCATGAAAGGGTGTGAACTGTCAGTTTCAGAGAATAGGCCTATGTTTTTTTCCTAGAACTAGAAAGTCAAAAACACTCGATTCCAGGAATAAACACACCTCAAGGGCAGCCAACCTGGATGCTGCTCCACCGCCTAGATTGAGCCAAGTATATTAATCTTCAAAAGTCCAACAAATCCTTCAGAGCCTTAACCAGTCACAAAGAAACTTATATCCACAGAGATAGAACCAACCAATCAAGGGAAAGAAAGTTAAAAGTCACCCACTCATATCCTAACAGGCTTCAAATTGACCCTGCAAATTACACCTTTTGTCTTTCATCCTGATGCATGGTGGACCCATGCAGGTTCTCTAAAGAATAAATGCTGGTTGCTATGACATATTATTTGTATCTGGGTTATCATCTTTATAAATAATAGTGGGGGTTGGGGATTTGGCTCAGTGGTAGAGCACTTGCCTACCAAGCGCAAGGCCCTGGGTTCGGTCCCCAGCTCCAAAATAAATAAATAAATAAATAAATAAATAAATAAATAAATAAATAAATAATAGTGGTTCATCTAAACTTAGTTGAAGACCCCTGATCCAAAGAGTTGAGCTTTTGTGTTTTGTTGTTATTTTGATTTGTTTTTCTTTCCTGATCAGTAAGTCCAGGTGCCCCGTTATCTATCATCTGTCTGCCTCTCTGTTTCTGTTTCAAGTTTAATCTGGATGCTAAGAGAGTTACAGAAGTCCCATATTCTGTCACCTGGCCATGGCCTATGACCCTCCTAAATTCCCTATCCCCATCTCGGAGAACTTGCTAGTTCTTGTCTGAGTTCTGAATTAGCTGTGGGTCTGAGGGTCTTTCATGTGAAGGAAGGGGGACCTTCTGATGCAGCCTTCTAGTTTTAATTTTGTTCCTGTAGGAACTTCATTTTGTGTATGTCTGTGTATTCTGTTTGTGTTTTTTGTCTTCTTGTACAAGTTTTCCCTTGATTCCTAAGATGAGGTGGGTGCAGATCACCTGACTGAGTTTAGGGCTGTACCATTTTTAAGACTTCCACAAGATTAGGGAAGACTCAATGCCAGTTGCAAACTAAGCATCTTTTGCAAGAGCAAATGGCCAACTTATGACCATTTAGGATATTTAGAGGAAAAACTGTTTATCTCCCCACAATCTTCATGCCAATGAATCTACTATTGCCTATGAAGACAAGCTCCCTCCAGACCAAATGCTGGACATCACCATACGGAAGCACCTGGTCAAGATGCTCCCTGTTTGGTTGAAATCCTTTTATATTATCAGCCCCACCACTCCCAACCCTCCTTTATCTGAGGGATGGTTGGCCTTGCCCTCCCCTCTCACCTTGCTTCCTCCCTCTGCTCCCAAAGAGGATTTTAGTCCTCCTCCTTATTTCTTTACTACTGCATCTGCTGCCCCTACTCAATCAGTACAGGCAGAGGAAGGAGCAGCCCCTGACTCATTTGAACCTTCTGACACCAACTGGAATCCATCTCATATTCAGGCTTATACTGCCCGTAGGGTCATTCTACTATGACCTTATCCCTCCCCATGAGGAGACACCCCAGATTTTCAGGGTAGAGCTTCCATGGCTTATGTGCCATTTGGTAGTAATGACTTTTAAAATTGGAAGTTGCAAAACAGTCTGTTTTCAGAAATACCCTCAGTTCTTATAAGTCTTTTAGATTTAGTTACGCTAGCATACTAGCCCACTTGAGATGACTCTCAGCAAATGTTCCAGTTCCTCTTCACAACACAAGAGAGGGAGATTCATGGGACATGCCCAGAAATTGGTTTCAAAAGTAAATGGATTGCCCACCCTGTCATCACTTTGCTGGTGGATATTGATGAGGCCATTCCTGGAAATCATAACGCGGATGGAGGTAAAGAGAGGCCCTGGATTTAGATCTTTCTCCAGATTTTGATGTGGGGCCTTGGAGAAGCTGCTAGATGGCTCACGAATTTATTTAAATTAATCCTGGTCAGTGATGCAGGGAAAAAAAAATGAGAGCCCCAGCAAATATCTAGAAACACTTTTTGATGGCTATATGGGGCTATGAGATGACAGGAAAACAAACTAGTATGAACCGCTAAAATTGTCATGGCTTTTTAAAAATTTAAGAAAAGCCATGCTGGAAACACTGAGTTTGGCCCTCCTGGACATTCACAAATCATTCCACCTGTATTTGGATGAAAGAAAGGGAATAGAAAAAGAATTGCTCACCCAAACTTTGGGCTATGAAAGAGACCAGTTGCTTTTATAATCTAAGAAGCTGGGCCCAGTGGCCCAAGGATGGCCAGCCTGCCTCTGGATAATAGCTGTCACTGCCCTGCTGCTCACAGACACTCACAAGATAGTCATGGGACAGGAACTTGTTATCATAACCGGGGCCCCCATCCCAGTTATTGAGGGGACCCTCAGGTTGTCCAATTCTTGATTGGTACACTTCTAGGCTCTACTTTTGAATCTCCCTCACATAAGATATAACCCATCATCTGCCCTAAACCCTGCTACGCAGCCCATCGTTGGATATGTAGCATGAATGCTCTAAGGTCTGGGAGCATATACTTGACTGACATACGCTGGCCAGTTACAGAACAGCATCTACTTCCAAGATGGGAGCAGCTTTGTTGAGAATGGACCTGGTATGTGAGAGCAGTAGTGGTAGACTTGGACTCGGTTGTTGGGACAACTGCTGTACTGCCAGAAACAATAGCATGAAAGGCTGAATTGACAGCTCTAACTCAGGCTTTGAAGTTGGCAGGGGATGATAGCTGACATTTATAATGATAGTAGATATGCCTTCACTATGGCTCATGTACATGGGTCCCTATACTAAGAGAGGGGATTATTGACTGCTGAAAGAAAGATTATCAAAAATAAGGAAGTAATATTTGATCTGTTGGAGGCATTATGGCTTTTTCTCAAAGTAACCACAATTGGTTGCCCTGGGCATTAAATAGGACTATCAAAAATAGCTTGAGGTATCAGACTAGCTGATAAAGCAGCAAGGGAGGCAGCTCAGGCATTCAGCACCAACATCCTGGTAGCCAAACCATGCCAAGTGCCTCCAGCCAACCCTGAATTTACTGCATAGGACAAACAGTATCAGGCTAAATGTCAAGAGATTTATAGAACTGGATGGGTACACATGGTACATTTACCCAAGAAGTTCACTAAACAACCCATTGGTCAATTTCAACAAATGACACTGCTAAATATGTTCTACAAAGGAAACTACCAGTCTGTAAGAAGTTTCTAGAAGACATCCTAATCAGGTATCTGCACTGCTTGGGTCTGCCAATGGACCAGCCTTCATCTCAGGCAACTCAATAATTAGCACAGTTTCTGTGGACCAGGTGGAAATTTGATTACTACATATACAGAGTTCAGGGCAAATAGAGAAGATAAATGAGATCATGAGGGAAGTTTGACCAAATTAACTCCTGAAACAGTTGGGGACTAGGGGGCCCTCTTACCTTATATGTGTAGAAGTTCAGAAGACCCATTATACCTTGCATCTTGCCCACTTTGAGATCCTATACAGGAACACACACACACACACACACACACACACACACACACACACACACACACACACACACACACAAACACTGCTTGACAACCAGTCTGATGTTCTAGCCAGGCATGCCCACCATAAGTTTGTAAATCCTTGGACGCTCTCCATAGAGCCCAGAAGCAACTACTGCAGTTGTGAAATCACAGGCTTCATCTACTTGGATGCCCTATTAAAATCCAATTTTATCTTGCTAGTTAGAAATGCAAAACCCTCATGTCTTCCTTATCTCTATCTTGAAACCCCTAAGACTAAGTTTCAAAAAAAAAAAAGGAGGAAAATAGTTCACAGAATGGGATGTGGGTTATATTTCAGTATTGAGAGGATGTAAAAGAGTAGGGGGCTCTTATGGAGGAATTGTGTTCACTGTCCAATTCACTGTTAGACAGGTACAGTTGTCCCCATTGGTCCCAATAAAGTTCTAGCAAGGCCAGATCCCCTGCCCTTGCCCACATCTATTCCCATTTCCACCCCTATGCAGAGAAGCAAGTTCATTAATCTGCTCCAACAAAATGCAACTTTACCACCTCGATCAGAACCCTTGAAATTATTGAAAGCTTCTTTCCACGTATTTAACTCCTCTTGTTCACATCTGACACACGACTCTTGCTTATGCTTGAATACCCAGCCCCCTCATTATAATAGAATAGGTGTTCCTGGAAACTATTTACAGACCGCAGATCATACACAGTATAGATGGCAATTGGAAAAAGGTAAGGTGACTTTAAAGTCAACAAAAGAATAGTCTTTCTATTGGATATCAAACAACCTCAGAACATTCACACCTCTGCAATTCCATTGGAACTCCTGCCAATATAGAAAATGGGTAACCATTGCTTCCAGAGGCTGCTTGGAGGGCTTACGTGTGGGGATTCAGTTCTTGGATCTGCAACCTAGCTATAAATATATCATCTGATTTCTCTATCCTGGTACAGAAATTTTCCTAAATAAAATCAACAGGGGAAGCTATTCCCAATCAACTAGATTTCCCAGCTCACCAGGTGAAAAGGGTTGCTGTAATTGCTATGGTGTTACCCACCTTGCTTAGAATAGAGAGTTGTAGCTGGAACATCTGGCATAGGAGCTCGAGCTCTAATACTGCAACATAAGAATTGCTGAACCATATATGTTGCAATAGATAATTATATAAGAAAGAATAGAAGAGCCTATTAATGCTCTACAAGACACCCTTTCCTCGCTAGCTGAAATAGGTTTACAAAATGGAAGAGGCTTAGGTTTATTATTTCTTCAGAAGGTAGTTTATGTGTAGCTCTAAGAGAAGAGTGCTGTTCAGGCTGATCATTCGGGAGAACTCAGCGAAAAATTTAGTTCAACTTTGAAAAATGAAATGAATTAGAAAGAGAACATTCTACTGATTCAACACAATCCCTATCAAAAACCCATCACATTCTTCAAAGACATTGAAAGGACAATTCTAAAATTCATCTAGAAAAGCAAAACACACAGAATAGTGAAAACAGTCCTTAACAATGAAAGAACTTCTGGAGGAATCACCATCCTTGACCTCAAGTTATAATACAGCGCAATAGTGATAAAAACTACATGGGATTGGTACAGAGACAGACACTTTGATCTATGGAATAGAATTGAAGACCCAGAAATAAAGACTCATACTTACAGACACTTGATCTTTGACAAAGAGGACAAAAATATACAGTGAAAAAAGAAAGCATCTTCAATAAATGGTGCTGGTCTAACTGGTAATCTGTATGTAGAAAAATGAAAGTAGAACCGGTTATGTCACCTTGCACAAATCACAAGTCCAAGTGGTTCAAGGACCTCAACATAAAACCTGATATACTGAATTTAACAGAATAGAAAGTGGGAAAGAGCTTTGAACTCATTGGCACAGGGTGGTTTTTTTTAAACAGAACTCCAGTGGCTCATGTTCTAAGATCAAGTATTGATAAATGGGACCTCATGAAAATGGAAAGCTTCTATAAGGCTAAGTACATCGTTAAATTACAGATTGGGAAATAAACTTCATTAACACCAAATAATAGAGAGGGCTAATATCCAAAATATATAAAGAACTCAAGGAGTTAATCACCAAAAAAAAAAACAGTCAAAATATGGGGTATAGAACTAAACAGAAAATTCACAACAGAGGAACCTTGAAGGGCTGAAAAGCACTTAAAGAAATGTTCAAAGTTCTGAGTGATCAGGGATAAGCAAATCAAAATGAATCACAATGCCTAAGATCAAAACTTCAGGTGACAGTACATTTTGGCTAGGATACAGACAGAGAAAAATGCTCTTCCATTGCTGGTGGGATTGCAAACGGGTACAACCACTCTGGAAATCAATCTGGAGATTCCTCAGAAAATTGGAAATAGATCTACATGAACACCCAGATATACCACTCTTGTGCATATACTCAAAATATGCTCCACCAGGCCCCAGGGCCACATGTTCTACTATGTTCACAGTGTCCTTGTTTGCAATAGCTGGAAGCTGGAAATAACACAGATGTCACACTACAGAATAATGGATACAGAAAATGGGGATCATTTACACAATGGAATACTACTAGGCAATTACAAATGAGGACATCCTCACATCCTCAGTTTTGCAGGTAAATGGATGGAATTAGAAATTATTACCCTGAATGAGGTAACTCAGACCCAAAAGGACATGCATGGTATGTACTCACTAACAAGTGGATATTAACGCAAAAATCTAGGCAGTTTACACCAGCTGATATGAGGTCCCCAACACATAAACAGCAAAGGACTCTCAGGTCTGGGTTCAGTCAGAGAAGATGCACCTAATCCTCTAGAGATTGGAGGCCCCAAGGCATTTAGAGGTCTGGTGGGATTGGTGGGGTAGGGACATCCTCGTGGAGACAGTGGGAATGGGAAGGAGGTATGGGATGTGGAAGAGTCAGAGGGTGAACCAGGAGGAGAATAAATCTGGTGTGTATAAATAAATGAATAAATAAATAAATAAATAAATAAATAAATAAATAAATAAATAAATAAAAATACTAAAAAAGACAAAACCCAAAACACAATAAAAAAAAAGACATAACAGACACTGAAGAAAAATTTAAAACCACTAGGACTTACTTCAAAAGCCTGTATTTCTCAAAATTAAACAATCTTAAAGAAACGGAAGATTTTTTTGAAAGAATCCATTTAACAAAGTTAAGTCAAGATCAGTTAAGCTACTTAAACAGCCCTATAATCCCTAAGGAAATAAAAATGATCATTAAAAGTCACACACCCCCAAATCCCAGATGGTTTTATGGCAGAATTGTATGAGACTTACAGTGAAGAGCTAATACCAATACTCTGCAGACTATTCCACAAGACAGAAACAGAATAAACACTGCCAAATTTATTCTATGAAGCCACAGTCATTTTGATACCCAATCCACAAAAAGACTCAACCAAAAAAAAAACCAAAAAAAGCAAAACAAAACAACAACAGCAGAAGCAAAAATGGGAAAACAAAAACAAAAAAACATAAAACAAAAAACCGAAAAAAAACTCAAAGGATTTCAGACTAATTTCTCTTATGGACATTGATGCAAAAAATACTCAATAAAGTACTAGCAAAGCAAATACAAGAACACATCAAAAACTACACCCATATGGTCCTTGGCTTTCTTTGGTTGGGAGACTTTTAATGACTGCTTCTATTTCTGTACAGGTAATGGGACTATTTAGATGTTTTATCTGATTTTGATTTACCTTCAGTCCTGGGCATCTGTCTAGAAAATTGTCCATTTCCTCCAGACTTCCCAGTTTTGTTGAGTATAGCTTTTGTAGTAGGGATTGATAATTCTTTGAATTTCCTCAGTTTGTGTTGTTATGTCTCCCTATTCATTTCTGTTTTTTGTTAATTTAGATCCTGCCTCTGTGTCCTCTGGTTGGTCTGGATAAGGGTTTATCTATCTTGTTGATTTTTCCAAAGAACCAGCTCCTGGTTTTGTTGATTCTTTGTATCGAACTTTTAGTTTCTACTTTGTTGATTTTTGATCTGAGTTTGGTTATTTCTTGTCATCTACTCCTCTTGGGTGTATTTGCTCCTTTTTGTTCTAGTACTTTCAGATATATTGTCAAGCTACTTATATATTCTCTCTCCAGTTTCTTTTTGAAGGCACTCAGACCCATGAGTTTACACTTTAGCACAGCTTTCATTTGTCCCATAAGTTTGGCTATGTTGTGCCTTCATTTCATCAAATTCTAATAGGTCTTTAATTTCTTTCTTTATTTCTTCCTTGGCCAAGTTATCATTTAGTAGGGTGTAGCTTCCATGTGTATGTGGCCTTTCTGTTGTTTTTGTTGTTTTTAAAGACCAGCCTTAATCCATGGTGATTTCATAGAATACGTGGGTTCATTTCAGTCTTCTAGCACCTGTTGAGGCCTGTTTTGTGATCGCTTATATGGTCAGGATTAGAGAAGGTACCATGAGGGACTGAGAAGAAGGTTCATTCTTTTGTTTGAGGATATTCTAGAGCTATCTGTTAAATCCATTTGGTTCATAACTTCTATTAGGTTCTTTGTGCTTCTGTTTAGTTTTTGTTTCCATGATGTGTCCATTGATGAGAGTGGCATGTTGAAGTTTCCCACTATCATTATGTGAGGTGCAATGTGTGCTTTGAGCTTTAGTAAAGTTTCTTTTATGAATGTGGTGCCCTTGCATTTGGAGCATAGATGTTCAGAATCGAGAGTTCATCTTGGCACATTTTCCTTTGATGAGTATGACGTGTCCTTCCTTATCACTTTTGATAACTTTTGTTTGAAAGTAGATTTTATTTGACATTAAAATGACAACTCCAACTTGTTTCTTGGGGTCATTGGCTTGAGCAATGGTTTTCCAGCCTTTTACTCTGAGGTAGTGTCTGTCCTTGTCACTGAAGTATGTTTGCTATATGCAGCAAAATGCTGGGTCCTCTTTAAATATCAAGCCTGTTAATCTATGTCATTTTATTAGGCAATTGAGACTATTGATATTAAGAGATATTAAGGCAATGTGATTGTTGCTTCCTACTATTTTTGTTGTTAGGAGTGGAATTATGTTTGTGCGTATATTTTCTTTTAGTTTTGTTGAAAGAAGATTGCTTTCTTGTTTTTTCTAGGGTATAGTTTCCCTCCTTGTGTTGGAGTTTTCTATTATTCTTTGTAGGACTGGATTTGTGGAGCGATATTGTGTGGATTTGGTTTTGTGATGGAATAACTCCATCTATATTAATTGAGAAGTTTGCTGGATATAATAGCCTGAGGTGGAATTCGTGTTCTCTTAGGGTCTGTATGATATCTGCCCAGAATCTTCTGGCTTTTACAGTCTCTTGTAAGAAGTCTGGTGTAATTCTGATAGGTCCGCCTTTACATGTTAATTGATCATTTTCCATTACTGCTTTTTTTTATTTTCAGCTTCCACAGGAAGATTTTATTTTTATTTTTATTTTTATTTTGTGTATGTGTGGGAGGTTGCAAGGGAGGTGGCAAGGGCAGAGGACAGATATAGAGGGATTGGAAAATGGATGGGATTGGAGAGCATGATGGGAAATTAAAAAATAATCAAAAAGTTTTGACAAAGCATTATTACTAGGAAGTCACTGAGATTAAAAAATAATCATAAAACAAACCCTTTCAAAAACAACAGAACATATATGAGAGAAGAATTGCTGTGGATTGATCTGAAAGAGTTCACACCAGTTGGGCACAGTCTCCTTCAAGTCTACATCAGCAATTCTCCTTGCAGGTCTCCAACTGCTACCAAGATCTCCTGAGGCAATGCTGAGAGACCTGAAGCCAACACATTGATTCCTCAGTTGCTTATAAATACTCACACACTTTACATTTTGTTAGTCACAGACATGGCCCACACCCCCAGTTTCCTGGTTTTCCCCATAGCTTTCATGGAATAGGCCACCTTTACCTGGACACCTAGACTGCTGCTCCTCCTCCTCCTCCTCCTCCTCCTCCTCCTCCTCCTCCTCCTCTTCCTCTTCCTTTTCCTCCTCCTCTTCCTCTTCCTCCTCCTCCTCTTCCTCCTCCTCTTCCTCCTATTCCTCCTCTTCCTCTTCCTCCTCCTCCTCTTCCTCCTCTTCCTCCTCCTCTTCCTCCTCCTCCTCCTCTTCCTCCTCCTCCTCTTCTTCCTCCTCCTCCTCCTCTTCTTCCTCTTCCTCCTCTTCCTCCTCCTCCTCTTCCTCCTCTTCCTCCTCTTCCTCTTCCTCCTCCTCCTCTTCCTCCTCCTCCTCCTCCTCCTCTTCCTCTTCCTCCTCCTCCTCCTCTTCCTCCTCCTCCTCCTCCTCCTCCTCCTCTTCCTCCTCCTCCTCCTCCTCTTCTTCCTCCTCCTTCTCTTCTTCCTCCTCCTCTTCCTCCTCCTTTTCCTCCTCCTCTTCTACCACTACTACTACTCGTTTTCCTGTTCCTTCTTTTGGTCCTTCCTGTCTTCTCTTATTCCTTTCTTCTCTTCTTCCTCTTGTTTTTCTGTTGCTTTTGTCTCATGAGAGAACCATTTCTGATAAAATTTCTCTGCACTCATTGTATGAAATGCCATGCTGTAACTCACTGTCTTAGTTAAGGTTTTCATTGTTGTGAAGAGACACCATGACCAAGGCACACTCTTATATTGGGACAACATTTCATTGGTGCTGACTTACAGTGTCATACGTTCAGTGTATTATTTTCATGTTGGGAAGCATGGGAGCTCTCAGGTAGACATGGTACTGGGAAAGGAGCAGACAGCTCTGCATCTTGATTCAACTGCAGCCAGAAGAGGAGTTTCTTCCAGGCAGTTAGGAGGCAGCGTCTCAAAGCCTACAACCACAGTGACAAACTTCCTCCAACAAGGCCACACCTGCTCCAATAAGGCCACACCTCCTAATAGTACAACACCCTGGACCAAGCACATTCGAACCACCACATTCCACTCCTTGGCAGCCATAGGCTTGTGCAAACACATGAGTCTCTGGGGGCCACCCCAAAACATAGCATAATGCAAAATACTTTTAGTCCCTCTTCAAAAGTCCCCATAGACATATCACAGTCTCAACAATTCTTAAAAATTCAAAGTTCAAAATCTCTTCTGAGATTCACTTAATCACTTAACTCTAAACTCCTATAAAATCAAAAAGCAGATCACATACCTCAAACATCACAAGATATACATTACCATTCGTAAATGCCTAGTGGAGAAATGCTGGACCTAAACCAGACCAAAAACCAGCTAGGCAAACTCCAAACTCAGTATCTCTATGACTAATGTCAAAGTGCTCCTCCGATCTCCAACTCCTTTCTGTTTTGTTCACTATGATCAACACAATTCTTTCGCTTTGGCTGGTCTACTCCCTGATAGTAGCTTTCCTCAGCAGATATCCCATGGCTCGGGCATTTTTAACATGTTGGGGTATCCAAGGGAACTTCAGCATTACAGTTTCTTGTTCCAGTGTCTGGGATCCACACATGATCTTCAGGCTCCTCCAAAGAGCTTAGGTCACACCTCTAGCTCTGCCCCCTCTAGCACTCTAGGCTCTGATTAATTCCGCTCCTCTGCTGCTGCTACTCTGGGTGGTCTTCCCATAGTACTGGCATTTCCAACACACTAGGGTCTTCTGAAGCAACTAAGTTTCACCAATAGCCTCCTCATAGATTCTCTTCCTGGTGCCAAGCCTCAACTTCTTTGGATGACCCCTTCAGTTCTGGGCCATCAACTGCAACTGAGGCTGCACTTCTACCAACAGCATTCCCTGGCCTCTCACAGTGCCAAACCTCAGCTGCTCACCATGACTTTTTCATGCCTTCAAAACCAGTAGCACATGAGTGATTCTTACACATTAGCAAGTGCAGCTGAAGCACAAGGTACAACTTTGGCTATCTCTGGAACACAACTTCTTTGTGCTCTCAGAAAACAGTTCCCAGAAGATTTCACCTCACTGATGCTGATCTCTTCTTAATCACCACTAATTTTGTAGCTCCAGCTGACCAGCATCAATTGTCCAAAAGAGTCTATTCCTGACTCTAAAGTTTCGCGTGGCTGAAGATGATGAGCTCTGCTGCTTGTCAGAGCTGAACCATGGCCCCCTTGTTCTATTACATTATCATCAGCTTTGTGTTTCCCAACATTTTCACTGCCTAAACTTGGCTGTCCTGGAACTCCCTTTGTAGACTGACCTTGAATTCAAAGATCTGCATGGCTCTGTTTTCTGAGTTCTGGGATTAGAGACACATACCAAAATGCCTGGACATAAGCTTTTCTTTACTTGCAACTTACTCTGTACCAGACTGGCCTGTCTCCTGGGTTTAAAATCATGTAATACCATGCCTGGGGCTAAGCTTTTCATAGATACTGTGCCCCAAAATTCAAATCCCCGTTACTGCTTTTGATATTCTTTGATTTGTGCATTTGATGTTTTGATTATTATGTAACAGGAGGAGTTTCTTTTCTGATTCAGTCTGTTTGGAGTACCATAGGCTTCTTGTATATTCATAGACATCTCTTTCTTGAGGTTCGGGAAGTTTTCTTCTATTATTTTGTTGAAGATACTTACTGGACCTTTAAGCTAGGAATGTTTTCTCTCTTCTATTATCCTTAGGTTTGGTCTTTTTGTGTCCTAGATTTCATGGATGTTTTGGGTTAGGAATCTTTTGCATACACATTTCTTGACTGTTGTGTCAAAGTTTTCTACAGTATCTTTTCCACCTGAGATTCTTTCTTCTATCTCTTGTATTCTGTTGGTGATGCTTGCATCTATGACTTCTGATCTCTTTCCTAGGTTTTCTATCTCCAGGGTTGTCTCCCTTTGTGATTTCTTTATTGTCTCTATTTCCATTTCAGAGTTTGTATTGTTTTGTTCTATTTCTTCACTTATGTGTTTATGTTTTCCTGTATTTCTTAAGTGATTTTTGTATTTCTGCTTTAAGGACTTCTACCTGTTTACCTGTGTTTTTCTGTATTTATTTAAGGCAGTTCCTAGTCATCCTTCTGATAATGGTCCTAATTGTGGAACTTGTATAATTACTTCTTTGCTCAAGTTTGCTAAAGAATGGATTTCTCCTAATCAATCAATGGCTCTCAAAGAGCAATACCAACCCCCGGAATCATCTTAAGAATTTTATGTTTCTTCTCTGTCAATATAGTGAATTCTGACATATATCCTCTTGTAATTCAAAATAAGTTTTTGGAAGCAAGAAGTCATAGTATTTGGATCTTCTTACCATGGATCAGATGGGTTTCAGATGAGTGTGTCTGCCTCTTCTGGAGAATCAGATTTTTCTCTTGTTCTTGAGCTGTTATTAACTTCCAAATTTACTAGACAAACTGCCCTCATTTATATTTGTTTCAGCAGAGTTTTCACCTGACGTTATCCAGAGACCACCTGAGGATGACAAACTGAAGAATGATGACTTATTAAAGTTAATACTTAGCCAATCCAACTGACAGGATGGAGTCCTGTCTTTCAGCTGTATCATCTAACAAGATGCTTATAATAAATGCACCAAAAGTACAATGTCCTAATGTCAGCAGGAAGTAGTTATAAAAGACTTCCTGTCTGGTATACTATACCAAAAAGGCCCAAATTTCCAGGAATAACTCATGATTCTTATGTCCTCAATAGAGTCAGACAATGGGGGCTTGGGGAAATGACAAATCATTTATTTGATTGAGGTACAAATCAGAGGGGGGAATGAGATCCTGGTGTTAGCCAGGATCGGGCTGACTCCATAACAGACTACAAACTGGCCGTTTGGGAGTCCAGGACTAAGTTTTTTTGCTCAGAATTGGAAAACTCCAAAACAGACAATTCCAGGAAAAAGCATCCCTCACAGGTAGCCAGTCGGGAAGCTGCCCTAACAACTAGTCTGAGATAATGTCATGGGCTGCCAATCCGAAGTTGTTAAAGTTGCCTTACCACCGACCTTGAGACAAGTGTAGTTAATCAACAAATGTCCCCCGAACCCCCAAAGCCTTAACCAATCACAAAGGCATCCACACCCCTAAAGATAGAACCAACCAATCAAGGGAAAGAAAGGTAAAAGTCACCTACTCTTAGCCTAACAGGTTTTAAATGTACCCTGCAATTGCACACATCTGTCTTCCACTCTGATATATGATAGGCCCCTGCATTCAGGTTCTCTGCAATATAATTGCTTTTTGCTGTTTGATACCATTGGAGTCTGGGGTATCATTATTTGCAAATCATGGCCACTTAAAATTTCATTTTATGAAACAGATCATTAGTTAATATCTTTCTATGGTGTATAAGCATTTTATATATAATAAAAGCAGTCATTTGTCTAGTCTATATCATGCATATCCAGTTTACATGGGGAGATGGATAATCAAGAATAAGAATCTAACCAAGCAGGGTACCAAAGAATGCTAGCAGTTTTAAAATGATGACAAAAAAGATCACCTCAGTCATCTGAGGTACATCTGAGTCATAGTGCTTGTGCAATAGATTCTTTAAAAGCATCTGTGGCAATGTGAAGGTTTGATAAGTGGGGAGGATGAATGTGGGTAGTGTAAGCTGTGCAAAACAATTGCAAAGTAGAGAAGATTCTTAATAATTGCTATATCTTCAGTCAGACCAGAGAGGAATATATCTGTGTATCTAAATTTGTATTTATGCACTGGGCTGAACAGTGTGTGTGGGTGCGTGTGTGTGTGTGTGTGTGTGTGTGTATACCTTTGGTGTAAAGAGATAGGCAGGGACTATATTGGCATTCTATGATATATTCAGGAATTTGTACTTCATCCTGAAGGTACTGTCAACTCTCTGAAGGATGTTAGTAGGGAAATAGAATACTAGAAAGGGAAGACTGGGAGCAGTGTTGAGAATGGAATTGTGGACAGTGATGGTAAATCGGTTTTCAACGTATGTGCCAACTCTGATCAATTGGCAGAGGCTGCCTGTGGCATTTGCACAGAAAGATTTTGAGCTCTTGTCCAGGCTTAGTGAGAGAGGGCATCATGATTGATTACCAATGTCTTCCATTTATTTCTTTTGTCCTACCTCCCTTTTTTATTGAATCAGTCCACTAAGCTGCCTGTTACAGGTATCAGAAGAGATCAAGTATTATCACCATAAGTAAACTATTGATGGAAAGTATTTTCTTTGAATGTTTCTAACTTTGAAAATGAAATAATAGAAATAGAAAATGAAATATTTCCTAGAGATAGTTATATAGAATTGCATAAAGTTTAGTATATACATGCTAACATTATTTTAGCCACTTCTTATATAAAATTAATAATTAGAAACAAAGGTCTACATATTATGATATTAGATTAAAAGTAAAGCTTTACACATTAATAAGAAGAAAACTTTAAGATTACTTAGTGTTTCCAGGATAATTATGTAATTCTTAACATGCACATATTTTTTAAGTTCTTTTATTAGCTTTTAATTACATGAACCAATTCTGATATAAATTCTTTTACATATTTCCTGACTGATATACATGGTATATGTTGCAATGTGTCATAACGTTAACTAAAAAATATTCCCTGGTATTGTAAAGAATATAGGAAATGGACCCAGACAGGGGTATTTTACAATTCTGACTGTTCCACACACTAGCTCTCAGATCTCAGGCAAGTTCGATGTCAGGTTTCTGCTCAAAATATGTGACATTTATTAAACAAAGCTATCATGACTATATAGCACTAAATATATACACAAAAATCTATAAAAATAACTAATTTTAATGACATCACACAATATTTGATGTTGTAGTATTATGTTCAATCATTACATTTTTCAAAGCAGCAAAAGTCTGCATGTGCTAATACTTCTAAAAACCAACAAGTATATATATGAGATATACTAAACTTTCCACTCTTGTTACAATTAATCTAAAGCTCTATGGTTGAAAATATAATCCAATAATATATATAATTAGATTCAAAAATGTATTTTCTAGGTTTCCTATGGATACCTTTAAAGAAAATCATGGGTTGATTTTAAATGAAATTTCACTAAAAGTCAATTTTATTGAATTCCACTGATAAATTTTTATACTACACAGTCATCATTTATATAATTCTGCATACAAATTTTGCTTCGAATATGAGATTTTCCATATTACCAACATAAAAGATCAGATGTGTGAATAATATTGTACATATTTTGTCTTTTTTAATAGAAAGTAATAAGTGTTCAAAATAATGCCATGCTTAGTGGAGGAACTTTAATTATGGATTTTGTTTGATGTTACTGAATAAGTTGGTGTTGGACATGAACCCAATTATTTTATATAAATTGATTGTCATAGTCCTCCCTGTAACTTAAGAGAACTACGGATTGCTATGATGGATTGGAGAAACATTCAGTTGTTGCCACTCCATCAGTTGCTGCATTAATACCACCCCAGGGGCTAGAATTTTAAAACACAGAAAATAGAGCAAAACTTGTCAAAAGAATGGCTGCTGCAGCAATGATTTGAAAAAAAATTGTTCTGAAAGTTGGTTTCCTTTATCTAGTAATAACTGTATAATAAATTCACAGGAACAAGAAAAATGTGCAACACTTCTACCCATACCAACGGCTACATTATAAAAATTCAACGTTTTGCAAAAGTACTTATTGTACTTTTCAAGACTGTTTAAGGCCACATTGAATGGACGACCAATTAATACTCCTGCATCACTTCATTGCTCGGTTATATAAGAGCCCAAACAATAGATAAATGAGCCGTTTTATCATCTCTTACTATATTTAGAATGTAAATCTGCTTTTTTTGTCATTTTAGGAATTTTATGTTGGAGATCATCATCATCTTTTCATTTAGGAGAAGCATGGGGAATGAAAATGTTGTATCCATTCATGGTTGACTTTCTTTACGTCTCAGTTCAGTTTTCCGGGCATTACTAGGAGGTTTTATTTCACAGTTGTTTCTTGTTTAAGTCTCAAGCAAAATGACAACAGCATGGGGCAAATCATTTTTGGTTTAATTTGAAATGCTGCTTTCAGGGCGTTTTAACAGCAGCAATTCTCATATGAGCAAGTAAAGATCATAAATGTGATCTGTTTCTCCCTCGATAAACTACAAATGGAAAAACAAACACACAGCAGATTTTTAAAGGGATAAAATGAATTAAATGTCTAAGCTATTCCTACAAAGTTTATTCATGCATACAAACACACATGCGTGCATAATACATACATGCATCCAACATACAAATATACATATGCACATTCACGCATGCAGGCATGGACTCATACGTTATTTTATATGCTGTTAAAAGCCAAGATGAAATGTGAAAATCAAAATTCTCATACATTTAAAAATACCTATAACTGAAGTTGTATGTGCACAAATGTTTAAATATATGAAGACAAATGTGAGCTGTTTGGTGCTATGTGTCTGTATATCGAGTCAGGACCAGCCACTTGGTATTGGATAACCAAAAAAAAAAAAAAAAAATTCATCACTTGGGTAAGACTATTTCTCCAAATTTTAGCATAGATTTTTTTTTATTGGTAAGGCCTTATGATTTATTCTTCTCATGTTAGCACATATTTTGATGCATCACTCATTCAGGTCTTTTTTAGGTAGTGATATTGTTGAGACTTCCTGGGTAAAGTTTCTTCATGATTTCTTGAAGACACATTTCCCCAAAAGACTCCCTGCTCCTGTGGCTCTAATGACCTTTCTTTCTCTGAGTTGTTCTGATTCCAAGGTACAGGAATTTCTTCGTAGATGCTTCAGTTGGGGTGAGCACTCCACAATCATTTGTTCTCAGCCTTTTGACTGGTTGTAGGCTTTTGTGATGCTTTCTATTCCTGGCAAAGTTCCTTTGATGGGTGAAAAGAGCTATATTTTTCTCTGTGTGTAAAGACTAGTATTTGCTATGGAGTTAAGTGTGTGTGTGTGTGTGTGTGTGTGTGTGTGTGTGTGTGTGTCTGTGTGTGTGTGTAAAATAAGTTATAATCCTGGCTTAGTGAAGTGTCCTTAGTGGGGTTTTCTCCAAGACTTATGAGCTCATCAGTCCTGAATAGTTTGTCTAGTACTAGGCATGTTTCCGTTCCTGGTAAAATGACTTTAAGACCAATTAAACAGTTGTTGGTTACCCCAGAATACATATGCTACCGTAGAAACTTTAGGGCTATTGTGTCATACCAGTGAAAACTGATTCCTTGGAATTGTAGCTATGTTGGGGTTTTTTGTTTATTTTTCTTTGTGTGTTTGGGTTTGTTGTTGTTGCTGCTGTTTCTCTCTCTCTCTCTCTCTCTCTCTCTCTCTCTCTCTCTCTCTCTCTCTCTCTCTGTCTTTTGTGGAAGCTTATATAGAACATTGCAGTACTGGCAAATTTCTTATTCGGGAAGGAAGCCATTATGTCAGATCCACGCTGGATTTTTCAAGTCCTGTGTCTGAAGTGTTTCGTATAGTCTGCATCTAGAATAGAACCAATTACAGCAGCAATAGCCTGCAGCCTTTAAAAGTCACTTGGGCTCTTCGGACTAACCAAGAGGTGCTGTTGTTGATATTGTTGTTGTTATTTTGTTGTGGATTTTTCTTATCATGCCTAGTATTAAAGGTTTTTTGTCTTCATGCCTGGTATGACAGTTTTGTTAAGTAAACTATGGCATGCATGGGAAATATTATAGAGAGCTTGTATACTTTCATTTAAGGTATATATTTACATAAGTATAATACATGTATTATATGCAATTTTAGAAAAATAAACAGTAAATGCAGGTTCCTTTTTTCAATTAATAGTATTGAATAAAAGAATGAGTGATCCATTTCTCTTTAATATTTTTGTTATTTTTATTTCTAAAACAAACGGGATGATGGATATGACAAGCTATTCTCACCATTTTTCTACACCAAAGCCATATTTTAAATAATGTATTGTAATTGGAAATGAGTATAGATGAGATGGCCATTTCCAAAGCATCTCAAAATAAATGTCTTAACTACTATATGTTAGTGTGAGAACAGTTCCTTCTCTGTTTAAGCTAACATCTATTTAACACCTTCCTAATTATGTTGATTCGTTTTTTAAAAAATAGAACTTTGGCCTTTTTGTTTTTTTCAGATAAATCTATAGGACTACATTTCCTTTTCTGGATGTAGAAAGCTTACTGTGTTTTTCAAACTTATTGTAGAAATATTAGATAAGTAAAGTTAGAATTAATATTTAGTTAGGAGATATGATAGCCTAAGGCAGATGATTGCATTCAAAGTATTTGCTTATAAATATAAGACATATTTCAGAACTAGGGACTTTTTAATTTACCTACTCTTCAGATATTTAGTTGAAGTTTATTTGGAAAAATATATCACTTTCCGACATACTATTTAAGCTTCATCTTTAAATCAGTGATAGGAAGTCAAAGTATTGTTCAGTGGTAGAGCATACAGTTAGAATTTATTTCATACCCAGTACAGAATCAGAAAAGGCCATCTGTATATCCTTACATAGTTTTGGTTAAATTCACTTCTCCCTAAAAGAAATTAAATGAAGTCTACATATATATCCAATTAAAAGGAATCCTTAGAACCAAGTTGTACTCTGCTTTTCACAAATGAGGAAGTATATAATCATTTATACACAGTCACTTAGACAAACACACACAAACACACACACACACACACACAAACAAACACACACACACATGCAAAATAATAAAGATAATATTCTTTATTTCCTTGAAGTAGAACGTATATTTTGGGCTTTTATTTCTTTTGTTTATAAACTCATAATCACATACATATATGTATACTTAAATAATATATTATCCATATAATGTTATATATGTAATTAGGTTTCAGTAAATTGTTCTCTAAATTTCCTGTCATTCTTCATCAGCCACTAAGGTTCTCATTATTTGTAACTTGACTTTTACTTTAAGCAATGTAGCAAACTGCATCTAGGGAATTTGGGAAACTGAGCTCTAGTAAGCAGTATTTATAAAATTGTATTAAAAAACTAGATGGACCACACCAGAATGTGTAGACAGCAACAAATTAGAAAAGGGGATCTATAGAAACTAAAGGTGTTGCTGAGGGCCAGCTTTGAGGGATATAGGTATTGATGGAAACATTGTCTCTTTGGTGTCAATGAGCTCTACAAAATTAAACACTTGGGTGTACATCAAATAAAGAGGGTGAAATGTGCAAATAAAAAAAAGTCAAAATATCTGTTAAGCTAGATTTCTAGTGTGTAAAATATACCTGTTCAAATCAAAATTTTGAAATCAATGTACCAAATGTACACATGCATTCTATGTGATTATCAGCTCCAGAAAATGTACTCAGTGTGTTTCTTCATACACCTAAGAATTTACAGCCCTAATCACTATTTCCATAAGTTTGTAATTTTTACTTTTTATACCCTCCATAATCCAGGAAATAGAATTATTGTCAAGGTTGACTTTGAACATTTTAACAGGAGTAAATACCTCTTTTTCATTCAGAGCTGTAATCTTTCTTGTACTGCTGCTGTGGTGTTGTGATGCTAGACTTCCTGTGGCACCAATAAATTATTATAAAAAGAATGAAAAATAATTATAGATTATAAATAACTATTGGCTGCATTTGAAGGATAACTCAATCTTGTTTAGCATGTAAAGCAAGTTACAGACAACAAATATTTGTTACTCAGAGTGACATTAACACAAATTTTAATTCTTCATTAAAGACTGGTTAATTTTTTAAATCAAATATGAAGAGAAGGTTTTAATAATTTGCCAAAAGTCAGCTTTCATTTGTTTGTGCACAGAAAATGCCTGAGTGTTGCAGCACAGAATAGTAGTGCTCCCACAGGGCCGCATTTGAACATCATGGTATGTAAACCTATCAAGTGCATGCTAAAAGTTTTTAAACTTGCTCACAAAACTATTCAAATGTCACCATAAAATGCAAAATTTAATGCAGCAGCAAATCTAATTAGAAACTTTCTGGGGAGTATAGTACTAAGATAAATGTTTTCTCATATTTCTATCAGGTTTCCAAATCAAACTGCAGTGTCACTTAGTTCTTAATTATTTTCCAGTGTTTACATAACTGATTTGCAGTCTTGAGGCAAAAAGTAAGGCGCACACAAACTCTGCTCTATGCTAAGGTCAGGTAATCAATTTCCTATCCCCAAAGACAAAACTAATAGAACTGAGGATTATCCCTAAATGCAAGCAGCTGCTTTGGTAAGACCGAGCTTTGGTAGAGTATTCTGCAATAATAGAACTGGAGGAGACAGAAGCCTATGCATCTCTGTCTCTGAATTGGTAAATGCTGAACAGGTGTTGTTTAACTACAGATGAAATAACGATTAATTTTGCTTTGATTCCAGTAATTACTATTAAACAGAGATGCATTCGAATCAAAATATGGGATGGTTGTGAATAAAAGAATATTTCCTTTGTGCCTCTTCTCACTCAAAATTATATCCTTAATCACTGTAATTTTTAAAAACTGAATAATTCCAGGATTGGACTGTCATAAGTCATTTCATGTCAGTATCGCTTTTACAATTCAGTATTTCCATGATCATCTGAAGTCAACAAATGTATACCTACTTACTTAATAGGATTATAAATTTATGTACTTATATTTTTCATATTTCTTACTATTATATATATATACATATATATATAGTGAAGATCAATGAAATGGAAATAATTTCCAAATTTAATTAATTCTATAGATCAGCTTCATTCTATTACATTTCATAAGAAATTACATATGTAGTTTTATTTTTCTCTAAGGGCTTCATTTTAAAATCTATTGGTGCAATGGAATTCATTAATATTTTAAACACTCCTCAGTTTTAATTTTAGGCCTTATACATGAGAAAATTATAGCAATTTTTTTCATGGATTCTAAACAAAACAATCCATAATCTTAATACTAAAATTGAAATTATTTTTAGCATATGTAGTCAGTAAGTTCCCAATCACATAAACATTAACCTAAATGAATATTTCTTTTTAACTAGACCCAAGTGGACTATCACAAGAGTTCTTGTTTCTTATCATTGTTCCCTAAAACTATTACACATGAATATCAGATGTCATAAGGATTCTTCATGAACCCTGTCTTCTTCAGTCCGTGTTATGTATGAGACAATTTATTTATAATCAAGTCTTTAAGTGCATCTGTTCCATTTCACAAAAATAGATTCTTCCATATTATAATATGGTCTAATACACTAGGTAGAATTCTTAATAATTCCTGTTGCGTAGGTATTTACTAGACAAGGAAATGAATATGTTTTGGATTAGATGTATACATGTGCTACTTTTCTATCCTCACCTTCACTGTAGATCTAATTAATTTAGTAATGCAATTCAATTTCTCTGTATGTCTCCATTTCAAGACACTTAGTTCAAGGTAACAAGTTAGTTTTTTCCCAAAATGATGTATTTTGCTTGGCATAATCATGTTTTGTAACTGTTGCTTACAGGTCTACTACTCTACACATTTTGAAATTCTTCCTCCAAACTCTGCCCTCATTCTAATATAAGACGCTTTATCTATATTGCCTCATTATTTTGTGAAGATTTATTTTTATTTTCATTCATGTGTGAGTCTGTCAAGTATTTTTGGGAGCCCATGAGGGACAGACAGGATGTTTGTTAAAACCACTGAGGTCACAGTGACAGAAGTCTGTGAACTGACAGACCTATGTGCTGGGACGAAAATGTAGGTCCTCTGGCTGACTAGTGCACGTTCTTAACCTGTGGAGCCTAACTGTGTGAACCTTAACTAAAACCTTGGAAATGCCTCTTCCTTTCCACTTTTATTACAAAACCTAAAATCTAACTTTTCTTCTGTGAGAGTTTTAAACAACCATAATATTCTCCACTTCCTATGGTACAGTTCAGTCTTTCCCATAATAACTATGCTAATTCATAAATCACAAATCCCTCTAAGTCATCTTCTATTTTGGCTTTAAAATTTCAGCGTGCATCTCCCAAGCTCTTTGCCATTTAAGAGTTTTGCTTTCCATGGGTCTTTTCAAACTCCTTGAACAAAACAAAGCAAAGCAAAGAGTCTTCCCTTTCTTAGAGTTTAATTCCTCTGTTTTACAATGTACAGATGTGTCCCTCTGGCATGTCTGTGAGTATATTTAAGAAAAACAACTTAAAGGAGACTAGCTTTGGTTCATGGTTTCATAGCTCTTAGTACATGGCCAGCTGGCTGGATTCCTATTGCCCTCTCATATGCCCGCACAGTCATAGGCTCAGAAGTCATATGCTCACCCATGACGATCAGACAGTGGATAAAACAAAGTTGCCCCTCAGAGGCAGCAGGCCCCTTCCATCTAATTCTTCTAAGCAAACCTCCCGTCTTTATTTTGCACTACTTCCCAATAATGACATGAGGTTATGATTCTTTCAAAAATATTGATATAAAATTCCAAGAAATTATTACTTTGTCAGTAAAATTTATAGTCTATGTGATCCAGTTGTGCCCAAATCAGCCCGTTATGAAATGAAACTTTTGGTCATATTTCTGATTAAATAATATCTTTATTTTTTTCTTTTGTTTCTTTTTATGATTTTCATGCATGAGTGCCGCATTTATAGCATTTCTCCCTCTCTTTATCTCTACCTGTCCACAAAGCCTTCATTTTCTCTCATAATTATTAAATACATAAACAGTTACTAGATGGATGAGTAGATAGATAAATAGATAGATGATAGATAGATAGATAGATAGATAGATAGATAGATAGATAGATAGACAGACAGACAGACAGATACTAGATAGATAGGTATGTGGAAGATTGGCAGCTGACACTGACGCAGTTTCTCTACCTCCTGCTGCATCTTTCTATGTATGGCAGACAGTAGAACTGGTCCTAGTTGCAGGGATTGTGGGTAAGTCATCCCTAATGGTGTGAGAGCAAAATAGCTGGCTGTGCCCCTTGTTGGCTACAACATTGGGTGACAGACACTGGGTTGGGCAGCAGTGTTGGAAAGGTCATCCTGGTGGGCTGGGGGGCAGGAGAGTTGATGGTGTGATCAGCTTAGATCCAGTGCTTTGAGTTGGCCCACCCCATTAATGAACAGATGCAGCCTTAATTGCTAGTTCTTCAGATCCAAAACTGCAGGATCTCTATGACAGGGTAACAACAGGCTACCTATGAGGTATTCCAGTGAAGAACTAGTTAGGTTAGTGTATCAGAAGCCAGAGGCTTCAAATCTCTCAAATGAATGTTTGCAAATAAAGAAGTTTGAACAAAATGTTATACTGTTGAACACACTGTGATGTACTACAACTTCCACAAGGAGATATTTTTGAGGGGTGGGAGTTCTAAGGGCAAAAGGCAGTAGAAAATGAAGGGAAATTAGTGAGATTGGGGTATATGATATGAAATTCACAAAAAATCAAGGTAAAGTTAGATAAGAAAAAAAAGGAAGGAAGGAAGGAAAGAAAGAAAGATAGAAAGAAAGAAAGAAAGAAAGAAAGAAAGAAAGAAAGAAAGAAAGAAAGATAGAAAGAAAGAAAGAAAGAAAGAAAGAAAGAAAGAAAGAAAGAAAGAAAGAAAACAAATGAGAACAAATCCTAGAGAGAATGTGGTAAAGAGGTGTCCTTCTTCACAGTTCCTGGGCTTTAAACCGGGACAATCATTTTAGAAATACTGTGCGGAATTCTTAAAATTCTAAACAAATAGATTCACCTAATTGTTGAGGTTTGGTCTGTTGCTATGTACTGTGATGCTAAATACTCCACCCAAGGTCTGATTGCCCCCAGGGACGAGAAGATCCTCACTTACACCAAGTGATGCTTTATAATCTTGCCCCTAAGTTGTCCAATTACTGATTGGTCAATAAAGATGCTTACAGCCTGAAACTGTACAGAAGAGCAGTAAGCAGGGCTTTGCTTCCTGGCTTTGGAGTCTGAAGCAGAGACCACAATGAGCGAAGAATGGAGAGTGAGGGAAGAATGACACCATGACGTAGGGGATCATTAAAACATGGTCAATTGGAGTAAGAGTGGCACAGACAGAACACGGTAAGTCATATCTCAGCATCATAGACAGGAACGTGGACAAAATAGTATGGAGGGTTGATATCTGCCCAAACCTACTGCTAATAAGGCTTATACATATAAAGGCTTTCTATTTTTTATTTGGGAACTGAATGGTCAAAGATAGGGTAGTAAACTCCGATAATATTTGTCATAGTACCTCATGACAAAACCACCATTTCTTGGCAAATACCAAAAGGGTGCCTGATATATACACAGAAGATAGAAAAAGAAAACAACCTTAATGCCCTAAATTAATGAAAAGGTAATAAAAATGTGGTACAAATAAAAATGTAAACCTTTTGCTGCAAAGAAAAATGAAAACTTCACATAATTTGATGACAGTGGAGAACATACCTAGTGAGGTAACAGGGACATAGAAAATGTAAGATCTATATCATTTTATTTGCATTATCTATTTTTCAATCATCTATTGATCAATCATCTTTTTAATTTGACATTCATCTTTCAACGTTGTGAACTGACATTTTTTTTACCTATAAATCCAGTCATCTCCTTACCTACTGATCTGTCCAGTAATATTTGATCACTTATTTTATTATAGATTACCTTAAATCCTGAGAATGACATATGTTGATACGTCTTTTGGGTCCTGGTCCTTAAATTATTCTATAAATTTAAGTGTATGATCGAAATACCATATTATTTCTAAAAATTATTTTTTTAATTTTTATTGTATTGGTTATTTTGTTTATTTACATTTCAAATGTTATCCCCCTTCCTGGTTCCTCCTCCCCTATCCCATCTCCCTTCCCCCTGCTTCTATGAGGGTGCTTCCCCCAATCCACCCACTCCTGCCTTACTGTCCTTATTCCTAGAGATTCTTTTTTTTTCCAGTTAGTCTTTGTTTTGTTTGTCCCAAGACAAACGTTTCTTTTTTTCCCATCTTTATTAAATTGGGTATTTCTTATATACATTTCGAGTGTTATTCCCTTTCCCGGTTTCCGGGCAAACATCCCCCTCCCCCTCCCCTTCCTTATGGGTGTTCCCCTCCCAACCCTCCCCCCATTGCCGCCCTCTCCCCAACAATCAAGTTCACTGGGGGTTCAGTCTTAGCAGGACCCAGGGCTTCCCCTTCCACTGGTGATCTTACTAGAATATTCATTGCTACCTATGAGGTCAGAGTCCAGGGTCAGTCCATGTACAGTCTTTGGGTAGTGACTTAGTCCCTGGAAGCTCTGGTTGCTTGGCATTGTTGTACATATGGGGTCTCGAGCCCCTTCAAGCTCTTCCAGTTCTTTCTCTGATTCCTTCAACGGAGGTCCTATTCTCAGTTCAGTGGTTTGCTGCTGGCATTCGCCTCTGTATTTGCTGTATTCTGGCTGTGTCTCTCAGGAGCGATCTACATCCGGCTCCTGTCAGCAGAAATTCTTAAAAGAACCTTATATAATTACTATTAATTAAGTAACATCGAATGAGTGAAAAAATGAACATAACAAGCAAATCAGTGAGCATGCTATTTGTATTTAGGCAGAGAAATAACTCATATCCTAATTTTTCAAACATTTAGGCTTACTATTTTTCGCACATTGTACTTACTATTTATATGTTTGTGCTTGCTATATTTATGCTCATTAATATTTGGAACGTTAACAGCAAATGTTTGACCCCCTAATATTTTCTATGCTTAATCTTAAGATGCAATGAGTACGGTGAGTAAATTTTGGTTGCATCAAAACATATCTTTAATCCTATCACTCTGGAAACAGAGTCAGGTGCATCTGCATTCCAGATTAGCTTGGTATACAGAACGAATCCCAGGAAAGCCAGAGATATACAAAGTAACTCTGTCTTGAAAACTAAAACAAGAGCATCAACAACAAAACAAAATTAAATTATTAAGTACAATTCAAAATAAAAATACCATTATTAAAAGCCTCGGATTTAACCCAAATTTATGGCAAACATCATTATTTTTATTGCTGATAAAAATTTCAAAGGCCAGATAATTATACAATAGTTTCTGAGACATTATATTTATCTAATAAAAAGGGGAGGGGGAGGGGCTAGGGGGATGTTGGCCCGGAAACCGGGAAAGGGAATAACATTTGAAATGTAAATAAGAAATACTCAAGTTAATAAAGAAAAAACGGGAAAAAAAGATTGTGGTTTTTAAGTCAGTATTATGGTGTGTCTCAGTTAGGGCTTTACTGCTATGAACAGACAAGCCCAAGGCAGGTCGCATAAGAACAATATTTAATTGGAGGCTGGCTTACAATTATAGAGGTTCAGTCCATGATTATCAAGGTGGAAGTATGGCAGCATAAAGGCAGGCATGGTCCAGGAGGAGCTAATGGCTCTGTATCTTCATTTGCAGGCTGTTAGAAGATGATTGACTCCTACATGGTTAGGAGGAGGGTCTCAAATCCCATACCCATAGTGACACAATTCCGTCAACAAGGCCACAGGTCCAAATAGTGCCACTCCTTGGGCCAAGCATAGTCAAACCACCACAAGGTGCAAATTAATGTATTTAAGTCAATAATGTTTGTACTGAGTGCGTTTTGAGAACCGTGCTTTGGTTTTCTAATTAAAAAATTTATTTTGGAATTAGCTGGTTATGCATACTCTAAAACATAGTAATAATGATGCCTCATACTTACAGCATGATGCTATTACCCTATTAAAGGTTAGGTTTATCCACATTTTAATAATGTTTGCTGATTTAATCATCATTGATAACAAATAAGACCTAAGTACCCACTAACCTATTTGAAAGTATTTACAGTGTTGGCTAAGTCAGCAGGAGACTTTGAAGATGTTTGCATCTCTGTTTGGAGCAGCCACTTCTGTGAAAGTCGACAGCAGAGAGTGATCAAATATGCATTATTACACATTAGAAATGCTAATAAAACAACTTGAGTACTCTCTTTATGGCATAAGTCCACAAAAAAGTTGAAAAACACAGTGTAACGTTTAAAATATAGCATGATGCCTTGTGATTATGATTGTACTGCATATTTTAACATGCAGATTTACATTCATCTACTTTTTTTAAATTAGTTCTCTCATACACTATATACCAACCACAGTGTTTCCTCCCTCCATTCCTTCCAGTCACCCCCAAAAACCTCTCTCCATAGATCCACCTATTATCAATTTCCCTTCATTTCACTTCAGAAAAGAGAAGACCTCCCAGGGCTCTCAACTAAACATAACCTAAGAAATGACAATACGACTAGGCACATACCCTCATATCAAAGCTGTACGAGGCAACCCAATAGAAGAAAACATGTTCCCCAAACAGGCACAAGAGTCAGAGCCAATGTCTACTCCCAGTGTGAGAAGTCCCACAGTAATACAAAGCTTCACAAGTATAACATATATGCACAGGGCCTTCCAGAGATCCATACAGGCTCCGTCTTTTCCCTTCCACCTTTGTGAGGTCCTAGGAGCCATACTAAGTTGATTTTGTATGCCATGTTCTTGTATTTCCTCACCCCATCTGCCATGCTCCATATGGATCTTCACGTCTGCTGGCATCAGTTGTTGGATGAGTATCTCTCATGGCAGTAATGCTAGGGCAGTCTATACGTCAAGCAGAATAGCAAAATATCAGCAAAGAATCATTTCACTGACTTCTTTTTTGTTTGCCAGTAGTGTTTGGTTCTATTGTAGGTCTCTGGGAAATCAAGAGACCTAGTTTCTGGCCATTCACTCATCAAAATTTAATGAATACTTTGAATGCAGCATGCTTTACACTACACTTAAAATGAAAAATATCATCTTTTCCTAAATGAACTTAAACTCAGAAATAAGTCATGGAGTTCTACACTGGCACTATATATAGGCTGCCCTCATACTTTAATGTATTATAATTGTATAATATGCAAATGATTTCAAATTGGAAAACAAAGACTAGTAAATTTTAAGGACTTAGCCTTTGGGTTTGATTTCAAGAAAAATAGTCGGTAAGTAGAAACGGAAATTGAAGAACATTGAAATATAGAAATATACAAAAAGATTTGAAAACAAATGTATGTAGATGAGAAGAGGTTGCTAAAGTTTAGAAACTTAAATATTACTAGTATGTAATAAAAGGGGAAACCTTGACTTCAAGATTTATTTCATGATATATATTTTGATATGTTTCAAGGGAAATTAAAAATGACTGAGTGCTTTAAAAAGAAAGCCTTTGATTACACCAGTATCTTTAAACTATGCCTTTCACAAGTGTAATTCTGGTGTGAGAAAGTAGGGTCATTCTAGCATAGCATACTAACCTTTGGAGTTTTCCCTCATCTGAAAGATTTTGAAAAACCTGGACAAATATTTATTTGAGACATATCTATAATTGTTTTAGTTATCACGGCAGTAGCCTTAAAAGAATTTCTCAAGTCTCAGAATTACTTAGGTACCTGTAGCGGTTTATATGGGGTTGAGGCTTCAGAAGATGCCCTCAATCCAATTTGGTGTTCTATTGCCTTCCCAGCAGATACTTAGGCAGCAATATTAGTATGGCTATAGTTTTTGGCACTACAAGGAAACACAGTAAGACAGGAAATCCTCTGATCCTCTAGCTTGATCCTTTTACTCTCCTCTTCATCAAAATTCCCTGAACCTTTGGTATAGAAATTTCTGTTTTGTTTGTATTTTTTGTTACTGTTGTCATTGGAAATGGATTCCTAAACTCCATGTTTTGATAGCTTGTGACTATTTTATTTTTTAATTTTTGGTTGTTGTTATTTATTTATTTGTTTTTCTGTGTACTGTTCTATGGTGCAAAGCGAATTTTCCTTTGTAAGGGGTGAGGTCTATATTCACTTGTGTGTATCAGGATTGGTTATTATAGTGTCTTTAGTGATTATGCAGGTTTGGTAAAGCTGTAGTTAAAGGATATATTACAGAGCACATGACTTCACTAGCCCTTTTTTATGTTGACAGTACCAGGAATAATTTCTCTCTTACTGAGTAGGTTTTAAGTTCAATTATTGAGCTGTAAGTTACTGGCAAGGTATCATGTGTTACAACTGCCCTTTTAGGATTATCATGCCATGCTGGTTGTTGATGTAATTCAGAAGCGTCATGGTTAGGTTTGACTTTTGGTTGCATCCCATCTTTGCAAATGTGGATCATGCTTTATAGTACCAGAAATTAGCTCTCCAGAAAGAGAGAAAAATGGATCCAGGTCAGCCCCAGTTTAGGAGCCTCTGGACCCTGTGTCTGAACTGCATGGCATCTTCAGCAATAGGAATTTACTTCTCACCTCTGTAGGGCCTTCAAGGTCTGTAGTATTAGTCTATGATACTTGCAACCTCTTGGACAAACCCTCTAGAATAGCAATGGCCACAGGTCTCCTTTACTGCCCACCTTCTTACAATCAAGTCCTTTGTTTTTCAGGGTAAGGTGAAGTACTGTTTCTTAGACACAAATATTTCTTAGTGAGTCAATTATCTTTTTTTTTTATTAACTTGAGTATTTCTTATATACATTTCAATTGTTATTCCCTTTCCCGGTTTCCGGGCAAACATCCCCCTCCCCCCTCCCCTTCCTTAAGGGTGTTCCCCTCCCAACCCTCCCCCCATTGCCGCCCTCCCCCCATAGTCTAGTTCACTGGGGGTTCAGTCTTAGCAGGACCCAGGGCTTCCCCTTCCACTGGTGCTCTTACTAGGATATTCATTGCTACCTATGGGGTCAGAGTCCAGGGTCAGTCCATGAATAGTATTTAGGTAGTGGCTTAGTCCCTGGAAGCTCTGGTTGCTTGGCATTGTTGTACTTTTGGGGTCTCGAGCCCCTTCAAGCTCTTCCAGTTCTTTCTCTGATTCCTTCAAGGGGGGACCTATTCTCAGTTCAGTGGTTTGCTGCTGGCATTTGCCTCTGTATTTGCTGTATTCTGGCTGTGTCTCTCAGGAGTGAGCTACGTCCGGCTCCTGTCGGCCTGCACTTCTTTGCTTCATCCATCTTGTCTAATTGGATGGCTGTATATGTATGGGCCACATGTGGGGCAGGCTCTGAATGGGTGTTCCTTCAGTCTCTGTTTTAATCTTTGCCTCTCCCTTCCCTGCCAAGGGTATTCTTTTTCCTCATTTAAAGAAGGAGTGAAGCATTCACATTTTGATCATCAGTCTTGAGTTTCGTTTGTTCTAGGGATCTAGGGTAATTCAAGCATTTGGGCTAATAGCCACTTATCAATGAGTGCATACCATGTATGTCTTTCTGTGATTGGGTTAGCTCACTCAGGATGATATTTTCCAGTTCCAACCATTTGCCTACGAATTTCATAAAGTCGTTGTTTTTGATAGCTGAGTAATATTCCATTGTGTAGATGTACCGCATTTTCTGTATCCATTCCTCTGTTGAAGGGCATCTGGGTTCTTTCCATTTTCTGGCTATTATAAATAAGGCTGCGATGAACAGAGTGGAGCACGTGTCTCTTTTATATGTTGAGGCATCTTTTGGGTATATGCCCAAGAGAGGTATAGCTGGATCCTCAGGCAGTTCAATGTCCAATTTTCTGAGGAACCTCCAGACTGATTTCCAGAATGGTTTTACCAGTCTGCAATCCCACCAACAATGGAGGAGTGTTCCTCTTTCTCCACATCCTCGCCAGCATCTGCTGTCACCTGAGTTTTTGATCTTAGCCATTCTGACTGGTGTGAGGTGAAATCTCAGGGTTGTTTTGATTTGCATTTCCCTTATGACTAAAGATGTTGAACATTTCTTTAGGTGTTTCTCAGCCATTCGGCATTCCTCAGCTGTGAATTCTTTGTTTAGCTCTGAACCCCATTTTTTAATAGGGTTATTTGTTTCCCTGCGGTCTAACTTCTTGAGTTCTTTGTATATTTTGGATATAAGGCCTCTATCTGTTGTAGGATTGGTAAAGATCTTTTGCCAATCTGTTGGTTGCCGTTTTGTCCTAACAACAGTGTCCTTTGCCTTACAGAAGCTTTGCAGATTTATGAGATCCCATTTGTCGATTCTTGATCTTAGAGCATAAGCCATTGGTGTTTTGTTCAGGAAATTTTTTCCAGTGCCCATGTGTTCCAGATGCTTCCCTAGTTTTTCTTCTATTAGTTTGAGTGTGTCTGGTTTTATGTGGAGGTCCTTGATCCACTTGGACTTAAGCTTTGTACAGGGTGATAAGGATGGATCGATCTGCATTCTTCTACATGTTGCCCTCCAGTTGAACCAGCACCATTTGCTGAAAATGCTATCTTTTTTCCATTGGATGGTTTTGGCTCCTTTGTCAAAAATCAAGTGACCATAGGTGTGTGGGTTCACTTCTGGGTCTTCAATTCTATTCCATTGGTCTATCTGTCTGTCTCTGTACCAATACCATGCAGTTTTTATCACTATTGCTCTGTAATACTGCTTGAGTTCAGGGATAGTGATTCCACCTGAAGTCCATTTATTGTTGAGGATAGCTTTAGCTATCCTGGGTTTTTTGTTATTCCCGATGAATTTGCAAATTGTTCTGTCTAACTCTTTGAAGAAATGGATTGGTATTTGATGGGGATTGCATTGAATCTGTAGATTGCTTTTGGTAAAATGGCCATTTTTACTATATTAATCCTGCCAATCCATGAGCATGTGAGATCTTTCCATCTTCTGAGGTCTTTTTCAATTTCTTTTCTCAGTGTCTTGAAGTTCTTATTGTACAGATCTTTTACTTGCTTGGTTAAAGTCACACCGAGGTACTTTATATTATTTGGGTCTATTATGAAGGGTATCGTTTCCCTAATTTCTCTCTCGGCTTGTTTCTCTTTTGTATAGAGGAAGGCAACTGATTTATTTGAGTTAATTTTATACCCAGCCACGTTGCTGAAGTTGTTTATCAGCTTTAGTAGTTCACTGGTGGAACTTTTCGGATCACTTAAATATAATATCATGTCATCTGCAAATAGTGATATTTTGACCTCTTCTTTTCCGATCTGTATCCCCTTGATCTCCTTTTGTTGTCTGATTGCTCTGGCTAGAACTTCAAGAACTATATTGGATAAGTAGGGAGAGAGTGCGCAGCCTTGTCTAGTCCCTGATTTTAGTAGGATTGCTTCAAGTTTCTCTCCATTTAGTTTAATGTTAGCAACTGGTTTGCTGTATATGGCTTTTACTATGTTTAGGTATGGGCCTTGAATTCCTATTCTTTCCAGGACTTTTATCATGAAGGGGTGTTGGATTTTGTCAAATGCTTTCTCAGCATCTAATGAAATAATCATGTGGTTCTGTTCTTTCAGTTTGTTTATATAATGGATCACGTTGATGGTTTTCCATATATTAAACCATCCCTGCATGCCTGGGATGAAGCCTACTTGATCATGGTGGATGATTGTTTTGATGTGCTCTTGAATTCGGTTTGCCAGAATTTTATTGAGTATTTTTGCATCGATATTCATAAGGGAAATTGGTCTGAAGTTCTCTTTCTTTGTTGTGTCTTTGTGTGGTTTAGGTATAAGAGTAATTGTGGCTTCTTAGAAGGAATTCGGTAGTGCTCCATCTGTTTCAATTTTGTGGAATAGTTTGGATAATATTGGTATGAGGTCTTCTATGAAGGTTTGATAGAATTCTGCACTAAACCCGTCTGGACCTGGGCTCTTTTTGGTTGGGAGACCTTTAATGACTGCTTCTATTTCCTTAGGAGTTATGGGGTTGTTTAACTGGTTTATCTGTTCCTGATTTAACTTCGATACCTGGTATCTGTCTAGGAAATTGTCCATTTCCTGAAGATTTTCAAGTTTTGTTGAATATAGGTTTTTATAGTAAGATCTGATGATTTTTTGAATTTCCTCTGAATCTGTAGTTATGTCTCCCTTTTCATTTCTGATTTTGTTAATTTGGACGCACTCTCTGTGTCCTCTCGTTAGTCTGGCTAAGGGTTTTTCTATCTTGTTGATTTTCTCAAAGAACCAACTTTTGGTTCTGTTGATTCTTTCTATGGTCCTTTTTGTTTCTACTTGGTTGATTTCAGCTCTGAGTTTGATTATTTCCTGCCTTCTACTCCTCCTGGGTGTATTTGCTTCTTTTTGTTCTAGAGCTTTTAGGTGTGCTGTCAAGCTGCTGACATATGCTCTTTCCTGTTTCTTTCTGCAGGCACTCAGCGCTATGAGTTTTCCTCTTAGCACAGCTTTCATTGTGTCCCATAAGTTTGAGTATGTTGTATCTTCATTTTCATTAAATTCTAAAAAGTTTTTAATTTCTTTCTTTATTTCTTCCTTGACCAGGTTATCATTGAGTAGAGCATTGTTCAATTTCCACCTATATGTGGGCATTCTTCCCTTATTGTTATTGAAGACCAGTTTTAGGCTGTGGTGGTCCGATAGCACGCATGGGATTATTTCTATCTTTCTGTACCTGTTGAGGCCCGTTTTTTGACCAATTATATGGTCAATTTTGGAGAAAGTACCATGAGGAGCTGAGAAGAAGGTATATCCTTTTGCTTTAAGATAGAATGTTCTATAAATATCCGTTAAGTCCATTTGGCTCATGACTTCTCTTAGTCTGTCGACATCACTGTTTAATTTCTGTTTCCATGATCTGTCCATTAATGAGAGTGGGGTGTTGAAATCTCCCACTATTATTGTGTGAGGTGCAATGTGTGTTTTGAGCTTTAGTAAGGTTTCTTTTACGTATGTAGGTGCCCTTTTATTTGGGGCCTAGATATTTAGGATTGAGAGTTCATCTTGGTGGATTTTTCCTTTGATGAATATGAAGTGTCCTTCCTTATCTTTTTTGATGACTTTTAGTTGGAAATTGATTTTATTTGATATTAGAATGGCTACTCCAGCTTGCTTCTTCTGACCATTTGCTTGGAAAGTTGTTTTCCAGCCTTTCACTCTGAGGTAGTGTCTGTCTTTGTGTCTGAGGTGTATTTCCTGTAGGCAGCAGAATGCAGGGTCCTCGTTGTGTATCCAGTTTGTTAATCTATGTCTTTTTATTGGGGAGTTGAGGCCATTGATATTGAGAGATATTAAGGAATAGTGATTATTGCTTCCCGTTATATTCATATTTGGATGTGAGGTTATGTTTGTGTGCTTTCATTCTCTTTGTTTTGTTGCCAAGACGATTAGTTTCTTGCTTCTTCTAGGGTATAGCTTGCCTCCTTATGTTGGGCTTTACCATTTATTATCCTTTGTAGTGCTGGATTTGTAGAAAGATATTGTGTAAATTTGGTTTTGTCATGGAATATCTTGGTTTCTCCATCAATGTTAATTGAGAGTTTTGCTGGATACAGTAACCTGGGCTGGCATTTGTGTTCTCTTAGGGTCTGTATGACATCAGTCCAGGATCTTCTGGCCTTCATAGTTTCTGGCCAGAAGTCTGGTGTGTTTCTGATAGGTCTCCCTTTATATGTTACTTGACCTTTTTCCCTTACTGGTTTTAATATTCTTTCTTTATTTTGTGCGTTTGGTGTTTTGACAATTATGTGACGGGAGGTGTTTCTTTTCTGGTCCAATCTATTTGGAGTTCTGTAGGCTTCTTGTATGTCTATGGGTATCTCTTTTTTTTAGGTTAGGGAAGTTTTCTTCTATGATTTTGTTGAAGATATTTACTGGTCCTTTGAGCTGGGAGTCTTCACTCTCTTCTATACCTATTATCCTTAGGTTTGATCTTCTCATTGAGTCCTGGATTTCCTGTATGTTTTGGACCAGTAGCTTTTTCCGCTTTACATTATCTTTGACAGTTGAGTCAATGATTTCTCTGGAATCTTCTGCTCCTGAGATTCTCTCTTCCATCTCTTGTATTCTGTTGGTGAAGCTTGTATCTACAGCTCCTTGTCTCTTCTTTTGGTTTTCTATATCCAGGGTTGTTTCCATGTGTTCTTTCTTGATTGCTTCTATTTCCATTTTTAATTCCTTCAACTGTTTGATTGTGTTTTCCTGGAATTCTTTCAGGGATTTTTGTGTCTCCTCTCTGTGGGCTTCTACTTGTTTATTTATGTTTTCCTGGAATTCTTTCAGGGATTTTTGTGTCTCCTCTCTATGGGCTTCTACTTGTTTATTTATGTTTTCCTGGAATTCTTTCAGGGATTTTTCGATTCTTTCAGGCATTTTTGCGATTCCTCTCTGTAGGCTTCTACTTGTTCTCTAAGGGAGTTCTTCACGTCTTTCTTGAAGTCCTCCAGCATCATGATCAAACATGATTTTGAAACTAGATCTTGCTTTTCTGGTGTGTTTGGATATTCCATGTTTGTTTTGATGGGAGAATTGGGCTCCGATGGTGCCATGTAGTCTTGGTTTCTGTTGCTTGGGTTCTTGCGCTTGCCTCTCGCCATCAGATTATCTCTAGTGTTACTTTGTTCTGCTATTTCTGGCAGTGGCTAGACTGTCCTATAAGCCTGTGTGTCAGGAGTGCTGTAGACCTGTTTTCCTCTCTTTCAGTCAGTTATGGGGACAGAGTGTTCTGCTTTCCGGCGTGTAGTTTTTCCTCTCTACATGTCTTCAGCTGTTCCTGTGGGCCTGTGTCTTGAGTTCACCAGGCAGCTTTCTTGCAGCAGAAAAGTTGGTCTTACCTGTGGTCCCGAGGCTCAAGTTCGCTCGTGGGGTGCTGCCCACGGGCTCGCTGCAGCGGCAGCAACCAGGAAGACCTGTGCCGCCGTTTCCGGGAGCTTCAGTGCACCAGGGTTCCTGATGGTCTTTGGCTTTTTCCTCCGGCGTCCGAGATGTGTGTGCAGAGAGCAGTCTCTTCTGGTTTTCCAGGCTTGTCTGCCTCTCTGAAGGTTCAGCTCTCCCTCCCACGGGATTTGGGTGCAGAGAACTGTTTATCCGGTCTGTTTCCCTCAGGTTCAGGCGGTGTCTCAGGCAGGGGTCCTGCCGCTCCTGGGCCCTCCCCCACGGGAGCCCAGAGGCCTTATACAGTTTCCTCTTGGGCCAGGGATGTGGGCAGGGGTGAGCAGTGTTGGTGGTCTCTTCCGCTCTGCAGCCTCAGGAGTGCCCACCTGACCAGGCGGTTGGGTCTCTCTCTTACAGGGTCTGGGGGCAGAGAGCGTGAGTCAATTTTCTAATATAATACTACCTTGGAAATTGCTTCTTTGAGGAATTTTATGTTTTACTTTTTTCTTTTATTGGATAATTTTATTTACATTTCAAATGTTATCCCCTTTCCCAGTTTCCTCCCTTGAAACCCCCTATCCCATTCCCCCCCTGTTGCTATGAGGGTGTTTCCTCCATTCACCCGCCCAAGGCAGGAGGAATAGATACAGAGAATGTGGTATATCTACATAATGGAGTACTTCTCAGCTATCAAAAACAATGACATCACAAAATTCATAAGCAAGTGAATGGAACTAGAAAATCTCACCCTGAATGAGGCAACCCAATCACAAAAATACTTACATGGTATGCACTCACTGATAAGTGGATATTACCCAAAAGCTCGAGTTACCCAAGATACAATCCATAGACTACATGAAACTCAAGAAGAACAACAAAAATGTAGATGTGTCACTCATTCTTAAAAGGGGGAACAAAAATACTCATAGGAAGGGATATGTAAGAAATGGCCATTAAGAGCCTGCCCCACTTGGGGATACAGAATATATATCAAAACTAGACAATATTGATGAAGTCAATAAGTGCATGCTGACCAGAGCCTGATATAGCCGTCTGCTGAGAGGTTCAACCAGAGCATGACAAATACAGAGTTGAATGCTAGCAACAAATCTTTGAACTGAGAATGGGCTCCCCATTGGATGAATTAGAGAAAGGATTGAAGGAACTGAAGGGGCTTGAAACCCTGTAAGAACAACAATACCAACCAACCAGAGCTCCCAAGGATTAAACCTCTACCCAAAGAGACATGTACAGACCCATGGCTCCAGCTGCAAATGTAGCAGAGGATGGCCTTATTGGGCACCAGTGGGAGGAGAAGCCCTTGATGCTGCCAAGACTGGACCCCCAGTGTAGGGGAATGTCGAAGGTTGGGGGCAGGAAGGGGGGGTGGATGAGGACGGAAGCACCCCTATAGAAGAAAGGGAGAGGGATAGAATAGGGGCCTTGTGAATGGGAAACAGAAAAGGGAATAACATTTTAAATGTAAAAAAAAATCCAATAAAAATTAGTTTAAAATTCTAAATTTCAAAAACCTTAGAAATCGCTATAATATACATAGAAGTAACATTTTCATGACTTATTTAGACAGATTCTATTTAAACATGTAATTTTCAATTAACTATTTTCATTTTTTATTTGATTTTTAAATCAATTGATTTTCTCCAATGCGGAGCATATGAATTGAGTTGATGGAACACGGGCAATACAGATATCCAAGAGGCTGATATAATAAATATATATTTCATTAATAAATAGGTTCAATATATTTATATATACATACATATGTATATATATGTGGATAGATAGAGAGTGAGAGAGATCTCTTGTTATTGGATTTGAAGTTTACTTTTGTTTGTGTATATTGGATATTTCTTTAACATCTCAGAAGCATTCTCTTTAAAATAATTTCTTAGCATTCCACACTGGGATGCAAAAGTCTGAAATCTAATTTCCGGACTGGCAGTCTAGCAATACCTTCCTCAGAGGTATCTCTGAATAAAAAAGCAAATTGATAGGTATACACTTTTCATGTATTTCAAGAGCAAATAAATCTGCCACTGAGAATTGGAGGGACTTGGTTGCAGCTATTTTTCTGTTCATCTTATTCTATATTGACGGAGTATTTGTTTTTCCTGTAGTGAGACTCGTAGTGAAAGCAGACTCCCCAGTGTTTATGCTCTCAAAAAGTCAGGGACAAGAGCTCTCAGGTTAAGTTTTTAGAAACTTTTATTTCAGTCGTTTTTGTCTACTCATTTATGTATTACAGGCTATACAGTTATGGATCCTTCATTTTATCTTATTTGTTTATTGGCCTAAAAGCCTTCCCTTGTTTAACAGTCTCTGACATAAAGTGAGTTACCAATTCTTTAAAGTAATAACTAGGGTTGGGGATTTAGCTCAGTGGTAGAGTGCTTGCCTAGCAATCGCAAGACCCTGGGTTCGGTCCCTAGTTCGGAAAAAAAAAAGAAAAAAAAAAGAAAAAAAAAAGAAAAAAAAAGTAAAGTAATTACTAATGGGCAGTGTTATATATACAACTAATCACTGAGGAAAACATTTTAAAACTTATTTTGTGTCAAACTTCTTGAAGCCCTAACATCAACAACTTGATAGTTCAGAAGGAACCTCAAGTTTTCTTTCATTTTTAATCATGTATTAGTAGCCACTGTCTTTTTAACAATTTAATTTTCCCACTGTTATTATTTTAAATCATCAAAGATTTTGACATTGTCTTCCAGACTATAAAGTTATTTTTAAAATCAAAATACCTATAAGATATTTTGCATGCAATTTATCAAAATTATCTTAAGCTTCCTTCCCTTGGAGTTCAGTTTTTATTGAAAATAATATTATGAAACATCTTCCAGATAAAGAAGAAAAATTCAATGAACTGTCATTATTAGTGTTTTCATAATACAGAATGTCATGCTCCGTCATCCTAAAATACACATAATATGTTCTGCATCCTTATTCAAAACCACATCCTATGTTTAAACTGACATAAAAAATAAAACAGGCAAACAGTGTTCTGGTATGTATGTAAGGTATATGCACCAATGTTTTCATACACTAGTGATGTGAGGAATTCAGTCATACACGAAAATGCCTTACCATCCTACATTACATTTATCATTTCATTACCTCATTGGAATTGTGTTAAGAGCATTTAAAAAGGCAATTATCTGGCCTAACTTTAACCTATAACTCAATCTAATTGACTACAGCAACTTGCGATGTATTATTTCTCCAGTTGCAATCTTCATGTAATACAGGATTTTTCTCTTTAGAAACTTATGCTCATTTCCTTCATTTTCCTCCCCTGGCAACGACTTTTCAATCTTTCTACATTGTATTTAATCTTACATTTAAATTTTTGTCTAAATGGAAGATAATGCAATTTTGTATTCTGTGCATGATTTAATTAACATAGCACAATGTTCTCTAGGTTCATTCATAGTATTGTGATAATGCCACGACAGCGGCAAGTTCAATAACCTCCAAATAAGTGTAGCACAATTGTGTGTACCCACACACATAAACACTGACAAAATTTATGCTTACATTTGTCCACAGAAGGATAATTAAATTCCTTGAAAGGTTGAAGCCTTCCTCACAATGTTGCAATGAATAGGAAAGTACAGGTTAGGCCCAGTTGCTGAAGTCATTTCTTTTCTTTCATACCTGATACTTTTATTACTGACTATACTGATTATTGCTTTCTGTTATCTTTTAATTTTCTGAGGAGTCTGCATAGGGTTTTTCATAGCCACTGTATCAACCTTGTTTTCTAACAACAGTGTATGTTTTCTACAACCAGAGCTTATTGTCTCCTGTCCTGTGAATGGGAGTGATTCTTACTACAGTTGAGATGCTTTAAAGTGATGTTTCCTCTTAGTTCCTCGTGATTCTTGATGTTGAACATTCTTCCTGTCACTTGTTTGTTCTATATTGCACTACCAGGCAGGTAAATGTTATTTTTATATGGTCTGTGATTTGTATCTTGAGTATTCCAAGCTTTTGGGCTAATATCCACTTATCAGTGGGTGTATATCATACACCATGTTCTTTTGTGGGTTACCTCATTCAGAATAATATTTTCTAATTCCATTCATTTGCCTAAGAATTTCATGATGTCATAGTCTTTAATAGCTAAGTAATACACCATTGTGTAGATGTACCACATTTTCTGTAAATATTGCTCTGTTGAAGGACATCTGGGTTCTTTCCAACTTCTGAAGCTCAAAAAGAAGGAAGACCAAAATGTGGGTGCATCAGTCCTTCTTAGAAGGGGGAACAAAATACTCACGGGAAGAAATACAGGGACAATGAGTGGAGCAGGGACTGAAGAAAAGGTCATCTAGAGACTGCTCCACCTGAGGATCCATGCCACACATAGCCACCAAACATAGTGACTATTGCTGATGCCAAGAAGTGCTTACTGACATATTGATGTTTCCTGAAGACACTGCCAGAGTCTTACTGATACAGATTAAGATGATTGCAGCTAACAATCAGATTGAGAATGGAGACCCCAATGAAGGAGTTAAAGAAAGGACTGAAGAGGCTGAAGAGGTTTGCAACTTCATAGAAAGAGCAACATTATCAACCAACCAGATCCTCAGAGCTCCCTGGGACTAAACCACCAACCAAAGAATACACATCGGGGGAGACTCATGGCTCCAGCTATATATGTAGCAGAGGATGACATTGTCTGGCATCAATAAGAGGAGAAGTCCTTGGACCTGTGAAGGCTCTATTCTCCAGTGCAGGGGAATATCAGGGTGTTGAGTTAGGAGTGGATGGGTTGGAGGGGGAACATTCTCATAGAAGCAGGGGACAGGGGAAAGAGAGAGGGCAGAACCAGGAAAGGGGATAACATTTGAAATGTAAATACATAAACTATCCAATAAAAAATATGCAAGAGAATCTCATTTTTAAATTTTTGCTTTCCTATGTGTTCTATTTTTCTTTCACTCTTTTTTAATTTAACCATTAACAGGTAAATAATCTTTACCATTTTTTTATTATTTCCTCTGGGGTCAGGTAATGCTAAGTTCGTTATAGCCTCAACTTTTTGTGTTTGTTTTTATCATCTGAGTTTTTAACTGAGAAAATACTGTACCAAGGCCAAGATCATAGAGGTTTTACACTAAATTCCATAATGTCAGGTCTTAAATTTAAGTCTTTTACCCATTTTTATTTTAGTCTTATATGATGTAGAGTAAGGTGTTATTTTCACTCTTTTACATAAGGATGACTACTTTCCACACGATAGTGAAATACTATCTTTTCCCTCATTGTTCCTATTACACTGACAAGAAATTAATTGAATCTGCTTCAGCTTATTTTGATTTTCAATTATAGAGTTGAAGATAATACTAGAAACCTTTAAAAAATTCCGTACTACCAATCCTTAACTTTCTACGTTCCCATATTACGAATGTCATCTTTCTCCGACCAAAGATTGTGTTAGAAAGAGAATGTGAATATTTTCATGTCATTTTGTCCTTGAAATAATATTCTACAAACAAAAAAACTGTTGGCCTTTACATCAGTCTGTAAGGCACATGACTAAACAAAGGACCAGCTCAGTTTTTGTTCTAACCAGCTAAAGTACAGTGTTGTTATGGAGTCTGCAAAACAGATTTGCAAAGTCTCTGTTTCCTAAAAGCTTCCTCAGCTGCTTATTTTTTTTAAATACTTTACGCCATCACATTCACATGCACATCTTTACAGCCACCACTCTGCCTCAGGCACTTTCTGGTGTCAGAGGCTACCATCTGGAAGGTGGTTGTGTGTAGTAAATGAGTTTTAACAGTAACAATTGTGTTGCCTGCCTCCAGAGGGAAGAACCCCTAACTGAAAAAGATTCGCATTGCATTTTGCAGTAGCTGAGTCTACCCTACCTATTTGCTACATACTAACTCACCACCAGCTGTTTTATATACACTCTTGGCTCCCCAGCTGAGACAATTAAGGGAACAAGATTTGGCATTCTATATAAATATGAAATAAGACTCTGGAGCTGTTTTTATGTTGGCAGAACATTGGGTTAAAAAAAAAAAACGAATCTTGGCTCCAGAAGGAAGACTTCTTAATCTTCCACACAATGATCAGGGAAGGAAAGGTAGTTGGTAATAGGACAATGTGAGAAGTGGGAGACTGCATCTTAGCAAAATATTGTTGATTACATTAAATACTGAAAGGAGCTACACCCCATGGAACAGGGTAGGGTAGAAAATGTTAAATGTTTAGAGGGTCCTGCAAATTGGGTATTTTGCTCTCTATTGTTTGTCTATACACTGCATTTAGAAACACACACACATACATACACACACATACAAACACACATACACACACGTGTGTGATATATATATATATATATATATATATATATATATATATATATATATAACTTCGTAATCACACCCAGATGTCTATTTACACTATGCACTAGGTTATTTTGCCTGAGTTGCTTCTAAGCAAATGAAATAGTAAAAAAGGCATTTTGAAAAGATGACTGGGATAAGAATGTGTTTAGCTTCTTAGCTAAACAAGACTAAAAAGAGTGTGTTAATTTAACCACAATATTATGTCATGAATATTTTCATCTTTTTTATGTTTTTTTCTTCTACCAACTATATATCAAACTCCACGAACATTATTGTACTAATTCTGGTTAGAACTATTGAATATTTGCTTTAAGTTTCATATAATCAACATATCCTTGAATAATGAAAATTAGCACATTTTCTTTTTCATTTTAAATAATAAAAATGTTTAAACTATTTTAGTCAGGATAATATTTTTTAATGAATAGCTTACTTTAATTGCTGGGAGATTCCAAAGCTCACTCTTATAGACTTATAGAAATAAGTGTTTACTTAATGTCTACATAAGATAAACATGTTACAACTGGAAAAAAACAAAATTCTTGATTTTGTCATCAATTGCTTGAGCCTTCATTTAATAAAATGCACCTCTTAGTTTTTAAAAATTTAACGCATCTAATTCTTTAAAAAATTATATTACTCAATTATCAAACCTAAAATAGCAGTGCTACTCTTTCCTCCTAACTGTTCTAGACAAACAATACAAAATTTTCCTAATGAGGATTTAGCAGTGCACTGCCTCCAAATGTGTGAATTCAGACAATGTGTTTAAGTGGATTTTAGTGCCACATCAAGAAAAACTACTTTTCTCTTCCAAAGAATGACAATATAATAATTCAACTGACAGTGACAGAAAGAAAACTGAAAAGAGAAAAAAAATGGAAGGAAGGAAGGTAGGAAGGTAGGAAGGTAGGAACTTAGGAAGGAAGGAAGGAAGGAAGGAAGGAAGGAAGGAAGGAAGGAAGGAAGGAAGGAAAGAAAGATTATCAGACAGAACACCTGTCGCTACTTTTGCATGCTGTATGTGATTTGTCTTTTTTTTTTTTCATGTTATGCTTAACCCACACCGCAAGTGTAACATTTTACAGACGAAGTTGTACCCCATCTAGTATGCACAGCTATGTCTTTAGGACTCCACTGAAAAATAGAAAAGTATGATTAACTGATATACAAAAGTTTAGAATTTCAAATATAAGTAATCCTTTATCTTAATAAATACCATCTTAAACAAATATGGCAGTGTTGAAGTTAGGTCCCGTTCTCCTTCCCAGTCATATGCTCCCAGAAATAATACTCAGACTCAAAATATTTTCACAAGTTCCTTAGCTATATAGTTAGGCACTCGTCTCACTCGAAACCATAACTTAAAATAACCTGTTTATTTTAACCTACATTCTGATCATGGCTGATTACCTGTGCTCAGGATTCTGACTTGTTACATCCTCATTGTACTTTTCTGCTTAATTATAACAGAATTCTTTCTGCCTTCCGGCTGTCCCACCTCTATTTCCTTAAGCCGTAGACCATAATCTTTTTAAGTGAAAGGAGGTTGTGGGTCCACGTGTACCACCCCAGGACACGGCTGCTGGGGAGGCAAAACACAGGGAGCTTGCCTGTGCCTATTCCACACTGCAGCCATAGGGTGCTGGGCTGTGGGAAAGTGCTGAGACACCGCTCCAGGGGGTGGGAAAAAGTAGTCCAAGACACTGACTGAATGGGGGGCAGGAGGGGCAAAGCTGGTGTTCTCTGATCCCTGGGTATTCAACACTGGGTGTCCCACAGAGGAATTAGAAGTGAAATATGGTGTTCCACAGGCCCATAATGAGGCCTGAACCATTTGGGGCCCACCGGTTGAGATTGGCATCTAGCATAGAGCTAGGGCAAATGGGAATTCTTGCATAGCTCTTTAAATTGACCTTCCCTTGGCAGCGGTTGTCCGGAAGCAAATAGTGGCCTTCTATGGGAGGCTTAGGCTGGGCCTCTGTAGGTGAAGGCCTTCTCCATGTACCTCCATGGTGGCTCTTGATGAAAGAGACAGTCTATGTTTATCCATACCATTTATTGACTGTTCATCTTGGAAAGTGGTCTATACCAACTTCTCAGGGTGGACCAGAGATTAAATAATTTGGCTGGAAGGAATGTCCAGGAAGGGAAGCTTATTGGCTAAACTCCCAAGGCCCCAAGGTACCTCATCAACACGGATAACTCTGTTTTGGACTACTTGTCCTTCTTGGGCAATCTGGCATGTATTCCAGTCCAGGAATTTGACAGGGAGCGGGGAGATTCATACTGTCTCAGGTGGGTGGGTACCCGAGTTTTTGGGGACTCAGACCTGTTCTACCTTGCCAAGTATCCTATCATGGTCTATAGACCAATAGCTCCGCCTTTTCTTCTTATTAAGGAAAGGTGTCATTGCAGTGAAAATTTGGGGTGGGGTGACAGCATCAAAATAGGCCAGAGGGATAAGGAGGCTTAGGGGCTAGGGAGACAAGGAATTATTGAACCAATTAATTTTTCAGTAGATTTCACAGTTTGTGATGGTATTAACATCAGTTTTAAACAACATTTGATTTATGTACATAGACATCACATTTTCTTATTGTCATGTAAATTCCCCCAAGTTTGGTAGCCATTTGGCTTTGGCAAGAGAGTTCATCTGTCACTGAAAGGTCCCACCACATCTGTCATTTTTGGGTCTTAGCTGCCATCTGTGGGTCTCAGTCAGCATCTGTCTTGGAAATCCAGTCAAAGACAGCTTCATTGCTCCAGGCAGGGTTAAGGAGATGGCCCATAGACCTCTGCTCCTTCATTCCTGACACCTCTGTGTGGTACCCAGTGACCCCCTCAAAGCTGTGTCTCAGTATTTCCTTACAGCTTGGCACAATAAATACAACAGCAGGAGCTCAGTCCAGGTTTCCAAGTGTGGCCTTTCCATCCCCAGAGATGAGGCAGAACTCAAGGCCACAGGTGATGCATGCATACATTACACAAGACATTCTGTCTAGAAGTTGACCTCTGGGCCCCACAAATTTTAGGCTATCATACAGTACATAGTCAATTTAGTCAACTCTAAACAAATTTCCAGTGTGACACATTTCCAGTGCATAACGCCATGGAGCAATGATTCTTATTTCTAAAGAGAATAATGAAAAATGACAAGAAAAACTCAACTCATAGCAATGTTAAAAATTTGTAATTCTATTTTTAATGTACTGGATTGATGACAGCATTATCTGAGCCCAAATAGAACTGACTGACTCTCAAGCTATATTTCTAACTCCAATCTCCTGTAACATAGGTGTCTTTTCCCTTGTGATAGATCCAGATCATGCTTACAGCTTTGCTATGCAGACCAACATTCTACCTTGAACACATTTCCAATAATGTGTGGTCTCCTCTGAGACTTAAGCTTCATCCTCCCTGCTTCAGGCATTGGCCAATGAGGACCCTTTTGAGGGAATTCTACCTTTTTGCATTTTACCTATTTTCATGATGTATTTTTGTTTGTTTGCTTGTTTGATTTGGTTTTCTTTCCTGAACCTTAGCCAATGTATCTATTTTATAACTCTGATGCCTGAAAAATCACAATGCCCTATATGACACCAATTTTTGCTGCCATCTCAAGAGGTCCTCTTGTCCCATAGCTGCTGCAGTCTTTGGTGTTTGTCTGGCAGATCTTCAGAAAACATTTCTTAGGTGTCCTGTTTTAGCACAAAGCTGCTTCAGGCATTCTGTTTTCAAGAACTCTTCTTTGAAAGGAACATATTACAAGTGCTATTTGTGTTATTGTGTGTTGGACACTTCGATGCTTGGGTCCTATCCTAGAGGTACCTTTCCCTTTCTTTATTGCAATACATGATGTTTTTCCCCTCTTATGGTCCTGATCCCTTTAAGATATACTACATTCGTCTTTACCTGTCATGTAAGCTAATTATGATATGTTCATATGTACAGCAAATGGAACCCTGTCACCAGACAGAGACCGGGAAGGTTGAGTAGGTTCAGAAATGCCGGTACACTCAGACCTAGGATGGCAGGAGTTTCAACCACTCCTGAGCCTAGCTCCTGTCCTGGAGCACTCACATGAGGAAGACCCCACAAGGGAAGATTGTGACCTCTAATCACAAAGCATGGAGTTCTGCAGTCAATGAGGTATCTAGGTGGCTGACAGAGGGTTTAGCCAATAAGCTTTTCTTCTCGAAATTTTTTTCTGCTACAGGTATTTTGGAAATCTTTAAGAGTTAGATCCTTGCTGGAGGAAGAGTAGCACTAGGACCAGGCTTTAGAGTTTTAGCAGGTCCCTCATCTTTTTTTTTTAAGTATAGAATAGAGTTTATTTAGGGTACAGGGAGGGGAGATGGGGGTAGTAGAGAAAGAGAGGGGAGGGAGAAGGGAATGGGAGGAGGGGGAGGGGGAAGGAGAGGGAGAGAGAGAGAGAGAGAGAGAGAGAGAGAGAGAGAGAGAGAGAGTTTCCTATATGTAAGTAAAATGTATCAAGTAGTGTTCTAATTCTATAGTAATGGCTTCTTTGTTGATTGCTACAGTTTCCCACCAGGAAGGACTCTGTCACTCTGGAAGGTGACCCAAAATAAATCCTTTATCACCCTAAGTTACTTTCTGTTAGGATGTTAAACCACAGGGTCAGAAAAGAAAGTAACATAAAGACCTGTTTTATCTATTTCACAAGTCACCTGACAGAAGTTATGAATGGGGTGTGGTTACTTTGGAGTCTCCTTTGAGGAATATCATCATGTTAGGATGACTGGGTTTTTCTATGGAACAAGAATTGTGTGGCAGGGGATTCTTAGGCTTGTCTCAGGAAGCAGAGAGATGACTCAAATTGTTCATGGTACACAAGAACCATTCCGCATGATCTATTCATCCTCCCTAGCTTATGATCTAAAATGTTTCATTCTCGCCATGTAATACCAACATATGCTGGTCAGATATTCAAAAATATGGGCCTGTGTAGGGGGAACTTTATAGCCAACACCCAAAAATAACAAAAATTAAACCATTACTGGTCCTTAAAACTTTATTGCTTAATTTTTACATAATATTTATTACATGCTCTTAAAATAGTACACTTAATTTATTATTATTTGGGGGTAACATACCTGATGTGCAAAAAGACATGAGGAATTCAATTCTTTCCAATGTGGGGAATCTAAGGATCAAATTCAGTGGTCCCATTTGGCAGTAGCTGGCCTAATTTACTAAGCTATCTTGCCAGCGGTCATTAATACACTCTTACCCAACTTTGGACACTGGGACAGAAAGTACACTCCTTAGGCTTCATTTTATAAATAGTTTTGCACACTACATGCAAACAAAGATTGAACAGCATGATTCAGTTAACATAAACTAGAATAAAGAATGTTATCTGGAAATTCACAGATAAATTTAAGTCCAAAGAAAAACAACTATGTGGTATCAGAGATATTTATTATATCCACAATCAGAAATTAATACAAATGCTTTTCTCTACATCATGTTTGGTAAACATAAGCTGTTCGTTACTGATATTAGCTATGCTTATCAGCCAAGTGTAGATTAATCTACTAAAATCCTTTATTCTCCGCATGACTTTGTACTTCCTCTCAGGTCAATGTCAGTGACATGGACTTCGGGTTATAAATATGTTGATCATTAATGAGCAGCTTTCTAGAGTGTTCACAATTTTATGAATAAAAATTCTTATTTTCAATTATAAAAGATTAAAGGTAATTAAGCAGAATACTTTTTCTGTATTGAGTGAAAGTATCCTGCCAATTAATACACAAAAGCATGTGATTTATAAATAGGTAGTGATAGTAGAAAATTATGAATCTTTAATGTTACGAAAAAGCAACAGTATGCATGTTATGCATTTTTGTGATATTAATAATTTTTTGTCTTTCTGACCAATTTTCATTGACCTTCACAGACATTCTATCAAAAATTATCTAATTATTATAGACAAATTTTATTACTGTGAATTGCTCTAAAAGTAAGCTAGATGGTGCTAGAGAACATTATTCTGTTTATTATGTGGTACTATTTATAATATAATTTTTTTGCAGGTGAAAATGAGTAGGAACTTTCAGCTCCTTACATTGACCATCAGGTGGATACTTCTCAATAAATCAAACAAGGAAAGTTTACACTCAGGTAGACTCAATAATGGGTTGAAGGTAGGCTTAATTTTGCTTAATATTAGCTAGGTCTACTCTGTCAGTATATACATTTCAGTGTACACTGTTTTTCTTTTTTACATCAAAAGCTCAAGGAAAGGAGAATATTGAATGATCTTGAAACTTTAACCTAATAAACTTTAGCATGATAAAACAATGCAATATTATCACTAAATATCAATGTTGTTAGACATTAGGCTGTTCTTCAGTTTACTATTCTTTGAAATTCAAAACACAGTCATAGCAGGTTTTGTAAGGAATTCATAGAAACTTTCTCCATGTTCTTTCTCAAATTTTTTTTTTTTGGTGAAAATAGTTAAAAAAATCCTGATGACAATTCTTACTATGTCCAAGAGGTAAGAAAACTTGTTGCAGAAGTAAAAATGTGAACAAAAACACATCCATCCATCCGAGGGAATTGCAAAGTGCAAAAAAATTGGGAGCAGATGGATCAGTTTTGGTGTTAAGGCTGTGGCAAAATAATTTCTGAGTGGTGACTTTTTTTTTCCATTCAAACCATGTACCACAGACCATCCCAGAAGTTTAAAATCAAATATACAGATTAGGCTGGGTTGAAAAGTTAATCATGTAAAGCACAACTGAAGGATTTACATTTCACCCAGCAGCATGTACCATATGCATGCTAAAATATCTGAAGACTAGTTAATTAAAAGGAAGATTGAATACATTTAGCATTAAGAAACATGTAATTATAGCAATATCCCGAAATGGTTGATTTACTTAATGAGAAGCAGTTTAGCAAGATGAACTGTTACAATGTGGAGACTAAGATTAGAGTTCCATATTACAAATTCTCTTTGTGTCTTCTACCTACAAAGCCATCTTTTTCGAACTTAAAAATGATGAGAGACAAAATTACCAGGAGCAATCTTTGATCTCTATGAATTACTTTATTGTTTGTAGAGTTCAATATATTAAGTATGTAAGCATTTTATTTATCATGGACTCTACTAAAGTATTAAGCCCGTCATGGGTAACAGTTCTGTACCATTGTCATAACACTGATCTAAGTAGTGTTAAGTAAAGGAGAAAAAAACAAGTAAACAAACAACAAACAAAAACACTAATTAATATTAGCAAAGATAAGTCAGAAAACTATAAGCCACATTATTACATCATGGTTATTTAGAAGCAAGCAATGAAAAAGAAAAGCAAATGTTCTCCAAACATTGCCTAAATATAGATTAATAAGTGCATTCCATGTAACAGAAATCTTAGAAATTTTATTACGTTATAGTGCTTCTGTAATGGAACAAGATATGATTATCATTATAAATCATATACTTTCTAACTGCGTTTACTTCAACTATATCCAAAATTTAACATCCTTCTCCTTTGAAACCTTCAACATCGTACCAAATTTTCACTAAGCCAATATTTGTGAGGGAGCACTTTTCTCCTCTCGCCCTGTGAATTACTTTACCTCATAGAGGACATACATCACAGGGTCCTGTGAAAAATAAGAAAGGCCTAAGCTGAGGACTAGCTTTTAGAAATACATAGCACATCATTCATGTTTTTGTACATTTCTTTTTTTTTTTTTTTCAGAGCTGGGGACCGAACCCAGGGCCTTGCACTCGCTAGGCAAGCGCTCTACCACTGAGCTAAATCCCCAACCCCGTTTTTGTACATTTCATTTAGCACCAACTTAATTGTTATCATCATCATTGTTAATCATTATTATCATTTTTATTACTTTTCAAAATGCTTTTCAGAAGTCCCCAAGCAACCAGGAGGTTTAGGTGTTCCCAGTGTTTCCTGGTATAACTCGTTTCTATTCAGCCAGTATGTAACGTAGAAATATCCTAGAATATAAATCTTTTGATTAAATTACACCATGGAACAAGAATAAATGTTCTGAAAATGCCATTAAAGTCTCTTGTCAGAAGACCAAGTTAATTGACAGGGTGGCATAGCGAGATGGGTCAAACTGAAGTAAGTGAGCCCAATGTGTGAGTTACTTTTGCAGAAAAGTACTCTGTTAATCAATAGAAAGTACACTGTTACATTAGGGTCATACTAGTCCTCTCCGTTTACCACAGATTCACGATTAAGTCTCATTGGAAAAAAAATTACAAGACAATGCTCGAAGCTATGTGATTCCAGTAGAAAGATTTAAAAAATATCCTAAAGTTTAAAAAGAAAACAAAATTTTATATTGCATTTTTTTCTCAGATCTGAATTTGAGTCTCATGACAGAGACTTTGAAGGGAACTGAAACACAAGAGGAAGAGTGTGACATACCTTCCTCTCTTGCTATACATCTGACATTTTTTGAGACTGGTTCTGTTATTTAAACTGAGGTTCACCATTTCAATCATGACAGACAAAGGAGCCACAGAATTCTTCTGCCTCTGCATCCACATATCCTCTGAACCCCACATATGAACCATGGTGCTATGTATTTCTGGTGGTATTGGAAATCAAACTTCAGGTCCGTAGTCTTGAGCCACAGGTATTTGAGCCACTGAACAGTCACTCTTCCCTTATTTCTTAAATTTCTTCTTGTTGACATGGGATCTGTCTGGTCAGGACATGTTAATTGGCCTTGAAGTGAGGACACAGTGTTCAGTAGCTATCTTGCTGTAGACTCGTTGTCCCTAGCCTGTTTGCACCTCAAACCTTCAGCTAGTCAACGCACTCATTTGTTACCTCGCTATTTATTTTCTTTAAGAATTTTTCCCTGACAGTCTTGACATGGACAATTTATTTGAATGATAGGTTTTGGAGAAAGCTTATATACCTACTCTCCTACAAGTCCAGTGACATGACCTTTGCAAATATGTTTGAATGTGCTAAATTACTAGCTCCCACATCTTTTTTGTCATTTTAATTATTTTCAATAAATATGTAATATAGCTCCACTTATGAAAAAATAATATGAAAGTCACTATTAGAGTTTGGAAGGAAGTGTGTGTGTGTGTGTGTGTGTGTGTGTGTGTGTGTGTGTGTGTGTGTGAGAGAGAGAGAGAGAGAGAGAGAGAGAGAGAGAGAGAGAGAGAGAAATTATCATATTTACAGTCCATCCTGATCCTGGGAAAGCCTTTGAAGCATATTGTTTTGAGTTTAGAATAAAGCATATCTGCTCATAGAGAATGGCCATATAATAATTCAGCCATGGGGTGACAATATATACAAAAGTACATGTGTAGGATATTCCAGTGGTACGACCTGTCAGTGCAGTCTTTATACAGGAAGGCAGATTGATTTTAGGGGAAATGATGTTTCTCTCTAGTTTACTACATACCTTACTGATAGTGCCCATTTTGAAAACTAAGCAAGGTCAGTTCGGTATTTGTACAAAAAGAATTCCATCATCGCCTGTGTCTTTTGGAAAGACCAAAAGCCTATATCATTGTTCTGTCTGTTTTTATCTCTTTCTTCTCTTTCTGTCTGTTTCTCTATTTATGTCTAAGTTACTCAGACATATTATGAGTTGCTTCCACTTTTCTTATTCTATTCTACTGATGTAAAAATCATAACAAAAAGAACACAATTAGAAATTTTAAAGGTATTTAACAATTAAGGGTATGTGTGCATGTGCCTCTGTTTTTGGATGTGTCTCTATAGATGTATGACAATGGTCACCAGGAGTCAGGACCCAAGGAAAGAGATTTAGCAATTGTATTCTCTCTCCAGCTCCCCCATTTCTTAATTTAAGTTTTACAATTTTTTAACTTACTTTTTGAGATTATAATATAATTACAAAATTTTTCCCTTTTCTTCCCTCCGTCTAAGCCAGCCCATATAGCCCTTTTTGCTCTCTTTCAAAATCATGGCCTCCTTTTACATTAATTGTTATTACATGCATTATGTATGTACATACACATTCCTAAAAATATCCCATTCTGTCTATAAAAATGTTGCTTGTAATTATGTTTTTGATAATGACTATTTGGAACTGACTAATCATATTGGTGTACTCTTCTGGGTGCAAATTCATTTCCCCCCTTCAACAGTCTTTAACTGGCTGTAGTTCTTTGTGTAGGGGTGAGCTCTGCTCACTTCCCCTTCGAGTATGGCTTGTCTGTTGGTCTTGCTTTTGTACAGCTCTTGCGTCATCAGTTGTGTTGGTGACATTTTATTCTCTTTATTTATTCCAACTGATAGAGAGTATTAGAGACAGTCACAACTAATCAAAATGCAAAATTGTGGATCATAGCTGCAATGGATAATTCTATGAAATATTTCCATACTTAACGCTCAGGAAACAGTTCAGAGGAGATTTTTAAGAGCTCGAGGATCAGGGAGCTTGCTGTGAGTCTGTGTCTCCTATTAAATTCATAAATAGTTTTAAAAATAATATTCTCTGCCATACAATTTTTAGTTTCTTTATCTTTTAAGTGTAACTTCAAATCAACTAGATTGTGCCTTGCCTATGTAACACATGGTGTTTGCTAATGACTGTGTTTAAAATCACAAACATGAGGTTCAGTTCTAATTTTCAGTTCTAATTGTATTCGGAATTTGCTTCAGAAGATCTCGGAATAGTTCACATAAGCAAATAGAAGTATGCATTCATGCATACTATTCTTAAAATAAGACTTCTTTAAACATAACAAACTCTGCACAGAGCCAATTCCTAAGCTAGACATTACTACAAGTGCTACACTGTGCTTACAAGCTGCAAAGAGCAGTCAAGGCTTGTTTTATTCCGATATGTTTGTTGTTTGCGGACAGGGCCTAGCTCTGTATCTCTAGTTGTTAAATTTACCATGTCACTCTAGCTGACTTCAAATTGGTGGCAATCCTTAAATCCTGGGGTTCCAGGTGCGTGCAACAACACTTGCTTTAAAATCTTTAACAGTGCAAAAAAGGTGTTGCTTCCACTTTGTCATTAGCTTTAGAGTCTGCGAAGACCCTTTCAGGTTCATTTCATAGTTTTTGAAATACTAGGCTCTCCAAAGAAGTGTGATTCCTTAATCACACTGCCATAAAGTCCCACACGACAGCTTAGAATATTTAATGCTGTATTAATAAAACATCAAACTACAAAAAAAATGCTAAATCACATTGGTAAGCTGTGTTCTAAAATGACGTATTACTTTGAAACTTCAGTGTCCGTAATGAATTTATTGTCATAACGAACTACTGCACATTACACAACCGTGGGCAAAACAGGAACTGGGAAAGGAGAACAATGGTAGATACAGAAGAGTGAGTAATCATCAATAATGAACAAATATATTTCCCCATTGTTGTTTATATTTTATTTAGCTGACTCCTAAAGATAGGCCTGCAAGCATAGTTTGAGCAAACTGTCTCTTTGATTCTTTTCTCTGAAATCCCTCTTTATCCTTTCCCCCCTAGAGCATACAGGCCAACCTTGGTGTTATTTCTCATCTAAAGTTTTCTGTAGTCAGAGCCACACCTCAGGGTTGTGCCCCAGAAAGAAATGGCAGGAGAGAACATGGTACTGTCAAATTCAATTTCAATTTCCCAGACTGGCTGCACTGTTTAAGTATTCGCCATCCACATTCCTGTGATCAAGTTTCTCTCTAACCTCACTGTCATTTGTTGGTATTATTTAATATCAAAGTCATTTTGTGGATAACAATACCATACTGTGTTTTTCACTTACAGTTTTCTTGACGGGGGATGATATTGAAAATCTCTCAGCAGTATTTTCTCATCAATGTATTTATTTATTTTTAGACGTTCAAAATTATCAAAATAACATTGACTCTATGGATTCTAGTTAAATAGGGATTTGCTATATCAATAAATTATTTGCCAGTTTTGGTTGTTTTGAATGTATTGTTCCTCTGATCCACCCCCTACACACACACAATGTTCTCCTCCTCATCCTATTTTTAACAGTTCCCTCCCTCCTTCCACCCCTGTCTGATGTATATTTTATTTCACGTACTAAGTAAGATCTAATCCTCTTTTGGGCTCTCCCTGTTATGTGCCTTGTTGGGTCTGTGGGCTTCATCATACGTAGTTTGTACTTTATGGATAATATCAGTGAGTACATGCTATGCATTTCCTGTTGGGTCTGGGTTACCTCACTCAGAAAAGTATTTTCTAGTTCCATCCATTTGCCTGAAAAATTTATGATTTTTTTTGCTCTTAGTAGCTGAGTAGTATAGCATCATGTAAATGAACCATATTATTTTTATCCATTCTTCAGTTGAGGGACATCTGGGTCATTTCCAGTTTCTGGCTATTACTAATAAAGGTGATATAAACTTAATTGATCAAGTGTCTATTGTAGTAAATATTTTTTTTCCGGGGCTGGGGACCGAACCCAGGACCTTGCGCTTCCTAGGCAAGCGCTTTACCACTCAGCCAAATCCCCAACCCCTATTGTAGTAAATATTAAAAATAAGGGCCTTTTGGCCCGTGCTTGCACTGGCACCATTGGGCCACATGGCACTGAGGGGTACTTTTATCTCAGCGACTCCATGCTACCCCCAAATACTCACAGACCCAGGCGGTCCACAAGCCGTTCCAGCATGGGACTTTGCCATGCTGGTACCTACAGTTAGTTCTGGCACTGGAGGACCATACGGAACTAACCATAATTTATCTCAGGTTAGTATCTCCCAGAAGCTCTGTACTAGTTACAAACTCTCTGGTTCCAACTACTGGGTAAAATCAGAGCTCTAGAAGTTCAACACGGGGCTGGCCTATCATGGTTCCCTGCCATGGACTCTGCCCACACTCCCAGCAACTGCCCCCTAGTAGTTAAAGTATAAATTCCTAACTACCTGGTGAAATCATGACTCAATAAGCTGTAATTTATCAATCAGATTTATGTGTTCAATTCTCAATGCACAATACAATGAACTCACAACTAATTGATAAAGATATAAACCACCTACCTAGATAAGATAAATTTACTTACAGAAATTCATCCCTTAAGAAATACACATAACTTTCTAGGGCCATTTACAACCACCCGGATCTCGAGGTATGGTAGAGCAGGTTTGGGGTATATACCTAGGAGCTATATTATGGTTTGTATATGCTCAGTCCAGGCAGTGGCACTATTAGAAGGTGTGGCCCTGTTGGAGTAGGGGTGGACCTGTAGGAATGAGTAGGTCCTTGTTGGAGAAGGTCTGTCACTGTATGCGCTTCAAGACCCTCATCCTAGCTTCCTGGAAGCCAGTATTCTGCTAGCAGCCTTCAAATGAAGATATAGAACTCTCAGCTCCTCCTGCACCATGCCTGCCTGGATGCTGCCATACTCCCACCTTGATGATAATGGATTGAACCTCTAAACATACAGGTTCAGCCAGCCTCAATTGAATGTTGTCCTTTATAAGACTTGCATTGGTTATGGTGTCTGTTCACAGCAGTAAAACCCTACTAAAACAAGAAGGGTCTTGAGGTAAAACTCCTACTAATTTTCTGAGAAACTGATAAATTTTTATTTATGTTTAACAATATTTAAGAATGATAAATTAATATATATTCCTTACAAACATTCACAATCGTTTCTTCCAGCTTTCTGAAATGTTCAGGACATATGTATGTCTCTAGTTACTCCATTGAACACCAGATATCCTTGCATTATTCGAGAAACTTGGAATGTATGAATCAAACTTTTCACTATTTGCCAGTCTCCAGTACGTACTCCCCACAATGCTTATATGGCCAAATTTGTAACATTTCACCTGTGAGTTAGATACTGTGGGACTTGTCATTCTGCATTTCATAGTACAAGATAATGTGTTAACTGTTTTCAGAATATGAGTAAAATTTCAAGAACTGTATATACAGTATTTATGTCTTTAAAACATTATCTATTCATTTAGACAAATTGCAGAACTTCCTAACCAAGTTGCAGAACAGAAAAAAATATTTTGTTTATTCTTTGGCCTCCGCTTACTTGAAAAAAAGCAGCAATTCAAAATATTTTCATATATTGGAGGAATGCTTAACCTGATCACCATAACTAGCAGATGCTGGTGATGAGAACATATGGTTTCTTCATAGCACCTACAGTAAACTTTCAAACCTTTCCATGTGTCTCCCTTTTCATTTCTCGTGAAGTAGTCTATGCTAGATTTTGTGCTTCAACATTCCATTGCTACGCTTATGATCTACTAAGCAGGAAGAGACTTCTCAACGTCTTCATCAGTCTTACAGGAAACAATCAGAGAAAATGATGGACTTGTCATCAATAGTCACCAATTATAAGTTAATCCTTTGAATACTGGCTGCTTATTTAACATCAATGCTATTCTGTTAAATGAAAGGGACAAAAATCAATGATTTTATGCTATGGTTTTGTTGACCTGACGAAATGTTAGAAATCAATAGAGTTGAATGCCGGTTGAGGTAACACAGGTGTGCCGTGAGAAGTGACGACATGAAGAAAGGACTTTGTGAGGCTTCAGCAGGATCAGCATAGACAGAGCTGATGGGCTCTGTCTTCCTGAGTTAGAAGCTGAGCTTTCATCATTAATTTAAGAAAGTCCCTGAGTGTCATTTCAACCATTAAATACACTATAAATATAATTGAAAATAAAAGTTGATAATCATATATTCAACCACATGAATTTAATATGCATTTTAAGCAATAAAATTGTGGGCTTATTAGTAAATATACCTCAGAAAATTTAAAGTAACTAGATATCCTAATAAAGGTTTAATTTTTATTTTGGTGCATTAAATGATATTTAAATGGGTTCTACAATTGGGAAGTGAATTAGATAATTAATTTTGTCTATAATTTTACTTTAGATTGAACTTGGATAAATATGCTTTCAGCATAGCTATAAATCAGTTATAAATTTAAGATGTTTCAGCAAATATTTCATGTGAAATATATTTAATATGAATGTGGTGTATATTTTAGATTAGCATATATTTGCAAATAACGTTGAATAAAGATGATTAGGCTATCTTTCCATTTAATGGATGAAATTTAAAACAGCCCATACACATTTATACAAAATGTAAAAGACTTTTCTTTCGATATCATGGTATTCAGGTTTTAATAAATAGACATGCAAATTAGACTATTTGTTAAAAATGTGGCATAAGACTTAGATTAAGCAAATAAATAAATATCATGTCACATTGCCTTGATGTAAATATGTTTTTGTTTTTTACTTTTTGAATGCTTGCATGCTACGTCTGCCTTCATGGAGCCTGATGTATGAGCTCATGAGCATACATGCTGTCCATGGTTACCTCACACTTCAAACTGCGTTTTTAGAAATTCAGTATTAGCCTTCCAAGTTGCCAACACAAGACATTCTTTGTTATAACTTATATTGAAATCTATACACTTGATCCTACCACAATCATCCTCTCTGTTTAATAGTTTAATTGAGTTATCAGATCATTTTGTGTTTCTGTTATTACTATCTAATGATCATTAGATCTACTAATCATTAGCCAAAAATTCAATGCCTAGATGGATCAGACATAACAAATCACATATGATCATTTTCTTGGGCACTCTTGAAAAAAAATATATATATATATTTCCTGTATCAAGATTTATCAATGGAAACAAATGTTTAATTAATAAAGCATATGTCAAAATATAAGCCAAACACTATAGTAAAAGAAAATCAATAACACTGAAGGTAAAAGGCAAATATCAAAATTTGACAAAATTTCAGTGAGGATGTACAGTGTCACAAACATGAGCAACTAAATCCTCAAGTCACAATTATCAAGATGATGTGCACTAAATCATGCAAAGATGAAATAAAGCAAATTGTGTTTTTAATGTTTCCGTGAATCTGCTTTATCCTCGTTATCAATATCTCCATTATTGTGGGATTTGAGATCACTGATAAAACAATAAGATAGTCATTATCAATCATAACCTATAGAGCAAGTTACATCTGTGGTATTAATAATATCAGATTCAGGATAGTCTAAGGGGCAAGCTTCTACTATAACACTGTCATTCATTTACAACTTTAAAATTCACAGTTATGTTTATTACTTGGCCCTATTCTCAATCACCTGAAATGATCTTTCATCAAAATCCACAGTTTTATCTTCTTATAACATAAGCATGCAACAATAAAATCTTTTCAGTGTTGCTTCCACTTATCAAATAAGCATTACATTTTCTTCCATGTTTAGCCATTGATTGTATAAGAATTTTCATCCACAAACTCAGCTGCTCTGGCAAGAGATAACATCCAATGACCTTAGGTCTCTGCTATCCAGCTGAAATACAGACATACCTTTAATCCCAGGAGACAGAGTCAAGCAGAACTGAGTTGAAGGCCAGCCTGGTATAGAGCAAGTTTCAGGTAAAGAAAAGCTTACGTCCAGCTGTGTGGCATTGTTTTCAATCACAGCATTCAGACAGAGGTATGTAGATCTCTGAGTACTAATAACTCAGATGGTTGAGTCAGTGTTAGTTAAGGGGCAGTACAGTGGAGTGGAGTTCTAGGCACTTCAGTTCCTGGAGTTCAGAGGCAGTTTTTACCAGGATAGTTTTTCACACAGGTTGCAGAGACAACAAACTAGATGCAGGTTTAGACAGAATGAGCCAGAGAATGAAAAGAAGCCAGAATGTTAGGACAGATTCCTATAGTTAGTTGTAGACCATTCAAAGCAATTCAGTCAGAAGATGAGAGAAGCCAGTTTGAATCAATAAGCTTGCGAGGTGTTTGAGCCAAAACAGCTGAGCTGAGCATCCAGCCAGAAATCAGAATATAAGGACAGGTGAGCTTATTCAGCACTATGCCCAAGAGTTGATAAATGTATTGATAAATAAATGATACTTTTATAATCCATGTCTACAAATCTTACTTTTGTTTCTTCCACAGGAATATTCGACTACCTGATTGTTTCAAAATGAATTTATACATTTTCATTTTAAGATGTTGCTTCATTTGATTTAAGATTTAACAAACTGAGTAAAGCTGTTATACAAAATAAGTTTTGCTTTTGAATAGATATATTCTAAACTCCTTTGTGTAGATATTAAGAAATAAAATGCATGAGTTACATGGAGAACTAGCCTCTCTCTGGTCTTTAAAGAACAATAAAGAAATCAGAAAACACAACTGATCTGATCAGGGAAATGGGTAGTCGAGAAACTAGTTAGGGAATAAAAGGGAGGTGAATACAGAGGAAGCATGGTATACCATATAATAGTAAGGATGTCTGAAAAAGCCATAAAAGTAAGACCACTAACTATCTATCCAAAAATTTTATTCTACACATAAGTCTAGGTATAAATATACACATATAATACATAAAAAATTCCCAATTATCACTTAAGATGCCATTACACGGTGCATTGCACATCTTCACTGGAGTATACCATTGCCTGTTCTGTAATGTGCATGTGTAAACCTGTGCAACTGTATTTCACTGTTTTAATTCTCATCTATGTAATGACATATTATGGAACATCTTTTAATATAAGTTTGCATGCAATCGTTAGTGAGGTGTCTATTCAGGACTAAAATGAAATCTTTTGTAATACTGGTTTAATGAATTTAGGACATATTTGGGGTAACGTTTCTTTGTCATAATTGTGGTTAGAAAACATATTGTCAGCCTATATTAATATCCATATTCTTCCACTATCATCTAAGGGAAAACATTAAATAATATTGACATCTATAGAGATTCCAAATGGGAAGACATTTTTGACCACCCCCAATAAATCACATCATTAATTTTATCATGGTTGTTTTATCTTAAAGTTGATAACCATTCCCAATTTCATGTGCATCTTCTAGTAGAATTAGTTTTATGCTTTCAAATAAGATTTATGATATATCTTCACTATCTATAAAATATAATAGATATATCTAAATTCACAATTTGTACATTGATGTCAATTTTTCTCAGCAACAATGCTTTTGAAAAACTACATTTGGCCTTTTATCTTTCCAAATATGTGTTCCTGTAATGAGTATGTATGTATGAACAAACACACAGACACACTTGAAAAGTATGCACAAGAAAACATACTTTCACAAAGAAGAATGCAAACAATTTATTAATCAATTCTGTGGAATTTTATGTCCACAAGATTAATCTTTGGTATTTGTTAATTTTTTTAGTAACTGTGTCTGGCTTATACTGTACCTAGTAAGACTAAATATTTCTAAGTTTACCATTAATTTGTTAATAAGAATTTTATGATATTTTTTAATGTAGGTATTTTTGAACATAAACTTCTTCTTTCTCTCTTTTTGAGATTCAAGCTTTGATTTTCTGCTGTTCCTTAAAACGTGTTTTTCCCTCTAGTCAGACTTGGAAGTAGAAGCATTCAGTGAGAACAATCTACAGCACTTGCAATCTGTTCCTGACATTTTTGTTGTTCTCCTTCATTTTCTTGGCCAAAGGTCATCATATTCTGAATCGGCCTTGTTTTGAATAGTGTGTTATTTCTTCTGAGCCAGCATTTGTCTGGCAGGACACATGAATGAATAAGATGCAGAATCCTGGATGCTTTGGTCCTGGGCTTCTGACCTTCTTCACTTAGGAGCTTTCTGACAGTATTATTGGGTAGGCATCATCTTCTTTACAGAGACTAAAGCACTTTCTGATTCTATTACATCTTTAAGGCCACAACCTCCAAAGTGATGTGGTGTTTATGAATTCAGCAATATTTCTCTTTCCTTTTTTAGAATAATCACTCTACATATTACTGGAGGAGAAAGATAAGCACCAATTCAGTTACAAATATTAGGGTCTACAGTGCTGACCTACCTGCAAGATACACTTGTGCATTATTGGCACAAATCCTGTAGGAGAAACCAATTACTCTCTGATTGGATTTAAGATGCACTCTGTGAGATTAAAAACTATGCCTAATAATGCTGCAGTGACCAAGCACATAAGCCTGGATAGTCCAAGAATCTAGGAGAAAACCATATACAACTACTCTATTTAAATGAATGTCACAAATAAAAGAATCATAATGATATTTTGCTATTCTCATAGATTTTATCTTCCTCAGATATCATCAAAGGAGCTTCCTACAGAGGGGGGAGAGAGAGAGAGAGAGAGAGAGAGAGAGAGAGAATATGAAGGAAGCAATGATACTTTTTCAATAGAATCTTAATGGTGGGTAGATGGCTAGCTATATACAAACACACACACACACAAACATAAGTGTATATGCAATGTTTGTAGGTGTATATGAGTGTTTATCCACAGTAAATTTAAAAACTAATGAAATTACATTATTTGCATGAAATTTATAGGAAGGCAATCACCACATTGTACAAAGTAAGTCAATGTACTAGTCAGGCTTCTCTAGAGGCACAGAAATTATTAAATTATTCACCATGTTCCCCATTCCCCCTCTGCTCTTCTCTCTCTCTGTCCATATATATATATATATATATATATATATATATATATATATATATATGTATGTATATATGCCTATATATGCATTTACTGTAATAACTAGAAAACCACAGTCCAACTAATCCAAGATATGATTGGATAGTCCAAGAATCTAGTAATTGCTCAGTCCCATAGGACGAGTAGCTCCACTGTCCTTTTTCATAAGTTGGAATCCCAAGGAAGTAGGAGACAATGGACATGCTGGGAAAGTAAGTGTGAGCGAGGCAAAGAAGGAAAGAACTCTTCTGTTTTCATCGACCTTATATAGGCTTTCAGTGGAAGGTATGGCTCACATTAAAGGTGTGCCACAGATATGCACCAAAGCTTTGTTACCCCACCTTAAGATCCAGATCATAGTTATGTTGTCTTTGTCCCTCAATATCTGGATCACAGACCTACAATTCCGATTGTACTTTATTCTTGATTTGGTCAAGTTGAGCATCAATAGCCTTCGCTGTCAGATACATGGTACATAATAGAAACAAACAAAATTATAAAATATGGATGCAGTGGAATGTGAAAAGTGCAGCAAATAGTGAACAGAAAACAATTTTAGAAAATGATAAATGCATGTACAGAGACTGTTAGTGCCAACAAAGTAATGGTTGCATCAATGATTCGATGCAGTTATTGGATAAAAACCAAATAAGATGCAAAACTAGCATTGCATAACAAATGAGGTCAGTGAATAAATTGATGAGAATTCAATTTTTTCTTTTTTTATTGGCTAGTTTATTCATTTCATTTCAAATATTATCCCCCTTCCCGGTTCTCCCCTCTCCGATTCCCTCTTCCCATTTCTATCAGAATGGCCCCCTCCAACCTACCCACTCCCACCTCAACATCATGGCGTTTCTCTACAACAGGGAAACAAGCCTTCACAGACCAAGGCATTAGCCTATCGGTGGCAGACAATGCTAACCTCTGCTACATATCCAGCTGGAGCCATCGGTCCCTCCATGTGTCCTCATTGATTGGTGGTTTATTCCCCAGAAGCTCAGGACAGTCTGGTTGGTGGAAATTGTTGTTCATACTATGGGGTTGCGTAACCCTTCAGCTTCTTCAGTCCTTTCTCTAACTCCTCCATAGGGGTCCCCATGCTCAATCTGATGGTAAGCTACAATCATCTTAATTTGAATTAGTAAGGTTCTGGCAGAACCTCTCAGGAGACATCCATGTCAAGCACTTGTCAGTAAGCACTTCTTAGCATTAGTAATAGTGGCAAGGTTTGGTGGCTGCATATGGCATGGATCCTCAGGTGGGGCACTCTCTGGATGACCTTTTCTTCAGTCCCTGCTCCAATCATTGTCCCTGTATCTTTCCATGAGAATTTTGTTTCCCCTTCTAAAAGGACTGATGCACCCACATTTTGATCTTCGTTCTTCTTGAGCTATATATGGTCTGTGAATTACATCTTGGGTATTCTGAGCATTTGGCAAATATCCACATATCAGATAACCTCACTGAGGATGATATTTTCTAGTTCCATCTGTTTGACTAAGAATGTCATGAAGTCATTATTTTTAATATCTGAGTAGTAATTTACTGTGTAAATTTAATAAATTTTTTCTATCCATTTTTCTGTTACAAAACATCTGTGTTCTTTCCAGCTTATGGATATTATAAATAAGGCTGCTATGAACATAGTAAAACATGTATCCTTGTTATACATTGGAGTGTATTTTCAGTATATGCCTAAGAGTGGTATAGCTGGGTCCACATGTAGAATTATTTCCAATTTTCTGAGGAACAATCAGACTGCTTTCCAGAGTTGTTGTACTAGCTTGCAATCTCACTACCAATGGAGGAGTGTTCCTCTTTCTCCACATCCTTGCCAGCAACAGCTATCACCTCAGTTTTTGATCTTTTGATCTGACTGGTATGAGTTGGACTCTCAGGGTTGTATTGATTTGCATTTTTCTGATGACTAAGGATGTTGAACATTTCTTTAGTTGCTTCTCAGCCATTTTATATTCCTCAATTGAGAATTCTTTGATTCATTTCTGTACCTTATTTTTAATAGGATTATTTGGTTCTCTGGAGTCTAATTTCTTGATTTCTTTGTATATATTAGATATTAGGCCTCTATCGAATATGGGATTGGTAAAGATTTTTTCCCATTCTACAGGTTGTCATTTTGTCCTATTGACAGTGTCCTTTGCCTTACAGAAGCTTTGCAGCTTTATGAGGACCATTTTGTTTATTCTTGATTTTAGAGTATAAGCCATTTATGTTCTGTTCAAAAAATGTTTCCCTATGCCTGTGTTTTCTAGGCTCTTCCCCACATTCTCTTCTGTTAGTTTCAGTGTATCTGGTTCTATGTGGAGGTCCTTGATCCACTTGGAGTTGAGCTTTGTCTAATGAGATAAGAATGGATTGATTTGCATTCTTCCACATGCTGACCTACATTTGAACCAGCACCATTTGTTGAAAATGCAGTTGTTATTCCACTGGATGGTTTTAACTCATTTGTCAAAGATCGAGTGACCATAGGTGTGTGGGTTCATTTCTGTGTCTTCAATTCTATTCCATTGATCTACTTGCCTATCTTTTAACCTATACCAAGTAGTTTTTAATCATGATTGCTCTATAATACAGCTTAAAGTTAGGGATCGTAATTCCTTTCACAAGTTCTTTTATCGTTGAGGATAGTTTGTGCTAACCTGGCTTTTTTATTATTCCAATGAACTTGCAAATTGCTCTTAATAACTATATGAAAAATTGAGTTAGGATTTTGATGGGGATTGCACTGAATCTAGATTGCTTTTGGCAAGATGGCCATTATTACTACATCCTGCTAATAATCCTGCCAATCCATGAGCATGGGAGATCTTTCTGTCTCTTAAGATCTTCAATTTCTTTCTTTAGAGACTTGACTTCTTGTCATACAGATCTTTCACTTGCTTGGTTAGAGTCAGACCAAAGTATTTTGTATTATTTGTGACTATTGTGAAGGGTGTCACTTCCCTACTTTCTTACTCAATATGTTTATTTTTTGAGTACAGGAAGGATACTGATTTGTTTTAGCTAATTTTATATCAAATCATTTTGCAGAAGTTGTTTATCAGGTTTGAGAATTCTCTGGTGAAATTTTTGAGGTCTCTTAAGTATACTATCATATCATCTGCAAATAGTGATATTTTCACTTCTTTTTTGCAACTTATATCCTTTGACATCTAGTGGTTGTCTATTTGCTCTGGCTAGGACTTCATATAATATAATGAATAGATAGGGAGATAGGGGCAGCCATGTCTAGTCCCTGATTTTAGTGGGATTGCTTCAAGTTTCTCTCCATTTAGTTTGATGTTAACTATTGATTTGCTGTATATTGCTTTTACTATGTTTAGGTATGGACCTTGAATTCCTAATCACTCCAACACTTTTTAGCATGAAGGCATGTTGAATTTTGTTATATGCCTCTCAGTATCTAATGAGATGATCATGTGTTTTTTTTCTATTGTGTTTGTTTATATAGTGGATTACATTGATAGATTTCCATATATTGAAACATTCCTGTGTCCCTGGGATGAAGCCTATTCAATTATGGTGAAAGATCATTTTCATGTGTTCTTGGATTTAATTTGTGAGAATTTTATTGAGTATTTTTTGCATCAATATTCATAAAGGAAATTAGTCTGAAGTTCTCTTTCCTTATAGCATCTTTGTGTGTTTAGGTATAAGAGTAATTATGACTTCAAAGAATGAATTATGACTTCAAAGGACCAAACAGTGGTCCTCTTGTTTATATTTTGTGGAATTATTTGAAGAGTATTGGTATTAGGTTTTGGTATAGGTATGAAGGTCACATATAATTCTTTACTAAATCTATGTGGTCCTGGGCTTTTATATATATATATATATATATATATATATATATATATATATATATATATTATTTTTTGGTTTGTTTGGGAGACTTGTAATGACTACTTCTATTTCTTCAGGTGCTTTGGGACGGTTTAGGTGTTTTATGTGATCCTGATTTAACTTTTGTACCTGGTATCTAGCTAGAAAATTATTTGTTTTCTTCAGATTTTTTTTAGCTTTGTTGAGTACAGGCCTTTGTAGTAGGATCTGATAATTTTTTTGTTTCCCCAGTTTCTATTGTTATGTCTCCCTTTTCATTTCTGATTTTGTTAATTTGCATATTGTCTCTGTGCCCTCTGGCTAGCCTGGCTAAGGATTTATCTGTCTTCTTGATTTTCTCAAAGAACCAGCTCCTGGATTTGTTGATTCTTTGGATAGTTGTTTTTGTTTCTACTTGGTTAATTTCAGCTCTTGAGTTTGATTATTTCCTGACTTCTACTGCCTTCTTGGGTTCATTTGATCCTTTTTTTTTCTAGAACTTTCAGTTGTCTTGTCAAGCTGTTAGTGTATGGTTTCTCAAGTTCCTTTTTAGAAGCACTCAGAACAATGTGTTTTCCTCTTAGTACTGCTCTCATTGTGTCCTATAAGTTTGGGTATACTGTGCTTTCATTTTCATTAAATTCTAAAAGGAAGGTCTTTGATTTCTTTCTTTTTTTTCTTCCTTGAACAAGTTATCTTTGAGTAGAGCATTCTTCAGCTTGCATGTATATGTAGTAGTCTGTGGTGTTCTGGTAGGATCATGGGATGAATTCAATCTTCTTGCATCTGTTGAGACCTGTTTTGTGACTGATTATATGCACTAGTGTGGAGAAGGTACCATGAGGTGCTGAGAAGGTATATTCTTTTGATTTAGAATGAAATGTTCTATAAATACCTGTGAAATCCAGTTTGTTTATAACTTCTGTTAGTTTCACTGTGTCTCTGTTTAGTTTCTATTGCCATGATCTGTCTGTTGATGAGAGTAGGACTATTATTGTTTGTGATGCAATATATGCTTTGAGTTTTAGTAAACTTTCTTTTATCAATGTGCCTGTCCTTGCATTTTGAGCAAAGATATTCAGAATTGAGAACTCATCTTGGTAGATTTTTCCTTTGATGAGTATGAAGTGTTTTTCCTTAAATTTTCTGAGAACTTTATGTTCAAAGTCAATTTTATTCCATATTAGAATGGCAACTCAGCATGTTTCTTGGGACCATTTGCTAGGAATCTTTTTTCCAGCCATTTACTCTAAGGTAGTGTCTGTTTTTGTCACTGAGGTGCATTTCCTTTATGCAACAAAGCGTTGGGTCGTCTTTACGTATCCAGTCTGTTGGTCTGTGTCTTTTTGGGGGATTGAGTCCATTGATGTTGAGACATATTAAAGAATAGTGATTGCTGTTTCCTGTTACTTTTGTTGTTAGAGATGGAATGATGTCTTTGTGGCTATTTTCTTTACAGTTTGTTGAAGAAGAGTATTTTCTTGCTTTTTTTTTTTTTTTTTAGGGTGTAGTTCCTCTCTGTGTTGGAGCTTTCTATCTATTATCCTCTATAAGGCTGGATTTGTAGAAAGATATTGTGTAAATTTGGTTCTGCCGTGGAATATCTTGGTTTCTCCATCTATGGTAATTGACAGTTTTGCTGGATATAGGAGCCTGGGCTGGCATTTGTGTTCTCTTAGGGTCTGTGTGACTTCTACCTAAGATCTTCGAGCTTTCCTAGTCTCTGTTCAGAAGACTGGTGTAGTTCTGACAGGTCTGCCCTTATATGTTACTTGAGCTTTTTCCTTTACTACTTTTAATATCTGTTCTTTGTTTTGTGCTTTTGGTGTTTTGATTATTACATGACAGAAAGATTTTCTTTTCTGGTCCAGTCTTGTTAGAGTTTTGTAGGCTTCTTTTATGTTCATGGGAACTCCTTTCTTTAAGTTAGGGAAGTATTTTTTCTATAGTTTTATTGAAGATATTTACTGGCCCTTTAAGTTGGGAATCTTCACTTTCTTCTATACCTATTATCCTTAGGTTTGGTCTATCCGTTGTGTCCTGGATTTCCTGACTATTCTGGATTAGTTCTTTTTGAATTTGCATTTTCTGTGGCTCTTGTATCAATGCTTTCTATGTTATCTTCTGCCACTGAGATTCTTTCTTCTATTTCTTGTATTCTATTAGTGATTTTTTGCATAAATGACACCTGAGCTCTTTCTGTGACTTTCTATCTCCATGGTCGTTTCCATTTGTGATTTCTTTATTGCTTCTATTTCCATTTTTAAATCCTGGATGGTTTTGTTCAAGTCCTTCACCAGTTTGGTTGTGTTATCCTGTAATTCTTTAAGGGATTTTTGTGCTTCCTCTTTAAGGGCTTCTCCTTATTTATCTGTGTTCCCCTGTATTTCTTTCATTGAGTTATTTATATCCTTTTTAAAGTCCTCTATCATCATCATAAGTTGTGATTTTAAATGCAAATCTTGCTTTTCTGGTCTGTTTGGATATCCAGTATTTGCTTTGGTGGGAGAACTGAGCTCTGATGATGCCAAATAGCCTAAGTTTCTGCTGCTTACATTCTTGCGCTTACCTCTCACCCTCTGAATATCTCTGGTGTCAGTTGGTCTTGCTGTCTCTGACTGGAGCTTGTCCCTCTTGTGAGCCTGTAAACCTCTGATATTAGGAGTGATTATACCCCTGGGAGACCAGGTGTCTCTAGGAAGAACTTGAATATAGAGGGATTTTCAACAGCCCCATCTCTGCAAAGAGACGGAAAATGGGTGAGAATTCTAAAACTTATGCATGAACAGATATGTGTAAGAGATACCTACCAATATGTACTTTATAAAATCATAATACTATAAATCATAATAAAATTCTAAATATAATCATTCACCATCCTTGTAGGAGAATTATAATCCAACATCATAGCTACTCTGTCAAGTGACACATCCATACATCTTCTAGGTCTTTGTGATCTGGCTGGAATGCAGGCCCTGTATTGATGTACATTTTTAATCTCCAGTGACGAAAGTAAACTTAGTTTAGAGAAAGAAGAAGCTGGATTTTAAAGTGATGTCTAATGGACAGAAAATCTGATGAATCGGAGAAAGATTTGATTGAATGAGTCAGATAGGGTATCCTTAACTCTCACCCGAACGGACAGCAAAGAGAGGCTACTTTAGAGCAGAGCAGAGCATGTCAGGGATGGATGGTAGTTCAGTAAGTGTCACTCAGCTGAGCTCACGTGATGCATTCAAGGTCAGGTTAGCACATTTCAGTACATTGTGGGGCAGTTCAGTTGAATGCAGGTGAGTTCAGTAGAGCTTATGCAGTTCCATTCAATTCTGATCAGTTTGTGCAGTTAGTAGAGTCAGTTCAGTTCTGTTGTTAGAATTCAGAGGTGGATTTCAGGAACAGGGAAGTTCAGTGACAAGCCAAAGAGAAGTCAGTTAGAATCAATCAGCTTCGAGAATCAATAAGTTTTGAGCCAGAACAGCTGAGTTGAATCAGCCGTCCCAGAATTTAGAAGGAGCAGAAAGTGGGAGTCAATTCTGGATAAGACCATGAAATAACAATTACATCTGGCAAATAAAAGTTACTTTTACACTTTGGTGTTGAATGAAGTAAGAGATTATAGAAGCTGTGCATATTGGAGATAGACAAATACATGAAAAGTATGTTCTGCTATGAATAAAGACTTTTATCAAAGGATGTTAAAGTGAATGGTCTGTTTGAGAAAGGGGATGGCTACAGTATAAATATATTTCATAATTTTAATATACATATTTTTATGATTTCTAGAAGGAAAACATCTTATTTATCTAAGATATAAAATGATGTATAGTAAGGATACTTTCAAATAAATACCACCCATTTTTTATAACTAAATATAATCTCAACCAATTTTACAGATTTATATTTGTATAATACATATAATATATAATACATATGTATATATCTTATCCATGTCAATGTACACCTTAGATTAAGTATACTATTACCAAATATTTCTATGATATACTCACAATACTTAATAAATATATCTTTATTGAGTATTTGAAGTACATTTTATTAAATATATTTAGCATATGTTTAACTTAGCATGATTATGTAAAAGTTAATAATTTTGTGAAATGTATAAAGATAAAAGTGCTTTAAGTAATCTAATACATACATAAAAATAATAGCACTTTACTAACAAATTATTCAGAATTAATTTCAGCTTTCTAAAAAAAGCACATTTAAATTAAACAAAATTAAATATTTGTTAAATATTATATAAATATATACCTGTATATATATATTGTTTATATTTATATAAAATATAGCATTAAAAATTTAAAACTATCTTTATGCTTTAAGACATAGTAAATAAAATATAATTATCTATAGATACCTATTAAATTAGGCATATAAGTCCACTGACAGAAATCTAACTCTTCTCTCGGAACTAGGTGACTTTTCTTTTAAAGATACTGAGTTTAAGAAGTGCAATATGACATTTAAACTTTGATATTATGTAAATTATTATGTTAAAAATTAAGGTATTTTGACATGAAAAATGTGGAGGTCAGAAAATTTATACAGAATTCATGATTTATTCAAAATTAAGCCTGTTTCAGTATTTGAAACTAGGTTTACTTATTCAATTAGTTCACTGGATTTACTATTGTTAGTGATCAAGAGCACGTTGTCATGGGTGCACTAAAGGGTTGGCAATGGATGATATTCTTCATAAATATTAATATAGTTGCTTTAAATTTAAAAGAGAAACACGTCTTAAATGGATTAAAATTCAAAAGTACGCTCTTATATTTTTTGTTCTAGATATATTTTATAACTGCTTCGTTTTCATACAATAATTTATTTTAAGACCTTATCTTAGGATTTTCACTAAGTTACTTTTAATAAATTATTAGCTGTTCTTATTTTACAAAGTTTTTAAACTTTGTTCTTCTGTCATACTCTACTTCCAGACCACCTTTTACCTTGCCCTTCAGTTCCTCCTCCTACATCCCTTCCTCCCAGATAAACTCCTCATATATTCTCCACCTCCCCCACCAAAAAACCCAGGACATTCAGGGAGATCCACTGAACATGACTTAAGAGATTATGATAAGACCGGTCACATACCCACAAATCACAGCTGGATGTGACAACCTAAGAGGAGGAAAAGTATCCCAAGGTTAGGAAAAAGCGTCAGAACTTCCCACCCCCACTGTTGGATTTCCACAGGAATTCCAAGCTCCACAACCTTAAGATAGGTAGAGAACATGGCTCAAACCTTTATGGGCTCTGTGATTGCTTCTTCGGTATCTGTGAGCCCCTATATTCCCTGCTTAGTCCATCCTGTGAATTGTGTTCTTGTGGTGCTCTTGACCCCTTTGGTTTTGTACATTCCTCCCTCCCCTCTCTTTTAAAGGGTTCCATAGCTGCTAGTGGTGCTTGCTTTTGATCTCTGGATCTGCTCCCATTGGTTGCTAGACGAGGCCCCTCTGACGACAATTGAGCTAGGCAACTATCTATGAGTATATCAGAATATCATTTGTAAACATTTCACTGACTTTTTTTTGGCCAGTTATATTTCATTCTATCCTTGGTCTCTGGCTGTCTTGTTTCTGGTTCTTTGCCTCCAAGCAATGTCAGATAACGGCATCATGTCGTGGCATGTGCACAACTTGAAGCTGTCATGAGTTGGCGACTCTCTAACTTGTGCAGCAACATTTACCCAGATTATATTGCATGCAGAACATATTGTACATGGAAAGTTTTGTGACTGGCTTGATGTTCCAGTCTCACTGCTAAGAAGACTTGCTTGGTTATAGAAAGTGGCCAGTTCAGGTTACATATCCCACATTACTACCAAACTTTGCTAGGGTCAGTCCCAGATTCCCAGGAGTTTCCACTATACTAGGTTTCTACACCAACCTCCAAATACTTCCAAATTCCAGGGTTTTCTCTAAGTACTTTCTCCTATCTCATCTACCCCTACTTGATCCCTCCTCTTTCCACTCTTACCTCCAAAATTTATTTTTGTTCTCCAACCCAGGGAAATATTTGTGTTAGCCTGTCTGTATCTGTCCTTTACTTAACAGTTCACATCTACTTATAAGTGAGTACATATCATGTTTGTTTTTCTGGGTCTGGGTTACTTCACTTAGGATAATTTCTCTACTCCCTTTCATTTGCCTGCAAATTTCATGATGTCATTTTAAACAGCTGAGAAGTCTAAACGTGTCTAAAAGTGGGGTACAGATCTAAACAGAGAACTTTCAACAGAGGAATCCCAAACAGCTGAAAATCCCTTAAAGAAATGTTCAACATCCTTAGATGTCAGAGAAATGCAAATCAAATCTACTTTGAAATTCTATGGTACACCTGTCAGAATGGCTAAGTTCAAAAACACAAAGGGCAGCTCATGCTGGCAAGGATGGAGAGCAAGGGAAACATGTCTGATTCACTGGTAGGAGTACAAACTGCAGCAATCACTATGTAAATCAGTGTTGAGGTTTCTCAACAAGTTGAGAATTCGACCTCAAGATCCAGATGTGCTATATAGCACTCTAAGCAGATAGCAAAGGGAAGTTCCACCGAATGACAAGGACACTGGCTCAACTATATTCATTACAGATTTATTCATAGTAATCAGAAACTGGAAACAACTTTAATGTCCCCCAATCAAAGAGTGGATAAGAATGTGGTACAAAGAATTGTTTTTTTTTTACTTTTGTTGATGTGTAATCTTTATTTGTGTAAATGTATACCACTTGCATGTACTTGCTCATTCTAGCCAGAAGAAGGGGTTAGAGACACTAAAGTAGGACTTACCAGCAGTTATGAGCTGCTGGACAAGCACTTCTGCAACAGAAATCCAATCCTCTGGAAGACCTGGAGGCTGACATAAAAGCTGATCTATGGCCCTTTCCCATTTATTTGATGTTCTTAAATGTATTCTTGATAGATTTTGAGGCACACAATACACAAATATAAAAGGCCAGCTGAATAACATTTTTAAGTGTCACTTAATCCTTTATATTACAATGAGCCATTTAAATGTGTACACTATTGTTTGGAGATGGCTAATTCTGTTTCACTTAAATGATATTTCACAGGTTGCCACTGCTGGCAATAAATCATGGATGCTTTAATTTATTTTTTAATTCTTTGTGGTGTCAAGAAAACAATGCAGCTATTTATATCAATATAATATATGCAGAGATGTAATTAGAAAGTGATTCTAATTACTATCTTGCTTCTTAATAGCAACAATATCTAGTCAGTTGATGACATATTGTATTTCAACACAATTCTCTTAATAATGTTAATAGTATATAATTAATTAATCATTACAAACATGACTTTATAGGTAAATCTCACTTGTGATTCACAAATTACATTTTGTCAGCGATTTTCCCTTGTAAAATAAAATGTCAAACAAACACATTTGGGCTTTCAAAATGTAAGATTTGTTTCCTGGTTATAATTATTTTAATTAGCTAAATACCATTTTAGTTATAAATATAGAAGGAAGAGTGAGGGGCAGATGCAGTTGAGCACACATCAAATTTCCACACTTGCCAACAGATGTGCACTTCAGCTCAAACATCTGGGTGCTCTTTTTTGGTGTTCATTCACGTGTGAGCATGTAATTTATATTAATTTATAAAAATGATCATAAGAAAAAGCTGTTCTAATGAAATCAAGGCTTCCAAAATCTGTGTGCTATTCTAAGTAAAGTCTTCATAAGAAAGAAGTAGAAGTATAAATTTAAAATTATAAAAAATGTAAAATAATGAGTGTGTTGAGCCCCTTAATTTTCCTCATAGATTTTGCAACCATCTTTCCTCATTTATTACAGGTATTTCCTGTGAAACATTCATAAGGAAAGTATGTGAAAAATGTATTTTACTTTAGTTCCTAAGTAATAGTGATTTAAAATTACCTTTATTAAACTTAAGAAAAACTCGTCTAAAACATATGTATTTAATATTTAATTATTTATTATTTACTTATCACATTTTTGGTTGTGAGTCTAATGTTTAAAGGTTGAGCTATCACTCCTGCCCTATTATTTCCTTTTTAAATGGCAAGTATCACTGTCTAGCAATCCACTCTTTCCTGGTCACAGCACAAAGTGACTCTTGTCCTTACATGCAACACAATGACTAGGTTTGTAACTTTTTTATATCTGGGGATCAATTAGAAATATTCTTTAACTGTCTGTACAGATACATACTAAAATTCCTCCTCCTCCTTCTCCTCCTCCTCCTCCTCCTCCTCCTTCTTCTTCTCTCTCTCTCTCTCTCTCTCGCTCCCCCCCATTGTGTTTTTGTGTGGGGTGTGTGTGTGTGTGTGTGTGTGCCGCTCTGCCCACTACTCTGCCACTCTCTATTTTGTATCCTTATATTGTCAGTGTCCAGCTGCAGGGATATCTTCAAGTGAGTTCCTGGGGTGCCTCATTTCCCTGGCCCTCATACTCCTCGAGAGTATTTTCTCATTTAACTTCCTTTCTGCTAAATTCCTGTTTACTGAAGGAGATAATTAACTCTGGGTGATTATGATAATTTTGTCTTCACTCTCCAGTTTTGCTCCCAGTAGGCACACACACAGAATGCTTAGCACACTGGTTTCCTTTCCTCTCAGACAGTTGCAAGCTCGAGGACTAGGCTCTGCTGTGAGTGTGTTTTACATCAGTACATCAATCCCCCAGATGCCTCCTTAACTCAAACATCTGCTTCGCTCCAAAGTAGTATAGGAAATTTCAGGATTTATCTCTGATTAATTTTCCTTGCTTCAATCACATTCTCACAACATGTTTGGAAGAGTTTGGAAGAGGCAGTCTAGGCAAAACTAAAAGCTAGTAAGTTTTCCTTTGGCCATTCTTTGCTCACTAAATCTATTTTGGAAAATAGGCATTGATATGAATTTTTTTCCTCCAATGCTAGTTATTATAATATAGACTCATAAATAATTATATATATATATAAATTAACTTATGTGAGAATTCAGAAATGTTAGTCTCCTTTTTATTTATTTCCCCTCAAATTTTGGTAGTGATTTTGTGGCCTCTTCTTGATTATATAAAGCTACAACAGTGTAATGAAGATGATGATGGATCTTTTGTTATAAGGATTTTAAGTTGCCTTGGTTTTGGTCTATATGAATTGGATTTTCAGTTCTATGAATCAATATATGCCATTTATATATCTTTAAAGGGCCAGTGATATGGATTATGAATATAGTCCTAGAGCCTTTTGTGTTCACTGTAGATCTCCAATTTGTGCCATTGTTTTAAAAAGTGTTAATATTTTGGGGGCTGACACATAGCTGGAGCAGGAGATCACTGTTATCTATCACGTAGCTCTTAAGTTTTCTGATCTATATTTCTTCTCTTCGATCTATGTACACAAGAAATTTTTTTATCTCCATTTGCAAGGGAGTATTTCTGGGAAGCATACCTGGACTCTTACCTTACTACACTTTCCCATTTTGTGCCTTTTTCTTCTCATAATGACAGTATTAGTAGAGCTTTATACTATAAGGGGGAATCTCAGGATTATTGTGATTTGAATTTCCCTGATGACTAAGGATGCTGAATATTTCTTTAGATGCTTTTTTGGTCATTCAATATTCCTCACCTGAGAATGTTTGTTTAGCTCTGTACCTTATTTTATTAGGGTTATTTGACTCTCTGCTGTTTAACTTCTGGAGTTCTTTGTGTATTTTGGATATTAGCCCTCTATCAGGTATAGGATTGGTAAAGACCTTTTCCCAATCTGTTGGCTGCTGTTTTGTCCTAATGCAGTTTTATTAGTTTCCATTTGTCAATTCTTGATCTTAGAGCATAAGCCATTGGTGTTTTGTTCAGGAAATTTCCCCCAGTGCCCATGTGATCGAGACTCTTCCCCACTTTTCCTTCTATTAGTTTGATTGTATCTGGTGTAATGTGGAGATCCTTGATCCACTTGAACTTAAGCTTTGTACATAGTGATAAGAATGAATCTATTTGCATTCTTCTACAAGCTGACCTCCAGTTGAACAAACACTATTTGTTGAAAATGCTATCTTTTTTTCCATTGGATGGTTTTAGCTCCTTTCTCAAAGATCAAGTGACCATAGGTGTGTGGGTTCATCTCTGGGTCTTTAATTCCATTCCACTGATCTACTTGCCTATCTCCATACCAAGACAATGCAGTTTTTATTCCTATTGCTCTGTAGTACTGCTTGAGGTCAGGGATGGTGATTTTCCCAGAAATTAATTCATTGTTGGATATAGTTTTCGCTATCCTGGGTTTTTTGTTATTCCAAATGAACTTTCAAATGTCTCTTTCTATCTCTATAAAGAATTGAGTAGGAATTTTGATGGGGATTACATTGAATTTTGTAGATTGCTTTTGGCAAAGTGACCATTTTTTACTATATTAATCCTGCCAATCCATGAGCATGAGAGTTCTTTCCATCTTCTGAGATCTTCAATTTCTTTCTTCAGAGATTTGAAGTTTTTGTCATACAGATCTTTCATTTGCTTCTTTAATGTCACACTGAGGTATCTTATATTATTTGGGACTATTACACTCATACATAAACCACAGAGAGGCCCAAAACAGAAAGAGAACTTAAGACCAATTTCTCTTACAAATAGTGATGCAAAAATTCTCAATAAAATTTGAGCAAACCGAATCCAAGAACACATCAAAACAATCATCCATCATGACCAAGTAGGCTTCATTCCAGGGATGCAGGGATTGTTCAATATATGGAAATCCATCAAGGTAATCCACTATATAAACAAACTCAAAGAAAAAAAAATACATGATCATTTCATTGCGTACTGAGAAAGCATTTGACAAAATTCAACACCCCTTCATGATTAAAGTCCTGGAAAGATCAGGAATTCAAGGCCTATACCTAAACATAGTAAAAGCAATATAGAGCAAACCAGTAGCTAACATTAAACTAAATGGAGCAAAACTTGAAGCAATCCCACTAAAATCAGGGTCTAGACAAGGCTTCCCACTCTCTCCCTACCTATTCAATATAGTAGTTGAAGTCCTAGCCAGAGCAATCAGACAACAAAAGGAGGACAAAGGGATACATATTGGAAAGGAAGAAGTCAAAATATCAGTATTTGCAGATGATAGGGAAATATTAGATTATCCCAAAAGTTCCACAAGAGAACTACTAAGCCTGATAAATGACTTCAGCAAAGTGGTTAGATGTAAATAAATCAGCAGCCTTCCTCTACTTAAAGGATAAACAGGCTGAGAAAGAAATTAGCAAAATGACTCCTTGCCTACATGTTTATAACACTCTCTGCCTTCCCCAGACCAAAATTACTTGCACCAGCCCATCACAGGGAAGATTCTAAATCTAAGAACAAAGAAAGCTTCCTTCTTACTTTTATTTTTGATGTTACAATATAAATACATAGTTTTTGCCCCTCCATTCACTACTTCCAAATCCTTCCATATATCCCGTTCTTCAATGTATTCAGCTTTTATTTTTGTTATCTTACTATTGTTATTATTATTATTATTATTATTATTATTATTATTATTATTATTATTGCTAGGGAACTTTTTTCTCAATATCAACCAATGCAATATAATAACTTAAGTCATACTCCTGTATGATGTCATGGTTACAGAAGACTGAACAGTGTTTGAAACGCTTCTTCAGCAGAAAATGTTTGAAGTGCATTTGTTAATTCTCATCTGTGCTGCCTGCCTTTCACAACCTCAATAAATATCTTCAGAGTTAGAACTGTGGCTTCTGTAGTTTGGGCTGCCAATCAACTTTGATACTCTGTAGCCTAAGATTCTATTGCATTCATAATTATTTTTAAACTTCTAATTTTGTTGGCAACTCAATGAAAAAGGGTTTCCTTCAAAGTCTTGGGTTTTTTTTAACTATAATTGCAAATATGTGATATATATATATACATATATATATGTATTTCCTATATGACTTGAATATTTGAAGGGCAGAAAGTTTGCTACTATACCACGAATTGAAAATTGACGTGCTCTTTCATGAGGAAGGCCACGTCTTTCACTCTTAATTTTCTTCAATTACCTACAGTTGTATAGGATTGAAGGCTTTTACATGTTGATTTTGGCATGTCCCTTGGTTTCTTCCTTTGTTTGGGAAATCATGTTGGTGAGGCAATATGGATATAACTTCTCAAATTACTATGGGATACAGTCTCTCAGCATTGTATGATGTTGTGAGCCTTAAAATCTGCTACCAGGACTACAATGTCTTGTGAGCCTGGGGTGTTTTGTAGATGACCTATGATTGAGACTGCTCTCTAAAACTCTGCAATTAGTTTGGTTGTTGTTTTCTGTAGTGTTCTCCATCTGTTGCTCAGGAAATTTTCCTCAATGCATTGGTTTAAAGACTAATGTTGATTATTGTTAAGGATCATGTCAGTTTAGCAAATAAGTGGTAACAGATAATAGGCAATAAGCATGACTTCACTCTCACTGACTAGTTAGCTTTGTTACTAGACCAAGAATGTGTTCCCTATATTTCATAAGGTATGACCAACAGATCTCAGTTTGGATTTTCTAATTATTTTCCCCTTTCAGATATTTGTTCCACACTGATATTCAATAATATTAAATCTGAGATTGTTCTTGACAGAGTGGTAGTTGTAGGGCTCAAGTGCTTTTTGCTAACTCAGAGATCTCTGGCCTGGCTAGGTGCATGAGTTTGGTTGAAGAGAAGAGAACCCTGGCAGGGAGGAGGAAAAACTTTAGCCACCCCCACTGCTAGTTATTTCCTTACTGCCACTTAGGTTCCTCAGGCCAGGCTGAGCCAGCAGAAGACTGACTAGCCAGCAAGGGGTGCAGGGGAGCTTCTGGCAGTGATTTCAGGAGAGCAGATTTCTTCCACAAAAGGCTGTGTTACAGCTCTTATGACAGAATCTCTCAGACAATGGAATACTTCCTCCACACATTTAATCCTTCTGAAGGTGATTCTTAAATAGATTTTGAATGGCTCGTGTCTGACAGCAGGTACTTCATATTGCTTGGCCTGAGAGCTTGGGAAGACCTCATCTACATAGTTTGGGGCAAAGTCCTGCTTCTTTGACTGATTTGTCTTAAGCCTACCTGACGTGTGGTCATTTCCTCACCTGTGGAGTAGGGGCTTGTGGTATTGCCCTATGTGACTAGACTGTCTCAAAACTCTCTACAGGGGGTGGTGGTGGTGATGGTGGTGGCATAAGAGGGCTTGTGGGGCCTGCAGCGACTTGAGAAGGCCCTGATCTCCTGGAAGACTGGGAATGTGCCTGGCATCCCTTTTAGCGTCCCCAGGATTCCACCTATCTTGGCCAGGAATCAAGGTACCTTCCACAGCCAGCTACCCTACACCTAGCAGCACCCACACAAGCATAGGGTCAAAATTAGTATTTCCTGTTGTTTAAAACTTTTTTTTAGTGTTCCATAAGCCAACCTTTATTTGGATATTGTGTACTTTTTTTTCAAATGTTATCCCCCTTTCCCTTCTCCCATACTCCCTCCCTCCTCCCCCTGCTTCTATGAGGATGCTCCCATTCCCAATCACCCACGCCAACCTCAATGACCTAGCATTACCTTACATTGGGGAAATGAGCCTTCACAGGACCAAGGGCTTTTCCTCCAGTTGATGCTGGACAGTGCCATCCTCTGCCATTTATGTGGCTGAAGTCATGGGTTCCTCCATGTGTGCTCATTTGTTGGGAGTTTAGTCCTCTAGTATGGTTTGGATGCTTGATGTTATTCTTCCTGTGGTGTTGCAAACCCCTTCATCTCCTTCAGTCTTTTCTCTAACTCCTACACTGGAGGTTGCCTTGTTCAGACCAATGGTTAGCTGCAACCATCTTCATCTGTAATAGTAGGGCTCTGTCAAAGCCTTTCAGGAAATACCCACATCTGGCTCCTGACAGCAAGCACTTCTTGGCATCAGCAACAATGACTAGGTTTGGTGGCAGCATATGGGATGGATCCCCACGTGGGACAGTCTCTGGATGACCTTTCCTTTAGTCCCTGCTCCACTCTTTGTCCCTGTATTTACTCTTGTGAGTATTTTGTTCTCCCTTCTAAGAAGAAATGAAGCAACCACACATTGGACTTTCTTTTTCTTGGGCTTCATATGGTCTGTGAACTTTTTCTTAGATATTCCAAACTTTTGGGCTAATATCCACTTATCAGTGAGGGCATACCATGTGTTTTCTTTTGTGATTGGGTTGCTGCACTCAGGATATTTTCCAGATTCATTCATTTTGCCCAATAATTTAATAAAGTCGTTGTTTAATAGCTGAATAATACTCCATTGTGTAGATATACCACATTTTCTGTATCTATTCCTCTTTTAAAGGACATCTGGGTTTTTCCAGTTCCTGTCTATTATAAGTAAGGCTACTATGAACATAGTAGAGCATATGTCCTTATTATATGTTGGAGCATCTTTTGGGTATATGCCCAGGAGTGGTATAGCTAGGTCCTCAGGTAGTACTATGTCCAATTTTCTGAGGAACTTCTAAACTGATTTATACAGTGGTTGTACAAGCTTCTAGTCCCACCAAGAATGGTGGAGTGTTCCTCCTCTTTCTTCACTTTCATGCCAGCATCTGCTGTCACCTGAGGTTTTTTTTTTTAATCATAAATTTCTACCCAATGTTTTAGGACCTGCTTTTGCAGATTATTGGGGTAAGGGAAGACACCTTCTCAGACCACCTTTTTCATTTTTTAATTTACATTTACATTTCAAGTGTTATCCTCTTTCCTGATTTCCTGTCCACAAACCCCCTATCTTATCCCCACCCCACTTCTTCTATGACGGTGTTCCCCTACCCATCCAACTACCCCTTCCTGCCTCCCCACTCTGACTTTCTCTTACACTGGAGGAGGGGATCCAGCCTTGACAGGACCAAGGGCTTCTTCCCCATTGGTGCCCAATAAGGCTGTCCTCTGCTACATATGCAGCTGGAGCCATGGGTCTCTCCATGTGTAGTATTTGGATGGTGGTTTAGTCCCTGGAAGTTCTGGTTGGTTAGCATTGTTGTTCTTTTGGGGTCGGGGTTGCACACCCATTCACGTCCTTCAGTCCTTTCTCTACTCCTCTAATGGGAACCCTGTTCTTAGTTCAGTGGTTTGCTGCTAGCATTTGCCTCTATATTAGTCACACTCTGGCTGAGCCTCTCAGGAGACAGCTAAATCAGGCTCCTGTCACCATGCACTTCTTGGCTTCGTCAATATTTTCTAGTTTTGGTGGCTGTATATATATGGGCTGGATTCCCAGGTGGGGCAGGCTTGAATGGCCATTCTTTCAGTCTCTGCTCTAAACTTTGTCTCTGTAATTCCTCCTATGAATATTTTTGTTATCCCTTCTAAGAAGGACTGAAGCATCCACACTTGGGTTTTACTTCCTCTTGAGCTTCATGTGGTCTGTGAATTGTATCATTGGGTAATCCGAGCTTTTGAGCTAATATCAACTTATCAGTGAGTGCATACCATGTATGGTTTTTGGGATTGGGTTACCTCACTCAAGATAATATTTTCTAGTTCCATTATTTTCCTAAAACTTTATGAGGTCGTTGCTTTTAATAACTGAATAGTACTCCATGTGTAAATGTACCACATTTTCTGTACCCAATTCTCTGTTAAGGGATATCAGGGTTCTTTCTAGCTTCTGTCTATTATAAATAAGGCTGCTATGAGCATAGTGGAGCATGTGTTCTTGTTATATGTTGGAGCATCTTTTTGGTATACGACACCAGGAGTTGTATAGCTGGGTCCTCAGGTAGTTCAATGTCCAATTTTCTGAGGAACCTCCAGACTGATTTCCAGAATGGTTGTACCAGCTTGCAATATCACCAACAATGTAGGAGTGTTCCTCTTTCTCCACATCCTTGCCACTATCTGCTATTTCCTGAGTTTTTGATCTTAGTCATTTTTACTTGTGTGAGGTGAAATTTCAGGGTTGTTTTGATTTACATTTTCCTGGTGACTAAGGGTGTTGAGCACTTCTTTAGGTGTTTCGTGGTCATCTGATAATCCTCAGTTGAGAATTCTTTGTTTAGCTGTACCCTATTTTTTAATGGGATTATTTGATTCTCTGGAGTCTCACTTCTTGTGTTTTTTGTATGATTTGGATATTATTCCTCTATTGGATACATTATTGTAAGATCTTTTCCTACTTTGTTGCTTGCTGTTTTGTCCTATTGACCTTGTCCTTTCCTTAAGTAGTTTTGCAATTTTATGAGATCCCATTTATTGATTCTTGATCTTAGAGCATAAGTCATTGGTGTTCTGTTCAGGAAATTTTCCCTGTGCCTAGGAGTTTGTGGCTCTTCATCACTAGTTTGTATTAGCTTTAGTGTTTCTGGTTTTATGTGGAGGTTTTTGATCCACTTGGACCTGTGCTTTATACCAGGAAATAAGATTGGGTCAGTTTGCTTTCTTCTACATGCTGACCTCCAGTTGAACAAGCCACTTCTTTTAATTGTTTATTTTCCCTTGTCTAGGTCCTCTCAAGTACCTTCCTTTCAATATCTACTTTGGGTTCCCAACACTCAAATTGATAGTTTCTCTTTATTTCAGAATTATGCAAAAATATGTAAACACAATCCACTGAGACTGTTTTGGTTGTCTGAGTGTTTAAGGCAACATGGCTTACCACTTTAGACTGAATAAGGAATCTCATATGTGAGATACGTTACTATCTCTCTCCCTGCAGTTGTCTATAGTTCTTTTGTCTGAAGTTCTCTGTGAAATTTCCCTTTCTACTTAAATTACTGGAATTTTTGTTTGTTTATTGTTTGTTTTATTTCTGGTTTATGTAACTATTTCTAGATGAGTCCTTTGACACTGGCTTCCTGACATTCTTGTTCTTACATTCCCTCTGCCTTCCTCTTCCACAATGCTCCCTGAGTCATATATGTAAGAGGTAGATATACATATGCATATAAGTACTTCGATATAAATGTAGTCATTAGAATTGGGCTACCCTTAACACATTTATCTCTGCATTTTTCCATTTCACCCTTGGATATTCTCCATTTGCTATAAAGAGAGACTTGCCATGACAAGAGTAAATATACTTGTTTGTGGGTATAAAAATCAGATTTAACAAGGAGCTATGCTGGTCTAACAAAGTTACAGTAGTAGAATCTTATCTAAGATCCATGACCTTACAAGCTCTGGTAACTGGGTAGGTTTTCAGTACCAGGCATTATTTCCTTCCTGTTGAGTCAGCTGTTGGTTATGTGAGTGGGTGACAGAATGCTTCTTCACCCATGCCCAAGTTTCCAAAACAAAGACGCTGATAATTATTTATAAATCATTGCCTAAGCCAAAAGCTTTGGCTTCTTCCACTTAGTTCGTAACTAAACTATCCCACTTATTTTATTCTTAGTTCTACCACATTTTTAGTTGTGTCTCCTCAGGTCCATACCACTGTCTTCCTCAGAATTCAAGAAGAATCTCTTTCTGAACCTGACACATATAAATTTATATGTATTATATTTAATTTTGGCAAGTATAACTTAAGTCCATAAGAATTTAATTAATGAGTGAAGGCTGTATTTTTCTATCCTTCCATCTTCTTCTGTATTGGCCTCCTTCTGATACTTTAAAACCCCACTTTTTCTGTTTCCCACTTGAGTATTTTTTTTAAAATTTATGCGTGTGTGTGTGTGTGTGTGTGTGTGTCTGTGTGTGTGTGTATGTGTGTGTGTAGTTTTGATGAGCAAGATGTCTTGTAATAAAAATTACCATATGTTTATTTTATTTATTTATTTATACTCTGGATTTTATTCCCTACCCGGTCCACCCTCTGACTGTTGCACATCCCATACTTCCTCCCCGCACCCATGTCTCCACGAGGATGTCCTCACCCCATCCCTAACCACACCAGACCTCTAAACTCCCTGGGGCCTTTCGTCTCTTGAGGGTTAGGTGCATCTTTTCTGACTGAACCCAGACTGGGCAGTCCTCAGCTGTGTATGTGTTAGGGGTCTCATATCAGCAGATGTATGATGCCTGGTTGGTGATCCAGTGTTTGAGAGATCTTGGGGGTCCAGGTTAAACTGACTGTTGGTCCTCCTACAGGGTTGCCCTCCTCCTCAGCTTCTTCTAGATTTTTTTCTAATTCAACCACAGGGGTCAGTAGCTTCTGTTCTTTGGTTGGGTGCAAATATCTGCATCTGACACTTTCAGCTGTTTATTGAGTCTTTAGAAGGGCAGTCATGACAGGTTCCATTTTGTGAGCACTCCATAGCCTCTGTAATAGTTTCAGTCCCTGTGGCCTCCCATTGAGCTGGGTCCTCCTTTGAGCCTTTATCTGGACCTTCTTTTCCTCAGACTCTTCTGCATTTCCATCTCTGCAGCTCTTTCAGAGAGGAACAATTATGGGTCGTAGTTTTGACTGTGGGATAGAAACTCTATCCATCACTTGATGTCCTGTCTTTCAGGTCAAGGCGGGTTCTATAAGTTCCCTCTCCGCACTGTAGAGCATTTCCTCTAGGCTCCCTCCATTTGAGTCCTGAGAGTCTCTCACCCCCCAGGTCTCTAAAATTTACCATGTTTTAAATACTCACGTTGACATAAACTGTGTGTGTTTTTCTAGTGATATCAAGGAATAAATTTGTCCTTCTCATATTCATACTGAAATCCAAATCTCAAGTGTGCAGTGTTAGACTTTTCTAGAATATTAGGCTTTAGAAAGAGACTTTCATTTATAATGGATGTTATTACTATCCTTGTCAAAGAAAACTTAAAGAACTATTTGAGGCTTTCGTGATGACAAGCCATGAAGGCTGCTGTCTAGAAACAATGAGGATGATGTCTCCTCAGATAACCAGTCCTCTTTCACTCTGCAGTCTGTAGAAGAATAAGAAAAAAAGGCCTGCTATTTGGAAGATTCACTCTAAAGGGTATCTGTTGCTGTCATTTTAATTTATTAGAAATCCTGGTCAATAATTTTAAATTAAGCCTTTAAAGTTAATGATACAAAAATGCAATTAAAATAAAATATTAAGCATCCTAAATTGTAGGGAATATTTTTAATGACTAAATTCTCCTGGCAATTTTTTGTTGTTGATGAAACAAAGCTACCTTTTCAACAAAAATCCCTATAAAACCATATCAACAAGTAAGGGGAAACAATTTAATATTAAATGACATTTATTGAACCTGTTTTCAAACTCGCATAAAATTCGATATGTAGAGATGGATGAATTTTAATAAGAAAGAGGAATAATGGCCTATTAATTGTTTGAAATCTCAGAAGATTAAGACAGATAATAGAAACACTTGATAAAACCAATAGACTTTTTGAGGTACATACTCTCAATCACATATCATGGACCCAACCTATAATTAAAAGTTTAGGTTTTATTTGTACATTTATATATGTGGCATACATGTAAGATGTTCACATGTGTGTAAGAATGTATATATGTTGAAATGCTCAGATTGACACTGTTTATCATCCTCAATGGCTTTTAAGCTTACATACTGAGTCAAACTTTCTTGCTGAACCTGGATCTCCTGGATCTCAACACTTTCCTTAGGTAACTAGGGCCTCCTTAGGTAACCTGGCTAGGTTCTCACTATATGTCTTTGGCTGGCCAAGAAGTCATTGTGTAGATAAGGCTGGCCTTGAACTCATAAACATCTACTTGCCTCTATCTTCTGATTGCTGAAATTAATTATGTACTCCAGCATTCCCAGCATGGCTTTGCCATTTTTTCAGACTGTTATACATTTGAGTCCAAGCCTATAGGGTAAGATGAGGGGATTCAGTAGTTAGTTCACTCAATGAGAATGATCACTTATCCTAATACAAAGTAGTAGTCAAATGCTTCATTTATTAACATTTCAACATCGAATTATCTAATAATCTAAATAATTTTGTGCCCATGTCTACAAATATTTTTTAAATATTCTTTGACAGATTGCTCTCTTTGTCTCCCCTATTTGACCACAAGCTGAAATCATAGGCAAAAATGTATGTGTATACACACACACACACACACACACACACACACACACACACTCACACATAGGTTTAATATTCAGCACTTCATATAATTTGTAACATGTACATAAATAAAATTATTCAATTATCATAAATGTACTATTTTATTCATCTTCTGAATAAGATGTGTTGTTGAAAACTAAAAAGGTTGTTCTGTTGTGAACAAAAAACTTTATCCCAGTTCACAGGCTTTGCTAAATTACCCAGGCCTTTGGAAACATTGATTTCCCTCCTGCTTGGAGCATCAAGAATGATTATGCTCCATTGTAGCTGACTGTGCTTACTCTGATCTTTTTAACTTCTATTTGCTTGCATTAGCATGGGCTAATACATTTTTCATTAGAAACTGCATCTCATACTCATTTCATACTTATTTTTGCGCTATTAATGGTTTCTATGTTTGAGGCTCGGGCAATCGAAGCGTTGGATAATTGTATAAATGGAGGATCATCAGTGTGAAGCAGGAACTGTTTTGATCCAGTGTAATAAATGTTTAATTTCCATGATTTCTGGTGTGACCTCCCCTCTAACATGGCTTAATTGCACTTCTTAAGGGTAGCACGTCCATCAACTCCTGTAGATGCAATATCGTTTCAATTGGAAGCAAACCCACAGAAACAAAGACTTAAAAGTGGCAAATACTTTAAATTACCTTTTCCAGGCCGGACAAAAAGACATTTTACTTAAACTTTGATTGAATTTATGTTTTATAGATTGGCATGTTCAGCTACTCTGTTGGATTTCAATAGCAAAGTAAGGGACAAAGTGTGGAGACATTGACTTTGTCACAGGAACAACTGTTGAGTTTAACAATTGAGAAGACAGTTGGTTACAGATCTAAAAGTAATTTAAAGTACTTTTTCAGAAAAATTGCAGCTATCCTCAAAGTTTTATCATGTTTTCTTATGTGTCAATCTATTCTACTATGGGTACTGCAGGCCTTACTTCAGTCTAGGCAAGCAGTGTATCACTAGGCTATATACTTAGTCATTCTCATGATTTTCCCACTATTTTTATTAATGCTTGTACAATTTTACTTTTTTTCATATTTTGATCATATTCACCTATTGTCTTCAAATTAATATCTCCAAGATCCACCCCAATATTGCAGGATATTTGATCACATGGCAAACCTAGAAATTATGTTTTTTTACTAAAAAGAAAAAAAAAACTATTTCCAGTTATTGTCAATCCCTTAGCACATACTTTTAATCCCTCTGGCTGGAATAGAGATATGCCCCTGGCACATACCTTTAATCTCAAACAATGAAGGTAAAGTTAGTTTATAGAAGGAAAGAAGTGATGTCATTAGAAGTGATATCTAATTGAGTGGCAGAGAAAGTGACTAATCAAAGAAAGATTTTTACAGAATAGGATATGCCCAACTCTCAGGAGCAAAGAGAGGAAATGGAAGCTACTTAAGACAGCAGTGTCGATAGAAAAAAATAAAAAGATCAGAAGATGCAGCTTTACTGGGAAATTTGTAACAGAGACAAGTTATAAAGGGAAAAAGTTAGACACAAATGAAGAAAGAACATGGCAGAGAATGAAAAATTAGAGCAAATTCTTAGAGTTAGTTTGAGACCAGGCAGACAAACTCAGCAGAAGTCATGAAAAGTTATATTGAATCAGTTAGCTGGGAAAGAATTTGAGCCATAATAGCTGAATTGAACCAGCCAGCCAGGGATCAGAAAGAACTAGGAAAGCATGAGCATATTAAACAGTAAGTCTCAGAGGTTGAAAATATTCTAGGCCAAGATAAGATTTCATGGAAGCTAGAAGCTTCTAAGGCTATTTCTAGGCTAGCAGATGGAGGCATTAAGTCTCCTAGATGACATTTAAATCAGATGAATAAAAGTTAGTATCACACTCAAACTTCCCTAACTTTTCAACTTCCTATCCTGCAATTAACTTATTTATTTGTAACCCACAAACTTCAATTTGTGCTGCATATATACTTCTATTTTTATGACTGTCTACTGGAGCATGAAGGACCCACTAGAGGCCATAACCTTAAAGAAAACTGTCTCCCCCTTTCAAATAAACCCTAAACAGTTTGCCATTTAAGGATAAAGCTCAGTGAACACTATTGGCCTTCCAGCTAAATGAAGACTGGTTTGATCTTATCCAGGTCTCATGTCTGTTATCATAGCTCCTATGAGCTTATGAGAATAGTTGTCTTGTTATGTCTAAAAGACACTTCTTTGTCTTGGTCTTCCTCAAATTTTGACATTTAGAATCTTCTAGCTCCTACATTCATTTGTCTTCAAGAGTCAAAGGGAGGAGCTTTAAAAATATAAACACCCCATTTTTTCTGAACATTCCACTGGCAACTGTTACATGTACTTTGAAGAGTTGTGAGTTTCTGCATTAACCGCTATACACTTAATAAAGCAACCCAGGGACAAAAGAGGCAGACTTCAGTTGGAATCACCCAGAACAGTGAACACAAGGAATAACCAAATGGTGAGGGACAAGTATAAGATCATAAGCAACAGAGGCCAATTTGCATGGGCATCATTGGAACCCAGTTCTCCTATCATATCAAGACCTGAATATACTAACATACCTGAAAATCATGAAGCTGACCTAAAATCCTAACTCATGCAGATAGTAGAATCCTTTAACGAGGTTATAAATAACTCACTGAAAGAAATACAGGCAAATCCAGGTTAATAGGTAGAAGCCCTTAAAGAAGAAACAAACAAATTCCTTAAACAAATATAAGAAACACAATCAAACAGGTGGAGGAACTACATAAATTGGTCCTAAGCCTAAAATTGTAAGTAGAAACAATAAAGAAAACAGGAAGGGAGAAGAGAGTGACTCAACTGTCAAAAAAAGTACAAAACATTAAGAAAAACAAACCAAAAACATAAACAACTCCTACCCAAAACATAAAGGAAATTCAGGCCCCAATGAAAAGACCAAATCTAACAATGATTGGCTAGAGGAGAAAAGAGATTCCCAGCTCAAAGGACCTGAAGATATCTCCAACAAAATCATAGAAGAAACTAACTAAAATGCCCAGAGGCAGTATTCAATTTCATAAAACCATAAATGAAAAGGGAGACATAATAACAGAAATGGAGGAAATTTTAAAAATTATCAGATCCTATCCTCGACAAAACTCAAAAAGCTAGACTAAAAGGATGGTCTTCTAGACAGATCTTATACATCAAAATAAAATCAAGAGCAGATAAGCTATCTATACAGGCCTATATCCCATAAAGGAATAGAAGTCATTAAAAACCTCCCAAACAAAAAAAGCCATGATCAGATGGATTTAGTGCAGGATTCTACCAGACCTTCAAAAAATACCTGATACCAATATTCCACAAACTATTCTATAAAATGTAAACAGAAGGAATGTTACCTAATTCATTCTGTGAAGCCATAATTATTCTGATATATAAAGCATACAAGCACCCAACCAAAACAGACCAATCTTGCTTATGACTATTGATGTAAAAATACTCAATAAAATTCTTGCAAACTGAATCCAAGAACACATCAAAAACATCATTCACCCTGATCAAGTAAAGTTCATCCCAGGGATGCAAGGTTGGCTCAATGTACAAAAAAATCCATGTATATAATCCACTATATAAACAAACTCAAAGAAAAAAGTAACATGATCCTCTCCTTAGATACAGAAAAGCATTTCACAAAATACCACACCCCTTCATGTTGAAATTACTAGAGAGATCAAAGAGTCAAGGCCCACACGAAAACATAGTAAAAACAATTTACTGCAAGCCATAAACCAATATCAAATTAAATGTAGAGATACTTGAAGCAATTCCAACAAAATCAGGGACAAAACAAGGATGCCCACGTTGCCTATATCTATTCAATATAGTACTTGAAGTGTCAGCTAGAAAAAATAAGACAACAAAAAGAGATCATGGGGATACAAATTGGCAAAGAAGAAATAAGTATCATTATTTGCAGATGATAATATGGTATATATGAGGAACCCAAAAAATTCTACCAGAGAACTTCTCTAGCTGATAAACAACTTCAACAAAGTGGCTGGATATAAAACACACTCAAATAAATCATTTTATACAAATGATAAGCAGGCTGAGAAAGAAATTAGGGAAACAACTCCCTTCACAATAGCCACAAATAATATAAATTATTTTGGGGTAACTCTAACCAAACAAATGAAAGATCTGTATGATAATAACTTCAAGAAAGAAATCAAAGGAGATCTCAGAACATGTATAGATCCCCTATGCTCATGAAATGGCAGAATAATATAGTAAAAAATGGCAATCCTACCAAAGACAACCTAAAGATTCAATGAAATCCCCATCAAAATCCAAGACAATTCTTCAAAGACATGAGAAAAACAATTCTCAAGTACATCAGGAAATGTAAAAAACAAACAAACAAACAGAATAAAGAAAAAAGTCTTAACAATAAAAGAATGGTGGGGAGAATCACCATCCCTGACCTCAAGCTCAACTAGAGAGGAATAGTGTTATAACTGCATGTAATTGGTACGGGGACACACAGGTTTACCAATGGACTAGAATTCAAGACCCAGAAATAAAACCACATACTTATGTACACTTGATCTTTTACAAAGAAGCAAACGATATACAATGGAATAAAGAAAGCATCTTCAATAAATGATTCTGGTCTACCTGACTGTGTTTGTGTAGAAAAATGAAAATTGAACCATACTTGTCACCTTGAACAAAATTCAATTCTAAGTGGATCAAGAACCTCAACATAAAACTAAATGCACTGAAACTAATAGAAACTAGTAGAAAGTGAAACTCACTGGCATAGGGGCATATTTCTAAAGCAGAACTCCAATGGCTCACACTCTAATATCAAGAATTGATAAATGGGACCTCGAGAAACTGGAAAACTTCTGTAAGGCAAAGGAAATAGTTAATAAGACAAATTGGCTTCTCTGTACCCAAATGCCATGGGGAGAGACCAGAATTCCCAGAAGTGCAGACAATCCTGAGAGTTCAGAGCAGACAACTACTTCTGCCCACATTCCTGACCGAAGAGCAACACACTTAGTGCCCTCTATGCCCTCTGGGAACAGGAACCTAGGAGCAGTCAGTGGCAGGACACTTCCCATTACTGCCTGTGCCCACAACTGAAAGCCAGTCATCAGGAGCACTGACAGACCTGATCACAGATGTAAGACAAACTCTTCTGCTCTAAGAAACCTTTCCCGGAGGCTTCAGGATACACACACCAAGGAGAAGCTTTCTGTTCCAAGATTCAGCTGAGAAAAAAAAAAAACATGTTACAAGAGTGCTGACACACAGGCCTAGAGGATGGTCAAGCCATTATCAGAGACAGCAAGACAAGCTAGCACCAGAGACAACCTGATAGTGAGAGGAAAGCACAGGGAACCTAAACAACAGAAACCAAGACTACTTGGAAACATCGGAGCCCACTTCTCCCACCAAACCAAATACTGGTTATCCAAACACACCGAAAAATCAAGATTTGGATTTAAATTGACATTTCATTATGATGATAGAGGACTTTAAGGAGAACATAAATAACTCCCTTAAAGAAATACAGGTCAACACAGATAAACAAGTAGAAGCCCTTACAAAGGAAACACAAAAATCCCTTAAAGAATTACCAGAAAACAAAATAAGTGACAGAAATAAGCAAAACCATCCAGGATGTAAAAATGGAAATAGAAACAATAAAGAAATCACAGACGGAGACAGTCCTGGAGATAGAAAACCTAGGAAAGAGATCAGGTGTAATAGACACAAGCATCACCAACTGAATACAAGCGATAGAAGTGAGAATCTCAGGCGCAGAAAATACCATAGAAAACATTGACACAACCATCAAAAATAATGTAAAACTTAAAAAACTCCTAACCCAAATCATCCAGGAAATCCAGTACACAATGAAAAGATTAAATCAAATGATAATAGGTATGGAAGAGAATGAAGACTCCCAACTTGAAGGTGCTGTAAACATCTTCAACAAAATTATAGAAGAAAACATCCCTAATCTAAAGAAAGAGATGCCCATAAACATACAAGAAGCCTACAGAACTCCAAATAAATTGGAACGGAAAAGAAATTTGTCCTGTCACAGAATAGTCAAAACACCAAATACACAAAACAGAGAAAGAATATTAAAAGCAGTAAGGAAAAAAGGTCTAGTACCATATAAAGGCAGACCTATCAGAATTACACCAGACTTCTCAACATAGACTACAAAAGCCAGAAGATCCTGGACAGATGTCACACAGACCCTAAGAGAACACAAATGCCAGCCCAGACTAATATATCCAGGAAAACTCTCAATTACCATAGATGGAGAAATAATCTCCATGTCATCAGTAGTGAACATTAACGTTCATGTAGCACAATACTAGAGGAAAAAGAAAACTAATGGTGCTGCTTACCAATACTTGTTTATGGTTCTCAAAGTCAGGAAGTTGAGTAAATACTCCAATTAACAAAGGGTTCAATTGAGGTGAGACATGGATTCCTGAGGTCTCTCAGACACTGAGCCACCAATGAGGCAGCATATACTAACTGATAAGAGGCCCACCCAACACATATATAGCAGAAGACTGCTGGGTCTTGGTTCAGTCAGAGAAAATGCACCTAACCCTCAAGAGACTTGAGGCCCCAGGAAATGGGGAGGTCTGGGCGAGTGGGGCTGGAGAAGTGGGGTCATCCTCTTGGAGAAAGGAAGGAAGAGTTATGGGATCTAGAGCAGTCTGGGGTGGGGCACAGTGGGTGAGGGATGAGGACTGTATTGCAAAAAAGGGTTAAAGAATAAAAAAGCATAAAATTTAAAAAAGAACAAAAAACCCAAAGGGTTCATGCTGCATGAGCCTATTTATATGAAACGACAGCATGCGGCACATTAATTTTAGAATTCATGACTCACTGTGCTGTGATTCCTTTCAGACTAAATCAGTGTATAAAATTTCTGAACATATAATGGTCTACATTTCAGTTTTGTTTTAAGCTCATTTTGGATAATATTCTTCAATCTCAGCATCCAAGTACCTGTTGATGAATTAATTATTCTATTTCCAGAAATGTAATGGATAATTATTTAATTATTCATATTTTACCTCACTAAAGAAATGTGTCTTTTATGGGTTCCCTTTCAGTAAATGACTGAGGAGCCCTGTTCTGAACACATTTGAAGTTTTATCTCAATTAATTATCATGTATAATCAGAAAGTTAGAAAATTGCCATTATATTTATAATGAGAATAAGGAAGAAAACACTGACTACGTTAAAAATTAATAATTCCACTTTCCTTCTTTGTGATCATCTTTTCTCTTTTGCTCTCACTTGCACTTTCATGGTCTTGCCTCAGTACCCTTTCATTAAGAGATGTGCAGTGTCAGAGAGTTTGCTCAGGCTTTTTATCTACCGTGCTTCCTATGTAGGAGATTTGCATTATCTATTATAATTTCAGGAAGTCTAGTCAGTAAGTGAAGGTCATAGTTAAATCACAGTGGATTAACTAGAAGAGAATGGTTTACTCATTCCTCCAAGTATAAATTCGCCACTTTCTGTAGTTTTTTTTTGTAGTTTTTAATGCCACTTTCTTCTCTCCTTATTTGAAATCAATCAATTGAAGTTCTATATTATTTTCCTAAGTGATGGATTACCAATATATTTTTGTCAGAGAATCTAGATGAAAAAAGAGGGCAAATATGAAGTGATATCTAGGGGCCAAAGATATGGTGATTAATGGGAAAGATAATTATAATTGCATGTTCCTATATCATTGATTAGAGTGTTCCTATGAATTGGAAGCATTGTATTTATAGATATTTATCATTATGAAAATATATTATACAACTCTTTATAACCATGTTTTGCTGTGGTGATTTCAACTTGGAGATAATTTATTAAATAATATAATTTTTAAAACTATAGTTCTCTAGAGAAAATATTAAATATTATTTAGCAATTTTAGTTTGTATTCTCAGCATTATAATTTCAAACTAAAGTAAGCATAAAACAATCATGTTTATATGTATATCAATATTAATAAATATTGTTGAAAAACACTATTATTACTTGCTTTGAAAACTATTGCTTTTACTGCAGAGTCACTCTATAAACCAATTAAAAATTCAAATGGTTTTTGTTCTATATTAATACTTGATGAAAATTCATGAACAAATTTAGATATTAAATTTATTAAAAGATTCATTAGTATCACAACAGCAGATAGTGTAAGGCACTGAAACCTAAAATGTTAGTTTAGATTTTCTACGCACTGAGGACTGCTGAAGTCCTGCTTAGTTTGTGAAAGTCATCATCCATCCTTGATGTTTTTCATACTATCTGTAATTGAGAAGTCTAACTTTCTGCAGAGGTTATCAGTTAAGTACTCCAGTGATTCATGTATTCTTTATTTAGTATCACTAAGAACTATGTCAATTCATTGGGCTAAATTTCTTTCCTGTGATCACTAATTCCCACGTTAACTCACTTTAAAGAGTGGACATTGTAATACTTTTGAAGAACTGAGTGTATCTAAGTATACGTAATTTTCATTTGAAATAGTAAGTGAGCACATGTTTTGAAAATTGCCAGACACTGTAATTAATTATCAATCTTTAAGAGGTACATATAACAGGATGCATATATGAAGCAATTATAAGCAAATTATTATACAAGGTAATTGTTAATTTTACTTCATTTCTGTGATTAATATTTTGTCAATACCAAATTTTACATATTAAGGTACTTCACTTAAAATATATTAGCCTGGATGAATTGTATTTTCCAGCACTTAAAAAATTTTGACGCACATTTTTCTAAAATTCAATAGGTAAAATATATATTAATATCATTATAAATTAGTAAATAATTGATAATATATTTAAAATAACTATTGTGCATAGTTACATAATGATCATTGATCACCATGTAGGTTATCTGAAAATCTGAGGAACTAGGATGAGCAGGGAGATCTTAATTCAACCTGTACAACCCAGAAAAGCTAGACAGGCAAGTATATGCCTATAATACTAGCAGTGGAGAAGCTGAGATAGGTAGTGTTTGGAGTTTGCTGGCCAGAAACCCTAGCCAAATCATGAAGCTCCAGGTTCACGATCAGATCTTCAAAATAATAAAGTGTGAATGAAAAAAAAAAAAAACACCTATATTAACATCCAGCTCCTCCCTCCTCCCCAAACACCCAAGCATACCACACACACACACACACACACACACACACACACACACAGATAGAGAGACAGAGAGACAGAGTCAGAGACAGAGACCCAACAGGTCAGGGTCAAAAAGACAACTAATTCATGTAATTCAGTGGGACCATGATAAATTAGTTGTTGGAACTATTACACAAATATTAAAAAGTAGATTTTCCTGTGGCAGCATAAAAAAGACCCCCAAGCATGTGCTACAAATGTGTGATGGAGAGATGGGAAAGATTAGGTACCACAGTGGAGAGGGAGGTGGAACTAGAGAGTGGGTTATCAGTGAGGAACAGACAGGTATGAAAAGCCCATAGTGACATTCTCTCCCAGACTGGCTCTAAGGGCCATGTCTGGGTACATGGCCCTGCTACACTTTAGGTCTATATTGATGACTGTTGTCCAAGATGTTACCAAAATCTAAGCAGATGTCCATTTTGTGTGAGCTTCCACTGGAAATGGTGTGAATTTCTGAGGACTGTTACCACCAATTGGTTGACATGTGGATCTAAGTGGCCTGAGCTGTCATTTGTAGCCACGGGCACATCTGGGCCTATGCTGCTCTTGGCAGCCATGTCTGAGTCCTTGATCATTTGGCAGTTGATATCTTTCATCAAGACTGCTGTCTGAGGTACTGTACTGAGTTGTGCCCACGCCTTGCTGGCCATCACACTTGAGGGATCTGATCCCATTACTCAACTACCATGGGGTAACATGGACAACAGAGAGATACTCTCCTTTCCCTTTGCCCCTCACTGCCTGTGGCAGGTGGGAGAGCTGAGTTTGAGATCATGAGAGTGAGAAAGCTTTCTCTGTCCCTCACAGGCTTCAGAAATCAGGGTGACAGGTCCTTTACCTCTCCTGTGCATCACGATACTTATGGCCCTGGTAGTGAAGGTATAGGTGATTGAGCCCCTAGGCATGAAATCAGGACAGCTGTTCTTACCCCTTGTTGGCAGTGCCATTGGGTGAGCTCCCCTGGGCAATGCTGTAGAGCTCACCTTGATGGTATGGGCATAGGAGAGCTGGCAAGGTGGTCCACAGAGCTACCTCCCAATCCCATCCCTGTTGCCTGTGCCCTGGACTACTTGTTACTTGATCCTACCTGCCATTGGGGTTTGGACATGAGGTACATAGAGCCAAGTACACAAACTCTGGGAACAGGTGAGGAACACTGTAATAAGCTCATCTGAACACAGCTGCAAGCTCCGTTAATACCCTCCACCCACTCCTTATTGTTCCCAAGAAAGCATCTTTTCTAAACAGCAGTTCCAATTGGCTGGCATTGTCTGCATCAAACAATCCTTGGTCTCTCAGGCACTACTCAATTAGCTTATGCTGCAGGAGATGGTTTTTCAGTGGTCTGGCCTCCATTGTTTATATAGAGGTGTCCTGCCATTCTTGCTATACATTCCAACAACAACACTACCTATGATTTGCTGGAGTATATGACAGGTCTATTTCTGTAGGTCCATAGCAGAAAGATCTCCATGATACAGAGCAACAGCAGGATATCTAAGAGGAGTTCCCATGATAATCCAGTGTTGATAGTATAAAAGAAGTCAGAGACCAAAAAGACCAATGATTCATTGCAATGAACATTTTCAATTAAACATGCGTGGGCAAATGGGTGACACACTATGACATACTACAGCTTCCACAGCAAAATTATTTTGTACCTTATTTTCTTTTTTTAAGGTGGGTAAGTTGTAAGGGCAGAGGGAAGATATAAAGAGTTTGGGAGATGAGTAGATTTGGCGTACATGATGTGACATTCTCCAAGAATCAAAAAAAGTTTGAAAATATAGTAGCTTTTTAGTGTTTATGATAAAGGTTTTAAGGAAACTTGATGAAGAGCTATTCTTCCCTTTTTATTATTTTAGCAGTAAAAATGTTCCATATCTGTTAAAAATTATGTTAGAGGGTACATTCTGTAGATTATGTATGTTTAATGAAGGGAAGTGACATGATTTCTAGTAGTGAGATATAACAAGAGACCATGACTGGACTTACTGGCCATCAAGTCTCTACAAAGAGACTTTCCCTTCAGCCTATTCTTTCTTTTTCCTTTTATCTCTAACTCTAACTCAAAAACCTTAGCTTCTCATTTCTAGACAAGCCGTCTAGGAAACAGTTAATCAAGCATAAACTGCTGATATATATATTTTAATAACCAAATCATAAATTAAGAACAGAGAAATACACACATTTAAAAAATAAGCAAACGTGGTACCTTACAGCCAAAACACTTGCAGAAAGCAAAAATTGTAAATTGTTGATAAAGTCTTTGCAATAAAGAAAAAGAAATACATATCTTGTCAGAACAAATCAGGAGGTGGTTGGATTTAATGATGAGATTGCCTGAGGAGAAAAATTGTAAATATAAAAGACATTCATTTATGATAAAGAATGAGAGTAGGAATGCAAGTTCCTAGTAGTTAAATAATAAAGAACAAAATAAAATTGACCAGTGGTTTAGGTTAGTCTTTGTAACAGGGAATGGAAGGCAAGATTAGTTTTTGAATAACAAAATATTGTATTTGTCCACCTGAGAGACAAATGAGCTATTCCCAGATGAAGAATTCCAAGCCCCACCATCTCAGTTCAACTGCAAATGGATCAGTGAGCTCAACATAAGATCAAACACTCTGATTCTGTAAAACAAGAAAATATGCTTCAACTAGCTTATAGGCACAGGAAATGACATTTGAACAGGATCCCAGTAGCAAAAACCAAGACCAGCAAATGATAAATGAGAACTCATAAAACTGAAAAGATTCTGAACACGATAACAGCAAAGGTATAAAGAAGCAATGTACAGAATGAGGAAAAGTGTGTGTGTGTGTGTGTGTGTGTGTGTGTGTGTGTGTGTGTGTGTCTCAGAATGCTGTTAAGTGCAATATACAAAGACTTCAAAATAATATATATCAAGGAAAGATACTAAATTGTTTTAAAAATTAACATACAACATCCTTACCCATAAGAAAAATTTAATTTAAAATTATTTTGAAGATTTACCATACTCTAATTAAGAATAGGCATGATTACAACAAAAATATCTCATAAAATACAAAAATGCTGGCCTGAATGTAAAAAGGCAAACATGTATTCATAAATTAAAAGAATGATGAAATTTACAAAAAATAGATGGGGCAGGAAGTAACCTTTCTAAATTAGGTAATCCAGGCCCGGTAAGACAAAAACCATGCTTCTAATTTAGACATGACTTCTGTGTTTGAATTTCTAGGTATGTATTTGAAGTGGAATTCTCTTTGATGTCAGGAAACTCATACATGGGCTTGTGGGGAGGGGCACTTTCAAGACTGGAACCATACAACTCAGTGTGTTGAGCGGAAATGGGAAATAAAATGATGCCTTAGTGTTTGAGGATCGAGTGCTCTTTAGAGAAGGGCATTTGAGGAGGAATAACACTAAAGTACTCTGAAAAAGACAAGTGGAAGTACATCACTGTAGAAAGTTCCTAAAGTATTTAAATATATGTAAAATATTTCCAATTCAATTACCGTATAATAGCAATACAGTGCTTCATCTAGACATCATAGATTATTAAATTAGGAGTCCATTATCATTTACAGGTTCTGAGGTTTAGTGTTCTTGGTCAGTGTTTCTCATAGACACACAAATAACACAGGTTCTAGTAATCGTTCTTTGCTACCATCCAGAACTTGCAGGTAAGAAGTTATTGATGAGAAAAATCACATACTTTATATTTGAGTCACAGTTGTTGAGAAATCAAGATGTTACATATCTGGAAGCTTCATCTTTACTGGTTGCTTTTCACAGCACTAAAAAGTAATAGATAATTTATTTCCAAGGGAGAAAAGTAATTATCGGTCTTATCCAGCTATGACACTTTCAAGCCACAGTTGAAAGTGGCCTATGAAGGAACACTCACTAGTGTAACAGTAGCAATAATGTTACTGCACAGACAACCACTTTCTGTTTGGAATTAAACTGGCCCACTAGGTTTAATCCATTCCTGGCATGGTTAGCACGTAAGCATAGCTAGGTAAATCATAGGACAGAGTAGAGAACCTACTCTCATTATTTGCTAAATGAACATTGTATTAAACTGACTCTTAATGCATTTTTGTTATGCCCTAGATTAGTGTTTTTTTTTCCTCATCGGTAAAGGTAGTGTTTTGCAATATGTAACAATTAGTACAGAGATTCACAACTAATCAAATTCAGAAAATAAAAGACCATCAAGTGCTGAGCCTTAATTGTATATCTATACCACATCTTTGCCACAGAAGAATTAATAGGGTAGTATAAGGAAGAGATGGTGTACAAGAACAGCAGAAACAATAACAAATAACAGCACACCAAAAATTTCTGGGCACAACTAGATATTTATACATATAAAGTCATAACAGGTTTTTTTATTATGTTATTGACTATAAAATCAAGACAGGCAAATCCCGCCATGAAGAGGTTGTCAAGAAATCCCAACTTTAGCTGAGAATCTTATTACAATTAGTGACTTCTGGGTAAAGAAAAATCAACATTCTTCAAGGCCATTGGGAGCTAGCATTTGTTAAAGGAGATTTCCTTATACCCACAGACATATTATTATGAATAAGTGGACTCTATAAATTTTAAATAGGAACACATGATGTTTGAAAAGAATAGTGGTTGAGAATATGGAATGTGTAGAGAGCAAAGAATGAGGAAGAATTCATAAGGACACATTATATATTTGCAAAAAATGATAAAATAAAAGATATTTAAAAATTGATCAAATTTGAAACAATTTAGGTCAAACGAGATAGCTATGTTGGCTAAAGTGCTTACCACCCAAGCCTATTGATTTTAATTCAATCCATAGGACAGTAAAAGAACCAACTCACCAAAGCTGGTGTGTGCCTGGTAATTGCCCTGGTAATTACATATACATGTACATATATACATTCCCCAAGCATACATAAGCAATAAATAAATATTTTTGAAAATAATGAAAATGATTTAGATACTATCATTATTTGTAACATTGATAATTGATATTGTAACATAATATTCACACATATATTTTTAACGTTCAGTAATATATAAAAAAGTCTAATGAATATATACCAGAGAAAACAAGCACTGTTTGTGTTTAAACTATTGCTTTCCAAGTGCTAGATTTTACTAAACTAATAAAAGCAATTTAATGTTGGAATTTAAATAAGAATTTTTATGGAAACCAAGCAAACTGATTATAATACTATGTCAATAAGAAATTGGAACAACTTGAAAGAAGACATCATAAGCTTACCACAAAAATCTCTTCATATAGTTCAGGCCTAGATCAGCAAGTAATATATTATAGTTCCAAATTAAAATAATATATACCTACACCTTGGTTGAATTATAAAATCCAAAACTTTCACAGAAATCAGTTACCATCAATATTTAATACTTGAACAAGCAGAAAATCAGAAGTGCAGAACGTGAAATAAGACTTGATGTGCCAATGGTTTTCACAGACTATGGTAAGATTTTGAGTGGATAAAGACACTGAAAGTTACAAACACATTTAGGAAAATTCTAATTATCAATAAATATCCAGTGGACAAACAATGACATAATTACATTTTTAGAAGAACATAAAAGCAGTTTCTTAAGGCAACTGATCACAGAATTGTTTATAAAAACAAAGATCTGACTGTATTTGTTTTCATTGATAATTGATAAGTACACTATAAATAATGCATCATAAGTAGAAGGACAGACTTAGGGCCATGTACACTAAAAACAAAAATTTTGAAATTGAAAGTTATAAAAAATATATTAAAGTTAAAAATCATGCAAAAGAAATTTTAGACTATGCTTTGTTAGATTTATAGTTTAATAATAATTTAATTATATTCCTAAAACATGCATTTCTACATATAAAATATATATGTACATACAGGCATTCTGATATATACTTTATATGTACAAATACATATACACAAACAGACACACAGACTATATGCTATGAAGGAAGTACATGATATATGTTCTAATTGATGTGATTATACTTAAATTACTCAATCAAAGCTAGTATGTGCAGTAATATATATATGCAGAGAGACTGTAAAACAAAGAGATTTAAATGGCAATGGAGTTGTTTATATTACTAATGCTATATGGAAGAAACCTTCTTCTATATAACAAGTAGGCCTATAATTCAAGATTTTTCTACCTACGAATACTTACTGTTGGTAAATCTTTGTACACATCTTCCTGTGGAGATAATTTAATGTAATATTTTAGTAATTATTTGACAATTTCATACCTTATTACAATGTATTTTGATCACATCCACTCACTAGTCTGCTGCTTAACTCTTCCGCTCAGATTCATGCCTGACATTCTCTGCCTCCCAAATTAATGTCCAATTTTCATTTTATAGAGTTTGCCTTTACGTGTAGTAAAAATTAAAACAACTGTTATAAATAGGAAACAAGAAAGCAGTTTAAAAATTTATTTATTGTCTTTTCATATATTACATCCTGACCCCAGATTCCTCTTCCAATACTCATTGGACTCCTCTCTAACCCACCTCGATTTTTCCCACATATGCTCTTCTGTTTCCACTCAGAAAAGCACAGGGTTCCCAGAGCTACCAACATGGCCTAATAACTTAAAATAAGACTGGTCAAAAACTGTCATATCAAGGTTGGACAAAGTAGTAGGATTAATGTCCCATTAATAACCCAATTATTCCTTTGTGTAATACTCATGAATATAGTAACATCATTGGAAGACATCCTTCGGAACACTGTTGCCTTACCAGTTACAATATTTAAAAACAAACAAACAAATAAACAAAAAAAAGTCAGTAGCTCCTTGCCTAAATTGGGTGTTGTGAGCCTGACAAAATTCCACAACGGGATATTGGTAGACTTTATCTAACATAGGCCTTTTGTGATGAGCTGATGACCAGTGATGTTTTCAGGTTTAGTAGGTCTAATAAGTACTGTTTTGCTCTAATTCACTCAACCTTTTCCTCTTTAAATATTTCCATCTCTCATTTGGCAGAGGTCCTTAAGTCTTGTGAGAAGGAGCAGAAGAGAATCTCAGAAGAGTACACATTAAAAAATGATGTCAATAAGAGTTTCCATTCAAGTCAGATCACCTGCCAGTAATGTCTTAATTCTAGTAGAAATGGATTATGATAAGCAATGTCGGGATGCTGATCAAGATTCCACTGATTCCTACTATATAGCTTGGGGCATCCCAGCCTCCTGTTGTTGCTGAAGATTTGCAGTTACTTTATTTTGAATTCCCTGAGAACCTGTAGTGGCCAATAAATTTCCTTTTGATTCAGCCAAATATTATTTTCTCTCCACTGTAATCATTAGATGCCATTTTATTACAATTACCACTCTAATTTATAGGGAAATAAAATATAACAAAATAAAAATATTAGAAAAAGTAAATTTTTATATTTGAATGATTTATTTCATTCTTATTTAGATTACTATTTTCTGTTTTGAATTTTATATGTATGTTTGGTAATATTAAAAAAAATCTTTGCTTTCTAAGTAGAGTCAAGCCAAAGCAAAAGATGTATTAGTAATATACTAAGATTATTTGAAGTTGCCAGAAGACCATGGATTTTGCTGTCCCTGAGTTTTGAAAAATACATCATCACCAATCCTTTCTAAAACTTTTAGGCCTGTTTTATGTTAAAAAAATTCCCAGACACTTGTAAATTTGAAAATCAAACAATAATATTGGCACTTAAAATTTACATAATTACTTTTCCGCTGAAGTAAATGATGTTACATTGATAAAAATATTAGCCAGAAAACAAATACTAGATTATCTGAGGAACAAGTTGTAAATATGATTTGAAAGACAGGTTGTGGGGTTGGGGATTTAGCTCAGTGGTAGAGCTCTTACCTAGGAAGCTCAAGGCCCTGGGTTCAGTCCCCAGCTCCGAAAAAAAGAACCCCCCCCCAAAAAAAAAAGACAGGTTGTGGGAAATATTTAGACAATATTAGGAATTTTATTAATTAATTTTGAATCCTTAAACTTCTAATTTGAAATGAATACTTTTTATTTCCCAGTCAATCTATGTTACTTAGAAAGTATAGAATGTAAAACATGTCTCCCCTTGAAAGTCTTACCTTTCTAATGTAGAAGCCTCTCTACCCAATAAACTGTAGAGACAGATGTGTTAGTATGCTTAATGATCATTTGTATGTTATACACAGTTAAAATCACATGTAATGCACTTGTCTTCATGTATGTGTGGAATAAGATTTCTATGACATTCAGATGCTTCTGTAAACAAAAGTTTATTTAAGTCTGAAAGTAAATATTGTAAGAAAAATGAAGAAGACTTGAAATAAGAGTATATTTGTGTGACATATAGAAAACGTGCCATAGTGGGATAAACAGAAGGAATTGCACATGGTCCAGTGAGGGCATTTTAATATTAACTTTAAGTTATTTATAACGAATGTGCATATACACTCTTGGTTGCATGTGTAGGGGAGTGCAGGTTCACATCATACATTGAAAGTTTGAAGAACTCTCCTTTCTCTGTGTTCTTGAGTTGGAACGAAGGTCACCAAGACTGCACCTTAAGCACCTGAACTCACTAAGCTATCTTGCAGGTTCAGCGTAAAATATTTTAATCCACAAACAATGCAATTTTCTACATTCAATAACTAATCACATTGCCATAATATAAAATTGGTCATGAAGAAATAAGTGAATGCAGGCCCAGGAACACTAATGTTCAAATGGAGTGAAATTGTAGGTTATGAAAAGGCAAATGCTAGAAATGAGCACATGCTAAGAGGAAACTTCGAAAGCAAAAAAAAACCAAAACAAACAACAACAACAACAACAACAACAAAAACCATACTTCATCTTGCCACTAGTACAGACAGCTTCTTTGGTCCAGAATATGTTTCAAAATCCTGATCCTATATTTGTAATTCCTGTTTCGACAACTACAATAAGTTTCATGGTTGAAGATTCCTTGTTGTGTCTGGAGGACACTCTCTAAGGATGTCCCATGTTCCTTTCCGTCTTACCATCGTTCTCCTTCCCGTTCCATAATTTTCCTAAGGCTTCGGCATAGCGATTGCATTATAAAGGTATCAATTGGTTCATTGACTTACTCTTCCCATTTTTACTCATTATGAATCTCTGTAATAGTTACTATTGCTGAAAGATGAAAGATAAGAGGTATATTTACCTGCTGACATTATTTCAAATAAGTTAATATATAGAAAACATATTAATTGATATTTACAATACAGATTGATATTTAAAATAAAGTTAAAATTAGATTACTTTAGAAAAATGGCAGTCGTAGGTTCTCCTCTTTCATCTTTTTTTTTTTTTTTTTATTAACGAGTATTTCTTATATACATTTCAAGTGTTATTCCCTTTCCCGGTTTCCGGGCAAACATCCCCCTCCCCACTCCCCTTCCTTATGGGTGTTCCCCTCCCAACCCTCCCCCCATTGCCGCCCTCCCCCCACCAGTCTAGTTCACTGGGGGTTCAGTCTTAGCAGGACCCAGGGCTTCCCCTTCCACTGGTGCTGTTACTAGGATATTCATTGCTACCTATGAGGTCAGAGTCCACGGTCAGTCCATGTATAGTCTTTAGGTAGTGGCTTACTTAGTCCCTGGAAGCTCTGGTTGCTTGGCATTGTTGTACATATGGGGTCTCGAGCCCCTTCAAGCTCTTCCAGTTCTTTCTCTGATTCCTTCAACGGGGGTCCTATTCTCAGTTCAGTGGTTTGCTGCTGGCATTCGCCTCTGTATTTGCTGTATTCTGGCTGTGTCTCTCAGGAGCGATCTACATCCGGCTCCTGTCGGTCTGCACTTCTTTGCTTCATCCATCTTGTCTAATTGGATGGCTGTATATGTATGGGCCATATGTTCTAAGGATATCTATATCTATATCTATATCTATATCTATATCTATATCATCTATCTCTCTCTCTCTCTCTCTCTCTCTCTATATATATATATATATATATATATATATATATATATATATTCATTCTACACAGGAAGGTTTAAATCTAAGCAAACACAAATTTTATCTAAATTTAAGCCAATTTGTCAATGATACTGGCTGCATAATTCAACCATTCATAGTCTCCGTAGGAATTATACATAGTAGGAATTATAGTACTTGGAAATTCTTTTTAATGACAATTTAAAATTTTTTATTTGTTATGAAAATTGTATACATATAGAAATGATATATGATTATATATACTAATTTCATTCTTCCAACTTTCTTCATAGAGCTACAAAGAATTCCGACTTAAATTTTGTGGGATTTTTTCTTTACATGTAATCTAATAAGTTATGTAGCATTAATACCACTCATGTGTACATGGTTGTTGAACCACCTACTGGAATAGGAGAATCATATAAGTAGCCAAATCATCAGAAAGAATGACATTTTCTTTCCTAGAAATGATCAATTACCAATAGTTCTTCAATAAGGAGTGGGTCACAGAGATGATGAACATCATCATCTATGTCAGTAGTTTGGTTAACTAGAACATTTATAGATCTTGTCCATTAAACAACAGCTGGTGTTATTTCATGATTGTGATAGACTGCTATAGCCATTAGAAAGCAATTTCAACACTCTTCCAATTTTTTGACATTTATAGTATTTCTGCTGACTTGTCTGTCTTCAATATTCTCTGATGTGATAATGTTAATGTGAATATCTTCTTTTATAGATGATCACTAATTCTGTTATTCTCAGAAATTTTACCCAGTTTTGTATCTCTGTATTTTGTAATTTTAATTTTTTTGGGATATTTACATTGTATTTACATTTCAAATATTATCACCCCATCCCTCCCCCCCTCACCCCTTACCCCTCCTTCTAGGAGGAAGCCTCCACTCCAACCAACCCAGAACAACCTCAGTGCCCTGGATTTACACCACTTCGGAGAAACAAGCCTTCACAGGACCAAGGGCTTTTTCTCCTATTGATGCTGCACAATGCCCTCCTCTGTTACATATGTGGCTAGAGTCATGGGTCCCTGCATGTGTACTAATTGGTTGGTGGTTTAGTCTCTGGGAGCTCTGGTTGGGTCTTGGCACTTCAAAAAATTCTATCTGACCAGTGTTTATAAAACACAGGACTGGTGAAGATCTTTTCTAGATCTGTTGGTTGCACTGTCTTAATGACAGTGTCCTTTGCCATATAGAAGATTTGTGTAGTGAGCCATATTGGATTTGGGCCTGGATAGCTCAAAGTGGCTATGTGACTTTTGGCCACACATACTCCTAAGAGCCTCTCCCATGTATTTCTGGCACAGGAAGAAAAGACCAAGTAGTAATCACCCGATATCTCCACTGCATGACCTCTGCTGAGCCCGGCTGATGCATGTGGAACTGACACACCTGGACCACACCTGGGTGGTGGTCAACTTACTTCTGCCTTTTGCTTCCTCAGCCTTTATCCTGGAGATTTAGGCTGGTCTTCTCGGATTTCTCCCTAATTAATTCAGATCTTGAAGTCGGTCTTTTGTTACCGAAGTCAAGAGCCAGGTAGTCACGAGCCAGGGTTTCCCACTGTGCTTCCCAGATATTACCTGGGGAACTTGGGTATATAAGTGGTGAATAAAGCTACAGGACTCTCTCTCTCTTCCTTTCCTGGCTTGACACGTATAGCCTGTGTGTGTGTGCTTCTTTCATCCCGTAGGCTTTCGCCCGATTCTCGGTACCAGGTCGATGCTGGCGCCGACAGATTTGCAATTTTATGAGCTCCCATTTGTTGATTCTTCATCTTAGAGCATAAGCCATTAGTGTTTTGTTCAGGAAATTTTCCCTAGTGCCCATGTTATCAAGGTTCTTCCCTGCATTCTTTTTTTTTTGTTTGTTTTTTTTGTTTGTTTTTGTTTTTGTTTTTTTTTTTTGTTGTTGTTGTTGCTGTTGCTGTTGTTGTTCTATTAGTTTGAGTGTATTTGGCTTTTTGTGGAGGTCCATGATCCACTTGGACTTAAACTTTGTATAGGGCAATAAGAATAGATTTATTTGCTTTCTTCTACATTCTGACCTCAAGTTGAACCAGCACCATTTGTTGAAAATGCTCTCTTTTTTCCACTGGATGTTTTTGCTCCTTTGTCAATGATCAAGTGACCATAGATGTGTGGGTTCATTTCTGGGTCTTAAATTCTATTCCATTGATGTACCTACATGTTTCTGTACCAAGATCTCTACCAATCCTATATCTGATAGAGGTCTAATATCCGATATATATATAAAGAACTCAAAAGTTAGTCACAGAAAGTCAAATATCCCTATTAACATTGGGATACAGAACTAAACAAAGAATTCTCAGCTGAGTAATGTCGAATGGCTGAGACGTACTTAAAGAAATGCTCAACATCCTTAGTCATCAGGAAATTGCAAATCAAAACAACACTGAGAAACTACCTCATACCAGTTAGAATGGCATCTCACAGTAATAGTAGGAAATTTCAACACCCCACTCTCATCAATGGCAAAATCATGGAAACAGAAATTAAACAGAGACAGAGAAACTAATAGAAGTTACGAATCAAATTAATTTAATAAATATTTATAGAACATTTCATCCTAAACGATATACCTTCTTCTCAGTAGCTCATGGTACCCTCTCCAAAACTGACCATATAATTGTCCACAAAAAAGGCCTCAACAGGTACAAGAAGATTGAATTAATAGCATAATACACATCCTATCAGATCATCACAGACTAAGGCTGGTCTACAATAACAACAAAAATGACAGAAATCCCACATATACATGGAAGTTGAACAATGCTCTATTCAATAATAAGTTGATCAAAAAGGAAAGAAAGAAAGAAATTAAAGACATTTTTTAGAATTTCATAAAAATAAAGGCACAACATCCCCAAACTTATGGGACACAATGAAAGCCGTGCTAAGAGGAAAACTCATAGCTCTGAGTGCCTCCAAAAAAGAAACAGGAGAGAGAGAGCATACAAAAGCAGCTTGACAGCCCACCTAAAAGCTCTTGAACAAAAAGGAGCAAATACACCCAAAAGGAGTAGACGACAGGAAATAATCAAACTCAGGGCTGAAATCAAAGAAACTAAAAGGACTGTTGTTGTAAAAATTAAAAAAATAAAAAGTATTGTTGTCTTTTACCCACTCTAAGTCCAGCACCTCAGTGCCCCAAGATATCCTGCTAGGTGTCTTGGCGGAAACACATCCCAATTCCTTGGCAACCCAGTGTCTCCTGCTGCCATCCTACACTCTAACCATCAAATAAAAGAACACACAACACAATAATCTTAGATCCAATTGATAAGATATAATTGCCCACTTAAACATACAAAGCCCGGTACCATCCATCCCTTGAGAACATTAATAACAACCTGTAAATACACAGAGCAAAATCTTTATGTCAGTCTCCATAGTCCTGCCAAAGTACCTCTCCTCTCCTGTCTCTTCCTTTCTGTTCTAGTCTCCTCCTCTTCCTTCAAACTTCTCTGCTGCCTGTACCTGCCCCTCACCTGTACTTTACAGATTCAGTGGGGAGAAGTTTTTGGGGAAGTCATCTGATTCCTGAATAGTGACTAAGCAGTTGCTTGGGGCAGTGGAATTAGCATCAAAATACAGATAACTTCAGGGCAAACCACAACAAAAGACTATACAAAGAATAAACAAAAGATGGAGCTGGCTCTTTGAAAAATCAACAAGATAGATAAACCCTTACCTAGACTAACCAGAGGACACCGAGACAGTATCCAAATTAACAAAATCAGACATGAAAAGGGAGACATAACAACAGAATCAGAGGAAATTAAAAAAAAAAAAAACATCAGATCCTACTACAAAAGCTTATATTCAACAAAACTGGAAAATCTGAAAGAAATAGACAATTTCTTATACGAATACCAGGTACCAAAGTCAAATCAGGATCAGATAAACCACCTAAACTATCCCATAACACCTAAAAAAATAGAAGCATTGATTAAAAGTCCCCAAGCCAAAAAAAAAAAAAAAAAAAAAAAAAAGCCCAGGACCAGATGAGTTTAGTACAGAATTCTATCAGACTTTCATAGAAGACCACATACAAAGAAGTCAAACTATTCCACAAAATAGAAACAGAAGGAACACTACCTAATTCCTTCTATGAAAACTATAATTAATTATGCTTATATCTAAACCACACAAAGATCCAACAAAGTAAAAGAACTTCAGACCAATTTCCTTTATGAATATCAACACAAAAATACTCAATAAAATATTTGCAAACCAAATCCAAGGACACATTAAAATGATCCTCCATCATGATCAAGTAGGCTTCATCCCAGGGATGCAGGGATGGTTCAGTATACAGAAATCCATCAATGTTTCCACTTTATAAACCAACTCAAAGAAAAAAAATTACATGATCATTTCATTACATGCTGAGAAAGCATTTGACAAAATTCAACACTCATTCACGATAAAAGTTCTGGAAAGATCATGATTCAAGGCCCATACCTAAACTTAGTAAAAGCCACATACAGCAAACTATTTGCTAACATTAAACTAAATGGAGAGAAATTTTAAGCAATCCCACTAAAATCTGGGACTAGACAAGTCTGTCCACTCTCTCCCTACTTATTCAATATAGTACTCTAAGTACTAACCAGAGAAAGCAGACAAGTGGAGATCAGAAGGATACAAAGTGGAAAGGAAGAAGTGAAAATATCACTATTTTGAGATGATATGATAGAATACTAAAGTGACCCCAAAAGTTCCACCAGAGAACTCTTAAACCTGAATAACAATTTCAGCAATGTAGATGTGTATAAAATGGATTCAAACAAGTCAGTAGCCTTCCTCTACTCAAAGGATAACCAGGATGAGAAAGAAATTAGGAAAATAACACCCTTCACAATAATCTCAAATAACATAAAACATCTCATTGTGACTGTAACCAAGCAAGTGAAAATCTGTATAACAATAACATCAAATCTCTGAGGAAAGAAATTGAAGAAGATCTTAGGAGATGGAAAGGCCTCCCATGCTCATGGATTGGCAGGATTAAAATAGTAAAAATGGCTATTTTGCCAAAAACAATCTACAGATTCAATGCAATCCCTGTCAAAATTCCAACTCAATTCATCAAAGAGTTAGAGAAATTTGTAAATTCATTTAGAATAACAAAAAGAAAAGGGTAGCAAAAACTATACTCCACAATAAAAGACCTTCTAGGGGAATCACCATCCCTGACCTCAAGCAAGCAGTATTATAGGGCAACAGTGATAAAAATTGTTTGGTACTTGTACAGATACATACAGGATGATCATTGGAATAGAATTGAAGACCCAGAAATGAACCCACACACCTATGGTCACTTGATCTTTGACAAAGGAGCTAAAACCATGCAATGGAAAAAAGATAGCATTTTCAACAAATGGTGCTGGTTCAACTGCAGGTCAGCATGTAGAAGAATGAAAATGTATCCATTCTTTCCCACCTGTACAAATCTTAAGTTCAAGTGGATCAAGGACCTCCACATCAAACCAGATACACTCAAACTAGTAGAAGACAAAGTGGGGAAGAGTCTCGATTACATGGGCACTAGGGAAAATTTCCTGAACTAAACACCAATGGCTTATGCTGTAAGATCAAGAATCAACAAATGGAACCTCATAATTATGCAAAGCTCTATAAGGTAATGAACACTGTCATTAGGACAAAAAATTTATAGGCAAATGGATTGAACTAGAAAATAGCATCCTGAGTGAGCTAAACCAATCCCAGAAAAATACACATGGTATGCACTCACTGGTAAATGAATATCAGTCCAGAAGCTTGAATTTTCCGAGGTACAATCCACAGACCACCTGAAGCTCAAGAAGAAGGATGATCAAAGTGGGGATTCTTCACCCCTTCTTAAAAGTGGGAACAAAAATATTCATATGAGGGGATATAGAGGCAGAGATTGGAGCAGAGACTTAAGCAATGACACTTCAGAACCTGCTCAACATGGGTACAAAGCCTATATATAGGGTGGCTATACATATATAGCCACCAAATCTAGATAAGATTGATGAAGCTAAAAGTGCATGCTGACAGCAGCCTGATATAGCTGTCTCCCGAGAAGCACAGCCAGGCCATATCAAATACAGAAGTGATTGCTAGCAGCCAACCATTGAACTGAGAATGGGACCCCTGTACAAGGAATTAGAGAAAGATTTGAAAGAGATGAAGGTGTTTGCAACCACTTAAGCACAACCATGCCAACAAACTAAACCACTACCCAAAGACTATACATGGACTGACCCATGGTTTCAGCTGCATATGTAGCACAGGATGGCCTTGTTGGGCAATAATAGAATGAGAAGCTCTTGGCCCTGCCCAGGCTGGACACCACAGTGTAGTGGAATGTCGGTGAGGGGTGCACAAAAGATGGTGTGGTTGGAGAGGGGAAGACGCTTATAGTAGAAGAGGAGGAAGAATTAGAGGGCTTATGTCCAGAAAACTGGGAAAGGAAATAACATTTGAAATGTAAAATAAAAAATATCCAATAAAAAATAATAAAATAAAATAAGAGTAAATTACATCATCTTCAGATAATCTCTATATTTCTTTGGGTAATATGTCCATGCTTAGCATTGCTAAATCCCATATATACACCAACAACTAACTCTCAGGAACAGAAATTAGGAAAAGATCACACACACATACACACACACACACAAACACACACACACACACACACACACACACGGGAGGGGGGAATTAAAATTCATAGGAGGAGATATGGAGACAAAGTTTGGAACAGAGACTGAAGGAGGATCATCTAGAACATGAAAAATACAGAGGCGAATGCTAGCAGCCAACCATTGAACTGAGAACGGGATCCCCATCGGAGGAGTTAGAGAAAGGATTGAAGGAGCTGAAGAGGCTTGCAACCCCATAAGAATAACAATACCAAACAACCAGAGATCCAGGGACTAAACCAATACCCATGTGTACACAAGGACAAACCCATGGCTCCAGCTGTATACGTAGCATAGGATAGCCTTGTTGGGCACCAATGGAAGGAGAAGCTCTTGGTCCTGACAAGACTGGAGCCCCAATATAGGGGAATGTCTAGAGGAGGAGAAGGGGTGTTATTGGGGATAGGGAACACTCTCATAGAAGAAGGGAGATGGGGGATGAGATAGTAGGCTTTATGAACAAGAAACTGGGAAATGGACTAACATTTGAAATTTAAATTTAAAAATATCCATGAAGAAAAAGGAAAAAAATAAAAAGAACCTAGGTCTATCAGTATAAATATAAATATTTGACAATAAATTGTCAGCTTGTTTATTTGTCAAAAGAAAAAGAAAAAGTTTCCCCTAGGCCTTATGAGATCTCCAGTCAGGTGTTTTTCAAATTTTGTGAGAAGTAATTATATTTCAAATTAGTAACTAATACAAAAGTAGAATTGTCTTTTTCTATTGTTAAGAGTATCAACAGTCATTTCAAAGTTATGCATCTCCTGGCTTCAAAGGTTCACAATAGGAAATTTCAGAACTACTTCAATAATTAATTTGTTATATATTTAATAATATAAACCATAAAGCCTAAAAATAAATTACTGTATATTTTCTAGAATAGTATTTAGTATCAGCTCAATTCATTGATGTTTAGGGACTCACTTATATAATCTTTTCAGCAATGAGGTCTTAAGAACAAGTTCTTGGGGCTTACTAAGAACATTAGTTATGTCCTGTAATGACTGAGAGAGTATTAAATCACAAACAGCCAATAATTCCAAAACAGAAAATAGGTAACAAGAGATCTTTTTAATTTACTAGCATAAAGTATTTAGTGAAGGACTTTTGCCCATTTGCCCATTGTATTTAAATTATAATATACACATATATGGAATTATTTAGAATAGCAGCATATCCACATGACTTCTTTAGAAGGTCTGTAGAATTAGTTATCCTTATGTTATGCTATGTATTCCTTTACTAATTTTCCCTCCAAACCTCTTTATCATGTTCTATTCATTTATTTCTATTTAACATGCATAAGACTCAATCTCAGGATTGTGGGTTCATGTCCCATGTGCCCCAGATGTAAGTGTAAATGTAACTTTTATTTCCTCAGAGGAAGTTACAAGATGAGCGTCATAATGAAACTTTAGGAATACATGTCTTATTGAGCCCAGAGCATTGTATCTAAGTATCCCATGGCCTAGGCTTCAAACCTTCTAACCTCCATATAATCTACTTATCTGAAACCCTGAACCTTAAAGGTTCCAGCCCCTATTTGCTAACCAATGGCTGGAATGTTTCAGTCTCTAATACATTCACCATTTATAGCTTTTTCTAAACTCTACTTGGCTTGTTCAACTCAGGTCTTCTAGTTCAAACTCTTCTCCAAGCTGGCTGATTTAAATTGCCTTCTTTTTGCTTTTGACTGCATTGCTCTGAAAGATTGCCTTTGAACTAACTCCATGATCTCAGCTCATTGAAACTGAGCTGAGCAGAACTGAACTCTGAACTGACCACTTTCTACTGAACTTAACTGTCTTTCTGTCACTTCTTTCAAATAGCCTATCTTTCCTGAGCTGTGCTTATCTTATTTCTGACTCATGCTGTCAAACCTTTACTGATTGGACACTTTGTTCTGCCCCTCAATCGGATGGCATTATTTGGATTAAAGGAGTATAGTAAAGGTATGTCTGTATTTCAGCTGGATTTTGTAGACCTAGATATTTGGATGTGAACACTTACCAGAGCAGCCATTTTGCTGGATGAAAATTCCTCTACACTCATTCCTCCATTGACAGAATTCAACCACCAATGTGCATCACTAGTTTACCGGTTTCTCTACTATGTCAAATTAAATGTATACTCAAAGTTTCAAAACTACCATCTATGTATGACAGCAAACATGTTTGTCTTTCTGTTTCTGCATTATCTCATTCTATATGATAAAAAAATGCTTTTAAGAAATCTGATTTCTCTTGTTTGATTTTTTGTTTTTGTTTTCCCTTTTACCTTCTTATTAACATCATATTGTAGAAATATAAATAGCAAAATTAATTTTAACAGATAACACTCATGTGTTAGATTCATTTTATAATAAAGTGAGGCCATGTTTCATATTTTCTATGTTTTTTTTTCCAAGATGGTTCTTTAGGTAGGTAAGGTTCTGACTGACTTAATTAGAAAGGCTGCCAAGTTGGTGCTGAAAAAATAACTATTAAGTGATTATTACAGATAAGTTAGATAATAATTAGAATTAATGCCACTTACAAATTATAGAGCTCCGTCAGCTTCCCATGCTGAATGGACCACAGTCCACTATATATTCTGTCTGATGGAGTTTGGAGCAATAAAAAAGCAACCACAAAAAAAAAAATGCAGCTGAAAGTATGTGCTATGGAGAGGAAACACATTTGTTCTTGGTCAATACATATTACTTGGCTCAGTGGGGCTTAAGAAATGGCAGTGACATTCTCCATAATCAGCTACTTACATTCTTATCCCAGTGCTTACTGTGCAAGTGATGACAAGCCTGTTAGCTCTTTGGTTAAGAGAACTATTTTTTATGATGTGTGACTTAGATAAATCAAATAAGGTTATAACATAGGCGCAAACTCAAGCTCAACTTCTATGGCTATAGTAATTATTGAGAATGAAAAGACAGTTCTATTGTGTAATGAACTTGGTTATATTATTATTTCACATTAATATTGTCGATGTAAGAATGATGGTGAAACTCCAAGTCTGCAATAGGAAGCCAAGAAAAAGATGCTCAGGGTATGGACAGGGTTCGTCTTTAGGGATTATTATTGAACATGCAATGGAAAACCTACCCTGATTATCCCGATTCCTAATTACAACTGCTTTCGTCTATATGAATGTAAATTTTCCTGTATTTGTTTTGGTAGACTAAGAAAGGAAATTAACAAAGTGCTATTATTGAGTAAAAAAAAAATTAGCAAAATTAAAACATTTTGAAATGTCTCTGAAAAGTAGTGTGTTCCTAACTATCCACAGTCTTTGGTGGCTACTTTTAAAGTCACTCAATATTCTACTAGTTTATGGAATTGTAATTGATTGATGTGAAGTTGGACAAAGGGAGAAATAGCTGTTCATTGACCTTTCTCACAAGGTCAATGAGTAATTTTTTTCTTGAGCTTTTCTACCTTTGTCCCACAGGATTTCCCCGTGCACTAGTAGTCTTTAAATTTTCTAATAAGTGCATTTAATAAAAGGGAATATTATCTTTTTCTTCACAGATACGCCTATACCCCTCCTGTGTATCATTGTGCATAAGGTATAGTTGTTTGCTAATAATATATTCCTTTTCCTGGATTATAGGCAAAATGACAAATACCTTATAAGGAATATTTACTATCGCAGGGCTAAAAACTCATTAACACAGCTATGAACATTTGCTGGTACCTTTCCGACTAGAAGACAGAATTTAAATTATAAAAGCCTCATTACCAGAATTCCAGGGGGGTTGATCCATATATTGACTTTTTTTTTTACCTGAAAACTTAAATAATTTTTCTGCTCTGTTCTCATTTCCTTTATAAGCTTCACACAATCTATTGCCATTTCAGAGAAAACAAAGGAGGGTGTAGCTTTCTCAAGACTGTAATGAAATAAGTCCAAGCTCATACCAAAATCTCAATTTTTTTTGTTTAGTATATACACTTTATTTCTATAAATTGTTTTCTTGACACAAGTTGGGAAGAGCCAACCAATGACTGACCCAAATTGAGACCCATGCCTTGGGCAAGAACCAATCCCTGACACTCTTAATGATACTCTGTTATGCTTGGAGACGGTTGCCCAGCATAACTGTCTTCTGAGAGTTTCCACTTAAAGACTGACCTAAACATAGTCAGAGAACCACACCTGAGCATTAAATGGAATTTGTGAGTCTTGTGGAAGAGTTGGGGAAAGGATTAAGGGACCAGAAAAGGATAGGGACTCTAAAGGAAGACCAACAGGGTCAACTAACTTGGGCCCATTGGGGGTCCCAGAGACTGAAGCAGCAATCAAAGAGTAAGCATGGATTGGAGTCTCCTCCTCCTCTGCACATATGTGCAGCTTGGTCTTTATGGAGTAGGGGCTATATTTGAATTTGTTCCGCTAACTGAACTGCCTTGTAAGGCCTCAGTGAGAAAGGATGTGCCTAGTCCTGCAGTGACTTGATGTGCCTGAGGTGGGGAGAGGTATTCCTCTCTCTCTCTCTCTCTCTCTCTCTCTGTGTGTGTGTGTGTGTGTGTGTGTGTGTGTGTGTGTGTGTGTGTGTAATACCCAGGGAGGGTTTCCCTTCAAAGAGGAGAAGGGGAGGAGGGAATGAGGTGTCCATGAGGGGAGGACATGAAAAGGAGGGGCCTGATATTGGGATATAAAATGAATAAATAAATGTAAGCAATAATGTAGGAAATTATAAAAACTAATTTTCTTTACAAAAATGCATAAGAAGTTCCTAATATGAAATAGATAGCCAGTTCATGCCTGGGCCCATAAATAGTGTCAGTGAAAAATATCCTCAGAGCAATTTGCAGTCTAGAAACCATCATAAAGCCCAAGAAGAATACAATGAACTTGGACATCCACTAATTTGTTCAGCTATGAAACTAGCTTATTTTCCATGTTAACAAGGTTAGAATTATACTCAATGTTTACTTGCTATTATTCTGTATGCATCACATCCTGTCCCAGACATTGCACAAATATCTTTTCTTGAATATTTTGCAACAGTACAAAATGGATACATTTTTGTCACAATGCAAACATTCAAGTCACTTAGGTAGAGTTATATAATTAGTAAAAGAAGGGAAATAATATGATGTTTATGTAACACATTTTAGCAATTAACAATCAAATTTTGCAAGTATAATTATAAGGATAGAAGGCTAGAACTCTTTACTTAAGACGTGTTATGAAGAAAGATGATCAAGATTTTTTTTCAGATGTATTTATCTCCTCATCATACAAAATTTATGTTTGTAGTCACACAACCATTTAAACACTATGCTAAAAATAATGCCTGATTTATTCTAATCTGTTGTAAAACTGATTCTGTACTGCAAGAATACATTAGTATTTCTTTCTATGAAGAATATGTAGAAAGCTTTTACTTAAAAACTTACCTTCAGAAAGTTTTTAACAACTTTCCTTGTGGTCAATCACTATAGAAGACCAAAGAAAACCAGTTATATTTCAGCAAAAGTCTACAAATTTATAAATGCCTTGGAAAAGTAACATTTATTATACTTGTAGTGTCAAGTATTTTTGAACACTTAATAACATGTTTATAAATGACCCTGGTTGGCTAGATAGGTAGCTCAGTGGTTAAGAGCACTGATTGCTCTTCAGGAGGTACTGAGTTCAAATCCCAGCAATCACATGGTAGCTTACAATCATCTGTAATGAGATCTGATGCCCTGTTCTGGTGTGTCTGAAGACAGTTACAAGTGTACTAGTTACAAGTGTACTTATATTTAATAAAGAAGTAAATCTTTAAAAAATGTTACTGGTCATTGCTGAATGTAGAGATCTGCTTCCTCCTCTGTTCTATATCCTTGCACACACCCCCAAAATAAGAGTGTTTGTAAAGATAAATCTATAGTAGGGTAAATTAGCAGGGTAAAGTACGCAGCTAGCTAAGTACCAACCAAGCCACATCACACAAAATGAACTGAAATTATTTGTTCCTGTAGGACAGACAAATAAATATGCTATGTCTACATAAAATATAATGAACTCCTATGAACTTTTTCATCACGATTCTTCAGTATTTTGAGGGATAAGATCTTAGCTCAGAATAGCTTTTGCCTGCTACGTGCAAATCTCTGGATATACTCTCCAGCACTGAAAAGTTATATAAGTTCAAAAAATAAAATTGCAGAATATGGTGATCGGATAAATGGTGTTCGATTCTCTGTAACTTCTATGTATACTTTAACATCATATTTTGTGGTAAGCATGTACCAACCGCAGTATGTCACTAGAGACACGCGTGAAATGAAGGAGAGAGCAAGTGCACTTATCCCCATTTCCTAAGGTAAGATTTAAGCATCTACCAGCCCTGAAAAGCCTCTTTAAGAAATCCATCCTAATGTAACTCACCATGCTTATGCCCAATCACTCTCAGGCCCTTCCCAGGATTAACAACTTTCTTTATTCCTCTGAAAAGCCAATTTACCAAGTTTATTTCCCATCTCTTCCTTTTGAAAAACTCCAATAGCTTTCTTCTTTCCATGCTTTTGTACATTGTTCCATGTTCCTATTTCTCTCTTGCTCTCTTTCTCTCTGCTGCTAAAACAGATGGTTTTCCAATTTCCTGCTCCAGTGCAATCATTTGCCTCTCCTTAATCTACACTGAAACAAATGGGGAGCTGTGCCTAAGAAATGAATCTGCGGTGTCTTAAACTTCCTGGCTTCGAATTGAAGAGAGGGCCATAATGAGTTTCCCACTGCCCTGTGAGATAGGTGAATCTGTAATTTCGTGACACAGTCAAGAATTATTTTTCATTTCGTTGGACTAAACGTAGTGTTTCTCATTCCCAGAAACCAAGGGACTCTTTGCTGGCTTCTTAAAAAATGTTTTATGAGTAAATTTAGCTCAATGAGCTGAAGGAAAAGGTGCAAGTAAGTCATGCTGATAGACAAAATGGAAAAAAAAAAGGAGAGGATTTCCTCCCAGTGCATTAGGGAGAACACTCTTCTTTCTTTGTATTCATTACCTGTACTTTCTCTCACTATATTCAGAGAGACCCAAGTAATGAATGTTTTAGAGGCTTTTAGTAAGGAATTGATTTTTGAAATCAATGGGAACTCATAAGAAATGTGATAGATTCCTTTTTCTTTATACATTTTGGCAATGGAGAATGTTGTAATAACCCGCAAATTAAATAGATTGCTAATCCTTGCTTATTATATGGATACTTTTCCTAACATTTTGTGAAAACTATGTTATTATACCCTCCAGGTATAAAGTCCCCATGACAAGAAATGCACACACATCAAAATTTTTCTCTCTCAGATTGATCATGAATTAGCTTTGCTCCTTTTTGTCATCAAGGAAAAGGATTCAATTTTCAATGTCAATCAGTAAATGTATTATCTTATTATCAAATGACCTCATGCTAAGTGATCAAAATTAAGACGGACTGTTTAGTTGCATGTATATTTACTACTTTCAAATTTTTAAATTTTTCAAATAAAGATATGTGAAATGCAAATGTGAAAAATTTAAAGTGTCCCTACTAAGTTAAAACACTTGTATTCATAGTTATTACCCAAGTTTTATCTCGATAATTGGTCTTTAATTAAAGAAACGTATTTCTACAATATATCCTGAAGAAAATACAAAATCATTCCATGTGGTCTACAACCCCTGTCCGCAAGCATACAGTCTGGGTAGGGTATTTAATATTTAGCAACATCACAAAATTATCTGTAAAATTGTTGTTTTACAACTCATTTTTCAGTTAGCTTATAGATAGCTAAAGATTTCCCTATATTATTAGTAATACTTTTTATAAAAATAGGCTGTGTTTTTCCTCAATGTAACTTTATTTGATTTTTTCTAACATTAAATGATATTTTGTATTGTATTCTACCAATGATCATTCTACTTTCTTTCTTCTGAGATTTATTTTGAAATTTCACATAATGTGTGCAAGTGTGCATGTGAACATTTGATGGCAATCTTTAGTCTATTCTTCAGGGCCTGTTCACATTGATTCTCACAGAATTTCTCAGTGGCCTGGAACATATCAGGCAGGCTAGACTGGTTGACCAGTGAGTAGGCAGAATCAGTCTCTACCTTCCCTGTGCTGTGTTTGCAAGTCTGTGCCCCTTTACTAAGGAGTTTGTTGTTGTAACCTGTTTGGTTTTTCTTTTTTTCTTTTTTGTTGTTGTTTTGTTTTGTGATTTTTTTTCACTTAGTTTCTGAGCATTGATTTCAGATCCCAGTGCTTCTAAAATGAATATTTTTGTAGCTGAGCCATTTTTCTTTTCCTGAGCAATGTCAAGTTGAGAGTCTATGTATCACAGATATTACTGGAGCTAAAGTTATTTTTTTAACTTCCAGGTATCAGAAACTATTTACATCAGATGAAGGTCCTAAAGATTGAAGGTAGATGCGCATATTGAATTAAGATATTTTTGTTTTTATGTTTTGCTTCCTTTGGATTTGGCTTGTTTTATTCTTGTACGTGATTTCTAAGACTGTTGTTTTTGCAAAAAGATATTTCGGTCCAGAACACCTGACAGAAGAGCAAAACAAACACCGGCATTTCCTTAGCATAGAAACTCCTATGGAACTATCTTTACCACATTTCTTGAATTTGTGTGGTTGCTTTACAACAACAACTAAAATGCCATCGTGACTACAGGGGCCTTGATGAGTCCTCGGGGGTTACACTGGCAACAGTTTCTGTACTGAAGGCAATTTCTCATTGTCTTTCCTTTAAAGTACGGTCTGATAAGTCTTCTTTCTACTTGGTTATTTTAGCATCTACAGAGATTATAAACCAGAAAAATGCTAACTCTGCCCACGCCCTGTGTGAACTTCAGAAGAACATGAATCATCTTGATATTTTAATTTCTTCATTTGTAAAATTGGTAGTGTAATGAAGTGATGAATAATTTAATCATTTCATGCAACTTCAGTTTTTGTGTGTTTGTGATGAGTGTGAGAATCTTTGTGTGATTATTGAGGTAGTTGGTAAAATGAAGAAAATATATATGGCAATAAAATCAAATTTTAGATATTTATACTCTTCCTCTAACTTAAAATGAGCATAATTTATAATACATGTTCTTTTTCTGTCATTTGGCATGACAAAAATTAAGAAAAACTACCATGATGTAACTCCAAACTTGCTGTTCCAAAGTATAGACACTGCGTTATCTGAATGCTTTTTAAACCCCATTTACAGACTTTTGAACTAATTTAATTTACCTTTAAACATGTGAAAACTTAAAAATCTAAAAGGTAGTTGTGCGTCAAATACATAAGCCCATCAATTATTATGTCTTTGATTTTTACACTTGGGATGAAGCACAAGGATAGAAGTCCCTATACCTCTTTAAAAATAAAAGAACAGGGTATACTTTTCTGTAGACTTCTATTTTTCAAAACCTACCTTAAATAATAAATATAATTAAATGCTTTAGCCTCCCTTCTAGTCCACGACCCACCAGAGGTCACGGAAAGGTAAGGTTAGCGGGGCAAACAAGGATGTGGACCTGTTCAGAAATAGTACTTTGGGGTGAATTCAGTCTGTATTGTGAGGATGTCAGGATTTCAATTCAAAGGACTCAGCAGCAGTAGCTCAATTCACTCCCAAATGCCATTCAAAATTCCCCAATGGCAGTTTGAGCCAGGAGAAACCACAAGGTGCTGCCAATTGGCTCAAGTCTCTGAAAGCTCCAAGAAGCTACCAGAATACCACCAAAAGTTCTTTAGTAAATTTCTCTCTAGGATGTCACAAATGGTGATCAACAAAGGGTAGTCACCTGAACCAATACAACTGTTCTGCAGCAAAGGGGAGCATCAACAAAGTCCGTAGATGAACAGCAAGAGTGGCAAGGCAAACCAATGTCATACAGTGATGCCTATTGTCTGTGGGGTTATATTTATTCCTATTCTAAACATCACAGTTTTGGTTCAAACATTCACCCTAGCAAAACACCACATGCCTGTTTTTTAGGCTGTTTCCAGAAAAACACCACGTATCTGTTCTCAGCAAAACATCCTTTCATAAGACAGTTTCCAGAAAAACAACACATGACATAACCGAGTCTCCAAAGCAACAAGAAATTTCCACTTCACTTTCCTCCCTCTTCCAAATTGGTCTGGTAAATTAGCCTCTGACGTGAAGAAACTATACTATTTGTATGTCAATAATCAAGGTTTCTTAGCATAGCTCTTATGTAGAATGATGCTTATATATTCAAAAAATGCATTATCCAAAGGTAAAGCTGACGAATTACATCATTTACAGTAGCTTTCAGTTACTAGGTGACAGGAAAAAACAACTAATTTTTCCACTTTTCATAGAATCTTAAAGTGATAATTCATTTACTTAATTTTTTTTGGAAGCAAATTGAAAATATACGGATATTACTACAGAACATGAAATGGAACCAGAATTTAATTTGGAAATAATCTTCACATTAAATAATCACACAAGAACTGTGATTTGTAGATTTATGAAAACAGAACAGAAAAACAAACTTCAGGGAGAAATACAATTGATAATCTTTCAGAAACGATGGGGATCTTAATTGTTCTGTTTTAATATTTCCAGAAAACTCTTTTCCAGGTGTTTACTGTTTTAGTTATAGGTAAAATTGAAAGAAAAAAAATTGATAGCCAAGACAATAAAGGATGAACTAGGGACATAAATGCCTAAAGGGTAATATGGTTTTAGCATTGATAAGTCATTAATGCCTTAACCTGAGAAGTAAAAGTGCCTCACTGCTGATACATTAACAACATAGATAAGGTAAATATAGCCTCTTTTCTCAAATTTGAAGCTGTCATAGAAAGAGTGATTATATAAAAGATGTTTGTGGATTTTTAATCCCTATATGTTTGTGTGTTTGGATATATATAATGTTATAATATATCTGTAGCATATATTTATTATTTCCATTAATGCATATTTATTATTCATTTTGATTATTACATATGTACGCGTGTGTGTTATGTTCTTTGATCTTAGAATTATTCCTATATTCTTCATTGCCTCAATCCCTCTTCCTCTAAGAAAACAGTCCTCTCCTCTGCTTCCAAACATTATGTATTTAAGTTCATACATACAAGACCTCAATTACATATGATGGGAAAAAGTGGTAATCATCTTTAGTATTCATTCTGATTTCTTTTGATATGACCATCTCTATTTCTATTCAATTTTCTATTACATAAGCTTGTTGTTTCTTAATTGCCAAATGATACTCAAGTATATATATATATATATATATACCATATTTTGTTTTTTAAATTTAAATCATTTATTCATTTATAATCCAGGCCTTAACCCCTCATTTTTCCCTCCCGCAGCTTGTCATCCCATTTCTCCTCCCCTTGCCTCAGGGAGGGTGCTCCCTCTCACTAGAACTCCCCCTTCCCTGGGCCAGAAAGAATCTTGAGGATTAAGAACATCTTCCTCCAGTGAGGCCACACCACATTTTCTATATCTATCAATTTCTCCTTTTATAATATAATGTCTTCAATATTGTATTATAATATATTTACTATATAACAATGATTACAAAATGTATAATCATTTGCTTATGTGTATTTATGTCCCTCTAGTGTCAGAAGAGGTGAGCAAAAGGAACTGAATTCTCTAGAAGTGGAGAATCAGCTGGTTGTGAGCAACCCTGTGATACTGGGTACTGAAAATAGGTACTCGGCAAAATCAGCAAATACAAAGAACCACTGAGCTATCTAGCCACCTTTCCATTGTTTTTGTTCTGTTTTGTTTTTGTTTTTGTTACTGTTTGAAGTTCTTTTTTTAAAATTGGGTGTTTTTTTATTTACATTTTAAATGATATCCCCTTTCCGAATTTCCAGTCCATAAACCTTCTATGCCATCACTCATCCCACTTCTTCTATGAGGGTGCTCCCTCACCCAACCATCTACATCTTCACACCTCCCGTTCTGATATTACCCTGCACTGAGAGGTCAATCTTGGCAGGACCAAGGGCTTCTCCTCCCCTTGGTACCCAACAAGGCCATCCTCTGCTACCTGTGCAGCAGGAGTCATGGGTCTGTCCATGTGTAATTTGTGAATGGTGGCTTAGACCCTGGGAGCTCTGGTTGTTTGGTATAGTTGGTCTTATGGGTTGCATAAGAACCCTACAGCTCTCTCAATTCATTTTTTAACTCCTCCAAGGGGGACAGCATTCTCAGTGGAATGGTTGGCTTTGAGCATTTGCCTCTGCATTTGTCATGTTCTGGCAGAGCCTCTCAGGAGACAGCTATATCAGAATCCTGTCAGCATGCACTTCTTGGCATTTGCAATGTTGTCTGGGTTTGGTGGCTATATGTATATTGGCTGGATCCTCAGAGGGACAGGCTCTGAATGGCCAATCCATCTGTCTCTGCTCCAAAGTTTGTCTCCTTACCTACTCCTATGAATATGTTTGTTTTCCCTTTAAAAAAACTGAAACATCCACACTTTGGTCATCCTTCTTCTTGAGCTTCATATGCTTTGTGGACTGTATCTAGGGTAATTCAAGCTTTTGGGCTAATATCCATTTATCAGTGAGTGCATACCAGGTGTGTTTTTCTGTGATTGGGTTACATCACTCAGGATGATATTTTCTAGTTCCATCCATTTGCCTATGAATTTCATGAAGCCATTGTTTTTAACAACTGCATAGTATGCCATTGGGTAGATGTACAACAATTTCTGTATCCTTTCCTCTGTTGAAGGGCATCTGGGTTATTTCCAGCTTCTGGCTATTATAAATAATGCTCCTATGAACATAGGGGAGCAATTGTCCTTGTTGTGTGTTGGAACATCATTTGGGTATATGGCCAGGAATGCGAGAGCTGAGTCCTCTGGTAGTACTATATCCAATTTTCTGAGGAACCTTCAAACTGATTTCAAGAATGGTTGTAACCGTTTGCAATTTAACCAACAATAGAAGAGTGTTCCTCTTTATCCACATCCTTGCCAGCATCTGCTGTCATCTGAGTTTTTGATAATAGCCATTCTGACTGCTGTGAGATGGAATGTCAGGGTTGTTTTGATTTGTATTTCCCTGATGAATAAGGATATTGTATATTTCTTTAGGTACTTTTAAGCCATTCAATATTCTTTAACTGAGAATTCTTTGTTTAGCTCTGTACTCCAATTTTTAATAGGGTTACTTGATTTTCTGGAATCTAACTTCTTGAGTTCTTTGTATATATCGGATATTAACCCTTTATTGGCTGTAGGATTGGTAAAAATCTTTTCCCAAACTCTAGTTGCCATTTTGTCCTAATGACAGTGCACTTTGCTTTACATAAGCTTTGCAATTTTATGAGGTCCCATTTGTTAATATTTGATCTTAGAGCAAAAGCCATTGGTGGTCTGTGCAGAAAATTTTCCCCAATGACTATGTTTTCAAGTCTCCTCCTGATATTTTCTTCTATTAATTTGAGTGTAACTGGTTTTATGTGGAGGTCCTTGATCCATTTGGACTTGAGCTTTTTACAAGGCTATAAGAATGGATCAATTTGCATTCTTCTTCACACTGATCTCCTGTTGAACCAGCACCATTTTTTTGATAATGGTATCTTTTTTTCACGGGATGGTTTTAGCTCCTTTGTCAAATATCAAGTGCCCATATGTGTGTGGGTTCATTTCTGGGTCTTCAGTTCTATTCCACTCATCTACCTGCCTGTCTCTGTACCAATACCATACAGTTTTTATCACTATTGCTCTGTAATTCTACTTCAGGTCAGGGATGGTGATTCCCCCAGAAGGTCTTTTATTGTTGAGTATAGTTGTTGTTATTCCAAATGAATTTGCAAATTGCTTTTTCTAGCTCTATGAAGAATTGAGTTAGAATTTTCATGAGGATTGCATTGAATCTGTAGGTTGTTTTTGACAATATGGCCATTATTACAATATTAATCCTCCCCATCTATGAGCATGTGAGATCCTTCCATTTCTGAGATTTTCTACAATTTCTTTCTTCAGAGACTTGAACTTCTTGTCACATAGATCTTTCACTTGTTTGGTTAGAGTCATACCATTTTACTTTATGTTATTTGTGACTATAATGATTTGTGTAGATTCCCTAATTTCTTCCTCAGCCTATTTATCCTTTGAGTAGAGGAAGGCTACTGATTTTTTTTCTTTTTTCTTTTTTTTTTTGGAGCTGGGGACCAAACTCAGGGCCTTGCGCTTGCTAGGCAAGCGCTCTACCACTGAGCTAAATCCCCAACCACGGCTACTGATTTCTTAATTTTATATCTAGCTGTTGTATTGAAGTCATTTATTAGGCTTGGAAATTCTCTGGTTGAACTTTTGGGCTCACCTAATTATACTATCATATCATCAGCAAATAGTGATATTTGACTCTTTCCTTTCCAATTTGTATCCTTTTGACTTCCTTTTGTTCTGATTGCTCTGGCTAGGATTGTGAGTACTATATTGAATATGTAGGGAGACAGTGGGAAGCCATGTTTAGTCCCTGATTTTCATGGGATTGCTTCAATCTTCTCTCCATTTAGTTTGATGTTGACTATCGGTTTGCTGTATATTGCTCTTACTATGTTTCAGTATGGGCCTTGAACTCCTAATTTTTCCAGGACTTTTAACATGAAGGGATGTTGAATTTTGTCAAATGGTTTCTTGGAATCTAATGAAATGATCATGTGTTTTTTTCTTTGATTTTGTTTATATAGTTGATTATGTTGATGGATTTCTGTTATTGCACCATCCCTGCATCCCTGAGATGAAGCCTATTTGATCAGGATGGATGATATTTTGATGCATTCTTGGATTCAGTTTGTCAATATTTTATTGTGTATTTTTGCATCGATATTCATAAAGGAAATTGGTCTGAAGTTCTCTTACTTTTTGAGTCTTTGTGTGGTTTAGCTATAAGCCTAATTGTAACTTCATAGAAAGAAATAGACAGAGTTCCTTCTGTTTCTATTTTATAGAATATTTTGGACAGTACTGCTATTAGAACTTCTATGAAGGTCTCATAGAATTCTTCACTGAATCTAACTGGGATTTTTTTTTTGGTTGGGATAATTTTAATAACAGCTTTTATTGCTTTGGAGTTATGTGACAGTTTAGATGGTTTATCTGACCCTGATTTAACTTTGGTACCTGGTATCTGTCTAGAAAATTGTTCATTTCCTCCAGATTTTCCAGTTTTGCTGAATAAAGGCTTTTGTAGTAAGATCTGATGATATTTTGAATTTCCTCAGACTCTGTTGATATGCCTCCCTTTTCATTTCTGATTTTGTTAATTTGGATACTCTCCATCCCCCCTCATTAGTCTAGCTAGTGATTTATCTTTTACATTTTCTCAAAGATCCAGCTCCTGGTTTTGTTGATTCTTTGCATAATTCTTTTTCTTTCTCCTTGGTTGATTTCAACCCTGTGTTTGACTATTTCCTGCCATGTACTTGTGTGTCTTTCCTTCTTTTTGTTCTAGAGATTTTAGTTGTGCTGTCAAGCTGCTAGTATATACTCTCTCCAGTTTCTTTTTGGAGGTACTCAGAGCTATGAGTTTTCCTCTTAGCACCGCTCTCATTGTCTCCCATTAGTTTGGGTATATTGTGTGTTCTTTTGCATTAAATTCTAACATCTTTTTTTATTTTTTCATTGACCAATTTATCATTGAGTAGAATGTTGTTTAACTTCGATGTACATGTGTGCTTTCTTTCATTTTGTTGTTATTGAAGACCATCCTTGTTATCTTGTGTTCTGGTATGATGCATGGGATTATATGAGTCTTCGTGTATCTGTTGAGGCCTGTTTTGTGACTGATTATATGGCCAATTTTGGAGAAGGTACCATGAGATGCTGAGAAGAAAGTATATTCTTTTGATTTAGGATGTAATATTCTATGGATATCTGTTAAACCCATTTGGTTCATAACTTCTGTAAGTTTCTCTATGTCTCTCATAAATTCTGACTCCATGATCCATCCATTGTGGACAGTGCTATGTTGAAGTCTCCCACTATTATGGTGTGAGGTGCAATGCATGCTTTGAGATTTAGTAAGGTTTCATTTATGAAGGTAGGTTCCCTTGTATTTGGAGCATAGATATTCAGGATTGAGAGTTCATCTTGGTGAATTTTTCCTTTGATGAATATGAAGTGTCCTTCCTTATCTTTTTTGATAACTTTTTGTTGAAAATTGATTTTATTCAACATTAGAATGGCTACTCCATCTTTTTTCTTGGGACCATTTGCTTGGAAAATTATTTTTCAGCCTTTTACTCTGAGGTAGTCCCTGTTTTTGTCACTGAGGTGTCTGTTTTACCTGTATGCAGCAAAATGCTGTGTCTTCTTTAAATATCCTGTCTGTTAATGTATGCCTTTTTATTGGAGAATTGTTTCCATTGATGTTAAGAGATATTAAGGAATAGGGATTTTTGTTTCCTGTTATTTTTGTTGTTAGATGTGGAATTACGTTTGTTTGTCTTTTTTTGTGTTTGTTGTAAGAAGACTTGTTTTTTTCTGTAGTTTTCTTGTTTTTTTTTTTTGTTTGTTTGTTTGTTTGGTTTTTTTTTTTTTTGTGTGTGTGTGTGTTTTTTTTCCTGTGGTGTAGTTTCCCTCTTTATGTTGGAGTTTTTCTATCTGTTACCTTTTGTAGGGCTGGATTTGTGGAAATATATCGTGTAAAATTTTGTTGTGTCATGGAATATCTTGGTTTCTTCATTTCTGGTAATTGCAAATTTTACTGGATAAAGTGGCCTGGGCTGGCATTTGTGTTCTCTTAGAATCTGTATGTCATCTGCCCAGGATCTTCTGTCTTTCAAAGTCTCTGGTGAGAAGTCTGGTCTAGTGCTGATAGGTCTGTTTTTATATGTTATTTGACCTTTTTCCGTTAATGTTTTTCTTTCTTTGTTTTGTTTATTTAGCATTTTGACTGCTATGTGACAGGAAGAATTTCTTTTCTGGTCCGATCTTTATGGAGTTTTGTAGGCTTCTTGTATATTTATGGGCATCTCTTCTTTAGGTTAGGGAAGTTTTTTTTCTATAGTTTTATTGAAGATATTTACTGGTCATTTAAATTGGGTATTTTGGCTCTCTTCTATACCTGTTATCCTTAGATTTGACCTTCTCATTGTGTCCTGGATTTCCTGGATTTTTTGACTTAGTTGCTTTTTGTATTTTACAATTTCTTCGATGGTTCTGTCAATGTTTTCTATGGTATCTTCTGCCCCTGAAATTCTCTCTTCTATCTACTATATTCTGTTTGTAATGCTTGCGTCTATGACTCCTGATCTCCTTCCTAGGTTTTCTAGCTCCTGAGTTATCTCCCTTTGTGACCTCTTTAGTGTTTTTATTTCCATTTTCCTGGATGCTTTTGTTCAATTCCTTTACCTGTTTGGTTGTGTTTTCCTATAATTCTTTAAGGGATTTTTGTATTTCATCTTTAGGTGCTTCTACTTGTTTACCTGTGTTGTCCTCTATTATTTTTAAGCTAGTTATTCATGTCCTTCTTAAAGTCCTCTCTCACCATCATGAGATTTGATTTTAAATCCAAATCTTGCTTTTCCAGTGTGTTGAGATGTGAGGTATTTGTTTTTGTTGGAGAAGTGGTATCTGAAGATGCCAAGTATTTTTGTTTCTGTTGCATATGTTTCTAATCTTACATCTCACCATTTGTTTTTTTCTGGTGTTAACTGATCTTGCTGTCTCTGACAGTGGTTTGACCCTCCTATAAGCCTGTGTGTCAGCACTCCGAGAGACTGTCTTTATCCTGGTGGTATCTTGGTACAGAGGGCTGTGTCACAGGGTTAGTTCAGGGCACAGGCAGAGACAGGAAGAATTCTTTCCCAGACTGCTCCTAGGTTTCTGTGTCCTGAGGGCTCCAGGTTGGTCCCTCAGAGCAGAAGTGGTGGTCTTACATCTATTCTCATGTGTGTCAGAGCTCCTAGAGACGGTCTTTCAACTCTGGATGTAGGCAGAGTGGAATGAAATTCTTAATGATCAGAAACCCACAAAGCCTCCTGAGGTTCATGCCTCAGGCCTTTTCAGACAATTGACTGTTTTCACTCACCATACAGTGTCTCCTAAGCTTGCTCTTGCACCCCTCAGCTCTCCTTGCAGAGTTATAGAACCACTGGCATTTCCACAGCTTCAGAACCTCCATTAATTTCTTAATGATTATTGTGGCTGGTTGTAAAACTTGGCCATTGTGAACAGACCTACAATAAACATGGATGTGCATGGGGTATGTAAGTTTCTGAAATCAGTTCCCACTAACTGCTTCCAAAATAAAATGTTATAGATATTTCTGAAAATTTCGCATTAATTTATTCCTTTAACCAATTCTAATATGCATTTTTTCATAGGTTCTGAAAATAACATCCCTTTCACTTTCAGGTTTTTCTCCTGGAAAAAGCCCACCAATGTATATCTGAAGTGCATTAGAGACATGAAGAATGTTACAGAGCAGGGACACCTTTTTCAGTAATTGGGCCTTATTCTTCTGAGATTACAGTTCCTTTGATTTAACTGATACACTATATCTGTGATTAATAGAACAATTAACCTATACATAATAAGTCCTTGAATGGAAATTGAAAAGTTTTAATAGTATGTAAAATAAAACCTTAATCTATAAAAATATCGGTGCCTGTCGTTTATGATAACTTAGAATATAAGGAAAAAGAGCTGCATCTCATTTAGTATCATTCCAGTATATGAAGCTTCATAAATGCTGGCAAATTGACCTTGTATAATGGTTTCAATTACATTAATCAATATGACATATTTCTTTCAGAGGGCACGTAAAAATGTCTTATTCTTGATGTCATTCATAAATATATGTTGGAAAAACATTTATATCCGGTAATATTTATTTCTTTGATAGAGGAAAGCATTAGATATATAAATTTCACATTGGTTTTATGCATCAAAAACTCAATACTTCAAGATGAATTAAATTTGTTATTTTATGATTGTAATCTGGTTGTAATATTTTCCAATTAGAAGACATGGAACTAATGATTTACTTGAAACTATCAAATGGTGAGTCAGAATAGTATTACCAAAAACATTGACACAATTGAACTGGCAATCTATATGAAAGAATCACAAAACCAATACATCAATAATTTGCAAAGACTGTACACAGGAATATTGTAACTGTAAGATAAACAGGTTTAGTCTACATACAAAACAGATACTCCATCACTACACAGTTTTCCTCTGTTGCCTTCCATCAGGGTTCTCTACCAGGGTTTGCTGCCACATTTCTCAAATTCTATATGGATTTCTAAAACTGTACAGAAAAAAAATCCACATAATGTAACATAGAGTATTCAGGGACTAAGAATTTTGTGTGTAGAAGGTATTTTCCTGCTTATTTTAATGACGTGTTTGTGTGTGAACATAGATTTGTAGCAGGATATTAATAAAATTTCCATCATAATTACTATTGCTTTTTATGATAAGTTGCTACAGACAAGTCTATCCTGTGTTCTATAAAGCATAGAGCAGCTACTCTTAAAATGCTATTTTTCATTGATATGTGTGGAAGAGACTATTTGTCCTACAGATTTTGACTTACACGGTATTATTTCACAAAAATAAACATAACTATATTTCCTCACATTTATGACTTGTTGAGTGTTTAAGCTGTTTTATTGAACACTGATAAAACTGATGAAAGTGTGTCCTCCAATTCATGTCAATATTTCTGTGTAATATTTATTGAAGAGGTAAAGCTCATACCTATAAAAAGGTGAAATTGTTGGTGTATCCTTAATAAAAGCAAATTGATGCCATATATTCCATGACTTTAAAGTTATCATGGAATAATGTACTAGAAGAATATCTTTTTATGTTTCCATACTTCTTTATTCAATCACCCTTATGTATTCTAAAATCTGTACGCTACACCAAACAAGAGGCCTCTTGGGAGTGTTTGTGCGCTTTGATTTGGAGCTTACCTATGATCATTTTCTCCTAGTACAGCCCTAAAGCAGAAAACCTAAAATGAACACACTCTGAGAACAATGTACCATAATAACCAGAGGTCATCTTCCAGACAAGTCTACCAGCGGGAATGTTGGGGTCCAGTGAGAATCTGACAGAAACAGCCACAGCATGCAAGTGGCTAGCTGAGAATGTCCTCTGCTAAGTGCTCTATAGTATATGTGACCTTGCCTCTGGGCACCAAACTCTCTGCAGTGTACACTAGCTGTTTTACATTGAGCACAGATTCAATAATGCTCATAGTTTGAGTCTTAATGCTTTTCTGCATCAGGCATGCTTTAAGAGACATCTTTATACAAAAACAGCAATCATTCAGAAGTGACACTAGAACGGACACCTGAGATGCAGTTTATGTCCCATAGTGAGAGTAATCCTTTACTTTCAAATACCATGTAAAGGTAAGCATCCTACTTAGCCACTACTGTGTCATTGGAGAAAGAAATTATGAATTTTTCATCGGATACATTTTATTATAGGACAGGTAATGGCTCACTGGAGTAGAAAACCAAACAAGTAGTTTCTTATTGTACCTCATTTTACTATATTATCTACATGACCTTGGAGACTCTTTGATATACAATTGTTTTACTCTATAGGAAAGAGAACATTCTGCCTATTTTACTGAGAAGACAAAGGTGATAAATATATCAACTGTTAAATTTGGACTTAAATAACTAATGTGCTTTGCTTTTGTATATTATTGTTTTCTATTTCACCACCAGTATGTGTCTTTCTATCTGTGTAACATGCATAAACACAGTATTGTAATTTGATAATAAAATGTGACATTTTCTCAGAGTAGGATGGGTTCACTTGTTTGATATTACCTGTCAAATTTACTGTACACCTGAGTGACTTTACTCCTTGCTGTGATAATAAAAATTAAAAATATAAAATAAAATAAAATCCAGGCAAGGAACAAACTAAAGAAGCTTTTGGATTTTGCTTGTTTGTTTGGTGGCTTTGTTGGTGTTTGTTTTGCTTTTGTTTTGTTTTTTCTCTAGACTGAGAGAATATAATTCATCATATCTGATGTGCCTATCAAGTAGCAGCTTGCTTGCACATTAATGGACCAGGATACAGTGAAAAATATTCTAGGAGCCAAGCTAAACTCTTTTCCCCCTTTTCTATTAGTTCAGGATCCCAGTCCTTTGGTCTGATACTGCTTATAAGCTTTTCTTCCTTAGCTATTCTTAGCTAAAAACAGCCTAAGATACACTCAATAATGTACTTTATCAATCCCCTTGATTTTTCTTAATTCAATCAAGGTAACATCACAATTAGAGGCTTCCATAATCAGAGGACATTGAAAGACTGGTTTTCGTATTATAATATATGTCATATTTGCAATATATAACTACCCATTTTTAAAATTATAAAACTGAACTTTTTTGCTCTTTCAGAAGATAAACATGTAATTCTTGAGATCTTTCAAGATTACTAATTAAGAAATAGAGAAAACTGAGAAGATGTGTGTAGTGTACATAGACAATTGTTGGCTTCTTTCTTGATTCTGCTGTCTACTATCTAGAAAATAACTTTTTATTTCAAAACAGAAATTTAAGCTGATTGAAAGTTTAATACTAAAACTCACCATGGTCTGATTCTTGTACCACTTGTTTTTCTGTCTGTCAGTCTTAGGCCTGGGATTGGGGCTAGAAGTGGAACTGCACTCACTTATCCATCTACGTTGTAGTGGATTCATTGATAGATAGCTGAAAGATTGATAACTGAGAGATAATAGATTGATAGTTGATAATAGATAGATGATAGATAGATGCCCTGCCCGTTCTTTTTCTCCAACTCCCTCTGCACTAAGGTGCTGGGGTCATAGCTGTAGACCTTTACGCAGATCCTGAAATTGCTACTGGAGGAACATGAAATACCACTAGCTCCCAGGAAACAAATACTTCTGTGATCAGGTTGCCATTCAACTCCACCACCCATAAATACTTGGAAAAAATAAGCAGTCAAGTGGATAGGATTCAGTAGTCAGGGATTGTTCAGGTTTTCCCTAAGTGAAGACAAACTCTTTAAGTCCCCAGTAGAAATAAAGCACTCAAAATAACTCTAGCAAATAGTAGCTACTCATGGCCTTTATAAAGAAGTTCTCTTTGGGGAACAAAAAGCCAAAAGACATCATATGATGACTATCTTGATAACACATAGAGTATGGATGTGTGATCTCATGATCTCATGATGAAATGGTACAATTTTTTATTTTGCTTTGGGTATTCACTTTTGCGATATTATGGAATGCAAGCATTCGATAGCTGTGAATATAGGAGCTAGTAATCTTCATTTTATTTTATATTGTTTACACTCCAGATTTTATTCCCCTCCCAGTCCACACTCTGACTGTTCCACATCCCCTATCTCTTCTCAAGTTCCTGACATCCCCCACCCCAGTGTCCATGAGGATGTCCCCACTCCACACCCCAACACCCCAACTAGACCTCTAAACTCCCTAGGGCCTCCTGTCACTTGAGGATTAGATGCATCTTCTCTGACTGAGTCTAGAGGCTGCAGTCCTCTACTGTATATTTGTTGATGGCCTCATATCAGCTGGTGTATGTTACCTGCTTAGTAGCTCAGTGTCTGAAATGTCCAGGTTAGTTGAGCCTGCTGATCCTCCTACAGGGTTACCCTCCTCCTCAGCTTCTTCCAGCTTTTTCCTAATTCAACCAGAGGGGTCAGCACCTTCTGTTAATTGGTTGGTGCAAATATCTGTATCTGACTCATCTACTTGTTGGGTCTTTCAGAGGGCAGTCACAATAGATCCCTTTTAGTGAACACTCCATAGCCTCAGTAATAGTGTTAAGCCTTGAGGCTTTCCTGTGAACTGGATCCCATTTTGGCCTGTTGATGAACCTTCTTTTCCTCAAGCTCATCTTCATTTCCATCCCCGAAGTTCTTTCAGACAGGTACAATTATGGGTCAGAGTTTTGACTATGGGATAGCAACCATGTCTCACACTTGATACCCTGTCTTTCTGCTTGTGGTGAGATCTATAAGTTCCCTCTCCCCACTGTAGGGCATTTCATCTAGGGTGCCTCCCTTGGAGCCTTGAGAATCTCTCACCTCCCACAACTCTGGTACATTCTAGAGGACCCTCCCAATGTCCTACCTCCCCAGATTGCCTGTTTCCATTCTTTCTGCTGTTCCTCCAAGATTTTCTGCCACCCAAACCCAGATCATGTCCCCTGCCCCCATCTCCCCTTTCCCTTCCAAGTTTCTCCTTGCTTCCCGCTTGTGGAGCAGGTACATTTTTAACAGTTAAAGCCATAACATAACAGCCATTTTTAATTATTAAATGACCTTTTAGTCAAATCAAACTATTAGGTTATTTGCTGAAGAGTGAAGTTCTTTTCAGTTTCTCTCTGACAATTGACTGAAATTTTACATCTGTCTCTTTAAGAAAAATCTGATTTCAAAGAATCTTTTTCTTCAGTACACAGCTGAGAAAAAAAAAGCACACCGTTAAACTTGAAAGTTGCTGTCAATAACTTTTTTTCTTTGCAAGCTCAGTGGGAAAGCTCGAGATTTTTAACCAAGACAGGACTAGAGATTTTACAAGACTTTTATCTATCACTTTCATGTGTAAGTGTACATAAAGACCAACTAATACACCTGACCTCAAAAATGGTCAGACCTTGTATTATGTTCTTGGTTCACAAGTAGCAAGTGACAGACTCTGCCATAGCAACCTGCTTTTTAAAAGGACCCTAAAAAGACCATATCTCAACTCTGTGGATCTTAGCACCTTACAGGGTTCTGCATGGTTACTGTTTGCTAGCTTATATGTTTGGAAACAGAATGTGTTTCATTCCCATATAACAATAATGACAAAGTTACAAACATATTTATATTTTGAGTGAGAATTTCTTCCACCTAAAATAAATTGAATCTCACCCTGACAATAAAAACACACTGTTGACTTCTAATATGGGTTCTTTTAGTTTGGCTCTTCACTCAGGGAAACTCAAGGAAATCTTGGTATCCTTGAGTCTAGATAAATAAAGCCTTTCAGATAGGGAATAAACAGTAAGCTACACCAAAAGACAATTTAAATTATGTATCCAGGCCTTTTCTGTATTAAAAAGTGGGAAACTACACTTTATATTCTGTAAGACATGGGTTGAATGCATAGAAATGTTGCTTGTACAAAGAAGTGCAGGCCGACAGGAGCCGGATGTAGATCGCTCCTGAGAGACACAGCCAGAATACAGCAAACACAGAGGCGTATGCCAGCAGCAAACCACTGAACTGAGAATAGGACCCCCGTTGAAGGAATCAGAGAAAGAACTGGAAGAGCTTGAAGGAGCTCGAGACCCCATATGAACAACAATGCCAACCAACCAGAGCTTCCAGGGACTAAGCCACTACCCAAAGACTATACATGGACTGACCCTGGACTCTGACCCCATAGGTAGCAATGAATATCCTAGTAAGAGCACCAGTGGAAGGGGAAGCCCTGGGTCCTGCTAAGACAGAACCCCTAGTGAACTAGATTGTTGGGGGGAGGGTGGCAATGGGGGGAGGATGGGGAGGGGAACACCCATAAAGAAGGGGAGGGAGGAGGGGGATGTTTACCCGGAAACCGGGAAAGGGAATAACACTTGAAATGTAAATAAGAAATACTCAAGTTAATAAAAAAAAAGAAAAAGAAATGTTGCTTGTAAAATCTGTCACAGTACTTATTGAACTGTGACCAGGAGACTAAACCCCACCCTACTTTCAACTGCAATTGTTATGTATATACTCTCAAAAAAAGTTGAAAGAGCATCTGTACAAGAAAAATGAACTATGACAGTATAAAAGTTTGAGAGACAAAGGACAGACAAAATAAAAGAATAGCAAGTGTTTAATTTAATTGTGTACTTATAATAATTAAAGAGATTAAGGGTCAAGATAGACAGACTATTGAATCTTTAGTGACACCTCTTAATGAAATTGAAGAAAGGTTGCTACCCTCACTATCTTTCACAGTCACCTGGGAACAAACACCAGCAAAAAGGTAAAAATTAATAAAATGAAGAAGTAGCATAGAATCTTGTCAAAATATAATATCATAAACATTTTAAAGAATCAAAAGTAACTTATAGAATGTTCCCCTCCTATGTGATACAGTTGTTAAATACTCGGGCTCTCCAGAACAGGTTTATCACACAACACTGGCAAGCTTTAGTATCACCTGTACTGAAAGGTGGTTCTCAATTACAAGAGCTGACTTTGTGTCAAGTTGTAATTGTGAAAATTTGTTAGGTTTAAACGTATTACTATCAGAAAGATCAACTGATAGATGAAGGTCAATTTACTGATTTAAGACAGCAGATACAAATGGATGACTCCAGTATTATACAATGCACTTTCAGTAACTTTTAGGGTCTGGGATAAAGTGGGAGAACAAGAGAAAAGCTGTATTGCATTCACAAAGCATATGCAAAGCCAGAGGGACCATTTACTGACATCTTACATAGAATAGCATCCACTGTAAACAGGATGATATCAGTTCTAGATTTGAAACATGTATAGATTGATACCTTAAATTTCAAAAATGCAGATGCAGAGGGTAGAAATATCTTCTTAGACCTTTAAAAGCTGTATCAGCTTCCATGGATGAGCATATTAGAACTATTGCAGATATTGACTTTAGGGACTGTTTAATTGGACAAGCAAAGGCAAATAATCTTGGACACCAAAATATCCATTCTTTCATCTGTGGTAGATGAAATTATTTGAAAGCTAATTGTAGACAAGATATTCCTAGAGACCTCTCTAGAGAACATCAGCTTTCTGGGTGGGTTTTGTAGAAGATGTTTTAAGGGTAGGCACTGGGATAATCAATGCAAGTGATTGTCAAGTAATTTCTTGTCAATGGGAAACTCCCTATGATATAATCCTGTAAATATGTGAATCTCCATAGAGAGGTTAGGTTTTACCTGTGCAACAAATGTCATGAGACAGGCACTTCTGGGCAGCAATTCTCAGAGCAACAACAGAAAACAAAATTGGGTATTGGAAACTATATATTGACATTTTATACATTACGGCTTGATTGTGTTTTTGTTTAAATTGGTGAGAAGACTTCCTCTGTGCCACTGGAATGGATGGAAGAGAATGGGATTTGAGTGCCTAATGTCTAGCTTATTGATATATTCATAAAGATTTAATTGTACCTTGAAAAACAGAAAGGAGGAGTAAGGTTAGCTGAAAGACACTGGGTTGTAGGGAAAAAAACCTACTGAATTAGATCAAACTATATATGCTAAAGATGTTTTAATATCAGAACTGAAATCAGACAATGTGTTACACTGGAGAAAGGTTTTGTTTATATCTCAACAGATAATGAAAGAATATGTGTTCCATCAAAATCTATAAAGATCTGATCCAAGGGCTGATTGAAAACCTTGATGGTAAAATGGACATTTGCTGAAGAATAGATGATTGTGGCTGCAATTATAAAGGAACATCGCACCAGTGGACCTTCCAAAGGACATTTCGACAGTTAGGTTACTGGGATTGATAATAGTTTCTGTTGTCAAAGTTAAACTCTGTGCAATTTTTAGATTAAATAAAAGTGGGAAAGACGAGATACATTTTAGTCCAACAAAATGTCTGCTCTGGCAACTGATCACATCCAAATACATAGATCTGTGTGATCTGGTTAGAATACAAGGACACCCTTAGAACATACCTTCAATTCCAAATAAAATAGGTAAAGTTAGTTTGTGGAAGGGAACCATGAGGTTTGAACATACGTCAAATTGAGAGAGAGAGAGAAATAAGGTGACAAATCAGAGAAAGATTTTGAAGGGATTGGATAAGCACAACTCTTATAAAAATAGACAGGAAAGAGGTAACCTAAAAAAAAAAAAAAAACAGTACGAGGACTGTGAGAGAGAGAGCAGTTCAGTACATATAGTAAGTTCTGCTCAGTCAGTTGCATTCAGTGTAGTGTAGCTCAATCAATCTGTAGTGAGTCAGTACAATGAGTGCAGGGTCACAGTTGAGTTCACTCATGGATTCTTGCAGCTCAGTGCAGGTCAGTTGAAGCCAAAAAATAAGAAGGTGACAGAAGATTATAAAACGTTGTCAGAATAAGTGTGAGGCCAAGCATAGATACTCAGTAAGAGGCTGAGAGAAGACAGACTGAATCAGTCAGCTAGGAGTGGAGTATGAGTCATAACAGCGTGAGTCAAACAAGTCAGTTGGAATTCAGAAAGAACTAGAAAGGATCAACAATCATTCTGAGAGACTGAAACGATTGTAGGCCTAGATTAGATTGTATGGAGTCTAGAAACATTAAGTTGCAGCTTTAATTACTAGACAGAGGCAATAAGACCAGGATAACAACTACATCAGGAAAATAAGTTGCTTTTACAGAAAATATTCCCACACCATTTCTAAAATCATTATTTAGTATTCATATCTTTATTCTCATCAAACTTTTAGGTGATTTTCTAATAATTCCTTGGTCTAGCAAAATATTACCATTAAAATAATCCCAGTAATTTATTTTCCCTTAAATCTTAATTCAATAAGTTATTCTCATAATTTCTGATATATGTAAGCAGAAAATACAGAATGAATATTGTACTTATTAAGGAAAATGTCATGATTGTCCATAATGATGCCTGATTTCACAAATGACTTTCTGATACATTATTATAGGATAAAAATTCATGAAATTACGTCATCATTGTTGAATAATGGTATTCACTAAAAATTTCAGTATAAATAAATAAATGTAAGCAAGTTCTATGGTGAAATTTTACTACTGTTATACGAATGTGAATTTCAAAGCTTCATAAGCTTGTTAAAGATATTTTGTTGGGATCAAAACAGAAACATCCAAATATAAATAGAGATACATTTAACTTATGGGCACCAGAGTGATTTACTGCATAAGGCAATGTTCTATACAGAATTTACTTTTTTGGTAAATTAATAAAGTCATCTCATGATGACTAAGATTCACAATATTCCCTAGTTTAAAGTCTTTTCAGGAGTAAGAACATCTCTAGTCCTAGTTAATTATACACAGTAAACACCAGGAAATACCTAGAAAAAAAATGATTTGACCTGTAATTGTGTTGGCAATGTTTCTGTTGTTTTCCTATTTATATAGGCTTCAGTCTAACAATTCAAAACATTTATGTAGAGACTTGTCTCTAGGTATCTGTGTGTGTATGATTTCTCTAGAAACATGTGCTTGGTCCCAAGCGTGTAGTTGTGACACATGCCACATGTCACCTTTCGTGATTGTGTCCCAACTGTATTGAAAATTAAGAGAACTGGAAGACATCCATATGCCAGCTGAAAGAATGGCAGAGAATCTTGCTTGGTGATAAATAATTTGTTTAATCCTACCCAGTTATGAGGACAGCTGCTTTAGATTTTAGCTGATCCCGGAATTCATTTTAGTGTACTTAGTTAAATAAGCTTGGAAACAGCAGGAATAGTTGCCAATATCCCTTATACCATTTTTTTTCTTTCTTACTGGTCTTTACAACAGACATTGATAGCAATACTTGTAAAAGGTTTCTTATTTTTATCTCCTACTATCAACTGAATTAGCCACTTGAACATTTCCTTAGCGTTTTGCTATTTCGTATGAATTTCTATGTGTCACCCACTATTCACTAGTGTTTTAAGCTCTACAATGCAAGGGAAATTCATTTCGTGTCATTCATGACCTATTTTGTTGCTGTCTTTAGATTTCAAAAATAATTACTACTATGGGAATAGACGTTATACTATAATTCTAAAATTACAGGAAAAAGATCAAATTGCTGTCATCAAATACCTTAATTTTTATTTCTTGTTGCTTTCCTATTTCTTTAATAATCATCAAGCATTAAACAAAGAAAAATAATTTTAGTGAAGTTTGCATGATGAAAATAAAACAAATAGCAGATGTTCCTAAATGTTTAGCCACATAAAATGTGTAATTTTTTTTGCATTAAAATATAGTAGTTATATGTTCAAATAAGTAAGAATCGAATAATCTACTTACTTATATCTTAGCAAACACATAAATAATTTTATAAAATACATTATGAGTTTATGAACATGAGGTAGCCTGTCCATAGATACTATGTTCTATCTCTATTCCTCCAACAGATCCAATCACACAGATTCATCTAGCTGAAACCTTCTTTTCTCCATTCATACCTTCTGTGGACCTCACAGACAGTTTCCTCCTGACTTCCTACACTTCAACACGAAGATCTGTAATCGCCCCCAAATCAGATGCCTTTGACTAAATATGGCACCTCTTCACTGTAAGAGTCCTGGAGTGATTTGGTATACAAGGAACATACCTAAATATAATTAAAGCAATTTACAGTAAGCCTACAGCCTTTATCAAATAAAATGGGGGAAAAACTCAAAGAAATTTCATGAAAGGAAACAATACAAGTTTGTTCATGCACTTCATTTCTATTCAATATAACACCTGAATCTTAGTTAGAGCTGTGATAGTAGTGTTTTGAGGGATTTTTCTATGTCCTTTGCTCCCAAATAACTGTAGGGCATATCTATGCCTGCACTAGTCCATATCTTCCAAGTAATTGACATGGCGACCTTATAGATTTATTCACAAGCTTGTAGCCCTAAGCTGGGGAAGTTCTGAGCTCTTCTAACCCTTTAAACTAGCTGGCTACTTCAAAGGCACTATTACCTTACCTGCATCATAGATTTGTGTTGGCTCGCCAGCCCCTGTGTCTTCATGGTTACTGTCCAATAGTGACTTCAAGGTGAACCAATCCTCCTGTTCCTTTCACACACCTCTTCTCCTCCCTCCTTTTCTCCCTCTCATTTTCTCTTTAGTTCCCTTGGGGACATTTCACTAGATTGGAAGTCTTTCCCTATTCTTTCCTGCACCACTGTAGGCTGAATCACGTCTTTATTAAACAATCAGAGATGATAGAAAGCAATTTTTCCATAATATTGAGACAGGTGATACTTCATAAAAGTAATAAGTACTGAAATCTCAGATAGTACAGAAATCAGCCTTTAAATAATACCAAAACAACCTGTACACAGTGCACAAGAGTTTCTCCTAATATAGAGTAATCAAAAAACTGAAGGAGATTGGGGTGGGGCTGTGGGGTTCAATTGGAAAGAAACAATTCAAAATATCAGTATTTGCAGATAATATACTAGTATACATAAGTGAACCTTAAAATTCAATAAGAGAACACCTACCCCACAGTTAAACACCTTCAGGAAAGTGTCTGTGCATAAGATCAACTTTAAACAAAGGTAGCACTCCTATATTCAAAAAACAAATGGGCTAAGAAAGAAATCAGTGAAATAATATGATTTACAATAACCCCGAATAACATAAAATATCTTGGGGTTTCTCTAATCAAAGATGAAAAGAATTATATCATAAAAATTTATAGACTTTGAAGAAATAAATTCAATAAGATATTAGAAGATGGAATGATTTCCCATGCTTATGATTTGGTAGGCCAAAATTAGTAAAATAAATAAATAAAATGGCTATTCTACAAAATAAATCTACAGATTCAATGCAATCATGATCAGAATCCCATACACAATTATTTACAGACCTTGAAAGGACAATTCTCAAACTACACATGTAAAAAAAAATCAAAATTCTACCACTGCCAAAATAATCCTGAATACTAAAAATATGCTAAAGTTATCATCATTCCTGATTTCATCTTCTATAGTTCTAAAGGTTTCAAGTTCTGTACAAAGCTATAGTAATAAAACTACATGGTATTGGCATAAGAAGGGATAGGCCAGTCAATGGAATTAAATTGAAGCCCCAGGTACAACTCTACACACCGATAAACACCTCTTTTTTGTTTATTAATATATCTTTTTAAAAAGGCAGAAATACTGAAATAAATACCGGATCTCCAAGATGGTTCATGTTAAACTGGATCCACGCATGTAGAAGAATGGAAATAAATCCAAACTTAACCTCCTGCACCAACTCAAGTCTGCGTAGATCAAAGACCTAAACATAAAACCAGGTTCACGCAACTCAGTTGAAGAGAAAGTGGGAGATAGCCTTGAACAGGATTTCATTGGCTTAGGAGATAAAAAATTGAACAGAGCACTGATAATATGAACACCGAAATCTACAGTTAATCAATGGGTCCTCCGTAAACTAAACAGCTTCTGAAACAAAGGGACACCAAAAAGTGCACAAAGTAGCAGTCTACAGAATGAAAAAAAAATTGTATCTATCAGATCCTCTCAGAGATCAGGAACCCCAAGGAGTAGGAGTAAAGATTGTAGGAGTCAGAGCGGGATGGGAGGTACCAGAAGAGCACAGTCCACCAAATCAAAGAAGTAATGCTCTGCGAGAATGAAGTGGCAACAGGCAGCTTGCATTGATCTGTACCAGGACCTCCATGTGTACTTAAGGATGCTACCGTGGTATTCTTGTGGAACTCCTAATGGTGGACTCAGGTATGTCTTGGACTCTTTTGCCTTCTCTTTGGGTCTCTTTTTCTCCTACTGCGTTCCTGTGCTCAGCATCGATATGAAGGCTTTTGCATTTTTGTTTATTGTATCTTCTTTTGTCCTGTTTGGCTGTTATCTCTTGCAAGCCTCCTCTTTTCTGAAAGTAAATGGAGCGTGAGGTCTGGTGAAGAGGGTAGGCGGAGACAAGAATGAGAGGAATAGAGGGAGGGGGAACTGTAGTTGGTTTGTAGTATTTGAGGTATTAATCTATTTTCAATTTAAAAAATAGTGTAAATTTGTCCTAAATGTAACGGAGTTCCCCGAGGCAAATTTTATTTGTTGTTTGAAAATTATAAAAGTAATATCTATATTCAGCCTTCCAAAGAATTAGCTTGTGACCCAGATTGTTGATCTCTCCCACCAGAATATATATGTATCACCAAGTTTTCTTTAGCTATCATGACAAATAAATAGGAAATTAATTTTGTAGGAAATAAATATTTTGTAGGAAATAAATATTCTAGACACGTGTCTTAGTACCAAATCTTTTAGAATGATGAAAATAATTACAAATTCATTTTATAAGGAAAATATTTACAATTCCTTAAATATAACTCTTTATTTACTTATACCATATTAGGAAATTTTCCTTCCATGTAATATGAACAATCAAGTTTTTGAAATTTGTTATTGGTTATTTTATTTATTTACATTTCAAATGTTATCTCCCTTCCCAGTTTCCACTCCCAAAACCCTCTATCCCTCTCCCTCCCCTGCTTCTATGAGGGTGCTCGCCCACCCACTCATCTACTTCTATCTCATCACCCTAGCATTCCCCTGTGCTGGGGCACTGTGCCTCCACTGGACAAGGGGTTACCTCCCACTGATGCTAGATAAGGCCATCCTCTGCTACATATTCAGCTGGAGCCATGGGTTCCTCCACATGTAATCTTTGGTTGGTGGTTTTGTCCCCAGAAGCTCTGGGGAGATCTGGCTGGTTGATATGCTGAACAATTTTTAAATGAATAAAAATTAAAAACAGTCTTTGCAAATGTTGTTAGAAAATACCTTTAATCCAAACACTAGGAGGCAGAAGCAGGCTTGTCTTTGTTAGTTTGATGCCAGTTTTGTCCAAAGAGCAAATTGCACAACAAGAAAGGCAACACAGAAAAGCCCTGTCCCAGAATGCACACACACACACAAAGAAGACAAAAAATAATTAAACAAACAAACAAAAAAAAAAAAACAAAAAACCAACCAAAGAAAAAGAGTTCATGAATGTTTAATTAGGAACTGATAGAAAAGATCCTACCTAGCTTTTCTGAAAAAACATACCTAAAATCCTGAGATGCTTTTAATTAAATGCATTTTCAGACATCTTCATTTTCTACCTACCACATATACATGCAATATACTTTCACTGCAGCCTTTTACAATAACTCAAAACTTGTTTCATGCACATGAATCTTTGTAAATTTACCTTAAATCTAAGTAGAAACATTACATTTCTTAAGTAATTTAACAGATAATTGTCCCTTGATGCAAAAATACAGGTCTGTCTATTATTACTAAATTTGGAGATTTCTTTCTTGCATAAATTTTCATTTAAAATATTGCCGTATTGGCTGTCATTTTGTGTTTTGAGTTTGTTGTGTAAAAATGCAAGCTTCTTTCCTCTCTTATATCCTCACATATATTTGATTGCTGGTAGTCCTGGTAGGTTATACACAGGGCTAACCTTTTGCAGAAACTTAGGTATGGTGTTCTGCAAATTGCAATTTGTAAAATATATGGTTCCAGAAGGCTACATTCTGAACAATGATGGAACTTTTTAAAAGTTACTTTTTTATGTTATTTAATGAACATCTTTAAATAAAGCAGACATTTTTATAATTGTCATTTTCTTATCTTTAATTATATTAGTAATCAATGTAATCAATCATAGCAATATCCTTTTCCCATACAAATACTATTTTTTCCATGAAATCTTTTTCTATCTTCTATTTAGCTCGTTTTGACAACCAGCTGAACACACTCTTAGGTTGCTGCTTCCTACAACACATTACAGAAGTAATTTTCAGAAATAAAGACCCAGCATAAGACTTAAGGAGTCTTAATATGTGTGATTCCGAAGAGACATGATATTAACATATTAGAAAAATGAGAATAATAAAGCCATGCAAATATCAAGGAAACTGTGATTAAAAGTAGAACTAAATGCACTTAATAGTGCTTCAAAATGATGAAAATCAAGTGTCTATTAGAATTGTATGTCTCTGTGTATAAAATAGAGATGTGTCACTAATTGTAATTTCAATTAACTCAAACCATTTTATCATTCAAAACTAAAAATCGAAATGATTGCCAACATTCTAAAAATTGAAAATAAATTAGAATATCAACAGAAAAAATATATATTAAAGACTTTTGTTATTAACATAGTTACAAAACATCCATAGACTGTAGAAAATACACATTTTTCTCATGTACATATGGTATAGGCCATTCTTTGATATCACTCTGACTCTGGTCTCATCTCAGCTCTTCCAAGACTCCAAGCAGTGCCTAGATGTCCAAAAATCTGAGAATCCCATGGCAGCGTGGGATAGGCTCAGTTAAACTCGCTGCTTTCCACCTCCCTCAGAGGCCATGCTTAGCAGCAGAGGGAACACAGACCTACACCTAAAGATATGGGTTAGTATTGGAGTTTTTGACTTGCTTGCCCAAGTCTATAGATTCAATTTCCAGCATTGCAAGAAAAAGAGGACAATATTAATTCAGGAAAATATTTGTAATTATGTAGAATAACAGACTATAATAATCAGAGTTCACATAATTCATAGTTTGGGACTGAATATGGGTATATCGACACGAATGTGAAGAAGACAGCTGTTGATAGATTATGGGAGTGAAATAAAGAATAATCACAATACCTAGAGAATAATAAAATTTATTCACCAGAAATGAATAACACCATTAAAATGTTAGGTGACCATCATATCTCAAATTAGGAAAAAATTCAATATGGTGCTACAGACATTTATTTCCTGATGTGGTAATAATAAGAGAAGACAGGCTTACCACTTTTTTTTTTCATTTTAAGTTTTAATTCTAATGGGAAGACCTCATGTATTCATACCATTCTTTACTATTTTTTAAGAGTGTACAGCTAACTAAGGTTAACAAAGTGTCAAGGTGCCATCAAGGTCAAACAAAGCTTAAAGCCTACTGACCTCATTGCCGGAATACAGGTTTATAATAGTAGCAAAGTTCACTTTCATTGCTATTTCTGGGTATTTCTGGGAGTACTTTTTTTCTGAAGTATTATGCCTGTCTATTCAGAGAAAATTATGGGAAAAAAAACAGCAAAAGAGTCATTGAATATCCAGTAACCATACCTGAGCAGTCCTGTTGCCCTGAAATAATCTTTCTAATTCCATTTTTAAATCTCCTCAACAGATGTCACCACAGAAATGTGACCCATCTCAAGGGAAAGATTGACATTTCCATCCAACCTCTTCCATTACATATTTCTTTCAGTAATAGTTCAGCATAAAAAAAATCTGTCACTTTTCTCTCAGCATAAGTAGCCAACTTGAAATCTGCCTCTGGTCACAATTGTAGTATTTTAAAATATTTTCATGTAAAATTCATGATTTTATATAACAAAGTCCTGTCGTTTTCTCCAAAAGAAACCTCTGAAAATAGTTTTAATCTATTTAAACTTACTAACAGTGCCTCTTTATCCCACAGTGGTAGGTGAGCTTGCATTTCATGCTAATTTTTAATGCTTTAAAAGTATGCTGCTGGTCGAGTCTTAGTATTTAGGTTTTCCTTGCACACTGTAGGTCAGAGGAACAGAATGATAAATCTAGAAAAATAAAAATCAAAACAAATAAACAACAGCAACCTGAACATTCTTCTGAAACCTGGTAAGTAGGGTGGTCTTTATTAGTGCTTTGAAAAATAAGTAATCTTTGAAGGCTTTGAAGCACCATAGTAACAAATATTCTGAGGGTCTAATTATATTGCAGGTCTTGCAAAGGTCATTTTATTCTCCATGTGCTCAGTTGCTTCAGAAAAGTGACCAGGACACTAAAATGGTGACATGCTTGCAGATAGGGCCAGTTTCACATCTCTTGTATTCTCAATGGGATCCTGTGATCAGAAGTAGCTTTATGCAGTGTATTACAGCTGTAAAGAAAAAGTATTCACTAAACCCATGACTGATAGTTTAATAAGATTCATTCAATGTAGAGGAAACTTTTTCATATTTATTTCAGTGAGATAAAATATGACTTCTGCCATACACATTTTATAAGTCCATTGCTGTCATGAAGTACATCACAACTAATCACCATGGGGAGTTATGTTATCATGGATTTCAATGTCAGTCTTTCCATAACTCAATCAAAAATGGAGAAAGGAAGCCTATGTTGCTAAGCCTATGAATGACCACCGTCCTTGATAACACAGCTCCTTTACTCATAAGCCATCGAAAGCCTTTCATATTCTAGCACAGTGGTGAATATATGCACTCAATTGTTAACATCTTTTGTTCATAAGATGAGCAAGTGGGCACAGAATAAATTGTCTTCCCCAATTTTCTCATAGAGTAGGCTCTGTTAACACACTTCACCCACAAATTTGTTTGCCATTCATTTGCAATGGCATTCTTTCCATGTTCATGACTACCCACATATAATTATTAAATCCCAAATCCAGAAATTGTTTTTCAAGCAAGTAAATATATTTTCTAGGAAAAAAGTAGTGTACTGGGAAAATTGTAATGTATAACTAACATTCAAGGATGTTCTGGAGAATGGATTATTGTATAGTAACATTCCAGGATACAAAATAAATGAAATCTGGGTCTTTATCTTCCTACTCTCTCAAATAATTATAGAAAATGTCCATTACAGGTATAAGTGTGTGGTAAAACTAAGCATGCCATATAGTAGAAAATGTAATGGCGGATCATATATCTGCAGCTGTAGGATTCAGGCCCAATATAGAGTTAATAATTTCATATTTGTCATTCCCAACTGGTCCGTGTATATTCTTGTCTTGAAGTACACCCATAGGAGGAATACTACAAGGTCAAGTCCATTATTTCAAAAGTAAGAAAAAATATTTCTAGAAATACCAGTACATTGTTTTGAAATTCTAATGACCCAATTAGCAATTTACCTATCAGATACTAGCAAGAGCCCTGCGTCACCAATATCTGCCACTACAATTTCAAAAATCTGTTAATATTATGGATGCATAAGGTCTAGATATCTCATTTACTTCTATAACATTCTGGCCCTAAATTAGAATTTTTTTGTTTCTATGCCTTGTCTATTAATTACTGTTTTTCATTGTTTTGACAGAAATACCTGAGAAAATATGCAAGGATAATTCCAGAATAGTGAATATGCTTCCTCCAAAATCCATTAAACTCATTAGACACCTGGATTCTTCATAGTAAAGGAGAAATCTCCTGGAATAGAATCCCTCAAGGCAGATTGCTAATTTACGGGATCTCTGCTTGTAAACACCTTCCAAGAAGAGGGTTTAACGGGATCAGTCACCAGGACAGGCAAAGGCAACCAACACTGTGATAGAAAGAACTCACAATACACAACTAGCTGGCAACATGGTTTTCATGTACAAAAATTACACAAGGTATAGTACCAAAGAAGCTTGCTTCAAGATCCACAACAGCCATTATCAGCTGGTAAGATGTCTCATCACCATAGTTCTTGGGATGAAAGGACTATAAACTTAAGTTTAAAAGTTGTTAGAGCTGCCACACTGGTGTTGTGGCACACACTTGGTTCCTCTGGAAGGGGAGTCAGTGCTCTTGATTACTGAGCAATCGTGACTGCCCATATTCGTAGGGATTGTAGATGTTTCAATAAAGTGCATTTTAATTTTACATTATGAGATGCTTGTGAGCCTATGGGAGCCTTGAAAGGTTTTTATAATTTGAAAGTAACATATTTATCTCGTATAGAAAAAACATCCAGAGTTTTCTAATTATGTATCATTTTTCTTTTAATTTTTTGGTTATGTTTTTGTTAATTTCTAGAGCATGATCTGAGACTTTTCATTAGTTTTAGTAAATTCATTGTGGTTGTTACTTCAAGTACTTATTCTCTTATTTTCAATATTCTTCTCTATAAAATAATTCATACATGTATGCAGCACGTCTGATGTTTTGTGCAAAAGTCACTATACTGTGTTTGATTCTACTGTGATGCTCCAGCTGTATCAGATCTCCTACCAATAATTATTCCCCTCACAGAAATTCTCCAAAATCACAAATAAGTTTTTCCTACCAACTATGGATTCTGGGCTTTCTGTTCAAGTAAGACTTAGCAATGGATTTAAGTTTTGAAAGTTCTGAATTTGGGGATATAGCACTGTGCCCTCACTTCCCTGATATATGGAGGGAAGGATACATTAAATGTCTCTTTCTTATGATGAAACAGTAACACCAAATAAAAGAATCTGTCAGTTGAGTTGAACTTGCTCAATCAGTTGATTTCCCGCTGTTTCATCAAAACATGAGCAATTCCCATAGGCAGTATGATTGCTTTCTTAGCTGTGGAAAGTCACACTCTATAGAGGATTGAGTGTGAGGTGTGTTCATGTTTCACGATTAAACTGTGTCCAACACCCTTATAAGCTATAGCCAGCACATGAGTGCAAAATTACCTTTCAGATTTTTCTAAGATCATAATTCTATCTCCAAGATGTCTAGTATCCATACTGACATATGACATATGACATACACTCTCAACTTCACGACAAGTAGCTGAAGTTCATCGAAGACTATAGCTTTGGTTATTTCATAAGTTGGGTTTTGTAAGTGGGGAACTCAAATACCCTTTATGTCCTTAAGTGTGAAACTCAAATAGCATGGTGAAAATAATCTGGCAGCTTAGAAATGTACAATTTGGATTTCATCCCAGACATATTGAGTCAGAAATTCTGGGAGTGAGGCCCAGCAATCTGTTTATTAAAATTTCCTTCAGGCTATTCTATTGCAGGTGAAAGTTTCAGAACTGATTTACTATTTCATATTCAACTATGATTTCAACGCAGTATCTAGAAGGTCATCAGAACACCATCAAGTGATTCTCCACCAACTACTTCTTACTCCCTATTGAAAGACAAAAATTGAAACAAGTTATGAATCTGGCACAAGTCGGAGCTATATGAACAATTATTATAGCAGAATTAGCTCACTAGACAGTCAATTATGATAGTCTAATAAATTAAAAGACCTTTATTGCAATTTTTCTTTATGGATGACTGGAGTCTAGAAAATGATCTAATATCTCAACTTAAAACATTGTCTGGTAAACAAGAAAGCAGTTTATCCATGATGAAAGAGAATGAAACAGGAATGTAGAATTATTTCAAGAAGGAATGAGACAGACAACATTCTCATATCCTTCCTGTGTTTTCTGATTTATTATAGAGCTGAATAACTCTTCCTTACAGTGAATTCTACTAATGTGGCATACATATACTTATAGCTTAACAGGTACTTTTGTCAAGATATTTTCTAGGAAAAAATATATGCAAGATAATGGGTGAATAATACGTATTAGAAGCTTCTGCTTTATCCCCAGTTCTTTGTGTTACTTATTTGACAATAAACCAGCTACTTTATTTCTATATTCAAGTGAGGACTTCAAATAAAATCTTAAGACAAAGAGTATTTTTGTGTTCCATTTAAAGACCATATCACAGTCTTCTTTTTTTTTGTCTTTATCCTTTTTTAAATTTATTTTATTATATGAGTACACTGTAGCTGTCTTCAGACACACAGAAGAGGGTATCAGATCCCATTTCAGATGGTTATAAGCTACCATGTGGTTGTTGGGAATTGAACTCAGGACCTCTGGAAGAGCAGACAGTGCTCTTAACCGCTGAGCCAACTCTCCAGCCCCTGTCTTTATCTTTTTTTTTATTTTTTTTATTTATTTATTTTTTTTTATTAACTTGAGTATTTCTTATATACATTTCGAGTGTTATTCCCTTACCCGGTATCCGGGCAAACATCCCCCTCCCCCCTCCCCTTCCTTATGGGTGTTCCCCTCCCAACTCTCCCCCCATTGCCGCCCTCCCCCCACCAGTCTAGTTCACTGGGGGTTCAGTCTTAGCAGGACCCAGGGCTTCCCTTTCCACTGGTGCTCTTACTAGGATATGCATTGCTACCTATGGGGTCAGAGTCCAGGGTCAGTCCATGTATAGTCTTTGGGTAGGGGCTTAGTCCCTGGAAGCTCTGGTTGCTTGGCATTGTTGTACATATGGGGTCTCGAGCCCCTTCAAGCTCTTCCAGTTCTTTCTCTGATTCCTTCAACGGGGGTCCTATTCTCAGTTCAGGGGTTTGCTGCTGGCATTCGCCTCTGTATTTGCTGTATTCTGGCTGTGTCTCTCAGGAGCGATCTACATCCGGCTCCTGTCGGTCTGCACTTCTTTGCTTCATCCATCTTGTCTAATTGGGTGGCTATATATGTATGGGCCACATGTGGGGCAGACTCTGAATGGGTATTCCTTCAGTCTCTGTTTTAATCTTTGCCTCTCTCTTCCCTGCCAAGGGTATTCTTGTTCCCCTTTTAAAGAAGGAGTGAAGCATTCACATTTTGATCATCCGTCTTGAGTTTCATTTGTTCTAGGCATCTAGGGTAATTCAAGCATTTGGGCTAATAGCCACTTATCAATGAGTGCATACCATGTATGTCTTTCTGTGATTGGGTTAGCTCACTCAGGATGATGTTTTCCAGTTCCAACCATTTGCCTACGAATTTCATAAAGTCGTTGTTTTTGATAGCTGAGTAATATTCCATTGTGTAGATGTACCACATTTTCTGTATCCATTCTTCTGTTGAAGGGCATCTGGGTTCTTTCCAGCTTCTGGCTATTATAAATAAGGCTGCAATGAACATAGTGGAGCACGTGTCTTTTTTATATGTTGGGGCATCTTTTGGGTATATGCCCAAGAGAGGTATAGCTGGATCCTCAGGCAGTTCAATGTCCAATTTTCTGAGGATTCTTCAGACTGATATCCAGAATGGTTGTACCAGTTTGCAATCCCACCAACAATGGAGGAGTGTTCCTCTTCCTCCACATCCTCGCCAGCATCTGTTGTCCCCTGAGTTTTTGATCTTAGCCATTCTCACTGGTGTGAGGTGAAATCTCAGGGTTGTTTTGATTTGCATTTCCCTTATGACTAAAGATGTTGAACATTTCTTTAGGTGTTTCTCAGCCATTTGGCATTCCTCAGCTGTGAATTCTTTGTTTAGCTCTGAACCCCATTTTTTAAAAGGGTTATTTGTTTCCCTGCAGTCTAACTTCTTGAGTTCTTTGTATATTTTGGATATAAGGCCTCTATCTGTCGTAGGATTGGTAAAGATCTTTTCCCAATCTGTTGGTTGCCATTTTGTCCTAACCACAGTGTCCTTTTCCTTACAGAAGCTTTGCAGTTTTATGAGATCCAATTTGTCGATTCTTGATCTTAGAGCGTAAGCCATTGGTGTTTTGTTTAGGAAACTTTTTCCAGTGCCCATGTGTTCCAGATGCTTCCCTAGTTTTTCTTCTATTAGTTTGAGTGTGTCTGGTTTGATATGGAGGTCCTTGATCCACTTGGACTTAAGCTTTGTACAGGGTGATAAGGATGGATCGATCTGCATTCTTCTACATGTTAACCTCCAGTTGAACCAGCACCATTTGCTGAAAATGCTATCTTTTTTCCATTGGATGGTTTTGGCTCCTTTGTCAAAAATCAAGTGACCATAGGTATGTGGGTTCATTTCTGGGTATTCAATTCTATTCCAGTGGTCTATCTGTCTGTCTCTGTACCAATACCATGCAGTTTTTATCACTATTGCTCTGTAATACTGCTTGAGTTCAGGGATAGTGATTCCCCCTGAAGTCCTTTTATTGTTGAGGATAGCTTTAGCTATCCTGGGTTTTTTGTTATTCCAGATGAATTTGCAAATTGTTCTGTCTAACTCTTTGAAGAATTGGATTGGTATTTTGATGGGGATTGCATTGAATCTGTAGATTGCTTTTGGTAAAATGGCCATTTTTACTATATTAATCCTGCCAATCCATGAGCATGGGAGATCTTTCCATCTTCTGAGGTCTTCTTCAATTTCCTTCTTCAATGTCTTGAAGTTCTTATTGTACAGATCTTTTACTTGCTTGGTTAAAGTCACACCGAGGTACTTTATATTATTTGGGTCTATTATGAAGGGTGTCGTTTCCCTAATTTCTTTCTCGGCTTGTTTCTCTTTTGTGTAGAGGAAGGCTACTGATTTATTTGAGTTAATTTTATACCCAGCCACTTTGCTGAAGTTGTTTATCAGCTTTAGTAGTTCTCTGGTGGAACTTTTGGGATCACTTAAATATACTATCATATCATCTGCAAACAGTGATATTTTGACTTCTTCTTTTCCGATCTGTATCCCCTTGACCTCCTTTTGTTGTCTGATTGCTCTGGCTAGAACTTCAAGAACTATATTGAATAAGTAGGGAGAGAGTGGGCAGCCTTGTCTAGTCCCTGATTTTAGTGGGATTGCTTCGAGTTTCTCTCCATTTAGTTTAATGTTAGCAACTGGTTTGCTGTATATGGCTTTTACTATGTTTAGGTATGGGCCTTGAATTCCTATTCTTTCCAGGACTTTTATCATGAAGGGGTGTTGAATTTTGTCAAATGCTTTCTCAGCGTCTAATGAAATGATCATGTGGTTTTGTTCTTTCAGTTTGTTTATATAATGGATCACGTTGATGGTTTTCCGTATATTAAACCATCCCTGCATGCCTGGGATGAAGCCTACTTGGTCATGGTGGATGATTGTTTTGATGTGCTCTTGGATTCGGTTTGCCAGAATTTTGTTGAGTATTTTTGCGTCGATATTCATAAGGGAAATTGGTCTGAAGTTCTCTTTCTTTGTTGTGTCTTTGTGTGGTTTAGGTATAAGAGTAATTGAGGCTTCGTAGAAGGTATTCGGTAGTGATCCACCTGTTTCAATTTTTTGGAATAGTTTGGATAATATTGGTATGAGGTCTTCTCTGAAGGTTTGGTAGAATTCTGCACTAAACCCGTCTGGACCTGGGCTCTTTTTGGTTTGGAGACCTTTAATGACTGCTTCTATTTCCTTAGGAGTTATGGGGTTGTTTAACTGGTTTATCTGTTCCTGATTTAACTTCGGTACCTGGTATCTGTCTAGGAAATTGCCCATTTCCGGAAGATTTTCAAGTTTTGTTGAATATAGGTTTTTATAGTAAGATCTGATGATTTTTTGAATTTCCTCTGAATCTGTTGTTATGTCTCCCTTTTCATTTCTGATTTTGTTAATTTGGACACACTCTCTGTGTCCTCTCGTTAGTCTGGCTAAGGGTTTATCTATCTTGTTGATTTTCTCAAAGAACCAACTTTTGGTTCTGTTGATTCTTTCTATGGTCCTTTTTGTTTCTACTTGGTTGATTTCAGCTCTGAGTTTGATTATTTCCTGCCTTCTCCTCCTCCTGGGTGTATTTGCTTCTTTTTGTTCTAGAGCTTTTAAGTGTGCTGTCAAGCTGCTGACATATGCTCTTTCCTGTTTCTTTCTGCAGGCACTCAGCGCTGAGTTTTCCTCTTAGCACAGCTTTCATTGTGTCCCATAAGTTTGGGTATGTTGTACCTTTATTTTCATTAAATTCTAAAAAGTTTTTAATTTCTTTCTTTATTTCTTCCTTGACCAGGTTATCATTGAGTAGAGCATTGTTCATTTTCCAAGTATATGTGGGCATTCTTCCTTGATTGTTATTGAAGACCAGTTTTAGGTCGTGGTGGTCCGATAGCACGCATGGGATTATTTCTATCTTTCTGTACCTGTTGAGGCCCGTTTTTTGACCAATTATATGGTCAATTTTGGAGAAAGTACCATGAGGAGCTGAGAAGAAGGTATATCCTTTTGCTTTAGGATAGAATGTTCTATAAATATCCGTTAAGTCCATTTGGCTCATGACATCTCTTAGTCTGTCTACATCTCTGTTCAATTTCTGTTTCCATGATCTGTCCATTGATGAGAGTGGGGTGTTGAAATCTCCCACTATTCTTGTGTGAGGTGCAATGTGTGTTTTGAGCTTTAGTAAGGTTTCTTTTACATATGTAGGTGCCCTTGTATTTGGGGCATAGATATTTAGGATTGAGAGTTCATCTTGGTGGATTTTTCCTTTGATGAATATGAAGTGTCCTTCCTTATCTTTTTTGATGACTTTTAATTGAAAATTGATTTTATTTGATATTAGAATGGCTACTCCAGCTTGCTTCTTCTGACCATTTGCTTGGAAAATTGTTTTCCAGCCTTTCACTCTAAGGTAATGTCTGTCTTTGTCTCTGAGGTGTGTTTCCTGTAGGCAGCAGAATGCAGGGTCCTCGTTGCGTATCCAGTTTGTTAATCTATGTCTTTTTATTGGGGAGTTGAGGCCATTGATGTTGAGAGATATTAAGGAATAGTGATTATTGCTTCCCGTTATATTCATATTTGGATGTGAGGTTATGTTTGTGTGCTTTCATTCTCTTTGTTTTGTTGCCAAGACAATTAGTTTCTTGCTTCTTCTAGGGTATAGCTTGCCTCCTTATGTTGGGCTTTACCATTTATTATCCTTTGTAGTGCTGGATTTGTAGAAAGATATTGTGTAAATTTGGTTTTGTCATGGAATATCTTGGTTTCTCCATCAATGTTAATTGAGAGTTTTGCAGGATACAGTAACCTGGGCTGGCATTTGTGTTCTCTTAGTGTCTGTATGACATCAGTCCAGGATCTTCTGGCCTTCATAGTTTCTGGCCAGAAGTCTGGTGTGATTCTGATAGGTCTGCCTTTATATGTTACTTGACCTTTTTCCCTTACTGCTTTTAATATTCTTTCTTTATTTTTTGCGTTTGGTGTTTTGACTATTATGTGACGGGAGGTGTTTCTTTTCTGGTCCAATCTATTTGGAGTTCTGTAGGCTTCTTGTATGCCTATGGGTATCTCTTTTTTTAGATTAGGGAAGTTTTCTTCTATGATTTTGTTGAAGATATTTACTGGTCCTTTGAGCTGGGAGTCTTCACTCTCTTCTATACCTATTATCCTTAGGTTTGATCTTCTCATTGAGTCCTGGATTTCCTGTATGTTTTGGACCAGTAGCTTTTTCCGCTTTACATTATCTTTGACAGTTGAGTCAATGATTTCTATGGAATCTTCTGCTCCTGAGATTCTCTCTTCCATCTCTTGTATTCTGTTGGTGAAGCTTGAATCTACAGCTCCTTGTCTCTTCTTTTGGTTTTCTATATCCAGGGTTGTTTCCATGTGTTCTTTCTTGATTGCTTCTATTTCCATTTTTAATTCCTTCAACTGTTTGTGTTTTCCTGGAATTCTTTCAGGGATTTTTGTGATTCCTCTCTGTAGGCTTCTACTTGTTTATTAATGTTTTCCTGTGTTTCCCTAAGGGATTTCTTCACGTCTTTCTTGAAGTCCTCCAGCATCATGATCAAATATGATTTTGAAACTAGATCTTGCTTTTCTGGTGTGTTTGGATATTCCATGTTTGTTTTGGTGAGAGAAATGGGATTCCGATGATGCCAAGTAGTCTTGGTTTCTGTTGCTTGGGTTCCTGCGCTTGCCTCTGGCCATCAGATTATCTCTAGTGTTACTTTGCTCTGCTATTTCTGACAGTGGCTAGACTGTCCTATAAGCCTGTGTGTCAGGAGTGCTGTAGACCTGTTTTCCTCTCTTTCAGTCAGTTATGGGGACAGAGTGTTCTGCTGTCGGGCGTGTAGTTTTTCCTCTCTACAGGTCTTCAGCTGTTCCTATGGGCCTGTGTCTTGAGTTCACCAGGCAGCTTTTTTGCAGCAGAAAAGTTGGTCTTACCTGTGGTCCCGAGGCTCAAGTTCGCTCGTGGGGTGCTGCCCACGGGCTCTCTGTGGTGGCAGCAACCAGGAATATCTGTGCCGCCCCTTCCGGGAGCTTCAGTGCACCAGGGTTCCAGATGGCCTTTGGTGTTTTCGTCTGGCGTCCGAGATGTATGTACAGAGAGCAGTCTCTTCTGGTTTCCCAGGCTTGTCTGCCTCTCTGAAGGTTTAGCTCTCCCTCCCACGGGATTTGGGTGCAGAGAACTGTTTATCCGGTCTGTTTCCTTCAGGTTGCGGAGGTGTCTCAGGCAGGTGTCCTGCTGCTCCTGGGCCCTCCCCCACGGGAGCCCAGAGGCCTTATACAGTTTCCTCGTGGGCCAGGGATGTGGGCAGGGGTGAGCAGTGTTGGTGGTCTCTTCTGCTCTGCAGCCTCAGGAGTGCCCACCTGACCAGGCGGTTGGGTCTCTCTCTCACAGGGTCTGGGAGCAGAGAGCCAGTCTTCTTTTAAAAATGCGTATTCACTTTACTCTGTGTGTGTGTGTGTGTGTGTGTGTGTGTGTGTGTGTGTGTGTGTGTGTGCGCGCGCGCAATATGTATGTTTGTGTAACCAAATGAATATAGGGTTGGCAAAAATCAGAAGAGGTGGAAGATCTGCCAGAACTGGAGTTACAGAAAGTTGTGTATCTCATGTTCTGGGAACTAAGCAAGCTCCTTTGCAAGGGTAGTAAGAACTCTAAACACTGAATCATTCCTCAGTTCCAAATGCTCCTGCCTTCCTTCTCCACCACCTCCTCCTCCTCTTCTTGCTCCTCCCTTCTTTCTTCTTTTATTGATTTCCTTTATGTGCGTAGAAAATTTATTTCGTCCTGGGAACGCTTTCATGGCAGCATGTGGGCAGGTACATACAGACTAATTTGTGCAGTAGGAATGCCCGCCAATGCACAAACACAGCTTAATTACTTTATCCAGTATCCTAATGATAGCAAACCACTGCAAGTCACACATGGGAGACCTGGTTTATCTTTTAAACAGCCATGTTTCTAAACATTGATAATTGAAGGTTCTGAAAATGAAAACACACACATGTATATATATATATATATGTACACACACACACACACACACACACACACAAACACACACACACAACATTGTGATCACCCACTATATTATAAGGTAAGAAGCGTTTCCTGATATATACTCAATATTTAGCTAAGGTCTAAAGGATGAAATTTACTACACATTGACCGTAAGTGCCACTTCTGTGAAAGCTGAGTACAGCAGTGAGTCTACTTTGCCTGGTCTTAGCTATTTTTTCTGTAGCGTAGTCCCAGGAAGTTCCAAGGAAAAATATGAGACTGTAATGGCATTATTGTTCATTAAAATGAGCAAGAAAAATACCATTTTCATATGACAAATATTTTGAATTCTTACTACCAACGACCACAGAACAATGAAATTTATAATTTATTTATAAGCTACAGTAGAGGCTTGAAATTTAATCTCAACTTTTTCATAGTTTAGAGAAGGAAACTAAAAGCCCAAGTCCTAACTGTGCCACATATTAAGTTTATGGCCTAACCAGACAACTTAGTGAATCCCTGTATCACAATAAAGAGTAAATGGAGAATTGGGTATAGAAGATTGGAAGATTTCAACACCATACACGGGAGGCTCTGTGTTCAATACTCTAAAATGCAATGATACTTGCCCACTAAAAGGAAGAAAACACTTTAAATTTATTTGATGTTTATGTTATAAATGTGAGAACAGAAGGATAATTTTCTATTAAAACTATAGATATTAATTACATCTTAATTTTATGTGCATTTTTAGCAATGATAATAAATGTTATAGGGTCCAGTTTCTAGGCTATCTTCCTCTTCCAATACTGAAATGCTGTAATGACCCAGTCTGTTTCTTCTATTTTCTTCTCAGATTTGGTTGTTCAGTTTTTACCTTTCTCTTTCCTCAGCTATCTAGACATCTCACCAAGTGACAAAATACAGCAATTTTCCTTGGTTGGTCTTCACTTAGCATACGTGTTCTAGCAGTCTAACCAAGTGGAGGAATGTGTAGACTTTCTACTGACTTCTAAGATGAACAATATTTCAATTTTCCTATGAATTATATTAATTTTTTCTTACTTGAAGGAATTTCATGTCCTATCTTTAGGTTCCTACTTCCAATGTTTTTATTTTCCTTTATTTCTTTCTATCTTTCTTTCTTTCTTTCTTTCTTCCTTTTCTTTTCGATGTAGCTGATTAAAATGAACACAACCAAATAAATAATATCCACAGAATTTAAATTGGTCTGAAGCCTCAAAAACACATGTAAATTATTTTGTTGTTTTGTAACTTAGGCCTCCTTCATGGGTTCGATGTAAAGTCTCACATGACTATGTACATTTAGCTCACAATTGTTAACAATGGCAATTTGTGTTTGCTACTTATTTGAAAACCTTTTTCTGAAGACAATCAGTTCAAAGTCCCTAGCCTATCTTCAAATAGTATTTTAAGTTATAGAAAAACAGTATGAATTCCATCTATTGTCCTGTTTGTTACTCACATGTTGTCATACAAGCTATTTACAGCATATTGCATTTCATTTATTGTTTTCTCCAAGATCTTAAGGCTTTTCGAATCCAGTTTCTACATTTCAATTTTTGTGAACTCTCTTTCTTTGAGGGTTCTTCGGGTTTACATGTTTTATCCTAGGATTCTTAGAGTTTTAATGTTAAAATATTTATGAGGGTTGATGCTTTTAGGTGATTTTTTCAAAGTTTATATTTTGTACTACAGTTAGTGTATTCACAATCATCATCACTATTATTGTGAATATGGAGAGAGAGAGAGAGAGAGAGAGAGAGAGAGAGAGTGTCCATGTGCTAAAGTCGTACACATAATACGCATAGTGATAACTGACACAGAAACACATTTTGAAAGTCAATTCTCAGCTTCCACTCTGTGTTTTTGGTAACATGGTGTGGCTTTCAGACTTTTCCATTAATATTTGAATCTTCCATGCCATCTTACTAGCTCTTTATTCCCTTAAAAAAACAACAGCAGCGAAAACAACAGAAACAAAAATCAAAAAAGCCCAGCATTTTCTAAAACTTTGCCATCACTCTAAGGGGTGTATATATCCATTCTTCTCAACATTTTTTTCTTCTGAAACAGTACCATTGTGGAGGAAAATAATTGTGTACTGTGGGCATTTTTGTAAAAGTGCATTTGTCCACACTTGCAGTAGTTTATTTCCAAGTTCTCTTTTGGTGTATTTTTATTTCTGTTGATCTCTAACTGCATTTTCTTATGAGTGGAAAAATCTGTAAGGTTTAAATAATTTTGAACTTTTAAAGATGCATTTTGCCTACCATGAAAAATACATCGCAGAAATCACTTGTGCACTTGAGAGATTTTTGTCTTTTGCTGCTGTTATGTAGATTTTCTTGTACATGACTATTAAGGGTAATGTGCCTATTTTTTATTTGACTTCTCTGTTTCTGTGCTGACATACTGCATGGTTACATCTACAGCTGAAAACAGAGCCCTGTAGATTTCTGGCATCATTTCTGCACACTTCCTATTTCTTCTATTTGCGCTGGAAGTTTCTGCTTTCTATAGTTGAATGCTTTAATATAGGATGGTTGGTTATCAGAAAACTTACTATTTTACAATATTTGTCTTTTTATCATTGTGTATGATGTCTACTTGTTTCACAAATATCTGTTGACTTATTCTATTTCATAGAATATGTTTTCCATCCTTTTACAGAATCTAGTCTGTGTATTCACTTGAGATTCATGTCACCTTTTAAGGTGTTGCCAGGTCCTGTGCTCTGTTTTCCTTATTTATTTTTAATTTATCATTCTATCTTTTAATGTGAAATTATTAATAAATCACTGTAATAAAAGAGCTCTGACGTTTTGTTTATCCTTTGTTGTATGTCTAACACCTTTATCATCTATATCTTTTTTCTATGATTTATTTATTGGTTTTTTATTGATCCTTTTGTGGAGGAACATTTTTTATTACATTTTAATTTATTTTGGATATATTCCATAATATTTTCTTTGTAATTACCACTACACTTACATAAACATTTTAAAATTATTACATTGAATCTTACATTGGTAGCTTCTTTATTCAGTCACTTCCAAAACTTTACACCTATATGTCTTTCCTCATTTCATTTTTTATTATTCATTACACAAATTACTTGTTCTTATATACAGTTTAGCTTGGATTTATAATTAGAGTTTATGTTTCATTTGATGAAAATGTCTCTCCAAGTTAAACAATGTTTATAGCCATTCAAGGATTGTGGGACATTCCTAAATTTTCAGTACAAAGAACCCTGAGTCACAAAAGACTTATGTGTTTTGAGGGTAGCCTGTGCTATATCAGGAATCAGTCCACTTGTGCTGTAGAGAGACACCATATTGTAGATTAAATACATTGAAAAGATGTGTTTCCTGGTGTTATTACTGGAGTCTCTATGTTTACTTTAGAAATAAGTTTTCCATTTATTATGTTTTTCTTTTACATTTTGGGATCTTTATCTTTAACACTATTACAATAAAGATATAGCTGTGGCTCTTTTTTTCTCAGGTGATCCACATACAAATTACTCTACTGTAGTTATCTGAAGAATTAAGATGTTCTTTCAGTTATACCATGTATGTTTCTTAGTATACGTGCGATTTTCTATTGCTATCTGTATATATGGTAAAAACATATCTATTATCTCAGTAAACATAGCCCAATGTCATACAGGTAGGATGTTTTTTAATCATCCTTTTGGAAGTTCCATGAAGCATCTTCCCTAGATGTTTTTTTTTTTTTTTTTTTTCAGGAAGCTTCTGCCTGTGAGTCCTGCTTTTGAAGTACTTGTTTCTACTCAAGATTTCTGCATCTGATTCCTTAAAAAAAAAAAAAAAAAAAAAAAGATTTCTGCCTAGTGCTTGTCTTTGGTACTACACTGTCTCTGGTGTTACAAATTTATGTTCCTTTTCTCTACCTCCCATATTTGTCTGTGTCTGTCAGAAATTAGATTCAGGCAAAATAAAATCAGACCTCCAGGGAGACATGGATAAAAGTCACAAGATGTGACACGTGTTTCATTGTTCTCTCTCCAGGGAAAGGTTAGATGTTTTCTCCTGTGGGACTGGGCTATGCAGCAGAAGGCCCTATAGTAAATAAATGTCAGACATTTTACTTCTAGTTTTGATGCAGTTCTTAGATTGCCTGTATTATGGGAACATTTCAGCTAGATTCTATACATCCCACAAAGTGATCCATTTAACATTCTTACATCATTTTATTTCTCATTAATAAAAATGGCTTTTTCCATTTCTGAATTCTAACTAATGCTATACTTCTTTAAGGATGTTTTATAATCCAGAGGAGGAAATTTATTTTTATACATTTGCACACACATATGAATCCAAGTAGTTTCAACTGCTGTACATCTAAAAACATTAAGGAATTTCTATGTAATTGACAATAGGTTATGCATAGGAATAGAAGATGAAAGAATATGGCTAACGATTTTGTTAGAAACACTATCATTAGGAATATGAGATGTGTAGCAATTTAAACCTTTGATATTAGACGATACTTCTTATTTATAAGACATACATGCTTTTTATTAAAATTGTATTGATTTCACAGTGCCAAAGACTCCATTTGATCTGGCAAATGATACTTCTTGTAGCAGCGGAAGATTAAAAAAAGCCTTCAGAGCTGATGTGACTATTTCTGTAATTTGAGTACATATCATTGAGGCTTTTGTGGACTTTATTAGAGAAAAATTACCATGATATTTGCACACAATATATTTATGACACATTCAGGCTCTGAAATTAGAAAATTTAGAGTTGAAGTGCCAATTGAGTGATCTTGTACAAGTCAGTTAATTTCTGGGAAACTTCATTTAGTCATAGCTAACATACTGCTAAAATAGCATCTGTTTAACAATGTTATTCTGGAGAATAAATGCTAGCAATAGCAGTAGACGAATGAATAGCAATGGAGGTAGTAGCAGCTAATATACTGACAGCTTTGCTTCTGTTTGGCAGAGCTATAAGAGATTTACATTTATTAATTCATAGCACATTTTTGGATCACAATATTAACACTCAATAAATGTTAACTCATTGCCATTATTACTGCCACTATTCATGAAAAGCACCAAATTGAGTTTGATTACAAAATTACTTGACAGGTCACTAGAAAATGTCTGCATCAAAAGACGCAATAAAGAATTCCAATTTTAGAGGAGAGTAACACCATTTATTACAGAAAACAAATCTGTAGATACTGTGATCGACATCTTTCTGTGACATCAGAAATTCCTTCAAGGAAAGTATGATATGGACAACAAAGAAAATCTTAGCATACAGATTGTTTTTTGCTACAAGATTTTTTAGAGCTCCCCATTATCACAGCAACAGTCCTTTTTAACACTATGACATTTTTACTGACAAATCAATGCTTTTGTATTTTCAAAATTATTGTATTTTGGCAACTCAATATGTAAGAATTGTGCTTACATCATTTACACTCCTGCCTCTCCTCTTACCAACACTTCTCTCTACCTACTCCTTCTTAGTTTCATGATTTCTTCAATAAATTTATTATTATTCATATGTACACATACACTCAGAGAGAGAGAGAGAGAGAGAGAGAGAGAGAGAGAGAGAGAGAGAGAGAGAGAGAGAGAGAGAGAAGGGTTGCTGTTAAGTACATGTGTTTGGGGAAGACCATTTGGTATTGGTTGAGGGGAAATTTACAGAACCCATTGTAGATGAAGAGTTAGTGTTAATTGAGAATCATTTATTTAATTTTTTACCACAGACCAGCCTCTTGACACTACTGGTATACGTTTTAAAGGGATTCCATGGTTCTATACCTAGTTTCCATCGGTATATAACCAAAATCTTCAGGTGTGCTGTTGATGAGGTTATATTGATAAAGGATTTCTCATAACTGGCATAAGTACCTTGAAGTTACTGTAGACTAGGTTGACCCCAAACTAACAGAAATCTCCCACTTGCTGTCTCCTGCGTTCTGTCTTTTGGCCTCTCTAACTGAACATATGTCATTTATTGATATGTTTTATATCATAGATCTTAGGACTTTCCCTAATAGGTAAAAAAATCTGAAAGTGTTAAAGTACATAGGAATGAAGTAAATGGCTTTTTTCCCGATAAGGACTGCTTCATTGACATACAAACACATGAATACAGTCAAATATTTTTCTACTTGTCAAATGTTTTAAAATGTATTTTTCTTGGATATTTTATACATTTACATTTCAAATGTTAGCCATTTTCCCCCTTCCCATACACCTATCCCTGCTACTATGAGGATGTTTCGACTCCCACTGAACCACTCCAACTACAACTCCCTGGCCTTCATAGGACCAAAGGCTTATCCTCCTAGTGACAATGCTATCATCTGCTACATATGTGGCTGCAGTTGTGGGTCTCTCCATTTGCACTCATTGGTTGGTGGTTTAGTCCCTGGGAGCTCTGGTGGGGTCTGATTGTTTGATATTGTTGTTTTTCCTATGAAGTTGCAAAACCCTTCAGCTCCTTCAGTCTTTTCTTTAACTCCTTCATTGGGGTCCCTTTGTTCAGTCCAATGGTTAGCTGAAACCATCCTCATCTGTATCAGCAGGGCTCTGGCAGAGCCTCTCTGGAGACACCCATATCTAACTCCTGGAAAAAAGCACTTCTTGGCATCAGCAATAGTGATTGGCTGGGTGGCTGCATATGGGATGGATATCAAGGTGGGGGAGTCTCTGGATGACTTTTTTAAGTCCCTGCTCCACTCTTTGTGCCTGTGTTTCTTCCCATGAGTATTTTGTTGTTCCTTCTAAGAAAGAAAGAAATATCCACACTTTGGTCTTCCTTCTTCTTGAGATTCATATGATCTGAGAATTTTTTTCTTAAGTATTCCAAACTTTTGGGCTAATATCCACTGATCAGTGAGTGCATACCCTGTGCATTTTTTTTGTAACTGGGTTACCCCATTCAGGATATTTTCTAGACCATCCATTTGCCTAAGAATTGCATGTAGTCACTGTTTTTAATAGCTGAGTAGTACTCTATTGTGTAAATGTACCTTATTTTCTGTATCGATTCCTCCACTGAAGGACATCTTGGTCCTGCTTCTGGCTTTCAAGCTTCTGGATACCATAAATAAGGCTGCTATGAACAGACTAGAGCATGTGTCCTTCTTAGATGTTCGAGCATCTTTTAGGTATATGCCCAGGAGTAGTATAGCAGGGTCCTCATAGCTGGTGCTATGTTTAATTTTCTGAGGAACCACCAGACTGATTTCCAGAGTTGTTGTACTAGCTTACAATCCCACAACAATGGAATAGTGTTCTTATATCTCTACATCCTCACCGGCATCTTCTGTCACCTAAGTTTTTTATCTTAGCAATTCTCACTGGTGTGAGGTGGTATCCCAGGGTTGTTTTAATTTATATTTCTGTGATGACTAACAATGTTGAACATTGCCTTAGATACTTCTCAGCCACTCCATATTCCTGAGTTGAGAGTTCTTTGTTTAGCTGTGTACCCCATTTTAAAAATAAGATTATATGATTCTCTGGAGTCTAAGGTCTTGAGTTTTTTGTGTATATTGGATTTTTGCCCAGTATCGAAGTTAGGATTGGTAAAGACATTTCCCCAATCTGTTGGATGCAATTTTGTCTTATTGACAGTTGTCCTTTGCCTTACAGAAGCTTTGCAATATTATGAGGACCCATTTGTCGGTTCTTCATCTTAGAACATAAGCCATTTGGTGTTCTTTTCAGGAAATTTACCCATGTGCCTGTCAATTTGAGGATCTTCCCCACTTTCTCTTCTTTTAGTTAGAGTGTGTCTGGTTTTATGTGGAGTTCTTTTATCTCCTGGGAACTGAACTTTGTCATAGAGATAAGAAATGATCAATTTGTATTCCTCTACATTTTGACCTTCAGTCGAACCAGCACAATTTGGTGAAAATGCTATCTTTTTCTCCATTGGATGGTTTTAGCTTCTTTGCCAAAGATCAAGTGACCATAGGTGTGTAGGTTCAATTCTGGGTCTTCAATTCTATTCCATTGATCTACCTACACGTCTCTGTACCAATACCATGCAGTTTGCATCATGATTCCTCCTGAAGTTCTTTTATTTTTGAAAATAGTTTTCCCTACCCTGAGTTTTTTGTTATTCCAAACAGTTCTTTATAACTCTGTGAAGAATTAAGTTGGAATTTGATGGGGATTACATTGAATCTACAGTTTGCTTTCAGTAAGGTGGCCATTTTTACTGCCAATCTATGAGGATGGAGGATTTTCCAACTTTGAGATCAATCTTAGTTTCTTTCTTCAGAGACTTGAAGTTCTTTTCATAGAGATCTTTTACTTCTTGTTTAGAGGCACACCAAGGTATTTTACATTATTTGTTGCTATTGAGAAGGGTGTCGTTTTCCTAATTTCTTTCTCAGACTGTTTATTCCTAGAGTAGAGGAATGCTACTGATTTGTTTGAGTTAATTTTATATCAATCTAATTTGCTCAAGTTGTTTATCAGCTGTATGAGTTCTCTGGTGGAATTTTTGAGTCACTTAAGTATACTATCATATCATCTGCAAATAGTGATATTTTGCTTTCTTCATTTCCTATTTGTAGCCCTTTGAACACCTTTTGTTGTTTAATTGTTTAATTGCTCTGGCTTGCACTGCAGGTTCAATATTGAATAAGGAGAGAGAGAGAGAGAGAGAGAGAGAGAGAGAGAGAGAGAGAGAGAGAGAGAGAGAGAGAGTTTTCAATCTTGTCTTGTCTCTGGTTTTAGTGGGATTGCTTCAAGTTTCTCTCCATTTAGTTTGACGTTGATTATTGGTTTTCTGTGTATTGCTTTTACTATGTTTAGGTATGGGTCTTGAATTACAGATCTTTCAAAGATTTTTATCAGCAAGAGGTGTGTACAATTTTGTCAAATGCTTTCACAGCAGCTAATGAAATGGTCATATTTTTTTTCCTGAGTACATTTATATAGTAGATCACACTGATGGATTTCTGTATATTGAATGATACTGGCATCCTTAGGATGAAGCCTACTTGCTTGTGGTGAATGATAATTTTGATGTGTTCATGGACTTGGTTTGTGAGAAATTTATTGAGTATTTTTGCTTCAATACTCATGAGGGAAATGGGTCTGAAGTTTTCTTCCTTTGTAGCATCTCTGTGTGCTTTAGGGATAAGCATAATTGTGGCTTCCAAAAACAAATTGGGTAGTATTCCTTCTGTTTCTATTTTGTGGAATGTTTGAAAAGTATTGGTATTAGGTCTTCATTCAAGTTCTGATAGAGTTCTATAATAAAGCCATCTGGTCCTGGGTTTTTCTTAGTTGGGAGACTTTTAATGACTGCTTCGATTTCTTTGGGGGTTTTGGGACTGTATAGATGGTTTTCAAGATCCTGATTTAACTTTGGTGTATGTTATGTGTCAAAAAATTATCCATTTCATCCATATTTTCCAGTTTTGTTGAGTATAGGCTTTGGTAGTAGGATGATTTTTTTAATTTCCTCAGTTTCTGTTGTTTTGTCAATTTTTATTTCTGATTTTGTTAATTTGGACACACTCTCTGTGCCCTCTGGTTAGTATAGCCAAGGGTTTATCCATCTTATTGATTTTCTCAAGCAACCAACTCTTGGTTTTGGTGATTCTTTGTATAGTTCTTTTTGTTTCTACTTCATTGATTACAACCCTGATTTTGATTATTTCCTGCCTTCTATTCCTCTTGGGTGAATTTGCCTCTTTTTGATCTGGAGCTCTCAGGTGTGCTATTAAGATGTAAGGGTATACTCTCACTTATTTCTTTTTGGAGACACTCAGAGCTATGGGTTTTACTCTTAGCACTGCCCCCATTATGTCTTATAAGGTTGGGTATTTTATGCTTTCATTCTCATTAAATTTTAAAAAGTCTTTAATTTCTTTCTTTATTTCTTCTTTGACCAAATTGTCATCAAGTAGAGCTGTTCAGCAAATGTGCATATATGGGATGCTGTTGTTGTTGTTGCTGTTTTTGAAGACCAGCCTTAATCCGTGGTGATCTGATAAGATGCATGGGATTAATTCCTTCTCTTTGTCTACATTGAGGTCTGTTTCTTGAGCAATTGTACGCTCAATTTTTGAGAAGGTACCATGAGGAACTGAGAAAAAGGTATATTCTTTTGTTTTAGAATGCAATGTTCTATAGATGTCTGTTAAACACATTTGATTCATAACTTCTGTTAGTTTCACTGTGTTTCTGTTTAACTTTATCTTCTGTAATCTGTCCATTGATGAGAGTGGTATGTTGAAGTCTCCCACTACTGTTGTATGTGGTCCAGTGTATGGTTTGAGCTTTAGTAAAATCTTTCATAAATGTAAGTGCCCTTGCATTTGGAGTTCAGAATTGAGAGTTTATCTTGGAAGATTTTTCCTTTATTGAGTTTAAAATGTCTTTCCTTATCTTTTTGGATAACTTTTGGTTTAAATTTGATTTTACTTAACATTAGAATGGATAATCCAGCATGTTTCTTGGGACCATTTCCTTGGCAAATTATTTTCTAGCATTTTATTATGAGGTGGTATCTGTCCTTGTCACTTAGATCTCAGAAGATGGAAAGATCTCCCATACTCATGGATTAGCAGAATTAATATTGTAAAAATGGTCATTTTGCCAAAAGCAATATACAGATTCAATGCAATCCCTATCAAAATTCCAAATCAATTCTTTATAGAGTAAGAAAGAGCTATTTGGAAATTCATTTGAATAACAAAAAACCTAGGATAGCAAAAACTATACTCAACATAAAATAACTTCTGGGGGAATCACCATCCCTGACCTCAAGCAGTATTACAGAGCAATAGCGATAAAAGCTGTTTGGTATTGGTACAGAGACAGGCAAGTAGATCAGTGGAATAGAACTGAAGACCCAGAAATTAACCCACACACCTATGGTCACTTGATCTTTGATAAAGATGCTAAAACCATCCAATGGAAAAAAAGAGAGCATTTTCAACAAATGGTGCTGGTTCAACAGTCAGCATGTAGAAGAATGCAAATTGACCCATATTTATTGCCTTGTACAAAGTTTAAGTCCAAGTGGATCAAGGATCCCCACATCAAACGAGACTCAAACTAAGAGAAGAAAAAGTATGGAAGTGTCTTTATCTCATGGGCACTGGGGAAAATTTCCTGAACAAAACACCGAGGGTTTATGCTCTAAGATCAAGAGCCAATTAATGGGGCCTCATAAAACTACAAAGTTTCTGAAAGGCAAAGTATTCTGTCATTAGGACAAAAGGGCAAACTACAGATTGAGTAAATATCTTTACCAATCATACATCCAATACAGGTCTTAATATCCAAATTATACAAAGAACTCAAGAAGTTAGGCTCCAGAGAGCCAAATAACCACATTAAAGATGGGGTACAGAGCTAAACAAAGAATTCTCAGCTGAGGAATATTGAATGGGTGAAAAATACCTAAAGAAATGCTCAACAACCTTAGTTATCAGGGAAATGCTAATCAAAACAACCCTGAGATTTCACCTCATACCAGTGAGAATGGCTAAGATCAAAAATTCAGGTGACAGCAGATGTTGGCAAGAATGTGGAGAAAGAGCAACACTCCTCCATTTTTGGTGGGATTGCAAACTATTACAACGATACTGGAAATCAATCTAGAGGTTCCTCAGAAAATTGAACATTTTACTACCTGATGACCCAGCTACACCTCTCTTTGGCATATACTCAGAAAATGCCCCAACATACAACAAAGACACATGCTCCACTATGTTCATAGCAGCCTTAATTATAATAGCAAGAAGCTGGAGAGAACCCAAATGCCCTTCAACAGAGGAATGGATACAGAAAATATGGTACATCTACAAAATGGAGTACTTCTCAGCTATCAAAAACAATGACCTCAAGAAGTTAGACCACAGGGAGTCAAATAACCCTATTAAAAAATGGAGTTCAGAGCTAAACAAAGAATTCACAGCTGAGGAATGTTGAATGGCTGAGAAACACCTGAAGAAATGTTCAACATCTTTAGTCATAAGGGAAATGCAAATCAAAACAACCCTGAGATGTCACCTCACACCAGTGAGAATGGCTAAGATCAAAAACTCAGGTGACAGAGCAAATGCTGGCGAGGATGTGGAGAAAGAGGAACACTCCTCCATTGTTGGTGGGATTGCAGACTGGTAAAACCATTCTGGAAATCAGTCTGGAGGTTCCTCAGAAAATTGGACATTGAACTACCTGAGGATCCAGCTATACCTCTCTTGGGCATATACCCACAAGGTGCCCCAACATATAAAAAAGACACGTGCTCCACTATGTTCATAGCAGCCTTATTTATAATAGCCAGAAGCTGGAAAGAACCCAGATGCCCTTCAACAGAGGAATGGATACAGAAAATGTGGTACATCTACACAATGGAATATTACTCAGCTATCAAAAACAATGACTTTATGAAATTCATAGGCAAATGGATGGAATTGGAAAATATCATCCTGAGTGAGGTAGCCCAATCACAGAAGAACACACATGGTATGCACTCATTGATAAGTGGCTATTAGCCCAAATGCTTGAATTACCCTAGATGCCTAGAACAAATGAAACTCAAGACAGATCATCAAAATGTGAATGCTTCACTCCTTCTTTAAAAGGGGAACAAGAATACCCTTGGCAGGGAATAGGGAGGCAAAGTTTAAAACAGAGGCAGAAGGAATTATGCTTAGGAATATTCTATTTATTGTTGCAACTCTTGTGTTTTATTATTATTATTATTCCTTTTATATCCATGTCAAAGTTCTTCTCCCTAATCTCTTCCAAATCTGACCTGTACAAGTTCCCCTCCCTGATTACTGCTCCTCTTTTCTTCTGAGAAGGGTATCTCCCACTGGGTACACCATACCCTAAAGTATCTAGTCATAACAGGTTTACACACATCTTCTCTCACAGAGGGCCAGTCAGTACAGGTAAGGGGAAGGAGATCCAATGGCAGGGAATAAAGACTAAGAGAACCCCCACTTCACTTGTTAATGTTTATACGTGAAGACCAAGCTGCACATTTGCGACAGATGTTTAGGGGTCTACAACAGCACCTACATGCTCCCTGATTGGTGGGCCCAGGCTGTGTAAGCCTCCATGGTCTCAGATAAGTTGACTCTGTGTCTTCTTTGACTCCTGTGACTTTCTCACTTCTATTTCCAAATCTGTTTTGTTTTCTTTTGTTTTTTTTCTATTCATTTTTGTTTTGTTTTTCTTTTGAGTTTTTGCATTTTATTATTTTGGTTTTAAGAGAGGGAAACCACATGAAGTCGATGTGGAGAGGGGAAGTTGAGAGGATCTGTGAGTTGACAAAAATCTCGACACATAATCATTTTTAAAAAGAATAAATAATTAGAAAGACGCAAATACATTATTTTAGAAAAAGTCAAACATTTATTTGTTAAGATGTATGTCATTTCATTTTTTAAGTTTTTTCTTAAATGTTGTGGAAAGATGGTTGAGCAGTGAAGGGAACTGATTTTTCTTCCAGAACACTCAGTTTAAATTTCCACTATCCCCAGCTGCTCGAAACCCTCTTTAATTTCAGGATTAGGGGGATGGATATGCTCTGTTCTCCCCCCTGAGCACTGCACGAGCACAGCACAAATGCATACTCGAAGGCACAACACTCATGCATATAAGATAAAATTTATTTTAAGTAAATTTTTATTGAAACAATTGTAAGGGCAACCATAATCAAAATGTATTCTATAAAAGTATGTATTTTCAACAGAAAAGAAAAAGTTATGCCAGTAGTATGCTAAATGCAACAATAAAAATAATTATATTTAATATTATCTTTTTAAATTCTAAGTCATAGTATTACTGGAGGTATCTCTGTAAGAATTTTCTAGAAAATATTATTACGTATTTATCAAAATTGTTCTTTCTGATTTTTTCAAAAGATTAATTAATTTGATTGCTTTCTTATATTCACTTCTCTTGGGCACCATTTTTATTTTCTTTTCCTATTAAAATTTTAAAGTTACTCAAGATAATATAAAAGACCATTGAAAAAGAGAAAAAAACACTAGTCCACTTTATGTTGACATAGCCTTTGATATACCATTCTGAATGCTTAGCTTCATTGATTGACAACTTCTCATGAAAATTTCACATGTTAAAAAAGCATCTGCCATGGGAAAAATATTATCCAATGGTCTGAAAATGTGGAAAAACCTAAAGGTATACTTCATAGGAATCAGAGAAGCACATGGATTTTTACATCCTTCAGGCGATATTCTACAAATATTGTATCTCTGAACGAAGCTTTTGATAACCATTGAATAGGTATAAGCTTGAAATTATTCCCCATGGCTAGAGCCTTGAGTCTGCTCTTAACTTTTTGAGTAACTGTTTGTTGCTTGAAATCTCCCTCATATTCCTGACTGAATATGTTTTTTCTTTAAATACAACACTATCACACAAGATTCTAACCAAACTTAGATAAAAAAGAAAATCAAAATTGTTCTTTCTGATTTTTTCAAAAGATTAATTAATTTGATTACTTTCTTACATTCACTTCTCTTGGGCACCATTTTTATTTTCTTTTCCTATGAAATTTTTAAAGTTACTCAAGATAATATAAAAGACCATTGAAAAAGAGAAAAAAAAAACACTAGTCCACTTTATGTTGACATAGGCTTTGTTATACCATTCTGAATGCTTACCTTCATTGATTGACAACTTCTCATGAAAATTTCACATGTTAAAAAAATTATCAAGTGTCTCCTGCAAGAAAAATTTTCAAACTACAGGAATTTTATTTAATTTAAAATGTTTAATAATATCATTTTATTGCAATGAACTCACAACTAGAAATGTCACACTGGTAGAAACAGATGGAATAAAGAAAACAACAAGAATCAATAAAGTGCAGAGACTCCTTCAGGAAAAATAGATGCAGGAAATGACTTCAAAATTACATGAATGGTGAGATTGTGCATCTGAGAAAGAGCTCAGGTCAGTATGCTTCCTGGGTGAGTGGTTTTATGTGCTTAATCTCTGACTAGCAAGCTAGTGGTAAAAGATCAGTCGAGGAGCCCTATTTTCCATGTGCAAACCTGCATTTATATATTTCTGGGTGATTTTTAAATAAGCCTTGTCATTGGCATGTGGTGTTTTTGTGTGTGTGTGTATGGTTTGTGTGTGTGTGTGTGTGTGTGTGTGTGTGTGTATGGTGTGTGTGTGTGTGAGTGTGTGTGTGTGTGTGTGTGTGTGTGTGTGTGTATGTATACACAGATATGTTACTCAGGAGCTCCAACATATATGTGAAAGGCAGAACAAAAAAAACAGGAATGTGTGTTTCCTCGTTCCATTGTAGAATCTGAAAAGGAAGTCATATCCATAGGTTTTTCTGAGCATTTCATACTGAATTTCATACTGGTAAGTAACTGGAACTTTACTAAATATGGTTAAAGCTCAGCCTTTATCCAAATTCATGAATGATAATTAATAAATGTTTGATTAAGATAATATAAAAATACCAATATTTTCTGAAAGCAATTTTGGCAGATATATTTCTTATATTTTCAACCTGAATAGAGAAGTTGTTCCAAAATCAAGGCAGTTATTACATATGTAAGGCTAGCTTTTACACCATGCAATAATGAGAGAAGGATTAATAGTAACTTAGATATATTTGTGAGAATCAATTACATAAGCATTTTCTTTTCTTTTCTTTTCTTTTATTTTGTTAACGAGTGTCTTTCTGGGTAGCTCAGTATGGCATTGAACTCTTAGACATGATTGGCAGACCCTTTCAGTGTTTGGATCGCATATGAAAGTCATAAATAATTTGGAACATATCTCATCTTTTTAGGTTATTTATTATAAGATTTAAAGATGTTTGTTTTTTCTGACTATATTTTAACTTAAAAGCATATCAGGTAATCCAAATGTCCCACTTGACTCAAACATCAACCGCCTTTTACATTTTGTTAAAATACTAACTGAAAATATGACCCAGTAAAGGTAAAAAAGAGAAACAAGCAAGTTTCTATCAAGAGCAAGAATGAGCAAACCAGAATATACATATGAAGGAAACACCTGAAAAACCTAAATTGAAAATAAATAAAAAGAACTGATTGTGTGTGGGGGATAAATGCCAAACTAAAATGAAATGGGTTACATCAGTAAGAAACACCAGAATAAAAAGTATGTAAAAAGTAGGAAATAATAATGATAAATTTGATTTAAAAAAAAGAACAATCATTTGACTTTTAGCACAAAGATTAAGTATGTCTCAGAACATAGAACAAAAGCCCCAAAATGTAAGATATGGATGTGAGATCCATTTAGGGCATACACCATGAAACTAATGACTGCAACAATGAAAAGTAAATTGAAGGATAAAATTACCAGGACAAGAATAAATAATGCTCAAACAAAGAAAGTTCTTTTTTATCTCCCAAGTGAAAGGATTCACTGACAATGAAACAGGGTAAACAAAAAGTGAACCAAAATATGTTTTAAAGCTTTATGTCAGAGCAAGCAAGTTAGTAATACAGATGAAGCATACAAAGTACTTGAAATAGGATTATAAGCCATTTTTAAAATTCTGTTACAAAATACACGTACAGCCTTGTCAGGAATATTACAAATCAAATTATCTATAGTAAATACATAGAAAAATGGGTATAGTATTAAATATTTTAAGAAAATGTTTCTTAACTTAGTAAGTTTCTGAAATTAAATTAAAAATATATAATTAAATATTTTAATATATAAGATACTATTTTATCTAAAAGTTATTTTAAGATTTGACTTTCCTACCATTCACATATCACGTAATATTTTCAAAAAATTTTAGACAGTAATTTTTAGTAAGAAGTATGTCATATTATAAATCTGTGGAATAATCAGGGGAATGATTTGGAATTTAATCCTTGGTACGTAGTTATTTTTGCTGAAAAACTAAATAAATAAAAGGAAAGAAAGCAAACATCCTTTTCAACACAAATATCTATGTCTATACAATAATTTTCGATGATCCAAATATTTATTAAAAACAAGTGAATATATTAGCTCTAATATAAACTAGTATTATAGAATATAGAAATAATGTGTATGTATATGTTTCTTTGTAGAAAGAGAGAATGAACACTTGCCATATATAATTTTCCCATGCCAGAGTCATTGCTTTCGAAGACATAGCCTATTTGAATGATGTGAATTTGAGACTAAAACCTAGTTCTGGTTCACTAACTTAATTTTAAGCAGACAAGGAAGAATCGATAGGTTATATTCCCAAAGCATGTATGTAGGGATAGACTCTTGTACAGTGTTTAAAAGCATCATGCTCTGATAAAAATCTGATGGCCCATCAGCTGAGGTAGCATTAGAAGGTAGCATCTGGCAGAGAGATAGAAACTCTGGGAAATCTCAGGCATGGGAAGATTTGCCACCTAGACTTGAAAGAAGCCAAACATATAAAACTGAGGAGAAGTAACTGTCCCTGTGGCAAACATAGAATAATAAAACCAGATAAATAAGTTAGACGCTAGTAGAAACAAGCCTAGTTTGGGGCCTAAGCATTTTTAAATAAATAAAAAAACAATTATTTGGAAAGTGGGGCATGGGTGAAAAGCGATTACACATGTGTTCTATCATATTGGAAAAATCTAAAGGAAATTGACTACTTTATTAAAAGATACCACCTACTAAAGTTAAACAGAGACCAAATAAGAAATTTAAATAAACCTATGCCCCCTATGAAAATAGAAGCAGTCATTAAAAGTTTCCTTGTAGGGAAACATTCAAAAGTACAGTGAAATTTCGAGATGTCATTGCTGTCTTCTCACGTTCATTGAATAATGTAGTTTTCAAGTCACATCATCGTATTTATAGGTTATATGTAATTATATGACTATATTCATGATGTGGGTACTGTGACATATTTTTCTCTACACTTTAGTCAGAATTCCCATTGCAATCGTAGCTTGGAATGCAGAGAGTGCTGAAAGAGCGCAATAGGGTGAGTAATCCTGTTCCACATTGAAAAAACCACTAATTCAGACAAAAATCCACTATTTCAGTACAAATTGGAAAAATAGCTTGCTTTCATACTCCATGTGTAGATATAAATTTTACAAAACTTATTATATAGTTATTCTCAATGTTTTAGTGGAGAATTTAAATTGAAATCATATGTGTCACTTGCATTGTGGTTGAAGAACCTAATTCTAATTGATATTTTATGAATGCGGAGGTCCATAATTAGAACTCCTCCGTTAAGCATCACTGCTGAGAATCTATTGGTTCCTAGAGGAAGAATGGAATTAAGTGAAGTGGGCTTGTATGGCTGAGTACAACAGTCTGCATTTTTTTTATTAACTTGAGTATTTCTTATATACATTTCGAGTGTTATTCCCTTTCCCGGTTTCCGGGCAAACATCCCCCTCCCCCCTCCCCTTCCTTATCGGTGTTCCCCTCCCCACCCTCCCCCCATTGTCCCCCTCCCCCCAACAGTCTAGTTCACTGGGGGTTCAGTCTTAGCAGGACCCAGGGCTTCCCCTTCCACTGGTGCTCTTACTAGGATATTCATTGCTACCTATGAGGTCAGAGTCCAAGGTCAGTCCATGTATAGTCTTTAGGTAGTGGCTTAGTCCCTGGAAGCTCTGGTTGCTTGGCATTGTTGTACATATGGGGTCTCGAGCCCCTTCAAGCTCTTCCAGTTCTTTCTCTGATTCCTTCAACGGGGGTCCTATTCTCAGTTCAGTGGTTTTTAATTCCCACTTTTGCCATCAGCGAAGACATCCCGGTGGCAGACTGGAGCTTCACACATAAAAGCAAGTTATGAGAAATGCCTGGAAAGAGTACAGTCATAAATTCTGATCTTTTTTTAAATATTTGGAGATTGTGTTTGGTTTAAGTTAAAATATTTTCATTTTAATGTTGTGCATTTAAAACAACATGCTCAATTAAAAAACATATGTGATCTGTAGAAATGCTCAGTATTTACCTGCTCTCACAGAACACCCCAATTTACTTCCCAGTACCAGTGTCAGGAGGCTCCCAAACTCATGGGGATTCAACTCTGAAGGCCTTTACACCAACTTCTTGTCCCACAGACACCTTCATAAATGTGCATAAACTCATACACTTCACTAACAATAAAGTTAAATAATTTTTTTTAAAAAAACTACAAAAATGACTACATGAGAGCTCTTGTCCAGTCTTTACACAAGATCCTTTTTTTGCATTTCCATATAAATATCAGGATTCAGGCATCACCCACTCATGCAATTAGCCAATGTGAATTCTCCTGGTTTCACAGAACTTCATAAACCAAGTATTATTTGATACTATTTTGATAATCACAATCTACCTGCCTGAAGAAATGCTACTGGATCCTTTCAGACAACAGTTTTGCTAAACCTGACTCTCCTTCACTAATTGTACTTTGATGACAGTTTTCCATTTTATGAATAACTGTGTTTAAATATTCAGAGAACAGATTATTAATTTTTTTTTGCTGAATGACTCATATGAGAACACTAATTAGAACAAGAAAAACAGAGTTGCAATTTTCCAAAATAGTAACTGTGCCAGGTGAACTCAGAAAATGCTTCTGTTCACTGAAAACTTTTATATAGAAGGTGGCAAATAATACTTGTAATAATGATTAATGGTTTTGTTCTGGATATTTAAAAATGAATTGCTCCCTGCATGTCAGGACTTCTTGTTCCTATTGCAAGCTCAGCCACTCACATTTTTACACACTGACCTTCTGCTGGTCTTCTGACTCGTTCTCAACTTAATTCTTTCTCAAAGAAGAACATGGGAATTATAATTAAAAGCAAACATAAAGCAGTCATCATAAATGGCAAAAATAAAATAATCTTTATAGACTAGGCTTTCACTTGCACGTTAGCTTTAAATGTTTTCCCCATGAAATATATATTTGATTAAAAATTAAGACATAAGATAATGAGAAGCTGCTGTCCTGCCATAGTGGAATTACACTGAGTAAAGTCTTGTCCTTTCCTTTATAGCTATTAGTCTTTTTAGGTGAAAAACCATTCAAAATATGTCATGAGTTCCGAAGTCCCCAGGTATGTATGAAACCCCAATAACAGAAGCACAGATACCTCTAATTACCTACTAAAACATTTCAAAACAAAATTTAACCTTTAGCAACTATGAGAGAGAATTTTCTTTTTATCTGGTCATTTAAGCACATTTGTAATTATTTGAAATACCATTTCCCCAGCTATTTTGAGAGAAAAAATTTAAAGAATTGCAACATATTTTTGATTATTTCTAATTAGATATTGTATGCCTAAAGGACTTTCTTCAATGTTCTCTTTATAACACTACATACTCCTCCCCCCTTTCCCCTGTATCATGAAATGTAATCTCATGAGAATTAATTTCAATTCTAATAATGGCATCCCTCATCCATGATCTCAATGGTATCCTGTTGACAGTTAAGAAACACGACAATCCCCTTTTCACGGTTTTCTCAGTTGCAATTTTGTTCTTTTTCCAAGGGGCCATACGATCAGGTCTGGTAATTGTTTCTGTGCTCATGACATTTCCAAGCAAACACCTTCAAAGATCATTTCTCCCAACACAAACATCCTCAGAAAGATGGGAGGTTTGCTTAAGATCACACTGGCCCTTGTTCAAGCTTTGCTAATGCGGCAGTATTTGAAAGTCTTCCCTAAAATAAATTGTCTGATATTTTTCTACAGTATGCAGAAAGTACCCTACCTGAGAGATTGGTCTAGTCAACTCAGCACATAAAATTCCTTTTCTGGAACCAAAATAAGCTCCAAGGAAATAAAATGATCTGCTCTCTTTACAGTGCATGCACATATAGATGCTCATTAACTATTTGGAACTAAAGAAACACTTATTTTCTATCTATATTGTGAAGGGGAAAGGGCCCGCCTTCGAATATTGTGTTCATCTAATTTTTCATGCTAAATCTCAAGGCCATTAAAAATACCACCTGCCAAGTCACAATGTAACTGTAGATTTACAATAAATTCAGGAGCTCTACCCAATTTGTTAGCAGATGCTGAACTATTCTGGGATAGACAGCTACTCCATGGTATCTTGTAGCAATTAAATTTGCCATGCTTTTCTGGTGCTGGAAATATCTAACTTTTCATTTACATAATTATTTGTTCATGTTAGAATGTTATTGAACACCAAATATTACACAAATAGTATGAAGAGATACAGGAACGTTAATAAATCTGGAGCATATGTGACCAAAAGAGATGCAGTTTGGACTGTTCATACTTAATTCAAACTTTACATTATGTTTACAGAAATTCCAATAACCAAGATATACTGAGATATTCTAAGTTTAATTTAAACTTACAGTCAGCTTAGGTTTTCACATATAATGTAAATGGAGACAAATTTCAGTCAGTGGATGGGACTCTGCATTTTGAAAAATACACAATTTAGGAGAGAGAAGGGGGAAAGAAGGAAGGCAGAGAGAGAGAGAGGGAGAGGGAAAGGGAGAGGGAGAGGGAGAGGGAGAGGGAGAGGGAGAGGGAGAGGGAGAGGGAGAGGGAGAGGGAGAGGGAGAGGGAGAGGGAGAGGGAGGGAGGGAAGGAGGGAGGGGGGAGGGAGGGAGGGAGAGAAGCAGAGAGAGAGAATGGTTTTGTTTATATCAAAACAGTTATCAACTGCATATTTGATGATATTATTTGTTGTTACTTATCCATACTCGTTCTGATTTTACTTGTGATTAAACATAATGTGGATTTTTGCATCTTGCTAAGCAGGGTTGCTGCCTAGCTAAATCAACCACCTCATAGTGATTTTTCACTGTCAAAGTACATAACTAAATTGTGCAGAAATCTCATGGTTTTCTTTTTATTAAATCTTTAACTGTAAGCATACCCAATGATTTGTGAGTCTTCGTTGGTATTCGTATGTCTGTATATGAGTAGAGGGGCTTGTTTATTTCAGTACCCAAAACATGGCATTAAACCTCTCGGAGGTAGAGTTATACATGTTTTTGGACATTTCTCTTGTTACATGGGATCTGAGGTATTGCCCCAGCCCCAGTTAGTATAAATTTTTTCTCGACATGGATATACACACTATTCTACAGAGCAGATTATATTCAAATTCAATTCATTCCTTTGACACAACTTCTGGTTTCCTGAAAATAGTTCATGTCAAAGTTAAATTCCAAAGCAAACATTTTAATATCTAAAGAAATTAGTGAGGTTATCAAAGAATTTATTTTATTCAACAAATATCTGTCTAACAGTCTTAATAACAGTGTTGGGAGGAATTTCAAAACACCATTCCTTCAAGACAAATTTCTGTGCACTTACTAAAACATCCATTTGGGGGGTGCAAGATGCATGTGGCATGAACAATTAATTGACCTGAGTTCAGAGTCTTTTCAAATGCTGGCAATTATACAAAATAAGGTTAATTGGGCAATGAATAACTTAAGAGTTTGATGTGTAGGAGACTGCATTTTTATACATATGCAAAGAATTGATGTCATCCAAGACATGCATACATTTATAATATTTGAACTGGTGAGAAGCTGATGAAAGCAGAGAATGTAACAATGTGCTGAAGAATCCATTCGAGTATCAGTTTTGAAAATTAACCAAGTGCTTCCTGACAGGAGCCTGATATGGATGTCTCCTGAGAGACTCGGCCAGAGCCTTACTGATACAGATGAGGATGCTTGCAGCAAACTATCAGACTGAGCACAGGAATCCCAATGGAGGAATTAGAAAAAGAACTGAAGAAGCTAGAGGCCTTTGCAACCCCATAGGAAGAACAATAATATCAACCAACTAGACTCCCCCCCAGAGCTCCCAGGCACTAAACCACCAACCAAAGGGTATACATGGAAGGACCCATGACTCCAACCACAAATGTAGCAGAGGAGGGCATTGTCTGTTACTAATAGGAGGAGATCCCATAGTTTTGTAGAGGCCTGTTTCCCCAGTATAGGGGAATTCTAGGGTGTTGAAGGGGGAGCAGGTGGGTGTGGGTAAGAGTGAGAGCATCTTTATAGAAGCAGGTGAATGGTAGAAGGGGAAGGGAGAGGGGAGAAGTATAAATACATAAAATATCTAATAAAACTACCAAAATACATAAAAATAATTAAAGATAAATCACAAAAAATTCAAGGTATTTATAGAACACATTTAGTTTCATCCCTACCATGGGCTGTTGTACATTTTCATAATTTTTAATCCAATAGAGAAAGATTTAATGATAGTCCAAAGGAAAATTATATCAATTTCTCTATTTTATTGGTGGAGGTAGCTAACATTGATCTTTGACCGACATAAAACGCAAACCACACACACACACACACACACACACACACACACACACAGAGACACAGACACAGACACACACACACACACACACACACACACACACACACGCATATACAATGTAAACAGTCCCACACCCAAGCCACTTATCCTCCCATGTACCAGTTTTACTACTGGCAATACCAGTCAGGTGCTTTGCCTATATATCTGTGCGATTTCCACAGTCCTGTCTTTTAACTTATTTTCAGCTGTTTGGGACTTTTACCAAAAATATTTGAATTTAATCCAATATATGTCGTAAAAGCTGCAAATATATATCTTGGCTAGAATGCTAGTTTCACAGTTAAAAAATAATTACCATCATGTTTTCCAATTTCATTATTCTCAATGGTTTTTATGTGAATCTTCTATCAAATGAAATCCTTATATTTATGTTTGATGATCTCTTGTCTTTTAAAACATGTCTGCACTTAACTCTGATTTTTCACATTTAATTATTTAGAAAATAATGAGCTGTTTGTCCTGAGTAATTTCCATAATCTAAATATTGATGAGTTGCTCACAACTCATATTTATCTGTCTCATATTTATCTCATAAAGCTGTTGATTGGATAGACCTAACCACAATTGCAGTCCTAAAATACTATATTCAGCATAAATCTCAATCACCATAGATAAAATCAAAACCAAATTTAAAAATATTTATCCCAAAATCCAGCCCTACACAAAATAGAAGGAAAACTGCTACTCAAGAAGGATATCTACATCGAATACCACCAACCAACCAACCAAACAAACAAACCAACAAACAAAACTGAAACCAAAAACACCCCACAGGCAATAAATAATTCCATACCAATAAAAACAAGGCAAGCACACGCATGCGCACGTGCACACATACACACACCACCAACAGTAAAATAGGAGGAAGTAAAAATCATTGGTTATTCATATGTCTCAATATTAATGGAATCAGTCCCTCAATAAAAAGTAACAGACTAACAGAATAAATTCAAAAACAGGATCCATCATTGGGCAGCATACAAGAAACACACCTAAGCAATAATGATAGACATTGCCTTGGAGAAAAAGGCTGGAAAAAAAGTTTTCCATGAAAATTAACTCAAGAAGCAAGCTAGGTTAGCCATTTTAATATGTAATAAAATAGTGTTTCCAACAAAATTAAAAAAGAAAAAGGAACAGTTCATATGCGTTCAAGGAAAAATCTACAAAGATGATGTGCCAATTCTAATAATCTATGCCCCAAACACAAAGGCAATCACATTAACAAAAAAAAATTGCTAAAGTTTAAATTGCACAACAAAACCTAAACATTAATAGTGAGAAACTTCAACACCCCTCTCTCACCAATTGATAGGTTATCCAGACTAATCTAAATAGAGTAATAATGAAACTAATAGGCATTGTTAATCAAATGGCCTTAATAGACATCTATAGAACAAAACCCAACACAAAATATTATACTTTCTCCTCAGCACCTCATGGATCCTTCAGCAAAGCTGACCATGTAGTCTGTTACAAGTATACAAGTCATTCTCAACAGATAACAAGAACATTGAAACAATGCCTTGTATCTTATCAGACCATCAGGGATTAAAGCTGGACTTCAACAGCACACACACTGGAAAGCCTACACACTCATGGAAATTGAACAATTTTCTACTCAACAACCTCTGGGTCAGGGATGAAATAAAGAAAGAAATTAAACACATTCTAGAACTTCATGAAAATAATACCCATATATATGGGACATGATAAAAGAGTCCTAAGAGAGAATTTCATAGCTCTAAGTGCCTATATAAAGAAATTAGTAAGCTCTCATAAGAGGAATTTAAAACTACACCTGAAAGCTGTGGAAAGTAAAAAATGAATCAAAGAAAACAAAGAGGAGTAGAATGCAGAAAATAATCAAAATCATACCTGAAATCAGCTATAAAAAACAATAAAAAAATACAAAGCATCAATGAAAGCAGGACCTGATTCTTTGAGAAAATCAACAAGCTATACAAACCCTTAGTCAAACTAACCAAAAGTCATAGAGACAGTAAGCAGATAGACAAAATCAGCAATGAAAAGGGAGGCAACAGTCACCCTAATAACTAAAACACAAGAAGACTCCATAAAGAAAGAATTTTAGACTGATTTACCTTATGAACATTGATTAAAAAAATACTCTCAAACCAAATCCAAGAACACATCAAAGATATCATCCAGCAACAACAATGTGTTTTCATCCCAGTGTAATCAGGAATGGCTCAATATGTGAAAATCCATCAATGCAAGCTACCATATAAACACACTGAAAGGAAAAAAAATGTATTTATCTAATTAAATGCTAAAAAAATCCTTTGATAAAATCCAACACCTCTTCATGTTAAAGGTACTAGAGAAAAAGGGATACAAGGAACATACTAAACATAAACAAAACAATATTCAGCAAGTCAGCAACCAGCATGGAAATAAATGGACAGAATCCTAAAGCATTTTCACTAAAATCAGGGACAAGACAAGGCTTCCCACTCTCTGTCTATTCTATGTAGTCTTTGAAGTTAAGCCAGGGCAATAAAAACAAAAGAATATCAATGGAATACAAATTAGAACCGAAGAAATCAAAGTATCACTATTTGAAGATGATATGATAATACACATAAGTGACCCCAAAATTTTACAAGAAATCTCTATAGTGGATAAACACCTTTAGCAAAGTGGCTAAATAAAAAAAATATTAACTCAAAGAAATCAGTATCCTTTCTACATCCTGTATACAAATGATGATTGGGCTGCGAAAGAATTTAGGCAAACAACACCCTTTAAAATAGCCATGAATAATGTAAATATATTGATGTAACTCTAACCAAGCAAGTGAAACATCTGTATGACAAGAATTTCAAATATTTGATGAATAACATTGAAGCAATCAAAAGATGAAAAGATCTTCCATGCTCATATATAGGTAGAATTAACATAGTGAAAATGGTCATTGGGCCAAAAGCAATTTACAGACTCAATACCCATCAAAATTCTAACATGCTTTTTATATAGACCTTGAAAGAGCAATTCTCAACTTCATATGGAAAAACAAAATATCCAGGGTAGCAAAAAATCTTGAATAATAAAATAACTTTTGGAGGACTCACCATCCCTGACCTCAAGCCTTACTACAGAGCAATAGTGATAAAAAAAACCCACCAGGTATTGGTACTGAAACCCACAAATTGATCAACAGAATGGAATCAAAGATCCAAAAGTAAATCCACACACCTATCAACACTTGATTTTTTTTATAAAGAAACCAAAAATCACACAATGGAGAATTAAATCACCTTCAACAAATAATGCTGAAACATCTGGGTGTCTATGCGTACAAGAATGAAAATAGATCCATACTTATCACGCATGCCTGAAATTCAAGCAAAAATGGGTCATAGACCTCCACATAAAACTGGATACACTGACTCTCATAGAAGAGAAAGTGGAAATTACTCTTAAAAACATTGGTAAAGATGTGGCCCATACATATACAGCCACCCAATTAGACAAGATGGATGAAGCAAAGAAGTGCAGGCCGACAGGAACCGGATTTGATCTCTCCTGAGAGACACAGCCAGAATACAGCAAATACATAGGCGAATGCCAGCTACTGAACTGAGAACGGGACCCCCGTTGAAGGAATCAGAGAAAGGACTGGAAGAGCTTGAAGGGGCCTGAGACCCCATATGTACAACAATGCCAACCAACCAGAGCTTCCAGGGACTAAGCCACTACCCAAAGACTATACATGGACTGACCCTGGGCTCTAACCTCATAGGTAGCAATGAATATCCTAGTAAGAGCACCAGTGGAAGGGGAAGCCCTTGGTCCTGCTAAGACTGAACCCCCAGTGAATGTGATTGTTGCAGGGCGGGCAGTAATGGGGGGAGGATGGAGAGGGGAGCATCCATAGAGAAGGGGAGAGGGAGGGGTTTGGAGGATGTTGGCCCAGAAACCGGGAAAGGGAATAACATTTGAAATGTAAATAAGAAATACTCAAGTTAATAAAGAAAAAACGGAAAAAAAATGGCAAAGACAATTTCCTGAACAGCACACCAATGGCTGAGGCTCTAAGAACAACAATTGGTAAAATAGACTGCATAAAACTGAAAAGCTTCTGTAAGGCAAAGGACACGGTCAATAAGACAAATCCACAGCCTGCAGACTGGGAAAGGATCTTAAACAACTGTACATCTGACAGAGGGATTATACCCAAAACTTACAAAGAACTCAAGAAGTTAGACATCAACAACTCAAATAATCCAATTAAAAATGTGGTACCGGGAAAGGAAATAACAATTGAAATGTAAATAAGAAATACTCAAGTTAATAAAGATGGAAAAAAATGTGGTACAGAACTGAACAGAGAATTCTCAACAAAGGAATCTCAAATGGCCAAAAAGCAAATGGAAATGCTCAGTCTTTAGTCATCAGGGAAATGCAAGTCAAGACAATTCTGAGGTCCATCTTACAACAGTAAGAACTGCTAAGATAAAAAACTCAAGGGAGACGACAGTTAGCAAGCATGTGGATGAGTGGGAACACTTCTTCATGGCTGGAGTGCAAATTTGTACAACTTTGGAAATCTATTTGGTAGTTTCTCTGAAAACTGAAAATAGTTTTACCTCAAGAACCCAATATACGGCTCCTGAGTATACATACCCAAATCTGCTCCAACATCCCACAAAGACACTTGCTCAACTCTTTTCATATCAGCTTTACTCATAATAATCTGAAACTGAAAAAAAAGCTAGATGTTCCTCAACTAGATAAAGAAATTGTATGCAACAGAATGCCATTCATCTATTGAAAACTAAGACATCATGAATTTTCAGGCAAATGGATAGAACTTGAGAATATTTTCCTGAATGATGTAGCTCAGTCAATTCCAAACACATGCCCGATATGTATGTATTCAACCCAAAATTTATCCTGTCTAAAGAAAAATCAGGCACAGTGGATAGAGCAGTGACTCAGGGAATTGCCAACCAATAACTGGTCCAACTTGACACCCATCCCGTGGGCAAGCACAAACCACTGACACTATTATTAATGATACTCTATTATACTTGCAGACAGGATCAAGTAGTCATCTGAATGGCTCTATCCAGCAGCTTACAGATAGAGACACCCAGGGCCAAACAGTGGTTAGAACTTGGGGACTCGTATGGAAGAATAGGAGAAATGACTGTAGGTACTGAAGGAAATAGGAATTCTACAGGGAGACCAGAAGAACCTACTAACCTTGACCTTGGAGCTCTTAGTGTCTGAACTACCACTCAAAGAATATGAGTGGCCTGGACTAGGTCTCCCCCACATATGTAGCAGATGTGCAGCTTGCTCCTGAACAACTGGAGCAGAGGCTTTCACAAAAACTGTTGCCTGTACATGAGATATGTTTTTCCAGCTGGATTGCCTTGTCTGGCCTCAGCGGAACAGGAAATGCCTACCTTTACAGAGACTTAAAGTGTTGGCGGCGAGGAAGATACCAAGGGTAGGGGACCCACCTTCTCAATGGAAGAAGAGAGAGGAACTGAGGACGATTATGGGAGGAGGTGACTGTGAGAGGTCAGTGAGTGGAATATCAAATGAAAAAGTTAAAAATAAATAAATAAGAGAAGTAGTTTGCTATCTTAGAAGAACAAAAACTAAGCAAACCATGGAGAGTGAGAAACCAAGCTGCTTTATTCCATGGACTGCGCTTTCATTTTTACCTCCAAGTTCCTGCCTTTTATTCCGTCCCTGTGTCCCCTTAATAATGAAATTCTTAGGCAAACGGTTGGAACTTGAAAATATCATCCTGAGTGATGTATTCCAGTCAGAAAAAAACACACATGATATGCACTCACTGATAAGTGGATGTTAGTCCAAAAGCTCAGATACACAACCACATTAAGATCAAGAAGGAAGACCAAAGTGTAGGTACTTCAGTCTTTCTTAGGAGGGTGAAAAAATAGTCACAGGAGAAAATATGGAGACCACTTGTATAGCAGAGACTGATGGAAAGGTCACCCAGAGACTGCCTCATCTGAAGGATCCATCCCATATACAACCACCAAACCTAGACAATATTGTGGATGTCAAGAAGTGTATGCTGACAGGAACCTGAGATAGCTGTCTCCTGAGAGGCTCTGCCAGAGCCTGACAAATACAGAGGCTGATGCTCGCAGTCAACCATTTAATGGAGAACAGGTCCCCAATGAAGGAGTCAGAGAAAAGACTGGAGGAGCTGAAGGTGTATGCAACCCCATAAGAAGAAAAGCTATTATCAACCAACCAGGCCCTCCAGAGCTCCCAGAAAACCACCATCCCAAGAGTACACAGGAATGGACCTATGGCTCCAACCACATATGGAGCAGATGATGGCCTTGTTGGGTATCAGTGAGAGGAAAGGCCTTTGGTCCTCTCATATCTTGATGCCCCAGTGTAGGGGAATGTCAGGATGGGGAGGTGGAAGGGAGTGTGTGGGTGGGTGAGGGAGCACCCTCATAGAAGCAGTTGGTGGTGGAGAATGGGATAGCAGGTTTCTGGAGGGGAAACAGGAAAGGGGATAACATCTAAAATGTAAATTAAAATAATCCAATAAAAAAGGAAAAAATAATGAACTGTGTGCTTTAAATAAAATAAATACTCTCCTCTTCAACTTATTTTTCATTATAGTGTTTACCACAGCAATAGAATAGAAATCAGGAAAAGGTGTTTTTGCAGACAGAGTACTGCAAATGGCTAGAAGTTATCTGATGTAATGGAAAGAAAAATGAAAGCATACAATAGAGCTCTGAAGACACACATGGAAAAAGTAAGATGGTGGAAATATCTTTGAAAAATTAGGACACATAAATGTTATGTTTATATGTATGAAATTATAATAATATTATTATATATAATACTTAAATATATATGTAAAGAATTTGTACATGAATGCCCAAAGCAAGAAACATGCAAAAGGAAACCTAGCAAATTCAGTGTTCACCTAGTACTGACTTCTAGGCTTAGCATATGCTTGTACAAGAGTAGTAGAAGGAATAATCCAACACCTGATTTGCAAAAATAAGAAAGAAATATGTTTTCTTTTTATACAAAATATAAACTCCTGAGATGTTATAATGTTAATATGTCTATTTTCACTAAGATGTGGAATTTAGAGGGGAAGGGGGCATGTGGTAGTAAAATAGGTAGTGTTAGGGTTGTAAAGGGAGTAATGAGGAGGGGTACAGGAAAGGCGTTGATACTGAAGGTGTTACCTATGACTAAAATATAGTACATGCACATACAGAAATGTTCTAATATAACTCATTGCTTTGTGCATCTAATTCACACTAGTTATTCAGCCTACAAAAATCAATACACATAAATTAATACCATATCTAGATATCAATAATAACTATTTGCACAGAGAAATAAAAGCTGATATCATCTACCAATAACAGTGGTTCACAACCTTACTAGTATCGTAATATTGAATACAGTTCCTCATGTGGTAGTGCCCCCAGCCCAAAAAATAATATTTTTGTCTTTGTTACTTCATAACTTCAATTTTTTTACTGGTATAAATTATAATGTAAATATTTTGGGATGTAGAAGCTAGCCAAATGGGGTTGGAATAAACACATTTAGAACCACTGATCTAACGGAATCAAGTAGGTAGGAAATTGAGAATTGATTTTTCAAGGAAATGAAAAGTTTTGTACAAAATATTTGTAAATTTGGACCCAGTGCTGGAGCAACAGAGACAAGAGGGTCTTTAATCCTCACCTACCAGTCAGTTTAGCTGAGTGAGTTGGAAATTTCTGGTTTCTTTGCTGTCTCATCCTCTCATGTAATATTTTTCTGGAAACTGTTTTATGAGAGCTTGTTTTCCTGAAGCAGACACGTGGGAGGATGTTTTGCTGAGAATGGACACGTGCTAGTTTTCTGGAAGCTGCCTGGGAAAAGGGCATGTGATGTTTTGCTAGAGTGGATTCTTAAGAGTACATGTGATGTTTGGAAAAGGTATGAGACTAATCCAACAGATGGGGACACTGCAGTAGCAACATTGGTCAGTCTTGTCATTCTTGGTTGGTCTACATTTGGGCTTTCCTCAAGGTGACCTTTGCTGATGACCAGCTATGGCATTGTTTTTCTTTTTCTTTTACTTTTTCTTTCTTCACTGAACACCTTTTGTCATGACTTTGTTGGGAAAATGCACCAAATAACTTCTCATTGAATTCCTGGGGATTCTTGTTGCTGACTCAGGCAGATTGGAAGAGCCTTGTGGTTTCTTCTGGGTTGAACTGCAGTTGCCGATGAATCCTGTGAATTGAACTGCTGATAGCCTGACATCGAAGATTGGAATTACCCTGAAGGCCATTGGATGAAGTGCTCTGCAGTGGGGAAGGGGAAGTTGTAGCGTCCACCTCCACTGGAGGGACAGGACATCAAGTGGAGGGATAGGGTTGCCATCCCACAGTCCAAAGCTTCTAATCCAGAATTGCTGCTGTCTGAAGGAACTGCAAAGACAAAAATGGAGTAGATCACAAGAGAAAGGTGGTCCAAAGACAGACACAAATTGGGATCCAAGAGAAGGTCCCGGGGCCTAACACTATTACTGATGCTGTGATGTGCACACACATAGGAACCTAATATGGCTGCCCTCTGAAAGGCCCAATAGGCAGCTGAAATAGTCAGGTGCAGATACTTCTACCCATCCAATGGACAGAAGTCAGGGATCCCGGTGGATGAATTGGGGAAAATTTGGAAAAGTTGAGGAGGACAGCCTCATGAAGAAGACTAGCAGTCTCCTCATGAACCACTGAGATTTCTCAGACACTGGGTCACCAACTAGGCAGCATACACCAGCTGATATGAGTCCCCCATCTCCCAACACAAATATAGAAGAGGACTGCCTGGTGTGGCCTCAGTGAGAGAAGATGCACCTAACCCTTGGGAGACTTGAGACCCTACGGAGTGAGGAGGTCTGGTAAGGTAAGGGTGGGCAGATAGGAATATCCTCTGGGAGTGGGGGTGGATAGGGCTGGGGAGTGGTCAGGGAGCAGACCTGGACGGGAATGAAAACTGGACTGTGAAAAGGATTTGATGATGATGATGATGATGGTGGTGGTGGTGGTGGTGGTGATGATGATGATGATGATTTTGGGAACGACAACAATGAAGATGAACTGTTTCTCCCTATTGCACCCCAAATGTTGCCCCTCTAGAAAACCCTTGCAGGATTCTTCTCCCCACACCCAGCCCTTTCCATTGCCTCTGAGAAGGTTTCCTACACCATATCCTTGCTCCTTGGGGCATTTCTACTGCCATTGAGGCAGACAAGGCAGCTCTCTGCGATTTAATATGTACCAGGGGCCTCAGACCAGTCAGTGTATACATTTTGGTTGATAGATCAAGTCCATACCCCCTTTTGATCTATAAACCTTTCTTTTCAACCTTCTCTGGTAGGTGTTGGATTAGAAGAAAGGATTGTGTAAAGTCTAAGTCTAAAGGAAAGCCTATAGCTGAACTTGTGAATAGAAACCCTGTCTATAAATAAATGAATACATAACATGCAGAGAGATAGTGTAAGACACTGAAGTCAACCCCTGATGTCTGCAGGTTCAGGCAAGCTTCTGTGTACCCTTGCCATTCACATATGCTACAAATATGCCCACACAAAAACCAAAACTAAACAGTAAGACATACTCAAAATTATTTAAAGAAATTAATCCAAATGGACAAATGATGAAACTCTATGAATAAAATAGCATTACATCTTTAGGGTTTTTATTTTGTCAGTAGAACCTATGACATAACAATAAAAGAATGACTAACTAGAAATAAAAAAAGAAAACTACTCTATCACAAAAAATCATTGCACATCAACAGACAAAGTAGAGATTATTAGAAAACACTTGTGTAACATGTATTTAATAAGCATTTGTTACTAGGAAGACATGAGGAACTTGAATGTTTGTTTATTGATGACATATTTTTATTAATTATTTATTTACATCCCAAATGTCCCCCCTTTCCAGTCCCCCCTGGCAGAGTTCTTCTCCCCATCCCTCCTTTCCCTTCAACTCTTAGATGGTGGTCTCCCCCATATCCTCCCTCCCTGGGGCATCCTGTCTCCACAGGATTAAGCAATCCATTTCCATTGAGACAAAACAAGGCATCCCTCTTTTATAAATGTGGCATGGGGCTCAGACCAGCATGTAAGCTTTTTTTTGGTGGCTCTGGGAGCTCCTAAGGGTCCAGGTTAGTTAATATTCTTGGTCTTCTTATGGGGTTGCCATTTTTTCAGTTCCTTCAATCGTTCCCCTAACTCTTCCTTAGGAGTCTCAAAATGCTTGACTGTGAGTATCTGCATCTGTCTCATTCAGCTGCTGGTAGAGGCTCTCAAAGGACAGCCATGCTAGATTACTGTCTGCAAGCACAAGATAGCATCAGAAATAGTGTCATGGAGTTGGGTGGGTCACTGGTTGGCCATTTCTTCATAAAAAGAATAGAGATAATTACTTTCAAAAATGGGCGAAAAAAATAAAACTGGAAAGGATAATTCATCACAGAAGATACATAATTGGAAAATATATATTATAAAAACTATCAACCAACCACTTTATCAGATAAAAATGAGATAACATTAGTCATTTTAATCTTTAATAAAGCTATAAAAGAGCATGTTAAATGTTGGCAAGGATACAAAGAAATTACAATACTGTACATCACTGGGAGACATGTAACACTCCATTTCTAAAATATTTCTGGAAATATTTTGTTGTTCGCTCAAAAGTATATTACTTTTATGACACTGTGAGCTAATGCCAGACAGAAAGTATTTAAGAAACTAAGAAATTATTTTTGGCTCATTGTTTCTGAGAGGATTTTGGTCTACGATGATAAGTAGATCATGACAGGAAATGATTAGCTCATGGCAGTGAACACAGTGAACATGTGGAAGTTTCCTTACAGGTAGGTAGACAAGCAGCCTGAAAAAAAAAGATGTCTATAAACTGTCAAGATCCAGCCCTGGCCATCCACTACCTGCTTATCCCAGCCACATGACACATTAAGTTTCCCAGGACTTCAATTAGTACCATCTGCTGAAGACTGCATGTTGAAACACATGCCTGTGGGGGTATTTCTGATTAAAGCACACTCAAAATCAATAATAAAATCATGGCTGCTGCCAGAAAAAATCCTCCTGGGCATATAAACAAAGAATTAGAGTGGGGTGCTTAGAAATTTGTGGGTCTATATCCATTGCAGCCATTATTCACAACATCCCAAAGTATAAATACACATATGCATGTAATAACATTGGTGAAAAGAAACTATAAATTTGAAGGAGAACAGGCAGGGTTATATGGGAAAGATTAGAGTGAAGAAAGAGAAAAATAAGCATTTTAATTAAATCATAATATCAAGAGCAAACAAGAAAAGAACCAGAGATACAGCACTTGCTGACCACGTGCAACAACATAGGATCAATCTGAAATACAGCTAAACTAAAAAGTAAATGTAATAAAAGCATATTTCGATGTTTCCCTCATATGGTATGTGAGAAATAAAAATAAAGAAAGCACAAACTGCTGGACGTATTTGTAAGCTCACAAGTCAGCCTAATTATGTTATGTTAAAATCTAGGATGCTTGCTAGTTATAAATAATTAGGGAGGATTCTTGACTTTAGTTCTTTACCTGTGCCATACAGTTTACAAAAGAATTCTGTACAGGAGTTATTTTGCGGGTGGTGGTGGTGTTAGAATGAAAAGGCACGCATGTAACATTTAAGAAAGTACATGCTATGCTAAAAAAAATTGCTAGCAATTATTATACTTTCAACATTGCCACAAAGTGTGTTTTAGAACTTTGTCAAAATATTCAGAATGATATGCCTACACTAGATTTCAAGTGAAAAATCTATTAATATAGTTATGTTTATCAAGTTAACAACATTTTATAAAGTGTTTGTATCTCCTGGAAGAACTTCTACCATCGTCAAATTTTAACTTTTAATACCATGACAACAAAGTGTCTATGCTTTCTGGAACCTTGTGAATTATCTTACCATTGCCATATAATTTCAATGGTCAACTTTTAGGAAGTGCAAGTTAATTTCCTAATTTTATGACACATACAGAACAAAAATTAAATGATGTAGTATGAAACAAAATTTAACCATCAAATTAAAAAAGAGACATTGAAAATCTTTACGCCTTGAAGCACCAACCTATTGTTAAGTAGACAGACAGAAAAATAGCGCAGAAATTGCCACACTTTTTTCATGCAGTTTGGAATGGTCTTTTAGACAGCTACCTCATCGGCACACATGGCAGATGCACTCTGAGAGACTGAGCCATTTAACAACCTGCTGGGTCACGGATGCACAAATCTTAATAATTGCAGAGTGTAATCTTCCCAAACACCAAATTCCAGTGTTAATTACATTTTTGTTCTATAATTTATATATTTTAAGACACTCAAATGGTTGACCGTTTAACCACAAGACATTAATTTATTTTTTATCTATGTATGATAAATCTCTCAAAATAAAGGGTTATTTTTGTAAAACAGTAGATTGCTTCAGAGCTGTTTGTAAAAGTTAGTAGTTTTATGTATTTTCTTGAGCAAGTATAATATATGCTATATAGTGGGGTTACTTTTGGCAGTTTTAAAGAAACTTGGTCTAAATGATGAAAACGAGCTATATTTTCAGTATCATGATTTTACAAAGAATAAGAGAGTCAGACAGAGCAGTTGACTGTTTCCCAAGTAGTCTTCATACTCACTAATTAAAACAGCATTCATAATTAGAAGTTAAAAATGCTGTCCTACGAAACTTGATGAACATTCAGATCACTTTATTAACATGATCTGCTATGGAAGAACAACACATTTTCAAAGTAAGATCACTTTAAGATGAATTTCAGTTTTGTAGAATTGCGTTTTAAAGTCTGTGATTATTAATTTGTATTGAAACCACTTCTAAGATAACAAAAATATTTAAATCCATTGGACTTTATCAATTTCAATAGACTAGAATAATTATCCTACAAGCTGAATTTTTACATACTTCTAGAGTGCATTAAACTAAGCTTCCTTTGTCTTTTTCTGCTTGTAATTTTTTGCCAGAATTTTAATTCTGGCATGTTATATTGAGATTATGTCACAAAATAATTAGTGAAAATATCAGTCTATTACTTTATCAAAACATCCCAAGGCTTTGATTTTTCCCAAGACCTCTATCTATTCTGTCATAACAAAGTCACTCTCTTTCAAAGTGAATGTACTCTCAACATTCTTGCCAATGTTTTCCTTAAATATAAACTGGTCTAAATCTGCCTGCTTTATTTGTCTAATAGTTTTTCTGTCAGACACTGAAATGTTCCTTTCTTTATTTGCATTTGAAAAAATACATTTTTCACTATTAAAATTTCCAAATGTAGCATGTCCAAGATTTTGAGCTTATAATAAAAAGAAGGGTAACAGCTATTTTCCGTATAGTAATATATGTAATGATTATTGAGAAAGGAGGACATGTTAGGGTTTCAGTTGTTTAAAACTTGCAAATAGCATAGTAAACATTGCTTTTTGACAGGAATGTAGTTGATATCTAAAATAACAGCAAGAGTTCATTTGATACTACTTTGGGTTTCTAATATTATTCCTAAATGAATTATGTTTTGGAAAAGGTTTGATTGCCTGATAACTAAAAGTTAGGAAGCAAGTATTATAGTGACTATTGCAGAAAACATGTTTTGTGCTAAGCATGGAAAGACATCTTTGAAATCTCCCAGTTTAAAAAAAATGTATTTAAAACTACATTTGTTGTACTTCTGAGGTAGTTAATTTGAATTTATTTGAATGCTGATACTCTACTTTCTTATTACCTCAGTGAGTTGGTTGAGTTTATATTTCTGTCATATTTATTGATACGAATTGCATCATTTTATTTGTTCTCATTTTGATATCTGTTTTTCTAAGCATATCTAAGCAAATACTGTTCCTCTGAAACCTCTGTCAAAATTGCATGTGATAACACAATACTTTGTAAAACAAAGCCCTTTTTCGCTGCCCCTTTGGGGTTCTCACCTTCCTTCTCAAATTCTTCTGAAGATCATAAACCAGATTGCTAATACCTTTGGATTGAACCTGTTTGTAGATAACCATCTTAAAATGTGCTTTACACAACTAATCAAGGGCATTCAGATTCATTCCTCATAGGCACAAAAGCCTTGGGCTATTTGAGTGATGGTGCTTTTAAAGAAATAAATCCTGATTTTCCAAAATTTCTGTTTGTACTGAAATTGACAGGTGGTAATCCTTTATAGCCTACCTCTCTTAAAGTGACTTATGCATCATGTCACTTCTCTCCCCTCAAACCCTTTTTGAGAAAAGGAGAGAGTATTTTTTTCCCAAAATGACTGTATCTTATTTCTACTGACATAGTCTCCTTTTCATCAGTTTATGTCTGTAAAACAGAGAGCACTTAGTCAGAAATAGTATGCAGAAGTATTTCAGGGATTTTTCCTAAAACAGTGTTATAGTAGTTATAAATCTTTCAAACTTAGTATATGAAATTGCTACGCTTTTAGTTCAGTATACATTTTATGTAATCCTAAATGATAACTAAATTATTTAGCTGAAGAAACAAATGAAGTGTAGTAATGTAAATGTTGCAGAATATTAATTACTATTCCACATATCTTCAGTGTTGTGAGATGAAACGGACAGCAGTGATATCAGACATGACAAAATCTATCTGGTTATAGTCTCAGAAGAAGCAGACTTAGGAAGATGAACTACATCTTCTTTGGCAATCTTGTAGAATTATCGATAGGCCTTAGGCTAACTCCATCTTTGTATTTGTAAAGGAAAAACATACTTTCCATGGCAAACGAGAAATGTTTAATTTCCTCTTAGTCTTCCTTTGTCTTCCATTCAGTGTACACCTGAATCCTTCTTTTACCTATTGATTTCTCCCTTTAAATCTTTCTAAATTCCTTGCTTATTACTGTATCTTTCCCAAATACATTCAGTGATAGCTGACACACTTGCTGTAACAAGGTGTATATCTGTGCCTTGTTCTAGTTTATTTCTACAGTGGGGCTAGGCTAGAAATCACAGTGATGTTGAAAAAAAAAAAACCTAACTAACCAACAATAAACCCATGGCGAATATAGACCAATAAACAATAGGTAAAAGGTGTATTTCTAGCATTATGTTATGTTTGCAAAGTGCATAACTGAACACTACTTATAAAATGTGTGGCTGAACGATGGCATTAAATATCCTGTTGCTTGGTGAAATAAGCTACCTATGTGAGGAGTTTATGTACTGATAATTTATACAGGTTATGAAACATTTCAGATCAATGTAAAGAGGAGACACTAAGAAAAAGTTGTCACTGAACAGCCTAAGAACGTAAAATTTTAGAAAATGTTAGGGAATACAAAGGGATCTGATAATTATGTGGGTCTTTTAAAAATTTTTACATTTTATTTTTACATTTTTTTATTCCTCTCCCCCCACCCCATCTCCACAAGGATGTCTCCACCCCACCAACTCCACCAGACCTCTAACCCTAGGTGCATCTTCTCTAACTGAATCCAGATCCTGGAGTCCTCTGCTGTATATGTGTTGGAGGCTTCATCTCAGCTGGTGTATGCTGCCTGGTTGGGGATCCAGTATCTGAGAGATCTCAGGAGTCCAGATTAATTGAGGCTGCTGGTCTTCCATTGGGGTATCCCTTTGTGTGAACGCCTCATAGCCACAATAATGGTATCAAGTCTTTGAACCTCCCCTTGAGCTGGATCCCACTTTGGGCCTGTTGCTCACTAGGCCTTCTTTTCCACAGGCTCTTCTCCATTTCTATCTTTGCATTTCTTTCAGACAGGAGGAATTATGGGTCAGAACTTTGGCTGTAGGATAGCAACCTCATCCCTTAATTGATGCCCCATCTTTTTGCTGGAGTTCGGTTCAATAAATTCCTTCTCCCCACTGTAGGGCGCTTAACCTAGGATCCTCCCCTCTTTTTAAGTCCCTAAGGTCTTTCTCCTCCCAGGTCTCTGGTACATTCTAGAGTTATGAGTTCTCTTGATTTTTTCCTATTTATTTCATGTATTGGACATTATTAGAACTGCTTATGATTACGTTTTAGAAACATAGTTAAAGGCACCCCAGCTGCCACCTATCAGCATTCAGCCAGAGAATGACATTGAACTTCGTATCCTTGTGTTGTCCCAGTTTGAGAGCTGGAACTACAGGAATATGTCATTATGCCATACTCTCCTTTTATATTGTTCTTCAACTTTTCTTCCTTTATAAAATTTGATACATATTTGTAAATCATTTATAACATTGTCTTAAAAATAGGACTTTACTACTCAGCTACCCATGATGTCACAGGATGAATCTATTCTTTATGGATAAATCCCATTTTGCTAGCCAAATATGACTGAAAGAAGAAAATCATGTCTGTGCCTACAGAGAAGCGAGGACCGAGATGTCTTTAATCAGGGAACACACATGATATTTATAAAGCTCCATAGACAAATCAGTAACTACTATGTAGATAGAACTTGCAACAACATCTGAGTGTACTTTTTATATTTTAGCTGCCTCCTAATTTTTAATGTCAATGAGCCACACATATTTTGAAATGAGCTAAGAATAAGAACTCTCCAATGTTTGAAAAATGCAAAGAAACTGTGTCTATGTAGACAGAAGTGCCTTTGTTGCTAGAGTTTGAGACCAGGGCTTTATATATGCCAATCATGTGCTTCAGAACCTGAACTACCACTCAAGCCTCAGAAAAGGACACTTTAACATTATTATTCACTTAGAAAAACATTCTGTTAATATTAGGAAGGTCGTTCAAAGCACTGTTGCCAGATAAGTCCTCCAGCATCTTGATCAGATTTGATTTGACTGTCCCTTGCACTTTCATGGCCCTGTTGAACTTGACCCCCTATTCAGGTGGAATTTCAAAAGGGAGGCTGCTGAACTCAGCAGTGTGAATCTTGGAACCTGCAGACTGGATAATTCAATCCAAGACAGCCTCTCAAAGTAATATTTGTCTTTAGTAGACAAGGCAGTGACAAGAATATTTCCATATTTGAAGTATGTTTCAAAATGCCCTTTTCTACAATTTTAGTTTCTAAGACTTTTAACCAGCTTTCTTAACACAAAAATAAACATTTTTTCTAGGTGTTTTTAAGAAGAAAAAAGTTATATGCATGCCATTGCCATGGATTTATTCCTAGCTATTTGAAGTTTATTGAGAAGTTTATAACACTTAAGATGGCTTATCAAGAATAATGCCAAGCTAATACATATTTCCTTTTTGTGTATAAAATCTCCTTAAAATATAATTCTCTAAATTCTACCCAGCTCACTTGCACCTCTACCATGATGGTCGGCTTTACTGTGCTGCCCAGGTAAGGTACAGGACCTTATTTTAAGAATGCTGCAGCAAATGAGGGGCAGAGAATGTTCTTCTTCTCTGATCAACCCGGTGGCCAGCTCTCCAGCTCTCCATGGGTGGGAAGAGGAAAGAAGTTGGCTCATCTCTTCATGACTCATGGAACCACACGGCAGAAAAGTATCAGGACTAACTCTCCCACTCTTACACCTTGGAGAGGCTTACTAATTATTCCCACCAGGGTCAGCTCTACTCTGCTGCCCAGGTGAGGCACAGGGACAGTTCTCTAATGCTACGTCTAGTGAAGGATAGAGATGGCTTTCCTTCTCTCATCATCCTGGGGCTTCCCACAAGATGCCAGTGGTGAGAGGCAAAGGGAAAAGAGGATATCTCATCTTTTCACACCACCACATGGGAGTTATTTGGTTTGGCCAACTCTCTCACACTTGTTCTTTCGGTTACCTTACATACTATTCCTGCAATATGAAGGAATATTGCTGAGAACTTCAGCAAGCTAGAGGCAGGTCGTGTGTCCTATTCCTATGCCCTTACGTATTGCTCTCCAGCCATGCCCAAGTGAAGGGCAGGGCTAGGTCTGTACAGCCCTCAGACATCAATATGTCTCTGGACATTAGTCCAGACCTGGGCCATCCATTGTTTTTTTGGTAGCAACAGACTGATGCATGGCCATTTACCCAGACATGGTGCCCAGTGACAGCACAGGAGAAGGGCCCTTCATAGTCACAGGTGGTATCACCAGTTATGAACATCAGGTTCTTCCACACTATCCTCGAATCCCCATTCTGCTTCTCTTCATTGCGCCCACATCCTTCTGCTTCTCTTTCTCTTTCATTCCTCTACCACTTACTTGCTCCTCTTAGTGACAACCCTATTCTCTGTGTCTGGGATCGTCTCAGGAGAGTTCTCAGGAGTACTATGTCTGTTTTGTGCTTTAAGGGTACCCGACAGGGGTCACCTCAGGCAGGGTCTGCCCCATAGGCCTGCATTACACTAGATTGATGGTCTTCTCAGCCTAGCTCCCTGATTGGGCCTCATGATGCTGGTTTAGTAGTTATCTAGGCTCACTCTTCCCTAGCATTTCCTACTTGCTCCATGTATCTTAGACTTGCTCCTGCTGAGGCACATGATCCATGGTAGGGTTCTTGTAGTCTCTAGCTTGCTCCCATCTTGCGAGGCTCTACAGTCCTGTGCAGTCCTGGACTGGTGGTCATCTGAGGCTTGCTTCTTTAAGGGAATGCTAGGCTACTAATTATTCAAGTGTCCATAGGTCAGAACACTATAGTTATAGCCTTTCTCTTCCCAGCCACATACTGACCCACATGTGACAGAGCAGTGGCACCGGCAATGCCCCTAGAGGCAGGTAACTTTGCTCTTTAGTGATTTTAGATATATTTTATAATTAGGAAACCATATTTTATTCCATTTGAAACAGACTTAATTTCAAATTAATTAAATAATGTGATCTCACTATTTTCAGTTGGAATACAGTACTTTATATAAACAAACCCATTGTGTCTCTACTAAGAAAGAGAGCTAGTAACCAGTGCAGTCTGTATTTATCCATTATTTTACTCCCTGTGAACAACAATTTATTATTTTGTTTCCATGGATACACAATGTATGTTATTGAAGTTTCATTTTTTTTTAGTTTATGGCAAAGACTACAAACATTAGCTCAGTTAAACTAATCCATATTTGTTGTTTTCTTATTCTTTCATAGTGTCTATGATTATACATTAGAATATATGAATTTCAATAAAATGCATGTGACCATGAATTCAAAGAAAAATATTTACCATGCTTCTACTTATTTTGGAATAAAATCATAAGGCATTCGGCCACAAACACAATTCCAAAGATGATTTTTCTGAATAATAGATACATTACTGCAGGCGTGATCTAAATAGTTGGAGTATCATATACTTTTAAAGCCTGATTCTTACTTAAAATTCCACCCTGGGACATTTTTATTAATAAATTACTTTATTAAATACAGAACTTTGAAAATGCAGTGATTAATATTGTCAATCGCATATGACCTAGGAAATTTTTTACAAAAGATAAAGAATGTAGTGATATGTTTTCTGGATAAGAAATAAAACTCCTGTTCAATGAGATAAACACAGAAATCCGTCTTTTCCAAGCTCATTATCTATATGCTAATCTGAATTTTTCTTAAGGCATGTAACTTATATTATTATAGCAAGGTTGACAAAGAAAACTTGCATCCAAAAGAAAGTACAGTTCCAAGAGTATGTTGACTTCCATAAAGAGCCCCTCTATTAAATACATAAATATTTTCCAAACATTACTAAAAAATAAAATGTTTTCATTATTGTCTACCTTATATGGCAAATAACAGAAAGAAAACTAAGGAAAGTATGGTTAGTGTTCTATGGAAAAAGGATGCTGCTGCTGATAGACTGATGTCATAAAAATCTAGAGGTGATAGATCAATAATTAATGTCACATTCAAATATGGAAGTGATTTAAGTCCCACACTGGGTTCTGAGACCAGGCTGAAGTAACCAGGAAGAACAGGGAATGCACAGGGAGCTCCTTCATCTTGCAGGAACAGCAGATTTGAATTACAAGATAGAGGGTGTAAGCATGTACTGATTTCCTAGAAAGGCCATACTAATATATCACAGTCTTAAATCAAGATAAATTTTATTTGTCAGCTCTGGACTCAGACATATGAACAAATGTTGTTGGTACATATCTGCTTCTGCAAGACATTAAAAGGTTCTCTCTAACAATCCCTTTCCTTCTGAATGTGATCGACAGTCTGTATGCACCAAAGTTCAGAGATGCATGGTAACCTTCAGTGTTGTGTTCTCTTCTGTCACTTCTCTTCATGGGGTCACCATCATAGAGGGGTATCAATAATACTGAATAATATCCCCATGAAAGTATGATCTTACTTGGTAGCTTTATCTGCATATTTTCAGACAAGATCACTTTCTCAAGCCCTATGTGTTAAAAATTACATGTATAGTTTTTGGAGGAAGATTTGAACTTATGTTAGGTAGGCAAAGCTCATTTGAAAAAAATAATTTTGTGTTAGGTAGAAATATTAATAAAATATATAAAGTGATTATAATAAAAACTGATGCAAGAAAGGTACAATATATAAGAATTAGCTAGGAAACAAAATATCCTGTGTGTAGCTATGACATCATCTATAGAAAATTCTGAAGTGATTGAAAAGTTCAAAGATTGGGTCAAACTACACAGATATAAAGAAAAGCAGCTTGTTTTGTGTAATTCATATTGTAAAGGTTGTAAGTACAAAATAAAACGGGTAACTATTCATAACAATAAGCTACCATAGCAATGGCAAAAGCAGAAATTTTCTTAGGAGTAGTCATAATAATCAAAGGAACAAAACAATTATCATTTTGCTCATGAAGTCATCACACATTCTAGAGCAACAGAACTTGAAGTAAAGCTGTGAATCAACAAGGTCAGTGCAAGGAACAGTTCAAATTCCAAGATGCAGAACTCTGACTTTAGAATAGGAGTTGTGACAAAAGTGAAGGTGGGTGTTCAATACACATGCCAATTTTTAAAGAAATACTTTATTGGGTTCACAAAGGAATTGCAAGGTGTGAAATTTTAAATTGTAATTATTTGCTTAATCGAAATGTACATTTATGCATTATTGAAAGCAGTTAAAATTGGTTTCCTTTGAAGATAAGTAACCTTTTAATTCCACATGTAAAACCACAGTTCAAGTTGTATGTATATATCTAGTGTATTAATTACCTACACTAAATATATAGTATATACTTCCCCTTAAATAGCGGAATACTTGCCTTGGAATATAGTAAGAAAAAAAGCATATCCTTTTGTCTGAATACAGTAGCATTCGCACTGAATTGAACTCTGTGACTACATCCCACCTTACACTTCTACTTGAACTACATATATACACAGACATACAAACGGTGCACATATATACAAGTTATAGAGCTATTTGCATGAAGCATCTCATAGGATTCTATAGCTAAACAATATTTCATCAGGCATTGATGCCACATTGTATTTATCCATTCTTCCGTAGAGGGCTCCTTCAATTGTGTAAATTGTATAGCTATTATGATTAATTTTTCTTTTTAAAATTGAAAACAGATTCTTTTCTCATACAATACACCATAAACCACCGCTGTCCCAACCCCCCATTCATTCTAGCTCTTTCCCACATCTCCTTTACTCAAGGTCTTCCTCTATTTCCTTCCAGAAAAGAGAGCTCCAAGAGATAACAACCAAACATGACAAAAGAACATTCAAAAAGACAAAGCAAAAGCATACAGAGGCTGGACAAGGCAACCCAAATAGAAGATAAGAGTCCCAAGAGAGGGCAAGAGTCAGACACATCTGCTCCCACTTTTAGGATTTCTACAAAAACACCAAGCCAACACATAGAGAAGACCTGGCTCAGACCTGTGTAAGCTCAACATTTTCTGCTTCATTTTCTCTCAGCCTACATGAGCCCTGCCTATTTGGTTTAGTGGGCCATGTTCTCCTGGTGTCATCCATCCTTTCTGACTCTTATAATAATTTCTTCCCCTCTTTAATAGGGTTCCCTGAATTTCAAGGCTAGAAACCCTATGAAAAGAGACCTCCAGTTTAGAGTGACTCATAATATCTGACTATGAATCTCTGCACATGCTCCAACCAGGCCCAGAGTAGGCCTTTATGAATATAGACTCGTCACAGTACCACAGCACCACTCTATAATTATAAATATATTATGAATACTACCAGAAATTATTTAATTGATTATTTAAAATAAAATATTTTATTATTGTTGTTGTTATTGAGTCATGTTTGGTTCTACCCTATTTTGCTGGCCTTCTAGGTAGTGTCAGACATGGGTGACCTCTTGTGGTGTGACTCTCAAGTTCTTTATCACTATCCTTCCAGTACATCTTGCTGGCAGGACAGTATGTAGGTCATGTATTTCTTGACTAGGTTGGTGTCCAGGTTTCTCTTTAAGTAGCCCCCAAATTACCTTCCTGTGGAAGGATGGCAGAACTAGGTTTTAGAGATGAAGGCTCCATGCTGACACAGTTTTTAATGTATTTATGTGTTTATTTATGCATTCTATTTATTTTTGTGTGTTTTTTCTATTTATTATTATTATTATTATTATTATTATTATTATTATTATTTTACAATCTAGCCATTGCGTCCCTCCAGCTGTCCCTTCCCACAGTTCCTCATCCCATTCCTGGTCCCCCCGTGTCCAAGAGGATGCTCCGGTCACCACCCCAGACCTTCTCACTCCTTAGGGCATCAAGTCTCTTGAAGGTTAGGCACTTCTTCTCCCACTGAGGCAAGACCGGGCAGTCCTCTCCTGTATTTGTGTCAGGGACCTCTGACCAGCTCCTGAAGGTTTCCTGGTTGGTGGCTCAGTGTAGAGATTTCATGGGTCCAGGTTAGTTGAAACTGCCGGTCTTCCTATGGAGTCACCTTCCCCTTCAGGTTCTTCAATCCTTCTCCTAATTCGGTCATAGGAGTCCTTGACTTCAGTCCAATGGATGAGTTTAAGTATCTGTTTCTGTCTCATTCAGCTGATTTTTTTTGGCCTCTTGGAGGACAGCCATTCTGTGAGCACACCATATCATCAGCGATAGTGCAGTAACATTTTTAATTAGATCATGTGGCTTTTGGATACCTAGCTCCTTGAATTTGTCATATATTTTGGATGTTACACCTCTATCAGATGTAGAACTGGTAATCTGCAGTTATTAAAACCAATTTCACATACTGAAGTTCTTCATATTGAATTCACAGTCACTTTGTATAGAAAACAAGTGCTCTCGAATACAACCATATGCAAGTCTCTGTCCATTCTTAGTGTCTTTGAGGGTACAATCTATATTTATATAATATAGTATGTATTATATCCTTTATAATTAAGTATTTAATTCATAATATGTTTATTTTAATACGTATACACATGTACTACATATATACTAGTACATATTAACATATACATATGTACTATGTGTACATATATTGTAAATTGTGTAATATATGTTAGAATTATAATAATTAATATATGATATGAGGTCATGATATAATACAATGTATAATATATGACTGATATGTGAGATTGATATATGTTATGAGATTGAAACATAATATGTGATTGATATATGTACATGATTGGTAAATGATATATGATAAACATGATTATAAGATATGTGATATATCTTGAAGCACTTCTATATTTCTTTTATAACTTTCACATTTTCTATTCTGATATTTAAATATTCAGTAGGTTTTTAGTTGATCCTTATTGTTGTTAAGAGATATCAGCACTGATTCATTCTTCTATATGGCTCCCCTATTCACCTCAGCAGCATTTACTCAAAAGAAAACCCTTCTCCATCAATATCGATATCAGTTCTTTGTACCATTTTCAACAATTGGTTTGTGTTCAGTAGCTAATCTCTTTTCATGAAGAAATTTCATTATATATTTGATTACTCCACAACAATGGTAAAGTTCTCAATAAATTTGATGTAAAAATTATGGTGATAAGGAGTTTATTAAATACCATAGGCTTTTGCCGGTGCTCTGCAACAGAAAATGAACATAGACACACACACACACACACACACACACACACACACACACACGCACACACACACACACACGCACACACACAATTGCTATTTTATAAATGAAAAATGATTCATTTCTTAAACAAAAGATTGTTTTGTCCTATTAATATCTGGGTTTTATTACACATTTCTCCAGTTAGTAGCTCTGTCCAAAAGAGTACAACATTTCTGAGGTGGAGATTTGGACACTGCAGGTCTGTTGTGGCCTGTCCTTGTGGTTTTCAATAAACACTCAGGTTACATTAGTGGTCTTCAACCGTCTTCACACTAAGCAGCTCTAAGGGAATCTTTCTCCCAACTATGTAGTTGAAACACATATTACAAAAACTTATATCCTTTTAAATACAGCAAAGATTTGTTTTGAAGATTGTTACATTTTTATTTTGTGTAGAATTAATGTCCATATGAGCAGGAGAAAGTGTGATTTTATAGGAAAACCTTTATTTTTTTAAAGCAGGTGAGTTAAGCTTGAATAAAAGCTTTTACATTGAACCACTGGTAAAAAGAAAAAGGTTTGACTTAAATAACCCAATGTAAGTTCTTAAATTTTAAAAATGAGTTTATGACACAATCTGAGTACATTAAAACTTGACTCTGTAATGCAGATTTTCTATGTATATATATCGATGTCAAAATATTTCTTCAATGATAGCATGTGTTTCAAATGTTTTCTTTTACATGTTTTCAGCCCTCGCTCTCATCACCACAGGTCTGTGTCCTTTTTGGTTTTATTTTGTCACTTCTGGAAACTTCTTAAAAAACTGTCACTCAGAACATGCAGAGATTTCCAAAACTAAAGCAACCGAGAGAAATATTCAAGGCTAGAGGACAATTTTCTTCCTCTGCAGTTCTAGTTATAAAGCTCAAATATAAAAGGAGAGAATCACTGTGGGGTGGCATACGAATTTTAAGACGCTTTCATTGGGTTCATTCGTATTCTAGAGTAGCGTCCTGAGGAGTCTTTACTACCTAAGAAAGTAAAAGAAAAGTCTTTTAAAAAATATTAAAAGGGATATGTCATCTTCACAAGGATGGTTATTATAGCTATTGATCATGAACCAACATAGACGAGATTCTGAACTTCACAGCTCCCTACAAACCAAGCAGCAACTTCCTATTTGATATATAGATGACGTGAAGTTGTTTTAAGAATGAATATGGAATTTGTTTGTGATACACGATTTATTCCTATGTAGGGAGATGAATTAGACCCTGCAAGCTATATTAAATGTAATGCATGAGGAAAGGAAGTAATGAATTACTTGAAAATCATTTGAAAGCATCACTGTTAATGTGCTGTTAAACCACAGAAGCACTAAATGCAGAGACAAATATTATTAAACCTGCCAGAGTTTCCTAAATATGTTTTACACAATTCCTTAAGGAACATTAGCAAAGGCACCGACTCCAAGAGTTTTGAATAAATATATTATTATAGTATATATGCTAAATCTTTATCGAAGCTAGCAATTTAAGATTCTCATATAATTCCATCTGTGATGGCTAAAACAAAAGTTGCTTTCAACTTCCAGAGAGAACATTGGAATTATTAACTTTATATTTCTGATGGATGCGAGAAAATGTGATAAACGAAAAGACTAGCCTAAAACTGCACTTACCGTGCTTTATTTAGCATCTGTGCTCAGTTAACTGACTTCTCTATCCTCAGCTCTAATATTGTACTGGCTAAGCTTTTTAGTGTGCACTAAATCCTAGCCGCATAAAAGTGAAGCTAAATAGTATTTACCAGTCTTTTTTATACAAAGTGCAAAGCAGCATCCCATTTATAATCCTATGATAACACTTTGTAATCTGCATACCAATGCAGTGCAAATAACACGTTTACTTTAGAAATGAGCATAATTAGATTATATAGATCATAGTAGAATTAGATGGAGTGACCTTTTGCTAGCATTCTCTGATAACTCGGGAAAATTTTACTACTTGGCTGCCTTTTCTCATTTATTCTAAATGATCAGCTCCTGGCACAAGCCTGTAAAATCTTCAGAATCTTTCACAGTTTGGGATTTATATGGAAACTTTTTTTCCTCCTCTAGCCGGAGAGATTTTATTGTTGAGAACTGAGTACTAGAGTGAAAACTATCTGTATAAATTTGAGAGAAGAAGAAACGCCCAAACGGAGAGCTGAGAGGTGACATAAAATGCCCTCTGTGTTAAATTCAATATGAGGCTCATACTAACATCTTTAATTAACCATATCTTTGAGGAACGGTTTGATATTTTATTATAATTTAAATTCATTTTAAACTGTGCACTGCAGCGTTTTGAGGCATCTGTTTATAAGTAATATGTCAGTAATTTTGCCTTAGATGACTACATTTAGGTTTTACAGCAAAAGTAAGGCAATCGAAGTTAGGCAAAGGAATGAATGGGAAGTGTGCTTGTCACAAAAACAGGCATATCTACCAATTCCTCTCAGAATAAAGCAGCACTGATTCTCCTTGAGGAATGTAGAAGAAATAATAAATGATTTGTAAGTTTAACATACTTCTCTTCTCTCATTTTTCTCCTCACAATAAGCCTTTTACAATGCGTATAAAAATAATGCAATTTCCTAAATTTATAGCAGACGAGTGATCTTGTGCTCTCCAGGGGTAGTCATCACAGCACAAAGCCACCATTCCTGTTTTGCCTCTGAAAAGTTAAATAAATAAATGTAGGTACAACAATGAGATGTGTTTGGTTTCTCATATCAATTACATAATGGAAAATTTGTCCAATTATCATCATCATCATCACCTCATTATTATTTTTATCATTTCAGTTTTATTGCTTGTAAAATATATGAGAATCTCCTTTACCTTATGCGATGCTGGTGAGACGTGAGTGTGTGGGTAGGTGGAGGAGCACCCTCATAGAAGCAGGAGAGAGGTGGGATGGGGGTTTGCAGAGGGCAAACCAGGAAACAGGGTAACATTAGAAATGTAAATAAATAAAATAAACATTAAAAAATTAAAAAAACAAGTGTCTTGAGTTATTATATTTCAAAGTGGCAAAATAAGTCATAAATTGAACATATATGTATATATACACACACACATATATAGAGATATATAAATTTGTAGATAACTTATGAACCTGCTACATTGTCTATTGTATTCCTAACAAATAAAACTTACTGTTTTCATAACTAGCTTTATTTAATCACTCAGAATTCAAAATATCCATTTAATATTAAAAATATTTTGTGACATCAATTAAATAAAGCTAATCCAGTAGCTGCTTATATCCCTTCTCCTTTTGTATATGTAATGTTCAATCACTTTTCTAAAGTAATGTATTCTTTATGTGAAAGGTGTTTCCATGCCCTAATGTTGAAATGTTCAAGTCTCATATAAATGGACAAAATATCACTTTTCATGTATGTTAGTATACATCTGTTTATGGTTTTTAACCCAACAATGTATTCAAATTTTCTCTTCATTCCTTTATTCCAGGCTCTAATTTTCTGATTGACTCTTTTACTTATTGACTCTTGCAAACTGTAATCAGAGGAATAATGTTCTTGCTTTGGTAGTTCCCATCATATTCTCATGCTATATAAACTATAATGATCATGCACTATACAGGTTAAATTAAATATGATGCTCAAACTAACATCTTTAATTAACCATATTTTTGAGGAACTGTTTGATATTTTATATAATTTAAGTTCATTTTAAAGTGTGTGCCCTCCACACTTTTTACCCTCCAGCTGTAAGGGAAGGGGGTAGGGGCGATATGATCTAATTGCAAGATGTTTGTACATCCATTTGCTTTTTGCATAATTATATGAAAATTTGAATATAAATTTGTCCCAAATTATAGGTATAATTCTCATACTATAATTAGGCTATTACATGTATACTTTATTGGACACCAATATGTTTATATTGCTGACTAACTCTAATAAAACGATTCAAATATTTTATTTATTTCTATAATTCTAAATACTTTAAGGTTTTGAGACCATTGTGAATGTTTTTTTCAAAATCTTTTATATCCCTTCAAAATGTCAACTAAATCCTTTTCTAGAATTATCCCTTCCTTACGGTGGATTTATTGATAGTAACATAGGTCTTTGTCCTGCATTTTTCAATGCTTATCTCCTCACATTACTAATTTCCTCAAATGTCTCCTGTGCGTGAATCCAGCTGTTAAATTTATAGTGAAAATTTCCTGTCCAATTTTGATATCTTACTTGAATGAACATAATTCTTATAGCATTAAGTATACTGGGGTTCAGATAATGGCCTGTTATCACAGTCATGCCAGATAGGAGGAAAAGAAAGAAGAATGAACTTCCTTACATTTCTTTCTCCTTACAGATTTCCTGATTCTTTTATTGATATGTCCAAGGGTAATCCTCTTGGTGCCATATTTAAATCAAGACCCTTTAACTCATCTTCCTTTGCTTTGTTTTGTAAGACTTTTTCTATTTCCTCTACAATCTTTCCTCAAACTCATCCTTGTTATTTCTTTTCCCATGATCTGTACTCTAATCCCTTAACTCAATCTTAAATACCTATAAATATTTCCTTTCTGGTTCACTGCTGTCAGATTATACTTTGTGTAAAAGATTTTTAAAACTATTTTTTTACTCCAACAAGAAAAGCGTAAGAGTTTTCTAATAATAAATAAAACACGATATATGCACGCACACACACACACACACACACATTATACTCAAAATTTATTGAAAATCCCATATTATTAAAATAATTTTTCTAACTATCAATACTGTGAACTAAGTTTTCCCTTATCTTGTTCACTGTACTATTTCTTCTACTTGGAAATTCTTTTTTTCCATTTATTTATTTGTGTTACATCATGTTGTAGCTTGAATATGGTTGGCCCACGAATGGTACTACTTGGAGGTATGGCCTTGTTGGAGTAGGTGTGGCCTTGTTGGTGTAGGCGGGTCACTGTGAGCATGGGCTTTAAGACCCTCATCCTAGCTAACTAGAAGCTAGTCTTCTCCTGTTTATCTTCAGATGACGAAGTAGAATTCTCAGCTCCTCCTACACCATGCCTGCCTGGATGCTACCATGCACCTACCTTGATGATAAAGGATTCCACTTTTGAACCTGTAGGCAAGCCCCAATTAAATGTCCTCATAACAGTTGCCTTGGTCATGAGGTCTGATTGTAGCAGTAAAACCCTAACTAAGACACATCATTTATAGCTAAAATCCAATTAATCTATTAAGTTGAATTGAACCCATTTGGTGCTGCTACTTTGAATTCCCCATCCACCCCCATTTTTATATCAGAATATTTTTTCTAGGATTTGTCTTGCTTTTTGATGTTAAAATTCATATCATAAGACTATAAGAGGTAAGATATATTTGACGATTTAAATTGAGAAACATCTTACATATCAAAATGCAGGTAACACATTGTTACTAAAGAAAAATGCTAATGTATGCATATGTAATTACATATAATGCTTACTAAATTTTCTCAAGTATGGAATAAGTACTCTATCTCAAAAACTGTTGATTTCTCAGGAATAACTTGTTGACAACATTTATATACATTTTGTCAATGTAAATAAAGTTTAAACATGTAGTAAATATGTAAGTATCATAATTTAGAGTCTGACATATATATATATATATATGTATATATATATATGAGAAAACAACTGGAAAACATTTAATTTGGGTTATGGTATACTTTAAAATAATAATGGTAAAGAAACTGAGAATATATATAAATGTTATATATAAATACCTTTGAATTCTTTTTACACCTAAAATGACTGGATGCAATATATCTGTGAAATATTTCATTTTCTGAAACTTTCAAGACAGTAGGGACAAATAGTTTATAGAATGTTCATAGTTAGGAATGCTCCTTTCTCTTCATTTTGACACATCTGGGGCATGCAATTATTCACAAAGGTCATTTTCTAAAGTAGAAAAAGAACAATGACCAAAAGCAACATTTAGGTCTCAAATAGACTATGACAATCTAATCAATGGAAAAAAATAAAAACGATGTCAAGAACCATCTCACTTAAAGGTAGACAGAGAGTGACATTTCATCAGAATTATGTACAATAGTCTTCTATAAAAACGAGTCCCCCCAAAGTGACTATATGTTATTCAGAGAAAATTATAAAGAAAGACAGTATTTTAACTGTGAGTACAAATTTCCTTTCATTGCTGGTACATTAAAAACGCTTATGATGAACCGAACTGTTTATGCCTGTCAATTATCAGATTAAAACCATGATTTAAGAATGTCATACTTTTTAATGTTACTTAATTGACATCAAGATGCTATTTAACCTGATTAATTTTCCGTCAATGAAATTATACTATAAATGATATAAGGAACATCTAGAATGAAAGTACTCTATTGATATCCAAGGAGGCTAACTTTTGGATATCCTTCTAGTCAAAAATTCTACTGAGTATTATTAAATACTTCAAGATATATATATGTATATATTTGTATATATAGATAGATATAGATAGATATAGATATAATTTTTAATGTTTATTAAGATACAGTGACTCTATTTCAATATATAAGAATATTTGTGGGACTAAAAGATAACTAGAATACATTAATGGACATAATAGTTTGGAATAATGATCTTCCAAGCCATAATAATATTTGGAGTGTAGTTTATTCTCACATACACACATACCCCACACACATGCACACATTCAGTTTTCATTACTCTGAACAAATGAGCATGTACTTAATCTTTCAAAAAATATATATTTAAATGGGAACATATCTAATTATATATTTGCATAGCTGGATTTTAGGTCAAATACGATGAACGTAGACTTCACTAACAATAGCTAGACTAAGTTAATATGTATAAGGAAATGTATATTAATATTGAAGATTATGAGCTTCCTGAAGCAAGTAGAATTGTTTTAGAAAGTGGAAATAATTAGAATAAAAGCTTATATTTCGTGGTGTCTATGACAACTTAAATTCTTGGATAAAGTTTACTATGTTATAACATTTTCTTCATTGACAAGAATGAATCTTACAGATAATTGTATTGGCACTTTGGGAAACATCATTCTATACCAGCACTACAGAACATGAGCACATACCGGAGTGAATATATGAAGACTACTGTGAAATTTATGGTTTCTACATCTAAACTAATTTCAACTTCAAATATTTGCAATGATATTTAAAATTAAAAATATACTGGCCAAGAAGGAAACTTCTAAATTGTCTATAGAAACAAAGATTGCTGCCTGTTGACAGTAGGCGTACACTGAGAACATGAATGTTTGGTGAAGCATATTGAAACCAGTAATTGTCAAATACCAATTATTTTTCAAGCCTGTTCCACTTCCAGTTTTTCCTGTTAACTTCCTATTTGTCACACATTCAGCATCTACATGTGCAGGTGCTCTCAATTCTGCCATTAATCACTTAGACCCCTGATCTTTTCCTCTTGCTCGTGTTGTGTTTTCTTTGCCTTCTGTCTTCTTTTATTTGAAGCATTTTCAGCCAGATTAGTATGAAATTGCTACTGATATGGTGAGCATATAATCATCTTTCAACAAGCTAGTTAGTTCTCTCATGAGCACACCAGATATTTTCCCTACAAATATCTTGTTTTATACATAAATATAGATTTCTTGAAGACAACATTTGTTTCATATTATTGCAGAGAAAACAGAAATGAGGGAAAAGTATAAGTCAATGAATATGGGAGATAAAAGTAGAACATTTTGTAGATAATATCTCATATATTGATTATTTTATTAGCAATATATGTTAACAGGCAACTGCTATTATGTTACATGGTATATATAATTAAAACTGCATATTATATACTTATTATCTAGTTTCATTTTATTCAAAGACTGGTTATAAATATGAGAGTAGATTTGTTTTGAAACTAATTTGTAAATGGACGATCTCTGTGCCATAACAAGGCTAACTATATAGTTGAGTGCACTAATCTATTTAATGTGAGTGTTTAATGTATAGTCTTATTAAGTTCTTATTATTTTGTGCCTTCTTGAAAACACACAAGCACCTATTCATGTTTGACACAGTGCCACTAAAAGACCAAAGAAAAGACTCTACCTTTCTACCCTGATTAAGAAGTGATTTTGTCTTTGTAACTGGAGCATAAGCAAGGAGTACTCTACCACACTACGGTCAGGCTCCATCAGACAGCCCAAGAGATTTGCATCACAGCGAAACCACCTCACTTTCAGTGTCTGTACCAATACATTTTCTTGTCCATTTTTCACACAGCTTCTTGTGACAATGTCGTCTCTACTATTCGTTTTAACATACTTTTTATTCTTTTACAGTGACTTTCTGAATCTTACAACTTTTGAATTTCTTTTTTTTAATTTTTTTATTTAATTGATTATTTATTTACATTTTGAGTGTTATTCCCTTTCCCAGTTTCCGGGCCAACATCCCCCTAACCCTGCCCCTTCCCCTTCTTTATGGGTGTTCCCCTCCCAATCCTCCCCACATTGCCGCCCTCCCCCCAACAATCACGTTCACTGGGGGTTCAGTCTTAGCAGGACCCAGGGCTTCCCCTTCCACTGGTGCTCTTACTAGGATATTCATTGCTACCTATAAGGTCAGAGTCCAGGGTCAGTCCATGTATAGTCTTTAGGTAGTAGCTTAGTCCCTGGAAGCTCTGGTTGCTTGGCATTGTTGTTCATACGGGGTCTCGAGCCCCTTCAAGCTCTTCCAGTTCTTTCTCTGTTGAATTTCTTTTTTATTTGTTAATCATTCCATTTGTTTACATTTCAAATTATATCTCACTTACTAGTTACCCCTCCATCAATCCCCCATCACACATTCACTCTCCCCTCAAAATATTGCATCCTAAAATAATTAATGACCATTAGAAGTCCAGTGGTGGAGAATAATTTATGATATGTGAAGTCAAGATAAAATCTTAAGAAATACAGAGTTACAAGTGGCACATGTACCTTCCAGAATGCTTACAAGGCCCAAAGTACCATGTACATCCTGTGAGCGCTCCCCACCTTCAATAGGGAGAAGTTCAGATTACTTACAAGCAACATATTTCTTTGTTTACAACCAAATGGATCTTTTTTCTGTCTTTCTGCTTCTTTGTTTTTGTTCAAGATGCTTTGCTTCTGAAAGGGATCTAAAATGTGATAATCAGAAGTTTTTTGTTTTGTTTTCTATGTTTCAAGACAAACGTTAAGAATATGTTATAATATTTAATCCTTCCTTTAAGTCCTTTTTTGTCAATTTAAAACATAATTATCACATTCAGTGCAGATGTTTGTCTAGCCATACTTAACATTTTAATAATTTACCTTTATTCTCGACTGATTCGCAGTCTAAGTCAAGTCAATGTATCAAAAACTCAAAACCAGTATTTAAGGAACAAATCAGAACTTTGCCAGAGAAATAGGATATTTGTATTTTTCACACTAAGTTTCACTAGTATGGAGTTCTTCTAGCCTGGAGCTCCTTATGTAGAACTGGCTGGTCTCAAACTCAGAAATACAGCCTATGCTTCCTGAATGCTTGGATTAAAGCAGTATATCATTCATTAGTCTCGGGCAAAGATTACAGAATTCTGAAAGAAATAACATGAGACTGGCCCTATGCAGGTTTGACCAACATTATAGAAATTTGTGAAGTTCTGGAGAACAAAAGGAAAATGAAAAAAAATCTGGTATTTTCTTCATTTAGTTGAAAATAACTTTCAATCTTGAAACCAACTCTGACTCAGAAATTAGATATTCCACTAGTAATGAATGGAATATTATTATAATCATACTGCATATTTGATGCTATTCTAATAATTTCTGAGATGCATTTAGTGAATATCTGTATACCTCTTTATATTTGTCTTTTATTGAAAATAGATATCATTTCTCATGCAATATATCTTTATTGTAATTTCCTCTTCCTCTACTCCACCCAGTGAATCCCCAGCTCCCCTCCTCTCTGGACTTTCTGTCTCTCATTAGAAAAGAACATGAAGAGATAACTAATATGACAAAGTGAAATGTAATGAGATGAAATAAAAACTGTCATATTGAAGTTGGACACAGTAAGCCACCAGAAAACGGAGAGTCCCAAGGACAGACACAAGGACCAAAGACCCATTTATTCTCAATCCATGAGTTTCATAAAACCAAGGCTAAGCTAATAGCTATAAAATATATATAGAAATGACCTAATGCAGATTCCTGTAGGCTGTGTGCTTGCTCTTTTAGTCTCTATGAGTTCACATGAGACTTGCTTAGTTGATTCAGGGTGCCCTAGTCTCCTAATGTCCTCCATCACTACTGACTTTTAAAATCTTTCTCCCTCCTCTTTTTCTGGATTTCCCAAGCTCTTACAAGAGGGATTTGATGGACTGCTCCCATTTAGTCTCTTGCTCCTAATAATATTTGGCTATGGGTCTCTACCTCTCTCCCTGTGTTCACGTTTGCTGCTGGAACAAAATTCAATGATGGTGACTGGATAAGACCTTGAGGTATTGGTATAGAAGAATAATCCTGTGAATCATTTTTTTGAGTTTTAAAGACCAGTAGTGCTTGGTTTTAACCTCGAAGTATGGGCTATCTACTCTTTAGTTCTTGGTTACCCAAGCAATGTCAGAAATAGATTCCATCTCAAGAAATATGCCTTAGGTCAATCAAATATTGGTTTCCAACACTCATATGTTCTTTACTGTCATTGCTTTTGCACAATTTGCAAGCAGGACAGACTTTTGTGGCTATATGTTGTCCACTTTTCTATTTTGTAGCCTGGAGATTACTTTTTAATAACAAAGTAGCACGAATATAAAGGCAAATGGCTTAGTATAAGCACTGGGTTGACTTCATCAAATTCAGTGAGTTGTGTGGGTGTTTTCCCTGGAAATGAGGCCCCTCTGTCACTTTAGAGTGAGGAACGATTTATATGGCCAAAAATTTGTTTCATTAGAACCCATTTCCTCTGCTGGAATTCTAACCTGGATATAAGAAATAGAAGGTGAAGACTCTGAATCCACCATTGCTAAAACTTCTCATTAGGATCACCATCAAGACTCCAGGAAGTTTCAGCTGCACTAGGTTACCATACTACCTGGCAAATTCCCCCCTTCATCCAGTTCAGGCAATCTCTCCTACACTGTTTCCCTCCACCTCAACTCTAATCCCACCTGACTAGTACCCTGCGCCTGCTTTTAGCACCCCATGATTTATTATATTTCCTTCCTCATAGGAGATGTGTACATTTCCTATAGACCCATTCTCTTTCCTTAACCTCTCTGGAGCCATGGAATGAAAATTCATTATAATATCCTTAATGGTTACTATCCACGTACAAGTAGATACATACTTTATTCAACTTTGCAGGTTTCAGTGACCTCACTCAGGATTTTTTTCTAGTCTATCCATTTGCCTGTAAATTTCATAGTATCATTACTTTTATTTTTCCCTATTGTTGTAAAAATATAAAAATAAAAAAGGTATTGTTGGTCTTTTATCCCACTAGATCTGCACAGCAGTGCCCAAGATATCTGCTAGATATCTTGGTGAAAACACATCCCCACTCCTCGGTGACCCAGTGTCTCTTACTGCCACACAGTTTCCTATACAAACCTCACATAAAAGAACACATAACACAATAATCTTTGATCCAATTGGAAATTGCCCACTTAAACATACAAAGCCCGGTACCATCCATCCCTTAGGAACATTGATAACAACCTGTAAATACACAGAGCAGAATCTTAACATCACCTGCCATGGCTTCTTCCCTCTCTCTCTCCTGTCTCTCCTCCTCTCTCTTCTAGTCTCCTCCTTTTCCTTTAAACTTCTCTCCCGCCCATCCTTTCTTCTCCTCCAATGACAGGCCTCCTTCTATCTTGTACCTGCCCCTCACCTGTACTTTACAAATTCAATGGGGAGAAGTTTCTGATGAAGTCACCTGAGTTCTGAGTACTTGACTAGGCAGCTGTCTTTGGGGCAGTGGAATTAGCATCAAAATACTTCAGGGCAAACCACAACATTTCCCTTTTAATTGAATATTATATATATTTATATTTCAAATGTTATCCCATTTACTCTCTCCCATTCCTCCCCCTCTGACTCCTTCTGCTTCTATGAAGATATACCCATTCCTATATATCCACTCCCACCCAACCTCTCCCAACTCAACACCCAGGCATTCCCCTACACTAGGGTAAGAAGCCTTTACAGGACCAAAGAAGTCTCCTCCTACTGATGCTAGACAATGCCATCCTCTGTTGCATATGTGGCTGGTGCCATGGGAACCACCATGTGTACACTTTAGTGGGGGCCTAGTCCCAAGGAGCTCTGTGGCATATGGTGTGTTGATATTGTGGTTCTTCCTATGGGGTGGCAAACCCCTTCTGCTCCTTAAATTCTTTCTTTAACTCCTTCATTGGATTCCCCATGCTCAGTCCTATGGTGAGCTGAAAGTATCCTCATCTTTATCAGTAAGGCTCTGGGAGAGTCTCTCAGGAGGCATGCATATGAGGCTGTCAGCAAGTTCTTCTTGGCATCAGCAGTAGAGACTGGGTGTGATGGCTGCATATGGAATGCGTCCTCAGGTAGGGCAGTCTCTGGATGATGTTTCCTTCAGTCCCTGCTCCACATTTTTTCCCTGTATATGCTCCCCTGAGTATTTTGTTCCCCCTTCTAAGAGGAACTGAAACATCCACATTTTGGTCTTCAGTCTTCTTATGGTGCATGAAATGTTTCTTGGGTATTCCAAGATTTGGGGCTAATATCCATTTACCAGTGAATGCATACCATGAGTGTCCTGTGTTCTTTGTGACTGGGTTAACTCACTCAGGATGATATTTTCTAGTTCCTTCCATTTGCCTATGAATTTCATGAAGTCATTGTTTTTAATACCTGAGTAGAAATCCATTGTCTAGATGAACCAAATTTTTTTAATCCATTCCTCTGCTGAAGGAGAGCTAGGTTCTTCCCAGCTTCTGACTATTAAAAATAAGGATGGTATGAACACAGTAGAGTATGTGTCCTCATTTTATATTGGAGCATCTTTTGGGTGTATCCCAGGAGTGATGTAGCTGGATCCTTAAGTAGTACTATATCTAATTTTCTGAGGAACCATCAGCCTGACTTCCAGAGTGGTTGTATGAGTTTGCAATCCCACTACCAATAGAGGAATGTTCCTCTTTCTCCACATCCTCACCAGCACCTGCTGTCACTTGAATTTTTAAATCTTAGCTATTCTGACTGGTGTGAGGTAGAATCTCAGGGTTGTTTTGATTTACATTCCCCTGCTGAAGAAGGATGTTGAACATTTCTTTAGGTGGTTCATGGCCACTCGACATTCCTTATTGAGAATTCTTAGTTAAGCTCTGTACCCCATCTTAATAGGATTATTTGGTTATCTGGAGTGTAACTTCTTGAGTTCTTCATATATATTAGATAGTATACCTCTCTAAGATATAGGTTTGGCAAAAATCTTTTCCTAATCTGTAGGTAACCATTCTGCACTATTGACAATGCCCTTTGCCCTACAGAAACTTTGCAATTCTATGAGGTCCCATTTGTCAATTCTTGATTTTAGAGCATAAGCCAGTGGTGTTCTGTTCAAGAATTTTTCCCCTGTGCCTATGTATTTGAGGCTCTTCCCCACTTTCTCTTCTGTTAATTTCACTGTATCTGGTTTTATGGGGACATCTTTGATCCACTTGTACTTGAGTTTTGTATAAGGAGATAAAGAAAATTTCCATTTTCAACCTGCTAACCACTAATTAAGCCAGCACATATTTTTTTGAAAATGCTGTCTGTTATTTATTGGATGGTTTTAGCTCTTTGTCAAAGATCAAATGACCATTGGTGTGTGGGTTTATTTCTGGGTCTTCAAATCCATTTCTTTTCTCTGTAACAATACCATGCTGTTTTTTTATCACTATTGCACTGTAATACAATTTGAGGTCTGGGATGGTGATTCCTCCAGATACTCTGTTACTGTTTTCCTGTTTTTTTGTTATTCCAAATGAATTTTCAAATTTCTCTTTCTAACTCTATAAAGAATTGCGTTGAAATTTTGTTGGGGATTGCACTGAATTTGTAGATTTCTTTCGGCAAAATGGCTATTTTTAGTATATTAATCCTGCAATCCATGAGCATGGGAGATCTTTCCATCTTCTGAGATCTTCAATTTCTTTCTTCAGAGACTTGAAGTTCTTGTCATACAGATCTTTCACTTGCTTGGTTAGAGTAACTTCAAGTTGTTTTATATTATTTGTGACTATTGTCAAGGGTATTGTTTCCCTAGTTTCTTTCTCAGCCTGTTTAGTCTTTGAGCACAGGAAGGCTACTAATTTGTTTGAGTTAATTGTATATCCAGCCACTTTGCTGAAGTTGTTTATCAAGTTTAGGAGTTCTCTTGAGGAAGTTTTGGAGTCACTTATATATACTATCATATCATTTGCAAATGCTGATGTTTTGAATTCTTCCTTTTCAATTTGTATAACTTTGACCTCTTTTTGTTGTCTAATTGCTCTGGCTAAAACTTCAGGTACTATATTGAATAGATAGGGAGAGAGTGGGTAGCCTTGTCTAGTCCCTGATTTTAGTGGAAATCCTTCAAGCTTCTCTCCATTTACTTTGATGTTAATTATTGTTTTGCTGTACATTACTTTTACTAAGTTTATGTTTGGGCCTTGAATTCCTGATCTCTCCAAGTCTTTTATCATGAACGGGTATTGAAATTTGTCAAATGCTTTCTCAGGATCTAATGAGATGATCATGTGGTTTTTTTTCTTTGAGTTTGTTTATATGGTGGATTATGTTGATGGATTTCTGTATATTGAGCTATCCTTGCAAGGCTGGGTGGAGCCTACTTCATCATGGTCAATGGTCATTTTGATGTGGTCTTGGATTCAGTTTGTGAGAATTTTATTCAGTATTTTTGCATTGATATTCATGAGGGAAATTAGTCTGAAGTTCACTTTTTTGGTAGGGTCTTTCTGTGGTTTAGGTATAAGCATAATTGCTGTTTCAAAGAACAAATTGGCCAGTGTTCCTTCTGTCTCTATTTTGTAGAATAGTTCTAAGAGTGTTGGTATTGTGAATGTGATTGTTGGGGAGAGGGCGACAATGGGGGGAGGATGGGGAGGGGAACACCCATAAAGAAGGGGAGGGGGAGGGATTAGGGAGATGTTTGCCGGGAAACCGGGAAAGGGAATAACATTCGAAATGTAAATAAGAAATCCTCAAGTTAATAAAAAAAAAAAAAAAAAAAAAAAAAAAAAAAACTACCCAAGGTTGATAGTTATAGATACATCAACTTTTGGGATCTATATTTAAAAAAAAAGAGTGTTGGGATTATGTCTTCTTTGAAGGACTGATAGAATTCCCTGCTAAACCAATCTAGTCCTAGGCTTCTTTTGATTGGGAGAATTTTAATGATTGCTTGTATTTCATCAGGAGTTATGGTACTGTTTAGACGGTTTATCTGAGTTTGATTTAATTTTGGTACTGGGTATCTGTCTAGAAAATTATACATTTCATTCATATTTTCCAGTTTTGTTGAGTATAAGCTTTTGAAGCAGGATTTGATATTTTTCTTTAAATTTCCTCTCTTTCTGTGATTATGTCTCCCTTTTAATTTCTGATTTTGTTAATTTGGATACTGTCTCTGTACCCTCTTGTTAGTATGGCTAAGTGTTTAACCATCTTGTTGATTTTCTGAGAATCCCCCTTCCCTGCCCCAGATCTATTGATTTTTGTATTGTTCCTTTTGATTCAACTTGGTTGATTTCAGTTCTGAGTTTGATCATTTACTGCCCTCTAATCCTCTTGTGTGTATTTGCTTCTTTTTGTTCTGGAGTTTTGTGCTGTTAAGCTCTTAGTGTATGCTTGCTCCAGGTTCCTTTTGGAGGCACTCGGAGCTATGAGTTTTCTTTTTAGCACTGCTTTCACCATATCGCCTAAGTTTGGGTATGTTGTACCTTCCTTTTTAGTAAATTCTAAAAAGTCATTAATTTTTTCTTTATTTCTTTCTTAACCAAGTTATAATTGACTAGAACATTGTTCAGCTTCCATGTTTATGTGGGTTTTCTGTTTGATTTGTTATTATTGAAGACCATCCTTAGTCCCTGGGTGAGCTGATAGGGTACATGGGATCATTTAAGTTTTCTTCTATCTGTTGAGTCCTATTTTGTGACTGATTATACAGTCACCTTTCTAGAAGTTATCCTAAGGTGCTGAGAAGAAGGTATATTCTTCTGTCTTAGGATGAAATGTTCTATAGATACCTGTTAAATACATTTGGTTCATAACTTCTGTTAGTTTCATTGTGTGTCTATTTAGTTTCTATTTCCATAATCTGTCCATTGATGAGAGTAGAGTGTTGAAATCTCCCACTAATATTGTGTGTTGTGCAATTCATGCTTTTAGCTGTAGTTTAGTTTCTTTTACAAATATAGATGCCTTTGCATTTTGGAGCATAGAGGTTCAGAATTGAGAGTACATCTTGCAGATTTTTCTTTTGATGAGTATGAAGTGTCTTTCTTTATCTTTTTTGATAACCTTTGGCTGAAAGTCAATTTTATTTGACATTAGAATGGCTTCTCCAGCATGCTTCTTGGGAACATTTGCTTAGAAAATTGTTCTCCAGTCTTTAACTCTGAGGTAGTTTCTGTCTTTGTCACTGAAGTGGGGTTTTGTATGCAGCAAAATGCTTGGTCTTATTATATATCCAGTATGCTGGTAAATGTCTTTTTAATGGAAAATTGATTTCATTTGTATTAAAATATATTAAGTAATAGTGATTATTGTTGCCTGTTATTTTTGGCGTTAGATGAGTAATTATGATTGTGTGGCTGTCTTCTTTTGGGTTTGTTGAAAGATTACTTTCTTGCTTTTTCTAGGATGTAGGGAACTCCTTGTGCTGGAGTTTTCCATGTATTGTCCTTTGTATGGCTGGATTTGTCAAAAGATATTATGTATATTTGGTTTTCTCAAGGAATATCTTAGTTTCTCCATCTATGGTAATTGAGAATTTTGCTAGATATAGTAGCATTTGTGTTCTCTTCAGGTCTGTATGACATCTGCCCAGGATGCGCCAGCTTTCATAGTGTGTTTTTAGTAGTCTGCTGTCATTCTTATAGGTCTGCCTTCATATGTTATTGACTTTTTTCCTTTACTGCTTTTAATATTCTTTCTTTGTTGTGTGCATTTGGTGTTTTGACTATTATGTGATGGGAAGAATTTATTTTCTAGTTCAATTTATTTGCAGTTCTGTGGGCATTTTCTATACTCATGGCATCCCTTTCATTAGGTTAGTGAAGTTTTCTTCTTTAACTTTGCTGAAGATATTTACTATCCCTTTAAGTTGTTAATCTTCACTCTCTTCTATACCTGTTATCTGTAGGTTTGGTCTTCTAATTGTGTCCTGGGTTTTCTGGATGAGTTGGGTTAGGAACTTTATACATTTTGCCTTTTCTTTGATGGTTGTGTCAATGTTTTCTATGACATTTTCTGCCCCTGAGATTCTCTCTTTTATCTCTTGTATTCTGTTGGTGATTCTTGCATCCATGACTCCTTATCTCTTTCTTATGTTTTCTATCTCCATGGTTGTCTCTCTTTGTGATTTCTTTATGGTTTTTCTTTCCAATTTTAGAACCTGGATGGTTTTTGTCTATTTGCTTCACCTGTTTGGTTATGTTTGCCTGTATCTCTTTAAGGAATTTTTGAGTTTCCTCTTAAAGTCTTCTACTTGTTCACCTATGTTCTCCTGTGTTCCTTTAAGGGAGTTATCTATGCCCTACTTAAAGTCCTCCACCATAATCATGAGATGTGATTTTAAGTCTTGTTTTCTGGTGTGTTGGGGTATGCAGTACTTGTAGTGGTGGGAGAACTGGGTTCTAATGATGCTAAGTATTCTTGGTTTCTGTTCCTTAGGTTCTTCTTCTTGCCTTTCACTCTCTGTTTATCTCTGATGGTAGTTGGTTTTGCTGTCTCTGACTGGAGCTTGTACCTCCTGTGGGCCTGTGAGACTGTGACCTTAGGAGTGAGAGCACTCCTGGGAGATCAGGTAGGTTTTGTGTTTGCCGGGCTGTGGGACAGCCTTAGTGCAGATGTATACCTGTATATCATTATTATTAATAGCAGAATAGTATTGCATTGTGTATATGTACCATATTTTATTTATCCATATTTTCTGTTGAAGAATGTCTAAGCTATTTTCACATCCTGGCTACTATGAATAAAACCACAATGAACACAAGTGGAGCAAGGGTCCTTCTAATAGGTATGTTCTTGGCTATAGGCACATGTTGTAGCTGGATCTTTATGTGTATTTATTCCCAATAATTCTGAGGAAGCGCCATACTGATACCCATATGGTTGGACAAATTGCACTCCCACCAGTAATGGAAGAGTTTTCTCCATGTTCCACATCTGACCCAGCATGAGTATCATGGTTTTATTGATCTTAGCCATTCTGACAGCATTAAGGTTGTATCTCAACATAGATTTGATTTGCATATCCCTGATGGCCAAAGTTGTTGAGCATATCTGTGTTTCTTTGCCATTTGAAAGTCCTCTATTTTGATCTGTTACCACAAATTTGTAAAGCTGAATTATTTTAAATTGGATTAGTCCTTCATTTGTGTGATTGTTTGTTTGAAATCCAGACCTTTATTGAATGTAGGGTTGACAAAAATCACCCATTCCACAGGCTGTCATTTTGCCTAATTGTGCCTTTGCCTTATAGAAACTTTTAAATTTCACAAGTTCTCATTTATTAATTGTTGATCTTTTTGCCTGTGTTTTCTTTGTTCTTTTCAGAATGTCATCTCCTGTGGCAATGTGATTAAGGCTATGCCCCCTTTTACTTCTACCTTCTTCAGTGTCTCTGATTTTATGTTGAGGTCTTTAAAAATTAGACTTGATTTTTACACAAATTTATAGGTATAGATCTATTTGCATTCTTCTATATGCAGAGATTAGTTTTCACAAGTATCACTTGTAGAAGATGCTTTGTTTTCTCCAGTGTGTATTTCTGGCTTCTTCATTAAAAAACAAACAAATGAACAAACAAACAACCTCTCTGTCAGTTTTTGAATGCAGAATGTCAACCCTATCCCTCATTTGATGTCCTGTCTTTCTACTAGAGGTGGATTACACAAGTTCCCTTTCCCCACTTTAAGGTATTTCAACTCAGGTCCCTCAAATTGAGTCCTGAGAGTCTCTCACCTTGCAGATTTCTGGTACATTCTAGAGGGTCCCCCAATCTCTTACCTCCTGAGTTTGCCTGTTTATACTCTTTCTGCTGGCACTCAGGGCTTCAGACCTGTTCCCCCACCCAATACCTGACCATGTTCCCCTCTTCTCCCTGTTCCCATTTCCACCCAGGTCCCTCCCTTCCCCATCCTGTGATTGCTTCTTTCTTCCTCTCAATTGGGATTGAGACATCCTCAGTTAGGCCCTTTGTCTTGTTAATCCTTTTGAGTTCTGTGGATTGTATCCTGGGTATTCTGTACTGCTTTGACTACTATCCTTTTATTATGAGTAGATATCATGCATATCCTTTTTGCATCTGTGTTACTTTACTCAGGATGCTATTTTCTAGTTCCATCCATTTGCCTGCAAAACTCATGATATCCTCATTCTAAATAGTTGAGTAGTATTCCATTGTATAAATCACAGTTTCTGTATCCATTCTTACAAATGTAAAAAATAATTGTTGGTCACAGATTTTAATTCTAAGATTACAATTACATATGTGTTAATTTATGTTGTGGTATAATATTTCTCTTACATTGTGTTTTTGATTTATAAATATCAGTGTAGTTAAATGAGAAATGAGATTTTGTTATTTTACTTATAACTCTTCTGTTTCTTGATATTTAACATATTTATATTAAACATTGATTTCCTTTCCTATTTTTACTGTGAGTTAAAGTCTATCTGTTTAGCCCAGGCTGGTCTTAAATTATTAGTACATCCCTCCGTATCTCCAGGCATAAGGGAATAGGTGAATGTAGCTATGCTTGGCCTAATTATTTTATAAAGTACATATAACTCAGCATTACAATGGTTTTCTTTTTTTTTTTTTTTTTTTTTTCGGGGCTGGGGACCGAACCCAGGGCCTTGTGCTTCCTAGGCAATCGCTCTACCACTGAGCTAAATCCCCAACCCCTACAATGGTTTTCTAGTGTTAATTTTTAACTTTTACAAGACAGATTAGTCTCTTTACACTTAGAGTAATTATTTCTGTAGTTAAAATAAATGTCATTTCTTTCTCATACTGTGGATATTTTATTATCTGTTGGTCAATTCAGGCCTTTCTGAATGACTCAGCTAATCATTTTAGTATTTGCTTTTTTTCTATAACAACTTCTCGGTTTATTTCTTTTCTTGGTCTATGTAAAATAAAGAAATGCCTTTCAATTATAAATTATTTCTTTAAAATATATAATTCTGCACCTGCACGTTATATCTCATAAAAGTTCCATTCAATTTACCTTCTGCCTAGTAATCTACTTATCATAATATATATATGTATATATAATGTATATATAAAGTGTAATAATATATACATTTGCATATTTATCATTTCATAGTAATTATTGAGTTTCATAATTGTTAAGTTGATTTTTAATTAATAATTTTATACATTTTACATAATTACCCATATGTCCTACCTATATATTCCCATGACAAAATACTTAGGAAACATCATTGTAAAAAGGGTGGGATTGCAAAGAAATTTCAATCCATCAATAAAGAAGCAAAACCTACTCCAGCTTAGGGATGGAATCCATATTAAGAGAATTTTGACCTATATCTGAAGCCATGCCATACCCAAGTACCAGGAAGGATTCCATGGCTTCTTCTTGGCCCACATACAAGACGTACTCCCTAGCTTCTTCTTAAAAACAATCAAAGATTAGTCTGATTGTTTCAGGTGTACTTTTAGACCTACACTTTTTACAACCTTGTTTCATAAGTATTTTGTCATGACAATGCACAGGTAGGACATGTGGGTAATTATGTATGATGTATAAAATTATTAATAAAAACTCAACCTAACAATTATGAAACTCAATAATTACCATGAAATAATAATTAAGCATATGTGTATATGTGCTTCAGAGCACCCACCTGTAGGCATATAGTAGTTATGCAACTAGATACTTGAAACCTCAGGACTATACCTTCCAGTTCTACTGTGTCAGAGACAGCAGCATGACTGAAGCTCAAGTTTGGAAATAAAGACCCTAGTGCACATCAGATTCCTTGGTATTCTGGGGTTCACAAACACTTCCTGGCATGAAACATTATGGATACTCTGGCAAAAGATCATATCCAAAGACCTTATAAGTCTATACATAGCCCAGTCAGAATACAGACATGCCCTGGATTACAATATGATCTGGCTAAAACACAGAGATTCTCTTAGTACATATCTATAATCCATAACAATGAAAGTAATGTTAGTTGTAGAAGGAAGCAGCCATGATTGAAAGTGATCTCTTATTGAGGGCAGACAAAGTGATGAGTCAGAATGATTTGACAGAATGAGTCAGAGATAAAATACACCCAACTCATATGAGAACAGTATAGTAAGAAGACAGATAAAGGTAGTATGTGTATGTATGGTAGTTTTTACCAGGAAAGTTTTACAGAGACAAGTTGCAGAGAGAAAAAGCTAGACAGGTGAAAACAGAACAAACCAGAGAATGAGAAGGAGTTGGAAGATTAGAACACATTGCCAATGATAGATTGATAGATTGAGGCCAGACAAAGCAATTTGGACAGAAGCTGAGAGAAGCCGGTTTGAATCAATCAGTTTAGATGATTAGATTGTATAAAGGTTAGAAACTTCCAGGCCTAGACCCAGGAATAGTTAGAGTAGATAAAGAAACACTATGGACTCAGGTTGGGCTCTATATTAGTACAACTTGGGTATGGACCTCATCTCATCCCTTAATCCATGGAAATAAAATAGACATTTAGAAGGAACCATGTGGATTAATCTACCATGAAATGTTAGACTTTGCTGGCTGCACTCTTTTTTTGCACCTGGATCAGTCAGTACTCAAGCTTGCTGAGAGGCATGCAGAAGGAATGACAAATGCCTTTAGAACTCAAGAAATGTGGCCTACTGGTTACCACAGCCACGTGGGTGAGACTCAGTGTTGCACATCCCTGAGGACCACATGTCCTGAGGACTTCATGCTATTATAGAGTTCTGTTCTGATTTATTCCCTCTCATCCTGCTTAATCTAAGGATTATATGAAAACTTTAAGGGGGCTGCCAGATCCTGGGATATCATTTCTGGTAATAATAATAATAATAATAATAATAATAATAATAATAATAATATGCTTGATCCCTTCAGGACTTGCTGATGGTGCATATTAATGATTCAGTCACCATTCAAGGAAATAACTGAGAGATGTAGATTGTTATAGCAATGACCACCACACTGAGGAAATATTTGGAAAAATGAAATTGTTAATGTAGCTAGGTTGCAATGTTTTTACTACTGACTCTGATATAGAAAAATTTAATAAGCAATTTTAAACTCAGAATTTTCTTGTTAGCTGATATAGGGAACTTTTAGAGTCAGGGAATAAGACCAGTAGAAGCTGGACTGAAGAGATGGCTCAGCTGTTAAGGAAACTAACTACTCTTCCAGAGATCTTGAGTTCAATTCCAAGCAACCACATGATGCCTCACAACCATCTGCAATGGGGTCCAATGTACTCTTCTCGTGTGTCTGAGGACAGTGATACTCGCATACAAAAAAATAAATAAAATATCATAACGAAAAGATCAATGGAAGCAATGACTGACATGACTCTCACTGAGGCTAGACTGGTGCTGATTGGTACCCATTTTTATATCCATTTTTATACCCATTTGTGCCCTCAGCTTCCTGATATTATCTATTAAGAATTGTTGATGAGTAGATATGCTCTCTAAGGATTTGGCGATTTAGGGTAGATATGTCTGATTTTTATATAAAAGTTTAGATGCATGATAATAAGATTATAAACTCACTTTCAAAGATAAATAATAGAATAATTATCAATTTCTTTGTAAAATAATTTATTTATGGATTTCTTTATTTTTATGCTCCAGACTTTATTACCCTCTCTTTCTATTCTCTGACTGCTCCACATGCCATACCTCTTCCCTGCCCACCCTTTCTCCATGAGGTAGTTACCTCCACACCCATCCCACCCACCCCACCAGACCTCAAAACTCCCAAGGGCCTCAAAATCTTGAGGGTTAGGTGCATCTTCCCTGACTGAACCCAGACCAAGGAGTCTTCCACTGTATATGTGTTGGGGGCCTCATCTTAGCTGGTGTATGTTGCCTAGTTGGTGATCAAATGTTTGAGAAATCTCAGGGGTTCAGGTTTATTAAGAATGATAATCCTCCAACAGGGTCATCCTCCTCCTCAGCTTCCTCCAGCTTTTCCCTAATTCAACCAAAGGAATCAGCAGCTTCTGTTCATTGAATGGGTGCATATATTTACATCTGACTCTTACACCAGATGTAAGAACTTCTTGTTGGAGGGCAGTCATGATAGGTCCCTTTTTGTGAACGCACCAGAGCCTCAGTAATGGTGTCAGGTCTTGAGGCCTCCCCTTGAGCTTGATCCCACTTTGGGCCTGTAACTGGACCTTCTTTTTCTCAGGCTCTTCTCCATTTCCAACATTTCTTTCAGACAGGATGAATTGTGGGTCAGAGTTTTGACTTTGGCAGCCCCATCCCTCACTTGATACCCCATCTTTCTGCTGAAGGAGGGTTCAACAAGTTCCCTCTCCCCACTCTAGGGCATTTCATCTACCCGCACCAAGTCTCTCAGCTCCCAAGTCTCTGATACATTTTGGAGGGTCCTCCCAACCTCCTTCCTCCTGAGGTTGCCTATTTCCATTCTTTATGCTGGCTTTCAGGGCAACAGTTCTTTTCCCCCACCCAATAGCAGATCATGTTCCTCTCTACCACAACTCCAGTCCCTTTTGCTGCCCAGGCCCCCATCTATCCCCAATTGGGGTTTTGTTCTTCTCCCTCCCAAGTGGAACTCAGGTATGCTCACCAGGTCCCTTAAGCTTGTTAACCTTCTTGAGTTCTGTGGACTGTATCTCGGCTATTATGGGTATTCTATAATGTTTTAGGTTTTTGTTGTTGTTTGGTTTGTTTTTTGTTTTTTGTTTTGTTTTTGTTTTTGTTTTGCTAATATCCACTTATTATTGAGTATATACTATGCAGCATGTCCTTTTGGGTCTAAGTTACCACACTCAGGATGACATTTTCTAGTTCCATCCATTTGCCTGCAAAATTCATGATGTCCTCATTCTTAACAGCTGAGTAGTATTGATTGAACAAATAAGCACATTTTCTGTATCCATTCTTCTATCCTGGGACATCTGAGTTGTTTCCAGCTTTGGGCTATCACAAATAAGGCCACTATGAACATAGTGGAACACATGCTCCTGTGTCATGGTGGAACATCTTTTGGGTATATTCCCAAGAGTGGTATTTCTGGAATTTTAGGTAGATCTATTTCCAGTTTTCTGAGGAACCTCCAAAGAGATCTTCAGAGTGGTTGTGTCAGTTTGGTATCTCACCATCAATGAAGTAGTGTTCTTCTTAATATCCTCACCAACATGTGTTGTCATCTGAGGTTTTGATCTTAGCCATTTTGACTGCTGTAAGGTGGAATCTCAGTGTCGTTTTGATTTGCATTTCTCTGATCACTAGGGACTTTGGACATTTCTTTAGGTGCTTCTCAAGCATTCAAGATTCCTCTGTTCTGAATTCTCAGTTTAGATCTATATACCATTTTTTGATTGGTTTGTTTGGTTTTTTAGTGATTACCTTCTTGATTTCTTTATACATTATGGGTATTAGCCCTCTATCAGATGTTGGGTCAGTGAAGATTTTTCCCAATCTGTATGTTACTGATTTCTTTTTTTTATATTTTATTTATTTATTATATATATGAGTACACTGTAGCTGTCTTCAGACACACCAGAGGGCATCAGATCCCCTTACAGATGGTTGTGAGTCACCATGTGGTTGCTGGGAATTGAACTCAGGACCTCAGGAAGAGCAGTTGGTGCTCTTAACCACTGAGCCATCTCTCCAGCCCCACTGATTTCTTTTTATTGACTATGTTCTTTGCCTCACAGAAGATTTCCAGTTCCATGAGGTTCCTCTTATCAATAATTGATGTTAGAGCATGATACATTGGAGATCTGTTTAACAATTTCACGCCGTGCCAATGAGTTCAAGGCTCTTTCCTACTTTCTCCTCTGTTGAACTAAGTTTATCTGGTATTATGTTGAAATCCTTGATCCACTAGAACTTGAGCTTTGTTCCTGGTGACAAATATAGGTCTGTTTTCATTTTTCTACATAAAGACAGCCAGTTAGTCCACCACCATTTATTGAGGATACATTCTTTTTTCCATTGTGCACTTTTGTCTTCTTTCTCAAAGATCAAGTATGTGTGTTTGATTTTATTTCTGAGTCTTCAATTCTATTCCATTGATCAACCTGCCTGTCACTGTACCAATACTATGCAGTTTTTTATCATTATTACTCTATAGCAGAGCTTAAGTTGAGGGTTTGTGATTCCCCAAGCTGTTCTTCCATTGTTAAGAATTGTTTTCATTATTCTGGGTTTTTTGCCTTTCCAGATGAATTTGAGAATTGCTGTTTCCATGGCTTTGAAGAATTGTGTTGGCATTTTGATGGTGATTGCATTGAATCTGTTCATTGCCTTCGGTAGGATGACCTTTTTTTACTATATTAATTTGGCTAAACCATGAGCATGGGAGATTGCTCCATTTTCTGAGATCTTTGATTTCTTTCCTAAGAGACTTGAAGTTATTGTCCTACAGATCTTTAACTTGTTTGGTTAGAATTACTATAAGGTGTTTTATCTTATATGTAGCTTCTGTGAAGGGAGTTGTTTCCCTAATTTATTTCCACTTTTTTTATCATTTGTATAAAGAAAGGCTACTGATTAGTTTGAGTTAATTTTATATCCAGTCACTTTGCTGAAGTTGCTTATCAGCTAGAGAAGTTCTCTGGTGGAATATTTGGGGTTGATTATGTAGACTATCTTATCAACTGCAAGTAATAACTTTATCTCTTCTTTGCCTATTTGTATCTCCTTGAACTTCTTCGTTGTCTTCTTGTTTTAGCTAGACTCTGTATTGAGTAGATATGAGGAGAGTCAGGTACAAGACAAAAGAACAGTGGAGATCTGTGGCATTGCTTCAAGTATCTCTCCGTTGAATTTGGTATTGACTGTTGGTTTGGATTAAATTGCTTTCATTATGTTTAGGTATGGGCCTTGAATTCTTGAACTCTCCAATACTTTTAATATGAAGGAATGTTTTATATTGTCAAATGATTTTTCTGCATCTAATCTACAGAGAGGATCATGTGATTTTTTCCTTTGACTTTGTTTATATAGTGGATTGTGTTAATAAATTTTCATATATTGAACCAACCTTGTATAACTTGGATGAAACCTACTTGATCTTGGTGAATGATGGTTTTAATATGTTGTTGGATTCAGTTTGCAAGAATTTTATTGAGTATTTTTGCATTGATATTCATAAGCAAGGTTGGTCTGAAGTTCTCTTTTTGGTAGGGTTCTTGTGCGGTTTAAGGAATCCTAATAATTGAGGCTTCATAGAATGAATAAGGTGGTATTCTTTCTGTTTCTATTTTATGAAATGTATATGGAATATTGCTATCAGGTCTAGAAGAATTCTGCATGGAACACTAAATACTAAATCCATCTGGTCCTGGACTTTTTTTCTTTTTGGAGGGTTTTAATGATTTCTTCTATTTACTTATGGGATATGTGCCTATTTAGAAATTTTATCTGTTCTTGATTTGACTTTGATATATGGTATCTCCCTAGAAGACTATTTCATCTAGATTTTTCAAGTTTTGTTATATATAGCCTTTTGTAGTAGATTCTGATGATTTTTCTAATTTCCTCCATTTCTGTTGTTATATTTCTCTTTTCATTTCTGATTTTGTTAATTTGCATACTGCCTCTGGGCTCTTCAGTTAGTTTGGCTAGGGCTTTATCTATCTTGTTCATTCTCTCAAAGAACCAGCTTTTGGCTATGTTGATTATTTGTTTTGTTCTCTTTGTTTCTGTTTGGTTGATTTCAGTCCTGAGTTTGACTGTTTTCTGCCTTTGACTACTTTCTGCCTCTCTGATGAATTTGATTCTTTCTGTTCTAGATCTCTCAGGTATGCTGTTACATTGCTAGCAAAAGTTGTCTCCAGTTTCTTTACCAGTGCATTTAGTGCTATGAATTTTTCCCATAGTATTTTTCATTATTTCCTATAAGATTGGGTATAATGTGTCAACACTTGGATTAAACTGCAGGAAGTCTTTAATTTCTTTCTTTATTTCATCCATGACCAAATTATCCTTGAGTAGATAGTTGATCACATGCATGGGGGTTTCCTCTTGCTTTTGTTGTTATTAAAGACCAGCTTTATGCCATGGTGGTCTGATAGAGTGCAAGGGATTATTTCAATCTTCTTTTATTGGTTGAGGGTTGTTTTGTGAATAATTATATGGTCGATTTTTGGAGAAGGAACCCTGCGGAACTGAAAAGAAGATGTATTCTTTTGTTTTAGAGTGAAATGTTCTGTAGATATCTGTTAAAAGCATTTGGTTCATAACCTATATCAGTTTTACTGTGTCTTTTAGTTTCTGTTTCAATGACTTTGGTAAGAGTGGGTGTTGAAATCTCCCACTATTATTGTTTGGGGTTCGATGTGTGTTTTGAGCTTCACTAACATTTCTTTTATGAATGTGGGTGCACTTTCATTTGTGGCATATATGTTCAGAATTGCAATTTTCTCTTGGTGGATTTGGCCTTTGATGAATATCAAGTGTCCTTCCTCATCATGCTTGATAACTTTTGATTGAAAGTCTATTTTATTGGCTATTAAGATGGCAACTCCAGCTTGTTTTCTTAGAACCACTTGCTTGGAAGATTTTTTTTCTATCCCTTTACTCTGAGGTAGTCTCTCTTTGTTATTGGCTATCTTGTCTTTACTTTGGTGTAAGTATCTTCCTTTTGTTGGAGTTTTTCTTCTAGAACCCTCTGGAGGACTGGATTGGTAGACAGATACTGCTTGAATTTATTTTTGTCCTGGAATATTTTGGTTTCTACCCCTTTCTTTGTAGCGACAAATTGCTTTTTGCCAGTAAGGGAAACTGGCTGATAAAACTACTTTGTTCACTTATTCTTTGTTAATCTCTAGCAAGTTGTTTAGTTATCAATGTACATGGATCTTTGGGAATAATTTTTTTCCTGTAGTAAGTAACATTATGTCTTGTAATGTTATTGGGGAACACACTGATTTTTTCTTTTGTTAGGTATTTTTTCATAATTATTTACTAGGAGAAAATTTATACATAATCACCTTGTAACTTTATACTACTTGAAAGATTTTGTTGGGACATATACGCTTTGGAAGTAAAAATAATGTTTCAATATTTTTCAAAACTCCAGGAAAGCATATTATATCTCAGCTTACATAGGATTCAATAAAGTAGTTCTCTAAATATAATTTTGGATGAAAGATCTATCAGATGTTCAGTGTTTCATCATGAATCAATAATCTGTACACATAATACAGATGGGGAATAATTAGTAGTGCTTAGGTAGAAATGATTTGTGTTGGAGATAATTTCAGTGAGCTTGAAAAAAAGCATTAAAATTCCTTATGAAATGATTTATATGAAAAAACATTTAATTTTGGAAAGTAGAAAGTTGGATGAAAGATATAAATAGCACTCTGAGACAAATGGTGTTTTGATAGAATACCTCCATAAATAGGATTAAATCACTATTGTAACTGTACACATTTGAATTATTCAATGTGTATCCTTTTGTATATAGTTATGTCAAGTAATAGGCAGGATAAATGTAAAAAATTCTATCATATGTATGTATATAAATAACATTGAAAGTTAGTGTGAATACAAAGTTTAATCATACATGCAAAACAAGCCACTTAATTAATTCAGACTGAACTTCGATCCTGTAAGTGGAAAAGTGGTAACACTTTATCAGCTCTGAAACTTTTATAAACCACTTTTGGATGGGTCATCGTCAGAAAACACACATAGTGTCAAAAAAGTTCATGAGGAATAGGTGTGTCACCTGGAACAGTCACAATAGGGTTGAGCTGCCTGAAGGAGCCTTAAACCATTTGTGTGCAATGAAAATGACACTTGATGACCTATGAAGCTTTGCCACGTTTAATGACTGCAAAGAAAGGAACATTAAGTCTTCCCCAGAGCCAAGAGCTTTGATAGGTTACCTAATCCCATGTGTTCATCCCTAAACACTCATACATAATAGCAAATCTAAAGGACTCAGAAGGCTGTATTTAAAAATGCATACAATATATCCTTATATATGCAAAAGGTAATGATACGAAGATGTCATGGATTTGACGTCATAATTATCTAAAATTTTTCAATTTCAATATTCTTCCATATTCAAATAGTTGTTAATATATCATGCAATGATTGTATGAATTCCTTTGTATTCTCATAATATCCCTCTTCCTCTGTCAATTTATTAATTTGATTCTTTCTTTGGGTGGGTTAGACAAGGGTTTGAATACTGTGTTCAGATTCTCAAAGAAATGACTTTTGGTTTGATTTGTTTTCTTTTCTATGTTACTTTAACCTTCATTAAATTAATTTTGTTTAAATAGTTATTTTTCCTACAGTTTGAAACACAAGTTCTATTAAGATTGTCTTTCTAAGAGCTTCAGAGCATTAGGTTATGTATTCAACATCTTTATATAAGTTTTTAACAGAAGCACCTTTGGATATAAACTGTCATCTACAAACGTCTTTATCTGTCTGTATTCCAGCTGATTCTTTTCAGTGATAATGCACTGTCATGGTTTGTGTTAGCCAGTCATTCAGCATTTGCATAGCATCTATTATTTCTATGATGGCTGATTTCTAATTTTCTTCCACTGTGCTATTATCTTATAAAATGAATGCCTTGAATTATTTTATACCAGTTATAGCTTGATTTGTGGCTCTTAACATGACCAAAAATATATAGAACATTTCATAGCAGGTCAAGATTGATGTATATTATCTGTGTGTTGGAAACAAAGTCTGTAGCTATTTGTTGAAATCAGTACATCCAGGACATAGTTTAGATCATCATTTTCGTTGCCAAAATTAAGTTTTAAATGTAGTTTTGTTGAATATACAAATTTTGCCTGGTATTTTTTCTTTGCGTTTCTGTAATAAAATCATAATTTTAATGCGTTTCTGCTTTTATTTCACTGAAATAAAATATACTATTTTATGATTTCTCATATTTCAAGGATGCTTATATGAAATCCATTGTTATTCTGATATATTTGCCTTAGTGAAAGAATGGTATTTTTAAAAAATCTTATATATAAAATCTTGAATATTCTTTCTTGCTTAGTATTTCTGACACCTTTACTATTGCCCTACTTAGCTTTAACTGCCAGTCTGATGCAGCCTAGTGTATCATTGACAAAACAGTGTCAGTTTAGGGATTTCTCAAACCAGATTGATCCGTGGGAATATTTGTGGAAAATTCTTTGATGTAAGTTATCCCTGTCCTAAATTCTGCCAGTGCTGGCTTATTATCTGAAAGTGTAGCCCAAATAAAGCCTTTATTCTGTTAATTTTCACTTGATTTGACTGTTTCATCACAGTGAAAGGATGGAAATTTGAATAATCTTGACCTAGTGTGAAAAGCTTATACAAATGCCCAAGAAATATTTGTTCTTGTTAAATCATCATTGTAAAGAAAACTAAAACTACTTTCAGATTTCATGTCATTCTAATCACAATGGCTAGTGTTAAAAAAAGAAGGACATGAATACTGGTGTGGACATTGGAAAGGGAGAACCAATAGTCCCTGCAGATGGGAGTGTGAATTTGTAGACATGGTGCAAATTAGTTTGTAGTATCCTCAAAGCCTAAAAATATACCTAAGACGATGCAGTTCGACCACCCTTGGCCTGTACTCAAAGATTATATTCTCTTAAAGAGATACCTGCTCATCCAGGCTGATTGATGTTCTCGTCACAACATGTAAGTGAAAACAGACAAGAGAGCAGACAACTGATGATTGAATAGTGAATATGTGTTGGATAAACACAATAGACTTATTTAACCAATTTAAAAAGGATAAAATTCCACACAAAATTGGAGTATGACAATATCAATCTGAATGAGGCAACTCAGATCCTCAGAGATTTTAGATATTTTCCATCACTTATGTATGCTACTTTTGAATCTTTGGAATATATATAGAAGTCAGAAAATTAGTAGTAAATTTTTGTGGTCAAGAGAATTCAGAATATATGATATGAAAAGTAGTGTAAGTAGTATTCTAAGAGCTTAAAGGGAAATACCACAGTTGGAATTTTTTTGAAGATGGAAAACCTAGGGAAGACAACAGAAAAAAGAAAGACATAAGCATCACCAACAGGATTCAAGAGATGGAAGAGAGGATCTCAGACATATAAGATATAATATAAAAATTGACATATCATCAAGAAAATGTTACATCTAAATAATCCCTGACACAAAATATCCAAAAAATCTGGGATATCATGAAAAGCCTAACCTAAAATAATAGGAATAGAAGAAATCGAAGACACCAAGCTCCAAGTACTAGAAAATATCTTCAATAAAATTATATAAGTAAAGTTTTCAAACCTAAAGAAGGAGATGCTTATAAACATACCAGAAGCTTATAGAACACCAATTTGGTTGGACTAAGAAATAAAATCCTCCTTCCACATAATAATCAAAACACTAAATCTATAGAACAAAGAAAGAATATTAAAAACTACAGGGTAATGGGGGCTGGTAAAATACAAAGGCAGATCTGTCAGTATTACATCTGACTTCTCAAAAGTTTTAGAGAATCTAAAAGCTTGAAGTGCCTGAACAGATGTTTTATAGCTTCTAAAACACCAGAGATGTCAATCTAGAATACAATCCCCATTAAGTTTGTGTGGTAGAAGAGAGGCAGGATAGAGGATGAAATATACACAGGGATAAAATCTTTAAAAATCCTCCAAATAAGTCATATGAAGACCTAATAATACTGAAGAAGGTTCACACACATCTTTGATTATATATATATATATATATATATATATATATATATATCAGTTATCTTATAATTGGATGATGACTCTACTAGACATCCATCACAAGCTAACAAATAAATATTCTAGTACCAGGAATGTTTTTCCTCTTTTAGAGTTGTTGGGTAAAAATCTCTTATAGATCTGAAAAATTAAAGGAGGTTCCTATGGTACTAGTTATCTTCTAGAACTTGAGGTTAAGACACCATTTCAGAAAACATTCATTTGAGTCACAAAACATGAAGAAATTAAGCTGGTATAAACCTGAAAGCTTACTCACATACTGCTAAAAACTCCTATGCTTACTATCCTAGGAGAATAATGAGCATCTCTGAACTCTGTAATCTATAACACAAGTATTCAGGCAAAACAGATCATCTGCTGTGATAGCTACTCTGACATCATGGAAGTAAGCTACCCCTTTGTGATTGGATTTAAATCCAAATCCTCAGCTATACTTGATATCATTTCTGGGCTGAAAACCTGTGAGTAGACTGGGGAGAATCTACTATTACTCTGCAAAATGAACATAACTGAGAATCAATTCTTAATGACTTATCATTATACATACAGGTTAATAAATCTCTCAACAGTAATCAGAATAGATTTCATTGGAAGTAGAGAATAAATGATTTACCCAGAGATGTAAAACTGACTAAGAAAGATTCAGAGAATATAAATATAAAAATCTTAGCCATAAGTGAAACATTTACACTACACTCACTCTTCCCAAGAAGAAGGAAAGACTGGAAGATTTGGTGACAGGGAATGAACACAATGGAAATGTGTTTTCCTGATACCACATGGTGGGAGTACACTTGAACTCACCCAGATAAGGCAGCGTGCACAAGCTCAAATCAGACTAAATACTAAAGTGGAGAGGGGAAGTGAACTTGTATTCACACCTTTAGACAAAATGTATGGGCAACTAATTGTCTCTCTCTCTCTCTCTCTCTCTCTCTCTCTCTCTCTCTCTCGTCTCCTTTCAATTTTTTTTTAGAGTGTTACCACAAGTAAGTCTAAAAAGCATGAGTGGAAGGCCACATATTCTTGTGTAATTGGCCAGCAGTGTGGACTAAAATGTTCTGAATTTCTATTTTGTTGTTGTTACTTGTTATAAAATTCAACAAATCAAACAAATATAATTCTTCCATTATTCTGGTTCTCTGGTTCTAGTCTCCTCTCATTTGTCTTTTCTTTCTTTTCTTTTCTTTAGTATTCTTTACTTTTTGTTGTTGCTTGCTTGATTTTTTTCTTCATAATATATTTATTTATTTATTTATTCATTCATTCATTCATTTTACATCCAAATATCATCCTCTCTCTTTCTAGTACTTCCTCATGTAAGTCCTTTCCCCATTCCAGCTTCTTCTCTTTCAGAAGGGGAAGCCCCCTTCTGGTTATCAATCTGACCTCCAACCCCATCTACATATATGCTCATCAAATTAAACAACTTCCCCCACAGAGACTAGACAGGAATGTGCATTTAGGGGAATAGGATCTATAGGCAGCCTGGCCCTAGCTCAAGGACAGCCCCTACTCTAGTTGTAGGGGGACACACATGAATACCAAGCTAGTCATTTGATACATACATGCAGGGGGCCTAGCTCCATCCCAGGCTCACTCCTTAATTGTTGATTTGGTCTCTGGGTAAGGATTCAGGTTAGTTGAGCCTGTTGGTATTCCTGTAGAGTTCCTATCTTCTTCTGGTCTCTCATCCTTTTCCCAACTTTTCCACAAGACTCTCTGAGGTCCGTCTAATATTTGACTATAAGTCTCTGGATCCTTTTTCAATGGTAGCTGGGTAAACCCTTTCAGAGGAAAGGTATGCTAGCTTCCTGTCTGCAAGAATATCAGAGTATCATTAATAGTGTTAGAGTTGGTTCTTGCCTATGGGATGGGTCTCAATTTGGGGCACTCATTGTTTGGTCACTCTCCCAGTCTCTGTTCTATCTTTGTTCCTGAACATCTTGTAGGCAGGACAGATTTGGGGTTATGGTTGAATTACTGTCCTTAACCATCCATCAGGAGTCCTGCCTAGCTATAGGAAGTAGATAGTAAAGTAAGCTATACAAGAATACACAAAAGACATCATCCACTATGATCAAGTAAGCTTCATCCTACGAATGTATGGGAAGTACAGAAAATGAAAATACATCAACATAATCCAACAAAACAAAACAAAAACTCCACATGATCATCTCATTTGATGCTGAAAAACCATTTGACACACTCTAACCCCACTTCATGTTAAAAGACTTGGAGAAATCAGGGAACAAGGTGTATGTATACTTAAAAACAATAAAGGCAATTTACAGCATGCAAACAGCCAATATTACACTAAAAGGAGGGAAATTTAACGCAATTCCACTAAAGTCAGGAACTAAGCAGTCTACTTTCACCCTCTCTCTTCAACACAGCAACAAGACAGCTAAAGGAAATCAAGGGGATACAAATTGGAAAGGAGAAAGTCAAAGTATCACTATTTGTAAATGATAAGATAGTATACATAAATTATTCCAAAATTTCTATCAGAGAAACCCTAGAGAATGGGACTGGATACAAAATTCAAGAATTCATGGTCCTCCTTTATACAAGTTGTAAATGGGCTGAGACAATACTCTTCTCTAGTTACAGATAATATAAAATACTTTGAAGTAACTCTCACTATGCAAGTTAAAGACCTGCATTTCTGTTTTATTTTTTATATTTTCATTGGTTATTTTATTTATTTACATTTCAAGTGTTATCCCCTCCCCAAGCCTCCAATCCCCTCCTCCCTCTCTTTGACTCTGTGAGGGTGATGTGTTCATGGTGCTTTCCCACTTTCCCTTCTATTAGATCCATTGTATCTAATAAAGATATGAAAATAAATAAAGAGAAATAAGAAAGAAGGAAAGAAAGAAAGAGAAAGAATGAATGAATGAAAAGAAACGAAAGAAATCAAAGAAGACCTCAGAGAATGGAGAGCTCTTCCACTCTCATGGCTTGGTAGAATTAACATCTTCAAAATCGCCCTCCTGCCGAAAGCAATCTACAGATTCAATGTACTTCCCATGGAAATACCAGCACAATTCTTCAAAGAAATGAAGAGAAATTCGTAATATCACCTGGGAAAACAAAAAACCCAGAATAGTGAAAATATTTTGTAACAATAATAAAAGAACTCTTGAGGGACTCACCATCCATGACTACTGCTCTATTACAGAGAAATAGTGATAAAAACTGCATGGCATTGGTCCACAGCACAGGTTGATTAATGTAATAGTATAGAAGACTCAGAAATAAAACCACACAGTTATGGACACTTGATCTTTGAAAAAGAAGCCAAAATATACACTGGACAAAAGAAAGCATCTACAATAAATGGAGCTGGTCTAATTGGCTGTCTGTATGTAGAAAAATGAAAGCAGATTCATATTTGTCACCTTGCAAAAATCTCAAGTTCATATGGATCAAGGACCTAAATATAAAACCAGACACACTGAATGTAATAAAAGAAATAGTTGGAAAGAGCCTTGAACTCATTGGTTTGGGGGAGGGGGGTTTCCTATATAGAACTCCAATGGCTCAGGCTCAAAGATCAAGATTTGATATAAGGGACCTCATGAAACTGAAAAGTTTCTGTACTGCAAAGGATATAGTCAATAGGACAAATCAGAGTCATGCAGATTGAGAAAATTATTTATTAACACCACATACTGTTAGAGGGTTAATATCCAAAATATATAAAGAACTCAAGAAATTAACCGCAAAAAAACAAAGAACCCAATCAAAAATGAGGTGTAGAACGAAACATAAAATTCACAACAGAGGAATCTTGAATGGCAGAGAGGCACGTAAAGAAATGTTTAAATTCCTCAGTGATCAGGGAAGTGAAAATCAAACGAACCCTGAGATTCCATCTTATATGAATCAGAATGGCTAAGGTCAAAACCTCAGGTGACAGCATATGTTGGCAAGATTGTGGAAAAAAAGAATACTCTTTCATTGCTGGTTGGATTTCAAACTGGTACAATCACACTGAAAATCAATATGGAAGTGCCTAGTCCTATTGTAATTTGATATTCAACGTTTGATTAACGTTTCTGGGAGTTTCGCCCTTTTCCGAAGGGAAATGGAGGAAGAGATCTGAGGAGGGGGGAGGAGGAAGGGGAGGACTTGAAGAAGAGAAGGGAAGGAAAACCAATCACGATGTAATATATGAATGTAGAATAAGTTTTTAAAAAGAAAACTCAAGGGTTCGGGATTTAGCTCAGTGGTAGAGTGCTTGCCTAGCAAGCACAAGGCCCAGGGTTCAGTCCCCAGCTCCGAAAAAAAGAGAAAAAAGAAAAGAAAAAAATGAAAAGAAAACTCATGCTTCCTGGTTGCTGCCGCTGCAGAGAGCCCCTGGGCAGCACCCCACGAGCGAACCTGAGCCTCGGGACCACAGGTAAGACCAAATTTTCTGCTGCAAGAAAGATGCCTGGTGAGCTTGGGACACACAGAAGCAGAATTTCTCTAGGACCAGACACGTTCTGTGTTTACCGGAAGTCCCACACCCGCGGATCCCGGCCCTCAGCAGCTCTCTGCTCCCAGACCCGGTGAGAGAGAGACCCAACCGCCTGGTCAGGTGGGCACTCCTGAGGCTGCAGAGCAGAAGAGACCACCAACACTGCTCACCCCTGGCCCAAGAGGAAACTGTATAAGGCCTCTGGGCTCCCGTGGGAGAGGGCCCAGGAGCAGCAGGACACCTGCCTGAGACACTGCCGGAACCTGAAAGAAACAGACCAGATAAACAGTTCTCTGCACCCAAATCCCGTGGGAGGGAGAGCTAAACCTTCAGAGAGGCAGACAAGCCTGGGAAACCAGAAGAGACTGCTCCCTGCACACACATCTCGGACGCCAGAGGAAAAAGCCAAAGACCATCTGGAACCCTGGTGCACTGAAGCTCCCGGAAGGGGCGGCACAGGTCTTCCTGGTTGCTGCCGCTGCAGAGAGCCCCTGGGCAGCACCCCACGAGGGAACTTGAGCCTCGGGACCACAGGTAAGACCAAATTTTCTGCTGCAAGAAAGCTGCCTAGTGAACTCAAGACACAGGCCCACAGGAACAGCTGAAGACCTGTAGAGAGGAAAAACTACACGCCCGAAAGCAGAACACTCTGTCCCCATAACTGACTGAAAGAAAACAGGAAAACAGGTCTACAGCACTCCTGACACACAGGTTTATAGGACAGTCTAGCCACTGTCAGAAATAGCAGAACAAAGTAAGACTAGAGATAATCTGATGGCGAGAGGCAAGCGCAGGAACCCAAGCAACAGAAACCAAGACTACATGCCATCATCGGAGCCCAATTCTCCCACCAAAACAAACATGGAATATCCAAACACACCAGAAAAGCAAGATCTAGTTTCAAAATCATATTTGATCATTATGCTGGAGGACTTCAAGAAAGACATGAACACACTTAGGGAAACACAGGAAAACATTAATAAACAAGTAGAAGCCTACAGAGAGGAATCGCAAAAATCCCTGAAAGAATTCCAGGAAAACACAATCAAACAGTTGAAGGAATTAAAAATGGAAATAGAAGCAATCAAGAAAGAACACATGGAAACAACCCTGGATATAGAAAACCAAAAGAAGAGACAAGGAGCTGTAGATACAAGCTTCACCAACAGAATATAAGAGATGGAAGAGAGAATCTCAGGAGCAGAAGATTCCATAGAAATCATTGACTCAACTGTCAAAGATAATGTAAAGCGGAAAAAGCTACTGGTCCAAAACATACAGGAAATCCAGGACTCAATGAGAAGATCAAACCTAAGGATAATAGGTATAGAAGAGAGTGAAGACTCCCAGCTCAAAGGACCAGTAAATATCTTCAACAAAATCATAGAAGAAAACTTCCCTAACCTAAAAAAAGAGATACCCATAGACATACAAGAAGCCTACAGAATTCCAAATAGATTGGACCAGAAAAGAAACACCTCCCGTCACATAATAGTCAAAACACCAAACGCACAAAATAAAGAAAGAATATTAAAACCAGTAAGGGAAAAAGGTCAAGTAACATATAAAGGGAGACCTATCAGAATCACACGAGACTTCTCGCCAGAAACTATGAAGGCCAGAAGATCCTGGACTGATGTCATACAGACCCTAAGAGAACACAAATGCCAGCCCAGGTTACTGTATCCAGCAAAACTCTCAATTAACATTGATGGAGAAACCAAGATATTCCATGACAAAACCAAATTTACACAATATCTTTCTACAAATCCAGCACTACAAAGGATAATAAATGGTAAAGCCCAACATAAGGAGGCAAGCTATACCCTAGAAGAAGCAAGAAACTAATCGTCTTGGCAACAAAACAAAGAGAATGAAAGCACACAAACATAACCTCACATCCAAATATGAATATAAAGGGAAACAATAATCACTATTCCTTAATATCTCTCAATATCAATGGCCTCAACTCCCCAATAAAAAGACATAGATTAACAAACTGGATACACAACGAGGACCATGCATTCTGCTGCCTACAGGAAACACACCTCAGAGACAAAGACAGACACTACCTCAGAGTGAAAGCCTGGAAAACAACTTTCCAAGCAAATGGTCAGAAGAAGCAAGTTGGAGTAGCCATTCTAATATCAAATAAAATCAATTTCCAACTAAAAGTCATCAAAAAAGATAAGGAAGGACACTTCATATTCATCAAAGGAAAAATCCACCAAGATGAACTCTCAATCCTAAATATCTATGCCCCAAATACAAGGGCACCTACATACGTAAAAGAAACCTTACTAAAGCTCAAACACACATTGCACCTCACACAATAATAGTGGGAGATTTCAACACCCCACTCTCATCAATGGACAGATCATGGAAACAGAAATTAAACAGTGATGTCGACAGACTAAGAGAAGTCATGAGCCAAATGGACTTAACGGACATTTATAGAACATTCTATCCTAAAGCAAAAGGATATACCTTCTTCTCAGCTCCTCATGGTACTTTCTCCAAAATTGACCATATAATTGGTCAAAAAACGGGCCTCAACAGGTACAGAAAGATAGAAATAATCCCATGCGTGCTATTGGACCACCACGGCCTAAAACTGGTCTTCAATAACAGTAAGGGAAGAATGCCCACATATACTTGGAAATTGAACAATGCTCTACTCAATGATAACCTGGTCAAGGAAGAAATAAAGAAAGAAATTAAAAACTTTTTAGAATTTAATGAAAATGAAGATACAACATACTCAAACTTATGGGACACAATGAAAGCTGTGCTAAGAGGAAAACTCATAGTGCTGAGTGCCTGCAGAAAGAAACAGGAAAGAGCATATGTCAGCAGCTTGACAGCACACCTAAAAGCTCTAGAACAAAAAGAAGCAAATACACCCAGGAGGAGTAGAAGGCAGGAAATAATCAAACTCAGAGCTGAAATCAACCAAGTAGAAACAAAAAGGACCATAGAAAGAATCAACAGAACCAAAAGTTGGTTCTTTGAGAAAATCAACAAGATAGATAAACTCTTAGCCAGACTAACGAGAGGACACAGAGAGTGTGTCCAAATTAACAAAATCAGAAATGAAAAGGGAGACATAACTACAGATTCAGAGGAAATTCAAAAAATCATCAGATCTTACTATAAAAACCTATATTCAACAAAATTTGAAAATCTTCAGGAAATGGACAATTTCCTAGACAGATACCAGATATCGAAGTTAAATCAGGAACAGATAAACCAGTTAAACAACCCCATAACTCCTAAGGAAATAGAAGCAGTCATTAAAGGTCTCCCAACCAAAAAGAGCCCAGGTCCAGACGGGTTTAGTGCAGAATTCTATCAAACCTTCATAGAAGACCTCATATCAATATTATCCAAAATATTCCACAAAATTTAAACAGATGGAGCCCTACCGAATTCCTTCTACGAAGCCACAATTACTCTTATACCTAAACCACACAAAGACACAACAAAGAAAGAGAACTTCAGACCAATTTCCCTTATGAATATCGACGCAAAAATACTCAATAAAATTCTGGCAAACCGAATTCGAGAGCACATCAAAACAATCATCCACCATGATCAGGTAGGCTTCATCCCAGGCATGCAGGGATGGTTTAATATACGGAAAACCATCAATGTGATCCATTATATAAACAAACTGAAAGAACAGAACCACATGATCATTTCATTAGATGCTGAGAAAGCATTTGACAAAATTCAACACCCCTTCATGATAAAAGTCCTGGAAAGAATAAGAATTCAAGGCCCATACCTAAACATAGTAAAAGCCATATACAGCAAACCAGTTGCTAACATTAAACTAAATGGAGAGAAACTTGAAGCAATCCCACTAAAATCAGGGACTAGACAAGGCTGCCCACTATCTTCCTACTTATTCAATATAGTTCTTGAAGTTCTAGCCAGAGCAATCAGACAACAAAAGGAGATCAAAGGGATACAGATCGGAAAAGAAGAGGTCAAAATATCACTATTTGCAGATGACATGATAGTATATTTAAGTGATCCCAAAAGTTCCACCAGAGAACTACTACAGTTGATAAACAACTTCAGCAAAGTGGCTGGGTATAAAATTAACTCAAATAAATCAGTTGCCTTCCTCTATACAAAAGAGAAACAAGCCGAGAAAGAAATTAGGGAAACGACAGCCTTCATAATAGACCCAAATAATATAAAGTACCTCGGTGTGACTTTAACCAAGCAAGTAAAAGATCTGTACAATAAGAACTTCAAGACACTGAGGAAAGAAATTGAAGAAGACCTCAGAAGATGGAAAGATCTCCCATGCTCATGGATTGGCAGGATTAATATAGTAAAAATGGCCATTTTACCAAAAGCAATCTACAGATTCAATGCAATCCCCATCAATATATCAATCCAATTCTTCAAAGAGTTAGACAGAACAATTTGCAAATTCATCTGGAATAACAAAAAACCCAGGATAGCTAAAGCTATCCTCAACAATAAAAGGACTTCAGGGGGAATCACTATCCCTGAACTCAAGCAGTATTACAGAGCAATAGTGATAAAAACTGCATGGTATTGGCACAGAGACAGACAGATAGACCAATGGAATAGAATTGAAGACCCAGAAATGAACCCACACACCTATGGTCACTTGATTTTTGACAAAGGAGCCAAAACCATCCAATGGAAAAAAGATAGCATTTTCAGCAAATGGTGCTCGTTCAACTGGAGAGCAACATGTAGAAGAATGCAGATCGATCCATGCTTATCACCCTGTACAAAGCTTAAGTCCAAGTGGATCAAGGACCTCCACATCAAACCAGACACACTCAAACTAATAGAAGAAAAACTAGGGAAACATCTGGAACACATGGGCACTGGAAAAAATTTCCTGAACAAAACACCAATGGCTTATGCTCTAAGATCAAGAATCGACAAATGGGATCTCATAAAACTGCAAAGCTTCTGTAAGGCAAAGGACACTGTGGTTAGGACAAAACGGCAACCAACAGATTGGGAAAAGATCTTTACCAATCCTACAACAGATAGAGGCCTTATATCCAAAATATACAAAGAACTCAAGAAGTTAGACCGCTGGGAAACAAATAACCCTATTAAAAAATGGGGTTCAGAGCTAAACAAAGAATTCACAGCTGAGGAATGCCGAATGGCTGAGAAACACCTAAAGAAATGTTCAACATCTTTAGTCATAAGGGAAATGCAAATCAAAACAACCCTGAGATTTCACCTCACACCAGTGCGATTGGCTAAGATCAAAAACTCAGGTGACAGCAGATGCTGGCGAGGATGTGGAGAAAGAGGAACACTCCTCCATTGTTGGTGGGATTGCAGACTGGTAAAACCATTCTGGAAATCAGTCTGGAGGTTCCTCAGAAAATTGGACATTGAACTGCCTGAGGATCCAGCTATACCTCTCTTGGGCATATACCCAAAAGATGTCTCAACATATAAAAGAGACACGTGCTCCACTATGTTCATCGCAGCCTTATTTATAATAGCCAGAAAATGGAAAGAACCCAGATGCCCTTCAACAGAGGAATGGATACAGAAAATGTGGTACATCTACACAATGGAATATTACTCAGCTATCAAAAACAACGAGTTTATGAAATTCGTAGGCAAATGGTTGGAACTGGAAAATATCATCCTGAGTGAGCTAACCCAATCACAGAAAGACATACATGGTATGCACTCATTGATAAGTGGCTATTAGCCCAAATGCTTGAATTACCCTAGATCCCTAGAACAAACGAAACTGAAGACGGATGATCAAAATGTGAATGCTTCACTCCTTCTTTAAATGAGGAAAAAGAATACCCTTGGCAGGGAAGGGAGAGGCAAAGATTAAAACAGAGACTTAAGGAACATCCATTCAGAGCCTGCCCCACATGTAGCCCATACATATACAGCCACCCAATTAGACAAGATGGATGAAGCAAAGAAGTGCAGACCGACAGGAGCCGGATGTAGATCGCTCCTGAGAGACACAGCCAGAATACAGCAAATACAGAGGCGAATGCCAGCAGCAAACCACTGAACTGAGAATAGGTCCTCTATTGAAGGAATCAGAGAAAGAACTGGAAGAGCTTGAAGGGGCTCGAGACCTTAAAAGTACAACAATGCCAAGCAACCAGAGCTTCCAGAGACTAAGCCACTACCTAAAGACTATACATGGACTGACCCTGGACTCTGACCTCATAGGTGGCAATGAATATCCTAGTAAGAGCACTAGTGGAAGGGGAAGCCCTGGGTCCTGCTAAGACTGAACCCCCAGTGAACTAGTCTATGGGGGGAGGGCGGCAATGGGGGGAGGGTTGGGAGGGGAACACCCATAAGGAAGGGGAGGGGGGAGGGGGATGTTTGCCCGGAAACCGGGAAATGGAATAACACTCGAAATGTATATAAGAAATACTCAAGTTAATTAAAAAAAAAACCTGAAAAAAAAAAGAAAACTCATTTGTTAATATATATATATTCATATATATACATACATATGTATATATTCATATTTATAATATATATTTAATATAATCAGTGTCACCTAGTTCATACACAAGTAGTTGGTCATAGTTTATTTTTCTTCTGTATGATTAAACTTCACATAACCTCCCCTACTCTTCTTCAAGTCCTCCCCTTTCTCCTCCCCCGTCCTGAGATCTCCTCTTCCTCCATTTTCCTTCAGATGAAATTCTACAGACCAACACAGTCTATTCTATCTTTATAAAAAGTATATTTGAGATGCTTGTACTTTTCCATAAATATTACCTCTCATTGGTTGAAATTAGTTAAGCTTTTCTTTGTCTTTTAAATAATGATGTAATTAAGGTAAGAGGGCTGAAGATATGGATAGTTGGGTACACCAATGAGCTCCAATTTAGAGTTCAATGCAGAGGCAATGAGCTGAGTTCCTAGCATCCACAGTGAATCATTCAAGTCTGACTATGACTTCATACCCATGTATTCACCTTCCTTTGCTGCATTCCTTGAGCTACAACACTCATGTGCACATTTCCACACAAGACATACAAACCTAACTAAAAAAAAAATTAAGTCTGGAAACAATGGAGCACTGGATACAGTTGAGTATAAATTAAACACATTGTACATATTACCAAACAATAAATAAACAAATACTAACTTTACAAATGTTAATGTTTGATAAATAGTATTTTAATCATATCTTTCACAATGTCATAAAACCATGTGCTCTCACTATAAATATGCAATGATTACTTTTATTTGTATAGACTCTAAATAATATCTTCCTAATTGTTTTAATAATATTCTTCGGAGACGTATTTGTTACAATATCCAAAATGAAAATTCCAAAAAAATTTCAATCATGTGTATGAAGTAAATTTCTTCTGTGTATCATATATGACCACTACAGCAAGATGAAACGATTCACATTTGTAGGGTCTAGTATAAGAAAATGCCCAAATAATTTTCAGCTATTTCACCAGCAAAACCAATAAAATGTCAGCACTCTTGCTTTGCATACAGAGAAACCTTGCTCTTCTCAGTGTCTAATTTAGTGCCTCAAAGGATCATGAGTGACTCAATTCACTTTCTCATATTTAAAAATTATTTATCTGTTACTTGCTGCAGAGGGACTATGTCTCATGTAAGAAAATAATTACGGCTGGAGGAACGGTCTTTGCACAATTACAGAGCCTTCCTTATTCCTCCACATTGTTCCATAACAGTCATAGAATGAAGTTAAATAAAATTAGGGCTGCAGTTATTTATTCTTATCTTTTTGGATTTTTTTTAAAACCTGGGTAACAAAGAAGATTAAACATAATCAGTTCCAGCGGGAAACACTTCTACAGTATGTCAAGGACAATAAGTTCAAAAATTGACTTTACCTGCTACTCATGTGGTATATGAAAAGAATCAGGCAAAGGGGAATTTAATTAGTGTCTCATAGTAGGAATAAATAGCACAAAAGATTGACTGCTGATTGCATTGAAAATGAGTTGCATGCATAGTTGTCAACAACTGAGCAGAAGTGGTCTGCGAGTAAGTACTCTGTCACAGAAATTTTGATTTTATTACATAATCTCATGTGGAGACTACCTTGCATATAATTTCAGGCATAAAGAGGAAAGTGTAACTTTATTATAGTTATAAATATGCATACTTGTCACATGAAGTATTACAATGACAGACATTGATAGTAATAGAAATGGTTGCTGAAAGTCAACCATTCAAGGAATTAAGTAGAAGAAATTACACCACACCCTCCAAAAAAATAAGTGTCTTTTTTTTAGATCTTTCCTTTGAAAACTACCAAACCCAGACTTAACGAGGCTTAAAACACAGAAGAGTAAATGTGAAAAGTTCTATTGAAACAAATAAAATGTGTATTTTCAGGAGATAAGTTAACCTAGAGACAGATTCATTCTACATGCTATGGTAGAAGGATGGATTTAGGAAAGTGTTTCAGATGAAAATCCCAATGATGTGTCATATGTAGTACATCATTAGATTTACAATAGACATATTAAGCAAAAATAATGAAAAGAGATATAAAACATACCAACGAACATTAGTTTAAAAATGTCTTTTGAACTTCATTTATAAGGCAGGATTTTTCTTTTACATATTTTTGTGAATTTTCTAAAATTTATTTAATCATATTTTTTTTCTATATCCATCCCTATAGCCATTCCCAGCTAATTTCATTTTGTCCTGTCTAATACAAACAAACACTATAACCAACAGCACCAACAATAAAACAAGCACACACACACACACACACACACACACACACACACACACACACACTGTAGCCCCATTAGTATTGGCCAATTACTTCTGATAATGTGGAATTTCCTGGAGTGTGGTTGATAAACCCATTGTCACTCAATTGAAGAGAACTGATTTTTCTTTTCTTGTCACACATCCATTTTGCATGACTTATGAAACTTTGTCCTATGCTGTGTTTATGTGTGAGTTTATACTGACCTTATGTGTGTTTTCGAGTCTTTGTGTGTTTGTATGCGTACCTTTCTGCTTTGTTGTGACTGGGATAATCAGTTTTTATGAACTTGGCTTGCACCTCCTGCTCGCTCAGTGGTTCAAACTTCTTGTCTTCTAGATCCTAAATTTTTTAAAAAATTTTTATTAGATATATTTTTTTTAATTATATTTCAAAGGTCATTCCCCTTCCCAGTTTCCTGTCCATAAGCCCCCATTCCCTTCCCTCTCCCTGCCCCATTTTTGAGTGAAGTGTTGTCCTATAGACAGACATCCAATTTAGGGCTGAGGACATCAATGTCTTTCATTTTCTACACATTGTCCTATCGTGAATTTTGTGTTAATTTCTATCTATTTCAAGGAAAAGTTTATCAAATATGATTAAATATACTGATTTATGAATATATCACTATGCCATTAAAAGTCATTGAGCAATAACTTGTTTTTACCTTGAACCGTATCAAGTAACCTACTTAATCGCAGGATACTGACCTTATCAAAAGTGCCAGGAAAGGGTTCTATCTCATACAGGAAGCCTTAAATAAAAAAAAATTAAGAAGATTAAAATGTAGCTGATTATTCCTATATCACTTGGGCCACTACTGGATCAGTGGGCTTCTTTTGTAGGCAGATCATGATTGTAGTACATAGGGTACAAGTTGGTAAGACTGATGGTTCACAATGGAATAGAATTGAAGACCCAGAAATGAACCCACACACCTATGGTCACTTGATTTTTGACAAAGGAGCCAAAACCATCCAATGGAAAAAAGATAGCATGTTCAGCAAATGGTGCTGGTTCAACTGGAGGTCAACATGTAGAAGAATGCAGATTGATCCATGCTTATCACCCTGTACAAAGCTTAAGTCCAAGTGGATCAAGGACCTCCACATCAAACCAGACACACTCAAACTAATAGAAGAAAAACTAGGGAAGCATCTGGAACACATGGGCACTGGAAAAAATTTCCTGAACAAAACACCAATGGCTTATGCTCTAAGATCAAGAATCGACAAATGGGATCTCATAAAACTGCAAAGCTTCTGTAAGGCAAAGGACACTGTGGTTAGGACAAAACGGCAACCAACAGATTGGGAAAAGATCTTTACCAATCCTACAACAGATAGAGGCCTTATATCCAAAATATACAAAGAACTCAAGAAGTTAGACCGCAGGGAGACAAATAACCCTATTAAAAAATGGGGTTCAGAGCTAAACAAAGAATTCACAGCTGAGGAATGCTGAATGGCTGAGAAACACCTAAAGAAATGTTCAACATCTTTAGTCATAAGGGAAATGCAAATCAAAACAACCCTGAGATTTCACCTCACACCAGTGAGAATGGCTAAGATCAAAAACTCAGGTGACAGCAGATGCTGGCGAGGATGCGGAGAAAGAGGAACACTCCTCCATTGTTGGTGGGATTGCAAACTGGTACAACCATTCTGGAAATCAGTCTGGAGGTTCCTCAGAAAATTGGACATTGAACTGCCTGAGGATCCAGCTATACCTCTCTTGGGCATATACCCAAAAGATGCCCCAACATATAAAAAAGACACGTGCTCCACTATGTTCATCGCAGCCTTATTTATAATAGCCAGAAGCTGGAAAGAACCCAGATGCCCTTCAACAGAGGAATGGATACAGAAAATGTGGTACATCTACACAATGGAATATTACTCAGCTATCAAAAACAACGGCTTTATGAAATTCGTCGGCAAATGGTTGGAACTGGAAAATATCATCCTGAGTGAGCTAACCCAATCACAGAAAGACATACATGGTATGCACTCACTGATAAGTGGGTATTAGCCCAAATGCTTGAATTACCCTAGATGCCTAGAACAAACGAAACTCAAGACGGATGATTAAAATGTGAATTCTTCACTCCTTCTCTAAAAGGGGAACAAGAATTCCCTTGGCAGGGAAGAGAGAGGCAAAGATTAAAACAGAGACTGAAGGAACACCTATTCAGAGCCTGCCCCACATGTGACCCATACATATACAGCCACCCATATAGACAAGATGGATGAAGCAAAGAAGTGCACACCGACAGGAGCCGGAGTAGATCGCTCCTGAGAGACACAGCCAGAATACAGCAAATACAGAGGCGAATGCCAGCAGCAAACCACTGAACTGAGAATAGAACCCCCGTTGAAGGAATCAGAGAAAGAACTGAAAGAGCTTGAAGGGGCTCGAGACCCCATATGTACAACAATGCCAAGCAACCAGAGCTTCCAGGGACTAAGCCACTACCTAAAAACTATACATGGACTGACCCTGGACTCTGACCTCATAGGTAGCAATGAATATCCTAGTAAGAGCACCAGTGGAAGGGGAAGCCCTGGGTCCTGCTAAGACTGAACCCCCAGTGAACTAGACTGTTGGGGGGAGGGCGGCAATGGGGGGAGGGTTGGGAGGGGAGCACCCATAAGAAGGGGAGGGGGCAGGGGGATGTTTGCCCGGAAACCAAAGAATTATTATTAAGTATTAAATAAATTAAAAAAAAAGTAAAAAAAAAAGACTGATGGTTCAGTCTTTCCTGCTGCTAGTGTTTATAGCAACATATAGCACCAACAGTAGTCTAATCAATACAGGTGAAAGTTCCATCTAAACTCAAGCTATATTTCTCCATGTTTTTAACATAACTATATGGTTTAATCATCAGTAGAGTCTTACACTGAAGTTGTTGTTGTAACCAATAACATTGACAATATCCTGTGATAGGGTATGCACCAGGTACTTTCAAATTATATTTTTCTAACAATCCATACAACATCAGAACACTTGACAGCTGTAACACTGAGAGCAAGAAAATAGTTTATGGCCAAATAATGATTAATATGGTATCTCTGGCCAAAATGTTTGCATTATTTAATACCTGAATATTTAGGGATCTTACATAGATTTAATTTTTACAAAAGCAATTCTTGCAAGGTATACGAAAAGTGAACAGAGAGAAGAAGCTAAAGGCTACTATTAACAGCCTTCATATCAATGATATGAGCTTTGTTCATATAAGGAAACATGCATTAGCAGCCGTCATATGCAACTGAACATGATCCTCATGAACCCTTCGTCCAACTGTTTTGCAATAGTGTGCTGAATAGGTTTACATCACCTTGTCACAAGCTATAGTCATGAGGGGAGGCAACCTCTGTAGAGAAAGTGCCCCCGTACGACTGATCTGTATCATGTCCACAGAGCATTTTCTCAATTAAGGATTAATTTAGGGTCCATGTATTATTTCACTGGGCTGAGTGGTTTTGGATTCTATCCAAATGCATATTGAACAAGCCATGAGAATCAAGCCACAAATATGCAACACTCTTCTATGGCCTCTGAATCGGGTCTGCGTCCAGAGTCCTCCTAAATTTGAGCTGTGCCTTGACCATTTGACTATGACCGTTGACTCCCATGTTCTTTTCTTCATGGCATTTCATCAGAGTAATAATAACCTTAATTAAGACAAAAGTTCACAGAATTAAAGAGTTGAACTAAACAGTATAAACAGATACCAAAGAATAAGTGATATTCACTTGTTTTCATGGTCTCAATATGTAGCTGAGGCTGGTTTTGAACACAAAGAACCTCACCTATTTCAGCATCCTAAAAGCCTGAGTTATATTTGTGAGACACCATATCTAACTTCAAAATAACTTCTTTACTAAGTCAGATTTAGTTTCTTCAACAGTTTCAAAGGAAAGAGTAAAATTTGCTCTAACACTATTTTGTCCAATTTACGATAGACTTTATCGTCAAATAGGAGACCAGTGATTGTGCTTTATCTGGCATTTTATTCAAACAACCTTCAAGTTCTAGGGGAAATTTTAAATATGAAAAAAAACACAAAAGAAATGCATAATACAAGTTAGCATTTGACATGTAATGTAGCTTGGCTGTTTTGAAGGAATGTGTCCAGATTTTGAAGGGCACATTCAAATTCCAAAGAAAGGAAAAGGAAGGAAAAGAGACGATCAAGCAGTGGAGGACACAGGAGGGCAAAGAGATATCAGCGGAGTACCTGCTTTTTGTTCAGAATGACAGATCAACATAAAGTAGTGCTGTAGGTTGTAAATTCCTAAACTTAAAAAAAAAGCAAAACAAAACATCTTATATAACTTTTTTGCACAACGACACTAATAGTAGGCAGGTAAAATGGAAGTGCTTATAAAACACTACTTAAGTACCATATGCAATGTTTTATCATAAAAATAAACCAAAATAAGCAGTAAAGAAAGAGAGCAAGACAAAAGCATTGAATGTCATTTCTTTTCAGGTGTTTAGAGTTAGGATCCCCACATTGACAGTTGTTTCATTAGACTTCCTTGTCCTTTAGGTAGTTATCTCTACTTCAGTTAAGACACATGGTGTCCTTTGATTTTCCCAGTCAGGAATCATGAGGTATGTTTTATTTTCTCAGAAGCTGATACCCTTAAATCTCTGTCAGTGTGGCTATGGGTCTAACAGATACATAATTTACCCACTTCTCACGTTAGAGTCACACCATCTGCATCTAAACTTCTAGTGTCGTTTTTGTGCCTCAGTGTCATTTATTAACGGAGAATTCATAGTCATGTGTCTTAAAGTGTAGAATTATTGTTGGACACACTTTTTCAAAGTGCTCTGTGTCTTGTTTTCTAACTTGAAACACACATAAAAAAATCTGTGAAACAAATTCCAAGAACCAATGATTGTCCTCTTTTATCTATCTTCTCATCTGTCTTTCTCACTCACAAAAGAACTTAGTTTATTTTGGTTGTGAGCCCAGTCTTTAAAGACTGTGTAGGTGAGTGGGTGGAGGAGTACCCTCATAGAGGCAAAGGGGAAGTTGGAGAGGGAAGATGGGATGGGGAGTTTGTGAAGGGGGAACCAGGAAAGGGGAATATCATTTGAAATGTAAACAAACATGATTAATAAAAATAAAGAAGAAAGGAAGGAAGGAAGGAAGGAAGAAAGAAAGAAAGAAAGGAAGAAAGAAAAAGAAAGAATGAACTTAGTTCTGATTTTTTTTTAAATAATCCCATAATCCCAGCAACGTTTCTGTCTCTGGTCTTCTGTTCCACAAGTTCCGTGGTCTGCAGTGATTTATTCTGAGGGATGTGCATAGCTTGCATCTCCACTTCCTTGACATTTCCATAAATGGACACTTTTCAGGAATGTCTGCCTCAATTCCTGCAGTCATCTGCTTATATTGCAAATGTCGTTGTTGTTTCAGATAAAAGTAGAAATTTTAATTTTGCCACATACCATATGAATTGTCTTTTAATGGTGTGATTTTTGTACTTCCCTCATTTGGGATATCATATTTATGAAGAAATTAACTATTTTATATATTTGAAATGCTCACCATCTTCATGCCAGGGTCTCAAATATTACCTATTTTACAATTCAGTGTCAGTAAACATTGTTTAATTATGGCAATTCACTATTTTATTTATCTAATAATTATTGTTAAGCTCTCTCCTGAAAACTATAGTGTTGAATTCATAAAAGGAAGAACTTTTTTGCAGGAGAAAGTATTTGTGAATAATTAATTGTCAATATGGACTCTACACATGGAAATGAATGAGAGAAAGCCTTCAAACTGCTTTGAGTAAGAGACTAAAGCAGTTCAAGTGAAAACTGTAAAATCGCACATTACTAAAAATACTATAAATATCGAAATTCGGTTTTGAAGTAATAAGTCACTATTTCCCATTTTAAAATTACCAAAACTACACCAAACTGTTTTTGCTAGTTATATTTATCACCTAAAGGACAAATTAATGCAGTCTTATAGTGAAATGGGTAAAAGTTTACTTTTTAGTACCATTAAAAATAATTGTGAACATTCTTTCTACCAACTTATTAAACATCTTTGTATAAGACACTGCAAAAGACGCCTTACACTCCCAATTAATCATAATAAATATTAAGGGAGGGCTCTATCATTATTTAATTTTATAAAAGTTGTAGTTCATGAGAAGCAAGGGATGCTTAAAGAATATAAAATAATTGAAATATAGCCAAACAAGTTCTCAGATATATTTAGGTACACACACTAATCACTAAAGGCTATACCAATGAATAAATGAAAATACACTACAAATTTGCATGGGAGGACAATAGGAGTATGTTAAGATTTGACATTTGTTTTAAAGGTTACGTGTGTTTGTGTGTACACGCCTATGTGTGAAGAAATGGTGCAAGTATTATTTTAAAATAAATTTATAAAATACAATATATAGTATATAAATATATTTACATTGTATACACACACACACACACACACATATATTTAGTTTTGGAAATTTTCCTAATGAAGATATTATTAACATTTTCCATTTCTTCTCCTTACAAGTCTTTCCATAACAAACATTTGTGTGTTTTCATACTCATGGGATCTATTTCTTTAGTATCTTCACACACGCACACACACACACACACACACACACAAACCACATTAACACAACCTGCTGAACCCATTTAGCATTTTTATGGCTGACATTTGGTGTTACACAATCAATTAGGGGACACGTCTTTGGGGACCTGTTCTGCAGAAAATTACAGTTGTCAGTACTTTTTAGTCACAAGTAGTTGAACTTCCCCCACTAAGCCCTCCTAACGCCTGAACAACCTTACCAGTTTTAGCAATTTTAATTAAGTTATTAAAAATCAAATTTTAAATTTCATCCTTACATGACTAGAATTTCTCTTTACTTTAAAGGCCATGGGTAAGAAGACTATGGAAAGGCGCATGCATCAACTGCTAACTCTTTGAAAAAGTAATTTCTCATGGTTTTTTTTTTTTATTAACTTGAGTATTTCTTATATACATTTCAAGTGTTATTCCCTTTCCCGGTTTCCGGGCAAACATCCCCCTCCCCCCTCCCCTTCCTTATGGGTGTTCCCCTCCCAACCCTCCCCCCATTGCCGCCCTCCCCCCATAGTCTAGTTCACTGAAGGGGGTTCAGTCTTAGCAGGACCCAGGGCTTCCCCTTCCACTGGTGCTCTTACTAGGATATTCATTGCTACCTATGAGGTCAGAGTCCAGGGTCAGTCCATGTATAGTTTTTAGGTAGTGGCTTAGTCCCTGGAAGCTCTGGTTGCTTGGCATTGTTGTACATATGGGGTCTCGAGCCCCTTCAAGCTCTTTCAGTTCTTTCTCTGATTCCTTCAACGGGGATCCTATTCTCAGTTCAGTGGTTTGCTGCTGGCATTCGCCTCTGTATTTGCTGTATTCTGGCTGTGTCTCTCAGGAGCAATCTACATCCGGCTCCTGTCGGTCTGCACTTCTTTGCTTCATCCATCTTGTCTAATTGGGTGGCTCTATATGTATGGGCCACATGTGGGGCAGGCTCTGAATGGGTGTTCCTTCAGTCTCTGTTTTAATCTTTGCCTCTCCCTTCCCTGCCAAGGGTATTCTTTTTCCTCATTTAAAGAAGGAGTGAAGCATTCACCTTTTGATCATCCGTCTTGAGTTTCGTTTGTTCTAGGGATCTAGGGTAATTCAAGCATTTGGGCTAATAGCCACTTATCAATGAGTGCATACCATGTATCTCTTTCTGTGATTGGGTTAGCTCAGTTGCCTTCCTCTATACAAAAGAGAAACAAGCCGAGAAAGAAATTAGGGAAACGACAGCCTTCATAATAGACCCAAATAATATAAAGTACCTCGGTGTGACTTTAACCAAGCAAGTAAAAGATCTGTACAATAAGAACTTCAAGACACTGAGGAAAGAAATTGAAGAAGACCTCAGAAGATGGAAAGATCTCCCATGCTCATGGATTGGCAGGATTAATATAGTAAAAATGGCCATTTTACCAAAAGCAATCTACAGATTCAATGCAATCCCCATCAAAATACCAATCCAATTCTTCAAAGAGTTAGACAGAACAATTTGCAAATTCATCTGGAATAACAAAAAACCCAGGATAGCTAAAGCTATCCTCAACAATAAAAGGACTTCAGGGGGAATCACTATCCCTGAACTCAAGCAGTATTACAGAGCAATAGTGATAAAAACTGCATGGTATTGGTACAGAGACAGACAGATAGACCAATGGAATAGAATTGAAGACCCAGAAATGAACCCACACACCTATGGTCACTTGATTTTTGACAAAGGAGCCAAAACCATCCAATGGAAAAAAGATAGCATTTTCAGCAAATGGTGCTGGTTCAACTGGAGGGCAACATGTAGAAGAATGCAGATCGATCCATGCTTATCACCCTGTACAAAGCTTAAGTCCAAGTGGATCAAGGACCTCCACATCAAACCAGACACACTCAAACTAATAGAAGAAAAACTAGGGAAGCATCTGGAACACATAGGCACTGGAAAAAATTTCCTGAACAAAACACCAATGGCTTATGCTCTAAGATCAAGAATCGACAAATGGGATCTCATAAAACTGCAAAGCTTCTGTAAGGCAAAGGACACTGTGGTTAGGACAAAACGGCAACCAACAGATTGGGAAAAGATCTTTACCAATCCTACAACAGATAGAGGCCTTATATCCAAAATATACAAAGAACTCAAGAAGTTAGACCGCAGGGAAACAAATAACCCTATTAAAAAATGGGGTTCAGAGCTAAACAAAGAATTCACAGCTGAGGAATGCCGAATGGCTGAGAAACACCTAAAGAAATGTTCAACATCTTTAGTCATAAGGGAAATGCAAATCAAAACAACCCTGAGATTTCACCTCACACCAGTGCGATTGGCTAAGATCAAAAACTCAGGTGACAGCAGATGCTGGCGAGGATGTGGAGAAAGAGGAACACTCCTCCATTGTTGGTGGGATTGCAGACTGGTAAGACCATTCTGGAAATCAGTCTGGAGGTTCCTCAGAAAATTGGACATTGAACTGCCTGAGGATCCAGCTATACCTCTCTTGGGCATATACCCAAAAGATGCCTCAACATATAAAAGAGACACGTGCTCCACTATGTTCATCGCAGCCTTATTTATAATAGCCAGAAAATGGAAAGAACCCAGATGCCCTTCAACAGAGGAATGGATACAGAAAATGTGGTACATCTACACAATGGAATATTACTCAGCTATCAAAAACAACGAGTTTATGAAATTCGTAGGCAAATGGTTGGAACTGGAAAATATCATCCTCATGTTTTAATTGTCCATTTTGCGCTTACAAAATGAAACCTTAAAAAGAGTTCAATGCACAAGAGGCTTTGGAAATCATAAAGATAAACACAATGTTAATTCCTTAAATCCAGGAATAAAGAATAGATATGTTTTAAATAGTAAAATTACAGGTGACATTCTCACAACCTGACAAATTGCAGGAATAAGTATTAACAATACACCGTAATGTTAAGACTAGACATACAGGACTGAAATTGAAGAAGTTGTATTTATTTTGAATTTTGAAAACTTTTCATTCTAAGGTCAGTCAAACCATGGGGAAGTTTTACTAATTAAACAGATATGGAAAAGTCACTAAGCATCTTTACATAAAGTTTCGCCATATTAATGGGAATGGTAAGGAAACTCACTTGTGGAGTAGACCTTACGTCCAATCATCACATTTGCTTTCAGTCATATCAACCTGAATTCTAAATAGGCTACCAGTTTCCAGGTAATGGTCATTTTCAATGGCAGCCATTAATCTACCTGACCCATCAGAGTCTGTTAGAGACAGTGTCAAATGTGTATTCAAAAGATGATTTGAAAGTAGCAGAAGACTTAAAAAAATCAATAAAAGCTTTGAACAACAGGCAAGACAAAGTAACATTTAAAGTGAATTGTTTAACAACGGTCATCAAAATTTTAAAGATCTGGTAGAAGGTAGCAGGCTATACGTGGTTGAGACAGAAACTACAACAGAAAACGCACTTTTTATCTGCAAAGTCATTGGTTCATACACAATAAAACTTTAAATTTCTGTTTTACTCATGCAAGAAATCAACCAAATTGCCATTAAAATATTTATGGTTTTGTAGATAAAGACAAACATTTTGAAACCAAAGTAATTGAGTAGTTTAATGGTGTAAATGAGGAGTAAGAAGCACGACAAATTTTTATATGGGTCAAACATAAAATTTTCTAAAATTAAAAAGTGCTTTCATAAAATTTTCATGTTTCTTAGAAAGAGAAAAAATAGTTATTTCAACTATTTATATAGATGTACAATTAATAAAAAGCATAAAATTAAGCTCCTTTATGCCTTAGATTAAAAGATGCTTACTCTTTTCAACCAAATTATTTTTCTTATCTTTACAGATAATAAGATTTTTCCCAAATTTATAAGGGATTACATTCATGTTTGGAAAGTAAATGAGGACAGTGAAAATTAATGTTTTTATATACTATATTATTAGTTCAGTCATAACTCATTTGGATTATTTTTTTCAGAAATTATCCCAGGCATACAAAGCTAAGAGATACAAGCATCAGAGAGCATTCAAGCATGACCCATCATTCAAAATGATTCATATCAAAATTTAGTTCAATTTTGAATAATCCACTATATTTTTCATTGACATTTTTAATTTCTCCCATGTAAGAAATATGATGACCTTAAAACTACATTTCAGTTTTCATTAGCTCCTCATATCCTTTGGGCACATAAAGTGTGCCTGACAACTACACAATTAATATTGATTTTTATATAGAACAGTTAGAAAACAAACCTACTAGTAATAACTACCTGGCTAGGCACTGTTCTAAATGTTTTCTGAGAAATGTGCTTGACATAGGTCTATGAGTGTACAGAGACTGCAACTGTACTCAGAGATATTTGGGATGTGCCTAGTGCAAATATAATTTCTCTTCTTGGATGGAAAGACTAGTAAGATTTCTCTCATCATCCCTGTAGCATACCCGTCACAGAAGAAATGGCATTTCAGAAAACTGACTTATAAATATATTCTTCCACTCCTGTATTTTCCTAAGGGGTTCATTCAGCAACACTTATTTTAACATGTATTTCATTATATACGAATAGTAGTATATGTTATTAGTCATATTGTATGAACTTTTGGAATCTAAAGATTGCATAATCAGAAACAGGGCTTGTTTGATATTCTTTTGTATAAAATATATTTTAAGTGTTTTATACTGCTGCAAAATATAGAATTCAGCCATGTTTACTCAAAGAGTGCAGGTGAACAATGTCCTTTGATTGGTAGAGTGCTGTTCCTTACAAAACCTCTCCTGGTCTGAAATGCGGCTGCTTCACCTGGCTGCACACCTTTGCTGTTCTGATTGCTCCACACTGGGTTGGTCTTTCCCCTGGGGTTATTCCCTGGTAGTTTGCAGCCGTGCTTCATTACTTGAAATTGTTCTTTAATATGTCTGCGGCATGTTCCTTTAGCCTGCCCTATTTGAAATTTTCCCACATCAGCTCAACATTCAACAGCTGGCCAGGTATCCTGCCATCCATTTTTACACTTGTGTAGTCCAGTGGAGCTGCACTGGAGCAAGCAAGCTTCACTGCTGTTGGCTTGGCTCCCTTCCAGGATCATGTGCTGGTGAATAAAATCAATGTTAAGCATATTACTAATATTCAGCAATTTAAAAATTAAAGGCACATCAGTAAACATCTATATGTCTCACATGTATTAATATTTTTCTCATTAATTTAATCAAATATCAAGCCAACTACATGCTTCAATTGGCATGATTAAAATAGAACAATAATACATGAATATTCTTAAGGAAAATGAAATTATCTGAAAATTACCGACTGTCGTGTAGGATATTTATTAGACAATCATTTAGAATATTCTAATGAGCAATTGTGTAAAGTACAAACTATAAAAACAATAAATTAGAAAAAGTATTAGCATATTGCAAAACACAATTTAGCCATAAGTATTTTCCTACTAATCCTTTAAAATATAAAAATATACATAGACTGTAAGTTTGTTTTTTGGAAAGCCATTACAAAGATACATGACTCTAACGAGAATAGGTATCTATTCATATGTTTATGATTATGATTCATGTGCTAAGATTCAAACAATAAATATGATTTGTTTTCACTTTTCATGCTACCTAAAGCATAGATGATCCCGTTGATGAATTACTACTCATTTTCAACATCCTTCTACAAAAAATCCTTGTGAATTATAATTAACATGAAATAGCCAACCAATAAAAGTAAGATCATGTGCATCCCCCATGTATATTAAATAGATGATGAAGCAAGTTTATTTATTTTCTAAAGTGACAGGATGAGATAATGAAAGAATAGGATTATGATAGGAAGGATCATTGTTGCAACAAGAACTACTGGAAGAAAGACTGTCATGCAGTAAAAATCATCAAAAAGGAAAAACTGTGAGAATGACAAACACATCTTATTTATGTGCAATAGATCATAAGTTAGATAACATCTTTGCAAAAGTTAATCCTCCTGTATGATTGGCATTCTATATTTAATCTGAATTTGTGTCTATTTTGATGCCATTCCTCTTGTTATATGGTAAGTCTTTTCATTGATAATTTAATTATTTTTGTTTGTAATTGTTATGTAGAGAGCATTAGAATCCAGTTTTACAAGTCCTTAACATGTGACCTATGTACCAAATTACTGTGAATTATGGATGAGTACGAAGTGCAACATTTAATATTTTCCAAATATTATGAAGAAGGCAGAGGAAACACATAGCTTTGTTATACAAGATATATCAAACCTTGCATTATTCATAGAAGAACACATTAACATTTCAAATTAAATTTACCTCAGGTTATTATGTGGTTAAAGTTATGCAGTCAATTTAAATTTTTCCAGAAATTGAATTTCTTATTAAAGAAAGAACATTGTTAAAAAATGGTTTCTATATATACTTCTTTTTAGATTTAAAATTATAAAATGGCTTCCTTTTTCTCCTTCCACACCCTTTCAAGAATGCTTCCTTGTATTGTTTCAAATTCATGGCGTCCTTATTTTAAATTTTTGTTACCTATGTTTATGTATAAACATAAATACAACTTACCAGGTCTTTATAATGTCAGCCACATGTATATTTTCATAACACTTAGATAATCTGTGCTTGCGATCGTTCCCTGGAGAAGACTACTTCACCAACTCTCATGACAACTCAGCTGCCTGTAGTTCAGAATTTCTTTCTTTATGTCCAAGTGCTGCTTAAGATATCCACAAAAAATGTACTCCGCATGGTAGAGTACTACTGAGTTATTCCAAAAACTTTAGTACTATCAGAAATTCAGAGACATAATTTTGCTTTAAAAATAAATACATAATTCTCTCTCTCTCTCTCTCTCTCTCCCTCCCTCCCTCCCTCCCTCCCTCTTACTCCCTCTCTCTCATATCCCCACCAAGGTTTTCCTTTCCTCCTTTTCATGCAATGTCTCCCCTAAGTTCCTTCTGCCTATCTCTCACCAACCTCTCATTTATCTTTAGAAAATTCCAGGGTTCCCGTGTATGTCAATCAATTAGCATTTATACTAGCCATCTCCCCTCCTCTTGTGGCTGGATGAGGAAATTCAGTAGGAGCAAAGGGGTCCCCAGAACATTTAAAAAAGTCAGAGATAGCCCTTGATCGCACTATTAGGAGTACCAAAAAAAGAACAGTGTAAACAACTGTAACATTTGTGCAGAGGGCCTACATCATTCCTATGCAGGCTCTCTGGTTCAGTCTTTGTGAGCTCCTATGAGATCATGTTGGTTGATTCTGTAGGTTGTCTTTTAGTGTCTTTTCACGCCCCCCCCCCTTACAATCCTTCCTTGCCTCTTCAGCAGGATTCCCTAGCTCTACCTAATGATTGGCTATGTGTTTCTGCTTCAGTTTCTTTCAGTGTCTGGGTAATACTCCTCTGATGACAGTATAGCAGAGTACCATTAGGAACAAACTTCTATCCTAGGTCTATGGGCTATTGAGCATCTGGGTCCTGGCCCTCCAGTAAGTGCCAGGTGTGGGTTCCCTCTCATGGCATGGGGCTCAAGTCATTGGTTGGACACTTCCACAATTTCTGTGCCACTTTTACCCTAGCACATCTTGTAGGGATAACAAATTGTAGTTCAGTGGTTTTGTGACTGGATTGGTGTCAGTCCCTCAAGGAGAACTCTTGTCTGATATCAGGAGAAGGCTAGTTTAAGCTCTGTATCCTCATAGATCCCCTTGCACATTCCTGGGTATCTTCTAGCTCATCCCAGTTTTGTGCCCCCATTCCATGTGTCCCAGTACTCTTTCTCTTCAACCCCACCCACCATTACTGATGCCTTATAACTTATCTTAGATAATCCCCTGGGACATATTGTCATATTAGGAGAGGACAACAGTTTACAGCATGAATTTCATAACAACGTGAATGAATGTTTGCCAAAGAAAATATTTTCTGTGAAATAGACATTATGCTGCTTCACTTGACTAGAAATCTTTACTTGATTTCATAAGTCGATACCTGTACTATATCTGAAATATTGTTGCTAAGTTCCATGGCTTCAATTAACCATATAGGAAGGCTTTGCACTGTATTAACCTTGCATAATTAATGTCAAAAATCTTAGTAAGATTGAAAATCTTCAATATTTAAAGATTGTTCTTATCTACAAAAGACATAATATTGAGACTTATTACTTACTTTGAGTTTAAACAATTAAGAATATGAGAACCTTTGAATCATTAGTTTACAGATAAAGATAAGACCATTTTAATGTAGTAGTCATCTTTGTCTACTTGGACAAAGAATCCAGCCTCTTCTGACCTTGTGATATTAGATTCAAAAGGAAATACATGAAAAGGTCAAAGAGCCTTGTTTGTGTGGTGTAAAGTCACATTTACCATGTGATTGCCTTGCCAGGTGTCAATCAACTTAGCTTCGTTCATACCTATAGAGACGGAACCAGGATGACACATTTTATTTCCCTCTCATTTTGATTCTTTAAAAATGAAAATTTTTAAACTTTGTAGGAATGAATCACATCTGTGTAATTCAATTGGTTAGATATTTATTAGAAGCAACTCACTCCCTTAGGCAGGTCCAGGCAATTACAAATATGACTTGATGCTTGGCTCATTCCAAAACTGCTCAGAGCAAAGAAAAGGCAAGGGCAAAATTTCATTTTGTATTTTTACTAGTATAGTTTCCTTCACTGGAATCAGAGAAAGTACATGGTACAGGATCCTAGTGCTATATACTGTAACACTTTTTTTAAATAATAAATTTTGAAAGTTTTAAGAACAGTGATTACATCATCCCAAAAGCAGGTTTTTGCACGAATTACAGAGAGATTCAAAATACTATGATTATTGTATGTTGAGTTTTTCTCTCTCTCAGAATCCACTTGGAAAACCTAAGCTTGAAGCCAATGACATTTAGAAAAGAATTAGATCACATGGGTTCGCATGAACAGGATGTTTGTCTTTATAAAACAGTCTTCAGACAGTAAGAGTATGAGAATATGAGAAGTCAGTATTCTGTAACCTGAAACATACCTTCATCAGAATATGATCATGGCTTACTGACCTCCTTATCTAAGACTGAGGCCTTTCAGAGCCAGAGCTGTGAAAAATGTACTTCTGTGGATTATAAGATACCTATGTCTCTCTATGCCTTTCCTTCTCTTTTTTAGTAGATATTTTATGTACTTACATTTCAAATGTTACCCCCTTTCCCAGTTTCCTCTGCAGAACCTCCCTTTCCCATCCTCCCTGCTCTTCTTCTATGAAGGAGCTCCTGCTCTCACCTACCCACTCAAACTACATCAAACTGGCATTCTCCTACATGGGGACATTGGGCCTTCACAAGACCAGAGGCTTCTCCTTCTATTGATGCCAGACAATGCCATACTCTGCTACATATGTGGTTGGAGCCAAGGATCCCTCTGTGTATACTCTTCGGTTGGTGGTTTAGTCCTTGGGAGATCTGGGGAGGGGGTCTAGTTGGTTGATATTGTTGCTCTTCCTATGGGGTTGCAAACTTCTTCATCTCTTTAGTCATTTCTCTAACTACTCCATTTGCAACCCTGTGCTCAGTCTGATGGTTGGCTGTGAACTTACACCTCTGTTTTGTCAAGCTCTGACAGAGCCTCTCAGGAGACAGCTATAACAGTCTCCTGTCAGCAAGCACATCTGAGATCTGCAATAGTGTCTGTGTTTGATGTTTATATATGAGATGGGTCACCAGTGAAGTCTCTGGATGACCTTGCCTTCAATCTCTGTCCCCTGTATTACCTTTAGACAGGAGTCCTTCTGGGGTAACAATTTGGAGATAAACAGGTTGAGACCTGTCCCTCAACCTGTGGTCTTGCCTAACCTCTGGATATGGTCTCTACAGGTTCTCCCTCCCCTTACACGGGCACTTCAGCTAAGCTCATCCTTGTTGTGTCCTGGGAGCCTCTTGCTTTCCTGGCACCTGGGACTTGCTAGTTGGTACCCCCATGTAGTGTCTGTCATTGTCACTGAGTTGTTTATTTTTGTATGCAGCAAACAGTAGGGTCCTATTTAAGTATCCAGTCTGTAGTCTATGTCTTTTTATTGGGGAATTGAGTCAATTGATGTAAAGAGATATTAAGGGAACATGATTGTTGTCTTTTGCTCTTTGGTTTTTAGAAGTGATTTTTGTTTGTGTGACTCACTTCTTTTGGGTTTATTGAAAGAGGATTAATTTCCTAGGGTGTAGTTTCCCTCCTTTTTCTGGAATTTTCTGTCTATTATCTTTTGAAGGTCTGCATTTCTGAAAAGATATTGTGTAAATTTTGTTTTGTCATGTTATATCTTGGTTTATCCATTTAAGTTAATTGAGAGTTTTGCTGGATATAGTAGCCTGTGCTGGTATTTATGTTCCCTTAGGGTCTGTATGACATATGCCCAGAATCTCATGGTTTTTATAGTTGTGAAGTCTGATATAATTCTGATAACTCTGCCTTTATATGTTACTTGACTTTTGCCCCTTATTGCTTTTAATATTCTCTGTTTTGTGCATTTGGTGTTTTGAATATTATGTAATGGGAGGAATTTATATTCTTGTCCAATCTACTTGGAGTTCTGTAGGCTTCTTATATGTTCATGGGCATCTCTTTAGGTTAGGGAAGTTTTCTTCTATAATTGTGTTAAAGGTAGTTACTGGCCCTTTAAATCGGGAATCTTCTTTCTCTTCACTACCTATTATCGTTAGGTTAGGTCTTCTCCTTGTGTCCTGGAATTCCTGAACATCTTGGATTTGGAGCTTATTGAATTTTGTATTTTTTTGAATATTGTGTATAGAATCTTCTGCCCCTGAGATTCTCACTTCAGTCTCTTGTATTCTATTGGTGAGGCTTGCATCTATGACCCCTGATCTCTTTCCTAGGTTTCCTATCACCAGGGTTGTCTCTCTTTGTGATTTTTTTAAAAATGTTTATCTATCTCCAATTTTAGATCCTAGATGGTTTTGTTCAATTCCTTCAGCTGTTTGGTTGTGTTTTCCTGTAATTATTTAAGGGAGTTTTGTGTCTCCTCTTCTTGTTTACCTGTACTCTCCTGTATTTCTTTAAGAGACTTATTTATGTCCTTCTTGCTGTCCTCTATCATCATCATGAGATGTGATTTTAAATCTAAATCTTGTTTTTCCGGTGTGTGGGTTTCCAGAACTTGCTGTGGTGGGAGTACTGGGTTCTGATGATGCCAATTTGTCTTGGTGTCTGTTGCTTAGGTTTTGCCCTTACCTCTCACCATCTTATTATCTCTAATGTTAGTTGGTCTTGATGTCTCTGACTAGCGGTTGACCCTCCTGTGGGTCTGTGAGCCTGTGATCTTAGAAGTGAGAGCACTCTTGGGAAACCAGCTCCCTCTGAGCAGGCTTTGGGTCTGGAACGCTGTGGACAGCCTTAATTCTGGATGCTGACAGAGTTCAGATTACCCTGTCCCAGGCTGCTTGGTTGTTCCTGTGCCCTGTGCACTCTTGCAGGTTCCCTCTTTGGACAGTAATAGTTGGGTCTCACTGTGGGCTTAGGAATGAAAGCAATCCTGAGAGACCAGCTCTCTCCAGGCAGGTTTTGGGTGACTGTGGGACAGCCTTAGCTCTAGGGACAGATTGAGACCAGAAATCTCTCCTCTATTACTTTATGTGAGTTATTTATACCCCTCTTAAAGTCCTCTGTCATCATCATGAGGTGTGATTTCCTGTGTGTTAGGTTATCCAGGAATTTCTGTGGTGGGAGAACTGTGTTCTGATGATCCTAAGTAGCCTTGGTTTCTGTTGCTTACCTATTACCACATGGTTATCTCTGTTATTAGTTGGTCTTGCTGTTTCTGACTGGAGCTTGTTCTTCCTGGGGGCCTGTGAGCCTGTGACCTTAGGTGTGTCACGACTTCTGGGAGACAAGCTCTCTCAGGGTCAGCCTCCAGTCAGAGACATCAAGACTAACTAACATCAGAGATAATCAAATGGCGAGAGGCAAGGCAAAAGAAGGGCTGTGGGACAACCTTAACTCTGGGGTACAGATGGAGACCAGAAAGATCCTGTCCCAGGCTGCTCCATATTTTTTGTCCTCGGTGGACTCCTGGTGTGTCTCTCTCTGGACAGTTGTTGGAGAGAACTCTCTCTCAGGGTAGGATTTGCATATGGACTACCAGAGCTCCAGAGTGCAGATGAGGACCAGAAACCTCTCTCTGCCTCTGTTTGTCTTTCTTTCTGTCTGTCTGTCTCTGATAGCCACCAAGGAAGAATCAGCATATTGCTGATATTTTAAATGAATCACAGAAACATTTTATGAAAGCATATTTCTGAAAATATATCTTTATTCTTCAAATGGGGATAATGATAGAACATTAAACATTTGTTAATAAATGTCAATCCCATCAAGTAGAAAAGAAATAAATAGGAGATAGAGAACAGAGTGGATGAGTTTAAATAGATAAAAACCATGAATTATAAAGTATTCCCTAGATAAAAGAAATTATCCACACAAGTCATTTGTGTATATTTTGATGGCCTGAAGCATTTTTTAAGGAATGAGTAATAATTAACTTCAGTTAAATTCTCTCTGCCTCTGCTGTTACTATTATTACCATCCTTTCAGGTACTCACTATGGCAGACTTTCACTATCATATGCTTGTTATGCTATTCTGTAGCCCTATCTCTGGGCTCTACAAATTATATACCAAATTCTGCATAATTTTTCTGTATGTTAGGAGACTCATTCACCCACTTAGAAGCATAGGTAAAGATGTTAATGCTTACTATCTGTAGCCATATATATATATATATATATTTCTTTGATGCTACTGATTCATGGAATTATAAACTATCTTTGTCTGCTACTCTGATGATGTGATAAACATAGCTAAAAAACCAACCAAACGAACAAACAAAAACTTAGTAGGGGTTGTGGGGGGCTTGCATTTTCATTTTCTGCTCCATTACTCAGGGAAGATAGAGTAGGTGCTCGGGACAGGGATTGGAGGCAGAAACTTAAACAAAGACCAGGAAGGAGTCCTGCTACTGGTCTTCTTCCCATGTGCTCTCAGCTGACCTACCAAAGAACTCAAGATCCCCTGCTCAGGAGTTACACTACCCAGAAAAGACTGGGCCCTTTCTTGTCAACCATTACAAGCCCACAATCAGGAAAATGCCCAAAAATTTGTCTATAACCAATCTGACAGAGAGGTTTTTATTTATTTATTTTTTTTGGGTGGGTTGAGGATTTCTTTTACCAAATTACTCTGGTAAAACTACACAACAAAGTAAGAAAAATAGATCTCCCTTTCCAACTTTTGTGAAACAGTTCTGAATATAATACTTTAATTACTAGCATTGTCTCCATTCCAAAATTTAAGGTTTGCCCAAAATTTTGAATGAAAATTCTTTCTTGAAAATGCATAAAGCTCACACCTACCCTAATCACGATCCACCTCACAGCCAACCACTGAAATAGGAGCTACTCTTGTAACTGCAGCATTGTGTATCTCTACTGCAGAGTAAACACACTGGACACTGGAATTGTTTTCTATATAACGAAGTTCCTCTTATGCCATAGGGTTTCTCTGTTTTAGTGGGGTGACGCTGCAAATTACTTTGTCAGAAACTACATTCGGAAACCTCTTAGGCCTATCCCAGTAAAAATATTTCCCCACTGCTTCTCCTCTGTCTGCCAACACTGCCGTCTGCCAGATGTATCTGCCTGTGGAATAGTAGGCTTTCCTATGCATAGCACATGAAATATGGCCTTCATTCCACTCTCTGTAATTTTAATAATAATAGTATATTTTACATCAATACAGAATTCAGGAAATGACAGCAACTCTTGTCATGTGAATTTGCCAAGTAAAGTGAAGTCTCAGAATTTTCTATTTTCTATTCTATTCTGTTTTCATTTTCTCATGTTTTATATAAATATGTGGTCAAGTCGCAGAATATGAAATTACAACTGATAATTTGACTATCACGTCTTACTTAAAAATTCACATGCCACTTAGGAAAGTATCCCCAAATAACTTTACTATTCCCATATTTATTTATGCTAAAACACTCTGGAATTATTGACAGCTAGTCATTTATAAAATAATTATGATATGAGTAAGGCATTTTCTAGTTAATGGTTTGTTTATATAAAATCTCCTATAAGACATATGGAGCAAATAATTTGCTTTATTAGTTGAAATGGTCTTGTACACATTCAAATTGGTGCATTAAAGACACTAAGTTACATATTGAATGTATTAATCAATCAATGAGTGAACTTTTAGAGCAGGCCTAGAGTGTTAATTCTCATATATGCTGTTTCCATTTAATAAAGGCTTGACGAATACCATCATTTTATAGTTCAGTCACTTCATTCCTCTGCACATCAAAGTCAACCCTTACTGTTACGAATTGCTAGAATGTGTAACTCCTGGATGTTAAAATTAACGAATACTACCTAGCCTTATAATTGATGCTAAATAGAGCAGATATCTTAAAGAAAACTTAGAAAGTACCAAAGACATTTTTAGACCTGGACACAGAATTATTCATATTGAGACTTCCTACCATCCAAGAAAACATAGCTGCAAGGAAGAATAGAAGTTCAATATACACAGACAGGATAATGAACAAAACAGTAAGCAATGCTATGAAATAAAACCTAACACCAATGTAGTCACTGAGGAAGCAGACTTAAAGAAGTCTCTAAAGACTTAAAGAAGTTTCTAAAGCCTCATGGAAATCAACAAGAAATTGCGGTCCGAGAGAAACAGTGGGAACAAGGAAAAGGTTAGCAATCCTTGTCTCTGTTCTGAATAACAAAATGCTTGCATGTTTCCAAGTGTGAAGGAGAACCATCTGCCCCTACTGTTACTCATTGATCATTTATGAAGTCAAAAAATATAAAGAAACATAAGAATTTTCATAGGAAAATGAAAAGAATCAGAACTCTGCCTCATTAGGTATCCAAGGTTAGTATAAAATATTTTGCTGGGCAGGAAGACAGTGTATTCCATTGAACCTATGTTTGGGGGAAGTGATGGCTGTGCCGTGCATTTCTCATACAGAGCAATTTAGATAAGAAATAACTGGTAAGCAAACATAAGAGAATCCTGAAAGGATTATTGTTGTCTTTTTTTTTTTGACTGAACACACCAGCAGGAAAATTATTCAACCCCAGGCACAGGAAACAAGTATCATCAAGTACAACAGGATTGAAGTTTGAGTTTTCCTCCTCTCCACAAGGATTGTCGTGTTTTCCATATTTCTTTGTATGTCATTTCTCAGTACAACTCTTTATGGTTTGCATGCACTCAATCTATTCAGTGGCTTTTCTGCTGTCATTGATTGTTACTACTGTGAACTTCTAGCGTCCTAAGTATACCAAGGACAACTACTATTTCTCAAATAATATGATGCAAAAAGTAGAAATGTTGATTGTAAAGCTTGAAGTAGTTCTGTATAGCTGGATACTTTCCATAACAAAACTATTTAAAAGCTATATTTTATTTTTATAAATGTAGGAATAAATATGTAAGTATACTCAGGACATGCTATAATGGAAAGCCTAAGAAAAATCAAGCTCAAAGTAAAAATAACAATACATGTATCCTATCACCAATTATCACATTCGAGAAGAATAGCATGTATTATTTTTGTATCTACTCCTAAGCATTTGTTTTCTCTGGTTATTTTTGATTTAATGTCTGTCCTTCCAAGGTCTTCTTTTGGTCTCATGAATCAGTAAAATTCACTGGGCATAGTGGAAAGAACTGGTGGGAAACAATGAAACCTAATTATTTCCTCCATTTCCTTGTGTTTCTGTCACTTTCCCTATAGTGGCCTTTCCAGTAATTCCCACATTGTCTGCTGTGTCTTTATTTCTTTACAACAGAACCGCATGAATCTAGCTTTATTAGATAAACCATTGTCTTTATTACAGTCAGATAACATTCTTTTTTAACTCTACTCAGAAAATTCTATAGTTGCCATCAGAGTTTGAACATTTTGTTTATGAAATAGTATAGAGCAGAAGTGTTTTAGATTTTGGAATATGTGTGTATATAAAACTACAGAGTAGAAGAAGAAGAAGGGACCCTCACTTCCATTTCTTATAGATCAAAGGAATAAAGAAATGGAATGAGGAAAATAATGAATCCTTCAGTGATTTGGAATTAGAAGTGTTTTTGACTCCACCTACTTTATTGTAACTAATCTGCATAAGAAATATTCAAAAGGAAGACTAGATAAAGAAGAGTTAAATGTTCTCTTGTAATTCTTTAGAAATTAACATTCATTCAGTCCTTCCTCCCAATACTGACAAAATATAATGTATATGCACTCATATATGCACATATTAATTAAAATAATTGAGAATGTACTCTGGGCCAATACAATCACTTTTGATTAAGCTGGGTTGAATTAATTTCCTGACATTTGCAGGCTAAGATGTCTTAAGTAATAGACATATCATTTTATAGTAGTATTAAAATGTCATTATTAAACAAGTGCTTACAAACGAGGAAAGTCCATGTGTTAAGGTAAAGAGGACTTGCAATGAAGTTAAATGATTATTGTTGTTTAGATTGATTTTTAAATGTTGAATTTCACATGTCGAGTAGATAAACCAATGGAAAACTACAGGGAAGAATCTTGCTATTAGTGTTGACCAGAAATTAGTCAAAACGACATTCCCACACCCATATTGGGATGAAATTTTATAAGCAAAGTATAAGTCAGAAAACAAGTCAAGTAAGTAAGAATATTTGAACCAGTTCTTTTGAAATATAATGTAAATAGGCATGCTAGTGGTTAAAATAGAATTTCAGATTAGCAACTGAGTCCACTGAATAGACTTTTTGGAAATAAGACAAAACTTTGGGATGTAGCATATACAATACACATATATTTTACTTATTTTTGTTATACCACTTTTCAGTAAGAGAAGATTGTAAGTGCACAATAAAATTGTATTCATAGAGAGAGCAAAGCTAGTTTGAACTGCAAGACATCTCTGAACCACATGCTTTGCTTTGCATATATCTATTTCTCTGTCTGTCTCTCCATTTTGTTTTTTAAAGTCCAACACCTACACTTAAAATCCCATAAGTGGTTCTCTTCTTCTTCTTCTTCTTCTTCTTCTTCTTCTTCTTCTTCTTCTTCTTCTTCTTCTTCTTCTTCTTCTTCTTCTTCTTCTCCTCCTCCTCCTCCTCCTCCTCCTCCTCCTCCTTCTCCTCCTCCTCCTCCTTCTTCTTCATCATCATTTTTACTATATTTATTTTTTTTACACTCCAGTCTTTGCCCCATCCCAGTCTGTCCTCCCATAGTTCTTCATCCCATTCCTCCTCTCCCTTTCTCAATTATAATGTCCCACCTACCACCAGGCCTCCCCACTCTCTGGGCCTCAAGTCTCTGCGTTAGGCAATTCTCCCACTGAGCCCAGACCAGGCTGAGGGAAAATTGGTCCAGGTACCAGGCCAAGGGGAGACTCCAAGGCCGGACACTATTACTGATGATATGGTGTGCTTATTGACAGGAGCCTAGCTTGGCTGTCCTGTGAGAGACCCAACAAGCAGCTGACTGAGACACATAAGTATTATTTAGGAGAAAGTTTGCTCTGGTAAAGAGTTTTTCTTCATAGTTCTAAATGTACATGGAGTCTCATATAGTTTTCTTTGCCTAAATCAGGAGTGTCTAAATAAAATTTCGACAATAAAGACAAACCCAAACGTTTAACAAAATAATTAGATCATTCTTCTTATGCATTCATTTATTCTTCTATAATCATATTCTTTGGATGTTGACAATGTTTTTTTTTTGATACTCAATTTTTTGCTATTCTGTATTTTTAATTTACTCTATCCAGGTAAGTGAGGGAAATGTTTTTAAAATTTATTTCGATTTTAGAAATAGATATTTTGGAAATTGAGACTTTTAAGATTCACAATAGACATATTCCTAACATCAGATATACTGTCTGTAATAGTATTCTGAGGAATAACAAAGAAATGTATTCAAATAATTCCTAAAGTAAATTCTAAATTCTAACAGTTAGTTAAAGGTCAAAGTGGGAAACACCAAGTTAGATCTATGAATGCTAAAGTCTGTTTTAAAATAGACTGTAAGAAATTCATGGTAAAAATGTTAATTTTACTTACAACACATCTAATTATTTATTATTATTATTATTATTTATTATTTTTCCATACATCTCGATCAGTTTCTTTCCCTCCAATCCCTCTCAACCCCACTCCAATCTTCCCTCTCCCTGAAATCCACTCTTTCATTTTTTCCAGAAAAGAGCAGGCCTTCTAGGAATACTTACTGAACACTGCATAACAATATACAATAAATTTAGGCACAAACCCTCATATCAAACTTAGGCAAGATAACCCAGTAAAAGAAAACTGTTCTAAAAAGCTGAAGATTCCCACTCCTACTGTTAAGAGTCCCACAAAGATATGAAACTAACAACCATAACATATAAGCAGAGGACCTAGCATAGACCTATATAGTCTCCATGATTGCCACTTTGGTCTCCGTGAGCCCCTACGGGCCCTACTTAGTTGAAATCTGTGAGCCATGTTCTCATGTTTTGCTTGATGCCTCTGGCTTTAAATACCTACTCCCACTCCTAAGGGGTTCTCAGAGCATTACAGTAAATGGTCCAATGGAGATCTCCAATTTTGGCTCTCTCTCTCTCTCTCTCTCTCTCTCTCTCTCTCTCTCTCTCTCTCTCCCCCCTAATCTTTGGTTGGGGATTTCTGCTACTGCTCCTATCAGATGATCAGAAGCCAGTGATAGCCTCTTTGATTGGTCTAGGTACAGGAAATATAAGTATATAATAATATCATTAGGACTCATTCTATCGATTTAATTTTTATGTTAAGGTCTCTGGGCTATTCAGCCTCTGGTTACTAGTTATACAGGCAGTGTTGAACATGGGCAGACTCCTCATGATGGCCTCAAATTAGACCCTTTATTCATTGACCATTCCCAAAAGTTCTCTATCTCCAGCCTCCAGTGTCACTAAATGTTTCATGAAAGATAAATGTGGATGGAAGGTTTTTGTGGTTGAGTTGGTGTCCCAGTCCCACCGTTAGAAGTCTTGCCAGGTTACAATGGATAACTTGTACAGCTCCAAATCTTTTGTTACTAGAAATGCTCCCTGGGGTAATACTCATAGATTCCTAAGACTTTCCACTGGAAGAGGGTTCCCTTCCTTAACAGTCTTCTATTCCAATAGTCTCAATATTCTCTCCCTTCACCTTCCCAACCCACCCTAGACTATTCTGGACCCATGGCCCACTGCCCTCCATTCACAAATAAAAGCTATTTGATTTCTGATTCCCAGGGAGATCCAAGAATCACACTTAGATACTTACTTGTTACTCAGTCATTTTGGATCTGCGGATTATAGATTGATTATCATTGACTTAACATTTACATATAATTCTAAGTGTCGTTTTATTTTTGGAATATAATATATCATCATCTCTTCTCATACTTAGAAATCTTGAAAGTTAAGGAGAATTTCACTCAATATGACACAAAAGCGTTGTACAATTTCGTATTACAAGTTCCTTTTCACTGCATACTTCATAAAGTTACATCTAGATTACCTCATAAGTTCTTTTGTTGTTGTTTATTATTTAATTACTTTGGGGTTAATTATGGTAAAACTAATAAAAATAAAGGATCTTCAACAAATAGTGCTGGTCTAACTGGGTGTCTAAATGTAGAAGATAGCAAATCGATCATTATCTATCACCCTGAACAAAACTTAACACTTATCAAAGACCTCAGAATTACACTAGACACACTAAATCTGATAGAAGAGAAAGTTGGTAACAGCCTTGAATATACTGGCAAAAGAGAAAACTTCTGATGAGAACATGAACAGCTCGGGCACTAAGATTAACAATTAGTAAATGGGACCTCATGAAAGGTCATCCTTAGTGAGGTAACCCAGACCCAGAAATACAAACATGGTGGATATTCGTGATAAAGTGCAACATGGGCCCAAGATAAGAGGTGAGGAAGCCACAACATCTGCCCCAACAAAAGGAGTAAATTGGTCACCCAGGATTCAGGGACACAGGAACCCCTGCCCAGCCAGGGGCCCAGGTTCCCTTCTGGTCGGAACCAGTGCCCTGAGCAGAACTTAGGTGTTGGTTCTGCACCCACTCCTAAAATACCCAGAGAGAGCCTGACTCCCAGGTGCTCTGAAATACCCAGGATCACAGGAGAGGCCACAATGTCTGCCCCAAAACCCACCCCAATACTCAGAGTAGCTGGGTACCCCAGGATCCAGGGATCCAGATATGAAGGAACCAGTGCCCTGCGAGAACCTTGGTGGCTGGCTCTGCACCAATTACCACAACACCCAGGGGAAGCCTGATTTCCAGTTGCTATAACATGCCCAGGAGCAGAGGTGCTTTGAAATACCCAGAATCACAAGAGAACGGAATCAGAGGAAGCATCAGGCACAAGAGATAAGATACAACCAAGATCTCAGGATCAAATGATCCCAGAATCATAGGATCAAATGAACATCTGGACTCTAAGGAGTTCTGACGCAACCAGGATAATAGGAGAGACAGGCTGCAGTCCCAGACAGCAAGGGCAAGTAACACTATAGATAACAAGATGGCTGGAAAGAGGCAAGCACAAGAATATAAGCAAGAGAAACCAAACCTACTTGGCATCATCAGAACCCAGTTCTCTCACTACAGCAAGTCCTAGATATCCCATTGCACCAGAAAATGAAGATTTGAATTTAAAAATCACATCTCATGGTGATGATAGAGGACCTTAGAAATGTCATAAATAAATCCCTTAAAAAATACAGGAGAACACAGGTAAATAGGTAGAAGACCTTAAAGAGAAAATAAAAATCCCTTAAAGAATTACAGGAAAACATGCCCAAACAGGTGAAAGAATTGAACAAAACAATCAAGGATCTAAAGATGGAAATGGAAACAATAAAGAAATCATAAAGGGAGGTAATCTTGTAGATATAGAAAACATAAGAGAGAGAGAGAGAGAGAGAGATCAGGAGTCATAGGTGCAAGCATCACCAACAGAATATAAGAGATAGAAGAGAGATTTTCAGGTACAGAAGATAACATAGAAAACAATGGCACAATGGTCAAAGATAGTACAAAAAATGCAAAAGAACTCCTAACCCAAACATCTAGCAAATTCAGAACACAAGGAGAAAATCAAATCTGCAGATAATAGGTATAGAAGAGTGGGTAAAGATTCCCCACTTAAAAGGCCATTAAACAACTTGAACAAAATTATTGAAGAAAACTTCCCAAGCCTAAAGAAAGAGATGTCCATGAACACTCAAGAAGCCTACAGAACTTCAAATAAACTGGACCAGAAAAGAAACTCCTTCCATCACATAATAATCAAAGCAAACAATGCACAAAACAAAAAAAGAATATTTAAAGCAGTAAGGGAAAATGGCCAACTAACATATAAAGGCATCAGAATTACATCAGACTTCTCAACAGAGACTATGAAAGCCAGAAGATCCTGGACAGATGTAATACAGAACCTAAGAGAACACAGATGCCAGCCCAGGCAACTATAAACAGCAAAGTTCTCAATTAACATAGATGGAGAAACCAAGATATTCCATGACAAAACCAAATTTACACAATATCTTTCTACAAACCCAGCCCTACAAAGGATAATAGATGTAAAACTTCAACACAAGGAGGGAAACTACATCCTAAAAAAGCAAGAAATTAATCTTTTTTCAACAAACCAAAATAATATAGGCACACAAACATAATTCCACCTCTAATAACAAAAGTAACAGAAACTAATAATCAATTTTCCCTAATATTTCATAACATCAATAGACTCAATTCTCCAATAAAAAGACATAGACTAATAATAGCTGGGATACAGAAAGAGTGCCCAGCATTTTGTTGCATATAGGAAGCATATCTCAGTGATAAAGATAGCCACTACCTCAGAGTAAAAGACCATGAATAAAATTTCCAAGCAAATAGTCTCAAGAAACAAGCTGCAGTAGCCATTCTGATATCGAAAAAAAAAAAAAAAAACCAACTTTCAAAAAAAAAAAAAACTATGAAAACAGACAAAGGAGGACACTTTATATTCATGAAAAGAAATCTACCAACATGAATTTTCAGTTCTGATCATCTACACTCAAAAGGCAAGGGAACCCACTTTCATAAAAGAAATACTCAATATATAATACATCAGCACAATTAAATTACAACCAATTGATAAGGATATAAACCACCCACCTAGAAAGATATAGTTTGCTCATCTAGACAAACAAAATTCTGTACGCATCATACCTTAAGAATAGTCATGACAACCTATAAATGTGCAGAGAGATTTAAATTGGATATTTATTTACATTTCAAATCTTATTTCCCTTTCCCGGTTTCCTGTACATAAACTCCCTATTCTGTCCTTCTTCCCTTCTCCTATAAGGGTGTCCCCCTCCCAATCCACTCCAATTCCTCCCCCTGACATTCCTGTACACTGGGGGTCCAACCTGGGAGGGACCAGGGACTGCTCCTTCCTTTGGTGCCCAACAAGGCCATCCTCTGCTACATATGCAGCTGGAGCCATAGGTCAATCCATTTATAGTGGTTTAGTCCCAGGGAGCTCTGGTTGGTTGGCATTGTTGTTCTTATGAGGTTGCAATCCCCTTTAGTTTTTTCAATGCTTTCTCGAATTTGAGGGTCCCACTCTCAGTTCAATGGTTTGCTGCTAGCATTCGCCTCTGTATTTGACATGCTCTGGCTATGTCTCTCAGGAGACATCTATATCTGGTTCCTGTCAGAATGAACTTCTTAGCTTCATCTTAACACCTGCCTCCATGTTCTCTGGGCCGCCCTCTCTCTTCCTCTGGTGACCTCTCCTCTCTAAAACTTTTCTCCTGACCATGCTTCCTTCTTATCCAATGACAGGACTTGTTCTATCATGTACCTGCCTTCACATGCATAATGACATCAACCTATAAATATTGAAGCACAGATATTCAATAAAATTCTCACAAACTGCATCGAAGACCACATCAAAAAAATCATTCACCATGAGCAAGTAGGTTTCATTCCAGGGATGCAAGGATGGTTCAATATACAGAAATCTGTCAATGCAATCCACTATATAAACAAACTCAAAGAATAAAACACATGATCATCTCACTAGATGCTAAGAAACAGTTTGACAAAATTCAATATTCCTTCATGATAAAAGTCTTGGAAAGAACAGGAATTCAATTAAAAGCAATATATAGTAAACCAGTAGCCAACATAAAACTAAATGCAGAGAAACTTGAAGCAATCTCACTAAAATCAGGAACTAGACAAGGCTGTCCACTTTCTCCCTACCTATTCAATATATTAAGTGAAATCCTAGCTAGAGCAATCAGATAACAAAAGAGGTCAAATCAATACAAATACAAATTAGAAAGGAAGAGGTCAAAATATCACTATTTGCAGATAGTATCTTTAAGTGACCCCCAAAATTTCATCAGAGAACTGCTTAAACTGATAAACAACTTCAGCAAAGTGGCTGGATATAAAATTACCTCAAAAAAAAAAAAACAAACAAAAAAAAAAACCAAAATCAGTAGCCTTGCTTTACTCAAAAAATAAACAGGCTCAGAAAGAAATTCGTGATATGATACCCATCACCATAGTCACAAATAATAAAAAATACCTTGGTGTGACTCTAACCAAGCAAGTGAAAAATCTGGATGACAAGTACTTCAAGTCACTGATGAAAGAAATCAAAGATCTCATAATATAGAGATCTCATGCTCATGGATTGATAGGAATAATATAATGAAAATGGCCATCTTGCTGAAAGCAATCTGCAGATTCAATGCAATCCCTATCAAAATTGATATCTTCATAGACTTAAAAGAAAAATTGGCAAATTCATTTGAAATAACAAAAAAATGATAGGGAAAACTGTTCTCAACAATGAAAGTACTCCTAGCAGAATCACCATCCCTGACCTCAAGCTATATTACAGAGCAACAGTGATAAAAATTGTATGGTGTTGGTACAGTCAGGTATATCAGTGAAATAGAACTGAAGACCCAGAAATGAACCCACACACTTATAATCACTTGATCTTTGACAAACGACCTAAAACCATCCTTGGAAAAAAGATGGCATTTTCAACAAATGGTGCTGGGTCAACTAGAGGTCAGCATGTAGAAGAAAGCAAATTGATCCATTCTTATAGTCTTGTACAAAGCTCAAGTCCAAGTGAAACATGAACCTCCACATAAAACTAGATACCCTGAAACTAATAGAAGAAAAACTGGGGAAGGGCCTGGAACACATGTATCAGGAATCAACAAGTGGGACCTCATAAAACTGCAAAGCTTCTTTAAGGCACAGGAAACTGTCAATAGTAGAAAACGGCGAAAAACAGATTGGGAAAACATTTTTAACAATCTTATATCCAATAGAGGCCTAATATCCAATATATACAGAAAACTCAAGAAGTTTGAGCCCAGAGAATCAAATATCCCTATTAAAAATGGGGAACAGAGCACAACAAAGAATTGTCACCTGAGAAATAACAAATGGCCTTGAAGCACCTAAAGAAATTGTCAACATCTTTAGTCATAAGGGAAATGCAAATCAAAACAACCCTGAGATTTCACCTCACACCAGTGAGAATGGCTAAGATCAAAAGCTCAGGTGACAGCAGATGCTGGCGAGGATGCGGAGAAAGAGGAACACTCCTCCATTGTTGGTGGGATTGTAAGTTGGTGGAACCACTCTGAAAATCAGTCTGGAAGTTTCTCAGAAAATTGTGCATAGTACTACCTGATGACCCAGCTATTCTACTTCTGGACATATACCAAAAGATGGTCCAACAAATAACAAGGACACATCCTACATTATGTTTATAACAGCCTTGTTTTTTATAGCCAGAAGCTAGAAAAAAAACAGATGTCTTTTAGCAGAGGAGTGGATACAGAAAATATGGTATATTTGCACAATGGAGTACTACTCAGCTATTAAAAAATGCCTTCATGAAATTCTTAGACAAATGGATGGAACTAGGAAATATCATCCTAAGTGGGGTAACCCAATCACAAAAGGACACACATTATATGTACTCAATGATAAGTTGATATTAGCCTTAAAGCGCAGAATACTGAAGATTCAATTTACAGACCACATGAAGCTCAATTGGAAGAAAGACAAAGGTGTTGATGCTTCAGAACTTCTTAGAAGGGGGAGCAAAATACACACTGGAGAAAATATGGAGAAAAATGTGGAGCAATGACTGAAGGAAAGGTCATCCAGACACTGCCACACATGGGGATCCATTCCACATGCAGTCACCAAACTCAGCCACTATTTAGGATTCCAATAGGTGGATGCTGACAGAAGCTTGATTTAGCTGTCTCCTGAGAGTCTCTGCCAGGGCCTGACAAATACAAAGGCAGATGCTTGCAACCAACCATTGGACTGAGAACAGTGTCCCATGGAGGAGTTAGAGAAAAGACTGAGGTAACAGAGGAAGTTTGCAACCCCATAGGAAGAACAACAATATCGACCATCCAGATACCCCAGTGCTCCCAGGAACTAAACCACCAACCAAAGAGTACACATGGAGAGCCTCATTGCTGTAGCCTCATAGTATCATAGGATGGCATTGTCTGACAACAAAAGGAGGAGAAGCCCTTTGTCCTGTGAAGCCTCAATGCCCTAGAGTAGGGGAATGCCAGGGTGGAGAGGCAGGATGGAGTGGGTGGGTAGTGAGAAGCACCCTCATGGAGGCAGGGGATGGGGTTATGGGATGTGTTTCCAAAAGGGAAATAGGATAACAGGTGAAATGTAAATAATTAAACATCTGATAAAAGAAAAGAACTACAAAATACAAGTTGCCTTGGTCATAGTGTGTGTTCACTAAGACACAGTGAAATGACATGGTTACATTGTGGCACCATGCAGTACTTCTTCACTGGTCTTTGTTGGCCATGAAATGCTTTACTGGACTTCACTGGTTTTCACTGATCTTCACTTCGTAGAATGAAAGGTATCAAAACTTCCTGTGGTATTCTGGCTGATTCTAGCTGCTTCCACTGACTTGTGCTAATTTTCAGGTTCTTTATTTTTTCTGCTGGATTGAGCTGCTATTACTGATTCATCCTTGTGTTTGCTATTGGATGATTGCTGCTATTGATTCGTGCTTGGTGTTTGTTATTGGACTGGACTGCTGGTGTACTGGCAGTGAGGAGTAGAATGGGCTCAAAGAACCACTTCTGAATAGGTACACAATCCCCTCTTCCTACAAACCTTTTTTATAACCTCTGGTCACTGGGCTAGAAGGGAGGTTGAAGTATTATGGAACCCTAAATAAAGTAGGTTTCAAAAATCTAAACATGTTAGAATCCTCATAGGAAAAGTATGTAGTGATAAAAGATAAGGCAAACTGATTTTTTAAAATCTACTTTGGGAAGGGTGGCACAGATTGTTTTGATTCATAGAGGGTCATAAGCACAGGGCTTCTTGGTTTACAGAAATCATTGAGACTTGTTCCTTGTTCTGGAAATGTATGTACAAAGTAGAATGCTTCTATAACTCTCTGTAGTGCAGGATTTTGCTGCCTGGACATTTCTTCTTTGCAAAGAGCTACCATGACCTTACTCTCTTGTGATCAGCTCTATTGAAGCTGGAAGTTAAAAATGAAGGCATACTTCTTAATTCACTCAAAGGGAGACATCTGTATAGCTTCTCAGGACTTAAGAGTTGTGCTTCTTTTCTTTTATTGTAGTTTTGGAATCATAGGTCATACCCCAAATTTTATACTGGGTCATCAAGTGTTCTGCACAGATAAGGAATGAGGCAACCAATGTACTGTAGGAAGATCATACCATGACTTATCATGTCTTCCTCCTTCAGAAGAAATCCTTATTACCTTGTTACCATGGTAAATTACATCAATGTTTCTCAAGATTCTTATTTTCTCGATTTTTATAAAAAGTTTTATTTTATTATTGATTTTGTTTATTTGTGTGCATATGTGTATGTGTATACGTGTGAGCATGTATGTGTGTGTGAGTTTGTGTGTGTGTGTGTGTGTGTGTGTGTGTGTGTGTGTGTGTGTGTGTGTGTTTGAAAGAAAATAAAGTACAGGATGGCCATGCTATAAACCACAGGCCCAAAGAAGCTAAATAACAGGAAGGGAATCTCACTGAGAAGCAGAAAGAGAATAGATATCTTTGACATCAAGATGGATCTCTTAGACATCAAGATGAAGTATGGGGACTGGGTGAGGGAGAGGTAGAGATAAGGAGGGATGAAGTTGAGTGAGGATGGAGGAAGAGAGTACTGGGGGAGACAATTGGATTTTGGTGGCATCTCTGGGAGAAGCTAGAAATCTAGGGCAATGGAAACTCCCAAGAATCTATGAAGGTAACCCTAGATAAGAGTCCTAGCAATGGGAGATATGGACCCTGAACCCACCATCTCCTATCACCAAGCAAGAAATCCAATACAGGAATTAAGACAGCAATCTGAGTATAAAACTTTCAACCCACAATTTGTACTGCCTACAAGAGGTGCAGGGGTTAAATATGATCCAGAAATTGATAAAAGGAAAAACAAATGACTAGTCCAATTTGAAACTCATGGAATGAGAGGAAGCCTACCTGTATGACACTTCTAATGACATTGTGTTATACTTGCAAACAGAAGCCTAGCAGTTATGTCATCAGAGAAGCTTCACCTAGCACCTGAACAAAACAAACACAGAGAAGCACAGCTAAACATAAGCACACTTTAGGAGGTTCAGTAGGGGGACAGAAGATTGAAGAGATCTGGGGTAGGGGGTGTCAGAGCCACCACAAGAAATCCTACAAAGTCAACTAACCTGGGACCATAAAGATTTAACTGTAAACCAGAGAGCATGCATGGGATGGACTTAGGCCCTTTGCACATAAGTAACAGTTGTGTAGTTTGGTCCTCATGTGGGACTCCTGAAGTGGTAACAGGAGCCATTTTTAACTACATTGATTGCCTTTGAATCCCTTTCCCTTAACTGGGCTGCCTTGTCTAGCCCCAGTAGAAGAAGATGCACCTAGTCTGTCTGCAACTTTGTATGTCAAGGATGGTTGATATCTTTGCAAGGCATCACCTTTTCTGAGGAGAAGGGGAGGAATGATGAAGCAGGGTGAGAGGGTAGGGTAGGGTAATCTGTGAATAGGATATAAAGAAAATAAATAACCTAAGTAATAATACATAAAGTCGGGACAAATTTTAGTACTTCTTTTCAATCTGGTCAGTTCAATTTACCTAAAAAATTTTTATTAATGCATTTAACACAGATTTTAAAACAGTTTTATCCATGAATGTGAATGTTCCTCGTGGTGGAAGATAATCAATCAAAGGCGAGCATGCCATATTAAGACCTCAGAAACTTCCACACTACCAAAGGAACTGGCTTTCTAGGTTCTTTAAAGATAGGCAAATTAAAATTTAAACATAGAATGCTCATTATTCTCCATGTCAATTCTTTGATACCAAGTTCCACTTAAATTTGAAACCCTGTTTCTTATTCTGTTCCTTTGTGGTTGCTATAATAATCTATTAATTCATTTTCTCAAAAAAATGTCCTTCATATTTTTCTAATATCACCGATAGTCTTATTAAAATAGATAGACTGATGTCACATTGTTCAGCTTAATTTTGTGTAATTTCATAAAAATTCTTCAATTAATTAGTCAATCTTTTGCAGAACGATTCCTTGACATGATTTTATAAATTAAAATCATCAGTTTTTAAACTGTTGATGGGGCTTTAGTCTGTTATATATGTGTACCATCCTTAGAATATGGCTTCCCATAGACACTTCTCAACTGCTGCCATCGTTGACGTCATTATTGCTGTCAGTTTTCAAAAACATCCTCTAAGTTTCTACATAATCACACATAGCATTTATGATTTATTTTTCTAATTAAAAGCCCGTTCGCTCTACCTCTGATGATCCCACTTTGGGGAATGGGTTCTGCAGTTATTTGGCTTTCAAAGAATTTCAAGTATTCTTGACAATATGACATTTGGCTGCTCTCCTTGTCTGTCTTTGCTTCTGCTATCATCACAGTTATACTTCAGGGTGTTCTGTTGTGGATACGTCTGGCTCTACATTCCCCCTTGAGTATTGCCATCCCATATGCTCCTCTGTTTTAGTCCTACAGGCCCTGTGAATATACATAATAAGCCTTTAACTTTTAGATGACGATGTTTTTGTTAATTCTCTTAGATCTTCTATCTGAATGCTGAGTATTTGGATAAAGGTATTTTCCAGGAAGAATGTCAATAGTTTAAGTGTCAGTTTCATGAAACATAGTGTATTATAAGAAGACTAATGTACAAAATATTTCTGAATACATACTGAGGGCATTTGGTTAAATATAAATGTTCAAGATATTTTAAAAAATGAAAAATAAATAAATAAATAAATTTTTGAAAGCATATATTCACAATCAAAAATGGCCCCAGGAGGTTGTGTGTGTGTGTGTGTGTGTGTGTGTGTGTGTGTGTGTGTGTGTGTATCCGTTCTTATGTACCCACTAACATCCTAACAATACTTGATCCAAGAAAATGAGAAATTAAGGCTGTCAGCTTGAGAGTGGGAACTTCAGAGGGGTTATTAAGTGCCGGAAATAGTGGGTGACACAACTTTATTTCAATTAAAAACATTAAGAGGACAGATCCAATATTTTACTGTGTTCTGCCTCTCTGTTAAGGATACCTGGGAGCCATTGGCAAGCTGTCCCAAGCAGGGAGTCAGGAGCAGAGGTCCTACAGTCCATGCTTCCTTTCAAGACATCTACCTGCCAGGCAAGAAGGGCAAGGTGGAACTCAGGATGAACAGGATTGGCCCAGGGTTGGAGCTACAGCTGAGTACCAGAGGGGCTGGAGGAGAGAAAGCCTTCTCTGGGAGCCTTAGGTACAGCTTTTTTATTTAAAGGTCAGCCTCTGTGGTGGTTATCTTTAATGAAGCATCTTGCGGAGAAAATCCTTCATTATTCATAGTTTTATTGAGGATGGATGTCAACACATATACTATGGAGTAAACTAGGGACTACACACCTCTTATGGAAAAAATACCCGAGAAGGGAACATTAATGGCTTAAGGCTTAGGGTACTGAAATGCCTCATTAGCATGTGGTAGTATTCCAGCTGTTATGCTACCTGACATTTTGCAGGTAGAGATGAGAGGGGGTTTGAACTCCTTTGATGAGATCAGAGAAGGAGAAGTCGAGCAAATGAAGGGAGTCCTCACTACAGCACTGAGCCTCAGAAAGCCTACCGTTCAGTGATAGACTTCCACCATAATTAGCAGAGATTTCCCACAAAACTACTATTTACCTTAGCTTAAATATCTACATTAAATGAAATAAAGCACTGTTCCATATGCCAGTATGTAGGAGCAAGCTGTAGGTTGATATAAGGGATGACATTTAAAAATGAACAATAAAATATGTATTAAAGACAATAAAATATGTATTAAGATGAAAGACAAGTGATATATTCAAAAGCATAAACAGTTCGCTAGCAATGGAAAATGTACATTGATAGAACAAATTGATAAAACAGTCAATTATTTATTAATTCAAAGGAAATCTTTGTATTTTTAGTGTTTTAAATTATCCTAACAATGTTAAAAATGGTAAGCTATGAATATATTTTGAAGAGATTTATGGTTTTGAAATTGTAATATAGAGAAGTGCAGACCATCCTGAGACCACAGGACAGATTGACATTTCTGCCCACTTCTGGCCACATTCCTGGTCCAAGAAGAAACTGTATAGTGCCTCTGGACACAGGAATATAGGAACAGTCAGCTGCCTGTACCTGACGTTCTGGTCTGCGCCCAGAACTGAACTGAACTGAATAGGTCAAACAGCTCCCTGCACCAAAATCCCGTGTGGGAGAGAGCTGGACCCACAGAAGTGCAAATAGTACTGAGAAATCAGAGCAGACCACCCTCTGCCCACATTCGTGAACCAAGAGGGAATTGCCTAGTTCCAGCTGTGCCCCTGGGTGCAAGGACCTAGGAGCAATCAGGGTCAAGACTCTGCTGATTCCTACCTGGGGCCAAGAGCTGAAAAACAGTCACCAGGAGTGCCTACACACCTGAGAGCAGAGGTAAGATCCACTTTCTGCTCCAAGTGACCTGCCTGGTGGACTCAGGACACACAGAGGCAGAAGTCCTCTGGGACAGGGCACTTCCTGTTTCTGGCTGTGCCCAGATCTGAACTGGTACCATCCCACAGTTCCCTGAAACCAAATCCCATGGAAAAGAGAGCTGAACACCCAGGTACACAGGAGCCTTATTTATTATAGCCAGAAGCTGGAAAGAACCCAGATGCCATTCAACAGAGGAATGGATTCAAAAAATATGGTACATCTACACAATGGAGTACAATTCAGCTATCAAAAACAAAGACTTCATGAAATTCATAGTCAAATGGAATGAGCTAGAAAATATCATCCTGAGTGAGGCAACCCAATCACAGAAAAACACACATGGTATGCATTCATTGATGAGTAAATATTAGCCCAAGTGCTCGAATTACCCAAAATCCACAGACCACATGAAACTCAAGACGGATGTCCAAAAGGTGAATGCTTCCACTCCTTCTTAAAAGGGGAACAAAAATATACGTAGAAGTGGATATGAAGGCAAAGTTTAGAGCAGAGACTGAAGGAACAGCCGTTCAGAGCCTGCCGCACATGTGGCCCATATATATACAGCCACCAAAACTAGATAAGATTGATGAAGCTAAAAAGTACGTGCTGAAAGGGACCAGATACAGATCTCTCCTGAGAGACACAGCCAGATCATGTCAAATACAGAGGTGAACGCTAGCAGCAAACCACTGAACTGAGAACAGGACCCCCTTTGGGGGAATTAGAGGAAGGATTGAAAGGGCTGAAGGGACTAGCAACCCCATAAGAACAACAATGCCAACCAATCAGATCCAGGGACTAAACTACTATCCAATGAGTATAAATGGACTGACTCTGGGCTCCAACTGCATATGTAGCAGAGAATAGCCTTGTTGGGGCATCATTGGAAGGGGAAGCTCTTGATCCTGCCAAAGTTGGATCTCCAGTGGAGGGGAATGTCTGGGGGGGGTCAGTTGATGGGGGACACCCATATGGAGGAGGGGGAGGGGATGGGGGGGCTTATGGACAGTAAACCGGGAAAGGGAACAACAATTGAAAGGTAAATAAAGAAATATATCCAATAGTAAAGAAAGAAATGTAAATAAAATAACCAATAAAAAAGAAAAAGTCTAAAAAACTTGTAATATAATTAGAATTATAATATAATTGGAAGAGATCTTATGTTCCTCCTTCTAAAACCTCCCCTATACCCATCTCAACTCTCCTTCAAGTTCACCTCTTTTTTATGGTTATTGAATGCATATATGTATATGTATATACTTATAATTCCTAAATATGAACTTTTCTTCCAACCATATATTGTTACTTGCACATTTTTTCAGTGTTGACCATTTGAAATTGGACAAAGCTAGTGTGCTTTTCCTTGGGAAAGACCACTTCTCCTTCTACTTTTCTTCAGTTCACAACAGTTCATTGTGTAGTGTAGAGCCCTGATGAGTGAATAGAAATTTCGCATCTCATTGGAAATTTCAGTGGTGTCATTGTCATGTGTTTTGTTTTGTTTTGTTTTTCTGCAAACTGTCTTATGAGAGAATGTTTTTCCTGAAGCAAACAAGTGGAGGGATATTTTGTGATGTAGGGATAGACATGTGATGCTTTTCTGGATGTAGCCTGGAAAAGGGGCATATAATGCTTTGCAAGAGCAGATGCTTGACAGAACACCTGATATTTGAAGAGGAGAAATATAACCCAATGGACAATGGATGATGCTATGTTTTATTAGCAAACCTTTTCTGGCCATTATTCATCATGACTTCATAGAGAGAAACATACCCAAAACACTTCTGGCATGGTGTTCTGGTGCTGGCTTCTTGCAGCTTCCAGGACTCAGACAGATTGGCAGAGTCCCACTCTTTCTATTGGTTTGAAATGCAGTTGCCTCATGAATTGTGTTTGCAAGTGGATCAGGCTGCTGTTGCTAATTCTTGTAAACAAAATTAATATGCTGACTATGTAGACTCAAGTTTTTCCACTAAACTATTTCTAATCAGGTCCACATCATCATTTACTCTATTAACCTTTCCCTTCTACTACTTCTGGTGTGTGATGGGCTACAAGGAAGGTTCGGACATATAAAAATCCATATTAAAAGTAGGTTTTAAAAATCCGAACATACATTTGGCCCATACATATACAGCCACCCAATTGGACTAGATGGATGAAGCAAAGAAGTGCAGACCGACAGGAGCCGGATGTAGATCGCTCCTGAGAGACACAGCCAGAATACAGCAAATACAGAGGCGAATGCCAGCAGCAAACCACTGAACCGAGAATAGGTCCCCTATTGAAGGAATCAGAGAAAGAACTGGAAGAGCTTGAAGGGGCTCGAGACCCCAAAAGTACAACAATGCCAAGCAACCAGAGCTTCCAGGGACTAAGCCACTACCTAAAGACTATACATGGACTGACCCTGGACTCTGACCCCATAGGTAGCAATGAATATCCTAGTAAGAGCACCAGTGGAAGGGGAAGCCCTGGGTCCTGCTAAGACTGAACCCCCAGTGAACTAGTCTATGGGGGGAGGGCGGCAATGGTGGGAGGGTTGGGAGGGGAACACCCATAAGGAAGGGGAGGGGGGAGGGGGATGTTTGCCCGGAAACCGGGAAAGGGAATAACACTCGAAATGTATATAAGAAATACTCAAGTTAATAAAAAAAAATAAAATAAAAAAAAAATGACAAAAAAAAAAAAAATCCGAACATACACACAAGCCTTTCCCTATTTACTGTTCATTCGTGTCGTCGCTGCTCATCTCACATTGGAAGTATAGTTGGTCAGATTTTTATTGTGACAGGGTTTCTAATAACTAAGACAAATCAAAATGAAAAATTCATGATCCTCTGGTTCATACATTCATTCTGGCTCCTTGTTTTCAGTGTTTCCCAAGACTTTTTCCACTGGATGGTTTTAGCTTCTTTATCAAAGATCAAGTGACCATAGACGTGTGGGTTCATTTCTGGGTTCAATTCTTTCTGCCTGCCTTTATACAAATACCATACTTTTTTTTTAATCACTATTTCTCTGTATTACAGCTTGAGTTCAGGGATGGTGATTGCCACAGAAGTTCTTTTATTATTGAGGATAGTTTTCGATATCCTGAAGTTTTTGTTTTTCCAGATGAATGTGCAAATTGCTCTTTCTAATTCTATGAAGAACTGAGTTGGAATTTTGATTGGGATTACATTGAATCTGTAGATTGCTTTTACAAAAATGGCCAATTTTACTATATTAATCTTGCCAATCCATGAACATGGGAGAGCTTTCCTTTTTCTGAGATCTTCAATTATTTTCTTCGGAGACTTAAAGTTCTTTTCGTACAGATCTTTGACTTGCTTGGTTAGAGTCAAACCGAGGTATTTTATGTTATTTGTGACTATCGTGAAGGATATTATTTCCCTAATTTCTTTCTCAGCTTGTTTATCCTTTGAGTAGAAGAAGATTATTGGTTTGTTTGAGTTGCTTTTATACCCAGCCGTTTTGCTGAAATAGTTATCAGGCTTAGTAGTTCTCTGGTGGAGCTTTTGGGGTCATTTACATATACAATCACATCACCTGCAAATAGAGATATTTTGACTTCTTCCTCTCCAATTTGTATCCCTTTGACTTCCTATTGTTTTCTGATTGCTTTGGCTAGGATTTTGAGTACTATATTGAATAAGTAGGGAGAGAGTGTGCAGCCCTTGTCTCGTCCCTGATTTTAGTGGGTTTGCTTCAAATTTCTCTCCATTTAGTTTGATGTTGTCTACTGGTTTGCTGTATATTGCTTTTACTATGTTTAGGTATGGGCCTTAAATTCCTTTAGTTTCCAAGACTTTTAACATTAGGGATGTAGAATTTTGTCAAATGCTTTCTCAGCATCTAATGAGATGATCATGTGTTTTTATTTTCCTTGACTTTGTATACATACTGGATTACGTTGATGAATTTCCATATATTTAATCATCCCAGCATCCCTGGCATGAAGCCTATTGATAATCATGTATGATTATTTTGATGTGTTCTTAGATTTCATTTGCGAGAATTTTATTTAATATATTTGCATTGATATTCGTAAGGGAATTTTGTCGAAGTTCTCTTTCTTTGTTGGGTTTTTGTGGTTGAGGCATAAGCATAATTATGATTTCATAGAAGGAATTGGCTAGTGTTCCTTATGTTTCTATTTTGTAGAATAGAGTGGAAAGTATTGCTATTAGGACTTCTATGAAAGTCTGATAGAATTCTTCACTAAACCCATCTGGTCCTGGGCTCTTTTTGGATGGGAGAATTTAAATAACTGCTTCTATTACTTTAGGAGTTATGAGACTGTGTGGATAGTTTATATGATCCTGATTTAAATTTTATACCGGGTATTGTCTAGAAAATTGTCTATTTCATTCAGATATTCCCGTAGTGTTGAATGTAGAATTTTGTAGTAGGGTTAGAAGATTTTTTTTAATTTCCTCAGATTCTGTTGTTTTCTCTCACTTTTTATCTCTAATTTTGTTAATTTGGATACACTCTCTGTGCTCTCTGGTTAGTCTGGCTAAGCTTTTATACATTCTCTAGATTTTCTCAAAGAACCAGCTCCTTATTTTGTTTGATTCTTTGGATAGTCCTCTTGTTTCTAATTGGTTAATTTCAGTCCTGAGTTTGATTTTTTTCCTGCCATTTACTCCTCTTGTGTGTCTTTAATTCATTTTGTTCTAGATCTTTTAGGTTTGCTGTCAAGCTGCTAATGTATGTTCTCTTCTGTGTCTTTTTGGAGGCACTCCGAGTTTTGAGTTTTCCTTTTGACACTGCTTTCCTTGTGTCCAATAAGTTTGGGTATGCTGTGCTTTCATTTTCATTAAATTCTTTCTTTCTTTATCTCTTCCTTGACCAACTTATCATTGAGTAGAGCGTTGTTCAACTTCCATGTACATGTGGGCTTTCTGTCACTTTTGTTGTTACTGAAGACCAGCCTTGGTCCGTGGTGATCTGATATGATGCATGGGGTTTTTTTTTCTATATTTCTGTATCTGTTGAGGCCTGCTTTATGACCCATTATATGGTCAATTTTGGAGAAGGTACAATGAGGTGCTAAGAAAAAGGCATATCCTTTTGATTTAGGATGAAATATTCTATAAATATCTGTTAAATCCATTTGGTTCATAACTTCCTTGAGTTTCTCTATGTCTTTGTTTGATTTCTGTTTCCATGATCTGTCCATTGATGAGAATGAAGTGTTGAAATCTCCCACTATTATTGTATGAGTTGCAATGTGTGCTTTGAACTTTAGCAAGGTTTCTTTTATGAATGTAGGTGACCTTGCATTTGGAGCATAAATATTTAGGACTCATGGTTCATCTTGATGGATATTTCCTTTGATGAATATGAAGTGTGCTTCCTTATCTTTTTTGATGACATTTTGTTGAAAATCAATTTCATTTGATATTAGAATGGATACTCCAGCTTGTTTCTTTGGACCATTTTCTTAGAAAGTTGTTTTCCAGCCTTTTTATTCTGAGGTAGTGTTTGTCTTTGTCTCTTACATGTATGCCCTGTATGCAGCAAAATGTTGGGTCTTCTTTTGTATCCAGTCTGGTCATCTATGTCTTTTTATTGGGTAATTGAGTCCATTGATGTTAAGAGATATTAAGGAATAGTGATTGTTGCTTCCTGTTATTTTTATTGTTAGAAGTAGAATTATGTTTGTTTGTCTCTCTTCTTTTGATTTCAATGCAGGGAGATAAATTTCTTGGTTTTTTAGGGTATAGTTTTCCATCCTTTTGTTAAAATTTTCCATTATTATCTTTGTAGGGCTGGATTTGTAGAAAGATATTGTCTAAGTTTGGTTTTGCTGTGGAATATCTTATTTTCTCCATCTATGATAATTGAGAGTTATGCTGGATATTGTACCCTGGACTGGCATTTTTGTTCTCTTAGGGTCAGTATGACATCTGCCCAGGATCTTCTGGCTTTCACAGTCTCTGCTGAGAAGTCTGGTGTACTTTTGATAGGTCTGGCTTTTTATGTTATTTGACATTTTTCCTTATTGCTTTTAATATTCTTTCTTTGTTTTGTAAATTTGGTGTTTTGAGTATTTTGTCGTGAGAGGAATTTCTTTTCTGATCCCATCTGTTTGGGTTCTGTATGCTTCTTATATGTTTATGGGCATTTCTTTCTTTAGGTTAAGGAAGTTTTCTTCTATAATTTTCTGGAAGATATTTACTGGTCCTATAATTTGGGAGTCTTCACTCTCTTCTATACCTATTATCCTTATGTTTGATCTTCTCATTGTGTCCTGCTTTTCCTGGATGTTTTGGTTTAGGAGTTTTTTGTGTTTTACATTATGTTTGACATTTGTATTAGTGTTTTTTATGGTATCTTCTGCCCCTGAGATTCTCTCTTGTATTCTGTTGGTGATGCTTGCATCTATGACTCCTGATCTCTTCCCTAGGTTTTCTACCCCCAGGATTGTATCCCTTTGTACTTTCTTTATTGTTTCTATTTCCATTTTTATATCCTGGATCATTTTGTTCAATTCATTTACCTGTTTGCTAATGTTTTCCTGTAATTTTTAAAGGGATTTTTGTGTTTCCCCTTAAAGGGCTTCTACTTGCTTACTTTGCTGTCATGTCTTTAAGGGAGTTAATTTTGTCCTTCTTAAAGTCCTCCATCATCATTATAAAATGTGATTTTAAATATAAATCTTGCTTTTCCAGTGTGTTTGGATATCTAGTATTTGCTTTGGTGGGAGAACTAGGCTCTGATGATGCCAAATATTCTTGTTTTCTGTGGCTTAGGTTCCTTTGCCATCAAGTTGTCTCTGGTGGTAGCTTATCTTGCTGTCTCTGACAGTGGCTTGACCCTCTTGTAGGCATATGTGCCAGCACACCTGTAGACCTTTTTACTTTCAGCTGTATCTGGAAACAGAGAGTACTGCTCTCAGGTGTGTAGGCGTTCCTAGCAACTGGCTTTCATCTCTCCTCAAAGGCAGAAATCCTGCTCCTGACTTTTTCTAAATCCAGATGATACTAGGCGATTTCCTCTTGTGCCAGGGATGTGGGCAGAAGTGGACAGAAGTGGCATTCTGTCCTGCAGTCTCAGGATTGTCCACAGTTCTGGGAGTTCAGTTCTCTCCCCCATGGGATTTGGATGCAGAGATCTCCTCTAGTTTCATTTTGGAAGCATTCAGAGCTACGAGTTTTCCTCTTAGCACTGCTTTCATTGTGTCCCATAATTTGGGTATGCTGTGCCTTCATTTTCATCAAGTTATCAAAATTCATTAATTTCTTCCCTTTTTTCTTCCTTGACCATATTATCATTGAGTACAGCATCGTTCAACTTCCATGTACATGTGGGATTTCCATTGCTTTTGTTGTTATTGAAAACCAGCCTTAGTCTGTGATGATCTGATAGGATGCATGGGATTATTTAAATCTTCTTGTATCTGCTGAGGTCTGTTTTGTGACCGATTAAATGGTCAATTTTGGAGAAGGTATCATGAAGTGCTGAGAAGAAGGTATATCCGTTTGTTTAAGGATGAAATGTTCTATAAGTATCTGTTAAATCCATTTGGTTCATGACTTCTTTTAGTTTCTCTCACTACTATTGTATGAGTTGCAATGTGTGCTTTGAGCTTTAGTAAGGTTTCTTTTATGAATGTAGGTGCCCTTGCATTTGGAGCATAGACATGTAGGATTGAGAGTTCATCTTGATGGAATTGTCCTTTGATGAATGTGAAGTGGTGTCCTTCCTTATCTTCTTTGATAACTTTTGTTTGAAATTCAATTTGATTAATTTATTTTAGTCAATCCTATATGCTTCAATGAGAAGATCCTTAATGAGTAAAGACTATATTTATTTGTGGGTATCAACAAAAGTCATTTTAGACTGCTCTTAGAGTGTCCTTGTTTAGTAACTTAGTGTTCACAGATTCTTCTCTACTAACAACGACTTTATTGGCAATAAATTATTGTCTAGGTTTCTTGTATCAGGCATTATTTCTATACTGTAAACTAAATAAAGCATAACATCTTTATGTTTTCATATATTGATGCTTATTTATGGTTCCTATTGCTGTGAAGTGACACCAGAATCAACGTAATGGTAATAAATGCAGAAATTTAATTGGGGCTGGCTTGTACTTTCAGAGGATCAGTCCACTATCATCATGGCAGGACATATGGCACTTTGCAGACAGACATGGTACTGGAGAAGTCTACAATTCTATGTCTTGATTTGAAGGAAGCTAGAAGGTGACTTAATTCTGCATGCAGGTAGCCATGACGAGGGTCTATTCTGAACTACACAGAACCTGAGAAAGGAAGCCTCACAACTCACCCCCACAATGACACACTTCCTCCAGAAAGGTCACACCTACTCCAAAAAGGCCAATCTCCTAATAGTGCCACTTCCCAGAGGCCAAAGATATTCAAACCACACATCTAATAATTCCTGGCACTCATAGGCTTGTTCAAATAAAAGAGTCTATGGGTTCATACTTAGCCATAACGTAGTGAAAAATCACATTTCATCCAACTTCAAAAGTCCTATAGTCTATCACATTCTCAACAATGTTTAAAAGTCCAAAGTTCAAAATCCCTTCTGAGATTCATGCAATCTATAACTGTAATCCCTGTAGAATCAAAACTAAAACACAGATCAAATACTCCCAACATTCCTGGATACCATTTCAAATCATATTGAGCAGAGCAGAGTGAGGAAATAATGAACCAAATTAAGACAAGAAACATGCTGGGAAAATACCATATTCTTCATTTCTGTGTCTAATGTCAAGTTCTCTTCAGCTTTCTAATTCTTCTTAGCTTTGATAGCCGAAATATGCATCTTTCAGTTGGGTTTAATTTCACTCCCTTTTAGCAGTTTTCCTTGTACAGTATCCCATAGATCTGGTATCTGTAACATCTTGGAGCCTCCAAAGCAACTTAAACTTCACAGCTTCTTGTTCCAGTGTTGAGATCCACACATAATCTTCTGGGATCCTCCAAAGAGTTTGAGTTCTTTCTTCACATCTGTCCTCCCTAGCAATATAGGCTCTAGCTGACTCCACTCCATTGTTGCTGCTGTTCTTGGTGATCGTCCCATGGTACTGGCATCTCCAATACACTGGGAACTTTTGTTACCACTAGGTTTTACCAATTGCTTCTTATAGTGAGGCTTTATATTGTCAATCCCCAACATTTTTGCAAGACCCTTAGTCCTGGGTGGGCAAGAGCAATTGAAGCTACACCTTCATTGGTGGCCTTTCCTGGCCTCTCCTAGTACCTAGCCACATATGTTCTCTACGATCCTTTCATGCATTCAAAACCAGTACCATGTTGGTGGTTTTTTCACATTACCATGTCCACATGCAGCCAGAAATAAAGCTTCATTCTATCTATGGAACATAGGGTCTTCATCCTCTCAGAAAATCCTTCCTAGAAGATTTCATCTCAGTGATGGTGGTTGCTTCTTAATCATCACTAATTTCTTAGTTCGAGCTAACAAGCATCAGTTATTCCAGTAAAGCTTTCTATTATTAATTCTATTGATTCTAAAGTTAGTGTCATGTGACTAAAGATGCCAAGTTCTATTGCTTGTTTTGGATTCAACATTGTCTACTTGTTCTATATGATAATTTACTCTCTCGGCTAGGTTATCATAGAACTTCCTCTGAAAAATTGACCTTGACCTCTAAGGTCTACATGCCTCTGTCTCCTAAGTGCTGGAATCAATGGCCTATACCAGCATGCCATTTATTTAATTCCTTTTCTTAAGATCCTTATAAGTTCTGGATTGTAGTTCATTCCAGATATAGTCAAAGTGACAAATGAGAATAGCCATTGCAATCTATTCCTTGTCAATTTGATACATAATCATATCTTCTTATGTCTAAATGAAAAACAATAACAGGGTCATAACATGATATAACCATCCCTTGTTCAACTGCAAACTCATAAACAATACATTAGCTGGGTAGTCTCATGCCTCTAAGGTTACCGCACCCTAAATTTCATTTCATATCCTTGAAGACAAAATTTAGTTCCATTTTACTTCCTGGCCCCACTATAATCTTTGAACCATATATTTTATATTTTTCTCCTTCTCAGTTATCTACATCTGTTAAAAAAGACTCTTCATAAGAAAGAACCACAGAAGAGAGTACATGCTGGGCCGCTTAAAGAAATGCTTCCACAATGCAACCAATCTGCATATCTTCACATTAACTTCAGTCTCATGCCCCAGAACAGGGCAAAGAGCAGTTATAATCTTCACTGAAGCATCACAAAGATCCAAGCAACAGAGTAAATTCTTCTCTTATTAAACCTCTTGAGCAAGGTCCCCACAGTTCAAATCACCTTCATCACCACTGTGTTCCAGGCTTCTCCTAGAATGGCCCATTAAACCCCACTAAAGCATTCCACTGCTTTCCAAATCTAAAAATCCTCTTCCCTCCAAGCAAAAACATGGTCATGTCTATTGTAGCAATATCCCAATCCTTGGTAAAACCTTCTGTCTCCATTTCTGCAAAGAGGCACCATGAACAGAACAACACTTGTAAAAGAAAACATTTAATTGGACTGATTTACAGTTTCAGAGGTTTGGTCCATTATCATCAAGCAGGAAGCATGCAGCTTGTAGGCAAACATGGTGTCAAGGATCTGAGAGTTCTATGTCTTGCTCTGAAGACAGCCAGAAGGAGACTTATTTCTTGGGGTAACCAGGAAGAATGTCTCTTTTGCACTGGGAAGAACCTTTCCCCCTCCACACACAATGACCATACTTCCTCCCACAAGGCCACACTTTCTCCAAGGTTATAGCTCTTAATAATGACACTTCTAATGGACTAAGCATATTCAAACCACAACAATTGGCTTTTGGATAAATACACTAAAATACTGGAGAACAAGCTAAGTTCAGTTCTGTCAAGTATGGAATAAAATATACATTAAGATATTAAAGTGAATAGGATTCAATTTTGTAGTAAAAGGAGATTTTAATTGAGGAGATATATTTTCAGCATATTAGCAGTAATAATATATATGAAATTTGAAAACAGGAGAATACAGACTTGAACATGTCCATCACATTTAGCAATCGTTGAAAATACAATGGTTGTTGTGGACATGCAGCATAAGGCAGAACAAGAATTTACATAGGACATTTATATTATAATATACATTTGGTGATAAGAGAGCACTATGGTTTAATAAAAAGCATTTATGTGATAATTTCTACAAACTGTGCTGACTTGACACTCTTTCTGTCAGAATGGATAGTTTATGGTTAAAGAAACAAATAATTTCTGAATACAACCAGTCAGTATTTAGCAAATGAAGGCAAGAAATCATTGTTAAGAATGAGTAATGAATCTCTGTTTGGAGTCTAATTTCTTCTCTTTCTCTTTTTCTCCTTTTTCTCTTCTTTTCTTTATCTTTTTTTCCACTTTCCTCCTCCTTTTCTACTTTTTCTTCCTCTAACTCTTCCATTTTTCTGCCATATTCTTACCACTACCCTGCCATCTTCTTTGAGCTTGCCATAAATTTAATTCAAAAAATATGGCTAAAGAATTTTAGTATTGTCATAGACAAAATCACTGGCTTAAAAACTATAATAACGACAAAAGTCTTGGGGTTTATTATTTCATTATGATGGTTCCTTCCTCTATAATTTATGGTCTTGAGCAGTATTGTTGCCTTTCCTATAAGGAATGTTCTCTCATTTCTCCGTTTATGACTTTTTATTCCCTGGTGCTTTAGAGGATTCCATAAAGTGTATAAATCACAGTTACACATATAAGATGTTGTATGCTATTATCAACTTTTTTCCTAATGTTTGTTGTTAGAAAATACTATGTGAAGCATTCTAAAGCTCAGATGCATGACTATATGAATATGTACTTATTTATAAATGTATAATTATGATTTACCTCCTGTTGACACTACTAGATACTGAATTCAAAAACATTGAAAGTTAGTACTTTAACTTACAAATGTTAAGAAACCATTTCCCATGCCTTATCTTTTGTCCTGAATTTTGATAACAAAGGCATCGTTAATATCTAAGCAAATAATAGTGACAAGTGGATTGTCAAAGACTGACTAGGATATGGTATTCAAAGAGGAAAGGAAGAAAGTGAACTTTGAGAAATTCATGGGCTCAAGAAATTTAGTATATAAATGTACTAATATGAAGGTCTCAAGATCTGTTAGATGAACGTTTTAAAAGCTCATTCAGTTAGAAATAGAAGTGAGTGAAAGCATAAGAAAAGTACAATCACTTAATGATAATGAAAGCTAAGCTATGATCAGCCTTATAAATATCTTAGATTTATTTAATATAAGAGAAAAGAGAACATATTGGAGGTCATTTGGAAGGAGCACATTAGAGAGAACTTTGGCATTTGCTAGGCTAAGTATCTGTACAGGAGAGGAAAAAAAAAAGAATAATCAAGGGACCTTGAAGAATCATTATAACAACTCAGGTCAGAAGTGATCATAAATTTGATTTGAATGATGTCAATTAAAATGGAAAGATATTTTTGGATTATATCCAATATATTTTGTATAAGATGGGAGGGTATGCTTTCCTGTGAGACTGAAACTCCCACTTCATTCAAAAATGAAGCAATAAGAGTTGGATGGTGATACTTCTGCTAACTACCAAAATGGGCATTGCCTTGTAAGGAAGGAACTGTCTTCAAAATCATGACCCAATACTATGGATCTAATATTGTAGTAGGTTTTTGCACATAAAGGATTTGTCTTTGGCTGCCTGTAATTTGCCTTGGAATTAATGCATGCATGCCTTGTAAGGAAAAAATGCTAAGTGTACTTAACATTGAACTTAGTAAACTATTTGTATCTACCTCAGTCAGTCAATTAAATGGATAATTATGTTAGACTTAAAGTTTCAGAAAAGTAAATGGTAACTTTTAAGAAGATGGCAGGAGGGAAGGCAATAACATCCCTGAGAAGGTCAAGATGTTTTCTATCTAACAATCTCTAGGATGTTAAGAACTTCAATTAATTGTGCTACAATATAAAATTTGCATATATGCCCTCCCAAAATAAGCTATCAAACTTTTCACCCAAAATATTTTAACATCTAGGCAATATTCAAAGTTAAGAATACACCACCTGATGTTTAAACAGGGGAAAAATAAGCACAAAAAAATCATTGTCATATATACTTACTAAGCCCATAGATATTTTAAATTATGTTCTAAATGTCCTTATCATCTTCATTCCCTTCAACATCAGAACCTTGCAACATATTTCCCTATGAATAGAAGAGCACTCAGTAAACTAAATGCTGCATAACTGGGTCAAAGTAAAGTTCAGTCTTCCCCAATTAACACTCAGTCAAATATACTTGCTTCCACTCACCTTCTGATTTTTCCAGTTTTTATTTTCTTTTTTGCTCTATGATTTTCATAGGTGTGTGATGATCCCTACAGTTTCACAGAGGGAATATTCTGTACTCTTCTATGCTCTCTTTGTTCTCAAATGAGAAGAGAAAGGTATATTTTCCGGGCTTGGCCACAATTGAAGGAGTCTGACTTCCAAGTTTTCCAATTGCTTCTCTTTCTGGAGACATTTACTTAAGAGTGGGCATGATTATTATTAAATCTGGCAGATACATCCTAAGGGCCTGCTGCACACCAGCTCTTTGGGAAACAGAAGAGAGAGTAGCTGCTGTATACAGAATAACATCCAGCAGAAATAGCACTAAGTCCTGACCTTGGCAGTTTCTGTTTAACTACTTGGAGCATTCATTCACAGTGGCCTGTGACTCTCTGGTTCAGTCAATCCCAACCTCATGTTAATATTACATGATGCTGTAATTACAACATTAATAGCATTAATAGTATGTATTAATTCTGAAGACAGAACCGTCTGTTTTTAAGGTTGCTATCTGTACCATAAGAATTTAATATTACATGCAGTTAACATTCAAGATAAATTTATTTTATGATTATAAGTACTCATTTAAAATGATAAAAAGCCTGAGTCTAAAAGTAGTTTTTTTTAATTGCAGAGAAATTATATAACTACATCACATATGATATTTCATTCTAGTGGCATTTGAAAATAATTTACAAACTTCTGTTCACGGATGAGAAAAATAAAAATACTACTATTATTTTTATAGTCATAAGAGGAGAGAGTGTGTCTTTATATTGACATGCAACTATCAGAAGGCATTTAAAATTTTATCCTATTGAAATACAAATAAAATCACATTACATAAGCTTATTAAAATATGTTACTACTTAACTGCATCTATTCAATTACATTGAAACTATTGACTTAAATGTTTGTAAAGCAACGGAATAGAGAAACTACATGCTTCCCTAATTCTAACTATCACACACACACACACACACACACACACACACACACACACACACACATATTGAATATGTTCTGAAATGATTTGTGGGGAGAAATGAAATGAATTTTAGTATTTGCAAAATGTCTTCATTTTTGTAGAACACAATTTGGGGGGAAATTGCCCTATAAACTGTTTATTATCTTGATTAAAGAACATTCTCTCAATGAAAAATAATGTATTTTTACACTATAATCAATAACGTTACTGACATTTTTCAATGCTAAAATTTGGTTAAACATCATCTGATTATCTGTCATTTTCTAGCCCATACAAGGCATACAAACGCTATGCGCAACCTATTATAAAATGCAGCCTTCACTCCCTAGCAAAGAGATTCCCCCTATCTGAAATTGCATCAGTCCCTCCTCTTTCCAAGCATTGTCTCCCTTATATCAGAACTGAATTAAGATTTTGACAATGGCCACTTAACTAATTCTTATTATTTCTACAGCCAAGTTACCATCTTATTTAAGCAACATTTAATAATGTATGTCTTCTCCATGGATGGAATGATGCACTTTCTTTCTCTACTGATCATGGAATTCTGTTCTCATCACTTTTTTTAATTGAATTTTATTGGATATTTTCTTTATTTACACTTCAAATGTTTTCCCCTTTTCCGGTATCACTTCCGGAATCTCCCTATTCCCCTCCCCCTCCCCCGGCTTCTATGAGGGTGCTACCCTACACCCACCCACCCACACACTCCCTCCTGCCTCCCCGCCCCTGGCATTCCCCTATACTGGAGCATCTAGCCTTCACAGAAACAAATGCCTTTCCGCTTATTTATGCCTTATAAAGCCATCTTCTGCTACATATGCAGCTGGAGCCATGGGTCCCTCCGTGGGTACTCTTTGATTGGTGGTTTAGTTCCTGGAAGATCTGGGGGATCTGGTTGATTGATACTGTTCTTCCTAAAACCCTTCAGCTCCTTCAGTTCTTTCTCTAACTCTTGCATTGGGAACCCCATTCACAGTTTAAAGGTTGACTGAGAGCATCTGCCTCTGTATTTGTCAGGCTCTTTTTGCTGCATTGCAATTGAATTGATTATCTGTAAAATCAGTTATTTTGAGAATAAGAAAACTCTTATTAAATGTTAATTTCCTTTGACTCCCACAAAACTGAGAAGCATTTTGTTTTTTACAAATCCTCTAAAATAAATTAAGTAAATAACAATAAAAATAAGAAAAAGTACTATTGGCAAGTTGAGAAATATAAGTCAGAGCCATGCACAGATCTCCACTGAGACACTGTATTGTGCACAGCACGTTACAAGTAAATGATACTGAAAGTACTGTGTCAGGGAGAATCTGTCCTCTGGGTCTTTACCCAACATAATTAGTTTCGTGTAAGATGACTGCTGCTCATATTTATTATGTATGAATTTAATATCCCAAATAGATAGAATATAAGAAATGATAAGTGGAAAAATTCAAAAGATATATAGTTCTCTGGTGAACACAAAAATACCCGATGCTGCATTCTTCTCCTTTGCAACACAACATCTAAGACTCTGACACTTCCCACAAAGAAATTGATGAAGTGTTTTCTAAGGGTGTTTATACTCTTATTTTCTTATGATAAAGAGGAAGAAGGAAACCATAAAGATGATACATGGATGGTTTATGAAATGCGAGAATGTGTGAAGATGACAACACCTCCTTATAAAATCTTAAACTATAAGAATCTCATAATGATGGGAGCTTGATTGGTGCCTTCAGCTGACATCTAGTTCATTTGTGACTGATAATACGAGCTCAAAAGGTTAGTGAATTCAATAAATTTGCTACAATTGTTCAAACTGCTTGTGATCACTTGTTTTGGGGACAGCTTCCCTCTCCATTCTCTAATAGAAGCTTCTGTATTTTATTTTCTTTTGTAAGGTTATATGCATGTATTCATTTTTTTTTCTGTGCAAAAACCAGGGTTTTCTGTATCGTTTTCTTCCATTACAAACAATGCTCGATTGGCAAATAGGTTGTTGTAGACGCCATGGCTCCTGTGATGGAGTATGCATTTGTTAAATCAGAGAAGTTATGAGGCACTCACTCAGAAACAATGTCCTTAGAAAGCCTGCTCTAAAGACCACTCTTGCCTCACGCCTGTCATAAGATTCCACTTTGTCCTGTCTAGGGTTTACTGGTTCATTTGATCACCACATTTGCATACAATAATCCTGGATCCTTTTCTTTTGTCTACACCATAGAAGAAAAACAGAAACCACAAGGAGGAATAGAAAACACTCATAATTTGTGTCTTGAGACTCTTTGAGTTTCAAGAATAAAAGACAAAGAAAACTTTATTCCTCAACCCTGTCTAGAATTAATATTAATGTGTTCACGTGTGTCTTTAGCTGCATTTTAACTGAAAATATGAAAGAGAAGCTTCTGCATAACTACTTACCAATATGTGAGGCACACATTTTCAAGTTTGTATAAAGAATTGTGTTGGTAATGAACAAGAAACCTGAGAATCAGCAATACTGATTCAACAAACATGTAAACCACATAGAAATCACACATTTAGGAAATAAAATTTAACTTAGAATTTGCCCTTCCTGCTTCTGTGTACTCAGCATTATTAGAACAAGCTCCTTGACACACAATCCCAAATACAAGATTTTATTTCCTTATCACAAAGTCTTGCTGTGCCAAGCATCCTACCGTAAATATTGCTAAATTTGTTGCCATAACATCTCTAAATATTTACTAATTCTGACAAATTACCATTCCATTGCACTATCAATTTTTAGAACTTTGGAAACTTTAATTTATACCTGATCAGTCCCCGATGTCTTTATTGTCCTTCATTTTAGATACAAACTCAATGGACTTCAGCAGCCTAATAAAATTAGAATAACTTCCAGGTAGTTTTCTTTTTTTTTTCTTTTTTTCGGAACTGGGGACCGAACCCAGGGCCTTGTGCTTGCTAGGCAAGTGCTCTACTGCTGAGCTAAATCCCCAACCCCGGTAGTTTTCTATAAATAGCAATATCTACTGAACTTAATAGGTACAGCTGCAGGTGAGAAACTGTAGGAAACACAGGAGATGCCTGGTAGCCTGGTCCACCACATCCCCAGTGAGCATGGGATACAGGAAGTCTACCATATTTGCTAAGTGGCCTATGTCCCCTAAAATTTCCTTTGTTGTTTACAAATTCAAATCTAGCATTCCTAGAGTATTTATAACTTTTCATAAATAATATATTAACTAAACCACATCATATACTGTGACTGATATTAATATTTTGATAATTGTTTAATGTTTTTATTGTTAAAATAATTAATTTATTAATTTACTTACATCCCAAATGCTGCTACTCCTCCCTGCCCATCCCTGACAAAGTCCCTCCTACTATGCTACTACCCTTCTCCTCTGAGAATATGGGGCCCCTCTGGATATCCCCTCACCTAGGGACATCATGTCTCTGCATGTTTGGGCCAAAAAGACTGCCATGAAGACTGACTGGCCTGTCTGTTACATGCGCCTCGGCCGTCGTTGCAGCCCATGCATGTTTGGCTGTTGGCTGAGGCTCTGAGAACTCTCAGGGGAACAGACTTGTTGACTTTATTGTTCTTCCTGTGGAGCTGCCATCCCCTTCAGTTCTTTCAATCCTTCCAACTCTTCCCTCAGTGTCCCTGACCTCCATATAAGTTTGAGTGTGGATGTCTACATATGTTTCAGTCAGCGGTTAAGAAGAATATTTCTGAAGACCGTCATGCTATGCTCTTCTCTGCAAGAAAACAGGGTATCACTAATAATACCAGGGACTGGTGCTTGCCCATGGGATGAGTTTTCGTTTGGGGTGTAATTAATTGGTTTTTCCTTCAGTCTCCACTCATCTATAAAATTTTGTGTCGAAAGTTTTATGGATAGGTTGGTGTCTTTATCCCTCAACTGTGGGGAGGGGAGTCCTGTTTGGCTACAAGAGGTAGCCTTTTTTTGTTCCATGCCTCCATTGTTAAGTATTTAAACTATGGTCACCCTCATAGAGTCCTAGAAGCCTCTCTTATCCCAGATCTCTGGGACTTTCTAGACATTCTGTCCTACCCCTTGCATCAGGCAGATGCAAATTTCCATTCATTTCCTAGACCTCTGGGCTTCTCTTCTATATCCCCCCTCACCTGATCCTGCCTCCCTATTTCTCTTGCCCTCTCTTTTCTACCCAGTTCACTCCTGTCCTCTACCTTCTCTGACTAATTTTTCCCCTTCTATATATGATTCAAACATTCTTGCTTAGGCTTTTCTTGTTTAAGTCCTTTGGGTTTGTGGAGTGTATCACTTCTATTCTGCACTTTATGGCTAATATCAACTTATCCGAGAGTGTATACTATATTGCCTTTCTGTGTCTGAGTATTCTCAATCAGGATGATATTTCTTAGTTCCATCTCACTGGCCTGAAAAATACATGAAGTACTTGTTTTTAATAGGCAAATAGTATTCTATTGTGTCAATGAATCTCATTTTCTGTATTCATTCTCAGTTGAGGAACATCTAGCTTGTTTCCAGTTTCTAGCTATTGCTAGCAAAGTTACTATGAACATATTGGAGTACATGTCCGGGACATGGTCACCCCATATATTGTGAGTATATGACCAGAGCTGTATAACTGGATCATCAGGTAGAAAAATTTTCAATTTTTTTTCAGAAACCACTAGACTGATTTCCAGAATGGTTTTACCAGTTTGTAACCCATGCCCACCCCCAGCAATGGAGGATTTTGAAAGTTTAAATTTAGTCATATGCCATGCTTAGTTCATTGGAATCATTTTCTATTGCTCCATAATGAATTGCCATGTATAGAATAGCTTAAAATAAGACACTTTCTTTATGCTCTTCCCACATTAGAAATCCTAAAAGTTCCATTGAGTATAGCAAAGTTTTTACAGGGATTATAGGCTCATCTATGGTTCTTGGACATTGTGGGAAGCTAGCTATTGGGAAAAGAAACTATTTCTTTTCAAGTAGACTAAACAGAGTCATTCTATCCAAGACCAAGTAAAGATTTTCTTTGAAAAATATTCACCATTTTAACATCTTAGTTGGAAGTATAAACTGCACACAAGGTAAGTTTTCTTTCAAATATTTACCAATTAGTAACCTCATCTTCACAGCTAGTCCCATTATATACAGTGGGTATGCATATTATAGGAAACATTCCAAAGAGCTGACAGAAATGCTTTAGTCTGTTTTAGAATTTTTCCTAACATAGTTTAAGAAATGGAGGGAGAACATCCATATTTGTTACTTCTTTTAAAATGTGTTTGTAGCAGATAGCTATAATTTCATTTAATGACCTTAAACAAAAATAATTTTTCTATGAGGTTAAACCCACAGACTTCACAATCATCTCCATTCCTGTAATCAGAATTCCCTGAATGTTGTTACATGCTCAGCAAATCAGCAAAAGCAGATGTATCTGAGGGCTTAGAAATCTCCAGTTGGAGATCTACAACTCAGGTGAGAAACAAACTCATGTCTTCAGTGGCAGACAATAATCTTTCATCTGAAACATAGCTACTGACAATTCTAAGGACGTTTTTGGAGCACCGGCCCAACTCCAGATGTCAGAGAGTGTTAAGTCATCAACATCCTGGCATCTTGGCATTTCTACTTATGAAACTATAAGGATAAGGGAGAAGCAACCTATTGTGTAGTGGATGAAAAGCAGAAGTAGTTACTTTCTAGGACTGATCGGGATAAATACAGAGAGCTAGCAGGCAGGTAGCCTTAACTATTACACAGATATCTTTTTCTCAGTTCACACATTTGCTTCATGTCTGATAAAATCTTTGTCCACTGATGAGTTGTTCTGGTAATTTAATGAAAGAGGGTAATACAAATTCACTCCAAGGCAGAAAAATAGAGGGTTTATTCATTTACAGGCAACATTTTAACAAAATACTTCTCTCTGAGTGACCGAAAGCAACAGAAATGTACTTGCTCACAGTTCTGACAGTTAGACTTTTGAAACCAAGGTATCAGCTATATTTTCTTCTGAAAGTTCTGTAAAAGGAGCCTTACTTGACTTATCCTAGATTCTGGTAATCACCAGAGTTCACCATATTACTCTATTCTCTGCCCCACTAGTCACATTGACTTTTGCTCTGTTCGTCTTTATGTGCAAACTGTCTTCTAGTTTCTCTTCTGAGCAAAAGAATGAATGGATTAGGACCTCATTCATAATTCAATAAGTCAGGTGTTTGGCATATTATTCAGGATTTTAACTGGAGCCTGTGATAAGGGAAAGGTCCAATGTGGTCTAACATTGGAGGCTTAAATTTAGACGCTAAAAAATCAGGACAAACTGATTTGAGGTAGAAGACATGTTTTCTGGATAATAATAATTGCTTTATCAAATAATAAAGGTTCTATTATATATGGGATTAGGGTTGTGGATTGAAGATGCTTATGAAAGATATACAACCTCTCAATGGTCAAGATTTTTGGACATTAAATTAATAACCACTGAATTATGTAAACCATATTAACAAAAACAACCAAACAAACCATAAAACAAGTGAACAGAATTCAACCAGCGGAGGGCAGGCAGATTTTATCCTTAAGAACTTGAATGTTTTTCGATGAAGTCAGCAGTGCACTGTTTGTGTTAATAGGAATGGGCATTCTTCATGGGTCCAAGGCATCAAGCTTCTTTTAAAAGAGTAAGATTTACCCTATATTGATGTTTAAATGTCTAGATTTTTATAACAAAAATCAACATTGAACCAATTAAGTGGTGTTATTCCCCTAAAAACACTACAGTATTTTCTTCATAATAAGGTATTTCTATTCAGACTTGGAATTCTACAGAGAATTCTTCATATAAGCAAGAAATAACTCTTACCTTCTAGTGCTTTGTCTTCTGTGCCAATTGTTTCTTTAAAAACAGAAGGATGCAGCACTTATCATATATAACATCACTGCAGTCACCATTTCAATCTCCATTATAGAAAGGAAAGTGTGTGTCACTGAGCACTTGACCGATTTCATACTTTTGGAAGAAAATGACATAAAGGAATACTGTGGTGTCTTAATAAAGACTCATCAATTCCAGGTTGAGATACTGTCTGCTGAGATGCAGTGTAAACATATATGAGCTCTGCGGAGATTGTAATCAATTGCTACAACACACAGATTCATGGACTAAGGAAATCTTGCCAATTTTTACATGGCTAGTATATGCTTCCTTCTTCTGAAGTCTTAGTCTCTGGTCGATGATATTAGATGTTATGATTTTTGATTTTATGGAGTACAGACATTTATATTAAGTAGCACAGGAGAGTCTGGTTCCCTGACACATAATTGTGTCAGAGGGTATGCTCAGAATCTAGGATAGCAATATAGCACTTTAAAAAATTATTGTAGCCTGATAAAATGGTGAAAATATATTGTAAATTATAGTTACTCCCTTAAGGGCTTAACTATCTCAACAGTGAGAGACTAGGTCATCACATCAAACAGGCCAAATATATCAATTAAATTTATAGTTGAGGGCTTCAGAGTGAGCTCAGTTGGAATTTCCTGCCAAGAAAATATGACATTTTGATTTCTCAAGCCAGAATTAGTTGTACACACTTCTAATCTGAATATCAAGGAAACAGAAAGAGTAAAATTCCTGTTCATTTTTGGCCAGCGTACATTGTTCTGCTACCTGGGTAGTTTGTACCACTGAATGAAGTCTAGGTCAACAAAAATCCTTGTCTCACAAAGAAGATGGATCACCCATAGGGAAAAATACTCTAGGTTATTGTTTGCTTCCAAATGCAAGTACCCAAGCATTCACATCAACCATAGTATACACATGTAAGCACACACAGAGACACACACACACTGCTGTTTGAAAGGGAAGCTTATTCAGAATTGATGGTAAATCACTGAACTGAATAAATTGTATTTATGTTGAAGGTGAATTGTAACAGAAACAAGCAATTCATTCTAATGACCATTCTATGCTGTATCTTGATAATTCAGAAACATTGTGGACTGCATAGGAAAAAAACAAAAAAATGAATTTAGGATGAAATTTTAATTCCTTTATGAGTTATGTCTCAGGTGTACAAAATAGAGTAATAACAATTTCTTGCTGAAAGGACCACAAAAGGAAATATTCATATATTCATAAAAGTACATCTCAGAGATACCAGAATAAGATAATCCACAGAAGCAACTGTCACTCAATTAACATGGGAACAGATAAGTCTCTGTTTTGAATGCATGATCCCAGAAAGAGATGCTATATTCTTTCTAGAAAGAACTCTTGCCCATGTAAGTAGCAATATATCTCGTGATGTTGCTGTTGCTGATGTTGCTGTTGTTTTTACTTTCTATGTCTATCTCTCTGCCTGGATCTTCTGTCCGGTGTTTGTGTATACACCCATGCGCACACTGCCTTCATTCAATCTTCCTAGTATTAAAATCAGTACAAGTAGCTGAGTAAAAATTTCAGTGACAGAAAGTTTGCTTCCTATGTATTTTTTGAGCAGTAAAACTTTGACGAATATATGATAATAAGTAGATAGATTAATGATGCTTTTATTCATAGTTGTATCATTGATTTTAAATTAGCAAATATCAAGATTGACATGTAGGCCAGCAACATAGCTCTGTAAGTCAACTTTCTTGCAGGCAATCTTGATGGCATGAGTTTAATTCCTAGAAATATACTTGGTTGAGATCACTAGCTTCTACAAGGAATCATTTGACATTTATACATTTATATATTAGCACATGTGGTTCCACATCCACACATACAAAATAAACAATAAATATAAAATCAGAATTTATCCCAAAACATAGACTAACAGACTAGCATTCAACTCATGGATCAATACTTACAAAAACCAAAACATTGTTAATGTTTTATTTTGAACTGATCAAGACTGATAAAAAAATTTCCTTTCTAATATGATGTCTAGTCACCAGAATGATAAGTCTGCCTATTGAAAGTGCTATCTTAAGTTGACCTCCCTGTGGTTTTCAAGGAAGAAACAGAAACTCCAGGGAGGGTAGGAGCCATTCTGAAGGCATTTTCTAAGCTAACACATGAAAACCATATATAATATCCTATTTAGTACTCAGAAAAAAATCCTTTTTTAAAATAATTGAAATAACTAATTTTCGACTGACTTCTACAGTCTAGACAGATTTGTAGATAGCATGAATATAAAAGTGAGTAAGATCATGGTTCTGGACCTTGGGATTTAAGTTCTATTTGGTAAATCAAGCAAAAGAACTGAAGAACAGCATGTTATGGAATGCTCGTTACTACTTGGAAGATGTTGAGGGAGAAAATACAGATCAGAGATGGGGATATCGGAGTGGTTGGTGAGAATAGACATGGAAATGATTGGGCGGAGGAAAAGGTGGTGGGGATATTGATACCATATTTTAAATATTATTTTAAATACATTTGAAGGAACATATTTTATTTCTTAATGTTTAAAAGTTTAATTGGGATCTTTCATACATAGGATGTATGAAAGTGCTTCAGGGTTTTGTGTGTAAGCAAACAAATATAAATGGAAAGCTGAACTTTAATTTTCACATTTCTTTAGTGATATTGTGAACTGGATTTTCAATCCTCTCTGTTTCAGTCTTTGTTCTCTCTGTGTGCCTCTGTGTGCCTCTCTGTGCCTCTCTGCTGTTTCTCTTTGTATCTCAGTGTCTCTCTCTCTGTCTCTGTCTCTCTCTCTGTCTCTCTCTCTCTCTCTCTGTTTGTTGTTTGTTATCTGATGAAATGCATGTTAAAAGAGAACATTTGTAGAAAAAGTCATGATTGTCATTTCTAAAATCCCCACAGCAGAATAAAAACAAGAATAACTTGAGCCTTAGTCCTGCGTGATTGTTGTTGTTAATGGCTTCTGGATTTTTTTGTTTTTGGTTTTTTGTTTTGTTTTGTTTTGTTTTGTTTTGTTTAGCTTATTTGCTTGTTTTTGTTGTTGTTTGTTTTGTTTTGATTTTATAGATTGCTGTGTCATCTGGAGGTCCCAGGCCCACTGGCTACAACTCTGTTGCTGATTGCCTCTTGTCTATTGAGCAGCTGTATAATGGGCCACGAGCTGTATGCTATGATCACGAGTCACATTCCCAGGATATGCTCTAGCCTTGCCACCTTTTACACTTAAAAGGGGAGCATGTGAAAATGAGTTGTTAACTTCAAAATCTACTTACATATGAAAGTGAGGTGGAAAACAGGCACAATATTTAATATTCATACTAACTTTATTATATATGAATATGAAGCAGATAATTGGCACAAGCTTTATTCATAGGATCAAAAATCTCAAAGGATGCAATTTTTGTATATGTTCTATATTTCAGAAGTAATACATCATTGCTTTTTTTAGAAAATGAAGCTAAACTAATGTCTGTAGTGTGCCCTATACACTAGAGGCCTTAAAACTCCATCCTCCTTTTCTTAAATGGACAGATTTTTGAAAACAGCCCTTACGAAATTAAATTACCATTTCTTAATATGCCAGGGCTTCCACAGAATATGATTGTTCTAAATCCTCAGAGATTATCCCAATAGTGAATGGTAGGTGTTTGAAGTGAAGGAAACTGGAGCCCAGTCAGCCATCAAAAACAACTTATCTGCCAAAGGTGGTCTTGATGGTAAACCCACAAGCAATTTTTCTTTCTTTGCCCTGAGCCAAGAACCACTTTGGTTTTCCAACTCTGTACTTCTGCCATATGAGAACACAGCCAGCAGAGAGAGAGAAAGTGGTTAAAAATGGCAGCTTGAAGCTGTGTGCACCAGCAGGTGTCTAGTCACAGCCTCTGTGCCATAATATATTTGAGTTTCCTAAGCAACCATGCTCCCTAGGAAACTGGTTAAACTGCTTCTATAGAAACTATTAACTGAGCAATTCTTCCTTCAAACCAGCTTTATGCAGAGAGCACAGGAGGAACATGATGGGAGAAGATTTTCTGCTCCTACAATTCTAGAGGTTTTCTTGTGAGGTATTTCAGAAATCTGTGGTATAAATGTGAAACCATATTTCCCTGAGCTTTCATTACTTTTCTGCTTATTTCATTGCATATAATATAGAAAGAGCAGCGATGTGTAATGTTGTTTCTTCATTGGATAGTCTTTAGAGCCATGGAAATTACCCAATTTGCTTATGGGACAGATTTGACCTTTTCTTCTCCTAAACACTGGAATATACATTACATCTGCTGTAACTTTGTGCTCAACAGAACACCGAATTTGCTATCTCATTCAGAATCACATCTGGCTGTTGCTGAATTGAATATTATTAATGTCCTATCATGATAAACTTGGATTTTTAAAATACAATAAAACTCATGTTAATTTAAATGCATAGGTTACTTAGTTTCTTCATGTTTATGAAATTAGGATGAGTAATACCTTTCTGTATTTAGCCACCCATTAAATATCCTAGACATTGTCCTATTTTGATAACAATAAACCAAGTTAAAATAAGAGGTCCAGAAGTGAAAATTATTACCCGTGCCAAATATTTGAGAACTCAAAAACAAAGATATGCTACATATAAAAGCATAGGCACACAAGCATAAAGACATATACTACACAAGCACACACACACACACACACACACACACACACTGCCATTCATAAACAGAATTTTGATATGTAAAATTCTTGATTCATTTTATGACAGTTAATATAAATAGCAGTTGTTTTCTGTTTTTCTCATTTATGTATTTATTTGTTCATTCATTTATATATGAGACATAGTGTTATTGAGACTGGGTTTGCCTTGAACGACTTTCAGCCAACAGGGATTACAGTTACATTCCACCATTACTGACTTTATTTTCTCCATTAGAGTATTAGGCCTGAGAGCAAATATGTGCAGTGGCATTTGTAATTTCTAACTCTGAAAAGTTGTTCATAAATACTCAGTAGATTAAAGAATCTTGGGGAAGATGAACCTGGTTTTATACATTATTTTTAAAAAGCAGGAAACCTAGATCAGCCTATTTTATCATAATGCAAAGAAAATTGTTGTTTTGTTTTGGTGCTTTACTTTCAAATTACATTTTATTCCAATTGGCCAGCAAGTAGATCAGGTGCACCTCACAACTTCTATGAACAGGTTTAACCTAAGGAAATTTTGAGGTGAAATTTTTATGGCCTTGTTTTGATTGCTCATAGAACTGTACTAGAGGAAATTATGCTAAAACAGTTTCTACTTCTTTTAGAAACTTTGGGACTATAATTGAGTGGCTTCTTTAGATATATTTATTTATCTATGTTTATAATAACATATTACTTTAATCATATGCTTATAATCTTAAAATTATATTCTTTGCAAATCTTTTTTATATTAGTCCTTTTCACTTTTGTTGTTTTGAAGCTAATTGCTTAACAGATATTCTGCTATCTCTCTCTCTCTCTCTCTCTCTCTATATATATATATATATATATATATATATATATATATATATGTATGATGAGAACATTAACTTGGACAATGAAGGCTTCTCTGAGAAAGAAGCATGGAAATTTTTAGTTCAAAAATAAGGTGATGTCGAAGAAGAATGGCTAGATCTAGACACATAACTTAGTGGTGAATAAAACTTCCTTCTTAACTGGAGGACCAGTTTTAGCACTCAAATGTCAGCTACCAAATGCAACGCCAGTTCTAGGGAATCTTCTGGTCCCTGCAAGAACAAGACCTACATGCAGGCCAAACACCCAACCATAAAATAAAACTTTTAAAATGAAGTATTTACTTAGATGGCTTTGATTATGAACAATAAGGATTCACTTAGGAGAACAACATGGATGGCATAAAATGATGAGCAGTATGAATGGGAGTGCTTGGGGTAACAAAAGAGTGATAAGTTTGGGTTGGGGATTTAGCTCAGCAGTAGAGCGCTTGCCTCAAGCACAAGGTCCTGTGTTCAGTCCCCAGCTCCAAAAAAAAGAAAAAAGAAAAAAAAAGATTAATCAGTTTGTAGACTGAGAACCAGCAAGAGCATGCCATGACCATCGCTTTAAGGTTTGTGGATTCATATCCACACAGAGAAAAAGACTTAACATAGAGGCAAGTGGTCATTGTGCATCCTTCATATTCATTGGTAAAATACATGGAATTTGTATGCAAAGTAAACAAAAGTAAATAAGAAAGATAAATGACCTGGGAAAGTCAAACATGTAATAGTGTGGTAAGAAGTTGACATTTGGTGTATATATAATATATTAGATAAAAAATGAGTTTGATTTAGGAGCCTACATTACTCTATGATGGTTGTATATTAATTAGTTACAAATTCAATGCCATTATTATTGCTGTTGTTGTTATCACAATGATGATAATTATAATTATTATTACTGTTTTTTGAAAGAGGGTTTCTCTGTGTAATAGCCCTAGGTATTCTGGAATAGCTTTGTTGACCAGGACAGCTACAAACTCACAGAGATCTGCATGCCTCTGCCTTCCCAGTGCTATGATTAAAGTATCTGCTAAATTGCATTATTTATAAGTTCAGTCCTATTTGACCGACTCAGGACATATATTTTTTATTATAAGAAACATAAGATCTTTCCAGCTTACTACTGAGTGAACTGTTTTCGACACAATCATCAGGATAGGAGCTCAGAACCCCTGAAAAATTAAGAGAGTAGCAATCATTCATAATTCCCGTGCTTATATGGTCAATGGGAGACACACATGAGAATATCCAGAAGCTTATAGGCCAGCTAGCCTTGTGTATCCAGAAAGAAGAAGGTCTTACTAACGAAGCAAGAACTGGGTTCCAATTGCTCCCTCACCATCAGGTGCTGCCACACGCAAGTGCACACATGCACACATGCACACATACATATACACAGGTGTAAGAAGAAGGAGAGAGAGAGAGAGAGACAGAGAGAGAGACAGAGACAGAGAGACAGACAGAAAAGGAGGAAAGGGAGGGGGAAGAGAGTTTAAATTAGTTTCAATATTGAATTTAATGACATTATTTGTAGATTTTAATCGGGCAAATGATAAAACTCTAATAAGACACAAAAGATTATTATTATTATTATTATTATTGTTATTATTATTATTATATTGAATAAAATTCCAGAATGTAGCATTAAAAACCAACCAAAAAAAGAGCTAACATTCAAAGAGTGAATTTGACTTCTATGATTGGCTATAACTGTTGATCTCTGAATGACTTCAGTGTTTAATGCTAACAAAAGTAAATTTTTGTCGGTATGTAATGTTTTCTGATTTTTACCACAAGAAAACTATAAATAATACTATAAATCCTTTGGGTCCACTATGAATGCTGATTTAATATTCTGTCATGTTAATGAATAGAATGCAATTATTCTTATGACAGTGACTTTCATGTTACATTATTTCTCAACATGCTCTTACTTATTTCAAGTCATTAAAATTCTCCATCTAATGAATTTGAGATATGTATAGTACTTCTATACTTCTCATTGTGTTGAATTTAGAGCTTGAAACTTCTTAAAATTCATCCTGTTTTTAGCAAATTGGCAGAATGACTAGATTTAAGAAAATTGTAAAATCACTGAAAAGATCATGGATATTTTATTTTAATGTTCACTGTATGCATCTTTTGCAAGAACAGTGGTTAAAATTTGTCTTCTGTATTTATATAGATGAAGGCAACTTAAAGGCAATTTAGCTCATTCTTCTGTGTTAAGCAATGATGATTTCCTCTGAGAAGTATCAGACTGATAAAAATCAATCCTGGTTTTAACAGTCTTTTGCAACTAGTGACTATGGGACCTTCTTTGATTTAATAACAGTATGAAAATTTCTTCGCTGTATGAAAATTATTATTTCATATTATCTTCACCATCGCAAAGCCAGAAGGAAGTTTCAGAGACAATTTGTCTACCTCAATGTCTTTGTATAAGAAAGCAACTGTACCATTTATACCACTTTTGGTCTGTTCTATTTTTAAAGATATTTGCCAGAAGCTAGTAAAGTAATACCACACATATTAATTATCATAAATAAGAATGCTGGTCGTTTTAAGACAGAGATTCCGAAATCATGAAAAAATTGAATGGTGATTATTTTCTTACTTTTTGGCCTTGGGGAATCTTGTAACAGTTCTGAAGCTCAGTTGTCTTTCCTATAAAATTGAAATCATACCAAAGCATGCTGGTGCTTATGATTTAGAGGTTACAATACTAGCAAAGTCCTAGTTGTACATTACTAACATGTTAATAATGTTGTCGTTGCTTTTCTGACCAAATTTTTTTTTATAAATCTTCTAAATATAACTCTTAGAATGCAAGAAATCAATCTCCCATATGTGCAAGCTTGGCTTTCACCAATAAGATGTGATTTAGGCAGACAAGATGATATAAGTTAAAAAGAAGTTCAAGTTATCTGATATTTACAATATTATACTCAACAGGGGTTATTGGTAGTTTGAACCAGATTGCAAATTTCGTTACAAATGTGAGCTCATTCGGACAAGGAACTTTTTTACAAAACTTACTGATGATATTCCAAAATCTGTTTTAAATTTCCAGAAATAGAGCAACAGAGCATTGCTTTAAAAATGTTTTCTTTTCAGATTAATATACATGCTTACAAACTATGAGAATTATTACCTATAACTTCATTATATAAATCCTATTCGTTGTTATGATTTTATACTTAAAGCTTAAACTCTGAATTTGCTGATAGTCTAGTTGGCCTACAAAACAAGTTTATACCAAAGAATATTCTTTCTCTAGTCATATTCCTTTGAGGTAAAGAGTGAGCTGTCTATATATATATATATATATATATATATATATATATATATATATATATATATTGACAATATCTTTCCTATTTTCATTATTCAGGCCTTTTTTCTTCTTTAGCTGAATAATATGAGAATGGCGCCCTAGGATCCCTTTGATTGAATCTTTTGTCTGCAGCTAAAGATGTATTTTTGAAGCTGAAAGCTAGAGAAGTTACTGAAGGATTAGAAGGTGCAAGCTTGCTAAAGTAGGTATGGCCTTGTTAAAAGAGTTATGCCTTATATTGCTTTTATTATGGTCGGTTATGTCCCATGAATTCTTGCTCTCTCTAAGACTTTAACATGAAGGGTTGTTTGATTTTGTTGAAGGTTTTTCACGATCTAATGAGATGATTACATGGATGGGTTTTGGTATATTGAAATATTCCTGCATGCCTGGGATTAAGCCTACTTGATTAAAGTGAATTATGTCTTTGATGTGTTCTTGGATTCATGTTTCAAGAATTTTATTGAGCATTTTTTATGTCATGAACATAAGTGATCATCTGAAGAACTCATTCTTCATTAGGTCTTTGTGTGGTTTAGATATCAGATTAACTGTGGTCTCATAGAATGAATAAAAAAAGTGTTGCATCTGTTTTTATTTTGTGGAAAAGTTTGAGGACTATTGGTATTAGCTAAAAGAAATACACAATAACCAAATAGCCAACATCAAATTAAATGAAGAGAAACTTGCAGCAATCACACTAAAACCAGGGACAAGACAAGGCTGCCCACTTTCTCACAATCTATATAATATAGTACTCAAAGTTCTAGCTAGAGTAATAAGACAATAATGGGAGATCAAGTGGATATAAACTTGAAAGGAAAATGTCAATGTATCACTATTCATGGATGATATGACAGTATATATACACATATATATGTGTATACATATATATGTGTATACATATATATATGTGTGTGTGTGTATATATATATATATATATATATATATATATATATATATATTCAACCCCCAAGTTTCTACCAGAAAACTCCTATAGATGACAAACTGCTTCAACAAAGTGGTTAGATACAAAATTAATTCAAATATATCAGTAACCCTTCCTTATAGAAAATAAATGAACTGAGAAAAAATATGGAAAGAACTTCCTTCAAGATAACCACAAGTAATATAAAAGGCCTTGTTATAACTCTACCCAACAAATGAATGATATATGATATGAACTTCAAGTCCCTGAAGAATTCAAAGTCCTCAGAAGATAGATTTTCCATGTTCATGTATGAGTTGGACTTGCATGGTGAAAATGGCCATCTTACTCCAAAAGTAATTTACAGATTCAATGAAATTCCCATTAAAATTCCAACACAATATTTTGCAGTCTTGAAAGATCAATTATTCTTGCTTCATATAAGGAAACAAACAAACAAAAAACAACAAGAAGAACAGGATGGCCCAAACAATTCTGAACAATAAGAGGACTTCTGGAGGAATCACTATACCTAACTCTGTAGTACAGAGCAATAGTGATAAAAGTGCATGAGATTGGTACAGAGACAAAAAGACCTACCAATGTAATTGGATCAAATACTCAGAAATAAACCCACAATCATAGGAACACTTTTGTTGAATCAGCTAAAACCATGCAGTGGAAAAAAGAAGGCATCTCCAATATATAGTACTGATATTACTGATCATTTGCGTGTATAAGAATGAATATTAATCCATATCAATATTCATATTCAGCTCTGCACAAAGCTCAAGTCCAAGGGGATCAAGGACCACAACATAAAACTGGATACACTGAACCTAATAAAAGAAAAAGTGGGAAATAGCCTCAAACCCATTGGCACAGGGAAAAATATCCTAACGTAACACCAATGGCATGGGCACTATGTTTAACAATTGATAATCAGAACCTCAAAGGCAAAAGATACTGTAAATAGGACAAAATGGCAACCTATCGATTGGGAACTCCCCCAACATCTGGTAGAGGGATAATACCCAAAATATATAAAGAACCTAAGAAGTTAAGCTCCAAAAACACCCAAAACATCCCAATTTAAAAATAGGGTACATGGATAAACAGAGAATTTTCAACAGAGGAATATCAAATGGTCAACAAACACTTAAAGAAATGTTCAACATCCTTAGGCATCAGGGAAATGCAAATCAAAACAACCTTGGGATTCTACCTTATACCAAACAGAATGACTAAATTCAAAGTCTCAAGCAACAGTCTATGCTGGAGAGGATATGAAGAGGAACACTCCTTCATTGCTGGTGAAATTGCAAAGTGGTACAACCACTTTGGAAATCAATCTGATACTTCTTCACAAAATGGGTAATAGTACTATTCGAATACATAACTATAGTGCTCCTGGACATATACTCAAAAATGTTTCACCATATCATAAGGACAGTGTTCTACTGTGTTCGTAGCAGTCACATTCCTAATATCCAGAAGCTGGAAGCAACCCTCATGTCCTGTAACTGAAGAACAAATACAGAAAATGTTGTTCATTCACACAATGGAATACTATTCAGCTATTAAAAATGAGACATCATGAATTTTACAGGAAAATGGATCGAAATAGAAATATCATCCTGCATGAGGTAGCCCCACAGAGCCTAAAAAGTTAAACAAGAAAGCTCAGAGTACATGCTTCAATCCGACTTAGAAGGGGGAAGAAAATAATCATGGAAGGCAAAGGGGAAGAGAGACCTGGATAGGAGAAAGGAGGAGGGAAGGGGGGGCATGATGAGTTATGGGGAAATATAGGAGAGGGGCTCCAGAAGTCCAGGAGAATAAATGGAAATTTGCAGCTTCAGAGGGTGGGGGCGGAGGAGAACCTCTAGAAAGTCCTAGAGTCCTGGGATTACATAGGTTCTCTGGACTCAATGTGGGTAACCTTAGCTGAAATGTACAACAGTGGCAATATGGAACCTGAAAAGACAATCTCCAGTAGATAGAGAGGGCCCCCAGTGGCTCATGTGGACTCCAATCCACCTACAAAATGTTTGACCCAAAATTGCTCCTGCCAAAAGGAGGACAAAAATGGAGCAGAGAGTGAAGGAATGGTCAAATAGTAACTTGCTTAACTTGGGATCCATCCCATACACAGCTAACAGCCTCTGACAATATTACTGATGCCATGCTGTACTTGCAAACAATAGCCTAGAATTGCTATCATTGGAAAGGCTTTACAGGCAGCTGATTGAGACAGGAGCAGGTGGAGCCAAGCATGAAACTTGAGTCAGTAACCCCTACGTGGTAAAAGGGGTAGGATTGAAGGAACTGAAGGGTATGGCAATCCCATAGGAAGATCAACAGTGTCAACCTACCTGGACCCCTGAGATCTGACAGAATCAGAGAAACCAAACAAAGAACATACATTGTTTGAGACTCTGAGGATATATGTAGCAGAGGACTGCTCTGACTGGTCCCAGTGGGAGAGGTTACTCCTAACCCTGTAGTGTGGATGTTGTGACATTTGAGATATAAATAAAGAAAACAATTGATTAATAAAAATAAATAAAGTTAAAAACAGAAGAAAGAGGTGTGTTGTTGTAAAAATATAAAAATAAAAGTATTGTGGTCTTTTTACCCTGCTGGGTCTGGCACCTCAGTGCCCCAAGGTATCTGCTAGGTATCTTGGCGGAAATGCATCCCAGCCGCACACTTTCCTACACTCAAACCCTCACATAAAAGAACACACAACACAATAATCTTTGACCCAATTGGTAAGATATAATTGCCCACTTAAACATACAAAGCCCGGTACCATCCTTCCCTTAGGAACATTGATAACAACCTGTAAATACACAGAGCAGAATTTTAACATCACCTGCCATGGCTTCTCCCCCCCTCTCTCTCCTCTGTCCTGTCTCTTTCTCTCTCTCTCCTAGTCTCCTCCTCCTTCAAACTTCTCTTCAGCCCATCCTTCCTTCTCCTCCAATGACAGGTTTCCTTCTATACGGTACCTGCCCCTCACCTGTACTTTACAAATTCAATGGGGAGGTGGTTATGGTGAAGTCATCTGACTTCTGAGTACAAGACTAGGTAACTGTCCTTGGGGCAGTGGAATTAGCATCAAAATACAGATAACTTCAGGGCAAACCACAACAGAGGTGGCATAGGGTGTAGACTTTGAGGTTCTAAAGGCCTATATCAGGCCGGTTGTCTTTCTCTCTCTCTACTTGCAAATTTCAGATAAAAAAGTGAAGTATCAGACCCAGTCTGTCTCTGTCTCTGTCTCTGTCTCTGTCTCTGTCTCTCTGTCTCTGCCCCCCTCCTCGTGAATTTCAGTACCATGTCTCCCTGCCTGCTGCCTCAGTCTCTACCAAACTGATCATTGACTAACCCTCTGAAACTCCATGTAAGTCCCCAATTAATGCTGCTTCACCAGAGCACCAGAGCAGTAACTAAGACAGATGGGGATGGATACATTGTTTGTATTTTATTTGTTTTTGAACAATAATCTCAAAGACAAAACATGTTAACTAGGAAACATTTACTCATTAAATATTAGAAAGTTACATAATTTCTTATACTTTTGAAAGAAATCACAATCTAAAGAAATGATGGTCTTGCGTCTTCGTAACTGATCACATTTATTTATGCATGCATTCATTGATTATGATTCTAGATTCCGCTAGGTTTTTGTAGGATTTTTACTTTCCAAACAAAACTCCTGGTCATTTCTATCAAAACATATTAAAATAGTGAGTCTCAATAAATGTCTCTGATCCCTGACATTTTAAGTATAGAAAGAGGAAGTCCCTGAGAAATTCAGAAAAGGCTGAAGGTCTATTTCATCATTCATTTTATATTTTTTGTTCAAACTACCATAATCAGATATTCATTAGTGTGCAAGGATGGTTCTGCCATTAGGGATCCTATTCTGAATTTACCTTGTTATCTGTACCTGTTAAACTCTTATAGACAGGGAAGGACAGTTTTGTGTTTAGAAAGACACATTACTAGAAATTTTTGTGTCCCATGGAATACAGAATTTAATGACCCATTACAACTATCCAAGTTGCTTCTGAAATATGTGTTTATCTGCATTTTGAGAGCTAATGCCTATGCAATCGCAAATTTAATTGGAACTTACAATTAGTAGGCAGGTGTCTGCCTTCGTGAGCTATCCAAATTCAATAGTGCCTAATGGCTATTTGATTGGTATCATCAATACAATATGCCTTTTCAAGCAAATATCTATTTCATGTAGTCATCTTAAAAATTAATACTAATTGTATTTTAAGCCAAAGACTTAATCTTTGTTCCTTCTCTGAGAATAGAGCAGAATAGATATTCAAGCAAATGTGAGGTATCCTGTTTGGCGTCTAGGTTTCTGCGATTAAACAAAGGCCTCTGGTTTGGCATACGCTAAGCCCAGAAATTGTCACTAATACTGAATTCTTTTTTTATAGGGCAGAACCATATACCCATCTTCCATGGCAATTACTGTAGAGGAGGCGCAATAGAGAAGTAAACCTGAAACCTTTCAAGGATGAGTGGGCACCGAAAATTGGAAAAGTGGCAGGAAAGTCCAAGTTAGGGAAAGAAGAGAAATATGTGTACAGAAAAAGTAGTTTGGTAAACAGGGAGAAAAAATGGTATTTTGCGGAAACATCTGTTTGCTGTTGCTGAAATGTTAGCATTTAAATGTTCTCGTTTGGGCTCTGAAGTTAGCACTTCCCTGAAGTAGTTCACACCTTTGCTATTGCTCCTGCTCAGCTACAGATCATTTTATGCAAGGCTGATTTTAACAAGAAAATGATGCATTAATTTACAACGTGCTGAGTATTTTAAAAGTGGCAAAATCTAGGCTTTTGTGAAATTTTAGAATCTGGAAAAATAGAAATACTTATGTAAAGCTCTTTAAAATATCAGAATGGATTCATGCACAAGAAATTATACCCTGATTAAGATCATTACAAAATTCAGTTATAAAGAAATACATCAACCTCCACTAATGTTTTTCTCTCTTTAGAGTCTTTTCTCAGAAGTACAGCCTGTACAACAGAGACATTATTCAGCACTACATTTAATAAAATCTCTCTCCCACTGACCCATTCTCTATCTTCTTTCACATGCTTTCTGAATTTTCTTTGCTTTCTTTACCATTTTTTAAATTGTATTTAATCTTTTTTATACAGCCCAGATTATATCTCTCTCCCAGTAAACGCTCTGACTGTTCCACATCCCATTCCATTCCCCCTGCCCTGTTCTATGAAGATATCCCCACCCTACCAGACCTCCCCACTCCCTGGGGCCTCCAGTCTATTGAGGGTTAGATGCATCTTCTCTGACTGAGTCTAGACCTGCCAGTCCTCTGCTGTATATGTGTTGGTGTATGCTGCCTAGTTTTTTCTTCCTATTTATTCATTTACTCATTTATTACATCTCCAGTGCAGCTTCCCTTTCCTCCCCCTTTCAGTGTCCTCTTTTCCACAGCTCTTTCTCCCAGATTCACACCCTCTCCATGTCCCCTCAGAACAGAGCTGGCCATCCAGGGATGTCAAGTAGACAGGGCTTAACAAGCTACACTAAGACCAGATGCAATACCACCCAACCAGACCTCCCCCAGAGCTGCCAGGGACTAAACCACTAACCAATGAGTACACATGGAGGGACCCATGGCTCCAGCTGCATATAACAGGGGATGGCATTGTCTGGCATCATAGGAGCAGAAGCCCTTAGTCCTGTAAAGGCTTACTTCTGCAGTATAGGGGAATGTCAGGGTGTTGAGGTGGGAGTGAGTGGGAGTAGGAGTATCTTCAAAGAAACCGAGGAGGGGGGAAATATAAATACATAAAATACTCTATAAAATGAAATAAAAAAATAAAAATAAAACATCAGAAAATAAAAAATAAAAAGACCAGATGTATATTCTCACATCAAGGTTGGATGAAGCAACCAAAGACAAACAAAAAAGTCAGAGATAGCCATTGCTCCCATGGTTAGAAATACCAAGCTAAACATCCACATCACATTTGCACAGGACCTAGGTCAATTCCATACTGTTTTGCTGATTCTATGCTCCCAGTTGAGTTCCAGTCAGTTGATTCTGTAGGCTATGTTCTTATGTTGTCCTTGACACCTCTGTCTCCTCCAATCCTTCCTCTTCCTCCTTTAAGAAAATAAGTTAATCTTTGTTCCTCATCTGAGAATAGAAACGAATAGCTATTCAAGCAAGTGTGAGGCGTTTTGTTTGCTGTCTTTGTTATTGTGGTTAAAACAAAGACCTTTAGTTTGCTATGTCATCAGCCTGACACAAAACATCCAGGAAATCTGGCACAGGATGAAAAGACAAAGCTAGAATAGTAGGACTAGAAGAAGATTCCTGGCTCAAAGACCAAGAATATATTTTTAAGAAAATTATGGAAGAAAATGTTTCTAACCTAAATACTGTCATGCCTATAAAGGTCAACAAGCTTACAGAACACCAAACAGATTGGACCAGAAATGAAAGTTCCCTTGCCACATAATTATCAAAATATTAATGGACAGAACAAAGAAAAATTAAAATCTACAAAGAAACTAGAAAAGTAATATTTAAAGGCCGTAAATATGACTGTTTCTGGCTACAGGTTTTGGAAGTCACTTGTACAACTGTGGTAAACAACTCAAAAGAGGGCTTCTCATTTTGAAATGTTAAAAATAATCTTTGGATCGGATCGGAAGTGGATCACTGTCAATCTAGATGAGACAAGTTCACACCAGTATGCTGCTATGACAGGAGAAATATGGTGCTATAAATCAGGTGTTCTGCCAGAATGTCTTTCAATGACTCAGCATCAGTGTCCTACATCATATCCAGATGCTGCCAGGTGTCTTATGTTTCTACTGTTGCTTTGAATTGTATATCTTCTTATGTGGCCACATACTCTTTAAAAGGTCCCTTTGCATATCATGGACTTCTTTCTTTCATTCTCTTTTCTCCCTGTCTGTCTGTCGTTCCCATTCAAAGAGTGTCTTTCATTCCCATCTCCCCAAATAAAGCTTGTTGTATTTATAAAAGGACAAGGAGAGGGGGAATATGTTCTATGGAGGTTTGAGAAAAGGGGGTGCTTCAGCGGACCCATGCTGAGACATCCCTTCTCCTTGAGAAACCATCCACATGCCTGTGTAGTATAGAATAAAGTTGACTCAGGGTATGGGGAGGGGAGTTAAGAGGGTGGTAGGGCAGAGAAAGAGAGAAGAAAAGTAGAAGAGTAGAGGAGTAGACTAGTAGAGTAGAGGCCAGCCATGAGCACATGGAGAGAATGGAGTGAAGGGAATGAGGAGAGAAGAGACAAAGGGGCAAAAGAGAGCAAGAGGAAGCAGGAGCAGGACAGTAAGGAGGGAGTAAGCAACCCCCTTTATAGTATCAGGCACACTTGGATGTTCCCAGGTAACTGTGGGGGTGCAGCTTAGGCTAAATGCTAACATTCTCCTATATTGGTTTAATTAAAAAAGAAAAATTAGAAAGGCGATGGTGGAGCAGGAATAGGGTTGTTGTGATCTCTGAGTGCTTCATGCTTGGTTTTGGGGCGATGTATCTCCAGGGAACCTAGAAAAGTGGGTATGAAATATTTCTCAAGTCTCAGAGAAGAAATGGAGATGGGGAATAGAAAGGATCTGTATTTTGCATGAAGGGGTACTGGGAAGAGAGAGAGTGGCTATAGTAGCATGTAAAGAGAGAATATAAAATAAAAGAAAAACAAAATTCATAATACTACAGGAATCAGAAGAGTTTAACAGAGTCCTCTTCCTCCTAACTATCAAAGTTCATTCCTTCATATCTAGGAAGATCTAGTTCTAGTTCTTTCAATAGCCTCAATATAAGCTCCTTCTTTATCATGTACAGGAGATGGAACTTCAAGTTCTTCAAGATACCAGAGGAAGGAATTCAATCCTTTCTTCACAACAATGCGGCAGCTATGTCTTATAATGTTTGTTGGCTCTAAGCAGTGGGACACAACAAGTCACGCCACGTGACAAGTCTCATGTTGGAGGTATATTACAGAAAAGGGAAGAGAGATACAGTGGCTGCCTCTATGTGGAAAATTAATAATTAGGGAAGGGTTTAAGGAATGGGGGAGGATGTGACACATGTGAAGGGGGGACATGGGACATGAGACAAGAGTGGAAATGTGTCCCTTTTTGGAAGCAAGTGGTGCTAGCCATGGATAAGCCTGATGATCCTTCTGTCCCCAGGTCCCTCTGGCTGGCCGTAGGTGTTCTTGATTGCCAACAATGTGGATCTTAGAGTTTCCTTTATTATTATTTCAGTGCTCTCATATTTGGTTTAAAAGTATTTATATTAAATCTTATTTCAAATAAAAATGATGTCACTGATCCCCTTACTTGGGTCTTTCTCACATTCCAGATTTTATTCGAAGGTCTTAGGCTCTGGCAGTTAAGTGGAAGATACTAAGAAGAGAAGCTGGAGACTTATATCTGTCCTTAACCTCCTGAGAATGTGGTTTCATTTATAACACACAGGATTATAGGATTGATTTGTATTATTTTCCTGAGGTATAAAAGCAGTGTCCTACTGGTAGTCTACTGATTTTTATTTCACTGTTATACTGAAAATGGATCATTTTCATTATAATCCAGTTGCAAGTGCATGTATTTTCAAAAAGATAGATTAGAGTTCATAAAGTTATGACACCATGCTATATCTAAGTAGTAGGAAAGCTATAAACACTCACTGAACAAGTCCCTTAAGCGAGTGAATGCTTAAATCATTTATTCATTCAAAAATAAACATTGATTATGTGACAAATATTATCCTTTAAGGGATAAAACCACGGTTCTTATTTTCAAAAGTTTTATATTCTCTGCAGAGGAGAGCTTGACATCAGATCATAGAAGCCTGGAAATATATTAAATACATACTCTGAGATTTTCTAAACATAGGAAAGCAGTGAACACAAGGTCTGCCTTTGAAGAGGAGTATGGGTGGATATCAAGTAGGTCAAGCATCATTCAACCACAAACTTTGGTATTCTAATGGTGACTAGTTATCTGAAAGTTGTCAAATTGGCTCTGCCACCTCCAAATGCACAACTACCTTAAGTAATTTGTATGGAAAAACATTTATCTAGGACAATTAAGTTCTATCAAACAATAAAACCCAGTGTTTCAAAACATCAACAAAGACTAAATTTGTTAATTCTTGAACCCATAATGTACGTTAACTTATCTCTCCATTTTGTTCAGATTGGGATGCAGTTTGATTGACATAAGTGCTACTGAGTTGACTCCTTCACAAACCACACAAATAGGTACAGAAAGTGAGAAGCAGTTTCAACAGCAGCTAGAAGTAGTTTTTAGAGATTTGCTTTATATTTCTTTAAGGTGCTGTTTACATTTCTTCATAAAATTATGTCTGTCTTTAGCAAGTTAGTATCTTTCTAATAAACAGGAAACAAAAAATGTCAGCCCTGTGTGGGTATCAGGCCAGAAACAAGTGTACTTGTATATCTTGTGTTTTGGAGTTGGTTAAATTGTTGATGATAAATATATTTCTTATGTTAAAAGAGACTCCAGTCTGTAAATGTCAGCATTAACAAAATCAAGTTTACCATTAAAGACTATATTCAAGGGTTGAATTATTCATCTGAAAATGTATATTAAACTTGTTGATATGTAGCACCTTCAAAAATGGGCATAACAATTTGTAGCTAAACTATGAACCAGTAATTTTCAGGCAGTCTACCCCCAAAAAGAATGAGAAGATTTGCGGGAAAAAAGTAAGTTGAGAATTTTACATTTAACTCCTCATTACTTAGTGTTCATACATTCTACTGTGTGTAAATGGTACATTTGGCATAGGATTTATAATTTTCACAGATGTTTCCTTTTATCCCTGCCAGTGTATAATGCAATCTCCAGGATGGCAAGCATTGTATGAAATTATTTGTCTACTAACCATATTAGTTTATAGCTGAGTTAAAATTAATATTTGTTAGTTCTAACAGAGTGACGATACATTATGTTCAATTAATACTATACAAAAAGAAACTATTTTGATCTAGGTGTGTAGTTATTTTTTTGTATAAGTATTTGTTGTATTTTTTAAGCTTTTTAGTAGTGTTAGTATTTAGCTTTTCTCTGATTTAGAGTACTTATCACAACATTTACTCTCTTTAGGCATTGATTCAATGTAATTTATGAGTAGCACCCTTGTAACATGGACCATTGATGATTTATCTCAAATTAACTCAGGAGGAGTTATTGGCAACGACAAGCTGTCCTTGAACTGGTCATTATTTTTTACCATTGAATTATACTTTGTTAATTTCTATCATATTCATTCTATGAGTTTCGAGGTTTAAATTTGTTCATAATATAATGTTAATTTAAGAAATTTCAGTACATTTTTTAAAGCCTGTAGTAGTACTGTTGGGTTAGACCCAGCTAACCAGGACTATAGATTCTTTACCCGACTAGCCAATGGAGTTTTTCCTTTCCTCTGAAAAGTCACAAACCATGCATCCACAGTCTGGCCTGTGCTCTCAACACTCTCCTTGTCTCAACACTCAATGGCATTTCTAACTGAAAGTCCCAAAGTCCTTCTACAAACTTCTACCATACCCGATCAGATCTACCTCTCTACACTGGTATCAACTTGTTGTTTTGCAACAAAAACAAACAAACAAACAAACAAAACAAAAAACAAAACAAACAAACAAAAAAAACCCAAAAAACAAAAAATCGAAAAAAACAAAAAACAAAAAAAAAAACAAAACAAAAAAACCACCGTGACTAAAATCCAATTTGGGTAGAATAGGGTTTATTTGAGGTTTTTTTTTTTTTTTTTTTTTTTTTTTTTTTTTTTTTTTTTTATTAACTTGAGTGTTTCTTATATACATTTCGAGTGTTATTCCCTTTCCCGGATTCCGGGCAAACATCCCCCTCCCCCTCCCCTCCCTTATGGGTGTTCCCCTCCCCACCCTCCCCCCATTGCCGCCCTCCCCCCAACAGTCTAGTTCACTGGGGGTTCAGTCTTAGCAGGACCCAGGGCTTCCCCTTCCACTGGTGCTCTTACTAGGATATTCATTGCTACCTATGAGGTCAGAGTCCAGGGTCAGTCCATGTATAGTCTTTAGGTAGTGGCTTAGTCCCTGGAAGCTCTGGTTGCTTGGTATTGTTGTACATATGGGGTCTCAAGCCCCTTCAAGCTCTTCTAGTTCTTTCTCTGATTCCTTCAACAGGGGTCCTATTCTCAGTTCAGTGGTTTGCTGCTGGCATTCGCCTCTGTATTTGCTGTATTCTGGCTGTGTCTCTCAGGAGCGATCTACATCCGGCACCTGTCGGTCTGCACTTCTTTGCTTCATCCATCTTGTCTAATTGGGTGGCTGTATATGTAAGGGCCACATGTGGGGCAGGCTCTGAAGGTGTTCCTTCAGTCTCTGTTTTAATCTTTGCTTCTCTATTCCCTGCCAAGGGTATTCTTGTTCCACTTTTAAAGAAGGAGTGAAGCATTCACATTTTGATCATCCGTCTTGAGTTTCATTTGTTCTAGACATCTAGGGTAATTCAAGCATTTGGGCTAATAGCCACTTATCAATGAGTGCATACCATGTGTGTCTTTCTGTGATTGGGTTACCTCACTCAGGATGATATTTTCCAGTTCCAACCATTTGCCTACGAATTTCATAAAGTCATTGTTTTTGATAGCTGAGTAATATTCCATTGTGTAGATGTACCACATTTTCTGTATCCATTCCTCTGTTGAAGGGCATCTGGGTTCTTTCCAGCTTCTGGCTATTATAAATAAGGCTGCGATGAACATAGTGGAGCACGTGTCTTTTTTATATGTTGGGGCATCTTTTGGGTATATGCCCAAGAGAGGTATAGCTGGATCCTCAGGCAGTTCAATGTCCAATTTTCTGAGGAACCTCCAGACTGATTTCCAGAATGGTTGTATCAGTCTGCAACCCCACCAACAATGGAGGAGTGTTCCTCTTTCTCCACATCCTCTCCAGCATCTGCTGTCACCTGAGTTTTTGATCTTAGCCATTCTCACTGGTGTGAGGTGAAATCTCAGGGTTGTTTTGATTTGCATTTCCCTTATGACTAAAGATGTTGAACATTTCTTTAGGTGTTTCTCAGCCATTTGGCATTCCTCAGCTGTGAATTCTTTGTTTAGCTCTGAACCCCATTTTTTAATAGGGTTATTTGTTTCCCTGCGGTCTAACTTCTTGAGTTCTTTGTATATTTTGGATATAAGGCCTCTATCTGTTGTAGGATTGGTAAAGATCTTTTCCCAATCTGTTGGTTGCCGTTTTGTCCTAACCACAGTGTCCTTTGCCTTACAGAAGCTTTGCAGTTTTATGAGATCGAATAGGGTTTATTTGATTTACACTTCCATATGGCTGGTCATTTTTGAAGGATGTTTGGACAGGACACATAACTAGACAGCATAGTTGGTAAAAATTGTTTTCCATTCAGTTGACTGTTAATTTGTCTGAATGTTGATGTCCTTTAGATAGAAGCTTCTCTGCTTCATGATGTCTTCTTTTTTAATCTTTACCTTGTGCTAACTGTGTACTGTTCAAAAAGTCTTCTTCTGTGCCAAGTACTCCAAGGCTATTGTGTTTCTTCTATTATGTTTAGTGTTTTCTGTTAAGGCTTTGACCCAGTTGATGTTGAGTTTTGTACAGATGATATTTGGAGTCTTCTAAATGTCAAGCCAATGTGTTTAAATTGATCGGGTTCATGTTGTAATTTGTCTTGTTTCAACCTTCAAACCTTCTATTATACATATAGCTAGTAAATGTTGTCCCTAATCTGTAAAGTATCTGATTATTCGAATGATAGTATCATTTGCTGTATGAGAATCACAGGTAAGCAAAAACTTTGAACATTATTTTTCTGGATTTGTGCTACTTCATTATGAGTATTTTCTACTTTCCTCCATATATACACAATTTTCATTTTCATGCAGCTAAATAGAAGCATTTTATTTATGAACATGTCTACTAGTTGTCTGTTAATTGAAGACTTTTTTTATTTTCTGGTAATTTTGAATAGATCAGTAATAACATGGCTGATCAAGTTTCTTTGGGAGAGGACATCTTATACTTTAGATATATAACAAGAAATGATATATCTTGGCCACATGGTATATCTCCTTTTAGATTTGTAAGAATTCTAAACACTGACTTCCATAGTAACTGTACCAGTTTACAGTAATGTCACTATGAGTAATGGTTATGCATTTTCATATCCTGACCAGCAGTTGTCAGTCATTTTCTTAGCCCTATCCAAGAGATCTCAACAATATGGCTGCCTAAAATGGTCCTGAACAGTGAGAGTACCAACTAACGTCAATTTGGGTGAAGTATATCTCACAGGATCCCAGCCTTAGAGACTGATGAGATGACAAGGAACTAGTAAGAATTTAAAAATCACTGTCTTTCCAGGTATGAGATTTCTAATTAATTATCTTGCGCCATATTGTCAGAACTAGAGATATATACATACAGGTAAAACAATATCTATATCTATTCATTTATATATTATTCCTATAACACTCATACACATAATACACTAATGATGATTTAAAGAATAAGATGGCATGGATTTGAGAGAACATAAGGTATAAATAGTTGGGTTTTGGTAAGTGGAAGTAATCAGAATGCTATATAATTACATTTCAATTACATTTATCAGAATAGAACATGAAATTTCAAATCAATTTTAATTAAGATTGTTAATATTTTATGACATTTCTTAGTCATTTTTATTTCATCTTTTGATAAATCTTTTTACAGATATTTAACTATTTACTTGAGTTGTTTTCTTAATTCTTCATTTCTTTGAGTTCTATGCATTCTTGATATTAATCTTCTATCAAATGTGTCTTGTGCCGGGTCAGAAATTAGAATCTAGATAATTTTCTTCTAGATTTCTTTATTCAGTTTCACTAGGAACTGATACTACCTTTGTGTGTGTGTGTGTGTGTGTGTGTATATATATATATATATATATATATATATATGCCTCTTTACTTGTGCATATTTAAATTGGAATGCCTAAAGAAATTAACCAATTAGTTATCAGAGCAAACAATATAACAGTTGATATGAAAGGAGAGGTGGAAACAATAGCAAAAGAACTGGTAAGTGTGGCAGAAGCTAGGAACTTGTAGTAAACAAGGAAAAATAGAGAAGTTCACCTAACAAAATCTGTACAAATTCTGTTTGAAAACCTACTACTGTATAAAATTACTAAAACTATACATATTATTAAAGTTGTTTAAATGGGTCTATGCAATAACAGGAGTATAATGGCACCCAAGACATCACAGCATATCACTTCAGTGACAGGGATGGATTAACTCTATTTTAATAGTTGGTACATGGAGTTTCATAGACTCCACCAAATACTAAAGGGGATATTTTTGTTACTCTTGGTAACTGTAAACAACACAGTGATTTGATCCTATTCTTAACAGCCACACACTTAAGTCATGGGCATAGTGGAACAACATTTCACTGACATGGAAAATTTATGACTATCGACTTAACCTTCACAATGCAGGATGGGTCTTATCAGTCTGGGAATGTTTTCAATATTCTTATCCACATGTGAACCATGTTAGTTGCTCCATGACTGGCCTGGCAAGATGTGTCCATTGGTACAATAGAATCACACATGTTATAGAATAACCAATTGCTTTTTGATTAAGTTTAAGCATACTCCACAATTTCGAATTCCTGCCTTACTTGTACAGTTACCTGTGCAAAAAGCTAGGTCATAAGCATCACGGAAAACAACATTATTATTCTGCTAAATAGATACAGTATTAAATTGTTCCCTAAGTTTTTAGCTTTTAAACATAATCCTCTCAAAAAATGTCTTGACAATCAATACAGAATGTCAGAGCTGCTCAATGCATAGAGCATAAAAGTCTGTGGAAGTTGCAATTCTAAATAGAACATTTGTATCACAACATTTTTCCCTCTAAAGGCTTGAGAATCACTGCAGGAAAGGGGTAGACTCCACCAAAAGAAAAAGGTTTTCTCAAGTGATGGGACTATAATAGGCATTAATTCACAGTGGGTAAGACTGTATGCACAGACTTGTATAAGGTCAAGCAAAAGACAAAATTCCATGTATTACCTGTCCTAGATAAAGAGCTACAAATATGAGTGAGCTCATAATGTAATGAGGTATGTGTTTTTGATAAGTCATAAAAAAATGATGAGACAACACTTTCTTTATCCTTCTCTCTCCTTTTTGTTTCATTAGTTATTTTATTTATTTACATTTCAAATTTTGTTCCAAATCCTGGATTCCCCTCTATAAATTCCTATTCTATCCCACTCCCCTTTGCCTTAGAGAAGACAATGCTCCCCCCACCACTACTCCTGCCTCACCCCTCTGGCATCCTGCTATGCTTTGGTAACATTCCTCCATAAGGCCTAGTGCCTCCTCTCCCAATGATGCTAGATAAGGGTATCTGGAACCATGGATCCCTCCATGTATACTCTTTAATTGGTAGTTTAGACCCTGGAATCTCTTAGTTGTCCAATTATTTGATATTGTTATTCTTCCTATGGGGTTGCAATAATACCCTTTAGCTCCTTCAAGTTCTTCCCCTAACTCTTCCATTGGGGCCCCTAGACTCTGTCAGATGGTTGGCTGTTTAGTATCTGCATCTGTATTAGTCAGGTGCTGGCAGAGCCTCTCAGAGCACAACTATACCAGGGTCCTATCAGCAACCACTAGGCATCAGCAATAGTGTCTGGGTTTGGTGTCTGCATATAGAGTAAATCAATAAGTGGACCAGTCTCTGGATAGCCTTTTCATATATTTCATCCAAGCAGCAGTTTCCCCTCCACTCTCCCTAGTCCCTCTCTCCCCCATCCCCTCTTATACTCACTCTTGCTTTGCTTCCCTTCAGAAAATGGCAGGCATCCAAGGATGTAAACCAAACATGGCATAGAGAGTTACAAGAAGACTCGGCACATACGTTCATGGCAATGCTGGAAGAGGCATTAGGCAAGTGTCAGAGACAACCTCTACTCACTCACCTTTAAGAGTTCTACAAGAACATCAAGCTACACAACCATAACATATATGCAGAGACCCTTGTTTAGATCCTTCCAAGCTCCCTGTGGTCAGACTCTTCACTTTCTGTGAATCTCTATGAGCCCTGCTCAGTTGATTTTGAGGGTGGTGATCTCTTACTGCCTTTCTTTGACCCCTCTAACTCTGAAAATCCATCCGTACCTCCTTCCACAGGATTTTTGACGTCCATTAAATGTGGGTTGACTGTGGGTTTCTGAATCTGCTTCTATTAATCAGATAAAGCCTCTGGATGAAGCTTCTCTAGTGACAATAACCTGTCCTATCCTATGTTTCTGGGCTATTCAGCCTCTGGTTCCTGGTAAGCCAAGCAATGTCAAACATTGGCTCCCTCCTGTAGCCTGGGCCTCAAGTTGGACCAGTTATTGGTTAGCTACACCACAAGTTCTATGCCATTCTTACCTCAATGCATCTTTTAAAATTATATCATTTTATAACTAAGGCATTATAAGGGAAAATCCTTTTTAGATTTGGAATATTAGAAAACATAATCTACCATTTAATTAAATAATTCTTGACATATATGAATTTCTTGAATAAAATTTCTTATAAAATATCAATTTCGATATCTTAAATCAGTGATGCCAAAGTTCTTCTAATGACGGATGAAAACATAGTGAGGTGACAGTTGACCCTCTTCTTATTCATTAAGAGTTGCTGGAAACACTTTTGATTGTTTTGAAAGGAAGCAAAAATGTCCATAGTGCTCACTTGAAGACAGAGTATATGGAGGAACAAAATAAACTATGTAATATGTTTATATTAATTAATAGACAAACAGGGGATAAAACACAGTGATTTTTCTCAGCAGCGTGTTTACAATAGTTTAATCTAATCCTTTGGCACTTTCTTTGTTAGCCAACAGAGTAGTTTCTGAGTAACACATAAGAGAAATGAAACCCAATCACTTTAACAGCACATCTGAATGTTCTGTACAGTTAAATGACCTCAGAACACACATACTGTTTTTTTTTTTTTCATCTTTATTAACTTGGGTATTTCTTATTTACATTTCGATTGTTATTCCCTTTCCCAGTTTCCAGGCCAACATCCCCCTAACCCCTCTCCCTCCCCTTCTCTATGGGCTTTCCCCTCCCCATCCTCCCCTCTACCCCTTACCGCCCTTCCCCCAACAATCACATTCACTGGGGGTTCAGTCTTGGCAGGACTGAGGGCTTCCCCTTCCACTGGTGCTCTTATTAGGCTATCCATTGTTACTTTAATTTATGGTGCTCTCATATGCTTTTACCAGGTTTTTTAAGTGGCAAAACATTTTAGATGCTGCTCAGGTATTTGTCTGAATTTTATTTAAGAAGGTTCTACAATATAATCAGAATCCAAAGTCCAAAGTGGACAAAGTGAACGAATCTAGATAGAAGAATCGTAAAGAATTTTGCATTGACAAACTGTAAGTCTGTGTGCAGGTGTCACTGTGGATTGATGGGGCACTGCTGCCCCTTTCTTGGCACAGTTGCCCAAAACAACTACATATTCTGACTGTAGTAAAATATACTGTGTGACCTTATTCTAAAACTCTTCATTTTTTTAATTAAAATTAAGAACCTGAAACAAAATAGTAAGTTCTAACGGCGACATCTTATTTTTCTCTGTTCTTAATGTTGACCATCCTATTTTCTTTTATAAGGGAAAAAAGGATTTTTTTAGACGATGAAATTGTATTATAACACAGAGATGTTTCATTTAATAGATGTCTAAGTGTTTCCATTTTCTAGTATTTCTGAAAACCAATGTGCAAAGATTATAAAATTGAAGTGATTTCAGGCTCACTATCTACTCTAAAATCTGTTTATTGATACATTTCTACTGGAAAAAAAATGGACCACTCAAATGATATTTGAGTGCTTTTATTTTTTTTAAATCCTATAGTTATTAGAAAAGCATGCTAAAGTAAATGACCAAAAAGGTATTATAATACATCAAATGTATCAGTATTATCACAGTTCTGGGTGGGATGTAAAAATGCAATTTAATATTTATACCAGTAGGAGAAAGCCACTTTGGAAGCCTGGAAATTATCCAGCCTGTATGAGTCACGGGCAAGGCATCCCTGTATCTGAGGTGAAATCTCACTACCTGGAGGCTTACTACTGAATGTAGAGTGAGTACTTTTCATTCTCTATAACAGGTGATGATTTTATAACCTCCCAGTGTCTTACTTTCTGTGCTATAAATTCAGTGAATCATTGCAAAATCCTCTAGGGAAAGATACACATACACCAGAGATAAACAGTCTTGCTAAATTGTGCAGTTAGTGGTTGAGATGCAGTCAAAATAAATGGTGTTGTGCAGACACCAGAACTTTTGTTTGGCATCCACTAACTGATATGCTTTCTATAAGTTTGAAAAAGCAAAGTAAAAGACTACCAAAAACCTAAGAATTGTTCAATTAGCATTGTTACATATATAAAGACATGCTAGACCTCCTTTAAGTGTTAGTGTTAGTGTTTGTGTGTGTGTGTGTGTGTGTGTTTTACACATGTGTCTGTGAAACAGAGACAGAGACAGAGAGACAGAGAGAGACAGACAGACAGAGAACCTAAAGCAGGAATCCTGTAATGGAAATTTCTAATTTCTTTGGAGACTCAGTTTTGTCATGTGGTATTTTTTTCTACAAACTGTCTTATGAGAGGATGTTTCTGCTGAAGCAGATAGGGGGAAGATGCTTTCCTCAGAATAGACTGGTGGTGAATTTCTGGAAGCAGACTGGAAAAGGGCATGTGACGTCTTGCTAGAGCTGACACTTGAGAGAATATGTGATATTTGGAAAGGGTACAAATAGAACCCAACAGAAGGGATGATGCTATGGGGTTTTGGTGTACCTTATCTCTTTGCCAGTCAGTCATTGTTGTGTTTTGCTGATACTGGTCTTCCCTGACTATGTTGTGTGTTATTGGTATGTTTTACTCTTACTTGCTGGTCATTTGAATTTGTCCACATAAAACTTTACTCACAATTCTCTCTCTCTTTTTTTCCCCATCCTTATTAACTTGAGTATTTCTTATTTACATTTTGATTGTTATTCCCCTTCCCAGTTTCAGGGTCAACATCCCCCTAACCCCTCTCCCTCCCCTTCACTATCGGTGTTCCCCTTCCCATCCTCCCCCCCCCATTACTGCCCTCTCCGGAACAATCAATTTCACTGGGGGTTCAGTCTTGGCAGGACCAAGGGCTTCCCCTTCCACTGGTGCCCTTACTAGGCTATTCATTGCTACCTATGAGGTTGGAGCCCAGGGTCAGTCCATGTATAGTCTTTGGGTTGTGGCTTAGTCCCTGGAAGCTCTGGTTGGTTGGCATTGTTGTTCATATGGGGTCTCAAGCCCCTTCAAGCTTATGGTATTGGTTCACCTTGCTGTTCTTTACTGGTCATCATTTCTCATGACTTCCTAGAGAGAACCACCAAAGAATTTCTGTTGATGTTCCAGGGACTTCTTGCCACTCTGGTAGACACGGGCCAATCGGCAAAGCTTTGCACTTTCTTCTGGATTGAGCTGACATTGCCGAAATGTGAATGGTGTTTGGGAATGGATTGTGCTGTCTCTGCAGATTCATGTGACCTTAACTGCTGGTATCCTAACAATGCAGATTGGATGTTTAGGTGAAAGCATTTTCGCACCCTTATGAAAAGCAGGTTTTAAAAAATCTAAGTCTAAAGTTTTCCTGTTTTAAAAAGTTTTTTTTTTAATTCAATGAATTAACTTATTACCTATATATTACTATGCCTGCACACCAAACTTATACCGTAAGTAAGCAAAACAAATCACAGCAGTCTCAGAAAAAAAATCATAGTATGGCTAATCGTCTGTGATTTGAGTAGATCTAATGAATATTAAAAATTACACAAATACTAGATCCATTCTTGTAACCTTGATTGCCAGACATATGTATGCACAAATTCAATGTTGGTTTTATGTTTTCCTAATTCTCCTTTTATATAAAATTCATTTTATAGGGTACAAGTTAATGATATACATGTATGTGTGTGTACAGATAGGTAGATAGATAGATAGATTCTTCTATACCTGATATATTACAAACCCAAATGAATATAATAAGTAGTTATCCATGGTCATCCACATATTGGTTAACCTTTGTCACATGCTCTGGGGCTACTTTACTAAACACCTGGAACTCTTTGCTATTTTTGCCTCCAAAATATGTTCCTTTTAAAGTTTACTAAGTCAATCACTTCTGTTAGTATATATTACATAAATTAAAATATTTTAATAGGTGCTGTAGAGAGGGCCTAAAGGTTATGATTACTTCTTGTTCTCCCAGAAGACTGAATTTAGAGCCTAGCACCCCCATCAATCATCTCACAGCCATCTGTAGTCTGGTTTCAGAGGTTGTAACACTCTGGCTACTACAGCCATAGAATGCTACACACAAATATCTTCACTCAAGCCCACATTTGCGCACACACACACACATACACACATACACAAACACACATGCACACACACAAACACACCCCATACATACATGATGTAGTTAATAAAATAAAATAAATAATAAAATAAACTTTATAACTTTGATAATTTTAATATTTAGATTAAATTGAATAGCTTTGTTGTTAATATAAAATTATAGAACATTTCAGAGCCTACTAGACACAGTACCCTGAAACATATTATAATAGAAATGTAATATGTCCAATGAGCAAGAGTTTCATTATTCTTTTAAAAATGCATGTGACATTGTGGAATACATAAAATTGGGAAACAAGTCTTCCAGTGAACTTTCTAATTCTTGTATTAATGTACCTTTTCCTTTTATATTTCTGAAAGCATGCTTAATACTTCCTGTCTTAGTCTCAAGTACATAATACACTTACACTAAAAATCGTCATATTGCAACCTGTAAACTTTAAACTCAAGTGACACATTGAATAAACCAATAGCTTTTCATGTTTCTGATCAACTTACAGCACTTAAGTACATTATCTTTCACAGTTCCATGGAAGAATTTTGAAAAACTTGGAAGCTTGGACTGTGGCAAGAATAAAAAGGAGTAGTTAAGCATGTAAATCAAAATGAATTTAATTTTCATTGTTTACTTACTCATAAGCCTCTAGGTTTAATCAAATCCATTATTTAAGGAATATTAAATGCATTCTGTTTTGCTTTTGAATAAGCACTGCCTATAAGAATGTGTTGTCTTAGAGTATTTACTCCCAAGGTAATCCTTCGAACTGCGAAGGTCACTGGGGAATTAGGGTCTGAGCTTCCATTAGCCTAAACGTGTTATCTATTTTTGCAGTATGTTTCATTTGTTGTGTCACTGTTACTGCTTAGATAACAGGTCTCCGTTTTTTATGCTCTGCTTAAGCGTCTATGTGTCACCTCCCCTACAGAATGTCAGTGGTTGAACAATCAGAAATGTAAGAATAAAAACAGGCAGACTGTTCTGACATAGTATTAGTCAATGTGAAATAATGTGTTTGAACCTAGTGGTACAAATTCAGAGTAAGGAGTATGAGGCAAAGGAAGTCGCATTAGCTGGTGCTTATCTGGCCTACGATTTATACCCATGAGTGGTCAAGCTGAATGTTAATATCACACAATCCTAAATTCCGTAGTACGGACATAGGAATTGCTTAAGCTGGTACCATTAGATAAGAAAAAGAATAATCAAAAGTTCAGTGTAAGATAGGCCACTTTCGCTTCTTTTCCTACTAGTTTGCTTTAATAGTTTTGTAGAAGTTAGAGAAAACAACTTAGTAGTTCCTGCAACACTTTTATTTTTTCATGAGTCAGCTTCCAATAATGTATAGAAAGTCCTGTTCATTAACCATGCTTTGAGAATTCAGAATAAACTTTTAAAGCATTAACATATTCGCCACCAGAACAACATGAACATAGCTTTGTCATTTTAAATATTCACAATAACTTTTTAATCCTTCTCCCAAGGACAAATTATGTCAGCCGAGGAAAAGGCATGTTTCATCTTAGATTTGAATAGGATTCTAAAGAGAAGTATGATAATACTAATTTCCTGGTTGAATATTTTTCATCTATCAAATATATTGTGTTGGCTGTTCAGGCACTGAAACGGTGTTTTTCAAAAAACAGTTTATAATACAATTCCCTGAGAATCAGGAATAATATTGTCTTCTATTTTAGACTATTCTTGATATATGTATGCATCTCTAATAGTCACTGGCTAATTAATGCCTGTGTATAAATTTCTGTCTGTGAGGAAAATCAGTTGAGATAGCATCTTACCTGTTTGAAAGGTAGTTTTAAAAATCGTCACTTTGGTTTTGAAATCAACACACATAATTTTACACTTTAGTGATTTTCTATATGTATACTAAGTATTTATCTCACATACATGCACATAAAACATCAAGCAATTCATCCTAGACCCTCCCATTTTATGTCATGTCCTTTTCTCTTTTTATTTATTTGTTTTACTATGTTTTTAAACTATTTTGAGACAGGGTATCCCTGTGTATCCCTGGCTGTTGTGGAAATGTCTCTGTAGACCATGGTGCTCCTAAACTCAGTGATACACCTTCCTTATCTTCCTAGTTCTGGGTTTAAAGATGACCACATAGGCCCATATTTCTTCTATTTTAAAGATCCATTGAGTATAACTGAAATTGCCCAAATGCATATGAATGTAGGATCACACACTAGAATATAAGATATTCATGTACCTCAGGGCACAAACCTGATAAAAACTAGCTTGTCCTCTCCCAGAAATGATCACTTGTCAATAATTCATCATCATGGGGTAGGACGTCATGAGTACCTATTCTATTTATTGTGAATGCTGAATAGCTTAATCGTGTGTAATTCCTGGTCTAGATAATGTGTCAAGTTTTACCACTATGGGACATGTGTATTACACCCTGCTTGATTCAATGAACATCAAGGTAAAAAATTAAGGAACAAAAGGTAGAAAGAATATGAGACAAAGAATGGGTGGAGTGACTGATCTTGTCTTCCGAAAAAGACATTGCCAGGGCATTCATGAATTTATAGGAAAGAGTCTTATTTTATTTTACCTGCTCATGAACAAACACATCAATAAAATTTTTTATAAATTAATGAGTAGTTATATAACAATATATTGTATATATTTTAATGAAAAAATGTGTTACTATACCCTTGTTTATTTATTATATAAGCACATATTTTTCTCTCACACTAATCTTGCTGCAAGAATAGCTCTACATAGAAAGAGTGATCAAAAATTTTATTTTCATTGCTTTGGACCCCAAAAGAGTTACAAACTAAGGTAAGGGTAAATTGCTTTTCTATACTAATTTTGAGAGCTACATTCATGTATGATATTTGAAATGACATTGTCTGAAAAGAAATTCAATTTATGTAATAGATTTAGGGTTATCAAATTACTAAGACATTTGAATGATAGAGTTTGAGAGCAGTACTTAAAATTAAGGAAAATTCAATATGGTGACTTAAAAGACAGGTCTAAAAGAGAATCACTATCATTTAGTTTGCTATATTTTCTGCTTATGGAACAAATATATAAAGAAACTGGAGCAGAAAATCGGTGACATTAAATTTACTAGCATCAGAGAAAACAAGGTAAGCTAAAAATCTACCTTTGGCTTTTATATATGGCTGTTTCACAGGTTAGCAGAAAAACATGAAAATTATTTCTGAATCTAAGAAAAACTTCCACTCATATCTTCTAACATATCTTGTACATGTTTTAGACATCCTCAGATGTTTTAAGTGAACATTAAGAAGAGTATAATCAAAATATTTTTATGTGTAGCATTTTCTTAAAGATATTTTGTATTGGCCCAACAGGTTCAAAGCAATAGAAATATTTTTTACAATATTTAAATGAAAATAAGATATATGTTTTCTTCTACATAACATAGTACAAGTATATGATCATATAGATAATAAAATACACATGATATATATATATATATATGTGTGTTCAAGTATATCTAAAAATATGTATGTACAGAATAGTAATTCTATTTTTTCATGCAAGATATCAAGATTAATATACTTGACTGAGTTAACATCTCTTCTGTTTCCATTAACTACTACTTTTTAAGGAAAATTTGTAGTATATTTGTGATAACTAGAAATTAATTATTCACTACAGATTAATACAAATTCCATCAGGTTTTCATCTTCCTATACATTTTAAACACACACACACACACACACACACACACACATATATATAAATTCTTCACTGAATTATAGGATTTTTTTTGGTGCTCCTTCTATCCTAGACCATTTTTTTTCTTCATTTGAGCACAACAGAATACACTCACACAGGCCTCTATGGCATGACTGGCTATGACATTCCTTGGCTGTTTGATGCTAGACTACAATATTCTACAAATATTACATTGCAAATCACCAAAGACAACTGTAATGCCACAGGGCATTTGCAGTATTTTAAAGAGTCCATTATAGACCATTCTGATTACAGCTTGCAAGCTAGAAATTTGCTTTAGGTGAGTTTTTGTATGAAATGGGTTATGAAATCCTGAGGTATAATTTTACATATATTGCAGAGATTTTACACTTTATTTAGTTTGCAGTACTTTTCAAATACGTCTTCAATAATCAAGAACTCAATTATCTTATTGTAACTATAAGTTTATTCTTTATATGTATGTATATATACATATACATATATATAGCCATTTTAAGTTCTTGATAATATCGCTTAGCTTAAAAATAAAGCACAATGTACAAGAATGAAAAGAAATCGTTGTCTTCTTATTATGAGGTTTATCTGTATTAGAAAAAAAAATTCTTTTTAATCTGTCAGAATGAAAACCATAAAAACACTCCTTAAATCCATGAAGGTATTGGCCAAGGGTATTTCTATCTTCCACCAGTCCATCTCATTCCACTAGAAGGCATTCAGGTATGTATTAATATATTCTTAGGATTCCCACAATACCATCTAAAATCTTCCAGGCAGACCTACTCGGGATTGTTCAACAGTAATAGTCACAGTTCTCAGAAATGTAAGGTTAGTCTTTGTCTTAGTCAAACACAAACATCACGACAAAGAAGCAAGTTGAGGAGGAAAGGCTTTATTCAACTTATTTCCACGTTGCTGTTTTATCACCAAAGGAAGTCAGGACTGGAACTCAAGCAGGTCAAGAAGCAGGAGCTGCTGCATAGGCCATGGAGGGATGTTTCTTACTGGCTTGCTTTCCCTGGCTTGCTCAGCTTGCTTTCTTATAGAACCCAAGACCACCAATGGGCTGGGTCCTCCCACCTTGACCACTAGTGGAGAAAATGCCTTACAGCTGGGTCTCATGAAGGCATTTCCACAATTGCGGCTCCTTTACTGTGATAACTTCAGCTTGTGTCCAGTTGACACACAAAACTAGCCAGTGCAGTCTTTTTTATTTTTTTTATAATAGGACTGTTTATTAACAGGTAACAAAGTATGAGCATTTTCTCTACAAGTAATTCTTTAGGTTGTAGAAATGACTCAAGCAGTCAAGTACCTGTCACACAAGAATAATGACATTGAATATAATGACATTGAATGATGACTGGTGAATATGAGTCACCAGTACCCTCTTGAAAGTGGTTATCTGTTACTCTAATGTTAGGAGAGGGCTCTGTAGGGAAGAAAGTAAAGTAAAAAAGGAAAGACTACTGCATGGGGACTGACAGGGAAGGCTAAATGGGTCAGTATGATCTGTTGAACTAATTAGCCAGACATTTCAATCAGTAGTGAGCTTAACTTTCTCAAAACAAACATTAATTACAATAGAAGAATTTCACCACCAACTCTCTGTTTTTATAAGTACCTGTTCATGTGTGTAGAGGCACATTAACATACAAATCTACAATCATATGCACACTAACAGAGCACAAAAGATCTTTTGGTGTATTTTAAAACATTTAAGTGGCTCATTGTATTTAATAAACGCTTCACCTAAACTCTTTATTATGAATATTCTTTGAGGATTTTCATTGACTCCTCAGTTGGAGTCTTGACTCTTGCTTCCTCAGCTATGAGTTCACAGAAGGAGAAACATTTAGAACTGTGCAATACAGTGATGGATTAACCAGCTTATGTGATTAGTCACTGAGTGAATGTATAAGCACCCTGAAATTCAGAGACAATGATTTCTTTCTTTGTTCCAACTATATTTACAATGGTCCTATAGTATTTGCTGAGCTTGTATTCAAGTAAAAGCAATATCTTAAAAAGCATACTAATAAGCATTACTGTAAAACAGTCTAGTTCTCAATAAGTGATCTCTTTAAAAAATGCAGTACATCCTAATTTAATTAAAAATGTTGGAATAATGAATTTGGAAGTGGCCTAATACTGTTAGAAGTGCCTTTGCTGAGGAACTCATTCCTAAAGTACTCTTAAAAATGAATAATACAATATACAAAATTATCTGTTTTAAGGATCAGCATATCAAATCATAACTAAGCTAACATTTTCTTTGAATAGCAGTTCATAGACTGCTCATTTCATCGCCGTACAAAAGCTGTTTTGTAGTAGAATTGTAGAACACAGACTAAAGATGTATGAACAGTAATGACTAAGGTTAAATTTTAGTTTTTAAACCAATTCTTAATGACTACATAAATATTAATTTTAAGGAATGTTGAATTTATTAGAAAAACTGAATATAGTTAAAGGCAGTCCATGAATTTCTTCTCTTAATATCAGATACTTTCTTCAAAACCCAGCCCTTTTGAAAAGTATGTAGAAAATGTGGCTATTGATAGTAACCAATTTTCTCTTATTAATTCTCTGTATCATCTTATATAACACACTTTAATAGTCTTGCTATGCATTGCCTCATTTACTGACATTAATAACTAGACTTAATGCAGTTTAAGTTAACTAATAATCCTAAAATCTGTTAACATTTGTACATTATTTCCTGTCCAGTTTTTGGCAAATAAAACTATCTAGTAGCCAATTCTTATGCTATGACCTTCAGAGGAGAGATCATAGTAGAATTTTCTCTAGACTCTTATTAATAGGCCACAAACTACATATCCAGGACTTCTGAGGCCTAGTTTGAAATATCAAGTATTATTGATTATTGGCCCAAATAAACCAGTAGCACAAGAACATATTGAGATTCATAATTAGACTACAAAGCCCCACATCTGAAATATTGTTTTCTCTAAAATACTGTAATGAAATGTAGAAATTTACTGAGATAATCAGAATTAATGTGCTTTGCTTACACTTATCCTAATATTTGCAATTTCATCGCATGGATGACTTTGAGAATGAGAAAATACAGAATATTCCAAGTCATCAGAAAATGACCTCGAATGAACCCACCTTTTCTTTATATGGTAAAGACATGTAAAAACAAAGTATGCATAAGAATGTGAAATCTAATGGCCTATTCCAGGACTTACCTAGGGTTAAAGAATGCTACATCCTCCATTTGTTTACGGCAACCATTAAAATAAAAGGAGCCTGGAGTAAGTCAGAACAAATTGTGAATAATGGAACAATAGAAACACTTACAATAGTAGAAGAATCAAAAAATGTTTCTCTTGGGGAACATACAGTCTAGCTCCTTGGAGTAATTGAATATAAAACCAGGGTGTAGAAGAGTTTCATGAAACCCAAAAAAAAATTGTGAAATTTGAGAATTGAAGGACACTGCTCTTTCATTAGAGCATGTCCTAGTACAATTAAGAGCAGATGTTAAATTTAGTACCTTGTATGGATTGGAGACAGAAAATCTTTGTTCTCACACTGATTCTTTGGCTTAATCACTGTGATCTCAAGATTCCAAATCTCACATCCTAGAATGAAAAATTAAGATCATGACAAATAGCATCATTTCAGTTTTGTGATGATGATATTAGCAGAAAATATGCATACCTTATGTGATACTTCTACTGTCAATGCTTTCATTTCTTTCACTAGTAGCATCTTTTAATATTTTTGATAATATCACAATTTTTATATTACAGCTCTCACATTATTTGTCCTTCCCTTTTATAATAACCTCTCACACTGTCTTAAATTCTGTATTCTGTAACTATTTTATACACACACACAAACACACACACACACACACACACACACACAAATACATGACTTGCTCAACCTATTTAGTATTTACATGCATTTGGGATTGACCAGTTTAACCGGATAATATATGAGGGTGGTGTTGCTTGTAGAAAGCTGATTCACTCTTGCATACAGCTTATGATTATCTACAGTGTCTCATATAAACTTGTAGACTTGTCAAAATTTCCCCATCCATAAGTAATTTCATGTGTGTATTTATACTGAAATTAAAATGATCAATTTTAAATTACTTTTAATATAAAGAAGTGATAACATGTGAAAGAGACTTACATTCTTAAAGACTGCATTTTATAACTAGAAAAATAATTATACAACTCCAAAAAACAATGAGATCTTTAAATTTTATATCCTAGCCTAAATTTTTACTTGTGTTCTATATTTCCATGTCTTGAACATGTATGTATCTTCTTTATTCAATATGTACTGCTAATTAATGAGAATTTGAATTCTACTCTGCCTGTATATATTCTTCTCATCAAGGCAAAAGTCACTGTCAAATAAGACTTAGCTTATAATTGATTGAAAAGGTGCTTCAATTAAAGTTAGATATGTCTCTTAGCTGGTACTCTTTTCTATATCCATGATATTTCTCTACAGTTAAAAAAGGGATAGTTAACATATTATAATGCTATTGAAGCAAGATATACTTACCAAAATAAGTATAATTTAATTAAAGGACACATTTCCTGACCTTTTTGTTCTTATGTCTTAAATGTAAATAACTATTAAATGCACAAATTCAGTTTGAGTAATATTATTATTTTCCTTTAACTCTTACTCTAAGGCCCTGAAGGACCAGTGGCCTTCCTTTGTCCTCCATCTCAGTAATGAAAATTCTGATTCATCTGTCAGAATGGGGCCTAAAATTCTTGCCCCCAAAATCTTATTCTTTAAACTCTTACCTCTTCATAATATATATAAAACATAAAGTGCTATGTCTATGGTCCTCAGAATGGTATACTTCTGCAGATAACATTTCTTAAGTCTTTCTATTTATTACTTAGAGTCTTTTGCTAGTAAATTCTGACTTCTTTAATGTTTCTTGGACACTTTTGACTAAAGTATGAGCCCAAAGTTCTTGATGAGAGCCAAGGGTGGTCTATCTGTGCAATATGCAATTTATACATAAAATATTTAACTTTCATACTAATTTACACAGTAATAGATATCAAAAATAGTTGGAAGTTAGACATGTACCTTTTGTCTTCCTAGTTGCTTCTGAAATTACTTGTACCTAAGGGAAATTTTCTACTAAATGATTTTCTGAATAATCACTTTCCCAAAATGGATTTTCTTCACTTACTTTTCCCCTAGTAGTTCTAAAAATTGGAAAGTGCTCTCTTATTAAGATCATCTTATTACTTTTATTTTCTGACACTAAAAATGCTTAGATATGTAATAGGTAGTCTCATTATCTTCTTTTGGGAAGCATTCTATATGTGAATTTTGTCTGAGTCATTCTGTTTTTCCAAAAATGGAATTTGTTTTCTACAGATTCTCAGAGAATGTGGTATATAACATGGGCTGCATGTCAGAAGCATTCCCCAGAGATAATTTTGATTTAACATCCTACTGTTTCAAAAATATACCTGTGTATTTATAATGCACTCTTGGGATAATATACTAATACAATTTGCCATTGGGAAAAATAATATTCAGATGTCCTCATTAGAAGTTAAAATCAGTAAGAGAGTTTGATTTGATAAAATAAACTATCTTACTTAGACTTTCATGTGTTTTAGTCCTTACCTAAAGTATTCAGTTATGGAAGGGACTCACAGTAAGCCAAAAAGAAAGAAAGAAAGGAAAATATTCCCTGTGCCATTCTTATTCTAAGGCAATCATAATGATTGACATTCCTGGGGGTTTGGAATGGGAAAGGAAAACAAGAAACTCTTATCCTGTCTATATTGCACACTCATCACATTGAGATTTGTCTTTGATTTGCAGGTGCTGATGGCAGAGTCTGATGATGTTTGCAATTCTCTTTCTTAGGCTCACATTACCCAGAAAACCCCAAGCCATTGTTGCACCAGAACTGACTGATGTGACCATAATATTTTTGAAGTTAATTTATATAAATTCTTACACATATGCTGAAGTAGATGGAGAAAAGATGAGGAGGTCTCAACATTACAGAAAAAAAACTTCAGATAACTAAAGAATGCAGAGAGTGGGAGAAATCCTCTTCTGTAGATTGATGTCATTATGCAGGAGAAGGCAACACAAGATAAAATGATGCCTGTCAATGAATGAAAGGAAGGGGTCAGGAACAGAGGTTTTAGAAGGAGAGAGAAAAGTAGAAATGAGGGTAGATAACATGGAGGCAGATATAAATAATCTTCACCATGCATCTCTACATAGATAAAGGTTGTTATGAATATTTTTAAGGGACAGATTTCTATAGGTCAATTTATCTTATTTAGGTGGGTGGTTGTAGTGGCTAGTTTTGTGTGCCAACTTGACACAAGATGGAGTTATCACAGATAAGGAGGCTCAGCTGTGGAAATGCCTTTATGAGACCCAGCTGTAAGGCATTTTGACAATTAGTGATCAAGTAGGGAGAACCCAGCCTATTGTGGGTGGTGACGGCCCTGGGCTAGTGGTCTTGGGTTCTATAAGAAAGAAAGCTGAGTGAGCCAGGGGAAGAAAGACAGTAAGTAACATCCCTCCATGGCCTCTGCATCAGCTCCTGCTCCCTGACCTGCTTGAGTTCCTTTGGTGATGAAACAGCAATGTGGAAGTGTAAGCTGAATAAACCCTTTCCTCCCCAACTTGCTCCTTGGTCATGATGTTTGTACAGAAATGGAAACCCAGACTAAGACAGTGGTTTATATCTTTATTATTTGGTTGTAAGTTTATTGTGTGGATGTAGTATGGATTGACAATTTAACATATAAATCTGATTGATAAATGACAGCTTATTGAGTCATGATTTCACAAGGCAGTTGGGAGTTTATACATTTAACTATCAGAGAGCAGTTGTTAGGATTCTGGATAGAGTCCATAGCAGGGATCACAATAGACTAGCCCATGCTGGACTTCTAGAGCCCTGATTTTACCAGGTAGCTGGAATCTGAGAGTTTGAGGAAAACAGAGAGCCATCAGGAAAGATATTAGCCAGAGATAAATTATGTTTAGTGCCATGTGACCCCACAGGTGCTAGTGCTAGCACAGGTAAAAAGGTTACTTTATTATTTTTTTAATATTTACATCAACAGTCTTCTTCAGGGAAAAACAGAGCAATGGATTATCAGGTACCGAATGGTTAACTCTAAATGCACACACACACACAAAGACACACACACACACACAAGTTATAGACTTAGTGAGTTATATTTAGATATACATCAGTATATAAAAGTATATGTAATCATGTAGTAACAATCAGGGAAAAGAGGCCATGTATTTGAGAAAGTAGAGGTGTACAAGTGGTTTGGAGAGAGAAAAAAGGGGAGGAATTAAATAAATATAATATATCCTCAAAATATGAAAGAAAGAATTGAAACTCATAGGAAACTCTTTTCAATATTTAAGTTTATGCTATTTTCTCTGGTCTCTTCCTCTATTCCTATTAAGATTTTTAGAACAAGAGTGTGGGACAGTATTGTACAGGGTGTCTGTCTGTGCCCAGAATTGACCCTGTGCCACAGCTCTCTGTACCCAGATTTCACCAGAATACAGGTGGACTCCCAGGAGTGCTGACTTACCTGAAAGGACAGATAAGATCACCACTTCTCCTCAGAGGGACCAACCCTGAACCCTCATGACACAGGAACAGAGGAGGAGTCTGAGACAGGATCCTTCCAGTTTCCCTCTGCACCCAGAGTTGAACCTTTGACACAGCTCTATATACCTAAATCCCGCCAAGAGAGAGCTAGTCTGACACACAGGCTTAAAGAAAGTTCAAGTCACTCTCAGAGACAGCAAGTCCAGCTAACACCAGAGATAACCAAATGGTGAGAGATAAGTGTAAGAACCTAAGCAACAGAAATCAAGTCAACTTGGAATCATCAGAACCCAGTTCTCCCAACAGAAAAAGTCCTAGATACCCCAAAACACTGGAAAACAAGTTTCTAATTTAAAAACACATATCATAATGATGTTAGAGGACTTTAAAAATAACATAAATAACTCCCTCAAAAAATAATACAGTATAACACAGGTTAACAGGAAGAAGCCCTTAAAGAGAAAACATAAAAATTCCTTAAGTTATAGGAAAACAAAACAAAAGAGGGGAATTGAACAAAAAAAAATCCAGGATCTAAAAATGGAAATAGAAACAACAAAGAAATTACAAAAGGAGACAACCCTGGAGATAGGAAACCTAGGAAAGAGATCGAGAGTAACAGAAGCAAGGACCAACAACAGAATACTAGAGATAGAAAAGAGAATCTCAGTGGCAGAAGTTACAATAGAAAACTTGACAGAACAGTCAAAGAAAATGTGAAACGCAAAAAACTCCTGACCCAAAACATTCAGGGAAACTGGGACAAAATGAGAAGATCAAACCTAAGGATAAGAAGTATAGAAGAGAGCAGAGATTCCCAAATTAAAGGCACAGTAAATGTCTTCAACAAAATTAAACAAGAAATCTTTCCTAACATAAAGAAAGAGATGTCCATAACTATATACAAAGCCTACAGAACTCCATATAGATTAGACGAGAAAAGAAATTCCAGAGGACCCAGTTTTACCACTCCTGGGCATATACATAAAAGAGTCTCCAACATATAAGAAGGACACATGTTTCACTATGTTCATATCAGCCTTCTTTAATAATACCCAGGAACTGGAAAGAACGAAGATGCTCCTCAACAAAGGAATGGATACAGAAAATGAGGTACATTTACACAATGGACTACTATCCAGCTATTAAAAACAATGACTTCATGAAATACATAGGCAAATGGATGGAGCTAAAAAATGACATCCTGTGTGAGATAACCCAATCACAAAAGAACACACATGGTATGCACTCACTGATAAGTGGATATTAGCCCCAAAACAAAGATTACCCAATGATATGGTCCATAGACCATATGAAGCTCAAAAAGAAGGAAAACCAAAGTACAGATGCTTCAGCCCTTCTTAGAAGGGGGAACAAAAAAATATTAATAGTAGGGAATATGGAGGCAAAGTTTGGAGCAGAGACTGAAGAAAAGGCATCCAGAGACTGCCCCACCTAGTTATCCAGCCCATACACATACAGCCACCAAACCCAGACAATATTGTTGATGCTAAAAAGTGCATGCTGACAGGAGCCTGATAAAACTGTCTCCTGAGAGACTTTGCCAGAGCATGACAAATAGAGAGGTGGATGCTCTTAGCCAACCACTGAACTGAGAACAGGGTCCCCAGTGGAGAAGTTAGAGAAATGTTTGAAAAGCTTAAGTTTGCAGCAATAAGAACAACAATACCAAACAAACAGAGCTCCCAGGGACTAAGTCACCATCTAAAGGGTACATGTAGACCCATAGCTCCACCTGTATGTGTAGTATAGAATGGCCTTGTTGGGCACTAATGGAAAGAGAAGCTCTTGGTCCTGCCAAGGCTAGATCTCCCATTGTAGGAGAATGTCAGGGCAGGGAGGAAGGAAATGGATGGGTGGGTGGGTGGGGAAACACCTCAGAGAAAAAGGGGGAGGGGAAATGGCATAGGAGATTTATGGACAGGGGTTGACATTTGAAATGTAAATAAAAAAATCCAATAAAAAATTAAAAAAAGAAATTCCTCCCTTCACATAAAAGTGAAAACATCAAATGCACAAAACAAAGAAAAAAATATCAAAACAGTAACAGAAAAAGGTCAAGTAACATATAAATGCATACCTATCAGAATTATTCCAGACTTGTCAACGGAGTCTATAAAAGCTAAAAAGTTCTGGGCAAATGTCATACAGATCCTAAGAGAACACTAATGCCAGCGTAGTGCATTTCCAGTGCATTTGCTACTATATCCAGCAAAACTCTCAATTAACATAGATGGGAAAACAAAGATATTGCATGACAAAACCAAATTTACACAATATATTTCCACAAATCCTGTCCTTCCAAGGATAGTAGGTCAAAAACTCCATATACAGAGGTAAACTACATCCTAGAAAAAGCAAGAAAGTAATATTCTTTCAACTAACCCCCAAAAAGATAGCCACATGAACATAATTTCACCTCTAACAACAAAAAGAATAGGAAACAGCAATCATTGGTCCCTAGTATCTTTCAGCATCAATGAACTCATTTTCCCAATGATAATGCATAGACTAACAGAATGGATACATAAACAGACCCAGCATTGAGCTGCATACAAGAAACACACCTCAGGGACAAAGACAGACACTTCACCAGTAAAAGTCTAGGAAGAAATTTGCCAAGGAAATGGTTTCAAGAAACAAGCTGGAGTAGCCATTCTAATACAGTATAGTATAGACTTTCAACCAAAAGTTATCAAAAAACTTGATATGGAACTTCATATCCATCAATGGAAAACCCAAAAACATGGAGTCTCATTTCTGAATATCTTTGATCCAAAAGAAAGGGCTCCCACATTCATAAAGGAAACTTAACTAAAGCTCAAAGCACACGTTGCACCTCATACAATAATAGTGGGAAACTTCAACACCCCACTCTTATCAATGAACAGATTATGGAAACAGAAACTAAAAGACACCCAGTGAAACTAGCAGAAGTTATGAACCAAATGGTTTTAACAGATGTCTATATAATGTTACATCCTAAAACATAAGAACATACTTTGTATCAGCAACTCATGGTACTTTATCAAAAATTGACCATACAATCAGTCATGGTACAGATTAGATACTCAGCCTCAATAGGTACAAAAAGGTTGAAATAATCCCATGCATCCTATGAGATCACCACAGACTAAGGCTTGTCTTCAATAATAACAAAAACAGCCCATATACACATGGAATCTGAACATATGCTCTCCTCAATAATAATTTGTTCAAGAAAGAAAGAATTTAAAGACTTTTTAGAATTTAATAAAAATGAAGGTACAACATACCCCAACTTATAGGACATATATGAAAGCAGTGCTAAGAAGAAACTCATAGCTCTGGGTTCCTCCAAAAAGAAACTACAGAGAGCATAAACTAGCAGCTTGACAGCACACCTGAAAGCTCTAGAACAAAGAGAATCTATTAAATACACCCAAGAGGAGTAGACTGCAAGAAACAATCTAATTCCAGGCTGAAGTCAACCAAGTAGAAATAAAAAGAACTATACAAAGAATCAACAAAGCCAGAAGGTGGTTCTTTGAAAATATTAGCAAAAAAGATAATACCTTAGCCAAACTAAGAAGAGGACACAGAGACAGTATCCAAATTCACAAAATTAGAAATGAAAAGGGAGACATAACAGCAGAAACAGAGGAAATTCTAAAAATCATCAGATCCTACTACAAAAGCCTATATTCATCAAAACTGGAAAAATCTGGATGAAATGGACAAGTTTCTAGACAGAGTCCAGGTACCAAAGTTAAATCAGTTTCAGAATAACCATCTAGCCAGCCCCATAATCCTTAAAGCATAGAAGCAGTCATTAAAAATGTCCAAAACCAAGCCAAGGAGCAGATGGGTTTGTAACAGAACTTTATCAGACCTTCATAGAACTCTCCAAAACTCTCCAAACTATTCCACAAAATGGAAACAGAAGGAACACTACCCAATTCCTTCTATGAAACCACATTTACACTTACACCTAAAGGACACAAAGACCCAACAAAGAAAGAGAATGTCTGAACAATTTCCCTTATAAATATTGATACCAACATACTCACAAACTGAATCCAAGAACACATAAAACCATCATCCATCATTATCAAGTAGGCTTCATCCCAGGATGCAGAGATGGACCAATATATGGAAATCCATCAATGTAATCCACTATATAAACAATCTCAAAGGGAAACAAGCACATGATCATCTCATTAGATGCTGAAAAAACAGGTCACAAAATTCAACACCCCTTCTTGTTAGAAGTCTTGGAACAATCAGGATTTTAAGGGCCATACATAAATACAGTAAAAGCAATATACATTAAATCAGCAGCCAATATCATACCAGATCAAGAGAAACCTGAAACATCTCCATTAAAATCAGAGACCAGATAATGTTGCCCATTCTCTCCCTACATATTCAATAAATACTTAGTCCTAGCCATAGCTATTAGACAAAAAAAAGCAAAAGGGATACAAAATACAAATTTAAAAGGAACAAGTCAAAAATATCAAAACATCACTATTTGCAGATGATATGATAGTACAGTTAAGTGACATGAAAAATTCCACAAGGGAACTCCTATACCTGATAAACAACTTCCGCAATTGGACATAAAGTTAACTCAAACAAATCAGTAACCTTCATCTACTCAAAGGAAAAACAGGCTGAGAAAGAAATTCAGGAAATGTCACCCTTCACAATCATCAGAAATAATATAAAATACCTGGGTATTTTATCCAAGCAAGTGAAAGATCTATATGATAAAAACTTCAATTCTCTGAAGAAAGAAATTGAAGATCTCAGAAGATGGAATGATTTGGATGCTCATGGATTGGCAGGAATAATATATTAAAAATTGGCATCTTGCTGAAGCAATCTACAAATTCAATGCGATCCCCATCAAAATTCCAACTCAATTCTTCATAGGGCTAGAAAGAGGAATTCACAAATTCATTTGGAATAACAAAAAACACAGGGTAGCAAAAAATTTCTCAACAATAAAAGAACATTTGGGGAATCACTATTCCTAACCTCCAGCTGTATTACAGAGCAATAGTGATGAAAAATACAACTATCGTATTGATATTGATACAGAGACAGGAAGGTAGATTAATAGAATAGAATTGAAGACACAGAAATGAACCTATAAATCTATTGTCACTTGATCTTTGACAATAAGCTAAAACCATCAAATGTATATTTCAACAAATGGTGCTGGGTCAATTGGAGGTCAGCATAAAAAAAGAATGCAAATTGACCTATTCTTATCTCCTCGTACAAAGCTCAAGTCCAAGTGGATCAAAGACCTCCACATAAAACCAGATACAGTGAAACTAATAAAAGAGAATGTGCAGAAGAGCCTTGAACATATAGATACAGGGGAAAGGTTTCTGGACAGAACAGCAGTGGTTTATGTGCTAAGATCAAGAATTGACAAATTGGACCTACTAAAATTCCAAAGCTTTTGTAAGGTAAAGGACACTGTCATTATGCCAAAATGGCAAGTAAGAGATTGGGAAAGGTGTTTACCAATCCTAAATAGATAGATGATCAATATCCAATATATAAATTAAAAACTTAAGTAATTAGAATCTAGAGCATTAAATAACCCTATTAAAAATTGGATACAGGGGTTGTGGATTTGGCTCAGAGGTAGAGCGCTTGCCTAGCAACCGCAAGGCCTGGGTTCGGTCCCCAGCTCCGGAAAAAAAAAAATTGGATACAGAGCTAAACAAAGTATTCTCAACTCAGGAACCTTCAATGGCCAAGAAGCACCTAAAGAAATGTTCAATATCACTAGTCATCAGGGAAATGCAAATCCAAACAACTCTGAGATTACATATCACATCAGTCAGAACGGCTATGATCAAAAATGCAGGTGACAGCAGATGCTGGCAATGATGTGGAGAAAGATGAATACTTCTTCTTTGTTGGATTGCAAGTTGGTACAACCACTGTGAAAATCAGTCTGGCAGTTCCAAAGAAAATTGGACAACTACCTGATGTCCCAGCTATACCACTCCTGGGCATATACCTAAACTATGCTCCAAAGTATATCAAGGACACATGCTTCACTATCGTCATAGCAGCCTTATTTATAATAGCCAGAAGCTAGAAAGAACCCAGAGGAATGGATTCAGAAAATGTGGCTTATCTACACAATCCAATACCACTCAGCTATTAAAATCAATGACCTTGTGAAATTCTTAGGCAAATGTATGAAACTAGAAAATTTCATCGTGAGTGAGGTAACCCAATCACAAAAGAACACACATGGTATTCACCCACTGATAAATGGATATTAGCTCAAAAGCCCAAGATACAATTCACTGACCACATGAAGCTCAAGAATAAGGAAGCCCAACATGTGAATGCTTCATTCCTTCTTAGAGTGGGGAACATAAATACTCACAGGAAGAATATTGAGACAAAGTATGTAGTGCAGACTGGAAGAAAGAACATCCAGAGAATGCCCCCACATGTACCATATACAGCCACCAATCCCAGAAAATATTGAGGATGCCAAGAAGTGCATGCTGTCAGGAACCTGACATAGTTGTCTCCAGACCCTGACAAATACAGAAACGCATGCTAGCAACCAACCATTGAACTGAAAATGGGATCCCAATGGATGTGTTAGAGAAAGGACTGAAGGAGCTGAATGGGCTATCCAACCCCATAAGAAGAACCACAATATCAACCAACCAGACCCCTCCTATTCAGAGCTCCCAGAGACTAAACAACCATCCCAAGACTACACAGGGATAGACCTATGGCTCTACCTGCATATGTAGCAGAGTATAGCCTTGTTGGACATTAATGGGAGGAGAGTTCCCTTGGGCCTGTCAAGGCTCGATGCCCCTGTGTAGGGAAATGTCAGGACCCGGAAGTGTGAGGAAATGGGTGGGTGGGTGGGAGGAAGTGGCTGGTTAGGTGAGGAAGCACCCTCATAGAAGCAGGGGGAGATAGCGGGATCCTGGAGGGAAACTGGGAAAGTGGAAATGTAAATAAAAAAAATCTAATATAAAATGCATTGTTAGAACAAGGTCTTTTAAATAACTATAACATTCATCTATGACGTTTATTTTTTAATATTGTCATTCTATATTTATATAATTTGTTGATTAATTTGGAGAAAAAAATAACACCAAAATTAAAATTTTTTCCTGTGTTAAAATTGCATTGACCTAAAGTCTGTTTAATTTTTATTTTGATCATGTGGCTCTATTGCTCTCTCCTCCCTCACTCTGAGGAAGAGTCTTGCTTGAGTAGTCCAGGCAAAATTTGGACTTGTCCTGCTGTCTGTGTTTCCTAAGAAATTAGCAGAAACTACAGACAGATATCTCTATTCTAAGGAAATATAGAATATCAATTATGGCAACATGCAACATCTATGGCCCATTCAGTCCATAAACACAATTAAATTGTCTTCCACTATTTAAACATCCTGACACTTTCTAAAATTCGGAAATTGTGTAAGTTAATTATGCCCTAGTTTGAGATTATCAGCATAATGATAGGAAAAACGCCTAAATGAGAAAACACTACAAGATTATGAAATAATCGTGCATTTATTAAAATAGTAGTTACTTATAGTAGTCGAATTAAGATGATTTTAATGGGGTATGTAAGAGATTACAAAGAATGGGGGAAATCATTCACACAGATGTCGACACTGAGAACATACGTGAATTTGTGTATAAGCTATTTAAGTGATAAGGAGATATTAACATGTCTTTTTATTATAACAAATATACCATTCTGCTATGGAAATTTGATAGTCAGGAGAGACACAAAGGGATATAAAAAACTACTGGACCTTCTGATCAGTTTGCAGTTTTCAATGAAGTTGCAACCATTCTAAGATATAAACCCATTTAAAGCAAACAAACAATAAAACAGTAAATGTACTCAAAACTAAAAATATAAGAAGCAAATGTGATCAGACAAGTATTTGAAAAAGGCTAGGATGTATTATCATTTAAATGGTATGCACAAAATCTACTTCTATGACATCAGCAATTGATGAGAACATTAATGTTCTGGTAGACTGTCATCATTTTTTAAAGTGTGTTGATGACTGGGTTCTGTACATGTGAGAATATGAGTTATACCACTACCATCCAAAAATCTATGGATTTTTGTTGCTCTGCCTTACATAGAACTGTGTGGCTATCTTTTCCATGTAACGACCCACTATAATTTTATATATTTGATTTGTCTAATTTTATCAGAGTTTAACACTTCATAAATTTATAGAGTGAGAGATATTCATGTTAACCCATTAAAAAAATTAAATGAAGAAGTAAACAGGTACTTTGAAACTGAAGAAAAGATACTAAAAAGATAAACAAAAAAATCACAGCTTAATATGATAGAGATTAAAAATAAAAGGTTTATAATGAAAGCCAAAGTCACAGAGGTTTTATTTTTTAAATTATTCCTAGAACCCTTTAGATTTTTATTAAGAAATTATTTCTAGACTAGATTAATATACATCTAAGTGGAATATGATGTTTCTTGGAGTCTATAAAAGATTGTTTTACACTCTTATTAGGTGATTTACACTTTGACACTCTTCACGATAAAACAAGGGAGTTCAATGACTTCAAATCATGATGTAGCTCCTCATGAAACTGTAGTTTGAACGAAATCCACAATATCTGTTCAAGCACGTATATTCCTATAAAAAGCCAAATGCTTATTATTTCATTTCTGAGTATATAATTAAATAGGTTCTATTGATTAATTTAGATGAGATTTAATAATAAATCTAATCAATTTTTATTAATTATTTAGCTTATTTACATTTCAAATTTGCCACCCTTCCTGGTTTCCCCTCCACAACACCCCCAAAGCCCCACCCAACCACCCACCCAATATCACCTTACCCCTCTAACTTCTCCTTTCTCTGGGGCATAAGGACTCCATGGGTCTAAACACCTCCCCTCCCACTGAGGCCAGATAAGACAGCCTCTGATTATCTATATATGTAGTCGCTCGCTCTCTCTCTCTCTCTCTCTCTCTCTCTCTCTCTCTCTCTCTCTCTCTCTCTCTCTCTCTCTCAGGAGCCAGGGACCAACTCATATGTCCTCTTTGATTTGTGGTTTAGTCTCTAGGAAGTTTGAAGCGTCCAGTTAGTTAATACTGTTGTTCTTCCTGTATGGTTGCAATTCCCTTTAGCTCCTCAGTCCTTACCCTAACTCTTCCATTGTGTTACCCAGGTTCGGTCTGAAATTTGGCTGTCAGTATCTGCATCTATCTTAGACGAGTGCTGGCAGAACCTCTCAGAGGACAGCCATATTAGGCTCCTTTCTGTAAGTACTTCTTGGCATCAGCAATAGAGTCCTGTTTTGGTGTTTGCAGATGGGATGGATCCCAAGGTGAGGAGGTCTTTGGACGGCCTTTTCTTCAATCTCTGATCTATTATTTTGTCCCTGCATTTCTTTCAGACAGGAACAATTCTGGGTTAAAAATTTTTAGATGGGTAAGTGGCCCCAGCCCTTACTTGAGGTCCATGCCTATCTACTGGAGGTGGCCCCTTCAGACTCCACTGTAGGGCATTTCAACTAAGATCACTCCCTCTGGGTCATGAGAGCCTCGCACATAGCTTACATCTGGGACCTTCTACTGGTTTCCCGTTCCCCAGACTCCATTGCACATATCTATTTTCATTCTCATGGCCCTCAGGACTTCTCTCCTATCCCCCATACATTTTTCCCTGTTTTTTTTCCTCCCTCTGTCTCCTTTAACTGCTTCATCTACCATTCTAAGTGAGACTGAAGCATCCACACTCTGGCCTTACTTCTTGTTAAGATTAATATGGTTTGTGAGTTGCATCATGGATATTAAGGGCTTTTGGGCTAATATCCACTTATTAGTGAGTACAAACCACATATGACCTTTTGGTTCTATGGTACCTCACTCAGGTTGATATTTTTTAGTTTCATGCATGCATTTGCCTGCAAAATTTGTGAAGTCCTCATTTGTAATATCTGAGTAGTATTCCGTTGTATAAATGTATTACATTTTATGTATCCACTCTTCTGTTGAAGGACATCTGGGTTTTCTTCAGCCTCTGGCTATTGCAGATAAGGCTGCTATGAACAAGGTGGAGCATGTGTCCTGGTGGTTTTGTGAAGCATCTTTTGGGGATATGTCCAGGAGTAGTATATCTGGGTCTTCAGGTAGATCTATTTCCAACTTTCTAAGGAGCCGCCAGATTGATGTCTAAAGTACTTGAACCAGCTTACAGTCCTATCAGCAGTGAAGGAGTGTTCTTTCTCCATATCCTTGCCAGTATTTGCTGTTGTTTGAGATTTTTTTATCTTTTCTATTCTGATAGGTGTGAGGTGGAATCTCAGGGTAGTTTTAATATGCATTTCCCTGATGACGAAGGGTGTTGAACTGTTCTTTAGGTGTTCCTAGGCCATTCAAGATTTCTCGTCTGAGAATTCTTTGTTTAGCTATGTACCCTGATATTTTAAAATAGGGTTATTTGTTTTTCTGGCATCTAACTTTTCCTTTCTTTGTATAATTTGGATGTTAGCCCTCTGTTGAATGTAAGGTTGGTTAAGATTTTTTCCCAATTTCTAGATTCCTGTTTTGTCCTACTGACAGTGTTCTTTGCCTTACATGATTTTCAGATTCATGAGGTTCCATTTGTCAATAGTTGATCTTAGAACCTTGGTGTTTTGTTCAGGAAATTTTCCCTTTTACCAATGTGTTCAAGGAACCTTTGCCTCTTTTTCTACTATTAGAATCACTGTATCTGTTTTTGTGAAGGTCCTTGATCCACTTGGACTTGAGCTTTGTACAGGAAGAAAAAAAATGCATCAATTTGCATTGTTCTACATTCAGACCATCAGTTAGACCAGCATCATTTGTTGAACATTCGTTCTTTTGTCCCACTAAATGTTTTTGGCTTGTTTGTCAAAGACCAAGTAACCATAGGTGTGTGGGCTTATTTCTGCATTTTCAATTCTATTCCATTGCTCTACCTGCCTGTCTCTGTACCAATAATACTCAGTTTTTATCACTATTGCTCTGTAATATTGCTTAATGTCAGTGATGATAATTTCCCCAGAAGTTCTTTTATCATAGAGAATTGGTTTCCCTATCCTGGGTTTTTTTTTCCATGTGATGTTGAGTATTGCTCTTTCCATATCTATGAAGAGTTGAGTTGGAATTTTTATGGGGATTGAATTGAATCTGAAGATAGCTTTTGGTAAGATTTTCATATTTTGTTCTTCACTATTCTTGTAGTCCAATAAATATAATCAAAGCACAAACAGGCATCTTGCATGTGCTCACATGCACAAAACCAGTAAATCTGGGTCTCTGATTGAATTAGCTCTATCTATCATCCATCTATCTGACTTCTATCTGTCTGTCTATCTATCTATCTATACTGCATAGACACAAATATATGTGTACAAATATTCTATATATTTATATGTATGAATATGAATCACATAGGTCAGACAAAAGACCACATATATTTATATATGTATACAGACATATATATATATACATATATATGATCTTTTGTCTGATGTATGTTATTCATATAAAGTGTTTATTAAAAAGAAAAATAAGTTGGAAGTAATGATATTGAGCAATGAATTAAAGCAAATAAGTATGGAAACAGAGAATGTCTTCTAAGGAAGTAGAGAAGTAGAAAGAAAAAATAAAACAAGTTTCAAGGGTCAGGGAAGGAGAGAGAAAGGGAGAGAGAATTTAATGTTTGTGCAAAGCCCTAGCAAGTTTTGTACAGTTAACCCTTTCTTGGAGAAACCTATGGAGTGTTAATGACAAAGTGATAAAACATCTCAGCTCCATGATTATTCCTGAATTATTTTCTGTATATTTTCTATTTTATTAACACTTTACCTATCAACCACAGTGATATGAAGGTAAATTAATCAACTCAGACATTGCTTGACCTTGTTCCTGATGCTACTTCAGAGGCAACAGTTCCACATGGAAGAGTGCACGTACCATGTCTCCCAATTATAGTCAGCATGGCACTCAGTGAATGTATAGACAGCCTGCAAGCACGTACGGATGCTCATATTAGCCTGCCATTGAAGGCCAGTAGGACATGACTGAAAGTCTCTATAAATGTCACTCTTAAATGCCTATGGGCTGTAGAGGTCTATAAAAGCAATACTAGTAGAAGTCCATTGCATTCATATTGCTGAAGCACTGCAATCTTAATATCAGTTTTAATACATAGATTTATAAACAAAATAGTAAAGAGGCAAAATAATGAATTCTAAACTGAACTCAAATGCATTATTGAACATTTCTTCATCTACATATATTCATTAAAATCTCAAGGTGCTGATGTCGCAGTTGTTAGTTAAGGGCATGTATTCCCTTTTCTCTGAGCATGGGGGACAGATAAAAATGACAGGAATGAACAGGAAGATTCTATTTACATTAGAGAAGAAATCATATTTAGAAAAAGCTGTTCTGTTCAATATGGAGTCTATCATCTCCAGGTTTCATGGGAACTAGATGCATAACTGTCGAGGGTACATAATCAGAGGTAAATATCAACACAACAGCTTCCAGTAATGCTGAGCTTGTGACACAACGCAATAAAACTAAGCCAGCCTGTCTGGAATTGATGATGTTAGAGTCTTGACATGGACTTGGGACTTGAAAGCACTCAAGCCTTGTTATTCATTCTAAACCCTAAAGATCTACATCAAATATAATGGATAACAATAAAAAGTTTTGTTTTAAAAGAACATTTAGAGCCACAAGTCTATATAAACTTTTATGTAAACATTACTTTCAACATTAAAACATTATCCCAAATAAAATGCTACATACCACATGGACTTCTATATATAGTCAAAAATAATTATACTTATTATTAAGGGAATAGGTTTTTTTTAAACATTTTATTGGTTATTTTGTTTATTTACATCTAAAATGTTGTTCCCCTTCCAAGTTTCCCTTCTGAAATGCCCCCATTTAACCTCCCCTTCCGTTTCTCCATGAGGGTACTCTCCCATCCACCTATCCATTCCTGCCTTGCCTCCCTAGCATTTCACTATGCTGGGGTATCAAGCCTTTACAGAACCAAAGACTTCCCCTCCCTTTGTTGCCAGAAAAAGCCATCCTGTGCTACATACGCAGCTGAAGCCATGGGTCTGTCCATGTGTATTCTTACAGTTTGAGTGTCTCTCAAACAGAAAGAGTGTAGAGAGAACTTGACACATATTTACAAGTAAAGGAAGCTACTCCACAGCTGCTTGGCTATATGGATTCAACCATACCATTTTTGAGAAGAGGCAAGTCTATGACTACTGTGCAAAGTTGAGTGGTTGTCATGAGTTCCTTGGTAGGGATAAATGACTTTTCAAAGCACCATATGCAATACAGGTGAACTCCTATTATTATAGATTTCTGAAAATACATGAAATGTATGATGCAAATGAACAGCAAGGGTGATTGACTGCAAGGGTCTGCTGTGGGAAACTGACAGAAAAGGATGCTAATATAGGTAACGAAAGTGTAAATTTCTGTACTTTCTGCTAACTTAGGGTTCATCTAAATGTAACATCTGCTAATTAAGAACAAAAGTGGTACACCAGACTTGAGATACACGTGACTCATGAACCTAAAGAAAGATTCGTAGAACTTAATCCCCAAAACAGTTTCATCAGCCTCTGCAATATATCAGAGACTAAACACAGAAGGCCAGGAGACTCCTTAGGACAAAATTTTTAACGACATGCACAACCCCACCTGTAACCCCTTGAAAAGAAGTAGTAGTTATATATGACTAATATTCCCCATCTCATATTTTATTTGTAAGTTCAAAATTCAAACAAACAGACAAACAAACAAACAAACCCTGACAGAATAAAGCTATGAAAATTGAGAGGAAAATTCGAGTGATTTAATTTTAATGATTTCATAAAAAGAAGAGATATCCTTTGAATATACAGGAACAATGAAGAGAGTATGTACATCTCAGTCAGGAAAAAAAACTATTTTGAAACAATTATTGTGAAATGAAAGGGATCTATGTCCATATTTATTCATCAAATGGAAATAAGTCAATAATAAATCTGCACCTTAATGCAGTTTTCATTAGTGGTCTGCACATGGCTGCTGTCATGCACCTTGTCAACAATCTATGCGTTTTAACTGTGTAATAAATGAACTTAAACTTCTTACAAAAATGCAATCCTAATGAATGGATAAATTATAACTAAATAGCTTCTCACACTTTGGATACTCTTTAGTCTGCATATTATTATTTCTAAATTTTCAGGTTATGTTATGTTGGGGAGAAAATTTTAGTTTTAGGATCTTTTCAATTAGCAAAGGGCATGTTTGAGGCAAAGACTTAACCAATATTTTATGGCTATCTTTAGATCTTCTGTAATTTATCATTGGCAGATCTATCACAATGGACTTGGGTGTTGTGTTTATTGATTATCTCCAACTTGTATTCAGCTTTTGTTATAGTGAGCATTATTAACATAACAATCTGCCTTTGGTTGTTCAGCACAAGGAAGTCCATGGCAAGTTCCTAGAGTTTCTCTATTGCAGAATGGGCAATGATCATGTTAAAGACAACAAATAATTACAATAGCTTCCGTTGCATGCAAAAGATTCTCTCTCTCTCCCTCCCTCTCTCTCTCTCTCTCTCTCTCTCTCTCTCTCTCTCTCTCTCCATATATATGTATATATATATATATATATATATATATATATATATACACTTTTTTTTTGTTTTTTTTAACCAGGAAATCATTTTATTCAGACAATGTAGCCATTCATCTTACTGATAAGACCTCAGAGTGTGAGAAACTCACACCCTCTCATGATTCCTGTGGAAAAGGATCTGTAGTTATACAGGGCTGGAACAAGCCAGGAGCCTCCCTACTGAAGTTCACATTTTATTCCAACAATAGCAACATTCAGCTTGGACACACATTTTAATTGTACCTCAAACTTCTCATCTGATAAAGAGATGAAAATATAGTATGTACATCAAATGACTGACATAATGATGATGATGAAGATGATTTACATGGGGACATAAACATATGAATAATTAATACCACTGTTTTTTTTTCTCCATCTTTATTAAATTGGGTATTTCTTAGTTACATTTCAATTGTTATTCCCTTTCCCAGTTTCCAGGCCAACAATCCCCTAACCCCTTCCATTCCCCTTATCTATGGGTGTTCCCCTCCCCATCCTCCCCCCATTACCGCCCTCCCCCCAACAATCCCATTCACTGGGGATTCAGTTTTGGCAGGACCAAGGGCTTCCCCTTCCACTGGTGCTCTTACTAGGCTGTTCATTGCTACCTATGCAGTTGGAGCCCAGGGTCAGTCCATGTATAGTCCTTGGGTAGTGGCTTAGTCCCTGGAAGCTCTGGTTGCTTGGCATTGTTGTTCATATGGGGTCTCGAGCCCCTTCAATCTCTTTCAGTCCTTTCTCTGAATCCTTCAACGGGGGTCCTGTTCTCAGTTCAGTGGTTTGCTGCTGGCATTCGCCTATGTATTTGCTGTATTCTGGCTGTGTCTCTCAGGAGAGATCTACATCTGGTTCCTGTCAACCTGCACTTCTTTGCTTCATCCATCTTATCTAATTTAGTTGCTGTATATGTATGGGCCACATGTGGGGCAGGGTCTGAATGGGTGTTCCTTCAACCTATAATTATGTATATATAAGATATATATATATATATGTTATTAGTTATGTATAACACAGCATTGCAAGGTATAAATTTTGCTGTAAAAGAAAATATAATTGGCTTTTTATAGGTATTCCTCTAATTACAATGAAGTTAAATATCATGTCTTTTTATTTTAATTTCTACTGTTCAGTTATTTTATAAGTTATTTGTATAATTTATTTATAAATTTAATAAACAATTATGATGAATTCTATTAGTACATTGCTAGCTAATACTTAAATTGCATTATAAACACAGTGAAATAATATTCATAGTCAAAATTATTAAGTGTTTTATAATGATAATTTTATTCAATAAATATTTCCCCTGTAAAATACAAAAAAAAGGTTCTGAATTTTAACTTTTAAATTTTTCTCTTTTCTTTTAATTGTAGTTTTAGGATAGCATTGGTTTGAGCAAATACATGTATATATTTCTCTGTGTAAGGGAAACCCCTGATGGCTGTTCTTATAAAGCATTCACTATCTTACTTTTAGGAGGTAAGATCTCTCACTATACCTGAAACTGGCCAATTCAACCGGACTGGCTGTCCATCAAGGCAAGGATCCTCCCATCTTTGCTTTCTGAGGACTCAAGTCACAGGAGAATGATCCCATATGGGATGCTTTGCCTGGATCCTGGGATTGGAACTCTGTTCCTTAAATTTAGACATCAATCTTTGAAACCTATTTTCAGTCTTGAAGTTTTTAATCTATTAACAATGTTAAAGTTTTACATTTTAATGTTTGATCTTCTTTACCTGAGAGGTAACAATATGTGTATGATGCTATACACATCTCTTGGAAGCACACAATGATGATAGAGTGTTATTTATGTGGAGTAATAAATTCTAAGAACAAGGTTAGAAAAATCTCTCATTAACAAATCATATACTAAATACAAAATCTTTTTCTTTACCGGTAATATTTCTTGGCTTTGTTTTAAACTGCAAAGATTACCAATTTTTCATTAAATTTAAGAAACAAAAGTGCATGTGCTACTACATTGATGCGATTTAATGAATGTAAGAATTTTTGTTGTATTATGCTTCACCCTTTATGTCAGATGAGCAAAATATATTAACTGAAATAGTGCCAGATTTTATTAATAGATATTGCTTTATACATCAGTGAGTGTAGCCTTATTCTCAAGAACAAGAACACTTTGTAACTGTTTTTCCAGAGCTAAGTAAAATCAACATCTGATGTTCATGTTTATCCATTTGTGTGGCATAGTGTAATTCCACTGAGAAAAGCAGTTTATCTTGTTTATCACTTTGAAACTTAATATTAACTACTCCAAGTGCTCCCATGTGTATAAGGACATTATTTCCTGTTTAGAAATATCGATATAAAATGAGTTACATACATTGCCCATACAGTACTTTAAACTAAAGTGACCCATATATTATTGATTAGATACCTGGCTTTGAAAAATAAATGTATCATTTGTCCTTCTTAATGATAAATATACTGATAATAGTTTGAAATATATGAACTAATTTATTCATGTACTCCAATTACTTTAACTGGGCAAGATTTAATTACACTTTACTATTATTAGCATAACACAAATTAGAGTTCAGGACAAAGCAGGATGCTGACTGCCCACCAGTAGAATTTTTCAAGAGAATTTTATTGACATTTATTCTTCTTTGGAGCTTTTGCACAGAGTACTCTGAGAATTCTGAGAAACAAAACATGAACTGACCTCACATTTTAATTATACTCATGAGGTCTGAAAAGCAAGGCCTAATGGAACAAATTGCAAAGATATATTATAATAAATTATCTTTTTCCAAATTATCAGTTGTCTTTAAAAACTTTTAGGTGAATGCCCTAAGTTTATTGGGGGGGGGTTTCTTTGTCTTAGTTATGGGTTATTATTGCTATGATGAAACACCATTACCAATACCACTTGGACATGAAAGAGTTTGGTTTAGAGTTCCAAATCACTACTCATTGTCAAAGGAAGTTGGGCTAGGACCTCAAGCAGAGCAGAAACCTGAATGCAGGACCTGCTGAAGAGGACATGAAGGGTTGCTACTTGCTGGCTTGCTCCATATGGCTTGCTCAGCCTTTTAGTTTGTAGAATTCAGAAACACCAGCCTAGGGTGGGCCCAACCCAAATGAGTTGGGCCCTCCACCACAATCACTAATTAAGAAAAAAAAAATCTACAGAACTGCCTACATCCTGATCATATGAGGCTTTTTTTTCTCTCAGTTGAATTTAGCTAGTGTCACTCGCTCACTCCCAACTTAACACCCTAGCTTTCCCCTATACTGGGGAAGTGAGCCATCACAGGACCAAAGGCTTGTCCTCCTATTGATGCCAGACAATGCCATTCTCTGCTACATAGGCAGCTGGAATCAAGGGTTCCCTTAACTCCTATCCTTGGTCTTAAGCAATCTGAAATGAAGTTTTCAATTTTTAATGCAGAAAAATTTTGCCAATATAAATAAAATCGTCTTTTAGAGTGGCCTATTTTGAGTGCCTGTTTCCTGTGTTACTCCTTGTTCCAGTGTCAAGTCTCCTGTGGATCCAGAGTCTCTCGATTCTCTTTAGGTAGCCATCCAAACTTGAAGAACTGATACATCCTCTGAAGAGGATGCCAGGCAATATTTTCTATTGCCACTGTCAGATAGCCTCTGCCATCAGCAACATTGGCGGGCTTGCTTCTTCTTCAGCCATATTTGACAACAGAGTAAATAAATTTTATTCACCAGATATAACTGTCTTCTTAGAGGCTTGCTGCTGAATTAGCTCATAGTTTCTAGCTCTTTCTGACCTCTGGTTGACTGATTTTTCAGTTATTTTCACTCACACTCTTCTCCCTGCTGACTGATTCTTTCTGATTTCTCACAGATTCTCACTGAATTGCTCTGCTTGGCCTAAAACTAATGCTGACAATTTGTTCTAATCTTTGGTTCTGTCTTATTTATCTGGTTTCAACAGTCTCTTCTGACTTGAATTGCACTGTATAAACTCACAAGTGCACTGACCTTACACACATTGCACTAACTAAAAACTCACTGATTAACCTCTGCTTCACTGAACTCAAATGAATGAATAGAACTGACTCAGCTGTACTCACTGAACTGCTCTCCAATTAGATGTCACATTGTTTGAGATTAAAGGTGTGTATTTAAGGTGTGTCTGCATTCTACCTGGATCACACAGGCCTAGAAGGTCTTTGGATATCATCCTTTTCCAGAGCAGTCATGTTGCTGGATTAAATTCCTCCACAATTGTGTTTGTGTGTGTGTGTGTGTGTGTGTGTGTGTGTGTGTGTGTTCTCTCCTCTTTCTTTCTCTTTCTCTCTCTCTTTTCTTCTAATCCTCCCTGTTTTCTCTATCCTCTATCTATCCCCCTTTCTCTTTAGCATATATGGAGAAGGGTGGGATAAAGGAGAGACAGGAGGCAGGGGGGAAAGACTTGGAGGAATAGAAAGAAAAAAAACTGCATTCAGGATGTAATATATGAGAAAATAAAAGCCCAACTACTGACACTTCCCTTAAACACTATGAATGCTAATTGTATTATAAATACATATCCTTATATTCACAGGTATGTGTAGCTCTCATTTCTCATCAAAAGTTTTTTTTTCTTTTGTTGTTGCTGTTGTTTTAGTTTGTTTGTTTTATCTGGCAGACAAATTTCTTTATAGAAAATAACAACTGCCAAAATACAGAGAGACAAACTTCACTGAGGTGTTCAATGCAAAAATGGTAAAAATAAAACCCATGGTTTTAAGGCTCTGAAAACATAATGAATGACATCACAAAGAATTGTGAGTGACAGAGGACAAGAATTTCTGCTAAGAGCAAATGAAAGCTTCATTTATGAAAATATAGTACTAACAACACTAGCAACAAATACAAGATCATGGGACAACCCAAGATGAATAGGAGAAATATTAATATGCCCCAAGACAAATGAAGAACTTCAAGCAGATAGTGGCTACTAAGACAGGAAGATTTAATCTCCAGGGAGGGCCTCTTGACTGGGTATCCAATTCTAAGTCATCAGTATTCTTATATAAAATTTTCAAAAATAGTTAAATTTTAAAAAGTAATGCATCAAATTATAAATTTGATCTTGGGAGAATATATTTTTATTGAAGTCAAAATAAGGACTTTTGTAAGATACTGATTCATTTTGAGAGATATAAATTCAGAATAGTTGACACATGTTAATTGATGAAGAGATGTGTGTCTTTCTTTGTTAAGATTAGAATGAAAATAAATCAGTATAATTATTCAACTAAATCAGCTGTCACAGCAAAACTTTCAATGTGCCTATTGGATCATTAATTTTTAATGAATAATAATGTCAAGAATTAGAATAGAAACTCTATTCAATTTATTAAAATAATTCTTAAAAGTAGTCATCCTATATTTTTATTTTTGTCTTTTTTATAGTTCCTTTTCATGGCATAGCAAAATCAAAAAGTCATTGCAAGGGGAAAGGCCACAAAATTGAAAACAGAAAAAAGTAAAGAATAGAAGAGAAAAGAATAAAAAGTGCATTTTTCTGAACTAGTGCCTTATATTTTGAGTGACTCTGCTATAACCCCTGGTTCTGTAAAATGCTACAGCATGCAATACGAATGGACCTCAAACTGAAGAAGTGAACCACAAACCCCTGGGCTCACTTAACAGAAACCACCTGCCTTTACCTTTCACTTCCACTAGCAGGGTCACCTTTGACTTAACTGGGGAGAAGTACTCTGAAAGTAACACATGGAACTTCTTCTATAGTGCTGTCAATGCATCTGCCCTCTCCATTCCCTACAGTCACTCCTGCTTGTATTGCTTGATTGCATTGTTATTTACTGGAAAAAATGTTCAGCATGCATGAGTTTCACTAAAAGACAAAAGAAGTTGGCACATAATAAAAGGTAAATAATGTAAGGGAGTTTTAGACTATTTCTCTGGTGATATAGTATGACCTTAGAAATAATACTTGAGGAGCTCCAGAGTTGCCTTAGTGGTAAAGAATATTAATGCTCATCTGGAAAGCTGAGTTTCCATTCTCCACACTTACACAGTGATTTATAACCATCTGTAAAACCCAGATTCAGCAGCTTTGACAATCTATATGGCACTATGGCACTTGCAGTCATAAAGCTTGTACGTGTTGCACATAAAGACACACATGCAAAATACCCACTTACGCAAAATAAAATAAACACTTTTTCTGAAATGCGTGAACATAGGAGGATCTAAGTGAATAATATTAATGAAAATTATCCACAGACAATTGGAAATGTGTGTCACCCTTTCTTAATATCAACATACTATCAAAAAAGTGTATGAGGTTGGCTGGGAGATAGCTACATGGGTAAACTATCCTTCAATCCAGATGCAATGAGTTTAGATACATGAAAACTGACATAAAATTTAAATGGAGATCTCACATATCTCCACATTGTTAGTCCAAAGAGAGTATGTACAGACAGGAAATCCATTGGAAGTTTGGGAACCAGATATCTTGCCATATACACAAATAAGGTAAAAATTTCTTGTCTCATACCAAGAAGAAATTGCTAGAACTGGTATATAAGACTATCTTCTGACATTCATGTGGGAACCATGGCATTTTAGTATCCTCATCTCAAATTAAAAATAAAACATGTATTTTTAATTAAAAATAATTTTGAGGTCTAAACATTTATGTGTAGCTCAACCTGTTTTGTTTACAGAACAACATTTTCTTGTAATAACTCATGGTGTCTTCTTGTAATCCTCTTCCTCATCTGTAGTGATGTGGTGTGTTTAGACAATGGAATACTATTCAGCTATTAAAAATAGTGACTTCATGAAATTCTTAGGTGAATGGATGAAATTTGAAAATATTATCCTGAGTGAGGTAGCCCTATCACAAAAGAACACACATGGTATGCACTCACTGAGAAATGGATATTTGGCCAAAACCTCAGAATCCTTAAGAAACAATTCACAGTCTATATGAAGGAGGAAGATTAAAGTGTGGATGCTTCCGATCTTCTTAGAATGGGGAAGAAAAAATGCTTACAGGAGGAAATATGGAGACAAAGCGTGAAGCAGGGACTGAAAGGCCATCCAGAGACTGCTCCACATGGAGATGCATCCCATATACAGTCACCAAATCCAGACAATATTGTGCATGCCAAGAAGTGCATGCTGACAGGAGCCTGATATAGCTGTCTGCTGAGAGGCTCTGCCAGAGTCTTACAAATACAGAGGCGGATGCTCACAGCTAGTCTTTGAACAGGATCCCCAGTGGTGGATTTAGATAAAGAACTAAAGTAGCTACAGGAGTTTGCAACCCCATAGGAAGAACACAGTATCAACCAAACAGACCCCCCCGCCCCCACCCCAGCCTCAGATCTCACAGGGACTAAAGCACCATACCAAGAAAACACAGGGATCGACTTATGACTCCATCCACATATGTAGCTGAGAATGTCCTTGTCTGGCATCAGTGGGAGGAGAGGCCACTGGTCCTATCAAGGCTTGATGACCCAGAGTAGGAGAATGTCAGAGCGGGGAGGTCAGAGGTAGTGTATGGATGGATAAGGGAGCAACATCATAGAAGCAGAGGTGGGGAGAATAGCGGGTTTCCAGAGGGGAAACTTGAAAACGGGATAACATTTAAAATGCAAAGTTTAGAAAGCAATTAAAAAAAATAGTACTCGATTCCCCTCTAGGGTCTGTGACTTGTCAATTTATGAGTTCTTCTCTTCAATCAGGGTGCCAGATATAGATTCATTTTGCGAAGGAGGACTTCAGTTCAGTAAAAAAGCCATTGGTTACTCTCACAATATTCTTACCACTGTTATACCAGGAGACCTGTCGTTCATGTCCAGCTGCTTATTCAGTTTACAGGCAAGTATGATTATTACTTTTCTCTTCTGGTATCCTGCATAGCATCTTTTGGCACAATGAAAGCTACCCACTAAAGATTGAGCTTCCACATCAGTTATTAACTTGAATTCTCTATGTTCTGTGACTTCACATTTTCAGCAATAGGATCTTACTGTCAAGTTCCATTAGGTCATGGAGAGCATGTCTAAAAGCCTGTGATATCTAAGTATCCATGGATTCTCACTCATCAAAAAAAAAGTTCAAAAGAAAAAGCCATTCTTGGTATTGAAAATTTCATTTCTATTTTGTTGTGTCTAGTACAGGAATCATTATCTTTATGGAGTGAAATGGGAGATCCAAAGTTCAATGGTTAGGGGACTGTTAGTCTTGGAGGAGTAGGGGAAATATGATAAAATATATTGAATGAAATTTCAAATAATTAACAAAAATACCTATAAAATTACAAAATAAAATGTATAGTAGCAAATAAAATTAAATGTCTGTAAATCAATTAATTGTGTAATAACCAATAATTTAGTGTATTTATTTAATGTTTGATACATTTGACTTAGATTCATAGAATATACCTCAAATATTTTCTATGAAACATTAGACCAATCATTACTAATGGAGAATGTCTCTTATGAGATGATGAGACAACTAACTTTTTTTCATTTAATAGAGCTTCTTTTCTTTTCTTTTTCCTTTGTTTGTTTCCTCTTATAGGACAGGCCAGGAGACTGACTTTGTAAAACTCTGTAAGTATCACTTTTCTTTCCTCAGATGGGATGAGATCTGTACAAGCACATGGTTTGGGCTTAGTCTAGAGAATTTCTGTATAACTATCCTTAGCCCTAGGCCTGGAAAGTTCTATCATCCATACTGTCTAATCTTCTGCAAGCTTAGACCTTGAGGGATCCATCTTCCAATCTCTGCCTACTAAACTAAGCCTAAAATGTTCGAGTCTCCAAGATTTACTGCTGAATAAACTCACCTCTCCAAAGTGACTGATTCAAATTGTCATCTCTTGGCTTCTGACTGAATGGTTTTGCATAGAAAAACTGCCCCAAAGTTCCCAAAATTGAACTTCATTAACTATACTGACTTCAGGAACTAAGTGGAATTGCATAGAAATTTGTGAACTAAACTGAATTCAACTGCTTCCATCTAAACTGCATCGTCTCTCCTTTCTTCCTTCCACTGCTCTCATGTGCTTATCTTTCTTGTATGTTCTCTTGAGAGTTGTTTGTATAAGATCTCTGACTCTGTCTGTCAATTCTTTCTCTGATACATCACTTTGTTTGCCCCACAATTAGATGCCATTGTTTGGCATTAAAGTTTTGTACTAAGGTGTGTCTATATTTCAGCCAGAGGGATTAAAAGTCTGTACTAAGGGCATGCTTGCATGCTGGCTGGATTATATCAATTTAGAAGGTCTTTGGATATTATTGCCAGAGCAGACATCTTGCTAGATTAACATTCCACTATATCTTCCCCATTCTGTTTAAGCTAAAAATTGTTTGCAGTTTAACTATTACAAGAGAAACAATTATCAATTCCATAAAATTAGTAGTCAAAATGTTATTATGAAGATATGTTGATGTAATGATGTTTATCCCATACTTTTAAGAATCTCGATGTGTTTATGAAGATCCATTGATGTGATGATCCTTCCTAACTCTAGCCCTGGTCATCTTTCATCCTTCAGCAAACATCAACATCGTGTTCCAGTGTGCCAATCTGATAAACAAGCTGTTCTTTTTCAGCTGGTTTGTGGAGCTATCCTCATGCAGTAGAGATCAACTTTCTGTAGCTTCTGTGCTGCTATATTTCTGTGTCTCTTCCTTCTTTGAGTCTAACCTTTTGTGTGGAAGTTTCTCTTACTCCAATCAGGTCTATATCAGTTTTGATAGAACCATAGTCTTTCACAGGCAGAAATCACTTCCCCAAATGTAGCACATTCCTTGATTTTGATTCTGTTGTTAAAACATCTTGAAGGTATATAGGTTGCTCAAATTCAGCAGTTTTTCTACAATCCAGTATCTCTCAGCTAATGTAATCAAATAAAAATAACCATTGTCCCAGTCACAGTCATTCTGAATATACATTTAATTGCTGCCATCTCTATGTACAAGAAAGTAAACAATTTTAAGCTATAGATATCTTTTAAGTTATAAGGTTCAATGGGCCCACATTAATATCTTCATCATGTTAAAGACTTACCTAGGATTCAATAAAATATGTATTTGACCTATAAACAGGCTACTTTTCTGTTTTAACTATGTGTTTAAGAAAGGAAGCAGAAAGCACTGAGGATATATGCCAGCAGGAGAGAAACCCCTCAGTACAGATTTTCCATTCTAAATCTTGTTGTAAAGGTCACATGTTGTGTTATATAATTGTCACACTGAAAAGTTCTTTGATAGCCTGAACTTTACTACTTGTAAAAAGAAAAGTGCTAAGCTGCCAAGTAGAGTCCATTTTCCAGGTTTCTGAGTCCACGTGTGAGCTAAATAAAGCATGACAGATCCCTGGAGGGCAACCCAGGATTTTTATGCCATAGGCATCTCTGATTCAAAAGTTTCAAGACTTAAAGTAGTAGAAGCCAATACGGCCAAACATAAAGGGTGCTATATCTTGGAGAAAAAAGTCTGCTGGGACCGTGTGTCTGCATGTTATCACCAAAATGCTTCAGAAATTACCATAAAATACAATGCATGAGGGTATTTAAATAAAATAATGAAAATATAAAAATCTTCTCTCTTTTCCTGGTAAATCTTAATTGGCATTTACAAGAAACTTGTGAAATGAAATGACTCTAAAGAGACAATTTCTGATTCTGAAAAACAATCATTGGTAAGTAATTGACCCATATTTTGCATCCTTTGATGAAAAAAAATGGAAGGTAGCTAAATAATTTCTGAATGTGAAGAGTATTAAGTTATTGACATATTTCTTATTTAAAACCAATTTGATGTGTGACATCCTATTTTACCTATACAACTCTTAACTTTTCTATTTCAAGTTTTAAAACCTAGGAAAGAATTTAGCTATTACTGAGGACTGATGAGTACTTACAATGGAAGAGGGCCATTAAAAAAAATCCATCAGCCTTTCCTAAAAATTATGCCAAAGTATTTATTTATGCATAGACCAAGTTCACTATTTAGCTAGCAAAAGTAATTGCCTAATGGAAGACAGAAAGAAAAAGTCATTGTGAATTTTTTCTACTGTACGCTCTAGTCTCATAAAGTATGTAATAAGTTAGCTCTCATAAAGTATGTAATAAGTTAGCACTCTACTTTAGATCAACTTTTAAACATGTCCATAGTCATTGAAAGTTATATTGCTTAGTGAAATTAAGGCTATGTAAAATCCCATAGATTACCAATACCTGAGACAGAGAGAGAGAGAGAGAGAGAGAGAGAGAGAGAGAGAGAGAGAGAGAGAGATCAAAGAAGAAATGTGCTGTCATTTTAAAAAATAGAAATCCAGGGGTTGGGGATTTAGCTCAGTGGTAGAGCGCTTGCCTAGCAAGCGCAAGGCCCTGGGTTCTGTCCCCAGCTCTGAAAAAAAGAAAAAAAAGAAAAAAGAAAAAAAAAGAAATCCATTAGGTTCTGTCCCTGGATCTGAAAAAAAGAAAAAAAAAGAAAAAAGAAAAAAAAAAGAAATCCATTAACATGGTTCACTATATAAACAAACTCAAAAGAAAGAAAACACATGATCATCACATTAGATGCTGAGGAAACATTTAACAAAACTCAGTACCCTTTTGTGATAAAAAGCCTTGGTAAGATCAGGAATTTAAGGGCCATACTTAAATATAGTAAAAACAATAGACAACAAACCAGCAGCCAACATCAAACCAAATGAAGAGAAACTTGTAGTAAGCCCACTAAAATCATGGAGCAGCTAAGGATGCCACTCTCTCCTTATCTATTCAATATAATACTCAAAGTCCTAGCCACAGCAATTAGAAAGCAAAAAAGAGGTAAAGGCGATACAAGTTGGAAAGGAAGAAGTCAAAATATCATTATTTGTGGATGATATGATAGTATAAATAATTGGCCCCAAAAATTCCACCAGAGAACTACTAAGCCTGATAAACAACTTCATCAAAGTGTATAGACATAAAATTATCTAAAACACATGAGTACCCATCTACTCAAAGGAAAAACAGGCTGAGAAAAAAATTAGGGAAACAACACCCCTCACAATAGTCAGAAATAATATAAAATACCTTGGTGTGACTCTAACCAAGCAAGTGAAAGATCTGTATGACAAGAAATTCAAGTCAATGAAGAAAAAAATTAAAGACCTTAGAAGATAGAAGGATCTCCCATGATCATGGATTAGCAGTATTAATATTATAAAAATGGCCATCATACTGAAAGCAATCTACAGATTCCATCCAATCTTCATCAAAATTCCAACTGAATTATTCATAGAGTTAGAAAGAACAATTTGGGGCTGGAGAGATGGCAGCAGTTAAGAGCACTGACTGCTCGTTCAGAGGTCCTGAGTTCAAATCCCAGCAAACACATGGTGGCTCACAACCATCTGTAATTGGGTCTGATGCCCTCTTCTGATGTGACTGAAAGACAGCTACAGTATAGTCATATAAATAAAATAAATCTTTAACAAAAGACCCTTTAAAAAAAGAACAATTTGCAAATTCATTTGGAATAACAAAAAATCCCAGCATAGAGAAAACTATTCTCAATGATAAAAGAAATTCTGAGGGAATCACCATCCCTGACCTCAAGCTATAATACAGAGCAATTGTGGAAAGAAAAAGAAAAGAAAGAAACAACAACAACAACAAAAATTACATGGTATTGATACATAGACCAGCAGGTACACCAATGGAATACAAATAAACCCATAAACCTATGGTCACTTGATCTTTGACAAAGGAAGTAAAACCATTCAGTGGAAAAAAGATAGCATTTTCAACAAATGGTTCAAATGGAGGTCAGTATGTAGAAGAATGCAAATAAATCCATTCTTATTTCATTGTACAAGGCTCAAGTCCAAGTCGATCAAAGACCTCTATATAAAGCCAGATACACTGAAACTAATAGAAGAAAGCGTGAGGAAGAGCCTTGAATGCATACACACAGGAGGAAAAATTCCTGAACAGAACACCAATGGTTTATGCTCTAAGATCAAGAATTCACAAATAAGACCTCATAAAATTTCAAAGCTTTTGTAAGGAAAGGACACTCTCATAGGACAAAACAGCAACCAACAGATTAGGAAAAGATCTTACATCTGATAGGGGGCTAATGTCTAATATACTCAAAGAACCCAAGAAGTTAGTTTCCAGGAAATCAAATAATTCTATTAAAAATTGGGGTACAGAGCTAAACAAAGAATTCTCAACTGAGGAATACTGAATGGCTGAGAAGCACCTAAAGAAATGTTCAACATTCTTGGTCATCAGGGAAATGCAAATCAAAATATCCCTGAGATTCTACCTAACACCAGTCAAAATAGCTAAGATTGAAAACTCAGATGACAGCAAATGCTGGTGAGGATGTGAAGAAAGAGGAACATTTCTCCATTGTTGAAGGGATTGCAAGCTGGTACAACCACTCTGGTAATCAGTCTGGAGATTCCTCAGAAAATTGAATATAATACTACCTGAGTATCCAGCTGTACCACTCCTGGACATATACACAAAAGATGTTCCAAAGTATAACAAGGGCACATGCTCTACTATGTTCCTAGATGCCTTATTTATAATAGCCAGAAGCTGGAAAGAGCCTAGATGTCCTTCAACAGAGGAATGAAGCAGAGAATTTGGTACATTTATGCAATGCAGGACTACTCAGCTATCAAAACTAATGAATGACTTCATGAAATTTATAGGCAAATGGATGAATCTAAAAAATGTCATCCTGAGTGAGGTAACCCTATCACAGAAAAACACACATGGCATGCACTCATTCATAAGTGGATATTATCCCCAAAGCCCAGACTACCCAAGAAACAATTCACAGTCCATATGAAGCTCAAGAAGAAGGAAGACCAAACTGTGGATACTTTAATCCTTCTTAGAAGGGGAACAAAATCTCACAGGAGGAAATACAGGGACAAAGACTTGAACAGGGACTGACAGAGAAGTCATCTATAGACTACCCCACATCTGGATCCATCCCATGGGCAGCCACAAAACCCTGTCACTATTGCTGATACCAAGAAGTGCTTGATGAAAGGATCCTGCTATGGTTGTCTCCTGAGAGATGCTGCCAGAGCCTTAGTGATACAGATGAAGATGCTTGGAGCTAACCTTTCGACTGGCACAGGGATTCCAAAGGAGGAGTTAGAAAAAGGCCCAAAGGAAATGAAGGATTTTTCAACCACTTAGGAAAAACAACAATAACAACTGCAAACATCCCAGAGCTCCTGGGAACCAAACCACCAAACAAAGAGTACACATTTAGGCACCTATGGCTTCAGTCATATGTAGCAGAGGATGGCATTGTCTGGCATCAATATGAGGAGAAGCCATTGTTCCTATGACGTCTTCTTTCCCCAGTTTAGGGGAATGCCAGGGTGTTGAGGTGTGATTGCCATCCCCAATCCTTTAGTATACTTGTCTCCTGAGAAACTTCATCCAGCAGTGAATAGAGGCATATACAGAGACCCACAGCCAAGTATCAGGCAGAGCCTGGGTAGTCTTGAGGTAGAGTGGAGAGTAGAATTGAACAATGTGTTGGGCTCTAGGACACCAATAAGAAGACCCACAACATCAAATAACCTGGGACTACTGTCAATCATCGCTTGGGCCACCAACTAGGGAGCCTGATCAAGAACTCAGAACTGTGGCAAAACTTCAGTTTGGTGTTTATGTGATTACCTTAAGAAGTGGAATGATGCTACCTCTTTCTTTGTTCTCCTCCATTGGATCCCTTTCCCCCAAACTTGTACTGCCTTGTTGGGCCTCAGGGGGGAAGATGTGCTTAGATCTGCTGAGATTAGATATCCCAAGGTGGAGTGGTAAACAAAGGGGACTCTCCTTCCCTGAAGATAGGTGATGGGGGCAATTGAGGGAAGGAATTGTAACGTGGGACTAGGAAGAGAGGAGAGAGGGGGAGTGTGATTGGGATGTAAAGTAAATAAAGAAACAAAAAGAAAAAGAAAGAAAAACAATTGGGATATAAATTAACATCACAAATAAAAAAATCACTAGAAGAATCTGAGTTCAAATGGGACAAAAAAGTTGAAAATTTTGACTAAGAATATTGAAATAGTAGATTTCTCCTGAGGGACACAGCCAGAGTACAGCAAATACATAGGCGAATGCCAGCAACAAACCACTGAACTGAGAACGGGACCCCCCTTGAAGGAATCAGAGAAAGGACTGGAAGAGCTTGAAGGGGCTCGAGACCCCATATGAACAACAATGCCAAGCAACCAGAGCTTCCAGGGACTAAGCCACTACCCAAGGACTATACATGGACTGACCTTGGGCTCCAACTGCATAGGTAGCAATGAATAGCCTAGTAAGAGCACCAGTGGAAGGGGAAGCCCTTGGTCCTGCCAAGACTGAACCCCCAGTGATGGTGATTGTTGTGGGGAGGGCGGTAATGGGGGGAGGATGGGGAGGGGAACACCCATAGAGAAGGGGAGGGGGAGAGGTTAGGGGGATGTTGGCCTGGAAACCCTGAAAGGGAATAACAATCGAAATGTAAATAAGAAATACTCAAGTTAATAAAGATGGAAAAAAAAGAAATAGTCAAAATTAAAAGTTAAAATTGTACATGTTAAATGGATGCATATAGTAAATAAAGTAAATAATTTCAGCATACATAAGAATGCAACATTTAGACTGGAAATGCTGAAAATCTACATCTTGAAGACAATGAATGAATTTGCTTAGTACTTCTCCAGTCTGGACACAGACAGAAGAACAGCAAGACTATGAAAAGGATTCACTACATATTAGCCAAACTGAACTTACACAAAATTACTGGGAATTAAAACAAAAACTAAAGAAACATCAGAGCATCCAAGAGCTGCTAAAGAATATCAATTTGCCTAAAATATTCAGTCCTGACTCCTAAAAGACAAAAACAGAAGCAAGGACGAGAAGAAGAAAAAAAAAGAAAGAAGAAAGACAAGTATTTAAAGGAATCACAATTTGGGAAATTAGTTAAAACATCAAAACAACAATCAGGGAGATTCTGACAGAAGCTTCCACAGGACAGAGGAGAAATAGATACAGGGTAGAAAGCTGATCAACGGAAGAAATGTTTGAAACAGATTAAATCCCATGCTTTCCATGAAAATTCAAAAAGTAGAATATAATAAAGGCAAAATAGGGTAAATAAAAATGTACACATTTTAAACAATTAAATATAAGTTTACAGAAATCAGCAGTAGACAAAAAAAAAATCATCCGTTGTAGAGATGTGAACTTGAGCACCTTTACAGAGATATTCATTACACTGACAGCTCCTGTACTCTTCTCGCCAGGAAGCGAATATTAATTAATTGCCCTCCTTTGAAAGCAGTTGAGATTCAGGAAATAATTTATGTTAATAACGAAAAATATTTTAACAAATAATGTCATCGGAGAGAACTGAGACAGAAACCACCAGAGTCAAGCTGGGAAGTTGAGCATCCCCAGGAATGAGCTAAGTTTTTAAGGAAGTCACTTCACTTCTGAGCCAGTGTATAAAACATTCCCTCACATCAGCCTGACAAGAGCCCAACTTGAGGGACAGAGTGCACAATACTTTACCAGTCCTCTTCAAAATAACTGTGATGATGAATGAAGAGAGACTTAAATTCATCTACAATATACAGATTAAAGAAACATAATAAAATGGTATATGGTGTAGTGTGGCAAGCTGCCCTCAATTGTGAGTCTCGATACTTTGGTTTTTGGTTTGGTTGTTGTTTCTGAGGGATATTTTATTGTTAAGTTTATGTAACTTTGATATAAAACAACATCATTATGTCAGAGAATAACTTTAGGGAAATGTAACTAAATACATTGAAAAATAACCTGTGTGTTATGCTTTCTAACAGAAAATCTAAAATTATTTCTCAATGAAAAATTGAAAAGAGGCAGTCACTTAATCCTTCTATTGCCATACCTAATGGAATCTAGTGGAGTTTACTAGGCTTCTCTCTCTCTCTCTCTCCTTTTTGGTTCAGAATCACAGTTGAAGGGAATGATGATAGCTGTGTGTATGTTTTTGTTCTCCCCATCACGACTCTTTATTTTAAAAATGTATCAATGTACTGAATAAGAAAAAGTGGGAGCTCATAAGTTTAATTAGTTATGAGCAGGATCCTTCATCTCATTCTTTATTCATCTATATGGCTGACTATGATTCCAGTGGGCTGTAACCTTACTGGGAACATGTTTCTTTTCCACTCAAACATATTTTTACATTTTGACATTTCTCTTCTTTGCCACACTTCTATTCTTGCTACCACAGCTTTAATATTGCATGCTTCCTCTCATCTTTGATAGCACTGTTATTTAAAGGATAGTATATGTACTAAAGTACAAGATTGAATGTTCCTGAGTTATAGGTAAGTGCCACACAGTACCAACTGTGTGTGTGTGGGTGTGGGTGTGGGTGTGTGTGTGCATGTTTAATTGCTGTATTTGAAATCTTAAATCCCATTACAAAAAGACAAAGGTAGTGCCACTGGTTTAAAAATTCAGATTCATTTTTTATTATTTTCATAATTTTATTATTCATTGCAGAAAACATACTTTAGATTGACAAATTAGAACGAAGCTTGAAAATAGTCATTCTAAATCATAATTTTTGGGTAAGGCCAATAAAAATGTGGACTAACACATCCTTTTGAATTTTTGTTGCTTTGAGTAACCACAGACAAAAATGTAAACATTGGTCCCAAAACTCAAACTTACAAGTCTAAAACTTAGACTCTTAAGTTAGATGTTTATTTGTCTAATTTAATATAAATTTTCTGCCAGTTATCATGGTGAGTTGACCTGGTGCTGCTTATATTCTATAACTAAAACTGGTCTGGTTGTCCCCAAAAAGCAGATGCTCACATACTCAACTGATGCCAAGTGAACTTTTCCCCCAACTTAACAGGTCAATAAAGGGCTAGAACCTGTGATTGGGTGGTGGTGAGGGTCAGGTAAGATTAGAGATTAGAGAGGAATTTGTGGGTAGGGGAAGAGAAGAGGACAGATGGAGAGGAGGAAACCTCAATAGACCAGAGCTATGTGGCCAGGAGAAACAGCGAGTAACAAGGGGATTTATAGCTGGGGAAATAAATTAGAATAGCCCTAGACCCACCCAATCTAGGCATTTGGCTTATAAATAAAATATCAGAGTATTTTTTATACAGGTTTATCATAACCATTACTCCAACATCAGTTTATTTTGGAGGAACAAAGTGTTTAACACTGAAAAGTGGTATTAACAACTTCTCAGGGCTTGTTAGAAATAACCACCTCAACACTGACAGACTTAACTGAACTAGTATCTGCTCTATCAGTAAATTATTTGGTCATAGCATTGAATGAATAAAATTTGTTTATAAATAATATGGTGATCCCTTGATCATTGAGAGTTATATGAACTTGGCGCATGAATGTGTTGAACGTGTAATGATGAATTGAGTGAAGATTACCCAGCGTTCTTCAGAACTAACAAAAATGAACCTGAAAGCTTTAAGTTATTATTGAGGCTTCAATTGATATAATTTACTTTACTGCATACTTTATGAGAAGTATATGTCCTTTTATATCTTAATGACTATCTGTTTCATAGGCATAGGGAACTTCAGGGGTTCAAGTATTCTTTTATTTACTAGTGATGGAAAACAATAGGTATGGCTTATCCTCTGAAGTAGTAGGAATTGTATGGTCACCTGCCATCTTTTTTCATAGAGCAGCACTGGGAGTCCAGAACAAAGCATGAAATATCATCTAAGTGTTGAAATTTAGAGACCAAAGGATCCCTCTCTCCATTATAATAGTTGCTAACCTTAACTAGGACTAGGTACTATTCCATATGCTTACTGTACAGTATTTCCAATGGTGCTGAGAGAGATATTATTATAATCTTCAGATTATATATTCCAAATAAAGAAACTGTACAAATTACACTGTGCCTAAGAAAATTTGCTTGTGAAGAAAATTTTATTCGCTTCCTATAATGCTTTATATATGCTTGACTCAGGGAGTGGCACTATTAAGAGGTGTGGCCTTCTTAGAGTTTGTGTGTCATTATGGCATGGGCTCAACACCCTCATTCTATTTGCCTGGATGTCAGTCTTCTCCTCGCAGCCTTCCGATGAAGATGTAGAACTCTCGGCTCTCTGCACATTGCCTGCCTGCACACTTCCATGCTCCTGCCTTGTTGATACTGGACTGAACTACTGAGCCTGTAGGCCAGCCCCAATTAAAGTTGTCCTTGTAAGAGTTGCCTTGGTCATGGTGTTTGTTCACAGCATTAAATCCCTAATTAAGACACTTCCCTTATCCCGTATGGTGCTTCACAACTATCTTTTACTCCCACTTCAGGTGACGTGTATTGTTTTCTGAATTCTATGATTACCAGTCATTAAACCCTCCATGCAGAGAAATCACTCGTATGCAGTGAAACCACTAATAAATGATTAAAAGTATAACATAATAGAGAAAGAAACTAAAAAGCTAATCTCAATACTTGTCGTATCATTATTTACATTAGACAATTCCCCTATTCTGTCTTACTTACTGGCATCAATAAGTCCTCATTATGATATACCCTATCCTTTTCTATGTAACTTTTGATTTTTTGTTACAAAATTTTTAAATACAACAAAACTAAATTATATCTACTAATATTTACTCACATATGCATACATACATGAGTGTGTGAGTCCCAAACTATCCCTATACTAATAAACCATGACAGTTAAAATTATTCCTGGATAATAATACACATATATCCAGTAGAGTTAATAATGGGACTCTTGCACTCATTTGGCATAGGATTTCTAGTGAAAGGTTGTAAAGAAAGAGTATCCTGGAGGAACTGGGAGAAAGAGTCTAATTTATAACACAGATATTGCTTTTAATGAAAATGCTTGGGCTTGAGGACTGAAAAGACAAAAAGAGCAGGAGGAACTGTAATACTAGGTGTTCCCTTACCCTGTAAGTTAGGAAGACATTTATTGAGCCCAGGGGCAAAGACTATGAGGAAAGCTTCTACTGGAGTTTTAGGGACAGGTCTGTAATTTGAGCATACATATTGAGTATTTTATGCTTTTGAATATACAAAGAAATACAATTCTGTTATAGAAATCCAGATTCCAAAATACTCTTCCTAGGTAGTAGTAAAATTCAGTTGTAATACAAGCTCTATTGTTCATTGGAGCAGTATCAGACCAGAGACAAATCCTTGAAGTTGTCCTAATTTAACTTCAGTAAATATAGGATATAAATAGAAAATAGCAGTAAACTTTAAAAATAAAATTGGATTTTAGCTACTAGGAAAAGCTATCAGCTAAGGGTAGAATTCTGTCTCTAATGAGTCTCATGTAAAAAGTCTTAACACCTGACTATCTCGCGTAAGCAGACTATCCCAGAGCCACAGGACTTTGTAGAAATGGAATAGAGGAATTCTGGTTGAAGAAAGCATGGCCTGGGCTTGCACAAAGATGTACTTCAGCTTGGTCATACAGGAAGCTCTAGATCCTACACATAGAAGGACAGATAACAAAGTCCGAGGTGAAACCTGAGTACTGATCCCTGTGAAGGTTGAATATGCCATGGGACTCAGTGTATCGTTATCACTGACAGTTTGCTTGCTCTCAGCTCAGTATTCTACCTAGGTAGTATTTATCTCCAAAGGATGCAAACAAGCAATAGATATTGTTATTGATTTTAGGGGAGTGAAGGGAAATCGTCCAAGGTTGACAGGGTCAGGAGGAGGATGCTTCATTATTTATGAACGTCCTATTGGAATTAACTTAATTGGGATCATTTCATTCTCATCCTTTCATCATTACTAAGCAAATTGTTTGTATATGGATACTAAATCACACATTCTCTTTATTCTAGATAGTAATATCATTATCATTCAAAACATGAATCTTAAGCAGGGTTTTGGAGAAAGAGCTGGACGGAGAGCCAGCAGTGCTGGCACTGCCTTGGTGCATTTCACTCATTCTTTCCTCAAGTCAGTTCTCTCATCTGTTAAATGAGCAGGTTGGGCCAGACAACCTCTGAGGCCTATTCCACATCCATAATTATACAGATCCATCATTATTAGAACTACTCACCATGGTCAGCTATCTTATGACGGTGTACATGTCACCACCTCAATGAGTCTGCCTCAGTAATACAACTTTTAAAGATGTCTAATTTTTCACGAGGGGAAAACTAAAGGAACTAATTAAACAGATACATTTAAAAATGTAATTTATAGTATTTTCTACTCCATAGAGAATAGAGAATTGTTATTTTCTTTTATTTCCTATGAAACTAATTTAAGTATACCTTCTTCAAATGTTTCTTTCGTTCTTTTTAAACAACTTTCCTTCTGCCAATAACAGTCACCAGGTTTAATTGAATGGAGAGCAAACAAGTCTGATTGCCCATGTCATTCTTTTGGATTTTATACTGCTGAATTTCAAACTGGTTTCACAGAGACCTGCCAAGAGTGACTTGTGCCAACCTCTGACTCTCCTTGCTACACTTCCCTCCTGGGTAGCATTGTTTGCTTTTTTTGTCTGCTCTCTGATTAAACTGACATCATTTTGCCTTTCGTGACTCTGGTGTCATTTTCTGTTGACAGTGTCTAGTAATGGTAACAAACCAGTGTCCTTGAGGAATGGGTAGAAGCCATTGATTGGGTAGGTGTATTAATGCAGACCTGTTAAATGGCATGCAGGCTTGTCTTTGTGCTAAGTGGCAGGTGAATAGGTGCCAGTGCGAGAGGTTATTAAGCACAGATAAGAGGCAGAACCACTATTCACTGGCAATGTCACTTTCTCCTATTTGAGCAGAGACATTTGTTCAAGACATCCTTTTCCTCCTCTCGCTGACAATATTTAAGGCAGAAAGTTGCTGTCTAAGTTGCTGTGTAGCTGCAGGATACGACATTCTAAGAAGGTGAACTTTAGACAAGCCAACTTGAACAATTGTTCTATAAGACTATGTTTTATTAAGTATACCTCTTCAATTAAATTATCCCTAATATCAAAAAAAGAAGGCAGAACAAGAATTTAATTGATATCAGTACAGTTTAACATTGTACATAAAACATATTCAATGTCTTCAGTGGATTGCTTTTTATATTTCTGAATATGATGAAATAAATACAAAATTCTGAAATCTTAATAATTATATAGAATAATGTAAAGTACCTTATTTTCTTTTTTTATTTATATGAGTCTATTGAAAATGTTTCATAATACCTAAGTGCAATTTGCTTCACATTATTTCTGTTATCACAAAGTGGCCATGTCTTTCTGTTCACAGGTACATCTTTTGAGTGGCTTCATTTCCCTTGTAAACTAGAAAATGCTGACATTTTCAGTTCAGACTTGCTAAGCTTATTACATGTGATTTTTGTTTCACTTTGAACCTTTCCCTAAATTCCTAACGTAGAATCAATCATGCCCTTTCAAAGTTATGATGTTCCAGTAATATAACATTTTGTCTGTATTCCTTAAGAATGTGCTGTCTTAGGACTGTATCCCTGTTAACTTACATAAAAGTGTACTTACACTCAGGAGTGTAACACCCTGATGTCAGTTGCCCAATAACCATATAAAAATGTAGGTCATGGGATCCCTGTAACCCCAATACCTGGGACAGGTACAATCCTCGGGTCAGGTCGTCTAGCTGAAATGGTTAATCAAGGTTTAGTTAGAGAACTTTTCTCAAAAAGTAAGGTAGAGAAAAGAATGTTCTCATCCTTCCACATTTATTCATATATGCTCATGCACACACAAACATGCACACATACCTACACATAACATGTAAACACATTTATGGCACATATACATAGACTCTAAATAGTTTAAATTTGGTTACAGAATATGACAAACATAATTCACAAGGGTAAAGTTTGTATCAAGTACTAAAGTCAATAATTGGTAGTATAAATGCCTTACTGTCATTTTGGCTCTTCTTGGAGCCTCTAATTTATCTTCTGTGAAATGAGGAGTGTACTTTACGGTAAAATTCTTCCTAGTACAGGTGAAATAGTATGTAGAAATCACCTCTGTCATTGCCTTATGCAAAGCTGATGCTTAATAAATATAACATCTGTGACACATTGTAGGGTAGTGGACCTTGCCACCACAGAAGACAATGGAGCAAGGTTGAAGCAAGTTAAAAAAAATTGCTGGAGATTCTCATGATTGAGGACAGCAAAAGTTACAACTAGCTCCCAATCAAGTTCCTGTCCTGGAGCATGTGACCATGACACCCCACTAAAAGGAATATGACGACTGGTCATATAGCATAAAAATCTAGTTTTCAATGCTTATGAGGTATCTACATAGGATCTGAGTGTTTAGCCAATAAGCTTCACTTCCTGGACATCCCTTCCTGCAAAACATATTTAATCTCTGGTTTATGCTGAGTAAGATGTATTCATCCTCATTCATCATGAGTAAACAGTTTGGAAAAGCAAACACTATATTCTTCATCAAAGACTGCAAAATGTATAGGGGGATGCCTTTGTGATTCAGAGCCTCACCAAAATCTCCAGGAGAAGGGCTCTCTTCCAGCCCCTCTATACTTTGGTACTCATTTGGAGATCAGGCAAACTCCTTGTCCTGTCCAGTGCTCGGAGCTGGCCCAAGGACTTGGGATCTTTTTTTTTTTTTACATTTTATTTATTTTTTATTAACTTGAGTATTTCTTATATACATTTCGAGTGTTATTCCCTTTCCCGGTATCCGGGCAAACATCCCCCTCCCCCCTCCCCTTCCTTATGGGTGTTCCCCTCCCAACCCTCCCCCCATTGCCGCCCTCCCCCCCCAGTCTAGTTCACTGGGGGTTCAGTCTTAGCAGGACCCAGGGCTTCCCCTTCCACTGGTGCTCTTACTAGGATATTCATTGCTACCTATGAGGTCAGAGTCCAGGGTCAGTCCATGTATAGTCTTTAGGTAGTGGCTTAGTCCCTGGAAGCTCTGGTTGCTTGGCATTGTTGTACATATGGGGTCTCGAGCCCCTTCAAGCTCTTCCAGTTCTTTCTCTGATTCCTTCTTGAGATCTTAACTCCTCTTTGTCCCCAGGAATGTCTGGGTATACAGGAGGATAGGCACCACCATTCTCAACTCCTCGTTGTTGTTCCCAGCTACTTCTGGGTGCACAGGAGTTTGAGAGCCACAGCATCTATTTCGACCTCACTGATTTTACCCAGAGAAATACGGGCTGGGACCCCTCTCTTAGACTGCACGTTGCTTCCCCTTAGCAGCATGTGAACATTCTGGCACCAAGGAGGAAGAAACACAGTCCCTACTTCTGCCTTCCCTGAGCAACATGAGCCTGCTCCAGCACCCAGAGGCAAGGAGGAACCACAGACCAAAAACACATAGCCATTGGAAAGGAATTAAATCACAACATCCACACTCACTCTATGTCACATGTAAATGAATTTGTGTCATGACCATTATATGTGGCAATTTAGAACCCAAAGAAAAGATGAAGATCTGATATCACTCCTTTTTAATAGAGAAGGCAGGCATCTAGAAAATGAATGCCCAAATATAGTTTACTAGTATTTGTAGGTCCAGTGCACATCCTTATTTGTGTGAAAAAACGTTTTCTTGATCTGCTGAGAAATATTATATTGATGCTAAGTTTCTTCTTCAAACTTCACAATACCAATGATAGCCTTTAAAGAAATATAAAAATTTTATAATATGCATAAAATTGTCTAAAATTGAGTAACCTAAACAATCTAGTTCAGAGATAACAATATAAAAGATATTACATTGGATTTAAACCATGATGAATAGTTGCAGTTATTAAGATATATGACTGTATTATATATAATATAAAATGTAACACTCTCATTTAAAATAAAAGGAGAATAGAGACCTTAGGAATAAAGTTGTACATATGCAACCAAGTAAAATTTTGTACAGATGCTAAGAATGCACATTGGGTAAACAAAGTCTTTTCAAGAAGGGCACTGGGAAAATTTGATCACAGAGAGAGAGAGAGAGAGAGAGAGAGAGAGAGAGAGAGAGAGAGAGAGAGAGAGAGAGAGAGAGAGAGAGAGACTAATACAAAATTTTCTTCAGCAGTTGCAGAATGGTTTCTATCCTGATAATTTTCTTTGGACTACTTATTTATCAGATTCTATGTGATTACTAACAATGGTGAATATTCCAGTATTGGACAACTATTATGTATTTCAGCTTGATAGTGGACACAGTTCAGAAGTATATTTGAAGTACAAAACATGAAAATATAAGACCAGGAGCTCAACTTATTTATTTATTTATTTATTTATTTATTTATTTATTTATTTATTTACTTACTTACTTACTTACTTACTTACTTACTTACTTACTTACTTTCCCTTCTGCCCAACCTCGGACTGTTCCACATTCAAACCTCCCCAACTCCCCTGTCTCCACAAGGATGGCCGCACCCTACCCACCCACCAGACTTCTAAACTTCTTCAGACCTCCAGTCTCTTGAGGGTTAGGTGCATGTTCTCTCACTGAACCCAGACTTGGTAATCCTCTGCTGTATATGTGTAGGGGGACTCATCTCATATGTATGCTGTTGGTTGGTGATCCATTTTCTGAGAGATCTCACGGGTCCAGGTTAATTGAGACCACTGGTTCTCTTACACAGTCGCCCTCCCATTTTTCCCTAATACAACCACAGGGGGTCAACAGCTTCTGTTCATTGGATGGGTGCAGATATTACATCTCACTCAGCTGCTTATTGGTCTTATGGGGGGCAGTCATATGTCCCTTTTTGTGCGCACTCCATAGCTTCAGTAATGGAGTCAGACCTTGGGGCCTCCCCTTGAGCTGGATCCCACTTTGAGCCTGCTGTTGGACTGCTTTTTCCTCAGGCTCTTCTCCATTTCCATCCCTGCACTTTTTTCAGACAGGAACAATTATGGGTCAGAGTTTTGACTGTGGGGTAGCAACCCCATCCCTCACTCGATGCCCTGTCTTTTTGCTGGAGGTGGGTTCTACAAGTTCCATATTCACACTGTAGAGCATTTTATCTAGGGCCCCCGCTTTGAGTCCTGAGAGTCTGTGACCTCCCATGTCTCTGGGACATTCTGGAGGGTCCTCCAAACCTCCTACCTCCCAAGGTCACCTGTTTCCATTCTTTCTGCTAGCCCTCAGGGTTTCAGTCTTTCCCACCACCGAATAACAGATGATGTTCTCCTCTTCCTCACCTCCCCTGGTCTCCTTTCTCTCCCAGATCCCTCCTTCCCTCCCCTCTTGTTTTGATTTATTCTCCCACCTAAGTAGGAGTGAGGCATTCTCACTTAGGCCCTTCAGCTTGTTGAACTTTTTGAGTTCTGTGGACTGTATCGTGGGTATCCTATACTTTTTGTTTGTTTGTTTGCTTGTTTTTTGGCCAATACCCATTTATTAGTGAGTACATACCATGCATATCCTTTGGGGTCTGAGTTTCCTCACTCAGGATGATATTTTGTAGTTCCATCCATTTTCTTACAAAACTTAGGGTGTCCTCATTCTTAATACCTGAGTAGTGTTCCACTCTGTAAATGAACCATATTAACTGTATCCATTCTTCTGTCCTGGGATATCTGGTTTGTTTCATGCTTCTGACTAACAAAAATAAAGTCTTTATAAACATAGTGGGACATGTGCCCCTATGGCATGCTGGGTCATCTTTTGGGTATATGCCTAAGACTGGTATTGCTGGGTCTTAGGTAGATCTATTTCCAATTTTCAGACGAACATCCAAATGGATTTCCAGAACTGTTGTACCAGTTTGCTATCCCATCAGCAATCGAGGAATGTTCGTCTTTCTCCACATCATTGGAAACGTGTTGTCACCTGAGTTTTTGATCTTAGCCATTCTGATTGGTTTAAGGTAGAATCTCAGGGTTGTTTTGATTTGCATTTCTTTGATCACTTTAGGTGCTTCTCAGCCACTCAAGATTCTTCTGTTTTGAATATTCATTTTAGTTTTTTATCCCCCAGTTTTTGATTGGGCTGTTGGTTTGTTTTTGGTGGTTAGTCAAATATATATATATATATATATATATATATATATATATATATATATATATATATATATATATTACATTGGTCCCCTATCAGATGTGGGGTTAGCGAAGATATTTTCCTAATCTTTAGGCTTCCAATTTGTCTTATTAACTATGTCATTTGCTTTACAGAAGCTTTTCACTTTCATAAGGTCACCTTTATCAATTCTAGATCTTAGAGGATGAGCCATTGGAAATCTGTTTAGGAAATTTCCCCCTGTGCCAATGAGTTCAAGACTCTTTCGCAGTTTCTCTCTTATTAGATTGAGTGTATCTGGTTTTATGTTGAGGTCCTATATCCATTGGACTTGAGCTTTGTGGATGGTAAAAAATATGGGTCTATTTTTCATTTTTCTACATACAGACAGACAGCCAACTAACATTTGTTGAAGATGCTTTCTTTTTTTATTGTATATTTTTGACATCTTTGTCAAAGATCAAATGAGCATAAGGGTGTAGTTTTATTTCTGGGTCTTCAATTCTATTCCATTGAGCAAACTGTCTGTCTCTGTACCAATACCATGGAGTTTTTATTACTATTGTTCTGTAAAGCTTGAGGTCAGGAATGGGTGATTTCCCCCAGCTATTCTTTTATTGTTAAGAATTTTTTACTCTATTCTAGGTTTTTTGCCTGTTTAGATGAGGTTGAGAATTTCTATTTCCATGGCTTTGAAGAATTGAGTTGGAATTTTAATGGATATTGCATAGAATCTGTAGATTGCCATTGATAAAATGGCCATTTTTCCTGTTAATTCAGCCAATCCTTGAACATGGGCGATCTCTCCATTTTCTCAGATTTTCTTTAAATTTTTTCTTGAGAGACCTGAAGTTATTGTCCTACAGATATTTCACTTGTTTGTTTAAAATTACTCCAATATATTTCATATTATTTGTGGCTATTGTAAAGGGAGTTGTGTCCCTAATTTCTTTCTCAGCCTGTTTATCATTTGTATAAAGGAAGGCTACTGTTTTATTTGAGATAATATTTTATCCAGCCATTTACTGAAGTTGTTTATCAGCTGGAGAAGTTCTGTGTTACAATTATTAGGGTTACTTATATATGCTATCATATTATCTGCAAACACTAATACCTTTATTTCTTCATTGCCAATTTGTATCCCTCTGATCTGTTTTTGGTGTCTTATTGTTGTAGCTAGCACTTCGAGTACTATATTGACTGGATATGGGGAGAGGAGACTTCTGTCTTAGGGTTTTACTGCTGTGAACGGACAACAGACCAATGTAAGTTTTATAAATAACAAAATTTAATTGGTGCTAGGATTCTCTGTAGGGCTAGATTTGTAGATCGATACTCTTTGAATTTGGCATTGTCCTAGAATATTTTGGTCTCTCCATCTATGTTGATTGAGAATTTTGCTAGGTAAAGTAACTGGGGCTGTCATTTGTGTTCTCTTAGATTCTGCATGACCACAGACTAGGCTCTTCTGGCTTTTGTAGTCTCTGTTGAGTAGTTTGATGCAATTCTGATATGTCTACCTTTGGATGTTACTTGGCCCTTTTTCCTTGCACATTTTAATATCCTTTCTTTGTTCTGTCCCTTTAGTGTTTTGATTATTATATGACAAGAGGATTTTCTTTTCTGGTTTCATTTGTTTGGTGTTCTATAGTTTTCCTGTACCTTTATGTACATCTCTTTAGGTTGGGAAATTTTTCTTTTATGATTTTGTTGAAGATGTTTTCAGGTCCTTTGAGCTGGGAATCTTTGTTCTTCTCTATCTCAATTGTTCTTTAGTTTGGTCTTTTCACTGTGTCTCAGGATGTTTCATCACTGATGTTTCATCAGTGTCCTGGATGTTTTGGGTTAGAAGATTTTTATATTTTAAACTTTTTTTTACAGTTGTATCATTCTTTTCTAAGGTATCTTCTACACCTGAAATTCTCTCCTATATCTTGTATTCTCTTGGTGATACTTACATCTGTAATTCCTGACCTCCTTCCTATGTTTTTCATTTCTATCTGTGTTTTCTTTATTGTTTCTACTTCTACCTTTAGGTCTTGGACTGGTTTATGCAATTCCTTCACCTGTTTGTGTTCTCCTGTATTTATTTAAGGGATTTATTTGTTTCCTCTTTAAGGGCTTCTACCTGTTTACCTATGTTTTCCTGTATTTCTTTCAGTGAGTTATTTATATCCTCCTTAATGGACTCTATTATCTTCATGAGATAGAGTTTTAGATCAGCTTCCTGATTTTTCAGATGTGTTGATATATTCCGGGCATGCTGTGGTAGAAAAACCGGGTTCTGATAATGCCCACATATATTGTCATCTGTTGCTTGTGGTCTTGCCCTTGCCTCTCACCAACTGGTTATCCCTGATGTTTGCTCCTCTGAGTAACTATGTTGGGACTCTGCCTCTGTTGTCCCTGGGGTGCTACAGGTCTCCTGGTAGGCCTGTAACACTGACTGTAGCAGACCTTCTGTGAGGCCTTCCAACTGGAAGTTCTTCAGAGTAGCAGAGAAGCTGCCTTGGCTTCAGTAGATCTAAGTGGTCAATTTTTAAGCTCATCAAAGACCTTGGAGAACCTTCCTATTTCTTCAGCCATTGCATTGGAATTGCTTTGTGTGGTTTGGGCATCTATACAATATTCAATTCAGGAAAAGATGATGTTTATAAATTTGTCCTTTCAACTTCTTTCACCAAAATTTTTTCTAATGTTTTAGGTTTTTGTTTTTTAATCTCATGACACTCGTCTATATAATTACTTTTGTCAGTAGTTGAAAAAAAAGTTACTTCTTATTTTTTGAATTGTGTTCTCTCTCTCTCTCTCTCTCTCTCTCTCTCTATATATATATATATATATATATAATCATGTCTAGAAAATGACATTCTATGTTGAATAAAACATGACAATCCTTTCTTGTTCTGATCTGAGGAAACTTATAGAAATCCTCACATGGTATGTTACTTTTTGACCTAATCTATTATTTATTCCCTTTATTGTGTGCAGATGCATTTCTTCTATATGATATTTGTTCAGAAGTGTTAATATAAAAAGTAATTATTTTCCTCTAGTATTTTTTTCTGCATTTCCTGAGATTATTGCTAAGCTTTTATTTTAAATTCTCGGTATGTTATATCATAATTATAGGTTTTCATATTGTTTGTATTTGTGAAAGCACGTTTTCCTTTTATATTTCTTCAATTTTCGTTATTTTATTCGTTTAAAATCCCATCATCCCTCACACTCTGCCACCCTCCCACGGTTCCTCATCCTATTCCTTCTTCCCCTTGCCTCTGAGAAGTTCCCGACCACCAGGCCTCACCTCAATTTTCTTGAGGATTAAGCACGTCTTGTCCCATTAAGTTCTTACTAGGCAAACCACTGTGAGGTTCCCCAGACAGACCTGTGCATTCTCCTGCCTGGTGGCTTCACTTTGGAAACTCCCTAAGGTCTGGGTAAGTTGAGACTTCTGGTCTTTCTATGGGGTAGCTCTCCCCTTCAGCTTCTTCAATCCTAATTTAAGTATAGGGGTCCTCGACTTTAGTTCAATGGTTGAGTATAAGTATCTGCTTCTGTCTCAGTCAGCTGCTGGTAGCGTCTCTCACGGGACAGCCATGCCCATTTATAATTGTGTTATTTGGGTTTTTGGGGGGGCAGGTTTTTTAAGTTGTTTATATATTTTGGATATTCGCCCTCTGTCAGATGTAAGGTTAGTGGATATATTTTCCCAATCTGAAGGCTGCCAATTTTTCCTATTAATGTTGTATTTACCTTACTGAAGCTTTTCAGCTTCTGGACAACGTATTTATTGATTGTTGATTTTACAGCCTGAGTCATTAGAATTCTGTTCAGGAAATTTATCTTTGTGCCAATGAATTCAAGTCTATTTCCCACTTTCTCTTCTACTGGATTCAGTGTATCTGGTTTTATGTTGAGGTCCTTCTTCAGCTTGAACTTGATTTCTGTGCAGAATGATAATCATGGATCTATTTTCATTCTCCTGCATTCTCAGACCACCAGTTAGACCAGCGCCATTTATTGAAGATGCTTTAATTTTTCCAATGTATATTTTTGGCTTCTTTGCCAAGATCAAGTGTCCATACTCTGTGAGTTTACTTCCCCCTCGTTCATCCTATTCTATTGATTAACCAGTCTGCTTCAGTATAAATACCATGTAGTTTTTATCACTATTGTTTTATAATATAGCTTGAGGTCAGGGTGATTCCTCTGGAAGTTATTTTATTGTTGAGAATTGTTTTGGCTATTCTGGGATTTTTGTTTTTCTGATGAAGTTGAGACTGGCTCTTTTTCATGTTGGTGAAGAATTGTGTTGGAATATTAATGAGGATTGCATTGAATCTGTAGATTGCTGTTGATAAGATGCTCATATTTACTATGTTAATCCTATGGATCCATGAAAATAGGAGAACTTTCCATCTCCTGGGGTCTTCTTCAATTTCTCTCCATTTAATGTGATGTCAGCTGTTGGTTTGCTATATGTTGGTTTTATTATGTTTAGGTATGTGCCCAAATCCCGATCTCTCCAAGACTTTTGCCATGAGACTGTTTGGATAGTTTACTTGATCCTGATTTAATTTTGATAAGTGGTGTCTGTCTAGAAAACCATCCATTTCATTTAGTTATAGCCAATTTTTCAGTTCCCAACTTCTCTTCACCTTTAAATGGCTCTTTAATACTCTTTGTAAGTCCCTGTGACGTGAATCTTTTTCAAATTATTTTATGATTCTTATTCCTCTCTGTGACTCTAGATGTGGATAAGAGCAATGATCTAGAATTGTAGAAATACTTAATATTCAGAGGCATTATTTGTGGTTCAGTCTGTAGATTCTAGCCTGGAAGCAGGATTATGGTGTGATGCTCATCACTGACATTTACTATCATTGGAAATTTTAATCTGTTTTCTCTCTTCCAAGCACCAAGCATTTGTCACTGCCTAACATTGTTTTGTATTGGTTACTGATGGTGCAGACAATGATTTCTTTCCTGCACATCAATGCATTTATTAATATACAAAACATATTCTACTATGTTGTATTTAAATATCTCTGCTGCTGTGAAGATACTTTATAGCATATGAATACCTATACAAGAAGATGTACCTGTGAGTGACAGTTTCATTTGAGATTTTCCTTAACCATTCCTCTGCTTTAGTGTCTAACTTATACCCTACAGAACTGGAATTATAATGCTGTGAAAGAATATCTCCTTCGTCATTTCTTGTTTTGGTTTGAACTGTTCTGTGTTTTTGAGAATTTTATATGCACATAGTCAAGGAAATATGAACTTATCTCTACCCTAGTCCACCCCATTTCAATTCCTCACCATCATGCTCTTGTCCTAAACTCATGTCTTTGTTGTTGTTGTTGTTACTGTTGTTGTTGTTGTTTAACTGTTTGCTAGGAAAACTCACCAGGACAAGTTATTTCTGGACATGTGTACCTGGAGATGAGATGATTCACTGAAATATAAAGAAACTATCTGTGGCCATATCCTGAATAAAGTGTAACAGTCAGAGAGTGTATGACAGATTAGGAGGGAGATAATGACTGGATTATAAAACAAGATAATAATAATAGTGAAACTGCATGCAAAGAAACTGATAACATTTGTGATATATATATATATATATATATATCTTTACATTATCAGGTATTTCTTACATTTTACAAAAATATTGTAATTACTTTGTTATTGATTTTGCTTTTTATTTTTATTTACAATCCAGTCATCACCACAGTTCCTCCTCCCATTCTTCTTACCCCCTGTCTCCTAGAGGATGCTCCCCCATCACTAAGCATTTCCCCTTCCTGGGTCCTCAAATCTCTCCGGTATTAGAAGCATCTTCTCCCACTGAGGCCAGACCAGGCAGTTCTTTGCTATATCTGTGTTGGTTTTAATTTTAAAACCATTTCCAATTATGTCCACATTTCTTCTAAATCTTTTACATGTTTTAAGTACACAGTTTGCCATTATTTTTAATAATGTTGAACTCAAAGAAGTTTGACCTGAACTTTACAGAAAATAGAGGAAGGTAAGGCTAGAGGAGGTTACATAAACTCTAGACACTTTTTAATTTTATTTACTTTTATATATGCATGCAAGTTTTGACTGCATGTAAGTCTATGCACTGTATACATACCCAGTGACCAAAGAGGCCAGAAAAAGGTGACAAATCCCCTGTATTTGGAGGTCCTGAACATTTTGAACACCATGTGTATGCTGGAAAGAACTGCTGCTGAACCATTTCTCTAGTCCCATGGGCAGATTTTAAACATGTTTCCTTTTTCATTTAATGCACTCACCCTCCTATGATGAGGAGTGCTAGATAGTTATGTTGATCCTTCGCAGTCTTTTAGTAGTTTGTCATCAGTCTCTTAAGTCTTGCCATGAAGCTGAGGCTAAAATGGATTTTATATCCATGTTCACTCTACTTAAGTTTATTCAATAATACTTTATTACTTGTAAATATCTTAAAGACCATAATTCAGCACAAAAAGTTGATAATTTCATATATGTAATACAATTGCTATATAAATGGGAGTTAATTTTCAGCTCCATAGTAAATAGTTTTACCAAATGAAAGTGTCTATCATGTCTAGCCCTCTAAACTACTGCAAAACAACATGCAACAGAAAGTATTTAAACGTGTGTTATCTTATTTAGTGCCTGTTACTCGGTTTCATATGTTCCTTCCAGTGCGGCACACTTGCAAAATTCCTAGAAAATGTCAGATTGAAAACAAGCCGCTGTGAGATCTCCATGCTATGCCATCACAGGCAGTGGTAGTGTCAGGGTGACATAAATGGAGTGGCAGCTGTTTCTTCTGTGTGTTAGATATACACACTCACAGTAATTTCCTGATGGTTATTTTGGTTGCAAAATTTCCAGTTGTTGTGAGAGCAATGATGACTCTGACACTCTTCTTTAGAGGTAATTAAACTTTCAGCCCATCTGTGCAGTAACTTTCATAATATTTTCAAAGGGCACAGAATGCTTTTAATATTTGTACCACTTCACTTTCGCTTGCTAAGGGACCTATTATCTAGCTGAACATCGTTGAAACAAGGGGAAAAAAACTGGTTAGAGGAAAGGAACGTTAAAAAATGTCACACTAGCAGAAAAGCAATGTAATGAATGCTGAGTTTAAAAATAACCTGAGGAATGTCTTGTTTACCAAAACTCCACTTCATGTCCTTAAACAATTTTATCATTGACTCTCTAGTATTTGATACCAAAGAAAGATAACTAGCTTCAATGCAATCTCTATTGTCTAAGAAATTCTTTCTTACAGTATTTATATGCTTCCTAAGAAGAAAGTTGAAAGAAAGCAATTTTAAAGTAACCAAAACAATTAAGTTGGCAGAGAAAACAGGAATGTTTTCAGAAATTTTGAGGGAGTTAATTGTTTCAACAGCAAAGAAGAGAAGTGTTATTGTCTCCAGAGTTCAATTTTTAATTGACCAAGTTTGTGCCTAATGCTATCTTGATGGACATTAAGTTTATAGAGAATCGAAAGATTTAGATTCTGTAATATCCTTTTATTTTTATACTTTCTTATTAAAATGTTTGCTATATAAATTTTAATAATGATATGAACTTTTGAAAAGTGAAATCTTTTCTAGCTCTATCTTCAATGGTTAAGAGTGGCTATTTTTTATATAAGTAAAAAATTTTAAGCAAATATAAGCTACAATAATCCTTGCATTTTGATTTACTTCCAAATGTTTTATGTCATGCACATTTACAAAGATAACCTGCTTTTTACTTGATGCTTCTGAATGACTTTCATAATTGGTGAGAATTGTCTGACCTAGCTAACTTTTTTTTTGTTGTTCTTTTTTTTCGGAGCTGGGGACCAAACCCAGGGCCTTGCGCTTCCTAGGCAAGCGCTCTACCACTGAGCTAAATCCCCAACCCCATAGCTAACTTTTAACTGGTAACATCATGCTAGTCTTCTTTGATCTCTTTATCCGCTTTGTCATTCTCAGGATTCTAAATATAATAATAGACTATGACTAGGCATATATATTTATATATGTGTGGGTATATGTATATGTATATGTATATGTGTATACATGTGTGTGCATGTGTATTTGTGTGATTGTATGATTTCTATAAGAATTTGATAAAATAAGGATACAAGTCCTTAGTCATACATGAAAAACATATTAATCTATGTTGATTTTTTTAGTATTGTCCACTTTGGAACACAGACATCTTGACACTGGCAAGTCTTCTTATCTTGATTTCCCTTTAAGTTTATACAATATATATGAAGGTACGAATTTACCATACAAATGTATTCATCCATACTTTCTTCAGTTTCAATATTCTTGTTACTTAAGCAAAAAGTATTTAATCTAGAATTTGTTTGTGCAGAAAATGAATCAGTGCTTGATTTATGTTTCCCAAAAGTGTTGTAATCATCTAAATACCATTTATATTAATCTTTCCTCTGCCTCTAATTTCCAACTATTTGTGGTTGGTAATAATTTCAAACTTTATCATTCTCCTTGAATCATTCCTCAATGATTTATAAATTCATTAGCATCTAAATACAGCTTCCAAAAACTTTCAAAACTGGATGATTAAAGTTCTATAATTGAATACTAAGTTGCTTTTAATAAAAGAACACAAGAATCTAACACCCAGTGGTTTCTAAATTGCCCTAAGAAGCTTTAAATGAATATTTAAATTATGAAAGACCTGTTAAAATCTTATGATTTAATGTATATTAAGTGCTTGTAATATCATGTGTTTGTGAGTCCACATCTCTCAAAAATGAAGATTGTAAGTCCTTCCTCAAGACACATCAAGATATAATGTTATCAGGAAACATTTATGTGTTAGGGTATTTTAATATAACTTCCATTTTAGAAAACACAAGTCGCAACATGTTCAGATGCTTGCACATGGATAAACACATATTTTCCGACAAAAAAGGAAACTAAAACATGCCTTTAAATGAATAAAGCTCTGAAAATTTCATACTACTTTTTCATGTTGAGTCTGTTTAAATTATTATCCTCTTCTTGGTTTAATGCTAATGGTTTAGATTTATCTGATAATACCCTATTATAGCCTATACCACAGACTTTGTTTACTTAACATGAAAAAGTTAAACAGGTCTTAACCAAGAACCTTTCTACCCAGTGTCCAGGTCTTCTAGTGGCAGGAGGTGTTGTATAGGCTGCCCGGGGAAAAAATCATCAGCCATCTTACCTAAATATAAACTCTGTAACCTATAATGAGTTTCTTATCAATATATGCTAATGGATTAGATGGCACCATGAATGAACCGACTGTTTAAAAATTTAACTTAAGACCACCTCTACCAAACAGAACTCATCCCTGGTAATCTAAACCTGACTAAGAATTTGTACCTTGGGTGATCATAGGCCCTACTGCTAATCTTTTGCTAAAACGACATAGTATTAAATTGCCTTCTATATAGTTATTCCCATACCCATAAACTATTGCAATCTAACTTCTCATCAGACAATCATTTTTATGTAATTGATACTGTTTTACACACACAACAAGACTTACACTTCGTAATGCACAAAGAATAAGTAACTGTACAATACACATTCCTAAATAGGACATCTAAATCATACCTTTTACTAAACTCAAGGCTCATGAAACATTATGTAATAATCAGATGTAATGAAGAAAATTCCTGGAAAACAATGTTTCCTTACCATGACACAGAGATTGTTTCCCTGAGCCCAGGTAGCTGTATTTTATGGAACCAATAACTATACAACATGAAGTCAGATAGGGCCTCCCACTTACCTGAGGATTCATGGACAGATGAGAGCCACAGTAGGAGGTAAAGTCAGATATCCTCAGTGAGGAGGTCTCAGGATAGTGGCATATGCTACAGTGGGTAGTTCTTTGTACTTCTGTACACAAGATAAATCTTAATAGGACATGATATATTTGTAAAAAAACAATCATCAAAAAGCATGAGACAGAAGGCTAGGTAAACTTAGAAGGAGGATGGAGAGAGAAAGAGAGAGAGAGAGAGAGAGAGAGAGAGAGAGAGAGAAAGAGAGAGAGTATAGGAGGAGTTGGACTGAGAGAGGGAGTTAAAAATGGTCTAAATATCTTGTGATAGTGTATGAAATATAAATTTGAATTAATAAAATAATTAAAGAATTTAAATAAAGGAAATAGATTATTGAAAAGTGTGAGTTTCATTTGAGCATCTTGTTAACAGGAGAAAAAATTACTAATGCATCACCAAATTTTCTGTTCACAAAGCAATTTTGGCTGAAAGAATTCAGGGAAGAAGGAGCTACAGAGCAAGAAAAGGGGCAAGAGAAAGATAAAGAACACGTGTACTTGTTACATGTTGGACCATCTTTTAGGTACATGCCCAGAAGTGGTATAGCTGGTTCCTTAGGTAGAACAATCCCCATTTTTCTGTGGAACCTCCAGACTGATTATCAGAGTGGTTGCTCCAGCTTGCAATCCCACCATTTATGGAGGAGTGTTCTCCTTTCTCCACATCCTTTCCAGCATCATCTGTCACCAGAGTTTTTGACTTAGCCTTTCTGACTGTTGTAAGGTAGAATCTCAGGGTTGTTTTGATTGGCATTTACCTGATGACTAGAGATGTTGAACATGTCTATAAATGCTTCTCAGCCATTTGAGATTCCTCAGTTGATTCTCTGTTTAGCCCAAAAAAAAGAAACAGGAGAGAGCATATGTCAGCAGTTTGTCAGCACACCTAAAAGTTCTAGAACAAAAAGAAATAAATAAACCCAAGAGGAGTAGAAGGCAGGAAATAATCAAACTCAGGACTGAAATCAACCACGTAGAAATGAAAAGGATTATACAAAGAATCAACAAAATCAGGAGCTGTTTCTTTGACAAAAATCAAAAAGGTAGATAGCCAGACTAACCAGAGGTCACAGAGAGTGTTTCCAAATTAACAAAATAAAAAAATGAAAAGGGAGACATAACAACAGAATCTGAAGAAATTAAAAAAAATATTGGATCTTACGACAAAAGCCTATAATCAACAACACTGGAATATCTGGAGGAAATGGACAATTTTCTAGACAGATACCAGGTACCAAAGTTAAATCAGAAACAAATAAACCATCTAAACAACCGCATAACTCTGAAAGAAATAGAAGCAGTTATTAAAAGTCTCCCAACCAAAAGGAGCCCAGGACCAGATGGGTTTAGTGAAGAATTCTATCAGAACTTCATATAAGACTTCAGACCACTACTGTCCAAACTATTCCACAAAATAGAAACAGAAAGAGCACTAACAAATTCCTCCTATGAAGCCACAATTACGCTTATACTAAAATCGTACAAAGACCCAAAAAAGAAAGAGAACTTCAGATCAATTTCTTTTATGAATATTGATGCAAAAATACTCAATAAAATTCTTGCAGACCAAATCCAAGAACACATCAAAACAATTATTCATCATGATAAAGTAGGCTTCATCCCAGGGATGCAGGGATGGTTTAATATACGGAAATCCATCAATGTAATCCACTATATAAACAAACACAAAGATAAGAACCACATGATCATTTCATTAGATGCTGAGAAAGCATTTGACAAAATTCAACACCCCTTCAAGAGAAAAGTCCTGGAAAGATCAGGAATTCAAGGCCCATACCTAAATATAGTAAAAGTAATATAAAGCAAACCAGTAGCTAACATCAAACTAAATGGAGAGAAACTTGAAGCAATAACACTAAAATCAGGGACTAGACAAGACTGCCCACTCTCTCCCTACTTATTCAATATACTACTTGAAGTCCTAGTCAGAGCAATCAGACAGTGAAATGAGGTCAAAGGGATACAAATTGGAAGGGAAGAAGTCAAAATATCACTATTTGCAGGTGATACAATAGTGTACTTAAGTGACCCCAAAAGCTCCACCAGAGAACTATTTAACCTGATAAATAACTTCAGCAAAGTGTTGGGGTATAAAATTAACTGAAACAAATCAGTAGCCTTACTCTACTCAAAGGCTGAACAGGCTAAGAAAGAAATTAGGGAAATGATACCCTTCACAATAGTCCCAAATAATATAAAATATCTTGGTGTGACTTTAACCAAGTGAAAGATCTGTATGACAAGAACTTCAAGTCTCCGAAGAAAGAAATTGAGGAAGATCTCAAAAGATGGAAAGATCTTCCATGCTCATGGATTGGCAGGATTAATATAGTAAAGATGGCCATTTTGCCAAAAGCAATCTATAGATTCAATGCAATCCCCCATCAAAATTGCTACTCAATTCTTTATAGAGATAGAAAAAACAATTTTCAAAATTAATTTGGAATAACAAAAACCAGGATAGCAAAAACTATACTCAACAATAAAAGATCTTCTGGGGGAATCACCATCCCTGATTTCAAGCAATATTACAGAGCAATAGTCATAAAAACTGTATGGTATTGGTAGAGAGTCAGTCAGATAGACCACTAGAATAGAATTGAAGACCCAGAAATGAACCCACACACCTATGGTCACTTGATCTATGACAAAGGAGCTAAAGCCATCTAATGGAAGAAAGATAGCATTTTTAACAAATGGTGGTGGTTCAACTTGAGGTATGCATGTAGAAGAATGCAAATCTTCCTATTCTATCACCTAATCCATTCCTATCACCCTGTACAAAGCTTAAGTCCAAGTAGATCAAGAGCTTCCACATCAAACCAGATGCACTCAAACTAATAGAAGAAAAATTGGGGAAGAGTCTCGAACACATGGTTTACAGAGCTAAACAAAACAGTATCAGCTGAGGATTATCGAATGGCCAAAAATCACCTAAAGAAATTTCAGGGTGAAGTCTCAGGATTGTTCTGATTTGCAGTTCCCTGAGACTAAGGGTGTTGAACACTTATTTCTTTAGGTACTTCTCATCCATTAAATATTCTTCAGCTGTGAATTCTTTGTTTCACTCTGTACCCCATTTTTATATAGGGTTATTTGATTCTCTGGAGTCCAACTTCTTGAATTCTTCATACATATTGGATATTAGACCTCTATCAGATGTAGAATTGATAAAGATCTTTTCCCAATAAGTTGGGTGCCACTTTGTCCTAATGATAGTGTCCTTTGCCTTACAGAAATTTTGCAATTTTATGAGGTCTCACTTGTCGATTCTTGATCATAGAGCATAATCCATTCATCTTCTGTTCAGGAAATTTTCCCCAGTGCCCATGTGTCCAGGACTCTTAACCAACTTTTCTTAATTTCATTCTCAGACTGTTTATTATTTGAATAGAAAAAGGCTACTGATTTTTCTTTGGCTTATTTTAATACCAAGGCACTTTGCTGAAGTAGTTTATTAGGCTCACAAGTTATCAGGTGGAACTTTTGGGGTCACTTATGTATACTATCATATCATCTGAAAATAGTGATGTTTTGATTTCTTCCTTTCCAACATGGATTCCTTTGACCACCTTTTGTTTTCTGGTTTCTCTGGCTAGGACTTTGAGTACTATATTGATTAACTAGGGAGAAAATGGGCAGCCTTGTCTAATCCCAGATTTTAGCGGGATTACTTCAAGTTTCTCTCCATTTAGTATAATGCTGGCTACTGGTTTGCTGTATATTGCTTTTACTATGTTTAGGTATACTCCTTGAATTTTTGATGTTTCCAAGACTTTTAACATGTTGGGGTGTTAAGTTTTTTCAAATGATTGCTCAGTATGTAATGTGATGATCGTGCAGTTTTTTTCTTTGAGCTTGTTTGTATAGTGGATTATATTGATGAATTTCCATATACTGAATCATTCTTTCATTCCTGGGGTGAAACCTACTTAATCATGATGGATGATTGTTTTGATGTGTTCTTGGATCCAATTTGTCAAAATTTTATTGAGCATTTTTTCACTGCTATTCATAATGGAAATTGGTTTGAAGTTCTATTTCTTCGGCCTTTGTGTTGTTTAGGTATAAACATAATTGTGGCATCGTAGAGGGAATTTGGTAGTGCTCCATCTGTTTCTATTTTGTGGGATAGATTGGACAGTATTGGTCTGAAGTCTTCTATGAAGTTCTGATAGAATTCTTCACTAAACCCATATGGTCCTGAGCTCCTTTTGGTTGGGAGACTTTTAATGACTGCTTACATTTCTTTAGAAGTTATGGGGTTGTTTAAATGGTTTATCTGTTCTTGATTTAACATTGGTACATTGTATTTGTCTAGAAAATTGACCATTTCCTTCAGATATTCCAGTTTTTTTTTAAATATAGGCTTTTGTGGTAGGATCTGATGATTTTTTGAATTTCCTCAGATTCTTTTGTTATATCTCCCTTTTCATTTCTGATTTTACCTAGTTGGATACTGTCTTTGTTCCCTCTAGTTAGTCTGGCTAAGGGTTAATCTTGTTGATTTTCTCAAAGAACCAGCTCCTGGTTTTGTTGATTATTTGTATAGATCTTTTAGTTTCTAATTTGATTTCAGCCCTGAGTTTGATTATTTCCTATGGTCTATTCTTCTTGGGTTTATTTGTTTCTTTTTGTTCTAGAGACTTTAGGTGTGTTGTAAAGCTGCCAATGTATGCTTTCTCCAGTTTCTTTTTGGAGGCACTTAGAGCTGTGAGTTTTTCTCTTAGCACTGCTTTCACTGTGTCCCATGAGTTTGGGTATGTTGTGCCTTCATTTTCATTACATTCTAAAAAGTCTATAATTTCTTTCTTTATTTCTTTCTTGACCAAGTTATCATTGAGTAGAGCATTGTTCAATTTCCATGTATATGTGAGCTTTCTGTCATTTTTGTTGTTATTGAAGACCAGCCTTAATCCATGTGATCTGATAGGATGCCTGGGATTATGTCAATCTTCTTGTATCTGTTGAGGCCAGTTCTGTGACAAATTATATGGTCAATTTTGGTGGTACAATATGGTGCTGAGAAGAAGGTATATTCTTTTATTTTAAGAAGAAATATTCAATAAATGTTTATTAAATCCATTTGGTTCATAACTTCTGTTAGTGTCTCTATGCCTCTGTTTAGATTCTGTTTCCATGATCTGTCCATTGATGAGAGTGGGGTGTTGAAATCTCCCACTCTTATTGTGTGAGGTGCAATGTGTGATTTGAGCTTTACTAAGGTTTCTTTTACAAATATATGTGCCCTTTGATTTGCAGCATAGATATTCATGATTAAGACTTCATCTTAGTGTTTTTTCTTTTGATAAATATGAAGTATGCTTTCTTATCTTTTTTGATAACTTTTGGTTTAAAGTCAAATATATTCGATATTAAAATGGCTACTCCAGCTTGTTTCTTAGGACCATTTGCTTGGAAAACTGTTTTCCACCCTTTACTCTGAAACAGTGCCTGTCTTTATGACTGAGGTTTGTTTCTTCAATACAGCAAAATGCTGTGTCCTCTTTAAGTATCCTGTCTGTTAGTCTATGTCTTTTTATGAAGTCATTGAGACTATTGATATTAAGGATATTAATATCAAGATATTATCAAGAGATATTAAGGAAAAGTGATTGTTAATTCCTGATATTTTTGTTGGTAGAGGTTGAATTATGTTTGTGTGTCTCTCTTCCTTTGGGTTTGTTGCAAGAACATTAATTTCCTGCTTTTTGTAGGGTATAGTTTCTCTCCTTGTATTAGAGTTTTCCATCTATCATCCTTTGTATGGCTGGATTTGTAGAGAAATAATGTATAAATTTCATTGCGTCATGGAATATATTGTTTTTTCCATCTGTGTTAATTGAAAGTTTTGCTGGACATAGTAGCCTGGTCTGGCATTTCTGTTCTCTTAGGGTATGTATGACATTTGCCCAGGATCTTCTACCTTTCATATTCTCTGGTGAGAAGTCTGGTGTGATTCTGATAGGTCTGCTTTCATATGTGACTTGACCTTTTTATTTTACCATTTTTAATATTCTTTCTTTTGTGTATTTGGTATTTTTACTATTATGTGACGAGAGGATTTCTTTTCTGGTCCAATCTATTTTGAATTCGGTAGGATTCTCACATGTCTAAGGGCATCTCTTTTTTTAGTATAGGGAAGTTTTCTTCTATAATTTTGTTGAAGATATTTACTTGCCCCTTAAGTTGGAATCTTCACTCTCTTCTTTACCTATTTTCCTTAGGTTTGATCTTCTCATTGTGTCCTGGATTTCCTGGTTGTTTTGGTTTAGGAGCTTTTTGTCTTTCATATTATGATTAATGGTTATGTCAATGTTTTCTATGGTATCTTCTGCCCCTGAGATTCTCTCTTCTATAACTTGTATTCTGTTGGTAATGCTTGTATCTATGACTCCCAATCTCTTTCCTAGATTTTTCTATTTCCAGGGTTGTCTCACTTTGTGATTTCTTTATTGTTTCCATTTCCATTTTTAGATTTGGGTGGTTTGGTCAATTCTTTCAACTGTTTGGCTGTGTTTTCCTGTAATTCCTAAGGAATTTCTGTGTTTCCTATTTAAGTTTTTCTACTTGTTTACCAGTGTTGTCCTGTATTATTTTAAGGGAGTTACTTACTTCCTTCTTAAATTCTTTTATCATCATCACGAGATGGGATTTTATATTCAAGTCTTGCTTTCCAGTGTATTTGGATAACCAGTATTTGCTTTGGTGGGAGAAATGGGCTCTGATGTTGTCAATTAGTCATGGTTTCTGTTGCTTAGGTTACTGTACTTGCCTTTTGCCATCATGTTGTCTCTGGTTTACCTGATCTTTCTTTCTCTGACAGTGGCTTGACCCTCCTCTTTGCCAGTATGTCAGAACTCCTGTATACCTGTTTTCTTTCAGCAGGATCTGGGTACAGAGAGCTGTGGAACCTGCTTGTTCTGGGTGCAGGTACAAACCAGAAGGCACAGGCAGAGACCTGAAAAATTGTCTCCCTGAATGTGTCTGGTTTCCTGTGTCCAGTGAGCTCTAGGTGGGTTTCTCTTGTGCCAGGAATATAAGCAGAGGTAGAGGTCTTCTCTGAGCTCTCAGGATTGTCTGCGCTTCTGAGAGTCCAGCTTTCCCCCCAGCCCCAGAATTTGAGTATAGAGGACTGTGGGCCCTGGACAACTCCAGATTCAGGCAGAAACTGGAAGGGGTATATCCATTATCATGGAGATAATTTTCTTTTACTTTTTTTTTAATTGCAATCTTTGTGTATATTCCCACACACAGTATCTATCCCACTGGACTCTTTCCTCAGGATTCATCACAAAATGTAAACTGTAAAATATCTGGTTTCATATTAAAAATTGCATAAAACAGAAGCATGAAATGGTTGTTTACCAATTTATCAAAATCCTATGATACTTGAATTAATATCTTATATGAGATAGCTAAAATAAAAATACAAACAAGGGCTCCAACTCTTTGTTTTTAGACTTAATCTGCTGTGTTCTTTGTGGTCTCAGCTAACTTCCAACTGAAAGCCAATGTGATATTCTGGAGACAGTGATATGACTTAAAGCCATGGTTATTGCATGACTCTACTACAAATAAATGTCTTGTTCTCACCTAAATTGATAACGAGTTCATACAATTGCACTTTTTCTTCAATTTTTGTCTGGAATGGTTGCAAATATAAAAGAATGACATAAAATATAAATTTAAAGCAAAAGTATTGCTTAAGAGTTTGGGCTTTTAATTAGTATACAGCATACCTGCTCTTCATGAAGAATACACTAATGTGTATTGTTTTATCCAGAGAGCAATCCAAAGCCAACCAAAGCTTTTTTATTTAGGGTGGGTAATATTAGGTCAAAATTCATAGTCAGCATCTTACCTCTTCTATCATCAAAACATTTCACTAACGTTCTTGAAAAACCAAATGAATGCTTGGTTATGAAGAAGCATCCTATGTTACAGAACATTAGTGTGGACTTAGGCTGCTCTTTACAACTTCGCAGTAAGTTAAACACGTATTCTATTTAGTCATTTATTCATTCATTTGAATTTTATTACATTAAATTAAACATTAATTCTTTCTATATTAAAAAATATCTTCCCAACTCATTTTCTGAGTGGTCTCAGCAGTAGAAAAGGCAAACCAGGTTTGGCAAGAATCTCACATTTGAATGATTACAAATATTAACAAAATTTACCTTAATTACGTTAACATGCCTCAAGATTACACACAATTCATTATTTGAAACAATTTTCAACCACCTGCTAGTTCTGTTCCTTATTCACTAAATTTTACTTAACACATTTAGCCAAGTTGACAGAAAAGAAGTCCCCAGCAGTGCCTGGCTTTTCTTTTAAGAAAATTCACTTTATTTCTCCCATGGAGAACTCACTAGAGGTTTAGCATTTACATTCATCAGGAATCTTAATATTCTCAGCAGGGTCAAAATAATTGTTTTAGGTATTTGTTGTTAAAATAAATCAATGTTAGCTGACTTGGTATAGAAGTTTCATATACCCAAAGAGCAATAGCACCATCTTAACTTTTAGACCATCACTGTTCTAAATCCATCAATAATAATCATTATAAATAATAATAAAGATTCTTAGTTAAGTATCAATTTTATAAATTGACTTAATTTGAGATTGTCTTCACATGTAATGAAAATATCAAACATTATGCTTGATTTATGTACATTTACAATTTTCCATCAAATATTTTGGAAATGGTTTTTCACAACATAAGCTATAAGAAATATTCTATTTGTTTGCACCATATTCATAATGGGTATCCAATCTACGTTTGGATCTTATAAGCAAAGACCTTTCCAATGATCAAGCTCTGAGCTAATAAGTCGCTATTGAAAGTGGTATACCCATTGATACAATATTCAACATAGAGACACATGCTACAATAACTATAAAGTATTATCCACATACAGTGCAAGGTATTCCTTCAATAGTATGCCATTTGTGTTCCTGAGTGTTCCAGATGATAGGCATAACAAAAAGACACAGAAGAACAGGAACAATACAGAAAATAGAGAAAGTAATACAGAGAATTCAATGTTGTGAATCTGGACATTTAAAAATGTAGAGAAAAAAATTCAAGGTGATTTATGCCACCTGGAAGTAGGAAAATGAATACGCAAATAGACCACCATGATCAAGGAAGGGAAAAAAGAAAGAAAACAGGAAAGTCTGATTGGCTGGGCACAATTATTAAAGTGCTATGCTGAAATGTATTGTTTTATGCAGTTATAATCTACTAATTTAACAAACTGTACAAAATAGATCTCAAACTTCATTTTTGTTGAATAGCTAGATAAAATATGAATGTGGGTCAAACTAACTTAAAATAGATAGAATGATTATGACAGAATTTTCTCTCATTTAAAAACTCTATTCAGAATGGGAAAAATGTCCAATGCATACATGACTTCTAATTTCAGATATGTCTGTCCATAATTGAGAAGACGGGGGATCTTTGGGTTTGTGGGGCATACATACATACATACATACATACATACATATACACAGACAGACAGATACACACACAGATATATATATATATTAAATTTATATCTGTTGTTTAATTATTTGAAACATTTATCAAGTTGCCATTGCTACTTTACCATTGTGCAAAGTAAATAAAATAGTTGTGAAAATAATCCAAATTTCATATATGATTAGAACATCTTAATTTTGATACACTGGTATTAAAATATTCATTTTTATTTGTAAAGATCAATAGTCTTTAAGTAGGCTTCAATTTGCTTTTCAAAAACATGCTTTATTTATACATATGTATAACAAAAGTCTAAAGAAAAAGTTTTATCTACTTGGCTGATCCTTTTTACTCTAAAATCTACTTTGAACCCTAGACAGATACTTAAAAGTCCTGATTAAATCTGCTTGATGGGACCATGGCAGTTTTTATTATAAGAATATCAGGAAGCTTTGAACACATTGGGACTATTTTAGTGTAATTGTCATTTCAAACTTGTCAAGTTGTAAAAATTTAAAATGTGGACTCAATGGGTTCTAGAGTTTCTTAGCAACATGGAGTGACTAGCTGAAAGTATCAGTTTACATTTATTAAAAGTCATAAGATATCAGCTTTGAGATGCTAAACAAAAGACTGATAAGAAGATATATGCTGATAAAACTAAAAGTGTTGGCCACCCAAATTTCCTCAATGAATATTGTAAACAGCTTTAAATAGCTCACTCTACTTCATAAATATTTACTGTTAGTAAATGATATTTATTTTAGGTTTAAGAAGACAAAAATGCTAAAAAAAACTACCTTGATTTAATTATTATATGATATGTAAATTATCATATAACACTATTGTTATACAATTAATAACATCCTTAGAGGAATTGACCAGGTTACTGAAATAATTAATGAGTCTAGAGCTGAAACATTGATGTTTGGTTCCAGAGTTCATTTTCTTGGTTTGGAAATGTTATTAATTACCTGCAATGACTCTGTGTAAAGGTCTCAATTGCTGAGTTTGATGCATTCTGTTCAGTGAACATCATTTAATGTTTACTTTCACAGCTAAATCATTCTCCATTGCTCTCTAACATGTCTACTTCAAATTTGCTTTGATTTCCAGCCATTTTATTTCTATAAATTTTACTAGCATTTTAGAAGATATATGCCATTGGAACACTACAATCTCCCAGTAATATTTGGTATCCTGCAAAGCAGGCAGGAAGCAATAAGACCAAAAAGAAAGCTGTCAGGATTTAGTTTTCCTGATGCTATGTCTGAGGTTGATGGACAGGTCAATTTTAAATATATGTATGGAAATATAAAGATGGGAAATGAAATTTCTCAAGATAAAGGAACAGGCACAGGTTCTATTTATCTGGACTTTTAAGCATTTTACTTCCTTTGTCTGAAATTTGTTAATTGACCAAATCATGCAATACTGATTCTCTCATTAGAAATTCATTCTTGATATCAATGACATTGAAATATCTGAAATAAATTTCATAGTCTTGTCTTGTCTGAAATCACATGTAATTGACACATGAGATGTTCCCACACACACAAATATTTATGTATCTTATTTTAGCTCTGGCACATACTTAGATATCATGATTTAAATAGCATCAAAATAATTGCATGGTAAGCACTTCATCTTTTCAAGATCTAAATTTGAAGCATGTAACCCTCCCTGAAATACAACTCAATTAGGCATTCATTTTACTTACACTTCTATTAACTAGTCTATTTTTCCTGTCAGGTTATTAACTTTCTCTTTCCGTACTACTTCAGGCTAGAAAAATAGTTTTATCTATTGCATTGAGTAGATAATTTATATTCTTGTGATTCATTACATTTGCATATCATGTTTATAGCCACATCACAAACCAAAAAATAAAAAATAAAATATGGCTGCTTGAGCTGTTAAAAAGTTTGTGAAACACTACACTCACACTGAAGTTCTAATATATAGCATCACTGGATACATATAGGTGTGATTATTATTATTATTATTAAAAATTAAAAATGGGGGCTGGGGATTTAGCTCAGTGGTAGAGCGCTTACCTAGGAAGCGCAAGGCCCTGGGTTCGGTCCCCAGCTCCGAAAAAAAGAACCAAAAAAAAAAATTAAAAATGAATATTTTCGTACAATCTATCCTTTTTTTGGTTTTACTCCCTATATTTTTCCAGTTACTTACAACCTTTCATCACATCCAGATCTACCTCTTTCTGTTCATCATTAGAAAATAAACCCATTTAAAAATTAGTAATGAAATAATATGTAATATAATAAGTTAAACAAAAGCAAGCACTTTAGAACAGTACACAAACAAATATAATGGGGAAAAAAGCCCAAGATATGGTACAAGAAACATATAAAGATTCAGAGAAACACTCTCTTGTTCACTCGGATATCCAATAAAAGCATACAGCTAGATGCCATAATTTGTATGCAAATGATCAGTAGGGAAAATATTGAAAAATAAGTAAATAAAAGATAAAAAAATTTAGAAGAGAAATAATAATAATAATAATAATAGAAACCCTCAAAAGATGACATTGAGTTCATGTATTTTTTGACATGTATCGTTGGGCATTAAAGGGCATGAAAATTAGCCTTAAAAGTAGTTTGCTTCCATGGTGAGACTTCCTTGGAGAACACTAATGTTTTTATTTGTAATTACTTATCAATTGGTGATAGTTTCTAGATTAGGGATCAGGACATGTGTTTTTTACTTCTTTTAGGTCTAGGACTGAATCTGATGCAAACCCACTCAATCCCTGTGCTTACTGTCCTAGTCTCTGTGAGTTCATATAAACACAGTGCTATTGTGTTTATAAGGCTTCATTTCCCCAGTGACCTCCATTTTTTCTGGTTCTTGCACTCTTGCTTTCTCCTCTTTGGGGATGGATTTGATGAAGACTTCCTATTTATGACTAAAGGTTGCCAAGTCTTTCATTCTTTTCATGCTGTCTGGCTGTGGCTCTCTGTATTTCTTTCCCTCTCCTGTAGAAGAAGCTTCCTTGATGATGACTGAGTAAGACACTGATCTGATTACAAAAGAATGGCATCAGGAGACATTCTATTGCTATTTCCCTTTAGTTGAACAGTAGTTTTTGGTTTCTCCGTATATTCCTGGGCTATCGAGTCTCAAATTCTTGGTCATAGAAATGGCATTGGGTATGTGTACCATTTTGTAGTGTTGACCTTAAGTCAAATCAGATATTTGTTGGTTACCCCCTCAACTCTTGCTCCACCATAGCTCTATCATACCTTAGAGGGTTGATAACTTTGTTGATCCGAGGGTTTTTTAGCTGGTTTACATCTTTTCTCTGGGTTTTTTCCCTTTTTTTCTTTCTCAGTCCATTTATAATTTATATAAAGGAAGGCTATTGATTTGTTAAGAGTTACTTTTATATCCAGCTACTTTTTTGAAGTTGTTTATCAGCTGTAGAACTTCTCTGATAGATTTTTGGGGTTGCTTATGTATACTATCATATCATCTGCAAATAGTGATACCTTGATTTTCTCTTTGCCAATTTTTATCCCCTTGATCTGCTTTTGTTATCTTATCATGCTAGCTAGAAATTTGAATACTATATTGAATAGATACAAGGAAAGGTGGCAGCCTTTTCTTGTCCCTGATCTTAGTGAGGCTGCTTCAAGTATCTCACCACTAATTTGATATTGGCTGTTGGTTTGCAGTAAACTCCTTTTATTATGTTTAGGTCTGGGCCTTGAACTCCTGATCGCTCCAAAAAAACAAACCTTGCATTTCTGATGCATGATGCTCCTGTTCCATGACCCTGACAATTTTCAGTTCTTATATTTTAATCCATCCAGTCTCTAACTTCTGATAAGATTATTATGGCCACTTATATTTATTGAAATTTGTGATATTGGTTATACGAATACAATGTTACCATTTTATTATTTTGATTTTTAGGTTATGATTCATTTACTTTTGATATTGACTTACATTTTATTAGTATCTACCTTGGAGACATTAAAGATTATAATGTGGTTTAAAGTAAAAATCATAGTTACATAAATCTATGGATATTAGTGTTAAAGAAAATTTGAGGAAAAGGGGTAAGCAAAAGCAAGCTGTCTGTTTTTAAATATTCTAGAGAGAACTTTGATTAAATGTTAAATATAGGATATGAACTAATAATCATGACTTTAGTATAAATATTAAATATTGGACTACATTTATATGGACAATTATTAGGGTCAATCCAAAGTTACATTTTCAGAGGAGAAAATATAAAATCATAATTCTAACAAAATATGTGATATATAATAATACATCTTATTAATGGTATATTATTTTATATTTAAAATCATCTTAAATCCAAATCAATTTGTTTCCATTTGTACAATTATGAATTTTACATTTCTACATTTGTTGTAATCTTTAATAGGTATTTTATGAATTGACCTCATTAGATGTGTTCTTATTTAGTACACAGAAGTCTTAGGGCTCCAACTTTTAATACATACTCTATATATCTTCAGTTTACATTTTAGAACTCATTGTTTATTAAGCCTTCCTGTGACTCAATGATATTATAATATATATATGTATGTATGTATATATATGTATGCATGTATCTGTATATATATGTATAGATATATATATACAATTGCTATCCAAAAATTCCTAGATTTTAAAAAAATATACATACAATTTATATCTCTGTAACTATATTTCTACAAATTCAAAAGTGGTTATTTTATATATTACTTTATATTTTGTTAGTAGTAATATTATTTTAAATTCACTATCGATTTCAGTTGTAAAATTCCTTTTGTTCTCAAATTTTGTACTTTATTTAAAATTTTATGTCAATGTACTAAATATTTAAAAGTTATATATATTAATACCATTTACTTAATAGTGAATAATAGTGTATTTATTGAAATGTATTTTGAATATTATCTCTCGTTGTCTAATTTAGTTTTAATATTTTCAACTTCTGAAGGAAATTTCTTTAAAATGTTGTTGCAAAGAGTTCTGCTTTATTTTCCTTTAAAATAGCTACAGACTGCTCATGTATCACAGTGGTGTAGATCTTTAATCTCAGTGCTTAAGAGGAAGATGCAGGTAGACTCTGTGAGTTTGAAGCCAGCCTGCTTCACATAGGGAGTTCCAGCCACCCAAGTAAGCTAAAGAGAAAGACCTAATATTTACTCTGGTAGTCATTACCAAGTGGGCTTTCGAAGTTGGCTGAAGTAGGATTTCTTTTTCATTTGTTTGAGGATATAAATGGTTTTATCTGAATGCTTAAATTTTTACTAATAAAAAAACTTTTCAACTGGCCTTCTGAACTTTTGGAATCTTTCTCCTTTCTCACTCTAGAGCACATAATGTCTAAGGAACACCTACTCTGTGTATAGGCTTCCTGTGACTCATCCTACAGAATTCCAGCTATCTGTCCTTATGGAATTTCCATCTAACTTACTCAAGCTGGACCTGGTTTTCTGGTCAGCATTGTAACACTCTTTGTTCAAAATGCGTTTGTCTATGATGCTGTTTGGAGACGAGCCTCTGGGAGAACCTAGCATGAATGTGGTAGTCACTTCACCCTTTCCACTTATAACTTGCACAGCTCTGTGTTATTCATGGGGCAATCTATACTGCTTTATCTAGTTCTGTAGCTGTTTAGAGAAACACTGCAATTCCAGGAGCAGATGCTCTGTCATGGCAAGGAACTAGAAGTCATTATTTGAATTTTAATTTCCCAAGGGAATTGTGTTTAATAATCATTCCTTTTCAGCAGTGATCAAAGCATCAATTTCAGCTGAAAAATCTGTCTGAAGAACATGCATTTGCATATCTCTAGCCATTCAACTGAATTCTGGAACCAACCAGAATTCGTTGAGTTGTCTTTTCTTAGGATAAATGTTCCATGACTCCTGAAACACAGCAGTCTTTCTTCCCTCATCTTAGAAACAAATATCAGTGCTTTCCAAAGCACTTCTTTTCACGTACTAATATCCAATGATACATGCAAATCAATCTCCATGTCAGTACTTAAGATAGAGTTATAAGACAAGATATAAACGAAACAAAAACCTGCAACCAAACACTAGTGGAGATGAAGGTAAAATGGTTGCATTACCAATCTCTATTTTTAATTTTTTAAAAATTTTTGAGATTATGACACAACAGTTTTGACCCCCTTTATATTTTCTACCTCAATACCTCCCACATACCCATTGCTCTCTTTTAAATTGTCACACTCTTCTTCATTTAGCATTGTTTTATGCATGTGTATGCATGCACACTTGCTTGTATTCCTAAATATACTAGGATAACTTAGTCTGTGGAATGTTTGGTTTATGTTTGCATTTTCACAGATGACCATTTAGTATGGGATAACCAACCGGTTTGCTCTTCGTTGGTAACCCAGGAGACATCCCAACTCTCAGAATTCCACAGCATTGCTTGTGGTTCCTTTCGTAGGGTTGAGACCTGATGATCTTTTCTCCATGTATGCTAACATGTGTAAATAACCTTGTCCTCATCCAGTTCATGTTTAGGTGAGCATGTAGGTGAGACTTTGCAGGTTACCTTCTGACATTTCTAGGAAACACAGTCTTACTGCAAACTGCCTAATCTTCTGTCCCCTCTGTCACATATAATCATCCTATGCCTCAAAAACCCCTAAACTTTATACAGGAATAGGATTGTAGATGCACCCAATGTCACTGGGTCCTACAACTCTCCATTTGAACTTGTTCTAGTTTGCTTGTTTGATTGGCTGCTATTTGTTCTTGTTGATGATGATGATTGTTTTAATGGTTTCTGTTGGTGCATATTGCAATGAGAAATTTCTTTGGGGAAAGATGAGGACCACGCTTATCTGTGTCAATCAGGGCAAACACTTAGGATATAGGTAGAGTGGCTATAAAGTGGCAATTGTGGGATTCTAGGTTGTCGTCCAATATCGGTGACTTCACTAGACTTAGTTTATCCCAAGTCTTCCAGAAAGTAATTACTAAAGTAAGATCAAATCTAGCAAGACTAGTTTATAAATGAATGTCATATGTTAGAGAGAAAATGACATTTGCTACACATTGCAAGCAAGTGAAAGAACATAAATCTTCATTTGGTGGAAAAATGAGGATTTAAGTTATATGCAGATACATACAAATTATAATGTAATAACTGTTGTTATAAAATAGAACTTCAAAGTGATTATAACTTAATGTAAATCATTGATTATTGCATTTATTATCAGTTTTGCATTTTCCTCATAGAATTATATCAATAATTCAGGCAGAGTAACTATATTTATTTTTAGTCATATTAATATTTCTAATGGTATATTTATTTTGTGATTATGTTCCATGCTCAATTAAGCTGAGACTATTAATGTTAAAATAATTATTGCAATGAGAGACTAATTTTTTAAAATAATTTCACTAAGAAGGGATTTAATAGTTCATCCACAATAGGCAATGCAGATCTCAACCCCTGAGCCTATTTACTTGCTATGAAAAATTGAAGCTGTTAGATGTTATTTATTTGCCACAATTCATGTCTGAGCATAAAGCCCTCGGGGTATTATCATTACATATTTGTCATTCGTGTTACAGTTGGCGCTGTGACTCTCCCAGTGAATTGCCATTTCCTGAATACCTACCATTTCCCATAATGTACTAGACAGGAAAATGAAAATGTGTGTATTTCCTTTTCTCAAAAGTTTACAATTTATATGAAGGAAGCACTATGAAATGCATGGATGAACCTTATAGAATATGTTAATAGAGAGACAGAAATAATTGTCACCGAGAAAAATATTTTACGAGCAAAGTCTGATAAGTTTTTTAAAATCCAAATTTATAAACAAATGTAATTGCTTACAATTTCATAATTTTCTTAGTAATGTGGTTCTAAGAGAGGAAAGAACATGGCAAACCATTTTCCAAATTTAACTACTTGTGTTACAAGAGAAATACTATGGAAAATTCTAAATTTCTATGCAATTATACTTCACTAACTTTAAATTTCCTGGCTGAGAATGTGGCTCAACAGTCTATCATATGCTTACATTAGCAAGGCAGTGGTTTGGTGTCTAGAGACCATGTTAAATTATATTTGATGTTATTTCATGTATTTATTTAAATATTTCCTTATTTCATTCCTCATGTAAACTCTCATTTTCATTCATATTACTATAAAGTTGTTTCTAAATTAAATAAGTTTAATTAGTAGAAATATTTTTTATTCAAGCAGAATATTGAAATATATTCTTACAAACTTTTAATTCAGTTCATATTTTTAATGAAATATTTTTAAATTTTTATTTGGCAAAAAATTTGCATAATACATTCTAATAATATCCCTCTCTTTTACCCAAATTCTCCTTTTTTCTACCCTCCTAGCTTCTGGTAATTTTGAAATTATGTCTTTTAATTCCTACTTACATAACAAATTTACAAATTAGGCAAAGGAAATCATAATTCTCATTTTAGGAAATGACTTTCAAATAAACAAAAATGCAAATACAGATGAACTACGTTAATAACAATTTTATTTCATCTCTTATATATACTTGGATTCCAAATATATAATAGTATGGCTTTAAACAATAAGTTAAATTAGATATTATTTTATAACATTTCCTTACATGATAGAATTGACAGAAAATAAATTGGCATTATAAATTAAAATATTAGCCATGAGTCATTTTAAGGTTCAACCAAGAATGAAATCGCAGTAACCATCGACTTCTTTGAAAATTATTTTTTAACTTTTCTAGTATATATTTGTAATAGGTTGAAAGTATAACAATGAGGTTTTTAAAACTTTCTATTTAATATATGAGTGCTTTGCAGAGCAGAAGAGGGCATCAGATCCCCTTATAGATTGTGTGGCATGTCATGGTTGCTGGGAATTTAACTCAAGACCTCCGGAAAAGCAGCCAGTGCTCTTATACATTGACCCATCTCTCCAGCTCCATCAGTGACATACTTAAGCATTTCAGGCCACTCCCCTCTTAGGTTTATTTGTTTTATCATTATAGAACATGCTTTGTCTTTCTCCTCTCTGTCTCTGTCTCTGTCTCTGACTCTCTCTCAATACAGACAATACTTCAATGACTTAATCTTAAATTATTCATGTTTAGTTTTCACTTGCATTTTTCAATATATAGGTTACATTTCAAAATAGACATAATATTCAAATGTTTTTAAATACTTATCAGTTTACCCACTACCCAATACAAGATACTAAATATGACTAATGTAGAATCCACCAATTTTCTTCATTCAGATAGCATTGTGTTGTCCTCTGAGTTTGAAAGACAAATTCTCTATACTGTAGCTTTTACAATGAACTCATAGTTTTTATTTATGTATCAAGACCTCAGTAAGATTTCATTTAACAAATATTAATGGAATGGAAAATATTTTCATCCTTAGATTTCAGTGAGGTAATGTGGTATATATGTCTTCCTCATGAATAGTTTATAGCAAGAGCAAACAAAATTTGGGTTCTCTCCTTTTCCCTAAGTACCGTTAATCTGCTCTGTTTTCTGGGCTGGATTTGTTTCCTATCTTCTACTGTGTGCATTTTTCATGTCTGTCTAAGCCTTTGCTCTATCTTCATTTAACAGCACAGACTACATATAATGTGAAAAAATGAGAAACTAAGTTTTAACAAAATGATCTTTATAAAATTATTTTATTTATTTATACTCCAAAGTTGCCCTCCTCCCCGGTCACCCCTCTTTGAGGTTTTTGCCATGTTCACACACACACCAACTCTAAGAGGGTATTGACTCACCCAGACCCACCTTACCCCAACCAACATTCTGCCCTGGGGCATCAAGGACTAATCATATCCTCTTCCACTGAGGCCATACAAGACACTTCTTTGCTACATATGTGCTCAAGGCCACACAGCAGCCCATTTATGCTCCTTACTTTCTGAGGGGTCTGGGTTAGTTGACACTGTTTTTATTCCTTCAGCTCCTTCGGTCATCCTTTAACTCTTCCCTATTTGTCTCTGACTTCAATCTGTTGGGTGGCTCTAAGTATCTGCATTTGTCTGAGTCAGTTGCTGATATAACCTCTCAGAGGAGAGACATGCCAGGCTCCAGTCTGCACACACAATATGGCCTTAGTAATAGTGCCAGGATTTGGTGTATGTGCATGGGATGGATCCCAAGTTGGGCCAGTCACTGGGTGGCCTTTCTTTTAGTCTCTGGTCCATTTTTGTCCCTGTATTTCCTTTATACAGGAACAATTCTGAGTTAAAAATTTTGAAGATGGGTGGGTGACCCCCTGGCTCAACTGTGGGCTTTGTCTATGTATTGGATGTAGCATCTTGGAGTTTCCAATACCCTCACATCTAAATTTACAACTTCTTGTTCCAATGTTTGGGACCCACACTTGATCTTCTGTGCTCCTCCAAAGGCCTGGGGTCACTTCTCCAGCTTCTGCAGTTTGTAACACTATAGGTTCAAGCTGACTCTACTCCACTGCTGATTTTGTTCTTGGAGGTCATTACATAGTTAGGCATCTCCAATATGCTGGGGCTTTCAGCTGCAACTAGTCCCTCCCAACAGCCTTTCATAAGGTCTCTATGATACCAGATTTCAACTTTCAGGACCCCTTCAGTCCTGGGATGTCAACTGCAACTGAGGCTGCACCTCCACCAATTGCCTTTCCTCATCTCTGACAGTTACAAGCCTCAGCTGTTCTCTATAACCTCTTCATCCCTTGAAAAACCAGTACAACTTGTGTCATTCTTAAACAGTACCAAGTCCAGCTGTAGCAGGAGGTACAACATTGGTTATCTCTGGAACTCAGCTTCTTGGGACTCTCAGAAAATACTTCTTATAATATTTTACCATAGTCATACTGAGCTCTTCTTAATCACCTTAATATTTCAACTCCAGCTAACCAGCATCAATTGTCCCAGTATCCCCTTCTACTCTTTTCTCTACAGCTCTTGCCATATTACAGAAGCTGTTGAGTCCTGCTACTTGCTGAAGCTGGACCCTACCCTTGCCCTGCTCTCCTTGTTCTATTATATCATCACAAGCTTTGTGTTTTGAATCTCTTTCAAATCCTAAACATGGCTGTCCTAGAACTTGTCTCGGAGACTGAACTTGAACTCAGAGGTCTGCATGCCTGTCTCCTGAGTGCTGGGATTAAAGGCATGCTCCACCAAACCTGGATTTAAGCTTTTCTTTACTTGCAGTTTACTCAGAGTCAGACTGGCCCTGAACTCAAAGATGTGTCTGAATCTGTCTCATGGGTTTAAAAGCATGTGCCACCATACCTAGATCTAAGCTTTCCATAGTCACTGTACTTCAAGTTTTCAGATCAAAACCTTATTTCACCCCATGTCAATATCCAGATAAAAAGCATCTTTCTTAAAGACTCAAGATCTGGGTAACTGATATGCCATCCATTTCTAGGGTGTAGTTCATTCCAGATGAAAAGTCCAAATGAAAACAATAATTAGATAATCCTATTGTCAAACTTTAAAATTGTAGATGTAGAAAATTGGTTTTAATTTTGCTAATTTTCATCTAGAGTGTTTTTTAATACATTCAGGAAATAATTGCCCAGAGAGACATTCCAGAATCATGTAAATTAGCACCACTTTCCATAAGTTTTTTTTAATTTTAAATTTTATTTATTGTGTGTTATGCTTTACATGTGTTTTCTTCTCTGATATTGGAGTTTAAATCTGACTGAGGTGTGTTAAGAGCACAAAATTGTATTCTGCTATACTTATGTATAGTGCCTTATCTAAATATAACCAGAGCAGCTTCCCCAAGAAGCAGATAAGAGCAGATGCAGACATCATGCAGAGAGAATTTTAATATTGGAGGGCTCTATCAGGTCTCCCCTCAGAGCTCAGGATCCCACAGAAGAGGACAGAGAAAGACTGCAGGAGTCAGAGGGGATGGAGGACACAGGAGAAGATGCCCTGTTGAATGAGCTAAGCAAAGCTCTTGTGAAGGCATCCAAGACTGAACCAACAACATGGGACCTGCAGTGATCTGCACAAGATCCTCTTTATATACATTGTCGTTGTTAGCTTGGAGTTTTTATGGGACATGGAACTGTGGGAACAAGTATGTCCTTTTCCTGTTCTGGGAACCCTTTTCCTCCAGTTGCTATCTCTTGTCTGACCTTGGTGAAAGGACTTTATATTTTGGTTTTTTGTGTTTGGTTGTTGTATCTTGGAAGCCTGTTCGTTTCTGAATGAAGATAGAATGGGTATGGATAACAAGGAGAGGAGAGGAGAGGGAAGGGAGAACTGGAGGAGTGGGCAGAGGGGAAACGGTTATCCATAAATAGGATGCATCATAGGAGAGAAGAGTATTTTTCCAATTAAAGTATGAGCGCACAACAATCATTTAAGTACAGTGTTAAGTGCTGAGCCATGGGAAAGTGACATTAAACAAAGCCATCGATTGGATTTATTGTTGCTAATTGTAGGTCGATGTCATTATGCAAGTGAAGGCAGGTACAGAATAGAACAAGGCCTGTCATTGGATGAGAAGAAAGGATGGGAGGAGAAAAATTTTAGAGGTGGGGAGACTGGAGATGTAGAGGAGAGCAGAGGGAAAAGCAACAATGGAAGCAGACATAAACGATCCTCGCCATGCATCCTTAGACAATAACAGGTTGTTGTGAATATTCTTAAGGGATGAATGTGTACAGGATTTTGTGTGTCTAGATGAGCAAACCATATCTTATTTAGGTGGGCAATTATATCTTATCAATTGGAACAGAGGTTATTGTGTTGTGTGTTCTTTCACATGGTAATTTATTGAGGTCAAGAGAGTGTGTGGTGTCTGAACACACTGGGCAGCCACGGATTTGGGATGCGTATGTCTGGCATGGTGGCAAACTGCCTTGGGAACTACCTGGGTAGATAGATTGCTGCCAGACTCAGAATGTAGCCATCAGCAATGTGATATGGGATGGAGCATAGTGGGTGAGGCGCTCTGTTGACTGACATGAAAATATTCTACAGATGCTCTGTGACCCTGTGGTACCAGCTCTAGTGTGGGAATAAAAGAAGCTTTATTTAATTTTCCTGCAACAGCTAACCTTATATAAACAGGAAGAAAGAAAACAATATGTTACCTTGTACCATACTGGGATTCTATGAACAAGAATACCAGATATATTCCCTCAATCATCCCTGGATATCAATGAGCAAATGAATATTACTGTGTGCTTCATACATATATTATTCTATTTAAATAGAAATGAAGCAAGTTTCCTCTCTTATCTTTTCTTTCATATTTGTCTCCTTATCAATCAAATTTAATATGCTAAACTGCGCATACAAAATTCAATAGATTCCCATACTATTATTCAATATATGTAGAGTATATATTATAGCTGAATAAACATATCTAAGGAGTAATATTAGTGCCTAACATTTAATATATTTATATATAATTTAGAATTATAATGGTTATTTTAAAACTTTTCTTGAGTAGATATAAATATATGACTATAGTAGAAATGTAAGTAAATGAAAGTTAATTTCAATGCTCACTATACCTCAGGCATTGCACTGTGCATTTTTTTCTGCATGATGTATCTTTTGTACTGCTCATAACAGATATACTTTTGACACTGCTAAATTCCATTTTTGTGTGTTTTATAATAGTCAACATTGCTATACTGTTAATAGAAAACAATCTTTGTCTTTTAAACTTAACTATCTGAAGAACTAAAATCACACACAAAACCCCAAGTACCACATGAGTCTTCATCACATGACACTGAAAGAAACTTCCACTACAATAACTTCTATAATAGAGCTTTTTAAAAAATGGCTATTTTATTTATTTACATTCCAAATGTTATTTATTCCATTTTCAGGTATCCTCTTCAGAAACCTCCTATCCCATTCCCCCTCCCCCTGCTTCTATGAAGGTGCTCCACCTCCCACCTACCCATTCCTAACTCATCACGATGGCATTCCCCTACACTAGAGAATTCAGCCTTCACAGGACCAAATTCCTCCCCCCCCCCTACTGATGCTCCACAATGCTATCCTGTGCTACATGTGTGGCTATACCCATGGATCTCATGTGTACTCTTTGGTTGGTGGTTTAGTCCCTGGGAGCTCTAGGGGGTCTGGTTGGTTGATACTGTTCTCCTTCCTATGGGGTTGCAAACCCCTTCAGCTACTTCAGTCCTTTCTCTAACTCTTCCACTGGGAACCGCATTCACAGTCCAATGGTTGGCTGAGGGCATCCACATCTGTATTTGTCAGGTTCTGATGGAGTTTTTGAAGAGACAGCTATAACAAGTTCCTGTCAGCAAGCATTTCTTGACATCAGCAATAGTGTCTGGGTTTGGTATCTGTGCATGGGATATATGCCCAGGTGGGACAGTCTTTGGATGGTCTTTGCATCAGTCTGTGCTCCACACTTTGTCCCCATATTTCCTTTAGACAGAAGCCATTCTGGATTGAATATCTGGAGATGAGTGGGTGGTCCCATACCCCAACTAGGGGCCTTGTCTAGCCTCTGAATATGGTCTCTACAGGTTCTCCCTCTCCTTTCTTAGGCACTTCACTAACCTCATCCCTGTGGATCCTGGAAGCTTCTTGCTTTCCTGATATCTGGGCCATGCTGGTGGCTACCCCCAGTTCCCCATCCACCATTGCTACAAACCTCTCTTCAAATTCCTAAGCCTCTGTATATCATCACTGTTTTCTCCAATATTTGACCCTGCCCCCCTGTTTCCCCTTACCTTCCTCTTTCCTCCCAAGTCCCTCCTACCCTTTAGCTTCTGTATTTTGTCCCCTCACCTTCCTCTTTCCTCCCAAGTCCCTCCTACCCTCTAGCTCCTGGATTTTGTTCCCCCTTCTAAGAAGGACTGAAGCATCCACATTTTAGACTTCCTTCTTCTTGATTTTCATGTGGTCTGTGAATTGTATCTTGGGTATTCTAAGCTTTTGGAATCCACTTATCAGTGAGTACATACCATGTGTATTCTTTTTTGACTAGGTTATCTTACTCAGGATGATATTTTTTAAGCCAGCCTGTCCTTCAGCTGCCATGCTAAACTCCATAAAAATTTCTAAATGACCATCAAGCAAAATTTTTAAAATCTAATTTTTTCTTTTACAAATCATATCACATAATTTTACATAAAAATGATCTAGAAACAAAGTAATTCTCTAGACAAAGAATATTATATTTAAGCTTCATTTTTCATGAATAAAATCTAGCTAATAATGAAATTAATAAAATTATATTTGCACAGCATACATGATATTTTCATATTTAATGGACATATAGCTGATGAGTAAAACTATTTTATTCCCTCCCTATCTACCCCAGTTAGATGACCCAATCTACACTGAACACCATGGGGTTTTATCTCATAGCCTTTGTGAATAAAAAAACACATAGACCACTTAGGAAACACAGAGGTGCCTCTGATTACATGCTATGACTTAATGTGAACGTAACCCCACGTCCTGTTACCTAAGAGCTTCAAATCCTTTTGTTACTGCAAATGTATTATGAGCAAGACTGCTGCTGCTTCCTTTGCATATTCCTAGTTCCTGCACAGTACTTGTCACCTATCACTTAGCGTATGTGTATGTGTATTTGCTGCTAAGCTTTCCTAAAATGCTTTACAGAATACGTGCATTTTTCCATATTTATTTTTTATTCGCTTTACATACTGATAGAAGTCTCCCTCCCTCTTTTCCTCCCAGCCCCACCATGCAAATCCCTACCCTGATTATCCCCTCCTCTTCTCCTCAGAGAAGAAGAAGCTCCCCATGTGTACCAACCAGACCAGGGACAGTTTGTCACAGTAAGACTAACCACATGATCTCCTCCTGACTCCCCACAAGGCAGTCCAGACAGGGAAAAGGAATCCAGTGGCAGGAAAGAGAGTCAGAGACAGTCCCTGCTCTAGTTGTTTAAGGACCCACATGATAACCAAACTGCAAATCTGCTACAAATATAGAGGGGAGTCTAGGTCCTTCCACTGAATGCTCTTCGGTTGGTGATTCAGTCTCTGTGAGCCCCCATGAACCCAGGACAATTCACATGGTAGGTCTTCTTTTACTGTTCCACAGTCTTTCACAGGACTTCAAGTTCTACCTGATGTTTGGCTGTGATTCTCTAGATCTGTTTCTTCCTGCTGCTCGATGAATCCTCTCAGGACACACTTATGCTACATTCCTGCCTGCAAGTGGAAGCACAGCTGAGTACCAGTGATCGTGTCAGGGATCATCGCTCTCACACTGTATGTCTCTCAAGTTGAGACAGTCATTGGTTGGCAGTTCCCTCAATCTCTGCTCCATCCTTATGCCTGCCTGTCTTGTAGGCAGTTCAAGTATGGGTTCAAGGTTTTGTGGGTAGGTTGATTTCCCCCTCCTTCCACTGGGAGTCCTTCTTGGCAAGAGGAGGAAGCCACTTCAGTCTTCTTATCTCTTGTTTGTAAGAATTTCAGCTAGGGTAGCACACATTGGGTCCCTGGAGCTCCTGATCACAAGTCTCCTGATCGTTGCAGAGATACTCCCCACCAGTTCCTGGTCTCATTTCTAGCACTCTCTCGCCTTCCCTCTCCCTACACTGACCCTCATCCCTGTTCCCTTCCTCACCCTTGCTCCCATTCATTTCTCTCTCCATCCACCTTTGATGATTATTTTGTTTCCCCTTCTGAGTCAGATGCACATATCCTCCCTTAGGCACTTCTTATTACCCAGTTTCTGTGTGTGTGTGTGTGTGTGTGTGTGTGTGTGTGTGTGTGTGTGTGTGTGTGAATTTTAGCATGGATATCCTGTACTTCATTATTAATGTCAACTAATAAGTGAGGAATGGAATATGTGCTATGCTGGGTTTTGGTTACCTCACTCAGAATGATATTCTCTACTTTTATCCTTTTGCCTGAAAGTTTCATGATATCTTTGTTTGTAATAGCTGAATAATATTCTATTATGTATTCATTCTTCACTTGAGAAACATCTAGGTTTCAGTTTCTGGCTATTACAAATAAGTGGCTATGAACATAGTGGAGCACGTGTCCCTTTGATATAGTGCATCATCTTTGGGTATATGCTGAGGAGTAGGATAGCTGCGTCTTGGGGTTTGCCCTACTGTCACCATTGGATGAGTATTTCCTGTGCTCCACATCTTTCCTAGAATGTGCTGTCACTTGATTTTTTTTTAATCTTAGCTATTCTGACAGGTATATGTTGAATTCTCAGATTCAAATTTCCCTGATGACTAAGGATGTTGAACATTTCCTAAAGTGCTTTTCAGGCATTTGAGATTAATCTGTTGACAATTCTGTTTAGCTCTGTATTCTTTTTTTTTTTTTAAATTGGGCTATTTGATTTGTCAATGTTCGATTACTTGAGTTCTTTATGTATTTTGTATACTTGTCTTCTTTTAGATGTAGATTTGGTGACTTCTAACCACACAAGTGAAAGATCTACATGACATGAACTTCAAATATCCAAAGAAACTGAGGAAGATATTAGAAGATGAAAAGATCTCCTATTTCTGGTAGGATTATCCTACTGAAAGCAGCCATTTTACCATAAGCAACCTACAGAGTCAATGGAATTCCCATCAAAATTCCAGCACAGTTCTTATTCCCCCTCTCCCTCCCACTCCTCCTCCTCCATCTCTTCCTCCTCCTCTTCCTCCTATTCTTCTTCTTCATTTAATTTTGGATGAGACTGTTCTTTTGGCTGACATATCCCTATAACAGTCTAGCATTGAAAGAACTCAGGACAGAAAATGAGAGAGGGGCAGGCATCATGAAGGAACACTACTCACTGGTTTGCTTCCATGGTCTGTTCATGTTTCTCTTTTCTTTTTTTTTTAAATTCATTTTACATCTCACTTACTGTTCTCCCTCCCAGTCATCCCCCTACTCAGTCCACCTTCACATCAACTGTCATTCTCTCTTTCTCTTCTGAGAGGGTGGGAGCACCCTGGCATACCAAGTCTCACAAGAAGAGTTTCATCCTCTGCCACTGAGGCCAGACAGGGCAGCCCAGGTAGAAGAACTTCCCATGAACAGAGAACAGCTTTTGGGACAGCAACTGCTCCATGTTTTGGGGACCTTCATTAGGATCAAGCTGTACATATGCCACATATGTGAAGGGAGACCTAGGTCCAGTCAATATGCTCTTTGGTTGGTGGTTCGGACACTGAAATCCCCAAGGATCCAAGACGATTGACTCTATGGGTCTTCCTGTGGCGTTCCTACGCCATTTAGGTTCCAAAATCCTTCCCCCTGCCTCTTTTATAAGAGTCCCAAAGCTCCATTTACTGTTTGGCTGTGGGTGGTTTCTTCATCTTTCTGAGTCAGCTGCTTATGGAGACTCTCAGAGGACAGCCATGTTATACTCCTCCCTGGAAGCAAAGCAGAGTATCATTAATAGTGTCAAGGATTGGTGCTTGCCCATGGGATGCATCCCAAGTTGGGCCATTCCCTACTTACCTCTTGGCCCCATTTTTAGTTGGGTTATTTGGGCTGTTTATATATAACTCTTGAGTTCTTTATAAATGTTGGGTTTTAGCCTTCTTTCAGATGAAGGGTTAGTGAAAATGCTTTGCCAATCTGCTGACTACCATTTTGTCCTATTGACAGTGTCCTTTGCTTTACAGAAGATTTTCGATTTCATGAGGTCCCATTTACCAATTGTTGATAAATTGCCTGAGCCATTGGTGATCTGTTCAGAAAACTGTCTTCTATATCAATGCATTTAAAAGTGTTTCCCACTTTTTCTACTCTGAGATTCAATGTATCTGGATGTATATCAGGATTCTTGATCCTCTTGGATTTTATTTTATTTATATTAATTAATTAATTAATTTTATTTTTACACTCAAGTATTTATTCCCCTCCTGGTCTACCCTCTTACTGTTCCATATCCTATACCTCCTCCTTGCACCCCTACCTCCACTCCTCCAGACCTCTAAGCTCCCTGGGGCCTTCAGTCTCTTTAAGAGTTAGATACAACTTCTCTGACTGAACCCAGACCAGTAGTCCTCTGCTGTCTATGTGATAGGTAGACACATATGCCTCATATCAGATGATGTCTGTCTGATTGATGATCCAGTGTCTTAGTCATCTCAGTCCAAGTTAATTAAAACTGCTGGTTTTTTTTACAGGTTTGCTCCCCTCCTCAGCCTTCCTCCTGCAACTTTTCCCTGATTCAACCACATGGGTTAGCAGCTTCTCTTGATTAGTTGGTTGCATATATCTGCATCTGACTCTTTTAGCTCTTTGTTGGGTCTTTTGAAGGGCACTCATGATAGGTCTATTTTTGTGAGGGCTCCATAGTCTCAGTAATGGTGTCAGGTCTTAGGGACTCTCTTGAGGTGGATCCCCTTTTGACCATGTCCCTGGACCTTCTTTTTTTCACTCTTCTCCATTTCCATCCCTCCAGTTCTTTCAGACAGGAACAATTATGGGTCAGAGTTTTGAGTGTGGGATAACAACCCCATCCCACTCTTGATGCCCTGTTATTCTGCTGGAGGTGGGCTCTAAAAGTCCCTGTTCCACTGTAGCACATTTCATCTAGCTTTCCCCCCTTTGAGTCCTGAGGGTCTCTGTATTGCATTCTGGAGGGTCCTCCCACCCCCCTACTTCCCAAGGTCACCTATTTTTCATGGTTTCTGCTGAACTTCAGGGCTTCAGTCCTTTTCCCCCACCCAATACCATATCATGTTCCTCTCCCCTCCCATGTTCCGTTTCTCTTCCAAGTCCCTCCTCCCACAACCCACCCAGGTTGTGGTTGCTTTCTTCTCCCTCCCAAGTGGGACTAAGGCTTCTTCGCTTGGGCCCTTCAGCTTGTTGATCTTTTGGAGTTCTGTGTACTATATCTTGAATATTCTGTCCTTTTCTTTTTCTTTTGGCTAATATCCACATATTAGTGAGTACATATTGCACATGTTATTTGAGCCTGAATTACCTGACTGAGGATGGTATTTTCTAGTTCCATCCATTTGTCTGCAATACTCGGGATGTCCTCATTCTTAATGGCTGAATATTATTCCATTCTGTAAATGAACCACATTTACTTTATCCATTTTTCTGTCATGGGATTATTGATTTTAAATGAAATTCTGAGTGAAGTCTTTGATCCTAAAAGGGTCATATAGTTATGGAAAGATACCAGAACCTATGGAAGGATATTTTATACACAGCACAGTAAAATAGCAGCAATGGACAATCCCAAGTGTAGACTCTCACCAGAAGCCAAGTACATTGACATTCTGATTATACAATGCAGCTCCAGAACTATGAGACCAAAAATAACTGTAACTTAAGTTTTATGTTTACGCTGTTATTTTTTTATGAGATCCCAAGTTAAAATAAAGTGTGAGACAAAGAAAATATACTTAACATTAAGTAAAACATATATACATTAAATCATATGTATTCTGTGTATGCATGCATAAGAAAGCAAAAGAACATTCATCAAAACAATAGAGATGCTCCAACATATAACAAAGACAAATTCTTCACTATGTTCATAGCAGCCTTATTTATAATAGCCAGAAGCTGGAAAGAATCCAGATGCCCTTCAACAGAGGAATGGATACAGAAAATGTGGTACATCTACACAATGGAGTACTACTCAGCTATCAAAAACAATGACTTTATGAAATTCATAGGCAAATGGATGGAACAGGAAAATATCATCCTGAGTGAGGTAACCCAATCACAGAAAAACACACACGGTATGCACTCATTGCTAAGTGGATATTAGCCCAAATGCTCGTATTACCCTAGATGCAAAGAACACATGAAACTCAAGAAGGATGACCAAAATGTGGATGCTTTACTCCTTCTTTAAAAGGGGAACAAGAATACCCTTAGGAGGGGATATGGAGGCAAAGTTTAGAACAGAGGCTGAAGGAACGCCCATTCAGAGCTTGCCACTACCCAAAGACTATACATGGACTGACCCTGGGCTCCAACTGCATAGGTAGCAATGAATAGCCTAGAAAGGGCACCAGTGGAGGGAGAAGCCCTTGGTCCTGCCAAGACTGAACCCCCAGTGAACGTGATTGTTGGGGGGGTAGCAATGGAGGGAGGATGGGGAGGGGAACACCCACATAGAAGGGAAGGGGTAGGGGCTAGAGGGGATGTTGGCCTGAAACCGGGAAAGAGAATAACAAGTGAAATATAAATAAGAAATACCCAACTTAATAAAGATGGAGGGAAAAAAACAATAGAGATATGTACATGTGCTGTCTGTATCTGATAGATACAATGAGGGAAGATGTCAAGGAAAATCAGAAACAATATTAGGACATTGAGAGAGCAAGGAGAAATGTCAAGCAGGCTGTCTTGGACAGGTAAGATTCAAATGAAAATGTATGACAGTGGCACAGAAATCAGATCTGTCCCATTGTGAGACAAGAAAGAAAGGAACATTTCACAGGTTGTCTGGTGTTGTCCCTCACTTCTTTGCAGGGGATCGACATTGCTGGCATTCAAACCAGACATTAAAGAGACTACATGTAAAAGTGGCCTTTTACTAAAATAAGGGCAATGCCAAACCCTTTAGTGCATGAAGAGTTGAGAGAGAGAGAGAGAGAGAGAGAGAGAGAGAGAGAGAGAGAGAGAGAATATGATGCACTTTGGATAACTTCCTGGAGGAGACGAAGCTTCTGCTGAGGAAAGTTTAAGAGAGTAATGCAGATTGCACTCCTTATGGCCAGGCCTGAGGAGTGGGTCTCCACAAGGACTTATAGGGTCATTCATGCAAAATCTCCTGGCCTTTACTAAGTGAATGCTTGGCTTGCTTTTGTCTTGTGTTTGCATTCTTAGCATTGTGACTGGAAGTTTTTACTTTTACTTTATCTATGACTGGGATTTATCCAGAATCAGAAAAAGAAAAAGAGGAATAATGGTCTATTTTAATCCCAGGATTCTCAGAGACAACAACATTGAACCATTGTTTGAGCTTTGTCAATAATGGAGTTGAGTCAACATAAGGCCTTGGTCTGGGTACATCAGCTAACATCTACATGTTCTCCTCTGATGGGAACTTAGTTCTAACAAGAATTTTCCCTCCAACCTCTTTCAAACAACAATTAGTTGATTATCAAAAGTTAGAAAGATCTTGCTGGATCATTGGATCCAAGACCTAATTCAGAGGTGAGCCAAGCAAGGATCAGGACCTGACTCAGTTTACTAATTTTTAAGATCCCTTGACATTAGAAGAATTAGATCTCCTGATTAGAATATGGGGAAGATGATAGGAGCCAATAATTAAGTCAGAATTTCCTGGTTATATAGTCTACTTTCTCTCTACTGTAACCACAGTTACTACTAACCTTGATCACTAGGTTAAGTACCAATGTGCTGGATTAGATTAACTGCTTGCTGAATATCCGTTTGCTCTTTCTTGATTTAGTTCATGGCTTAGCAGGGAACCACTGAGATTGAGGAGAAGGAAGGGAAAAAGCATAGTATGCACATTATTGGTAAACAAACATAGGAAGTTCTTAAAAGAGACTGTACATGAAAAAAATGAAAAAATGAATGAAAAACATTTTCAGCTGTGAATAAAGAGATGTATAAATAAAGTTGGCCTGAGTTGTCTCAGGGCCCAAGTATGAACTCCAACTTTTGGTCAAAGTCTTCTTTCACCTGTACTGTGCATCCTCCTTCTGTAACTCTGTAGGGCTAGAACCCAGCAACTTCCGCACTCCTCTCTAAACATCTCAGCTTCAAGAGCAAGAATATGTGGCTTTACAACCTTTATTTAGGTAAATATGGCACACTAATCTGAGAGGCTTATACTAAATTAGATATTGGAGGGTTTTTTATTTGTTTGTTTGTTTGTTTGTTTGTTTTGGATTTTCCATACTTCATCTTATTCATCCATAGTTATTTTATTCTCAGTTCAAGGAAGAAAGGCAAAATAAGCCAGGTGGTAGGAGTGCACTCTTGAATTCCAGCACTCTGGAGTCACAGGTTGGTGGTTATGAGTTTAAGGTCAGTGTGGTCTATACAGCAAGTTCCACGACAACCAGGGCTACATAGAGAAACCCTGTCTCAAATAAATATATAGATAGAAGATAGATAGACAGATAGGTAAGAAGAAATTATGTTATTTATATTTGTTATTTTGCTATACCATGACAAAATTCCCAAACAACTAACTTAACAAATAGGGAAGAATTTATGAAGCTCATATTTTCAGAGGTTGCAAGCTAATACTGGGCTTCAATTCCATGTCAATTGTGAACCAGAACATTTTTGGCAGTAGAAACTGACAAGGGTTAGTCACCTATGGTAGAATTTACAGTACAGTGCAAAAAAAATTTTCAGATTTGAACAAATCTAATACAGCATTGGCTTTACAAGAGGTAGATGGTTATTTTTGCTGTAGTCCACTGCACATGGGTGAGACGCTTGCAATTGCAGAATTTCTGTGAATACATAAAATGCGTAGGAAACCAGAAACACTTTCATGACTCAGGATGTCCACACACATTATGTTTCACAGTTTGGTGTGTGCTATAGATGACTGGACTTCTGCTGTCCTTGCCTAACACCCTGAAACGTTTAAACTGCATATATAATACTAAGAGTAGTTGTAGAATATGACATTTGCACACAAATTTAGTGTTGTTTTGTTCTATATACAGTTAGTTAGCTATATATTTTTTCATTTTTATTAGCTTGAGTATTTCTTGTTTACATTTCGATTTTTATTCCCCTTCCCGGGCCTTCCCCCCATCAATCATGTTCACTGGAGATTCAGTCTTGGCAGGACCAAGGGCTTCCCCTTCCACTGGTGCTCTTACTAGGCTATTCATTGCTACCTATGCAGTTGGAGCCCAGGGTCAGTCCATGTATAGTCTTTGGGTAGTGGCTTAGTCCCTTAGTCCCTGGTTGGTTGGCATTGTTGTTCATATGTAAACAATAGAAAATAGATTAAAATGAATATTTGCTAATAAGGTTCACAAATTTTGAATTTGGTAAACAGACTCTGCTAAAAATTTAAGGCATAGGTCATGTTAACATGGGTAGAAAGCATGAAGACAAAATATCATTACATTTCTCTAGGTTTCTGTTACAGTAATTACGTCTAGTATTTTTATTCGTTTGTTTTATATTTTTATTGCAACTATTGCAAGAGGCAGAATCATTCAGTAAAGCATGCCTTAAGTAAAAATCAAATTGTCATAATGCTAAAGCTGGAACTGTGAAACTGACCAATGTCAAATGCTATTTATGGAATATTAATCTACAAAGATTAACAAGAGTACAGAAATTCTTCTTTATTTTGTTTTCCTTGCTAGAACATCTTTTGACATTTCAGTTTCTGTTCTGTGCTTGCAAATCAACCCTGCCTGTTGGAATGGAAGTATGTCCAATAGTAGATATCAGCAAGTAAAACTCATCAGTAGCTTTTAAGGAAAGATTACAATCTGAGCAGAACCCTGAAGCCATTAGAGAATCCTCCATAATAAGTGTACAATGAATTTGAAATAAGGATACCCACTGTGCAAAGTAATTCGGTATAGGCTCTCATTATCAACTTAAAGATGTCTTTAGCCTGAGGTTTTGTAATACGGTCACACTTGTAACAAAAAGATGTTGAAATTGTGATAACTCATAAAAATGGAAGCTAATTTATTGTTAGATGAGTCTTTACAATCTGGGGTATTCCTGCTGTGGTTCACATTGGACCATGAAGTCCTTCCCTTACTATGATAAGAAAGTAGATAGTTAGATGTGGTCCTTTGTACATATTCAGTGAATGATGCCTCCAGGAAAGGCTATCAACAATGCAGTTTTCCCACCATCAGTAACAAGGATGTAAACTTTAGATGTTGGAACAGGCAAAAAAAGAAAAAAAAAACAAAAAACAAAAAGAAACAAAAAAACAAAAACAAAAAACACACACACAAAAACTGTATCTAGAGCAATATTTGCTGTCACACTTTTTGATCCTGTCAGAAACTACAATAAAACATCTGTTGTGAGTCTATGCTGAGGCCTGCCTGGGAAAATGCAGAAGTAGTACTTCAAGAGAAGTCATGTAGCAGCAAACAATTTTTAGAATGTGCACTACAAGGATTATTCCCAAGAGTGATCTGGGATGCAGTGAGTAATGGGAGGAATAGAAGCTTCATTGCCTGTGGTCAGAATCCATTGTCCTTACAGACCTCAGCTAAGTCACAACTATTTCATTACATCTCACATGTCAGGAAGAGTTTATCCACTTCTCAGTGGCTCTAGTTCTCAGGCTTGTGTTTGGAGGAGGAGTCATTATCTTCCCAGAGTCTCTGCCTTTTTGGGTAGCTCATTTCAAAGACACGTGGCAGGCAGTGCCAGAAACATCACTATCAAAAATGAAAACAAAATAAAAAAGGCATGTTGCTTTTCACTCTCACTAGATGTGGCTTGCGACAGTTCATGCTAACAAAAAAAGGCTTTTCTCTAGTGTGCCTTTTTCTTTTCATGCTTCAAGAAAAAAGTCCCTTTCCTTTCCAGTTTCAATTTGCTGTTCATTGCATCTTGGTAAAGGAGAGGCAAAACTGATTGGCAATACAAGCATGTGCGCTCCTCACTCCAAACGCGAGCTTTACAGATATGAGCATACTGTTTTGTTGAGGTGCTTCATATGTTGTTAGAACAAAACCCTTGATTTCTGGGAAGTGAAGTATTTAAGACCTCACTCCCTAACCTGTACCTCGCTCCTCATTCATTACCTGTGAGAAAAGCCACATGTTTACTCTGTCTGGCGTGTCAGTACTATATCAGAAAGTCACGCTAGAGATGAAATAAGTCAACCCATTAGAGACACAGGAAAAACGCCTGCAGTGAGAGAAGTACTCTAAGAACCTGTCTCTTACACTGCCCTAGCTCAATTTCTTAAGTCCTTAGTATTTAAAGTTCTCTGTGGATACCATTTAAAGTATTGATCATAAGTATACAATGTTACAAAAGATGGTGAAAAGAGGAGGCATACATGTAGTGTGTATGAAAATAAAAAAAATACGGGGATTTTACAATCTTCCTCCTACATTCCATAATAAATTATATCCCTTGAAAACAGAAACTGTTATAGAGCATTTTCGTCTCACATGTTTGCTCAGTTGCAGTTATGTGATGATGATGGTCCACTTCCAAGAAAATACAGGGATTTAGACACACAGATTCACGGCAATGCTGATTTTTGACTACTGAAAACTTCCCCCAAATAAAGCTCTGATAGAAAATTTCAGGAATTTGTACCTTTTTCTTTGTACCAGTGAACTGTTCCCAATTATTCTTCCTGCTGTCATTTATAAACACTGAGCCTGTACAGAAGAAATTTCCAGGGAAGAAACAGGCTGACATCCAACCTTCCTGGCTGCATTCTATTTTCTGACTTTTCTCAGTGACAGTCATGAAAATGCCAGGATCTAAATTGTGAGACTTGGGGATGGTATTTCTCTAGGTCTCAGGAAAAGTTTATGGGCACTTAAACTTTTTCTGTGGATTATAAAAGTGTTTTGTCACTGGTGTAAAAACAAGTAAAATGCAAATGATTGTCTTAAGTCAAGTTATTTATAATCACCATATGGGTATGAGTAAATTAGTTTCATACTGCATATTACATGCATTACAAAGAAACAGACAGACACAGAACTTGTTATGTAAGTAATGGAGAAATGTAATTTGGATGCTTTTGTACTATGTTAAGGTGATGAGGTGATTTGAATAAGTATGGCCTCCATAGTTTCATGTGTGTGTCTGCTTGGCCCATAGGAAGTGGAACTACTATAGGAGTGGTCTTATTGGAGGAAGTGTATCAGAATCCCCAGATAGGGAAGCAAAGCTTGAGTCTGGCGCCTTAGACCACTCGGCCATCCTGACACACGGAGGAAGTGTATCAAAGCTCAAGCTATGCCCACTGTGGCACAAAGATTCCTTCTGCTGCTGTCAGATCAAGATGTAAAATTCTCCTCCTCCTCCTCTTCCTCCTCCTCCTCCTCCTCCTCCTCCTCCTCCTCCTCTTCTTCTTCTTCTTCTTCTTCTCCTCCTCCTTCTCCTCCTCTTCCTCCTTCTTCTTCTTCTTCCTCTCCCCCTCCTCCTCCCCCTCCTCCTCCTCCTCCTTCTTCTTCTCCTCCTCCTTCTCCTCCTCCTCCTCCTCCTCCTCCTCCTTCTTCTTCTTCTTCTTCTTCTTCTTCTCCTCCAGTGTTACATCTGTCTATATGCTGCTGTGCTCCCCACCATGATGATAAAGGACTTCTCTGAAACTGTAAGCCAGACTCAATGACATATTTTCCTATATAAGGGTTGCAGTGGGCATTGTGTTTCTTACAGCAATAAAACCCCTAATTAACACAGTTTGTAGCATTTATTGCCTATATATATATGTATGTATATATATATAATCATTATTACATTATGAACATTTCCCATGTATTTATATTTGCATTAAACACCTGATTAGGAGGTCACAGGGCTGAGGAGATGGTGCAGCTGATTAAGGTACTTGCTGCCAACCTGACTGGATTCCTAGAACACACAGAGTATCAAGAAAGTTGTTGACATACTTCCGGCATATGCTGTACCATGTATAAGCACAAACACCCAGACAAACAAAATCAATTTTAGAAATAAACAAGCATAATATAATCTTTAAAATAGGTATTATTTTTGCCTACACTTATCCACATCAAGGCTATGTCTTCTGCTCTAGTTATCTGACATCTTTCTCACTCTGACTTGTAAGATGTGCTCAACTGTTGTGGTGCAAATTTATTTTATTATATTTCAAAGTATTCATCTCCTCACTGATTTAATATTAATAGCCAAATAGGGTTTGTCCACATCACCTATTCCCTCCTCTCCTAACATGCTTCCTAATTGAAGTTCAAAATAAAATCTTTGTAAATATATGCTTTGCTTTAACTTTTAATTAATTTGGTAAACATTGAAATATCCTGTAGTTTTTCTTTTCCTGTTGTCTTGCGATTTGTTTAAAAATGTTTTCTCTCTCTTCAAACACAGATCTATTTATTACCAAATACTATCCAAAGTTTGGTACAGTAACTCTTTAACCCAGATGACCATAACTGCCTTCCTTTGGCATATTACAAGACAAAGAACAATTAAAAGACAGTAGAACCTACTCAGTGTCAGAATATTATAAAAATCTATAAATAAGTGTCAATTCAGACGGAAGGAGAATAAGTGCCACGTGAGCGTGGCAGGTGCTAAGGGAAGGTCTCATTGGCAGAGAAAACTTTATTAGAAGCCTCATGCTGTATAACAGTGACCACTCACATATGTAAAATATGAGAAAATTCTTAGCAAACCCAGGGAAATCTTTCTATTTTCTTGAAAAAAAAACATGTCTTTTGTCTTCTTTCTTAAAGTTATTTTGATATATTTTATATTTTTATTGCTAAGGGAAATGATTTTATATATGTAATTATTTCATAATTAGAGCCATTATTGCACTGGCTAGATTATTACAATTGTACAGAACAGGAATTAATTTGCTTTCTATTTCTGTCCAGCACAATTGGTATTGTGATGCGATTTAAAATGGAGCTGCGTGACACATAAGAGCAAAAAGAGGTCCTGCTGGTCTGGCCAGTCCCCAGTTCTAATTCCAGAAGTAGAAAATCAGTATGCTTACTGCTAGTTTGGTAGATGCAAGAAAATTTCTCAATGGCAAAGTTTCCAGAACTGTCAGTTTTGCATATTTAATGAGGAATCTCATACGCACTCCTATTAATCCCTTAATTCATTTACATTGTTTAGTTTTATTCAATCAATATTAAGTTTTTAAGCTATTATTATAAATAAATATTCAGACCCATATAACTTAATTGTAATGTATACATTCTTTTTCTGTTTGTTTAAATATTTTAACTTTTTTCCATACACCTGTCCTTTTTTTTCTACTCACTGTAATCCCTTTCTTGTAATACTGACAAACCTAAAATATTCTCAACAGAGTGTGTACATTGTAACATCCACTGGTTTTTAATCTTACAAGAATTACTGTGTATGCTTCCTTTTGTTCTCTTCGGGGATAGTTCTCAGGGGCTATATTAACTGTACTTCTGCTTATCTTTCTTGGCTTTATTTTTATTTTGAAGAATTTTTCAGATTATGTTCATGTATATATATAGCACCTGTAACTTTATGCTCAGAATTAAATATTTTCACACAGATTACTGTGGCAAAATAGTTTTTTTTCACTGTTTTTCAGCAAAACAATTTAAATCATTGGTCTATTCACATTTTTTAATCTTTAACCTTTTCTTATAGTCCAATCATTATCTCCTTTTTCTTCCTGCGCTGCCCTCTGAAAGTTCCTCATCCCATTCCTCTTCCCCTGTCTCCAAGAGGATGTCTCCACCCCTTCCCACTCCCACATACCCTGCCAGGGATTCCCCTTCCCTGGAGCCTCAAGTGTTTCGAGGGAGGGCCATCTACTCTCATCTGCTGTATATGTTTTGGAGGCCAGGGACCAGCTAGTACATGCTGTCTGGTTAGTGGTTCAGTGTCTGAGAGATCTCAGGGGCCCAGTTTTATTGAGAGTGCTGGTCTTCCTCTTGGGTTGCCCTCCTCCTCAGCTTCTTTCAGCTTTTCCCTAATTAAACAATAGGGGTCCCTGGCTTCAGACCATTGGTTAGGTATCTGCTTCTGTCTCAATCCTCTGCTTATAGGCCCTCTCTGAGGGCAGTCATTCCTGGCTCCTGTCTGAAGCTCATCATAACATCAGTAATAGTGTCAGGCCTTGGAACCTCCCCTTGAGATGGGTCCCAATTTGGACCGGTCACTGGACTTTCCCTCAGTCTCTTCTCCATTTTTGTACCCGCAGTTCCTTTAGACAAGAACAAATCTCGGTCAGAGTTTTTGACTGTGAGATGGCAACCCCATTCCTCCATTTGATGCCCAGTTTTTCTACTGGAGGTGGATTCTACAAATTCCCTCTCCCCATTGTAGGGCATTTCATCTAAGGTCCCTCTCTTTGAATCTTGAGATTCTCTCATCTCCCATGTCTCTGATACCTTCTAGAAGGTCCCTCCACCTCCTACTTCCTGAGGATGTACAGTTCCTTTCATTCTGCTGGCCCTTGGGGCTTCACTCCTGGTTCCCCTAATACCTGTTCATGTTCACCATTTCCCGTTCCCCCCCCCATCACCCTCCTTCTCAGTCCCTTCCCTCCCTCTACCCTCTGCTTTCTTCTCCTTCCGAAGTGGGATTGAAGCATCCTCATGTCAGCTCTTTAGCTTGCTAACATTCTTGACTTCTGTGGGTTGTATCCTTGGTGTGCTGTCTTCTCTACTTTCTTTACCTAAAACCTGTGGGCATTGATTCTTTTCCTTTGAAAGGTTTCAGGTCACTTAAGTTGAATTGCAGTTTCTTCTTCTCACAGTTATCAATTAGTTTTGTAATTTGAATGTCTCTTTCTTCTCTATGTTTTAAAACTACTTTTATATTCTAATAGCAACAACAAAAATAAACATAATGTATTGAACAATTACCAATTTGCATTCATAGTTTTGATTCCCCAAGTTCCATCTGGCAATGTGTTCATTGTGCCGTTCACTTTTCTATAATACTCCAATTGCTAGAAATTTAATATTTTTAAGATTCTAAAAGTACTTAAATTTTGAAGATTATACATAACGATAAAGAACTGTACCAGCTTTGGTGTTTCATCATCTTCAATCAGTCCTGAATGAAAAGATGTTTTTCCAGACATAGTCATGGACAACTGAAATGTCACAAGGAATGACACGGATGGATCTTGCTAATGGAGATTCTGGTTATATCATCTTACAAATCTATTGTCATTTGAGTTGAAATCTCCTTCATGTGTGGATATTTTGAATGCTTCTTGCTAACTCAGATGATGGCACCACTGTGGATCATCTGAATCTTTAGTCACTGGGTTCTGCCTGATTAAAATGATTCATTGGCAGTAACAGTTTACGAGTTCTGTTTCTAGTTCACTCTCTCTGCTACATACCCCAGCTTCAGAATCTTAACTCTTCTAAGTGGCTTCCCTTCTAATGAGGAAATGAAGTCTTCTGAAACTTTGAGTCCAAATACACCTTGTTTATCTTAAGTGGCTTTTACCAGCTGTGTTGTCCCAGTGATATAAAAGAACTATACCAGAACATATGTTTCTTGCCATTTTCTCCAGAATTCTTAAAACACTTAAAATGAATGTATGCTAACACTACTTGTGTATTTTTTGTTTGTTTGTTTCTTGCTTCTTTTTTGTTTCTTTGTTTCATTCTTCCTTCCTTCAATTTTCTCCTTCTCATTCTCTCTCTTTCTATTTGTCCTCCTTCTGCTTTTCTCCTGTTTCTTTCATTATTTATTTATGTTTCTTCTTTTTTTTCCTTTGACATAACAGGTTTCACATACTCTGCTCACATTAAACCTGTTAAGACAAACCTGTTGGAACAGGTGAATTTTCTTGAAACTATTTTTCTCTGGGCTAAGGAGATAGCACAGCTGGTAAATGCTTAGTATATAGGCATGAGGATCTTCATTTAATCACCACAATCCAGTTCAAAGAGCCTAGCGTTGTACTACACTATTGTGATCTCAACACTGAAGAGATACAGAAGGTAGATACAGATTTTCCAGGATGGACAGCCAGCCAGACTAGCTTATGCAGCAAGCTTCAGGCAAGTAATGACCATGCATCTCAGCACAACCTAGATGACTATTGAGAAATAATAATTGAGATTGACCAATACATATGTGAACATGCACCCAGTTGCACACACACACACACACACACACACACACACACACACACGTTAAAAAGAAGATAAACAAAAATATCATGTTGTTTGCATTAGGTTTATTGCTATTATAAGCATAACCAAGAACAACTTAAGAGGAGGAAATATTTGTTTTGCCTCAGTGTTTCTACTCTTCTTGGCCCACTCTTTTGTTGATTCTTTCTTCCTTGTTTGCTCTAATGGAAATCTTGATTTTTCACTTTACTTTTGTCCCCAGTCGGAATTCTTTACAAAGCACAAGCCTAGAGGTGGCAGTTGAGGCCAGAGGAAGCTGAAGACCTCTTTGTTACTTTGATAGTTGCACAATAAGAAAAGGTAAAGTATGAGATTTTATTGCATACAACTATAAAGGGAAATTTCAGTTTTAAAATAAATAACTTATTTAATATTTGGAGGAGAATGCATATAATTCTCTATTTTGGAGTACTATATTTGGCATCAGTATTGATTTTCTACAAATGAAGTGGAATCTTTTTCATTGAGACTTCGTCTCCATTTCATAGATCTTTATCCAAATAGTTATCTGAAAGAAGACCTTGTTTCTATTTCATACTATAATTTCACTCAATTTTGTACCATCAGGGATAGTCAAAATGAATGCAAATAAACAAGTAAAATTATGTTATTTTTTTCACCATGACACATTATCATTTCGATTTGTCAACCTCCTACCCTAAATTTTTACAGCTAATTAGCACATCATTTAACTTGTGAAGAAGAAAACACTTATTAGAATGGCAGGTGGCTGGGTCCTAAGTTATTAGAAATGCGTGCCATTTCTTTGGAAGATGAAAAGCAACAGACGAAGGAAATGCAAGTGATGCCAGTTTGGAATTCTGTCCCTGGAGTTTTTAAAATATTTTTTCAACAAAGTGGACTTATCCAGCATGCTTTTTAAATGATTGCTTAACGCAGGAAATCAAATATTTAGTGCAGTCTAGTAATTATTGTGACGATTCTTTTGAATTTTCTATATTCACCTTGTTCAAAATAGATTATTAAGGGGCCTGCTCCATTCCTTTAGTGATCACAAGAGGATACTTTCAAGAAAATCAAAGCAATCTTCTGTCATGTTTTCTGTTTGTTTAGCATAGTTCTTATTATAGAGAAACTCTAATGCAACTGATACAAAGGTTGCAAAGTATTTTCTTGCCAAGATGAACTTCAACTTATTGACACGATTAAGAGCTCTCCTATCTTAAAATATACCTGTGCCTGGGAGGATCTTGCCAGTAAACTTCTACATGTGAGGAAGTTGCCCTGATTTGCATTGACATTCAATAGCTTTCCCCAGGCAAGAGCCCGAAGACAGTCATCTGTTGATGCCTGTCTATAGGCAGAGGAAGGCCACAGATGAGCAGTTCTATAAAAGCAATTATTTCCTTGACTGTACTGAGAAAGACATTGAAGAACAAAGAATATTAGCTCTTCTCAGTCCAAATATTTTAGAAAACTTATTATTGGTTTTTAAATATACTTAATAGAAGTAAATAACTCATTTGTTTTTGAGTTCCAGGGTAAAACATATACGTAGCAGTATATATGACTTACCTATGAAATCTAGCATTCAGCATTAAATGTGCACTGTAGGTAACCTATGATATCTAGTCCATTTTTATACAAAAATTTTGAGAAGAATATAGTTTGAAATACAGTAGGGTTGTATCTGTGACTGTGCCAGATTACTTATCCTTAGGAGTTAAGTTTTTCTGTATAAAATGGAGATTATATTATCTAATTTCTTGATCAAATGTAATAATTACACTTACCAGTCCAGTGTAAGTCTCTGCCCAGTTTCTCAGTAATATTATATGGGAGTACTGGATAAATCTAAGTCCACTACTGTACTTAATATATGCTCAAAAAGTAAGTGTCTACTGTGAAAATCTTGTTTTATAGCTATTACTTTGATTAATGAGAGATGCTTAAATTATTTAAAATGAAAAATCTGCAGATGTAAATCTTTAAGTACTTTTAGTAATGATAAAAATAAATCATAAATTTGGAGTAAGACTTTGCAACTATTTACAAATATATTCTGGAATCATTCTGCAAGAGAGACAGTGTTTGCCACTATCCTATTAACATTAATGAATAACTCTGTTGAGAGGCACTATTTATTAGGTTAAATGACAACAAAAATTTAAATTTTTGTAATCATCAACTATTTTATTGGGTGAAAAATACTAAAATTAAAAAAGTAAAATCTAACCTAAATCCTACATATTGTTGGGCACTACAGGCTTGTAATTGCAGCTCTATGGATCAGAGTAAGGAGAAGCAGGAGATCAAGGTCAGTCCTGACTCCATATAGAATTTATAGGTAACCTCTGCCACAGGGAAATCTGTTTTGTGCTTCTTTCTTTTCTTTTCTTTTCCTTTTCTTTCTTTCTTTTCTTTTCTTGTTTTTCTTTCTTTTTTCTTTTAGACAGGGTCTCACATGTAAGTCTTCTCTTCTTAGAACTTAATGTGTAGATGAGACTAGCCCTGAACTCACAGAAATCTATCTGTCTTTGATGCACAAAAACAAGAATTAAAGGGATGTGCCACTAGGTAGACAAAAACCTCTTTTAAAATAATGCTTTTATTTTCATATTCATGCTGTAAAATGACACCTTGTAACTGAGGAGGAAGGTTGGAAGTGTGACTTTAGACTAATTCAAATATCTAAATAGTGACAAAGCAATGAAAAATTTAGGCAACACTTTCCTGTTGATGTACTAGTCTAAGTGATTAATCAGGTTAACCCCATCCGACCAAGAAACATGGGCCTCTAAAGAACAAATCTATTAAGCACGATGTGTAGAAGTATTTACTTTTCAGAAATCCATTAAAGTTGTTAGAAGAAATATTAGAAAAATGACATGACTCTCCAAGATGTGGGCCCAGGATGAGGGTGAACTGTGGGAGAAGGGGAGATGAGGGCCCAGGATCACAGCAAACAGTGGGAGAAAGGGAACCTCCCAGCAGCTGAATCACATTGTTCTAGTTATATTCTTATGATTGTTATAAAACACCATGACTGGAAAAACTTACTGAAGAAATCGTGTAGAAGTCCAGGAAGATAAGTGTGCATCTCAGTCTTGTCATGGAGGTGCTGCAGCAAGTATTCGACATGGGAGCAGGCATAGCCAGAAGCCAGGTATCCATCCCAACACAGTAAACAAATGGAGATTATTCGAGAGGATGTAAGCATTATGCTCTTAAATTCTGTCCACAGTGATGTACCTTTGCCTGGAAATCCATAACTCCTAACCATCTCCAAAACATTGCCAACTGAGAACCAGATATTCTAATGCATGGGAGACAATGGAAAAACGTTTATCATTCAAACCACCATTCAGGGATCACTCTGCAACTAGAGATTCTATATTTTAAATTATCTACACTGAGTGAAAAGAGGTGTTTTCTGAGACAGTACTAAAGAGAAAAAGATCTTGTTTGTGGTAATAACTGTGATTAGTTTTGAACAGAAGGTCTTGAGTGGAAAAACAAGTGTCATTTCTGAATGGTAACAATAAAGAGATTCCATGTAGTGTTCCAAGTTTTCTTCCTTTCAGCCAAAATCTAGTTGTATTCCCTAGTGACAAAGGCACAAAAAAGAACAAACAGGAGTCTTAGGTTGTCATATCCAAGGAGGTGCCCTGGATTGTTTCACAACTTGTTTCAGAATATTGTCGAGAGTTCAACCTAAACTAAATCAAAACAGTGGAATTTGGTAATTCATCTTTTGTTAACATACCTACAGCTGTTACTATATGTAAAAGACAGTGTTATATAAGGCTACAATTTCAATACAAGGAAGCTTAAATATTTAAATATAAAAGGAAATGACATTAATTTAGGAGATCAGTTTTTGAGGGCTATGAAATTGTTATAAGAGTTACATTTATCATAAAGTCTCTCTATTTGGGAATAATATATAAGGAAAATTATGTATGTAGATATATAGATAGATAGATAGACAGATACATAGATAGATAAGTAGATATAGATATAGATACATATTGCAAATGTATTTATCTTACATTCATTTTGGTTTTAAGTATGTTACACCAGGGCAAGGATTCCTCAATCTTGTCTCATGTGGAACAATCTGTGCTTGAACCTGAAACAGACATGAAAGTCCCATAAGAAATGACCCAAACAACTAAAGGTATACTTTTGGCTTCTGTTAAACTGATTGTATGCTATACAAAGAAACCTTGTCTTGATAAACAAAACAAAACAAAACAAAACAAACTCCCTGAAAAATGTATTTGAGGTTGTTCTGTGAGATATGATTCTTTTTATGCAGTGCCCTGCAGCTTAATAAAGACTCTCAATTTGGATATCAGTTGTGTGCCCTTTGGGTCTCTACCATGCAACAATATGAGTAAATTATGTTTAACAATTTTTGTCTGGATGTACCAAAGAACTTATGTGTGAGGTTAATAGATATATTTCTACAATTAGTTAGTTACATAATTTATCACGCAAACCATGACACTTTTACATGTGAAAGGGGGCACAATCAATAATTACGTCATAAAAATGGGGGCGGGGTGCAGGAGAGATGGCTCAGATGTTAAGAGCACTAACTGCTCTTCTAGAGGTCAGGTCTTCCAGGGTTCAATTCCCAGCAACCACATGGTGGCTCACACCATCTGTAATGGGATTTGATGTCCTTCTGGTCTGTCTGAAGACGGGTACAAGGTACTCATATACATGAAATAAATAAATAGATCTTTTTTTAAAAAAAGAAAGAAAAAAAAGAAAAGAAAAATGGTAACCCTTCCCAGAAAAGTTTAACTTTAAAACATTAGCTATTCTGTTCAAACCATGCTACCACTTTCCTGCTGTTTAAAACAAGAAAAAATGAAATCGAAATGAAAGAGTAAAATCATGTTTCTTTCATACTATAGAGTATAGCTGATGAAAATCAATGGCACTGGAGATATGCCTCAGAGGACAACAAAATCTGTCCTTTCAGATGACTGGATTTTATTTCCCAGCACGATTGTTGGATGATTCACAACCATCTGTAACTTCAGGTCAAATGATTTAACCTCCTCTATTTTTTTAAAAAATCTTATATTTTTATTTATACTCCAGTTGTAATCCTCCTCCAGTTCTGTTCTCCAACATTTCCTCAACCCTTCCATCCCCCATCTCCAAGAGGATGTCCCCAGAGCCCTATATTCCCAAACACCGTGACAGGCTTCCCCGTCCCATGGGGCCTCAAGTCTCTCAAGGGTTAGGTTCTTCTCTCACTGAGACCAGATCAGGCAGTCCTCTGCTGTGTGCATGGGTCGCAGATGTTTGCCTGGGATTCCCCCTTACACCAATCAGAAGGGAGAAGTTCAAAAACGCAGGTGAAAACAAACATTGGTGAGAATACTGAGAAAGAGGAACACTCCTTCATTGCTGGTGGAATTGCAAACTGGCAAAAACACTCTGGAAATCCATCTGGAGGTTCCTCAGGAAATTGGAAATAGCTGTACCTGAAGACCCAGCTATGTTACTCTTGGGGATATAACCAGAAGATTCCCCATCATGCTACAAGGGCACATGCTCCACTTTGTTCATAGCAGCATTTCTGTGATAGCCAGTAGCTGAAAAAAACCCAGATGTCACACAACAGATTAATAGATTCATTTACACCATAGAAGAAAACTTCCTTAACCTAAAGAAAGAGATGCCCATAAGCATACAAGAAGCCTACAGAGCTCCAAATAGATTGGACCAGAAAAGAAACTCCTCCCATCACATAATAGTCAATACACCAAATGCACAAAATAAAGAAAGAATATTAAAAGCAGTAAGGGAAAAAGGTCAAGTAACCTATAAAAGCAGACCTATCAGAATCACACCAGACTTCTCGCCAGAGACTATGAAAGCCAGAAGATCCTGGACAGATGTCATACAGACCCTAAGAGAACACAAATGCAAGCCCAGGTTACTATATCCTGCAAAACTCCCCATTAACATAGGTGGAGAAACCAAGATATTCCATGACAAAACCAAATTTATACAATATCGTTCTACAAATCCAGTGCTACAAAGGATAATAAATGGTAAAGCCCAACATAAGGAGGCAAGCTACACCCTAGAAAAAGCAAGAAACTAATCGTCTTGGCAACAAAACAAAGAGAAGAAAAGCACACAAAAATAACCTCACATCCAAATATGAATATAACAGGAAGTAATAATCATTATTCCTTAATATCTCTCAATATCAATGGCCTCAACTCCCCAAAAAAAGACATAGATTAACAAACTGGATAGTCAATGAGGACACTGCATTCTGCTGCCTACAGGAAACACACCTCAGAGACAAAGACAGACACTACCTCAGAGTGAACGGCTGGAAAACAACTTTCCAAGCAAACGGTCAGAAGAAGCAAGCTGCAGTAGCTATTCTAATATCGAATAAAATCAATTTTCAACTAAAAGTCATCAAAAAAGATAAGAAAGGACACTTCATATTCATCAAAGGAAAAATCCACCAAGATGAACGCTCAATCCTAAATATCTATGCCCCAAATACAAGGGCACCTACATACATAAAAGAAACCTTACTAAAGCTCAAAACACACATTGCACCTCACACAATAATAGTAGGAGATTTCAACACCCCACTCTCATCAATGGACAGATCATGGAAACAGAAATTAAACAGAGACGTAGACAGACTAAGAGAAGTCATGAACCAAATGGACTTAACAGATATTTATAGAACATTTATCCTAAAGCAAAAGGATATACATTTTTCTCACCACCTCATGGTACTTTCTCCAAAATTGACCATATAATTGGTCAAAAAACAGGCCTTAACAGATACAGAAAGATAGAAATAATCCCATGTGTCCTATCAGACCATCACAGCCTAAAGCTGGTCTTCAGTAAAAATAAGGGAAGAACGCCCACATATACCTGGAAGTTGAACAATGCTCTACTCAATGATAACCTGGTCAAGGAAGAAATAAAGAAAGAAATTAAAAACTTCTTAGAATTTAGTGAAAATGAAGGTAACACATACCCAAACTTATGGGACACAATGAAAGCTGTGCTAAGAGGAAAACTCATAACGTTGAGTGCCTGCAGAAAGAAACAGGAGAGAGCATATGTCATCAACTTGACAGCACACCTAAAAGCTCTAGAACAAAAATAAGCAAATACACCCAGGAGGAGTAAAAGGCAGGAAATAATCAAACTCAGAGCTGAAATCAACCAAGTAGAAACAAAAAGGACCATAGAAAGTATCAACAAAACCAAAAGTTGGTTCTTTGAGAAAATCAACAAGATAGATAAACCCTTAGCCAGACTAATGAGAGGACAGAGAGTGTGTCCAAATTAACAAAATCAGAAATGAAAAGGGAGACATAACTACAGATTCAGAGGAAATTCAAAAAATCATCAGATCTAACTATAAAAACCTATATTCAACAAAACTTGAAAATCTGCAGGAAATGGACAATTTCCTAGACAGATACCAGGTACCGAAGTTAAATCAGGAACAGATAAACCAGTTAAACAACCCCATAACTCCAAATGAAAGAGAAGCAGTCATTAAAGGTCTCCAAACCAAAAAGAGCCCAGGTCCAGATGGGTTTAGTGCAGAATTCTATCAAACCTTCATAGAAGACCTCATACCAAAACTATCCAAACTATTCCACAAAATTGAAACAGATGGAGCACTACCGAATTCCTTCTATGAAGCCACAATTACTCTTATACCTAAACCACACAAAGACACAACAAAGAAAGAGAACTTCAGACCAATTTCCCTTATGAATATCGACGCAAAAATACTCAATAAAATTCTGGCAAACTGAATCCAAGAGCACAATAAGACAATCATCCACCATGATCAAGTAGGCTTCATCCCAGGCATGCAGTGATGGTTTAATATATGGAAAACCAACAACGTGATGCATTATATAAACAAACCGAAAGAACAAAACCAAATGATCATTTCATTAGATGCTGAGAAAGCATTTGACAAAATTCAACACCCCTTCATGATAAAAGTCCTGGAAAGAATAGGAATTCAAGGCCCCTACCTAAACATAGTAAAAGCCATATACAGCAAACCAGTCGCTAACATTAAACTAAATGGAGAGAAAATTGAAGCAATCCCACTAAAATCAGGGACTAGACAAGTCTGCCCACTCTCTCCCTACTTATTCAATATAGTTCTTGAAGTTCTAGGCAGAGCAATCAGACAACAAAAGGAGATCAAGGGGATACAGATTGGAAAAAAAGTCAAAATATCACTATTTGCAGATGATATATAGTATTTTTAACTGATCCCAAAAGTACCACCAGAGAACTACTAAAGCTGATAAACAGCTTCAGCAAAGTGGCTGGGTATAAAATTAACTCAAATAAATCAGTAGCCTTCCTCTACACAAAAGAGAAACAAGCCGAGAAAGAAATTATACCCTTCATAATAGTCCCAAAGAATATAAAGTACCTCGGTGTGACTTTAACCAAGCAAGTAAAAGATCGGTACAATAAGAACTTCAAGCCTCTGATGAAAGAAATTGGAGAAGACCTCAGAAGATGGAAAGATCTCCCATGCTCATGGATTGGCAGGATTAATACAGCAAAAATGGGCATTTTACCAAAAGAGATCTACAGATTCAATGCAATCCCCATCAACATACCAATCCAATTCTTCAAAGAGTTAGAACAATTTGCAAATTCATCTGGAATAACAAAAGACCCAGGATAGCTAAAACTATCCTCAACAATAAAAGGACTTCAGGGGGAATCACTATCCCTGAACTCAAGCAGTATTACAGAGCAATAGTGATAAAAACTGCATGGTATTGGTACAGAGACAGACAGATAGACCAATGGAATAGAATTGAAGACCCAGAAATGAACCCACACACCTATGGTCACTTGATTTTTGACAAAGGAGCCAAAACCATCCAATGGAAAAAAAGATAGCATGTTCAGCAAATGCTGCTGGTTCATCTGGAGGTCAGCATGTAGAAGAATGCAGATCAATCCATGCTCATCACCCTGTACATAGCTTAACTCCAAGTGGATCAAGGACCTCCACATCAAACCAGATACACTCAAACTAATAGAAGAAAAAGTGGGGAAGCATCTCGAACACATGGGCACTGGAGAAAATTTCCTGAAGAAAACACCAATGGCTTATGCTCTAAGATCAAGAATCGACAAATGGGATCTCATAAATCTGCAAAGCTTCTGTAAGGCAAAGGATACTATGGTTAGGACACAATGGCAACCAACAGATTGGGAAAAGATCTTTACCAATCCTACAACAGATAGAGGGCTTATATCCAAAATTTACAAAGAATTCAAGAAGTTAGACCGCAGGGAGACAAATAACCCTATTAAAAAATGGAGTTCAAAGCTAAACAAATAATTCACAGCTGAGGAATGCTGGATGGTTGAGAAACACCTAAAGAAATGTTCAACATCTTTACTCAAATCAAAGGAACCCTGAGATTTCACCTCACAGCAGTGAGAATGGCTAAGATCAAAAACTCAGGTGACAGCAAATGCTGGCGAGGATGTGCAGAATGAGGAACACTCCTCCATTGTTGGTGGGATTGCAGACTGGTACAACCATTCTGGAAATCAGTCTGGAGGTTACTCAGAAAATTGGACAGTAAACTACCTGAGGACCCAGCTATACCTCTCTTGGACATAGACCCAAAATATGCCCCAACATATAACAAAGACACGTGGTCCACTATGTTCATTGCAGCCTTATTTAGAATAGCCAGAAGCTGGAAAGAACCCAGATGCCCTTCAACGGAGGAATGGATACAGAAAATGTGGTACATCTACCCAATGCAATATTACTCAGCTATCAAAAACTATGACTTTAGGAAATTCATATGCAAATGGAGGGAACTGGAAAATATCATCCTGTGTGAGGTAACCCAATCACAGAAAAACACACATGGTATGCACTCAGTGATAAGTGGCTATTAGCCCAAATGCTTGAATTACCCTAGACGCACAGAACATGTGAAACTCAAGACAGATGATCAAAATGCGAATGCTTCACTCCTTTAAAAGAGGAACAAGAATACCCTTGACAGGGAATAGTGAGGCAAAGATTAAAACAGAGGCAGAAGGAACACCCATTCAGAGCCTGCCCCACATGTGGCCTGTACATATACAGCCACCCAATTAGACAAGATGGATGAAGCAAAATAGTACAGGCCTACAGGAACCGGATGTAGATCTCTCCTGAGAGACACAGCCAGAATATAACAAATACATAGGCGAATGCCAGCAGCAAACCACTGAACTGAGAATGGGACCCCCGTTGAAGGAAACAGAGAAAGAACTGGAAGAGCTTGAAGGGGCTCGAGACCCCATATGAACAACAATACCAAGCAACCAGAGCTTCCAGGGACTAAGCCACTACCCAAAGAGTATACATGGACTGACCCTGAGCTCCAACCTCATAGGTAGCAATGAATAGCCTAGTAAGAGCACCAGTGGAAGGGGAAGCCCTTGGTCCTGCTTTACTGTACCCCCAGTGAACGTGATTGTTGGGGGGAGGGCTGTAATGGGGGGAGGATGGGGAGGGGAACATCTTTACAGAAGAGGAGGGGTAGGGGTTAGGGGGATGTTGGTCGGGAAACAAGGAAAGGGAATAACAATTGAAGTGTAAATAAGAAATACTCAAGTTAATAAAGGAAAAAAATGGAAACATCATGGCGTTTTGCAGGCAAATTGATGAAACATCCTATTTTGATCTCTAGAAATACGTACCATTGTACACATATCTCATTAAAAACACTGTCACAGAAAAAAAATGTTAAACTATGAAAAGGAAAGAAAGCATTTTTGATACAAAAAGGCGTTCCTTAATCTTGTACTCTTGTTGAGGTCATTTTACCTATAACTACAGTTTGATCTCATTGACGTAGTATCCCATGAAAAAAATTACTCAGTGTAATTCTAGGAACCCAAGGTAAAGATACCCCAGTAGACTAGCTTCAGTTGAAGAATGCTTTCTACCTACTCTTGCCTTTGTTAAGTTGCCTGCTTATGCAAATACCTTGCTACAGCTGCAAAGCAAGACATCAGGATGTAGTTTATTCCTTGAAAAGCCCATTGTTCTAAATGCTTGGGATTATACATAGGACCCTAATACCTGAGTGTTGTCTCAGCCAGCTTTTGCTGACTTGTCATCTCTGGTGGATCCCTGTAACACTTTGTATTAATAGAATTTGAGTTTACAGAGCAAATTCTCTGTAGTAGAGCTTGAGATCAGGAGGTGATTCCCCCAGCTCTTCTTTTATTGTTAAGAACTGTTTCCCTATTCTGGTTTTTTTACCCTTTCCTGATGAATTTGAGAATTGCTCTTTCCATGTCTTTGAAGAGGGATTGCAGTGAATCTGTAGAGGGCCTTTGTTAGGATGGTCATTTTCACTATGTGAATTCTGCCAATCTATGAGCATGGGATAGCCCTCCACTTTCCAATATCTTCCTGTATTTCTTTCTTGAGAAACTTGGAAGTTCTTATCATACAGATCTTTCACTTGATTGATTAGAGTTACCAAAGATATTTTATATTATCTGTGGCTATTGTGAAGGGAGTTATTTCCATAATTTCTTTCTTAGTTTGCTTTTTATTTGTATAAAGGAAGGCTACTGTTTTATTTGAGTTAATTTTGTATTTTGAAGTTATTAACTGGAGAAGTACTCTGGTAGAATTTTTGGGGTCGCTTAAGTATATTGTCATATCGTCTGCAAATAATGAAACCTTTAATTCTTCTTTGTATCCCCTTGATCTCTTTGTGTTGTGTTATTGTTCTAGCTAGCACTTTGAGTACTATATTGAATAGATATGGGAAGAGTGGGCATCCTTGTCTTGTCCCTGACTTTAGTAGGATTGCTTCAAGAATCTCTCCATTTAATTTGATATTGGTGGTTGGTTTGCAGTAAATTGCTTTTAATATGTTTTCGTAGCGGTCTCGAAATCCTGATCTCTTCAATACTTTTAACATGAAGAGGTGTTGTATTTGGTCAAATGAGTTTTCTGCATCTAAGGAGATGATCATGCGATTTTTTTTCCTTTGAGTTTGTTTATATGGTGGATTACGTTGGTGATTAAGTTACTTTTGTATATTGAGCCAAACTTGACTCCCTGGGATGAAGTCTACTTGATCATGGTGAATGATGATTTTGATATGTTCTTGGATTCGATTTACAAGAATTTTAGAGTATTTTTGCATTGATGTTCATACAACCAGATACACTCAATCTAATAGAAGAGAAAGTGAGAAAAAACTTTGAACTCATTGACACAGGGGGAAATTTCCAGAAGAGAACTCCAATGACTAATGCTCTAAGATCAAGAATTGATAAATGGGACTTCATGAAACTGGAAAGTTCCTGTAAGGCAAAGGATATACTCAATAGGAGAAATCTGCAACCTACAGATAGGGAAAAATCTTCAAAACCCCACATCTGGTAGAGGGATAATATTCAAAATATATAAAGAGCTCAAGAAGATGAACATCAAAAAAAAATCAAAAGATGTGATATTATACTAAACCGAGAATTCACGACAGAAGAATCTCGAATGGCTGAGAAGCACCTAAAGAAATATTCAAAGTCCTTAGCAATCAGAGAAATGCAAATCAAAATGACCCTGAGATTCCACTTTAACAAATCAGAATGACTAAGATCAAAACCTTAAGTGACAAAACATGTTGGCAAGGGCTGGTGGTGGGGGTGGAAGGAAAGGGAAACATGATCTGGTATTGGGTAGGTGAAAACGACTGAAGCCCCAAGGGCCAGCAGAAAGAATGGAAACAGGCCACCTTTGAAGGAAGGAGTTTAAGAATGTACCAGAGACCTGGGAAGTGAGAGACTCTCTGGACTCATGGCCGGGGAGGGGGGGGTGTACATGAAATTTCCTACAGTGGGGAGAGGGAACTTGTAGAGCCCACCTCATCAAGGAAAGCATGAGGTTACTATCGCACAGTCAAAACTCTGATCCATATTTCTTCCTGGGTGAAAGAAATACAAGGATGGAAATGGAGAAGAGCCTAAGGAAAAGAAGGTCCAGTGACAGTCCGAAACTGGGATTCAGTTCAAGGGGGAGGTCCCAATATCTGACACCATTACTGAGGCTATGGGGCATTCAGAAAAGGAGACCTATCATGACTGCCCTCTGAAAGACCCAACAAGCAGCTGAAAGAGTCAGATGCAGTTATCTGTACCCAACCATGAACATAAGCTGCTGACCCCTTTGTTGAATTAGAGAAAAGCCGGAGGAAGCTGAGGAGGCAGACAACCTTATAGGAGATCCTGTAGTCTCAACTGACCTGGACACCCAAGATCTCTCAGACACTGGATCAACAACCAGGCAGCATACACCAGCTGAGATGAGGTCTCCAACACATATATAGCGGAGGACTCGCAGGTCTGGGATCAGTCTGAGAAAATTCACCTAACCCTCAAAAGACTGGAGGCCCCAGCAAGTTTAGAGGTCTGGTAGGGTGGGTGGGGTGGGGACATGCTTGTGGAGACAGGGAGAATGGGGGTAAGGCAGTATGGGATGTGGAACTGTTGTGGTGGTGAACTGGGAGAGGAATATATTCTGAGTGTAAAACTAAATAAATAAATAAATAAATAAATAAATAAATAATTTATTTTTTAAAAAGCAAATTCTCTTTGATGAGACCATGACTCAGGTTCCTCAGGGCAGAACATTGGGCAGAATATCTCTGAAATAGCATACATTGAAGATGGATATAAAGAACACATTTGGAAGATGTTTTCATAAACTGAAACAAAAGGTTTTCCACTAAGGACTCAATGCACAAATGACAAACTTCACTTCTTTAGTATTAAAAAGAGCCAACCATGCCTGAATATATCGTTTCTAAAGCTAAATTATCATTAACCTTGAACGATTTCATGGTCCGTGTTTTATTGTTCTCATTTTATTTCTTATAATCAAACTGAACTCTACAGAAAACCAATGTTTTTTTCTCCTTCAATAATCGCCTGAAATCTAAACTTCTACATGAAGTTGTCCATGATTCAATCATTTAAATAAATTAAACAGTCTTGAGGAATAATCAGTCAGAGTAGTTACCTATTTTAGATGAGTCATCTGAAGAATAAATGTCTAGAAGTCCTCGTCAATAGCAGTTGCAGTATGAATTTTTCTGTAATTGCCTTATTCTATCAGCACAATTACTAAGTATCTACGCACTCCTTTTATAATTATACCATGCAGTCAGCTCTTGTTCATCAGTGCTGCAAATTTATAGTATGTTAAATGCATCACAGTAGCATTCTTTCAACTAATTCTAGAATGATTTTCTGTAAATGACTAGTAAAAATGCCTTAAAGATTATTAAGAGGCTTGGACATTTCTTATTAAGAAGGAAACTTTGTATTTCTTTTTTAAACTGCTGATTTCACATACATAAAAGTCCATTAATTTCATAGAATGAAACCATTAATATGATACCCATTCCCAGCTATAGGGTTGTTACTAGGAATTAGATATATCATTTTCAAGGTCAACATTCAAGGAATAAGCTGTATTGGTATAAATCTTAAATTTTAAATCTTATCTAGAAATTCAGTATCTCTGTGATGATTATACAAGCCACATGAACAGTCTCTCTTTTTCTTATAATAATCGAACTATTAAAATATTATGCACTATGAATTCAATAAATATATCTGCTTTCCTTTTTCCATCTACCTAATTCAAAGACAACCAAGAATTGATTTCTGTAAATGCCCTTAAGCAAATATATTAGAATTCAAAGAAATTACCTACAATAAAAGAAAGAAACAGACCTAGTTACCAAAATAATGCAGAGGGAGTGAAACTCTGGTTTAGCAGTTAATAGCATGTATCTTTCTTGCAGAGGGTTTGAGTTCAATTCCTTTTTTTTTATTATTATTATTAACGTGACTATTTCTTATATACATTTCCAGTGTTATTCCCTTTCCCGGTTTCCGGGCAAACATCCCCCTCCCACCTCCCCTTCTTTATGGGTGTTCCCCTCTCCATCTTCCCCCCCTTGCCGCCCTCCCCCCAACAATCTAGTTCACTGGGGGTTCAGTCTTAGCAGGACCCAGGGCTTCCCCTTCCACTGGTGCTCTTACTAGGATATTCATTGCTACCTATGAGGTCAGAGTCCAGGGTCAGTCCATGTATAGTCTTTAGGTAGTGGCTTAGTCCCTGGAAGCTCTGGTTGCTTGGCATTGTTGTACATATGGGGTCTCGAGCCCCTTCAAGCTCTTCCAGTTCTTTCTTTGATTCCTTCAACGGGGGTCCTATTATCAATTCAGTGGTTTGCTGCTGGCATATGCCTCTGTGTTTGCTGTATTCTGGCTGTGTCTCTTGGGAGAGATCTACATCCGGCTCCTGTCAGCCTGCACTTCTTTGCTTCATCCATCTTGTCTAATTGGGTGGCTGTATATGCATGGGCCACATGTGGGGCAGGCTCTGAATGGGTGTTCCTTCTGTGTCTGTTTTAATCTTTGCCTCTCTATTCCCTGCCAAGGGTATTCTTGTTCCCCTTTTAAAGAAGGAGTGAAGCATTCACGTTTTGATCATCCGTCTTGAGTTTCATTTGTTCTAGGCATCTAGGGTAATTCAAGCATTTGGGCTAATAGCCACTTATCAATGAGTGCATACCATGTGTGTTTTTCTGTGATTGGGTTATCTCACTCAGGATGATATTTTCCAGTTCCCTCCATTTGCATATGAATTTCCTAAAGTCATGGTTTTTGATAGCTGAGTAATATTCCATTGTAGATGTACCACATTTTCTGTATCCATTCCTCTGTTGAAGGGCATCTGGGTTCTTTCCAGCTTCTGGCTATTCTAAATAAGGCTGCAATGAACATAGTGGACCACGTGTCTTTGTTATATGTTGGGGCATATTTTGGGTCTATGCCCAAGAGAGTTATAGCTGGATCCTCAGGCAGTTCAATGTCCAATTTTCTGAGGAACCTCCAGACTGATTTCCAGAATGGTTGTACCAGTCTGCAATCCCACCAACAATGGAGGAGTGTTCCTCTTTCTCCGCATCCTCGCCAGCATCTGCTGTCACCTGAGTTTTTGATCTTAGCCATTCTCACTGGTGTGAGGTGAAATCTCAGGGTTGTTTTGATTTGCATTTCCCTAATGACTAAAGATGTTGAACATTTCTTTAGGTGTTTCTCAGCCATTCGGCATTCCTCAGCTGTGAATTGTTTGTTTAGCTCTGAACCCCATTTTTAATAGGGTTATTTGTCTCCCTGCGGTCTAACTTCTTGAGTTCTTTGTATATTTTGGATATAAGGCCTCTATCTGTTGTAGGATTGGTAAAGATCTTTTCCCAATCTGTTGGTTGCCGTTTTGTCCTAACCACAGTGTCTTTTGCCTTACAGAAGCTTTGCAGTTTTATGAGATCCCATTTGTCGATTCTTGATCTTAGAGCATAAGCAATTGGTGTTTTGTTCAGGAAATTTTTTCCAGTGCCCATGTGTTCCAGATGCTTCCCTAGTTTTTCTTCTATTAGTTTGAGTGTATCTGGTTTGATGTAATTCCTAATAACCAAGTTTTGCAACTGACATTAAAGGCATCTCGATGCCCCTGGTATCCATGGACCATTGCAATATGCTCACATTCATACTCACTTCCCCACATTACACGTCATTAAAATAATTATTTTTAAATGTAGTTTTGTGTTAGGTTAGTGAGAGTTGCTATAATAACTTTTTATTTGCTCATCTCCAAAAACACAATAGTAATGATAGATTTTTACACCTATATGGACAAATTAAACAGATATTATAAACTCTTATTGAATTGTGGGTTTCCTTTGCTACACGTGTATTTCCCTCACCTTCCCTGATATTAATGATTGCCCTGAATCTATTCTTATCCAGTGTGCTTGGGCACATGTGATAAGCTTGGTGCAAGAACTTCCACATAGACACTAAGGTATACTCTTTCACTGTCCACAGGACTGGAAGTCTTGTCAACCAGATCACAGATGTGGTTAAAAAAATTAAGGCAACTTGAGAATCTAAATTTGCCAATAAATTAGCTTCATTAAAATATTGTGCATGAAAGATGAAACTCCCAAGACACCTAGATTCAAAGCACATAATACTCCTACATGTCCTATTTCTTTCTTTGTCACATCATTATTTCACACTCATGATGTCCATATAAAAAACAAACTCATTGATTTCAACACCAGGACTAATAGGCATAAAATTGCCTGGGAATGGGTTTTTTAATGTATTGTAGAGATCCAGATATAGGTATAATTGGATAAAGCAGTTCTAGAATCAATATCATAAACATACCCATTTCATATATCTTATGCCACTGATAGAAAAGACATGAAGCTTTAACTGGTTACCCAAAAGTTCTTTATGCATTTATCTTGAATTTTTACTGCTTGTTTGAAAAATGTGTATATTTAATCATATGGCTATTTTGTGTATCATAAACATATATTATGCAGACCTGTGTATCAATGTCATCTAAACTGAAGTCTTTCATCCTGAGACACCTATTAAGGCTTGTAGACAAGTAAACTAAACACAAAGTTTTTGAAAGATACTGAAACTTAAAGAATTCACACACACACACACACACACACACACACACACACACACACACACCATTACTCTGAGATTATACCAGCAGCAAAATGTTGCTGACTAGGGAAGACTCTACACCTCTCCATGTTCCCTGAAAGTTGTGCAGAGATGGCTAGGAATGGAGCATTTATAAGACACCATCGATATTGTTGTGTAGCTACAGTTGAGTCGTCCAAACTCTTGTAAGTAACTCTTCAACTACACTACCATAAGTCACCTCAATAAAATTATTGGTTCTACCATTGATTGCTTGTCTGGGTATGAGGAGATATTTGTTTGTATCTCCCTAGAACACTTTAAACAGCAAGATGATTCAGAAAAGGTATACTGCATTTTTATTCCATCCATTCCTTTCTATGTTCCATAAAACCTAGTCTATTTATCACCTTCATAGAATTTATAGAATACTATAAATTCTGCCAGTGTCCAATAAACTCGTTTGTTACCAGTTATCTATAATGAAAAGTCTTAAGTAGTTTTGCTTATGTTTTACAAATATAAGCCTATTCTCCTAAGATATTTTTAAAAAATAGACTTAAAAGCAAATACACCTGTCGGAAACAAGAGAAAATACATGAGGCACACAGATTTTTGCTTTGTTTCTGGTTTTTGAAGATGATCTCACCATGCAACCCCACAGAGTCTGGAACACAGTATGTCACACATACTGCATACAAACTCAACATCATCCTGCCTAAGCAACTTACTGGATTTAATTACAGCTTTGCATCACAATGTCCCAAGTTGGTAGTTGTCTTTTTTTAGCGAAGAAATGGCTATCTCATCTTTCTTTCTAACTCATGTCCACCTTGGGATGTTTACATGTAACATAATACTGTTTGCTCCCAGACTTAATCCTGTTTCCATGAGAAACCAAAGCAAAACTGAATATTTGTCCTCAGTGTTTTGTGGTGTCAGATACATTGTAGAAAGAATGCTGGGAAATTCCAGTAGACTGAAATGTTGAAAGTCCCTGGTGATCAGGAAAACGCAACTCAAAACAACCCTGAGACAAAAGCTCACACTAATCAGAAAGGTGACAAAAAAAAAAAAAAAACCTCAGGTGACAGCACATGCTGGTGAAAATGCAGAGAAAGAGGAACACGCCTCCTTGCTGGTGGGATTGCAAACTGGTACAAACACTCTAGAAATAAATTTGGAAGTTCCTCAGAAAACTGGAAATAGAACTACCTGAAGACACAACTATGTATGTATGTTTGTGTGTCTGGAGATATTTATCTGTATATATGCAATACACTAGAACTATGGTAATTTTTAACACCCATATATTGGTACACTATCATATCTCTATATCCATGTCTATTAATATGTTTTAGGTATATGTAAGAGTGACACCCATAGGTTCATATATGGAAATGTTGTCTTGGTGGATTCCAGTATTTTAGAAGGATCAAGCAGTGTAGCATTGGACAAAGTGTGTCAGGAGGGTATGCTTTGGGGTTTCAAAGGTCAAAGCCAGGACAGATGGAGTTCTCACCTTGCTGCCTACAGATCTGGCTGTAGAATCTTCTGCTGTTTCCTTAGTATCATGTGTGCATGCATGCTCCCATGATCCCTACCATAATGGAAATGGACTAAGCCTCTGAAACTGAAAGCCAGTCCCAATTAAATGTTTTTTTTTATTTGTGTGGGCTTTTTGTTGTTGTTGTTTGCTTGGGGTTTTGTTTGTTTGTTTGTTTGTTTGTTTTATGAGTTGCTGTGGATTCTGGCAGCTAACTGTCAGACTGAGCATGGGGACCCCAATGGAGGAGTTAGAAAAAGGACTGAAGGAGCTGAAGGGGTTTGTAACCCGATAGGAAGAACAACAATATCAACCAATCAGACACCCCAGAGCTCCCAGGGACTAAAACACCAACAAAAAGGTTCACATGGAGGGACCCAGGGAACCAGCGGCATATGAAGCAGAGGATGGCATTGTCTGGCATCAATAGAAGGAAAAGTCCTCATGTGAAGACTCAGGGAATGCCCGGGTATTTTGGTGGGAGCATCCTCATAGAAGCAAGGGGAGGAAAAGGACATACGGGAAGGGGGGAAGGGAATAACATTTGGAATGTAAATACATAAAACATTCAATTAAAAAACAAGCCTCAAACAAAAGAATACTAAGAGTATACTTAAAGAATCACTTTATATGTGAATATATGCATACATATATCTATTTCTTAAAGTAACATGAGACCACAGTAATTTTTTCATTTTATATATATATATATATATATATGTGTGTATATATATATATTACACACAGAAAAATAGTCAATCAGCTTATCTTATATAATTTTATCTTCTTTGACCTAGAATTCAATACATCACTAGTATATAAATTCTTAATTAGATCAGAGAGTATTATCTGTGTATCTGCATGGAAATGTAATAGCTTCTGTAAGTATAATTCTTAAGGAAAATAACAACAATCCAAGACAAGCAAAGCAATATACCAAACAGTTTGAGATGTATAAGAAGGCACAACGCAGACCGAACAGTCAAGACAATTGTGTAGCCTTTTTCCCACATAATAGTATGCAGCACTGATAAGAACTATTGTAATAATTTGTGCTGTCTCCATAAGTAAATGGCTGCAACAGAAAAAACATGTCATGCTCACAAACATACAATGATTTTTCTAACTTCCAAGGTGTTCTATTTTGCAGCTTTTAAAAGAAAGGCAGTAAAAACTGTGTAGAATAAAGTAGGTTTAATCTAAAACAGTTTACTCAGAAATACTTGGATAGGATTGTAAAGTTCTATGTTTTGAGTAAACTCCCTGAGAAAATGAAGTGGAAATTAAATACAGGGAAGAAAATAACAGGAGAGTCAAGCTGCAAACAATCCAGTCAGCAGAAAACAAGAGTTGAGTCATAGATTAAGTATAAGAGTTTCTTTCTTTTTTCTAAATACAACATTATTAGTTTTTCCTTCACAGTCAATATTTGTGTAGTTCATTTAGAGGCTGATTCTTCATCAAAAACAATATTTTTATTAAGAAAACCTTTTTTATCTTTATTAACTTGAGTATTTCTTATTTACATTTCAATTGTTATTCCCATTCCAGATCTCAGGGCCAACATCCCCCTAACCCCTCCACCTCCCCTTCTATATGGGCTTCCCCTCTTAATCCAATTATGGACCCAATACACAGGTATTTGGGTGGAATATTGTGTGTGTGTGGCGGGGGATGGTTTCCTAGTATTTGTTATTGCTTATTAAAATGATGATAAATTGAAAAGGGCTATCTCAGCAGTAATTCATCTCATTTGGGGAAAGGCTGTATAGAAACTATTAGAAAAACCAGTGTAGTTGTAATCACAAGTGTTCTGTCATACAGCTTGAGGCCAGGGACAGTGATTCCCTGAGAAGTCCTTTTGTTGTTGAGAATAATTTTCACTGTCCTGGGGTTCTTGCTTTTCCAAATGAATTTTCAAATTGCTCTTTCTAATTCTAGGAAGAATTGGGAAGGAATTTTGATGGGGATTGCCTAGAATCTGTAGATTGCTTTCAGCAAGATGGCCACTTTTACAATATTAATCCTACCAATTCATGAATGTGGGAGATCTTTTCATCTTCTGATATCTTCAGTTTCTTTCTTCAGAGATTTGAAGTTCTTGTAATATAGATCTTTCACTTGTTGATTAGTCATACCAAGTTATTTTATATTATTTGTAGCTATTGTGAAGGGTATCATTTCACTAATTTCTTTCTCAGCCTGTTTTTCCTTTGACTATAGCAAGGCTACTGATTTGGTTGAGTTAACTTTATATCCAGCCAATTTGTTGAAGTTGTTTAGCAGCTGTAGGAGTTCTTTGGTGGAACTTAAGTTTACAATCATATCATCTACAACTAGTGATATTTTGATTTCTTTCATTCCAATTTATATCGCTTTGACTTCCTTTTGTTGTCTAATTCCTCTAGCTAGAACTCCTAGTACTATAGGTAGGGAGAGAGTGGTCATCCTTGTTCAGTCCCTGATTTTAGTAGGATTGCTTCAAGTTTCTCTCCACTTTATTTCATGTTGGCTACTGGTTTGCTGTACATTGCTTTTACTATATTTAGGTATGGGCCTTAAATTTCTGTTCTTTCCAAGACTTTTAACATGAAGGGGTGTTGAATTTTGTCAAATGCTTTCTTTGAGTTTGTTTGATAGATTTCCGTATATCGAACCATCCCTGTATTCCGGGGATGAAGCCTATTTGATCATGATGGATGATTGTTTTGATATTTGATACGCTGTTGTATTCGGTTCATGAGGATTTTATTGAGTATTTTTGCATTGATATTCATGAGGGAAATTGGTCTGAAGTTGTCTTTCTTTGTAGGGTCTTGCTATGGTTTAGGTATAAGCATAATTGTTGTTTCAAAGAACAAATTGGATAGTGATCCTTCTGTTTCTATGTTGTGGAATAGTTTGAAGAGTATTTGATATTATGTCTTCTTTGAAGGTCTAATAGAATTATGCACTAAACCCATCTGGTCCTGGGCTTTTTTTTTTGAGGTGGGTAATAGGGGGGTTGGGAAACTTTTAATCTCTGTTTCTATTTCTTTAGGGATTTTTGGAATATTTCGATGATTTATCTGATCCTGATTTAACTTTGGTACCTGTCTAGAAAATTGCTCATTTCCTCCAGATTTTCCAGTTTTGGTACGCATAGGCTTTTCTAGACAGATCTGATAATTTTTTGAATTTCCTTAGTTTCTGTTGTTATGTCTCCCTTTTCATTTCTCATTTTGTTAATTTGAATACTGTCTCTGTGCCCTCTGTTTAGTCTGGCTAAGGGTTGATCTATCTTGCTTATTTTCTCAAAGATCCAGCTCCCGGTTTTGTTGATTATTTGTATAGTTTTTTTTTCTTCTAATAGGGTGATTTCAGTTCAGATTTTGATTATTTCCTGCTATATACTCCTTTTGGATAAATTTGCTTCTTTTTGTTCTAGAGCTTTCAGGTGTACTGTTAAGCTGTTAGTGTATGCTCTCTACAATCTCTTTTTGGAAGCACTCAGAGAGCTATGAGTTTTCCTCTTAGCATTGATTTCATTGTATGCCATAAGCTTGGGTATGTTACAAGTTTATTTTCATTAAATTCTAAAAAGTCTTTAATTTCTTTTATTTCTTCCTTGACCTAGTTGTCATTAGGTAGAGCGTTGTTCAGTTTCCAGGTGTATATGGGCTTACTGCTGTATTTGTTATTATTGAAGACCAACCTCAGTCCATGGTGATCTGATAGAATGCATGGGATTATTTCAATCTCCTTGTATTTATTGAGGTCTATTTTTTGACCAATTATATAATCAATTTTTGAAAAGGTACCATGAGGTGCTGCAAAGAAGTTATATTCTTTTACTTTAAGATGAAATGCTTTATAGATGTCTGTTAAATCCATTTGGTTCATAATTTCTGTTAGTTTTACTGTGTCTCCTTTTAGTTTCTGTTTCCATCATCTGTCCATTTATGGGGGTGAAGTGTTGAAGAGTCCTCCAATTATTGTATGATGTATTGTATGCTTTGAGCTTTAATCAAGTTTCTTTAATTAACATGGGTGCCCTTACATTTGAAGCACAGATGTTCTGAATTGAGACTTTGTCTTGGTAGATTTTTTATTTGATGAGTATGAAGTGTCCTTCGTTACCTTTTTTTTGATAACTTTTGGTTAAAAGTTGATTTTATTTGATATTAGAATGGCTACTCCAGATTGTTTTCTGCGATGATTTGCTTAGTTTCCAGCCCTTTTCTGTTAGGTAGTGACTGTCTTTGTCACTGATGTGTGTTTCCTGTATGCAGCAAAAGGCTGGTTTCTGTTTAAGTATCCATACTGTTAGTTTGTGTTTTAATTAGGGAATTGAGGCCATTGATGTTGAGAGATATTAAGGAATAGTGATTGTTTCCTGTTATTTTTGTTGGTAGAGGTGTAATTATGTTTGTGTGGCTATCTTCTATTTTATTGCTGCAAGACTACTTTCTGGCTTTTTCTAGGGTGTAGTTTCCCTCTTTGTGTTGGAGTTTTCCATCTATTATCATTTTTAGGGCTGAATTTGTGGAAAGATATTGTGTAAATTTGATTTTGTCATGTCATATATAAATTTCTCCATATATGGTAATGGAAAGATTTGCTAGATATAGTAACCTGGACTGGCATTTGTGTTCTGTTATGGTCTGTATGACATCTGTCCAGTATCATCTAGCTTCCATAGTCTCTGCTGAGAAGTCTTGTGTAATTATGATAGGTCTGCCATTCTATGTCACTTTACCATGACTTTTATCTTCACTGCTTTTAATTTTATTTCTTTGTTTTGTGCATTTGTTTTTTTGACTAGTATGTGATGGGAGTAATTTCTTTTCTGGTTCAATCTATTTGGTGTTCTGTAGGCTTCTTGTATGTCCATGGACATCTCTTTCCTTAGGTTAGGGAAGTTTTCTTCTATAATTTTGTTGAAGATATTTACTGTCCTTTAAGTTAGGGATCTTCTTTCTTTTGTATATACTATACTTAGGTCTGGTCTTCTCATTGTTTCCTGGATTTCCCATATGTTTTGGGTTAGGAGCTTTTTGCATTTTGCATTTTCTTTAACTACAGTGTCAATGTTTTCTATGGTACCTTCTGCCCCTGAGATTCTCTCTTCATTCTCATATTCTGTTGGTGATGCTTGTGTGTATCTCTTTCCTAGACTTTCTACCTCTAGTGTTGTCTCCCTTTATGATTTATTTATTTTTTCTATTGCCATTTTTAGGTCCTGGATGTTTTTGTTCAATTCCTTCACCAGTTTGGTTGTCTTTTCCTGTCATTCTTTTAGGGAATTTTGTGTTTCCTCTTTAAAGGCTTCTACTTGTTTACCTGTGTTTTCCTATATTTCTTTAAGGGAGTTATTTATATCCTTCTTAAAGCCATCTATCATCATCATGAAATGTGATTTTACATCGAAATCTTTCTTTTACCGTGTGTCGGGAAATACAGTATGTGCTTTCGTGGGAGAACTGGGCTCTGATGATGAGAAGTAGTCTTGAGGTTTTTTTACTTTGTTTGTTTGTTTTCTTTTGTTTGCTTATTTTCTTGCACTTGCCTCTTGCTATCTGGTTATCTCTGGTGTCACCTGGTATTGATGTCTCTTTCTGAAGATTGTCTTTACTATGGGCCTGTGAACCTATGAGCCTATTGACCTGTGATCTTTGGAGTGAGAGCACTCCTGGAACACCAGCTCTCTGTGGCTGGATTTTGGTCCTAGAGCTGTGGAACATCCCCAACTCTGGATGAGGATGAAGATCTGAAGGGTCCTGTCCTAGGCTGCCCTGCTGCTCCAACACCCTATACACTCCCAGTGTGTCTCTCCATGGAGAGAAAGTGGGGTCCAGTCTATGGACTGTGGGCTTAGGAGGGAGAGTGATCCTGGCAGACCAGCCCTCTGTAGACAGGTTTTGTGTCTGAGGACTGTGGTTCAGCCCCAGCTCTGGGTGCATATTTAAACTGGAAGGGTCCTGTCCTAGGCATGATATTGATAGAGATACAGGCAAGTAGATCAATAGAATAGATTTGAAGATGCAGAAATGAACCCAAACACACAAAGTCACGATATTTGACAAAGGAGCTAAAATTATCCAACGGAAAGGAGACAACATTTTCTCAAAATAGTGCTGATTCAACTGGAGGCCAACATGTAGAAGAATGCAAATTGACCCATAGTTATCTCCTTGTAAAAAGCTCACGTCCAAGTAGATCAAAGACCTCCACATAAAAATAGATACACTGAAACTAATAGAAGAGAAGTGGGAAAGAACGTCAAATACAGGCACGGAGGAAAATTTCCTGAACAGAACACCAGTGGCTTATCTAAGATCAAGAATCAACACATAGGACCTCAAAAAATTCCAAAGCTTCTGTAAGGTAAAGTACACTGTCATTAGGTCAAAACAGCATCCAACAGATGAGCAAAAGGTCTTTACCAATCCTACATCTGATAAAGGATTAAAATCATACATATATAAAGAACTCAAGAATGTAGACTCCAGAGAATCAAATAACCCCATTAGGAAATGAAATACAGAGCTAAACAAAGAATTCTCAACTGAGGAATACTAAATTGCTGAGAAGCACCTAAAGAAATGTTCATTATCCTTTTTGGAAGACCAAAATTGTGGACACTTCATTCCTTCTTTGAAGGGAGAACAAAATACTCACAGGAGGAAATACAGGGACAAAGAGTGGAGCAGGGACTGAAGAAAAAGTCATCCTGAGACTGTCGTAACTGGGGATCCATCCCATATGTAGTCGCAAAATCCAGTCACTATTGCTGATGCCAAGAAGTGCTTCCTGACAGGAACCAGATATAGGTGTCTCCCGTGAGGCTCTGCCAGAGTTCTACTGATACAGATGAAGATCACTGCAGCTAAATATTGTACTGAAAAAGGGGATGTCAATGGACAAGATAGAGAAAAGCCTGAAGGAGCCAAAGGGGTTTGTAATACCATAGGAATAACAGTAATATCAACCATCAAGACCACATCAGTGCCCCCATGAACTAAACCACCAACCATGGAGTACACATGGAGGGACCCATGACTTTAGTCACATATGAAGCAGAGGATGGCATTGTCCATCATCAAAGCGGAAAATTCCTTGGTCCTGTGAAGGCTCATTTCCCCAGTGTGGGGGAGTGCAATGGCATTGAGTTAGGAATGGGAAGAACTGAGTGGGAGCATCGTCACAGAAACAGGGAGAGTGGGTAGGCAGTGTGGGAGGGGGTGTTAGGATAACATTTGAAATGTTAATATATAAAATAATCCAAGAAAATATTTTTTTAAAAAAGAAAGAAAAACATGTGTAAATTTTCTCTGTACTTTAAACCTTCCATTCTGTGGGGAAGCACTGTAAACTGTGAGGAAAACAATCCAAAATAGCTTCTAGAAGTCCATACAGCTTACCAGATTAACTAGATCAGAACACCTACCTGGAATCCAAAGAAAGTAGCAGAGAGATCTTGAAAGAATTTTCACTGACTGAGGCACGAGGTAAGTATACACTCTAACACATTGATGTGCTTTCGGGCTGTAAAGTGTATGCTAGGTTTCAAGACTTGAGTGCTGTCACGCATGCTAGGGTAGGCTTTGGTGATACAGGTGTCTTTGAGTCATTTATGTTCTTGTAAGTAACCCCTCACTCATATTGTTATAAATAACCCCTATAAAAGTCATTGCTTCACAATTTTGGACTTGGTGTTATCTATATTTTGGTTTGCTTTATATTCTGTACCTTGGTGAGTAGAAATACACTGCATCTCTCCAGGAAAAGTTTTTGTCACGCAACACTCTCGAGCCAAAACTTGTAATTCTATACCCTTCTTATGACACTAAATGACTATGTAATTTAGACAAGTCATTTAAACTCTTTGTGTCTCTTTTTTTCCCCAGTCTGAAATGCTTAAGTGAACCAATAAAAAATAGGAATAAAATTGAATCTGCTTAAACAGCTTTCAGTAATTATTAATAATAAAATAGTATTAATTTATTTAATATAGCTCCCTGGAGTCATACTGTCATATTAGTGGTAAAAAGATAAAAAAGTAAATTACTTGATCTTCTAAGAGGTCTGACAAGAAATAATTACCCACAGTCCTCTTGCTAAGCACTCCAGAAATCCCCGATCATTCTAACTAGAAAGTAGAAGAGTAGTCTGAAAGGTAAAAATGAGGCAGACCTGCCAGAGACTTTCATTATGATAAATTCATCAGTGAGGAAGTTCCAGAATTTTCTTTCTATTTTTTCCTGCCAGATTAAATAGTGAATGAGTTTACAATTCAGAAAAAAAAAAAAAAACACGACCATGCAAATAAGAAATATCCAAGAATATTACTCCCCTCCCTGGTGGTCTTTTTCTTTTTTTTGAGTCAAATATTTTACATTGGCTATTTTATCTATGTACATTTCAAATGTTATGCCCTTTCTCGGTTTCCTCTATGCAAACCTCCTATCTTATCCCACCTCCCCTTCTATGACGGTGCTTCCCTACCCACTTACCCACTCCCATTTCACTGCCCTGGCATTCTTCTACACTAGAGAATTGAGCCTTCCCAGGACCAAGGGCTTCTCCACCCACTGACCCCAGGTAAGGGCAGCGTTTGGTACATAAGATCCTGGAGCCATTGGATCTGTCTGTGTGTACTCTTTGGTTGGTGGTTTAGTCCCTGGGAGCTCTGAAGGATCTGGTTAGTTGATATTGTTGAAAACCCATTCAGCTCCTTCAGTCACTACCCTAACTCTTCCATTGGAGTTCCCATGCTTAGTCCAATGTTTGTCTGTGAGCATCCATATTTGTATTTGTCAGGCTCTGGCAGAGCCTCTCAGGAGACAGCTATATCAGACTCCGGTCAGCATACACTTCTTGGCATCATCAATAGTTTTGTGTCTGTATATGGGATGGATGCTCATGTGGGGCAGTCTCTGGCTGGCCTTTCCTTCTGTCTCTGCTCCACACTTTGTCCCTATATTTCCTTTTGACGGGAGTCATTCTGGATTAAAAATTTAGAGATGAGTTGGTGGTCCCATCCTCCAAACAGGGACAGTGCCTAATCTCCGGATATGGTATCTACAGGTTCTTCCTCCCCTTCGTTGAGAATTTCAGCTAATCTCATCCCTGTGGGTCCTTGGTGCTTCTTGCTTTCCTAACATCTGGGACTTTCTGGTGGCTAGCCCAAATTCCCCCAGACCCCATTGCTACACAACTCTGTATATCATCCCTGTCTCCTCCCACACCTGATCCTGCCCACTTTTTCTCCTCGCCCTCCTTTCTTCCTCCCAAGTTGCTCCCACCCTCTACCTCCTGTATTTTGTTCTCCGTTCTAAGAAGAACTGAAGCACCTCAAAAAAAAAAGGAAGGATGTTTATTTTTAAATAAAGCATTTTAAAATGAGTAGACTTTAAAGATAGCTCTCTGATTATTTATTCCTACCTAACCAGCCTAGAAAAACCTTCTGTTTTTGTCTTTATGCATTCCAACATCATTGCCATTGGCAGCAAATAGGTAGCCACCACATCTGCTGTTAGTGACCAAAAATCTGGGGTAAAAGCTCAGAAATTCTCATCCTTTCCAGATGGCAAGAAGTGCCTTTTTCACAGTACACCATACAATAGGACACCATAAAGCAAAAAGTAACTTCTGTTCCTCTCCGCCAAGAATGTTCCCCTTTCCACATTGACATAATGCAGTTTCAGAGAAGGCTCATTATGCAGGTAGTTTTAGGCTCACTCATGATGCCATATCCTTATGTCATATCACTGGTAGCTACTTGGGAGCAGTAATCAAGTCCTCTTATTGCTCATAGCTCAGAACCTTGCAAGAAAAGCCTCGAGCAGAACTATACTTCTCAGACTATGCTATAGTGATTACAGTAAAGACCACAAATGTCTGCAGAGCCCAAGTGTGGTAATAGGTCTTCTGTGTCACTTTGTACTCACAGATGGGGCTCCGAACCTTTCATATCCTTATAGTTTCTCATAAGGCTAGGTAAACCAGATGTAAGCTCAAGTAAAGAAACACAGGATAATGTGAGCATTCTTGCCTATCTTGAGGCAAATCCCTAAGCAAAGCACAAGGGCTCCAGAATGGCCATTCTGTACATATAGAAGTTCACTGAAATATATAGCATTTGGAACTTGTGAAGAGCATGCTTTCCTATAGCAGTATGATGTTTTGATTTGTGATTCCATTTCAATAAAGTAAAAAATCTTATATAGAAGGTAAATTAGTAAATTTTATAACTGTTGAACTTTATGGTTGAAAATACAGTGTGCAAAATGGCAAAGGCTTAATCTGTTAACTGAAGGTGCCATATTCACAGACACCACGTATATGTTCTTGTATTTACAGAGTCTAGTTTAATAGAGTCACATAACATAATATTGAACATGTTCAGTGATATATTTTAGATAAATTATCAAGAGTAACAATGATTCTTATAAGATGACAAAATAAAATTAACTCATGAAATTCTGAAATAGTGATAACATGAAAATGTTCTATTAAAGGTTTTAAAATCACAGTCATAAGCATACTTCTTTACCCATTATGCACACTTTTAAAAAATAAAAAGGAAGATATCAAGAAACAGTGAAAACAGAAATAACAGGAATTGTACATCTTAGAACTGAGTTGTACAATGAAACACATTTATATGAATGTATTGATATCTAAAAGATCTTGTGATCATACTTTGTCAGAAACACACCAATGCATTATCATCTTTTATCTATCAGAATTTGTTGATCAGTAAGACATTTTTAAGATACATAAAATTAATTTGTAGCAATTTCTAATTAGTCATGATTTCCTTTAATAGCAGGTCAAAGCAAAAATATTGATTTTTTTAATTCCAGTGTTAATTAACAATATTAACTCTCAAGTTATATATTATAGATTATATGGCTGTGTGTGTGTGCCTGTGTGTTACAATGGGACTATTAAAAGGTAAAAGTGGCTAAACAGAGTTCAAAGTGTTTCAAAGAGGAATAACTGATAGGCACTCCAGCTGTTTTATATTTCGGAATGTAAAAGGAGTCCATTTAAAGAGAATAACCAAGTCATGCAAATTGCTGTGGGAGGCACGTTTGCAGAGTCAGACTATAGGAGAAGGATTGAGCCAAGGCTCCTAGAACTGAGCTGTCAAAGTCATTGGTAAGATCATGAACATTACAGAAGGGAACGGAAGAACAGGGTCCAGGCATAAAAAGGAGTGGAAGAAAAGATTGTAGCTTCCAAATGATGAGAAGAGAGATGAGAGTGTGAATATTCATTAAGCAGTCTGAGCACTACAAACTGAACTGAGCTAAAGGCACCAGTTAGTTTTTGTGGCTCCTTGATATGCACGTATAAGGTGATGTGACAAAATGATGAGACTATCAACATCAGAGTTTTTATTCAGTGAAAGGGAGGGTGTTGAGATGAATTCTAATCCACTATAGTTAATGAGTCCTTAGGCCTACCTTTCTGACATGATTTTTGAGGGACCTATATTGATACAATTCAACTTGTTGGTTTTTGAGATTTTATTTCAATTACAACATTTCTCTCTTCCCCTTGTCCCTCTAAACACTCCCACATACTTCTTCCTGATATTCTTCATATTTTTATATACAGAGATATGCTTAAATATAACCTGCTCGGTATCTATAATGTTATTTGCATGTGTTAAGAGCCGAGCTTTCAGCATGGAATAAACAATTGATATCCTTCCTTAGGACAGATCACCTCTTCTGTTCCCAGCTTTGTTTAGTTGCCTGTGTAGGATTGATGTCTAGTGAAAAATTTTCCCATCCAGTTTGGCTGGTACATTGGTATCTTCTTTGTTCATTTCATGGGCAGTCATGTTGATGCATGTTGATGAGCCTTTGTACTTTGCATAAATTTGATGATACCAGAAGAAACGATCTCATAGACAAACTGCATTATCCCTAGGCTCTTGTGATCTTCCAGCCCTTCTTCTACAGTGTTCCTTGAGCCATAAGTGTGGAGGTGTTTTTCAGATTTAACCACTGGGACCGGGGTTCTACAACTGTGCATCTTGATAGGTTTTAGTTATATTTTTGGTCTCTTATATGATTTTAATAGGACTATAAGTTTGTATAATCCAAGTTATTAATCAGTTTGTGGCTTGTAGGTAAAGCTGGACTAATGGTGCTACTTATGTTACCAATATGGTGCAGTTTCATCCTTCTGGACTCACAATAAAGTCAAAAGCTGCTTATAAAATAGAATCTCTCAATACAAACAAATCGCAGTCTAAAGAAACCACAACTTTGTTTTTTTTTTTTTTTTAAATAAAAGGCTGGATATAGCCAATTTCAACTCTAGGTTAAAAAGAAAACATTAAAGAGAATAATAGAAAATATTCATCTGAAAAATAGGAAGATAAAAAGGAAAGGCAGAGTAATAGGATCCATGGCTCAATAATGAAAATTGATCCTAACTCATTACTGTTCCCAAGAAAGAGAAATATTTATAATAAGCAGTGGCTGAAAGTTCCTGAGTTTAAATGTGACATATACCTAAGGATTCAAAATTCTGATCAAACTTCATTCAAGATAAAAAGCAAACAAACAAAAACAAAACAGAACAAATACCACAAAAATAAAGTCAAATTTCTAAAATCCAAAGACATATGAAATCTGTTATAAAATTATATGTAAGAAGTGGGACAAATAACAGATAGTACACATCTCAACAGAAATCATAGAGTCAAGAAGGAAAGAAAACATTTTCAAGTGCTACAAAAGAAACTGTCAAACTGAATGTTTTAGTATCTTTCCTAGTGGCTACGATAGACAAAAGAAGAAAGAATTCAAAAAAGGAAGGAATGAAGGGAAGAAGAGAGGGAGGAAGACACGGAGGAAAGGAATAAGAGAAGACAGAAACAAAGGAAGTAAAGGCAAATGCAGGCAAAATCTGTGTAAGGAAGAAGGGTTTATTGTGACCCATTGTACAAGGTACAGGTCATCATTGTAGGCTTCCAAGGCAGTTGAAGCTTGATGCAACTGGAAACAGTATGATCAAAATAGAGTTTTAATAATGTGTGTTTAGTTGACAATCTTCTTTTTGTACATTCTAAAATACCATCCTAGGGAATGCTGTTAACCAGAGTGTGTGAAGCTTTCCAACTCAGTTGACTTAATCAATACTCATACACAGAAGCTCAACCTTGGGTGATTCTAGATTTTTATCAGTTTGACAATCGCAATTGGCTTTCACACTAGGATTCTGTTTAGAACAGAATATATTTTAGAAATGAAGAAAAATTAGTACATTTGAAAATAAAAGAAAATCTATCCCTAACATAACTATCTTAAAATAATACTAAAATGATGTTATCTTGTGAGAAAGATGATGAAAATGTTAAAAGTCAGGAAACGTCCATGAACCGCAAAAGACCAACTGATGGTTATAAAATACTATAAGGGTCTCTTTATTATAAACTCAAGTTTGGGCTCTCCTCCAACCCAACTCTGAAAGCAGGACAAGAAGTCAGAGCAGCCTTGAACACTCAGCAGGAAAAGATTTTATAGGAAATGGAAGTGTGTGTGTGTGTGTGTGTGTGTGTGTGTGTGTGTGTGTGTGTGTGTGTGTGTGTGTCTATTCTGGCAAGTATCTAACTGAAAGTCTATTTTAAGCTGACAGGTGAGTGCTCTGAAGCAAGACCATGCACAATCACAAAGGATCTGAAAATACATTTGAAACAATCAGAATAATCTTCGATCAACTGTAGGTAGGGAGTAACTGGTGAGGAACAAGTTATGAGGTCCTTGCTAGTACTTGGGTGTAGCTTAGATCTGAGTGTGAGTCAAGTTCCCAAGCCTTTATTTTTTTATTCCTTTTTTTTTTTCGTTAAAAGATGAGGGTGTGGTTGGCCTCTCAAAAGTAGTAAGGATTTCTGAAATGTTAGCAAAGAAGAAAGAGATGTATGCATACACATAATGGAATTTTCTTTTACTTTTGTGCTGCCTTTATTATGTTTAACACTAGAAAATATATTAAAGAACTCTTCTAAATGACTTTGGAAGACAACATAAGTAATACTAGCTATCAGGAGCACCTTATGGTGTTAAATACTTGTGCTGCGGGAAGAAAATGATGCTGTCCACTGAAATTTCTTCAATTGTTTCAAGTTCATCTATGTATCAGATAAGGCTTTTCTGGAGAAAACTATTAAATCCTGATAAAACTGACAAAGCCATCCAAATTTCCTCTAGATAATTAGTAAACATTTCCTGTTGTTATCCTAAACGCTTTGTCCTGGAATTGTGCCTAGAAGCTATCTTTGAGCATGTGGTAAATGAGGAAGCATGATCTTAGAATGAGTAATATGCCTATACCCCTATATGAGAACCCGTCCACCTAAAAACAATGATTTATTTGTGTCATGGTCCTTCTTTGGGAATTATTCTTCCTGTTATTATTTGTCCAAAATAATCTCTCTCAATCTGAATCTGCATTCAGCATGGGACAAAACTGTTACGTTCAGCTGCATAAACATTTAAGACAGTTAAATCTCAAGAGGAGAGAAAAAGGGGTGTATAAAAGAGTAAGGCTTTCTTCCGAGTTTCAGGAGAGGCTCTAGACAATGAAGTGTTGTTGTATAGTCTTTTAACTAATGCTTAATATCCTTACTGTTAATATTGTTTGAAAATAAAATCATGGTTGCTATTCTATGACCATCAGAAATGTGTACTTGATCATGAAAATAAAAGATCTTTGCAATAGTCCTATAGCATTAAATGAGATAGCAGCCAACTTTCTATTGAGTCATAAATTCTGTCTTAAAATTTTCTATTATATGATTTGTTATATTTATGAGAAAGTCTTAGAGTGTCTCTCTCTATATATGTCCAAAGCCAGGGATAGTTTCAGCCAGAATGATTCCTCTTAATAACTAATAACTTCCACCAAATTAAACAAGGATACAAGAACAATTGGATTGGGCAAATGGCTTAGTTAATATTTTTTATACAATCATAAAGATTGGGATTCAGAAATGCAGAACTCATGAAATATGCTAACTAGAAATGGTAGCTTTCTGTAATCTCAATACTTGTGAGACAGAGGCCAGAAATCTCCAGGACGAGCTGTCTAGCTAGGCTAAAAGAAAACAGTAACCTCTGACTTCAGCAAAACATCACCTTAAGTGATGATCCAAGAAGTGATCTTGAATCTTGCAGAGTGATCCAAGAAGACATCTGGGCTTCCACATATATGAACATATGCATGTGGGTACACACACACACACACACACACACACACACACACAAATATACACACACGTACACACACAAAAAACTGGACATACATTTATAGGCATGTGAACACAAATGCACACCTGGAAGCATACCCCACATATGTAAATGTACATAATACAATAAAAAGATTCGTAATTCAAATATGTGTCTATGATATAATGATGGATATATATTGACAAATATGCATAGCATAATTTGATGAACAGGTATTAATTTATCTCAGGCTAAAGTCACAGGATGAAGACACATTCCAAATCTTGAGAAAGGCCCAAATTACAAGTTAGTAGAGAATCACAACGAATGATGTCAGGGAGGTTTTATAGAAAAAAACTTTAGACAGAGTAACTCTAACTCTCTAACTTTATAGATATTAATTTATCCACAGAGACTAAAATTATATGCACTAAGTGCTTGTTTTAAAAAATGTTAAGGCATAAGTAATTTTCAGTGTATAAAGAAAAATCACCTTTTTAATTTTTTTCCTTCTTTTGCATGTGTATATGTTTGTATGTGCATGTGTGTGAACTTTAGAATTATTGTATTTCTCTCTAGAATGTGCTCAATGGGACCAATTAAAGAATGAGGACATAGTCTCAATTACAAGGACATTAATATTTCCTATCATTTCAGTGTTATCATCTAACTCTATCTATACAATCTACTATTGCCCAGAAACCCAACAGAAATTGACCAGAGCTTTGTGATGGCCATCTGTGAACTGTAAAAATTCTTGTCATAGTTGAACCAATAGGAGTAGAAATAATCAAACTCAGGGCTGAAATCAACCAAGTAGAAACTAAAAAGGACTATACAAAGAATCAACAAAACCAGGAGCTAGTTCTTTGCGAAAGTAAACATGATAGATAAACCCTTATCCGGAATAACCAGAAGGCACAGAGACAGTATCCAAATTAACAAAATCAGAAATGAAAAGGGAGACATAACAATAGATTTGGAGGAAATTCAAAAAAATCACCAGATCCTACTGCAAAAGCCTATATTCAACAAAACTGGAAAATCTAGAGGAAATGGACATTTTTTTAGACAAATACCAGGTAACAAAGTTAAGCCAGGATCAGATAAACCATTTAACCAACCCCATAACTCCTAATGAAATAGAAGCAGTCATTAAAGGTCTCTCAACCAAAAAGAGCCCAGGACCTGATGGGTTTAGTGCAGAATTCTATTAGACCTTCATAGAAAAACTCATACCAATTCTGTCCAAACTATTTCACAAAATAAAAATGAATAGAGCACTACCGAATTGCTTCTATGAAGCCACATATACACTTATACCTAAACCACACAAAGGCGCAACAAAGAAAGAGAACTTCAGACCAATTTCCCTTATGTGTATAGATGCAAAAATACACAATAAAATTCTTGCAAACCAAATCCAAGAACACATCAAAACGGTCATCCATTATGATCAAGTAGGCTTCTTCCCCTGGATGCAGGGATGGTTCACTATATGGAAATTCCTCAACATAATCTAGTATATAAACAAACTCAGAGAAAAAAAAAACACATGATCATTTCATTAGATGCTGGGAAAGCATTTGACAAAATTGAACACCTCTTCATAATAAAAGTCACAGAAAAATCAGAAATTCAAGGCCAATAGCTAAACATAGTAAAAGAAATATACAGGAAACCAGTAGCTAACATTAAACTAAATGGAGAGAAACTTGAAACAATCCCTCTAAAATCACAGACTAGACAAGGCTGCCCACTCTCTCTGTACATATTCAATATAGTACTAAAAGTCATAGCCAGAGCAATCAGACAATGATTGGAGGTCCAAGGGATATAAGAACTCCACGTCTCTGAAGAAAGAAATTGAAGAAGATCTCAGAAGATGGCAAGACCTCCCGTGATCATGGACTGGCAGGATTAATAGAGTAAAAATGGCAATTCTGCAAAAAGCAATCTACTTATTCAATGCAATCCCCATCAAAATTCCAACTCAATTCTTCATAGAGTTAGAGAGAGCAATGCACAAATTCATTTGGAATAACAAAAAACCCAGGATAGCGACAATTATACTCAACAATAAAAGAACATCTGGGGGAATCAACATCCCTGACTTCAAGCAATATTACAGATCAATGGTGATAAAAACTGTATAGTATTGGTACAGAAACAGGCAGGTAGATCAGTGGGATAGAATTGAAGATCCAGAAATGAACCCACACACCTATGGTCATTTGATCTTTGACAAAGGATCTAAAACCATCCAAGGGAAAAAAAAGATATCATTTTCAACAAATGGTGCTGGTTCAACTGGAGGTCAGCATGTAGAAGAATGCAAATCAACCCATGCTTATTGCCCTGTACAAAGCTTACGTCCAAGTGGATCAAGGACCTCCACATCAAACCAGATACACTCAAACTAAGAGAAGAAAAATTGGGGAAGAGTTTTGATCACGTGGGGACTGGGGAAAATTTCCTTAACAAAACACCAAAGCCTTATGCTCTAAGATCAGGAATTGACAAACAGGACCTCAAAAAACTGCAAAGGTTCTCTAAGACAAAGGACACTGTCATTAGGACAAAAAAGCAACCACAGGATTGAGAAAAGATCTTTACCAATCCTGTGTCTGATAGAGGCCTAATATCCAAAAAACAAAAAAACAAAAAAACAAAAAATACAAAAAAAAAAAAAAAACCTCAAGAAGTTACACTCCAGAGAGCCAAATAACCCTATTAAAAATGGGGTACAGAACTAAACAAAGATTTCTCAGCTGAGAAATATCAAATGGCTTAGAAATACCTATAGAAATGCTCAACATTCTTAGTCATCAGGGAAATGTAAATCAAAACAACCCTGAGATTTCACCTCACACCAGTTAGAATGGCTAAGATCAAAAACTCAGGTGATAAGAGATACTGGGGAGGATGTGGAGAAAGAGGAACACTCCTCCATTGTTGGTGGGATTGCAAAGTGGTACAAACACTCTGCAAATCAGTCTGGAAGTTTCTCAGAAAATTGGGCATTGCAGTGCCTGAGAACCCAGCTGTACCTCTCCTGGACATATACCCAATACATGGTCCAACATACAACAAAGACACATGCTCCATTATGTTCATAGTAGCCTTATTCATAATAGCCAGAAGCTGGAAAGAACCCAGATGATCTTCAAAAAAAGGAATGGATACAGAAAATGATACCAATCACTAATTAAAGCATTATAATATAAGTTACTTTCTATATAAAATGTTTGCAATCAGATAACTTCCTTTTGAATTTAAAATAAGTTAAAATATTACTTTAAGTATATTTTAACAATTTTTGTTTTTTTTTCTTTTTTTGGTTTGTTTTCTTTTCTTTTATTACATATTTGCTTTAATTATATTTCAGATTTCCCCCTTTCCAGTTGCTCCCCTGGAAAGTCACTATACACCTGCTCTCAGCCAACTTCTATGAGGGTGCTCCCCAGCCCCCGGAATCAGTCCCTCCCAACACCCCACCCTGGCATTCTCCTGCACTGGGGCCATCTAATCTTCACAGAACCAACGGCCTCTCCTCCCTTTAATGCCCCAAAAAGCTACCGCCTGCCTCATATGCAGCTATTGGGTCCCTTCATGTGAGGTTTTTGGTTCGTAGTTTAGTTCCTGGAAACTCTGGGATGTTCAGTTGGTTGGTATTGTTCTTCCTATGGGGCTACAAACCCCTTCAGCTCCTTAAGTACTTTTTCTAATTTTTCCATTGGAGATCCTGTTCACAGTCCAATGGTTGGCAACTAGCATCCTCCTCTGAATTTGTCAGGCTCTGGCAGAGCCTCTCAGGACACAGCTATATCAGGCTCCTGTCAGCATGCACTTCGTAGTATCCTTAATATTGTCTGTGTTTGGTGACTGTATATGAGATGGATCCCCAGGTGTGATAGTCTCTGGATGGCCTTTCCTTCAGTCACTGCTCTACACTTTGTGTTCATATTCCCTCCTGTGAATATTTTGTTCTCTGTTCTAAGGACTGACACATCCACACTTTGGGCTTCCTTTTTCCATGAACGTGGTCTATAAATTTTATCTTAGATATTCTGAGCTTTGGGGCTAATGTTCACTTATCAGTGAGTATATATCATATGTGATTTTTGTGATTGGGTTACCTCACTCAGGATGAAGTTTTCTATTTCCATCTATTTGCCTTCATAAGGTCATTTTTTAACAGCTGAGTATTATTCCATTGTGTAAATGTACTACCTTTTCTGTATTCATTCCTGTGTTGAAGGACATCTGGGATCTTTCCAACTTCTGGCTATTATAAATAAGACTGCTATGAACATAGTGGAGCACGTGTCCTTGTTTTATGTTGGAGCATCTTTTGGGTATATGCCCAGGAGTGGTATAGCTGGATCCAAAGGTAGTACTATGTCCAATTTTCTGAGAAACTGCCAGACTGACTTCCAGAGTGGTAGTACCAGCTTGCATCCGACCAACAATGGAGGAGTGTTTTTCTTTCTCTACATCCTCACCACTATCTGCTGTCACCTGAGTTTTGATCTTCGCCCTTCCATTCCAACTGGTATGAGGTAGAATGTTATGGTTGTTTTGATTTGCATTTCCCTGATGACTAAGGATGTTGAACATTTCTTTAGGTTGTTCTCTGCCTTTCGAGATTCCTCAGTTGAGAATTCTATGTTTATCTCTGTACCCCATTTTTCAATAGGGTTATTTGATTTTCTGGAGTCTAACTTCTTGAGTTCTTTGTATATATTGGATATTAGCCCTCTATCGGATGCAGGATTGGTAAAGATTTTTTCCCAACCTGTTGGCTGCCATTTTGTTCTATTGACAGTGCCTTTTGCCATTTAGAATCTTTGAAATTTTCTGAGGTCCTGCTTGTCTATTATTGATCTCAGAGCATAAGCATTGGTATTCTATTCAGGTTATTTTTTCTAGTGCCCATGTGTTCTAGTCTCTTCCCCACTCTTTCTTCTATTGGTTTGAGTATATCTGGTTTTATACGGAGGTCCTTGATCCACTTGGACTTGTGATTTGTACAAAGAGATAAAAATGTATCAATTTGCATCCTTCAACATGCTGAACTTCAGTTGAACCAGCACCCTGTGTTGAAAATGTTTTGTCCACTGGATGGTTTTAGCTCCTTTGTCAAAGATCAAGTAACCAAAGGTGTATGGGTTCATTTCTGGGTCTTCAATTCTATTCAGTTGATCTACCTGCCTACTGACCACTGCACTACTGACTGATAATTTGGTCAAGGAATAAAGAAAGAAAGAAATTAAAGAGTTTTTAGAATTTAATGAAAACAAAGACATAATATACCCAAACTTATTGGATACAGTGAAAGCAGTGCTAAGAGGAAACTCTTGCCTCTTACTGACTCCAAAAAGAAACCGGAGAGAGCATACATTAGCAGCTTGAGACCATACCTGAAAGCTCTAGAACAAAAAGAATCAAGATACGTCCAAGAGGAGTAGAAGACAGCAAATAATCAGTTAGGGCTGAAATCAACCAAGTAGAAACAAAAAGAGCTATACAAAGAATCAACAAAACCAGAAAGGAGCCAGTTATTTGAGAAAATCAACAAGATAAATAAACCCTTAGTCAGACTAACCATAGGACTCAGGGACAATATGCAAATCAACAAAATCAAAAATGAAAAGGGAGACATACAACAGAAACTGTAGAAATTCAAAAAACCATTAGTTCCTACTACAAAAGCCCATATTAAAAAAAACCTGGAAAATATGGATGAAATTGCCACTTTCAGTAATTCTATCAAACATTCATAATTTACATACAGAAGAACCCACCTGAATAAGGAAGAGTATGAAAAATATAAGTACAATTGGTTGCAGACACAAGACAAATAGCTACAGAATAAAATTCAGGACAATGCAGGTTTGAGAGCAAATAGAACAAGTATTATATGAATAATTTCTTGAAAATATTTTGTGGATTTATCTTCCTGAGACACTGTTCTATTGATTCAAAAATTGAAAACTACAACAAATGCCTTCTATTAACTTTCACGAAATTAATTTCATCGCCACCCTGAATAGGAATATAAAATCATACCTGTGTACTGCAGGCATACCATAACATTAGAACAATAACATTAGTGTCTCTTGAAGTACAGAAGTATTACTAAGAAAACCATCAACTCTCGTAGGAGCCCTTTGTCTATTCTTATGAGTCTTAATTGTTTCTTCGGTCTGGTGAACTTCTTAACCATCTTCCTGTAGATTCACAATTGTGGGAAATAGAATAAGTCAGTTACTGTCACTGACCACTGAGAAAAAAAAATAAACAAACATTTCAAAAGTACCCTTGATCCATTCCAATAGCTTATGTTTCTTTTGTTAAGAGGAAATGATGGCATGCACTCATGCAGGACATCACTTACATTTCAACCACACTTACTATTTCAAACCCCAAGCATTTACATTTGATGTGGATGGTTGCTCCCTAGGCCTATACTACTTTATACTACATCTGTTTCCATTCCCTCCTGTTATCTTTGTTCCACTAAATACTCAACTACATTATATATAAAAGGCAAAATGACTCTACTTGGAGCTCTCATTCAAGGGAATTGTGTCTAAGAAAGAGGTGTTTAATTCGGCTAAAGTAGTTTTTCCTGCCTATTTTTGTACCCTCAGCCTCCTTTGTAGTCAGTCATTGTGTTCCTTTGCAGTGTGGTATTTATATACCAGTTGTCATAAAATGGAAATTTTTGGTTAAACAATGGGGAGAAAATCTATGCTTATGCATCAATGTGTTCCTTTTGTGTATAGTCAAGACATTAAAGATCACTAAGGAAGATTCATTAGCATCTTCTAAGGATATAATTACAAAGGTGTGCTCTAAGGTTCTAAGGAATGACAGGATCCGCTTTCAATTGAATAAATAGCACATTAATTTGTTGTAGAGCAAGAAAAACTCTTTGTTGTAATTAGATGAACATGGTAGCAGAAATAATTTTGTCATCAAATTGTACTAAGGAATTTCTAGGAATTTTAAAATACTGATGATTATTTTCCTAGAAAACAGTTTCAGATAATTTTATGATCAACAACCAAATACAGCTAATAATGTTTTAATTGATATAAGAAATATTTGTATAGAAGAGTCTAGAATAAATGAGAACTTAGAATGTATTTCTGACTCAGAATTTTTTGGTTGGCATCAGTTTTAGAAACACTGACAATATCTGATACAACGTAATAGGATATTCTTTAAGTTATTCAAGAAAGCTACTTAGTTGGAAATGACTATTATATCACAGAGCTTTAATAATAGACACTGTTGGAAACCATGATGCAGGATACTTATCTTAATTTATTGAAGAGGTTAAAATTACTTAAATTATTGAACAAAAATTACTTTGGGAAACACTAGACTTCTTCTTATAAGCAACAGTTTAAACTAATCTCCCAAATGTAAAATCTAAATATGACTAGTGCTGTGTTATAATTGACATTTACAGCAAGAACAGATATTTTCATGGGAAAGTTTGGCATTGTTTAGGAAGTAGTAGGAAATTAAGAAATTTATTGAAGACATTTTGTCTCTGAATATTTCCAATATACCAACTATATTGAGTCATCTTTCCCAGCAGTAAAAGCCATTCTATCTATATTATATGATTCTTAAAAATTGTCCAATGACTATGATAGTAGGTAGTCAACTAAGGAAGAAATGCCAAATTTTCTCATTTTTATATTAGTGGCATTCATTTTGCATTCAGACTTGGATTCTACTTAGATCTATTTTAGAGTTTCCTGTCGAAATGTATAATATTCTTCCACATTGTACAATAGAACGGATTTACTAAGAAGATTCTCCCTGGAGAAGGCTTACTGATACATAGACCACAGTTTTAATACTTTTACAAACACACTCAAACAAACACACACACACACACACACACACACAAACACACACAAATATGATTGTTTATGCTTTCATGATCTACATATAAATAAAATGTTTAAAGTTGTGGAGACCATGACCAAAGACTCTAGATCACATGTACTAATTAGAGAATTTAAAAACATCTCATGGTTATTGGTCTAAATTTCTTCATATGTAGATAAAGATCAGAAATGTTGGTATTGAAATAAACCTATATTTCATGTTGGTGAAGATACTCTGATTTTACTGTGGTCAAAAAAAGAATTGCTTAAATATCAGAAGCATAGTTAGTAGAAGAGGTGGGATTGACACTAGGCCCTAGGCTTTTGCTGGTAACTAACTAATAATCATTAAATGTTTAGGAATAAGTGATATTTTTTTAAAAAGTACTACACAACTCCAGCCTTTGGCACATGAGACCACACTGAGAATCCTACTCACTTCCTCAAACTTTTCCCAGCCTAAACCCACTGCCACCACCTGAAAACCACATATAGTATACCCCAGGTAATATCACTGTCACTGTGGTACTAACCCCTGCTACTTTGAGTCCACCTCTAGAATCATTTGAAACACCTCCATAATTATGAATATCTGAAGCAAGAACTATTCAACTATATAGAATGTTGATGCCTTTGCTCAGGAGCTATATTGCTTGCTATAGAGCATGGAGATCAAGAAGCGGGGTGAGAATTGTGAGGGACAGCACTAAAGGGCATCAATAAAGACTCTATGGAAAGAAACTACTGTAGACGCTTCCTAAATATATACATGTACATATATGAAATGAGTTTAACATGCAATTTTTCCTCCTAAGTTTCAGTACATATTTGCAATCTAATTATGATCTACAACGTTATAATGGCAGAAATATGCAGAAGAATACTTACCTAATAGCAGGTAAATGACCAAGGAAGAGTCTTTCAGTCTTTCTATAATGTCTGGCTGTGGGATTCTAACTTTGTTCACATCTGTTGCAGGAGGAAGCTGGTCTGATGATGGCTGACCAAGGCACCACCTCTATGGTTTGTGGATTTGTAGCTAGAATGTTCTTGCTATAACAGCTAATGTTCACATGGAAGTGAACATCCAGCCTAACTTTTGAGGTATAGGATACTGAACTCGGAATGACTTTATCTGTTTCTAGCCATTTGTATGCAAATTTCATGATGTCATGTTTTAAAGGCTGAGAAATATTTCATTGTATAAATGCACCCCATTTTCTTTATTCTCTTTAGAGATATCTAGGTTGCTTCCAGTTTCTGGCTATTATGAGTGTAGAACCAATGAACATGGTTGAGCAAGTGTCTCAGAATGGCATCCTTTTGGTAAATGTCCAAGAATAGTATACCCCAGGTAATATCATCACTGTCACTGTGGTACTAACCCCTGCCACTTTGAGTCCACCTCTAGAATCATTTGACACCTTGAGGTAATTCTTGAGGTAGATCTTTTCCTATCTTCCTAAGGAATAACGACATTTATTTGATAGTGGCTATACCAGTTTCCCCTCCCAGTAGCAATGTGTGAGTGTTCCTCTTATTCCATACTCTGCCAGATGAGCTGTCATCTGAGTAGTTTTTCTTATTCGTTCTGACAGTTGTACAATGGAATCTCAAAGTAGCTTTGGCCCTCCGATGATAATTAAGGATGTTGAACATTTTTAAGTTTTCTGTATTTAGAATTTTTTGGCTTAGATCTTTCCCTCATTTAAATTTGATTTATTTTCATATTCAGTTTCTGAGTTCATTATATATTTTGGACATTAGTCCTCTATCAGATATGTAGTTTACAAAATGGTTTTCCATTCTGTAAACTGTTGCTTTTTTCCAAAGTATTGTGTCTTTTGCTTTATAGAAGTTTTTCAGTTTCTTGAGGTCCCATTTATTAATTGTTCATTTTCATGTCTGTATTAAGGGTGTTCTGTTCAAAGTTCTTTTATGAGGCCAACTCTTTTACTAGAGTTTAAAAGCTCTATACTTAAACTTTCAGTTGTGGCCTAGAGACTGGTTTTGTGGTTTGGTGAAGAATATGGCTGCCTTTTGCCCTTGTCTGAAGAGTCTGCTGAGGCTAAGGTGAAGAGACTCTGATTAATTGTATTGACAAAGGAAATCTCATATTGACAAAGGAAGTCTCGGAAATGCCCATCACAGACTTTCTTCTCTGGTTTTGAATAAGCATAGCAAGGTTAGAAAGGAAATCAGGAAGTGAAATGGAGCTAAATCCTGTATTCAAAGATATTAAATTGAATTAAAGGAGTGTGGCCTTGGGGAAAGCTCCCACCCAGCTAAATTTAGCTTCAGACCTGGTAGAACAAGCCTTTAACCCCAGGAGGCAAAGGCAAGCAGATCTCTAAATTCAAGGCCAGCCTGGGACAGAGCAAGTTGTAGGTGAAGAAATGCTTAAATCCAGCCATGGTATTACACATCTTTAATCCGAGGAGACATGCATGCATATCTCTGAGTTCAAGGTCAGTCTATGGCAAGATCCAAGACAGCCGAGCTTAGGCTGGAAAACAGGACCATGTTCCAGCTCCTGCAAGCATAGAATTCTGCAGCTTCAGTCATGTGTCTCTGGCTTTATGGTCAAGAGAAGAAAAGGGACTAGTGGGACAATTGATGCCGGTTAGCTGGAGCTAAACAAATAGTGGTGATTTAGAAGAGAACTGCAGGGCTGGAGAGATGGCTCAGGGGTTAAGAGCACTGACTACTCTTCCCGAGGTCCTGAGTTCAATTCCCGGCAACCACATGGTAGCTTTTAACCATCTGTAACAAGGACCCAATACTCTGTTCTGGTGTGTTTGAAGAGAGCTATAATGTACTCATAAAAAGAAGACCATTATGACTGACATGAAATCTTCTGGGAAATGTTTTCTGAGAACACAAAGAAGCTGTGTTCCAGAGATGGCCAAAGTTGTATCTCGTGCTGCAGCTGTATTTAATAATGTGTAAGAGTCACCCAGGTGCTACTGGTTTTGAAGGGATGAGGTGTCATGAGGAACAGCTGAGACTTGGCACTGTGAGAGGCCATGGAAGGTCACTGGTGAAGGTGCAGTCTCAGGTGCAGTTGATGACCCAGGACTGAACAGGTCATGCAAAGGATACTTGGCACTATGAAGAGAGCCTATAAGAGGCTTTTGGTAAGGCTTAATTGGTAAGGCCTAGCTGCAGTGGAAGTCCCCAGTGTTTTGGAGATGCCAGTACCATGGGATGATCACCAAGTACCGTAGTGGCAGTAGAACATATCAACCTGAGCTTAGAGTGCTACAGAGGGCAGAGCTGGAGACATGAAACCAGCCCTTTGAAGGAGTCCAGAAGATCATGTGTGGATCCCAGAGACTAAAATGAGAGCTATAAAATAGAAGTTGCCTCGGAGACACCAAGATATTTGAGATGCCAGTGGTGTGGGCTATCTGCTGGGGAAAGCTGCTAGAGAGAGTGGGACCAGCCCAGGAGAAAAGTTTGTTGCAGTCAACAAAATAAAAAAGGAAGTGGGTGATCTGAAGACCACTTTGACAGACACAGAGATGCAAAGTTTTGAGTTTGCCCAGCTGGTTTCTTGTCTTGTTTTGGGGATTACAGTTAAATAATTGAAAGACTCTCAGAAGAGACTTTGAAATTTGAACATTGTTGAGACTGCAACTTTGAAGTTGGACTAAACATATTTTGCATTATGCTATGTTTAGGTATGGCCTCTCACAGACTTGTCTTAACAAGCGTCTGGGCACCAGGGAGTAGAATGTGATAGTTTGTAAAATGCAAGGCTCAGGCAGTAGCACTGTTAGGAGGTGTGGCCTTGTTGGAGTAGGTGTGGCGCCTAGCTCCCTGGGAGTCAGTATTCTGCTGGCAGGCTCCAGATGAAGATGTAGAATTCTTGGCTTCTCCTTCACCATGCCTGTCTGAATGCTGCCATGTTTCCATCTTGATGATAATGGACTGAACCTCAAAACATGTAAGCCAACATCAATTAAATGTTGTCCTTTTAATAGTTGCTTGTAGGGGAATATCAGGGGTAGGTGGGAAGGAGTGGGTTGGTGGGTGAGGGAGCACCCTCATAGATGTAGGAAGATGAAGGGGAATGGGGTGGGGGTTTCTGGAGGGGAAACTAGGAAAGGGGATGAAAAGCTCTCAGGGAGAACTTTCCCTCGGGATGGAGACCCTCCAACTCCAAAGACCAGACCGAGACACCACAGGATGCAATCAGCAAGAGGATTTGGTTTATTGTTGGGATACACAGGCACAGGCACCTGCGGGCGCTTCAGTCACTCGGGGGACTGGCGCGCCCCACGGAACCAAGGATGGGCTTTTATAGGATTTTGGGGAGCAGAAGCAAGCATACAGAAGCAGATGCATGGTTACAGGGATATAATTGGTGGATTCTAATATGGCAAGGGTTTAGCCCGGGGGCAAGTTTCCTAGCTACCTTCCTGAAACATAACGGCTGACTCGGCCCCCCAAGGGTTCAGCCCGGGGGCAAGTTTCTTAGCTACCTTCTTGGAACATAACGACTGACTCGGCCCCCCACCAGGGTGTGGGACCTCTCCCGGGGCTTTTTTTCATTGTCAGGTGCTCAACCGAAGTCGTCCTGTTGCCAGGCCTTCAACCAAACATATCTTGCTTGGCAGCCGCTGTGTACTCAGTGTTCTAACCTTTCCCTGAACCAGTCATCTTAAGTACAGCCTTGTAAAATGGCGTTACTGCTGCTAAGCTGGGGTCTTTCATTCCCCCATTTTTTTTTTTGTTAACTTTGAGTGAAATCTTTCACTCGACTTGGTCAAGAAATTTCTGTCTGGTGGGGGCTTATTCCCCCACTGACTCTAGGCCACAAAAGGACTAGGAGGAGCCACGTAGGAGTTTTAACTTTAAGGGGTTTGGAGTGTGCTGAACTCTCCATGTCTGGGGTGTAGTGTTGTGATTAGTCAATTCCTCAGACTGGACTGCCTTGACGTGTGGTGCGTGGATCTAAGCCGAGACTCCGTCCTTTCCACCGTGGCTCGAGATTTTTGGTCTGGTGTCTGCGCACCCACACGGTGTCTCCAATCTGGAACGGGTGTGGCACCACCGGATGTTCAAGCTTGTCCTGGTAAGCAGCGGCCAAAGGTCTCCAGACGTCTCTCTGCACAATCTGTAGGGCCTGTAAATGGGCCCTCAGAGAAGGGCTGTCAGCAAAATCAGCAATGTTTGAATCAAAGAAATGGACAAATGGGGGTGGTGTTCTATACATTATTTCAAAAGGAGTTAGACCATGGGGGCCCGGGGTATTCCGGGCCCGATATAGAACTAGGGGAAGGAGGGCCACCCAATCCTTTGAGCCAGTTGCAAGCGTAAGTTTGGATAAAGTCTCCTTAATTGTTCTATTCATGCGTTCTACCTGACCTGAACTCTGGGGTCTATAGGCACAATGTAATTTCCAATCAATCCCCAGCAATTTGGCCACCAACTGACTTACTTGGGAGACGAAAGCGGGCCCGTTGTCCGACACCAACGCTTGAGGCATGTCATACCTGGGAAAGATTTCCTCGAGGAGCTTCTTGGTGACCATTTTTGTAGTCTCGTGCTTTGTGGGGAAGGCTTCGACCCATCCTGAGAAGGTGTCTATAAACACTAGGAGATACTTGTATCCATATATACCTGGTTTAATTTCAGTAAAATCAATTTCCCAATGGATGTCGGGACGGTGTCCCCTAGGACGAACTCCTTGTCCAATCATGGTCCTTCCCAGGTTAACCTGAGCGCACGCTTTGTAACTCTCAGTCACCTTTTGTATCGCTTTGTCCCAATTAAAAAAAAAAAAACACAGATTTATCTCTTCCTGATCTAGTAAGGTTTTCATCTTCTTAAACCCCAAATGGGTTAATTTATGTAAAAAGGAGATCAATTCAAAAGTCCTTTGTAGACCCACTGTTTTAGTTGAGGGTGGTAGATGGCCCCCATTTTTTCTAGGAGCTCTATGTCCTCATGGGCATAAACCCAACTGGTTTGTCCCACTGGTGGGGGCGTGGGTTGGTCTGGGCTATTTAAGGGCAAGATTTGTTTGTTCATGGCCGCTTCTCGAGCCGTGGCATTGGCCAGCCGGTTTCTTCGTGCCTCTGGGTTGTGCCCTTTCTGGTGTCCTGGACAATACATAATACTCAGTCTTTTGGGCAAGAATAGAGCTTCTAAGAGGGCCAGAATTTTAGCCTTATTTTTAATATCTTTACCCTCAGATGTGAGCAGCCCCCGCCTCCGGTAGATCTCCCCGTGGATGTGTGCCGTGGCAAAGGCATAACGGCTGTCTGTATATATATTTAGCCTCTTACCTTTTGTCATCTTGAACGCCTGAGTCAAGGCGATGAGTTCAGCCCGTTGTGCGGAGGTACCAGCAGGCAGGGCTTTCGCCCAAATCACTTTGTCCTCCGTAGTGACCGCAGCTCCAGCCTTTCACTCTCCCTCTGCCAAGAAGCTGTTGTCATCCGTGTACCATGTGTGGTCAGCATTCTGAAGAGGCTGGTCCGATAGGTCCGGCCTGGTTCCATGTACTTCTGCGAGGATTTGTAGGCAGTCATGCTGTTTTGCCTCCTCTGGTAGAGGAAGCAAGGTGGCAGGATTGAGGGCGACTACGGGCCCAAACTGAACCCGTTCTGCATCCAGTAACAAGGCTTGGTGCGAGAATTAGAGAGCCAGCGGTCTGGGGGCTGCTTTACCAAGGCCTCCACTGCGTGGGGTGTTAGGATGGTGAGTGGCTGTCCCAAAGTCAATTTTCCAGTGTCCTTGATCAGGACAGCAATAGCAGCCACCATCCTTAGGCACGGTGGCCAGCCGGAGGCCACAGGGTCCAATTTCTTAGACAGGTAGGCCACAGGGCGTTTCCAGGGTCCCAACCTTTGTGTTAGGACCCCTTTAGCATACCCCTGTTTCTCATCGATGAACAGGTTTGCAGGAGTATGAGGGTGGGATGTTGAACCCTAAAGTCAGGAGCAAATTGTAAGGGTTTGGAACAGTCAGATGAATATCTTCTATCCTCTTGTTGACCTTTCTCAAGTCTTGTACTGGCCTATAATCTCCAGTGCCAGGTTTCTTACAGGCAGAAGAGGCGTATTCTAAGGCGACCGGCAGGGGATTAGGATGCCTTGATCTAGAAGCCTCGTAATGTGAGGCCTTATACCTTGATAAGCTTCATGTGACAGGGGGTATTGTTTTATGGAGACTGGAGTTGTAGTGGCCTTTAACTGTATAATTAAGGGGGGCTGTTGGAGCGCCAACCCCAACCCACCAGTCTCTGTCCAAGCCAGTGGAAAATTCGTGACCCAAGTGTCTATTTCTAGGGATTGTGGCTTGTCCTGTCCCAGTTCATATAGTCTATATTCATAGAAATTGAAGGGGAGTTCCGTGGGGGCCAGTTATTTGGGCCCCTCTTTCTTCAAAATGAATTTGTGCTTTTAGTTTGGTGAGCAGGTCACGGCCCAGCAGAGGGTACGGGCAGTCCGGAACATGTAAGAAGGAAAGGGTCACCTTACCAGTAGCCAGCTGAACCTGGCGGTCCGTAGTCCATCGGTATTGTTTCTCACCAGTAGCTCTTTGTACCCAGGCCGTCCGGTCGCTGAGTTGTCCTGAAGCTTGGGTGAGGACTGAATGCTGGGCTCCTGTGTCTACCAGGAAAGTAACCAGCTGCCCCCCAACTTTAAGCGTTACCCTGGGCTCAAGGGGGGGGGTCCTGGCCCTGACCTCCCTAATCTTTATCTAGAGCCAAGAGGGAGGTTCGTGGTCGAGGTTTTCGGGGTCCGCCAGGCTTCTTGGGGCACTCTCTGGCCCAGTGCCCTTTCTCTTTGTAATAGGCACATTGATCTTTATCCAGCTTCAGCCCCTTTCGAGCTCCCCCCTATCTCCCTTCCTTTTTTGGCCCTGAACTACGGCGGCCAAGATTCGACTCAATTCTTTGTTTCTTTTTTTATCTCTTTCTTATTAAAAATCTTTTCAGCTTCTTTAAGTAAATCCTGTAATGTATAGCCCTGCAAATTTTCTAACCTCTGTAACTTAGTCCTGATATCTGGAGCAGCCTGCCAGATGAAGGACATAGAGACACTCGTCATTTGTCCTGGGTCATCTGGGTCATAGGGAGTATACATACGGTAGGCCTCCTTAAGTCTCTCTAGAAAGGCGGAGGGAGTTTCCCCTGCTTCCTGTAATACCTGTTTTACCTGAGCCAAATTAGTAGGGCGTCGTATAGCCCCTCGGAGACCCGCTAGAAGCAACTGGCGATAAAGGCGTAGGTGTCCCTTACCTTCAGCTGTATTAAAATCCCAGTTTGGTCTCTTAAGTGGGAATGTAGCATCAATTTCCTCAGGCAGCTGGGTGGGACGCCCATCATCTCCCAGAACATGCTTTCTGGCCTCTAGGAACACTCTTTGTTTTTTTTCTGAGGTTAAGAGGGCCTGTAAGAGCTGTTGGCAGTCATCCCAAGTAGGCTGGTGGGTAAGTAAAACAGATTCTATTAGGTCGGTGAGTGCCACCGGATCTTTGGAGAAAGAAGGGTTGTGTTGTTTCCAATTGTAAATGTCAGCTGCTGAAAACGGCCAGTATTGGGTCTGGCCACCGGTTCCCTGTCTAAGTGGGAAAGCCTCGGAGGTTGAATCTGGCATCACCTCGCGCTTATTGCGCAATCTCCCTGTGACAGGGGAGAAACCCTTATCAGACTGTGGCCCGGCAACTGATCTGGCCGGCGGCTCTGCCTCCTCCGTTTTAGCCGGGCCTGTCAGAGAGAAGATCTATGAGAGGGGAGTTTGGGTCTGCCGGGAGGACAGGTTTCTTAGTTCACAAAGGTAGAGAGAGAAAGACGTGGCCGGCGGACCGGGCGGGGCCGAGGGGACAGGCTGGGGGTTGAGGGGAGGCCAATTCGGGTCCACGAAGGGTTCCGCCCAGGGGGGGAGTTTTAAGGCGAGACTCTCTCAAGTGATAATATAAGAAACCTGGTCAGGATGTCCGTGGACGACCCGATCTTTAACCTGTAAAATAATGATCTTATTAAATGTGTCATTCACTGGCCATCCTGCTCCGAAAGTGGGCCTCTCGGATGTGTAGAGAGTCTGTCATTTTCCTTTTTTTTTAACCTCGACGGACTGGTTGTGTGCCCGGTCGTGGACGTCTTTCTAATGATCAAGAGTGAGACTTAGGGGCGTTGTTAGGGACTGTCCCATGTTAGTTCTAAGGAAGATTAGAACACAGAGAAAACAAACAACACCAACAGTCAAACAAACAACAGACAGGCGTGCTGCACGGCTTTGGTACCAAACTGAAAGCAAAAAGTCAGATGGAGGTGGCAAAGGTCCGGGGCCCTCTGAAAGCCAAAAATACAGACAGAGGTGCCGTTAGTCCGGATCTTTCTCCTCTCCCAGATTGGGCCCCGAAAAGTCGGGCCCCTAACACCCTTGGAACGTCTTCCAGGGCTGCGGGGCGAGAAGTCCGAGCTCGTCAGCTCCTTCTTCGTCCCGCCCAAATTCCAAACAACCTGGCTGAGCGCTCACAGAACAGACCTGGCTGAGCGCTCACAGAACAGACCTGGCTGAGCGCTCACAGAACAGACAGAATAAGGCAGAACGAGACAAAATCAGACAGACAGACAGACGCCGGCCGGCTTACCTCCCAGTGGGTGGTCGGTGGTCCCTGGGTGGAGGATCTCCTTTCCCGGCCAACGCACCAAATGAAAAGCTCTCAGGGAGAACTTTCCCTCGGGATGGAGACCCTCCAACTCCAAAGACCAGACCGAGACACCACAGGATGCAATCAGCAAGAGGATTTGGTTTATTGTTGGGATACACAGGCACAGGCACCTGCGGGCGCTTCAGTCACTCGGGGGACTGGCGCGCCCCACGGAACCAAGGATGGGCTTTTATAGGATTTTGGGGAGCAGAAGCAAGCATACAGAAGCAGATGCATGGTTACAGGGATATAATTGGTGGATTCTAATATGGCAAGGGTTTAGCCCGGGGGCAAGTTTCCTAGCTACCTTCTTGGAACATAACGACTGACTCGGCCCCCCACCAGGGTGTGGGACCTCTCCCGGGGCTTTTTTTCATTGTCAGGTGCTCAACCGAAGTCGTCCTGTTGCCAGGCCTTCAACCAAACATATCTTGCTTGGCAGCCGCTGTGTACTCAGTGTTCTAACCTTTCCCTGAACCAGTCATCTTAAGTACAGCCTTGTAAAATGGCGTTACTGCTGCTAAGCTGGGGTCTTTCAGGGGATAGCATAAATAAAATGATAAATAAAAAGTATCCAATAAAAGAAAAAAGGGGAAAAGAGAATAAACCTCTTTACTTTCTCTTTTATCTATTCAGTGCATATTATTTTATGAGGAGATCTTTGATCTATTTGGAGTTGAGTTTTATGAAGGATACAAATATAGATCTATTTAGATTCTACTGCATGCAATCATGCGGTTTGACCAGCACTATTTGTTGAAGATGATTTCTTTTTCCACAGTGTATTTCTGGCTTTTTAAATTAAATCAAGTAGTGTGTGTGTGTGTGTTTGTGTGCATGTGCCTGCCTATATTTAAATCTGTGGAACTTCATTTCCATTCCATTGATTTATTGTTTGTTTTTATTTTGCTTTTGTTCCAATACTTTGCTATTTTATTGCTTTATCTTTGATGCACAACTTGAAATTGAGAATGGTGAGGCCTCCAACAGTTCGTTTACTTTATTTTCTTTTTAATTTTTTATTAGATATTTTTCTTTACTTACATTTCAAATGTTATTCCCTTTCCCGGTTTCCTGTCCCGGTTTCCTTTCCTCTCCTCCCCTTACCCCTCATACATATGCCTTACTGCCCCTCCCCCCATATTCCCATGCACTGGGTGTCCAATTTTGGCAGGACCAAGGGCTTCTCCTTCCACTGGTGCCCCAACAAGACTATTCTCTGCTATATACGTAGTTGGAGCCCTGGGTCAGTCCATGTATAGTCTTTGGATAGTGGTTTAGTCCCTGGAAGCTCTGGTTGGTTGGCATTGTTGTTTTTATGGGGTTGCAAGCTCCTTCAACTCTTTCAATACTTCCTCTAATTCCCCCCAAGGGGGTCCTGTTCTCAGTTCAGTGGTTTGCTGCTAGCATTGACCTCTGTATCAGACATACTCTGGATGTGTCTCTCAGGAGACATCTATATCTGGTCCCTTTCAGTATGCATTTTCTGGCTTCATCAGTCTTATCTAGTTTTGGTGTCTGTATATATATGGGCCACATGTGGGTCAGGCTCTGAATGGCCATTCCTTGAGTTGCTGCTCTAAACTTTTCTTCCATATCCCCTCCTATGGATATTTTCCCCCTTTTAAAAAGGAGTGGGAACATTCACATTTTGGTCATCCTTCTTGAGCTTCCTGTGGTCTGTGGATTGCATCTTGGGTAATTCAAGCTTTTTGGCTAATATCCATTTATCAGTGAGTGCATACCAAGTGTGTTTTTCTGTGATTGAGTAACCTCACTCAGGATGATATTTTCTAGTTCATTCCATTTGCCTATGAATTTCAAGAAGTCATTGTTTTTGATAGCTGAGTAGTACTCCATTGTGTAGATGTACCAATTTTTTTGAATCCATTTCTCAGTTGAAGGCATCTGGGTTCTTTCCAGCTTCTGGCTATTATAAATAAGGCTGCTATGAACATAGTGGAGCATGTGTCTTTGTTGTATGTTGGAGCATCTCATTAGGACAAAATGGCAACCAACAGATTGGGAAAAGGTCTTTACAAATCCTACATCTGATAGAGGGCTAATATCCAAAATATACAAAGAACTCAAGAAGTTAGACTCCAGAGAGCCAAATAACCCTATTAAAAATGGGGTACACAGAGCTAAGCAAAACATTGTCAGCTGAGGATTATCGAATGTCCAAAAAGCACCTAAAGGAATGTTCAACATCCTTAGTCATCAGGGAAATGCAAATCAAAACAACCCTGAGATTCCACCTCTTACCAGTCAGTATGGCTAAGATAAAAAACTCAGGTGACAGCAGGTGCTGGCGAGGATGTGAAGAAAGAGGAACACTCCTCCGTTGTTGGTGGGAAGTCAGTCTGGACATTCTTCAGAAAATTGGACATTCTACTACCTGAGGACCCAGCTATACCTCTCTTGGGCATATACTCAAAAGTTCTTTTATTCCTGGGAATTTTATGTTTCCATATAAAGCTGAAAAATATTATTGCAAGTTCTGTGAAGAATCATATTATAATTTGGATCAGATTACATGGCATCTATAGATTGCTTTTTGACAGCATGGTAATTTTTTTAATTTCTTTAATCCTATGAAGTCATGAAAATGGAAGATCTTTCCATCTTCTATTATCTTCTTCAATTTCTTTATTGACTTGAACATTTTGTTATACAAGTCTTTCACTTTCTTTGTGGCAGCAACACCAAAATCTTTTATATTATTTCATTCTACTGAGTAAAGTATTTCCTGATTTCTTTCTCATTCTTTCTGTCATTTGTATATAGGAAAACTACTGAATTTTGTTAGATAATTTTTAACTAATTTGCTCTAAATTTTTGTATGCTATAGTTGTTTCCTGGTGGAGTTTTTGGTGGGATCACATATCTGCTCTAGGACTTTCCTGGTGGATTTTTTGAAGGAGTCACATATCTATATTATATCATCAGCAAATAAAGATACTGACTTCTTTCTTCCCATTTTTTATCCAGTCAGTCTCCTTATTTCTCTAGTTAAAACTTTAAGTACTATATTGAATAAGTATAGTATATATAAAGAGTGAACAATCTTGTCTTGGTAATAGTTAAATTGCTTTGGGTTTCTGGACATTGAAGTTGATATCGTTTACAGGATTGCTGTAAACTGCCTTTTTATTAAGTTGAAGTATGTCTCTTGTATTCCTAATCTCTCCCAAAATTTTATCAAGAAGGGGTACTGGGTACAGTTAAAGGCCTTTTTTCCATATAGTAAGATGATTTTGGTTGTTTGTTTGTTTTTAGTTTGGTTAAATAGTGGATTAATTTGTCAATGTGTGTATAGTGACTCCTCCCTGAGTTTCTGGGATTAACACTACTTGATCATGGTAGGTGATCTTTTTTAATTTTTTCCTACTATGTTAGTAAATATTTTTAAATCTGTGTTCCCAAGGGAAATTTGTGTAAACCTTTTAAATTTGTTCAGTGTTTATGTAGTGTATCAGGGTAATTATGGATGCACAGAATGAATTGGGAAATATTTTTTGTGTTACTGTATGTGAAACAATTTGAGGAGTATTGGAATTAACCCTTCTTTAGAAGTATCATAGAAATCTGCACCAAAGCCATCTGGCCCTGGGATCATTTTGGTTAGAAGAGTTTTCAGGACTAGGTCTGTTTCACTTGAGGCTATATGTCTGAATAAATTACATCTTTAATCTTGCTTTATTTTTGGCAAATGGTACCTATGTTCATTTCTTTTATCTTTTCCAATGTTGTGAAACATTGGTTTTATATTTTGTCCTTATGGTTCTCTAAATTTTCTAGGAGTCTGTTGTTTTTTCTCTCTCTATTTCTAATGATGTTAATTTGGATATTCTCTCTCTGCCTTTTTGGATAAGGGTTTGCTGATGTCGATTTTTTCCCCCAAGAACCAACTCTTGGTTTCCTTTAATTTTTTTTTCCACGTGGAGAGGTTTAATGAGAGAAGAAGAGGAGAGGAGAGGAAAGGCCGGCCATGAGCACGTGGAGGGAAGGGGTGGGGGTAGAGAGAAAGGACAGGGAAGAGAGGAAGAGCAGGGAAGAGAAGAGAACAAAGAGCTCCTTTAATTTTTTATTGTTCTCTCTGCTTCTATTTTATAGATTTCAGCATGGGTTTAATTATTCCTTGCTGTCTACTGATTTTGAGTGTAATTTTGTTTTTTATTTCTAGAGCTTTAAGGTATACTATTCAGTTGCTACTATGTGGTTTCATCAGTTTTTTAAATGTAGACACTTAGTACTGTGAACTTGCCTCCTTTATTTACTTTCACTTTGTCTCATAATTTGGGATATGGTGTGTATTTATTTTCATTCAATTCTAGAAAGTTTGCAATTTCTTTATTTCTTTCTTGACCCATTTTTTTCAGTAAGGAGTCATTCAGTTTCTATGAGTTTTTAAGCTTATTTCTGTTGATAATATTTAGCTTTAATTTGTGGTGGCCTGAAAGGATGCAGAAAGTTATTTCATTTTTTTATTAGATATGCTTATGTCTCTGTGTGTTGTCAATTATGGAGAAAGTTCCATGGGTTGCAGAAAAGAATGGATATATTTTTTCTTTTAAGTGAGATGTTCTGTAAACATGTGTTAGATCCATTTGGTTTATAACGTCTCTTAGCTCCAGAATTTCTGTTTAATTTTTGTCTATATGATCTGTGGATTAGTGAGGGTAAGATATTGAGATTTCCCACTATCAGTGTGTGAGGGCAACTATATCATTTAAGCTTTAGCAGTGTTTCCTCTACAAACTGTGTTGCCCTTGTATTTGGGGATAGGTGATAAAAGCTCAATTGTCCTCCTGGATTTTTCCTTTGATGAGTGTGTAGTGTCCTTTCCTATCTCTTCTGAATTTTTTTAATTTCAAATCTATTTTAAGTATTAATAGGTCTGTGCCAACACTTCTTAGATACATTTGTTGAAAATATCTTTTTCTACCCTTTTCCCCTGAGATGATTGATCCCTATTATCAAAGTTGTGTTATTTGGATGCAGAAGAATGATGGATCCTGTTTTCTCTTAGTCCCTTTTTTTTATATTGGGGAATACTGAGAGATATTAATGACCAATGATCAAGAATTGTTAATTCCGTTTAATTTGCCACTTTTTCAGTCATGGTGGTATTGGTGGTTGTTGCCTGTGTGTATGTGTGTGTTTCTGTGTGTGTGTGTGTGTGTGTGTGTGTGTGTGTGTGTGTGTTACTTTGGTACTTTTTAAATACTTTGGTTATTTATTTAGTTATGTATTTAGGATGACCTAAACACTTTGGATTGGAGTGCACCTTTTAGGACTTCTGGTAAGTCCAGATTTGTTGAAAATATTGTGACATCTTTTATTTTTCCGCCTATAGAAATTGAAAGTTTTGATGGGTAGTTTGTGCTGGCACTTGTAGTCTCTTGGAGTCTGACAAACATCTGTCATGCTTTTAGCGTCTTGATTGAGAAATAAGGTAACACCTATATATGCTACTTGGCATTTTTCCTATGAATTTTTCTTATTCTTTCTTCATTTGTATGTTTAATATTTTGACTATTGTGTGCTGTGTGGCTTTCTTTTAAGGCTCACTTTCTTTGGTTTCCTATGTGCATTGTACACTTAGTAGGCATCTTCATCTTTGTGCTAGGGAAGGTTTTTCCTATGATTTTTTTTGTGCCTTGATCTATATTTTTTCTCATTACTCTATTCTATTTTTGCTAGATTTAGTTTTTACATAGTGTTTTGGAGTTCCTAGATATTTTTTGACAGGAATTTTTTAGGTTAAATATTATGACTTCAGTGCTTGAGATTCTTTCTTGTGATCTCTTGTGTTCTATTGTAAGCTTGCCTCTAAGGTTCCTGTTTACATCAGTAGTTTGTTTGTTTTTTTTTTTTCTCATTTTCAGATTTCCTTTAGTTTGAGCTTTCTTTATTGATTCTATTTTCTTTCAATACTTGTGCTTTCATAGATTTGCTTTAGGGATTTGTGGCTTTCCTCTTTAAAGACCTGTATCATATTCATGAAGGCTTCTTAAGGGACATTTTTCTATGATTCGGATATTTTAGAATATTCAGGGCCTGTCTGTGACTTCAGAATCTAGATTCATATTGTCCTGGTTGTTTTTAATTATGTTTTTAAACTGGCCTCTTGGCATCTTGCATTGGGAATATTGTAACTCTAGGTACTTCTGTATGTTCTTGTCTTTGTTGGGTGGATATTTTGCTCATTTTTCTGTTTCTTTTCTTGTTCTTAGGAAAGTGTTTTTGATTTGTTCCTAAATCATGTGAGGTCCAGATTGGTGTGAGGACCGAGGGAGAGTTCCATGGGAAATAAGTTTCTGGAACTAGAATCTAAGACTTAAGAATGAGGAGGAGCTGGGATTGAGAGGGGAACTTTACAAAAGTGAAGAAAGCAAGATCTGCTTAGGGCAGACAGGCACTGAGTGAGCAGAGGTTGTAACAGAAGGTGTGTTAAAGAGCTAGGGAAGACTCTGCACTACTGTACTTGAAGGAATGGATGCAGAAGTGGATATCTGTAGTTAGCTGCCTTGCTTTCCTCCGAAATGTGATGAGTGCTTGAACCTGAACGCTGGGACAAAACAACGAGCAGGGGAAGGAACATTATAGGGTGAGATCTGTGATCCACTGGGGATGTGCTCAGATTTGGAAGGAATTCTGCTACCCAGGTGAGGATCAGCCTGGGGATTGGACCTGGAGGAAAACAGGAAGTATTGAAGATGCACAGTTTGGCTGCCTACTGCTCTGAAGGAGAAGTCTGTGCGTTACCAGAGAGTGTATCTGCTGGAGTTGGGGTCTGGGATAAAGCAACTAGTATTAGAGTGTTATCAGGCAGATCTATGGGATCTACTGGGACCGAAGGGAGGCTAGAGGAAGTGTTCTGTTGCAGATTCTGGCATGAGACTGAGATATTGGATTTGAAGAACCAGAGGACCCCGTTGAAAGAATCAGAGAAAGGAGTGGAAGAGCTTGAAGCGGTTCGAGACCCCATATGAACAACAATGCCAAGCAACCAGAGCTTCCAGGGACTAAGCCACTACCCAAAGACTATACATGGACTGACCCTGGGCTCCAACCTCATAGGTAGCAATGAATAGCCTAGTAAGAGCACCAGTGGAAGGGGAAGACCTTGGCCCTGCCAAGACTGAACCCCCAGTGAATGTGATTGATGGGGGGAGGGTGGCAATTGGGGGAGGATGGGGAGGTGAAGCCCATATAGAAGGGGAGGAGGAGGGGTTAGGGGGATGTTGGCCTGGAAACCGGAAAAGGGAATAACATTCAAAATGTAAATAAGAAATACTCAAGTTAATAATAATAATAAAAAAAAATAAAAGAACCAGAGGAAAAGGAGAAGGTATGCAGTTAGCTCTTCAGCTTCCATGACTTCAGTAAACAGTAAATTTTCAGAGAGCTTAGGATAACTCAAGAATGTGGGGAAGGAAGATCTGTGTAATCCATTGGAGATGTGGCCAGAGAGAAGGGTATGGGCTAATACCTACTTGTCAGTGAGTGCATACCATGTGTGATTTTGTGATTGGGTTACCTCACTCGGGATATTTTCTAGTTCCATCCATTTACCTATAAATTTTCTGCATTTTCAGCAAATGTTGCTAGACCAACTGGTAGGTAGCGTGTAGAAGGATGTAAGTTGATCCATCCTGATCACCCTGTATAAAGCTTTAACTCTCATTCCTAATTCATGAGTGATGGGCATGGGATATCTTTGGGGAGTGAGAGTTATTTTCTTAAGGATATGCCCACTTGCAGGTTATTCATACTCCAAGAAATATCCCAAAGCCCAGGAGTTTATGGGAAGCATGAATTTAACTCAGAGGACAATTTAAAATAAAAACTTAATTGTTGAACAAATACAAAAAATACAGAACCCACAGAGAGATATTCTGCATAGTAAAAGACTTGAGACAAACTGAGATGTTTCCATCAAATCCCTCCCCGCAGAGTTCAAGAAAGCCCACTGAAGAGGAGGCAGAAGTTTAAGAGCCCAAATGCATTAAGGACAGGAAGAAAACAGGGATTTATAAATACAGCAGGATGACCACGCAGAAGAACTCCCTACTAAGGCTGCAGGCACTGACCTTGAATGGATCTGTACCAGATGGCAGCATAAAGCTGAAAGGAGAAGTAGACACATGCTCATCACTAATCCAGTGGCTATCTCCAGCTAATAACCACTTCCAAATAAAAATTCAGCTTTCTCCAAATAAGTATGATTCCAAACTAGTCTTTTAAAAAATTATTTATTTTAATACTCCAGATTTTATTCTCCTCCTGGTTGACCCTGTAACGGTACAGTAGCACATCCCATACATCCTCCCCATAGCCCACCCTCCCCCTGTCTCCATGAGGGTGTCCTTACTCCACCCACGCCACCAGACCTATAAACTTCCTGGGGCCTCCAGTGTCTTTGAAAGTTAAGTCCATCTTCTCTGACTGAACTCAGACCCGAAGTCCTCTGGTGTGTATGTGTTGGAAGCCTCATCTCAGCTGGTGTGAGCTGCCTGGTGGGTGGTCTAGTGTCTGAGAGATCTCAGGGGTCAAGGTTAATTGAGACTGCTGGTCTTACTACAGGGCTGTCCTCATTCTCAGTTTCCTCTGGCTTTTCCCTAATTCAATGGAGGGGTCAGCAGCTTATATTAATTGTTTGAATGCACATATAAGCATCAGACTCTTTCAGCTGCTTGTTGGGTCTTTTAGAGGGCACTCATGATTGGCCCTATTGTGTGAGCAGACCATAGCAGGTATATATATATATATATATATATATATATATATATATATATATATATATACATATACATATATATATTATACATGCAGGTAATATTATATATATTTATACATATATTACATATATGTATAAATTATTTTGAATAAAAGTAAATAAAAGGTATCCAACTAGGACCTGTTGGTCATGTCACTATTACATTGTTAGCATCGCCATGTATGCTATTCAGTGTTGTGGTTGGTTGTTTCCCAAATTTGAAGCATTAGTACATTCTGATTCTGTGAACTAATCCCATGTGGGAAGGCTTTCAAGTCAGTTCCAGCTCATGGAACACTGGGAGCTATATTTGTATCAGAAGTTCATGGTGTCTTCAATAACACTGTGTCCACCATGGGGGATCAAAAAGGGATGATAATGGCAATAGCCTGACATATTTTGGGGGTCTTTTGGAGAATTCTAATTCAAAAGGGGCGGGGCCTACTAATGCCTGGGTTGAGGGTTTATAGTAGACTGGTCTTGGGCTCTTACATGGAGGACTATCAACCTCCTCATTCAAATTTTTTAATGTATTTTTAAATATTGACAAATGTGTATTGCAGATATGTAATTAGTTTATAAGTCCTTATGACTTTTTCAGGCATCCTTACAGTAATTTTAGTTTCCTCACTCCATCCACAATATTCATCTCCCTTCCCTGAAAACATCCATCTTTCACATTTTTTCCATCACACCAGATCTCTTCTATCATATTACTCTCTGCTCTATTGCTTCCCTACATCCACTCTTGAAATGGTCCCCTTCTATTTCCTAGATTTCTGCAGATACTATAGGATACGTGCTTACATCTGAAGTTTTGGAACAAGAACCCTCAGATGAGAGAGGAAATGGAACATTTTTCGTTTGGGGGGTCTGAGTTATAAATAAATGCTTTTTTACTGGTTCCATCTATTTATCTTCAGTAAAGGGATAGAGGAAATGGGTAACTATATTTTAATCTCAATAAAAATAATGAAAAATAAGATATGAAGATAAAAAATAGAAAGGTATATGGAGGAGAGATGGATCTGGGAGAAGTTACAAAAGAAGAAAGTCTAAATATTATCAAAATGCATTATATAATATTCTCAAAAATTGAGCGTATATATACATATATATATATATATATATATATATATACACATATGCAGTAAATGTTTTGAACCCCGTTTTATTTTAAAATCCATGTCAGAAAAACTACTATCAAAAGGAGTAAGAAAAAGACACTCATGAGCACCATTGGTAACAAAATATATTTAATACAACCATTTAGAATATTAGTTTGGGAATTGCTCCAAAAATGTACTTCGGCTTATATACAAGGTTAATGAAATCAGTATTTCAAAAAGATATCTGCATTTTTATTTTCTTCATAATTATGATATGGATGGAATCAATGAAATGTCGATAAACAAATGCATAAAGAAAATGTGGATTTCATGTTTCATGAACTTTGTAAATATATGCAATTAAATGTAATAGTTTAAAGTAGTAACGACTAATACATTTCATAAAATTAAAAAAAAGAGTATGTGGCATGCATACTCACTGGAATACTAATTAGCTTTTACAAAGGAGGTTCCACTTGAGACAACATGGATCACCCTTGAAGATAGTACATTAAATGAAGTAATTCAGATAATGAAAAAAAATTTGCATTATTCCACTGTATATGGAATTCTGAAAACTTTAACTCATACAATCTCTAGAGCTATCTGCTAAGATTGTGGTATACAGGTAAATATATGCATATATAAAATTTTGTAAGATAAAGAAAAAATTCAGAAATGTAATATAAACCAGAATTATTATCTTCAATGAGCAATGGGATACATATTAAAGATTAGTAATTTATTTTAAGTAGTCTTACTATGAAAATTCTACACACTTAAAAAAACCCTATATCTTAGACTAATTTTCCAACTTCAAAATCTGAAAATAGCCCAAAATATTACATTGTATATGATAACCCTGTCTGATATCTAGTATCCATTTTAATTCACTAGCAAAGATCAAATAAAAAACTATATTCATCTAAATATATACAAAGTTATGTACATGTTTATATATAATAGTTATATGTTTACATGTTATTTCTATTATACACATCCATTTTTATATTTATAATTATATATTTATATTATGGTAATAGTTATATATTTAAGAACTATGTATTTTATATTCCTATTTACATGCATATGGTAATACAAGTTTGCAGCTCAAAGACATTTCTTAAATTAGTTATATTGTCTAATATATCTGGCATTTTTCTTAACATTGACACACTTGCAATTGTTAGGTTGCTAAAAAAATGTTTCAAATTACTTTCTGACTAAAGATACAAATAGCAATGATGGTTTGAACTTTTCCCATAATTTATCATATGACAACAAGAAGGTAAATTAAATCAATCTTAATATTTATTGATTATATTTTTGCTGCATATATTCTATGTTTTAAATTCCATTTTATTACCTTATAGTGTGTGACACTCACTCAGCAAGGTCCACAGTACACTAGAGGGCCATTTACATTACAGCTTCTTTGCCTCGTGAGTTCTTTTGTCCAGGATGTTTTAATTCGATTTTGATTTGAAACTGATGTAAAATTGAATTCTCTTTATGAATATTAGAACTCAATATCACTCCCAATACTCTTTGGTTTCCAATATTTGGAATTAGGTTTCTTTCTTTTATTGAGGTGTTTTAGACCCCCAATATTTTATTTTTATTATTATTTTATTTTTATATAATAATAATAATAATTATAGTAATAGAAGGGGTGTTAACAAGAGGAACCTTCCTAGACAATTGTCTTCTTTACTTATAATAATCTCAAAAATTTATAGGCTAAAAATTATAATCGCCATTCTCAAAGTGCCTCTAAAATAGTTTTTGAAGACAATACATTTCATTGATCACATGTAGCAGCGGCGGCTATACCTGGAGAAATTTTGCTTGCATGGCAACTCTTAAGTCAGTGTTGCTGTTATTCTTCCCACGGCTCTCAATTTCATGAGTGGTGTCTTTTGTGGGCTCTCTAAACAGTTGACTCCCTTTACATTATTCTCCATTGTCCCCGGAAATACCCACATGACCAAAATTACTGCACTCAGTATGTCACTCAAGTCACCAGAGCAGAATGAACACAGACGATATCATAGGCATCACCACCACCAGGCACCACCTTAATTCCAAAGGATACTACAAAATGGAGCTTCCCTGTGTATCCAGGAATAGCACATTTAACACAGAAGTGACTGAATACCTATTTTGTTTCAAGGAATGATCTGAGAACTTGCCTGGAGTGGGGAAGTGTGCATGCTGAGTCACTGTGTTATTTACTACATCTCTTTATACCATCAGGAATGTTAGGTCATTGTTCAGGCTTCTTTGCCCCAGCCCTTCACAGGTATTGAAACTTTATTACCATTTGTTCCTTCCTAGTTTTGCAACATCAGCCAATTCCAAAGGACAACTAGCTCTCTTTGCAGACTAACTTAACCCTTATTTTTGCTAAGCCATGGTCCATTTAAACTGTTTTCATAACCATGCCTTGTTAATTAAACAGAAAACTTAATGGTTTTTAGAAAGCAGAAGAGATAACACCCTTGAGAGAAATTTGGTCTGCTGAGGCCCATAAAAAAAGTCTTCTCGGCAAAGACTCTCCAAGACGCTATGCCTTCTTTCCATGGACTTAAAACCTGCCATCAACATTAAGAGGTGGTCTGCCAAAGAAGATATCATTTGAACAACAGTTTGTCATAGTTGTCCCTGTTGTTCAGAAATTCTGTGTGAATTAAGAGACACTATATGGGAGCTGTGTCACAACACACGTTCAATACATCATTATTTCCCTTCTCTCATCTTGTTCAAGTATTTTCTCTCCATTCTAATGCTTCTTCTATGTTCTGCTTTGAAACCCCATTCAAGCCCTAGATTATTAGCTTCACTGGCATGCAAGCAATAGATTTGTAGTCTCTGAAGTTTTAAAGACAAGGAGAAGAGGGACAATACATAAAACATAATATTTTCCATACCTTCATAATTTTTGGGTAGAAAAAAAGTCTTTAAAACATCTTTTTTTGTATTCCCCAAAGAGATTTCCCTCTCTGACTTATTTTTTTGGCTGTTATTTCTGGGAGGGTAACAAGCACTGAAAATATACTCCCAATGTGGCTTATTAGGTAATGAATTACTTCCTGAGATTAATATCATATGCAATGCCTCAGACAGGTGAGAAGCCTAATTGTTTTTCATGCTTGCTCCGTTCCAGTCAGGAAACAAAGAGTCAGGTATCTAATAAAATATGCTTTCTCTCTTAATTATATATTTCTTAGCTTAAGCATTTCAAACAATGAACAATCTTTCTCTTCTGCAATATGGCCAATCAACTTATGTAGAATAGTGATTGGACAAGATCACAAACACCTTCTTTGTGGTTTTTTTTTGTATACTTGTTCAGTGAATATTTCTGAACTTAAAAGTTACCAAATTTTACTACAAGGGATATACACACAGATTTGATTGTAGGCAATGTAATTCTGCTACTTTTCTTATAACTAGTTCTGACAGCAATCCCCAAGTCTGCACAGAGGGCAGATTAAATTGTGTGCAGAATGTCTTCAGATAACAGCAAATACCTCCTGTCACCTCACCTATTAGCTTCACAGAGGTCTTTATGTTTTTCTCTAAGGACTGACTCTAAAGTTCTATGCAATAATTAAGGAAGCATATGCTAAGCTTTCCTACACAATAGCAAATTTGTAAAAATAATAAAAATGCGTAAATGCACAATTGAACTGGGATATGAGAAATTTAGTTTCTCATAAAGTGTGAAGCACCTTGCAAATGCAGCCAATAGTTAGAATTAGTTTTAAGACAAAAATCAATAGCTTAGAATGTGTGCAAAGTCCTGTTTTTTATTGGGAGTTTGTGCTGAGAAAAAGCTGAAACAGCAGTAGTGACAGCTCCAAAAGTCACTACCCTGATCTCCAAGGAGGAGGTAGGAAATCCCCTTCCTGTACGGTGCAATGTGTGCATGATGGGATCAGTGCACCAGCCATAGACAAAACCAGGTACCACTCAGAAGGAAATGGAAAACTCACATTCAGAAGATTTGTTCCAAAAGTCCTATGCACTTAGCACTGTGCTTCTACTCTTCTGGTCTCCATCTCCCCCTAAAAGGCCATAGCCCAACTTCTCAGCTCTCTACCCTACAGCAGGCTCAAATGGATCAAAAAGAAAATAACACCTGGGGAAGTAAATAATATCAATAGCTTATGACAAGATAGAACTCAATATATTGACTCAAAAATATAAGCTCAGGGAGTGAAAATTAGCTAAACGCAGAGAAAAGATGATGATAGCCTACAATTACTGCAATTGAAGAAATTGATGATATGAGCATTGTTTTATGTATGAAAGGAAAGTTCCAAATCTGGGTTTAACGAGAAGTTATAAAGCAAAACTGAATGAGCACTTAGTTGATACAAATAGGAAAAAAGAAAATAATTGTCATATATGAATGTATGGACATATATATGCACCCATGTCTAATAAATTATATGTTTGTATGTATGTAACATATATGTGCATGTGTGTTTGTGTATATGTGTTCTAGAATACATAGATAGTAGAAACCTTAACTACCTTTTATGACCATATATTTGTCCGGGAAAATTTTGCAAATCTACTGTCTTTCAGATGGGTAGAAGGTGAAAGACAAGACTGAAGCAATTTTTAGAATGCAACCCCTATGGAAGAATAACAATATCAATGAAGCAGACCACCCCCACCCCCAGAGCTCCCAGAGACAAAACAACAAACCAAAGAGTACACATGGAGGGACTATGGCTGCAGCTGCATATATAGCAGAGGATGGCCTTATATGGCTTCAGTGGAAAGGGAGGCCCTTGTTTCTGTGGAGGCTTAATACCCCAATGTAGGGGGTGCAAGAGAAGTGAGGCAGGAGTGAGTAGATGGGTGGAGGAGAACCCCTTAGAGGCAAATGGTAGGGGAGAAGGAACTGGGGTATGTGGAAGGGAGACTGGGAAGGGGGACACAATTTGAAATGTAAATAAATAAAATAACCAATAAAAATAGAATAAGCAACATCATGGGCAACTATCAAGATTGGTACCATCTACCTGTGCAGCTAAGTAATCAGTTTACTTTTCTGAGCACAACCTTAGCAGCTGAGGTGCATTTAAGTAGCATCCCTATATCCTGTCCCCGGTAGGGTAGACCCTTTCTGAACTTATTATTATCTACCTTTTCCTCACCATTTTGCATGTGTTCCTTCAGGTGAGCATTATCATGCATAATAAATTCACGATAGTCTAATAAAGGTCAACATTTCCAAACTGTGTCCTAGACTCCAATGCCATTGCTCTTTCTCACTAATCTCATCTCATATTTGTCTTGTCCATAAGCCGCAAGATAAGTTACAGCCTGCTTCCGTTCTCCACTAATCTTTTCTCTTTCTTCTTTAATTACCAAATCAGCTCCCTGAATTGTTTGTCGGTTCCTTTAAAACCATCTGAAGCAAAAACGTGATATTCTAAAACATTTCAAAATGTAAAGTCGGAAAATTTGGTAGCTATGGTTATGTGCTTCTTTATAGTGCCTGGCATATTGTATATTCATCTTCTTTAGGAAAGTTTTGGAGACCCATATGAATTCAATTACAATTTTTTTCAGTTACTTGAATGGTAGTTACAGAATTCCAGTGATAACAGCAGTCACTGATTTCTTTTCCTTATTCCATGAGAATATTAACTTAAGCTCACTCTGATGCTCACCATCGGTAATATCATCACAATCCCTGGTAATTTCCATATCGATACTAATGCTACTTTCAGTGCCTTGACATATTGACTTGTAACTTCCTATCAGTTCCTTTGAACTCCCTTCCTAACGTTGTCCTTATTATAAACTCGTCCTATTTCTAATTACAGCTTAAGAAACTTATTGGTTATATTGCCACTTCGCATCCTTCCTTCTTTCTTTCTTCCTTCCTTCCTTCCTTTCTTTCTTTCTTTCTTTGCAATTAAAATGAATGGATTTTTTTCAATGTATGTAGTGGGGGAAGCTCTCATAAGGATACTTAAAAACATCACACTTAAAGAAAAGCTTGAAGCAATATAGCCATAAAAAGTAAGTGTTCTTTTACCTCAGTACAGACCAGATTTTTATTCATGTCTCACTTTCAGAAACCTTGAATATTCTTCAATAATCTCATCACAGCTATCCATAGTCTCTCCCTCACCACACAGATTGATTTTTATTTCACCCTTGTTTAATTTTGTGATTAATATATTTGCATACATGACATATGTTTGCTTGTTTTGGAGAGTACCTAACCTTGATTGCCATAAAACTTGCCTTCAAACCCAGGGTGGCCATAAACTCAGCAACACATCTTTCATTAAACCAGCACTGAGGTTACAGACAAGAACAATCATATTCATTACTTTGTATATTTTTGCCTTTGTGTTGATGAAACATGTAGGGTTGTGGGTCCTGCATCCACTCGCCAAAAGGCACAGCCACTGCAGGCTGGACCCTAGAGTTGACTGCGCTTACTCCACACTGTTGCCAGGAGGGTGTTGGGCAGTAGAGAAGCCCTGGGACACCACTCCCGGGAAGGGAAAACACAGTCTAAGTCCTGAGACAGCAGGAACTGGCTTGGGAGACTCGGGGCCTGAGACGAACTGGGGCCATCTGGTTCTCAGTCTCTGGGACACCCAGGCACCACTGGAACCTGCAAAAGAGCTGAGAACAGAGTGTGGGCCCGCGGGCTGGATCTGGCCAAGGGCCACGGGAGAAGGGAGAAGCTCCAGCTGGTTCCATGGGGATAACTACTTGGCTTTACAGTGGCAGGCTTGAGCGTGATGGTGATTGACTGTGGCTAGGAGCACAGAGAGGCTTTCTGCAGGAGACTAGACAGCGGGTCTATAGGTAAAAGCCTTCTCCATGGCTCCCCATAGATGAAAAGAGACGGTCCATGGTGTTAATGAATTTACTGTCATGGTGGAAAGTGGATGTGTAAAACCATGCCCCACTTCTCGGGGTGGAGCTGAGGTTAAATACCTTTTGCAAGGAGAAATGTCTGCTAAGGAAAGCTTATTGGCTAAGCCCTCCAGGCCTTTAGATACCTCATTAAAATGGAGGTCTCTGTCTTGAGCCTATGTGACCACAAATCATGTCCCTTATGGGTGGAGGGGTTTGGGGCCTTGCCCTTACGTGACTGATGGGCACAAATCTCTGGGGGTGCACTGGGGCTAGTGACAGGGGCAGGCAAAGCTCCTACCATCCTTTCAGGGTCTCCGTGGCTTCTAACTTTAGATCAACAGTGGACCACGCTAACTTTCAGGGTGTCTTCTATAGTCTACGCTGAATTTGACTATAAAAAAATGTCTGATATATTGCTTGAATCTCTTTTTAAAAATAGGAGTTTGTATGTGGGAAGTGGTGGCATACACCTTTAATCCCAGCACTCTCAGACAAGGCAAGTGGATCTTCATGAGTTCAAGATTAGCCTGGTTTCCACATAATGACTTACAGGACAGCTGAACAGAAAAAAGCTACATAGAGAGTCCCTGTCCCGAAATATCAACAACAAAACAACAACAGCTCACTAGGTGGTTAAGTTCCTTCAGTTGTCCCTTTGATAGAAAAGAGTATATGTTTAAATATAATACCAGAGACAATGGAAATTGTAATGAAAGTTTTATTTATATCAGAGTTTTGGAGAATAGAAGACTGAAGACACATCCGTCTGGGCTTTCACACTGTGGTAGGAAAGTGGAATGGTGAGTGAATCTAGGAGAGGGAGATAATATACAAGCAAAACTTCACTTCCTTTTCCCTAACAAGTCAGTCTAGATGTAAGGAATCCTCTCCACTCACAGTTCCACTGGCTAGATTTCATATTCTCACAACCGTTAACATGGTTCCTGTTGGGGTAAGTTTAAGGCTGAGTATTCTAAGGATAACCTACCCTCTAAGTTAGTTTGTCATGAATTCTTCTCTCCACAAGGCCCCAGTGCCCTCTCTCACATGCTCTAATGACAAGACAATAGGCTTAGATAACTGATTGCTACTTGTTCAGGTTTTCTTCTTCTTTGAGGACTCATTTCTATAGGCATATCTGTGAGAGTTACAGATAGCTCCAGAAATGTTCGTATTCTAATACTCAGACCGCATGAATCCAAGTTTACTTGGTTATTTAGACATCTAAATCTTGTAGCTAGGAATATTTATGATAGCTAAATCCAATAACCAATTTTTAAAAAAAACAATACAGGAATAATATGGAGATATAAAAATTGGAAATGGCTCTATGATCATGTGCAAGAAGTGATAAACAGGCTTGGATAGCAAGAAAGCTGATACAAAATTCAAAATCGTTTGCAGCTTTAAATCCTTTTAATTCAAGTTTTTCAAAGGAAAAGGAATAAGTGGACTCTGTTTTCATACAATCCTTTACTGTCTCTTAGACAATTGTATACATTGTAGTACCTATAACGGTTTATTTCAAATCTAATTTTAATATTGTTTTTAAAGTTGTATGCTTATACAATAGATACATATGTGTAACTTTTGTGCCTTTCAATAGCAAAATGATATAGAAGTCTTTTTAGAAGCATTATTAAATTTTGATGAAATTTAGGGATAAATATTTGTTTTTATAACAGTCTCTTATTAAACACTTTTCCCTTCACAATTTTTAATGCCATGTAACTATGTAGATTTTATTCTGGAAAATCTAGAGCTTTACCCCTTACTTTGAAATCCATGATGAATTTTGAGTTCAATATTCAGAACAGTGTGATAACTGTTTCTAAACTCAAGTATTTGTGCACAGAGATGGAATTATTCCAGTATATTTTTTATACACAGCTTTCCTTTTTCTATTAAAATATGTTTTCTCTTTTTAAGTCATTGGTAGACTTTATCTGTGTACCTATATCTAGGCCTTTTAAATTTATGCTTTAATCAGTTAATTAGAAACCATCCTACTGCTTGAAATTTCTTGAACAGATTCTGATAAAAGTAGTATTGTGCTGTTTTCTAATAGTTGTTAGAGTTCTCTATTAAAATCAGATGGGTCTGAGGCATAGTCTTTCAATGTCTGAAGCAAATATAGATATATTTAATTTTTATCTTTCAGTGCATTACTCCATTTTCTCTAGGATACTTGGTGCTGAGATGAAAACTCTTTACAGTTTTCCATAATTATTATTTTTACCTTGTGATCCCCTTTTCGGTAATATGGTTAGTTTTCTTTTCTGTTTTAATTGGTGCATATCATAACTTCTGTTCATTGTCACTATGAATGACATGGGTAAATAGGACCCCCAAAAAGAATGAAACATGAATTTAAGGAAATTTATGATATTACATAGATTCAGATACAGGATTCAATTCTATTTTAGTTAGCTGTGTTCTTCAGGAGAGAAATCTTCTCTCTGTTATTCAATATTACAAAAAACAAGAAGAAAAAAATAGCAAGAAACAAAAGAAATCTCTCAAAATCACAAGTTAATTCACAACAAAAATTTATAAATTTATTAATTAATTAAGTTCTCTAGGTTTTTTTGTTATATAGTAACTTTAAAATACATGTATTTCCTTTGCAATTCTGTTCCATGATTGACATATGAATATGTGCTTAAGTATTTAGGTTTCCTCTCTGTTTTTCTCTGCTCTTCTTTTCTCCTCTTCCTCTTCCTCTTCTTCCTTCTCCTCCTCCTCCTCTTCTTCCTCTTCCTCCTTCTCCTCCTCCTCCTCTTCCTCCTCTCCCTCCTCCTTCTCCTCCTTTCATCCTTTTCCTCCTCCTCCTTTTTTCTTCTTTCCAGTAGCTCCCCTTGTGTTTGGTTTCTCTAAGAATTTCTCAGAATTAGGGAACCATGAATTGTCTGAGTTCTTACAGGACCTGTCTTATACATTGTGCTGTGACGTGGACAATAGACTGGATGTAAACACTCTGTGCGGAAAAGTTTGATTTCCAAGGAAGAAAGATTAGAAAATGCTGTTGACATTTTAAGATATGAGTGGTTTAGATAACTGTGTGCGTTTAGAGAACTATCTGCATGTCTTTCTGCTCCAGTTGGATATATAATAATTATGTCTGACCTTTGTGCTGTCGTGTATCATCCTTACCATATTTCAAATCACAGAACTCTTCAAGCTCCTATTTTCAATCCAGCAAATGTTAATTAAAAACAATTTTCTTCTTTCTAAGTCTAATTCCCTTCAGTATTCTATTATAGTGACAGAAAGCTAACACAAGATGTCAACTTGACACATTTCTCTGCTGGTGTATCTTCTCCCTCCTTGCCTGCCTTCCCATCTTTCAATCTTTTTTTTTTTTGGTTCTTTTTTTCGGAGCTGGGGACCTAAACCAGGGCTTTGCGCTTCCTAGGCAAGCGCTCTACCGCTGAGCTAAATCCCCAGCCCCCATCTTCCAATCTTAACAGTAGCTGCAGAAGTTTATTTGTTTGAAGTTTTGACCATTGTTGACATCTCTTCTCTTCGGTGAGACAAATCCACAGTGATGTATACCTCTGTGCCAGTCAATAAAGATTAGCAGTTCTTTTAAAGAAGGAGTGAAGCATTCACATTTTGATCATCCGTCTTGAGTTTCGTTTGTTCTAGGCATCTAGGGTAATTCAAGCATTTGGGCTAATAGCCACTTATCAATGAGTGCATACCATGTATGTTTTTCTGTGATTGGGTTACCTTACTCAGGATGATATTTTCCAGTTCCAACCATTTGCCTATGAATTTCATAAAGTCATTGTTTTTGATAGCTGAGTAGTACTCCATTGTGTAGATGTACCACATTTTCTGTATCCATTCCTCTGTTGAAGGGCATCTGGGTTCTTTCCAGCTTCTGGCTATTATAAATAAGGCTGCTAAGAACATAGTGGAGCACGTGTCTTTTGTATATGTTGGGGCATCTTTTGGGTATATGCCCAAGAGAGGTATAGCTGGATCCTCAGGAAGTTCAATGTTCAATTTTCTGAGGAACCTCCAGACTGATTTCCAGAATGGTTGTACCAGTCTGTAATCCCACCAACAATGGAGGAGTGTTCCTCTTTCTCCACATCCTCGCCAGCATTTGCTGTCTCCTGAGTTTTTGATCTTAGCCATTCTCACTGGTGTGAGGTGAAATCTCAGGGTTGTTTTGATTTGCATTTCCCTTATGACTAAAGATGTTGAACATTTCTTTAGGTGTTTCTCAGCCATTCGGCATTCCTCAGCTGTGAATTCTTTGTTTAGCTCTGAACCCCATTTTTAATAGGGTTATTTGTCTCCCTGCGATCTAACTTCTTGAGTTCTTTGTATATTTTGGATATAAGGCCTCTATCTGTTGTAGGATTGGTAAAGATCTTTTCCCAATCTGTTGGTTGCCGTTTTGTTCTAACCACAGTGTCCTTTGCCTTACAGAAGTTTTGCAGTTTTATGAGATCCCATTTGTCGAATCTTGATCTTAGAGCATAAGCCATTGTTGTTTTGTTCAGGAAATTTTTTCCAGTGCCCATGTGTTCGAGATGCTGCCCTAGTTTTTCTTCTATTAGTTTGAGTGTATGTGGTTTGATGTGGAGGTCCTTTATCCACTTGGACTTAAGCTTTGTACAGGGTGATAAGAATAGATCAATCTGCATTCTTCTACATGCTGACCTCCAGTTGAACCAGCACCATTTGCTGAAAATGCTATCTTTTCTCCATTTGATGGTTTTGGCTCCTTAGTGAAAAATCAAGTGCCCATAGGTGTGTGGGTTCATTTCTGGGTCGTCAATACTGTTCCATTGGTCTATCTGTCTGTCTCTGTACCAATACCATGCAGTTTTTATCCTTGGCAGGGAATAGAGAGGCAAAGATTAAAACAGACACAGAAGGAACACCCATTCAGAGCCTGCCCCACATGTGGCCCATACATATACAGCCATCCAATTAGACAAGATGAATGAAGCAAAGAAGTGCAGGCAGACAGGAGCCGGATGTAGATCGCTCCTGAGAGACACAGCCAGAATACAGCAAATACAGAGGCGAATGCCAGCAGCAAACCACTGAACTGAGAACGGGACCCCGTTGAAGAAATCAGAGAAAGAACTCGAAGAGCTTAAAGGAGCTCGAGACCCCTTATGAACAACAATGCCAAGCAACCAGAGCTTCCAGGGACTAAGCCACTACCTAAGAACTATACATGGACTGACCCTGGACTCTGACCTCATAGGTAGCAATGAATATTCTAGTAAGATCACCAGTGGAAGGGGAAGCCCTGGGTCCTGCTAAGACTGAACCCCCCGTGAAAGTGATTGTTGGGGGGAGGGCGGCAATGGGTGGAGGATGGGGAGGGGGAGGGATTAGGGGGATGATTGCCTGGAAACTGGGAAAGGGAATAACACTCGAAATGTAAATAAGAAACACTCAAGTTAATAAAAACAAAGAAAAAAGAAAAAAAGATTAGCAGTTCTTTCCTCTAGAGAGTAAGCATTTGTTACTAAGTGGGCTCAGGATATGTTCTTCAGTGCTGCTGATTTTATCCCCTGGTTATTTGACAACCAAAGGCAGGAAAAGCAAATGGAGATGATGTTCATAAGAAGGTGTCACACCCAGATTGATACTCAGAGATCCATCTTGCTCTTACGAATCAAAATTCTTCCTCTTGCATTATTCTCAATAGCCTTTGAGGTATTCTGAAACTTCAGGGAGGCAGTATTGACTGTGACTCTGTATTTGCCATTGCTCTTAGATTTCAGAGTGACATTATGTTTGTGACCTTAAATAAATGTAAGTCAAAGAGAAATTATTCATTGAAGGTTTTAAGAGTGAAAATAAAACCTCTCAACTCTTTTTGTACAGTTTCTCAAAATCAAAATTTTGAATTTACATAGTTTCAAGGATAAATATGTGCTAAATATTTATTTCAATAATTCCTAAAATACATTATTCAGCTAATGGGTATAATAAACACTGAAAGTCTTTCATTAGTCATTAGATAACACATTTTTGGGTACCTTTTGTTATTTAATATAGCTCATTTCTTTAGAGAATTCTAGGTGAAGCCATTATTTTAATAATCACTATTAAATTACATATAAATTAATAATATATTTTTATTTAAAAACATCAGTCTACTAAGATAATAAATAAGTAGTTTATACATATGAAGATAAATTGGGTATAGTACACTATTTATTTGTAAAAAAGATATTTCTTAATACTTAGAAACAAAATGAGTAATATTTATTTTTAATTATGCTTGTGTTTTCTTGAATTTTTACATATTACTGAAAGCAAAGATATGGAAATAAATTAAACTAAATTGCAGAATTCACATGTGATCTTAATGGAACAGATGTTTCAACTTTTCCCTCTAAAAATTATAGTGAGAAGCTGACCCCACAACAATTGTGTTTCCATTAGAAGATGCCTGTAAATTATCCAAGTCTTTCATATAATTGATAAACAGTGATCATTAATTGCTATATGCTCTGTAAATGTTCAATTGACCATTTTTCCTTGATTGAAAATTTTTTCCAGGACAGAATAAAAGTCACTCGTGTAATTTAATTTTTTTCTTTATAAAAAACACAGAGCCTAAATGTAGAAATCGTATATCTAACCTGAAAACCAGTTTACTAAATGAGTACATCGTGTCTCATGCCTCTTCACAATCTCCCCTACACTTTTGTAGATGAGAATTCAAACAGCAAGAAGTTGCAAGTGATTTGTCTGAGATCAAACAGGTAGATTGCTGCTAAACTAGAATTCCAATATGCCTCCATCAGACTGCAATAACCATGGTCTTATAAGCTGTCTAGAATTTCATAAAATACATCTTTCATATATTAATGGTGTCAGTTCTCAGGAAATAGACAGAGAAAGACTGGTCTGCCTGAAACATGATGACATGCGATTCTATTTTCTGAAGCTGCATTTCAGGTTGATGAAAATTCAAAAGCAAATTGGAATAGCATATGTTTTGCATAATAAAATTTTCATAGCAAAGAGAAAAACAAGGAACTGATTGGATTTTCTCGTCACCTACATTTACATAAACAACCAAACAGCATTATTTTCTATAGTACCAGGAGGACAGATGTATAAACACAGACTATTGGCTTCAAAGAATGTGATCTCAATCTGAATGCCCACACCTCCTTTCTTTCAGAAATTAGAGTTGAGATTCAGCTGAATCAAAGTTACACACTGTTATACAAAATATAGACTTACAATATAATGGGAAAATAAGACGTGCAAATTTCAAAGCATGTTTATGATAACACTGTTTAAGTATACATTTTAGGTGCTGAATACCTAAAGTAATTTGGCACAATACTACATCTGAATGGAAAATGAAATAATGTGCTTACTTAGTAAGATATATAGAATATATAGAACCATGAATATATAAATAAAAACACCCTACTACCTGAATGTGAAGTGACTATGAAATTAGTATTTTTATCAAACAATTTTTAGATTTTCAGATTTTTAGATTTAATACATTCATCCAATTCTTAATTTTCCCCTATTTGTAAATGCTATTTTAATTGCGATCTTAATATTTCTTTCACAGACTTATCACATGACAAAATATTGTAGCATTATTTTAAGGATGTGGCCTGTTTACTGGAAGTATCAGAGATCTACAGAAAATAATAAATACTGCGAGTTAAAAATAACTCAGTCAGCAAAATAACTGTAGTAGAATCATGGAGACCTAATTCCAGATACCCAGAAACTACATGAAATGAATCAAAATCCCCAAAAGAACAAAACAACAACAACAACAAAACCCTAAAAACCATGTGATAAGACACAGCTATATTCCATGCTATGGGAAAGCGTAACCAAAAAACTATCTTTTGGATTTGCTCTGCGGACATTCTAGCAAAATTGAAAAAAAAAAAAAAAAAAAACAAAGTCCAGTAAAAATATTATTATAAAACTATGTATCAAAACTATACATGGAAATTGAGTAAGGAAATGTTCATGCTTATGCCTACTGAATAAAATAGTTATTATTCTGCCAAAATAACCCTTCTCTTAAATGAAATATATTCAAATAAGAAATTTCTCATCCCATTTTATGAGTATCATTGGACATACATTCTGCTGTTTGGATAGACTTAAATGTCTTATTCCATTTGTGTGTAATATACCTTAAGCATTATAATTTATGCTTTGTATATGGCATAATAAATTTGAATATATTCCACTTAAGGTTTAAAGAAGCAGTTAAAATATAAATAATACTAATCAGAAATTTTTTAATAATATCCTACCCAATTTTTGGTTAAAAATATCAACTAAGCTACATGGTACAGTTGAGAGTAATATTATGAGATGTAGACCCTGATATAGGTAAATTCATGTCTCCTTTCTTTCTTTTTTTTAATTGGATATTTCTTTATTTACATTTCAGATGTTATTGCCTTTTCCGGTTTCCTGTCCATAAGGCCCCTATCCCTTACCCTTACCCTTCTCCAATAAGGGTGTTCCCCTCCCTATACACCCTCCCTTACCATCCCCACCCCCTGACAATCCCCTACACTGGGGGCCCAACCTTGATAGGACCAAGGATTTCTCCTTCCATTGGTGCCCAGCAAGGCCGTCTCAGTTGTGTCCTTTCAAATTGCGCTAATAAGATCGATCCATGCTTATCACCCTGTACAAAGCTTAAGTCCAAGTGGATCAAGGACCTCCACATCAAACCAGACACACTCAAACTAATAGAAGAAAAACTAGGGAAACATCTGGAACACATGGGCACTGGAAAAAATTTCCTGAACAAAACACCAATGACTTATGCTCTAAGATCAAGAATCGACAAATGGGATCTCATAAAACTGCAAAGCTTCTGTAAGGCAAAGGACACTGTGGTTAGGACAAAACGGCAACCAACAGATTGGGAAAAGATCTTTACCAATCCTACAACAGATAGAGGCCTTATATCCAAAATATACAAAGAACTCAAGAAGTTAGACCGCAGGGAAACAAATAACCCTATTAAAAATGGGGTTCAGAGCTAAACAAAGAATTCACAGCTGAGGAATGCCGAATGGCTGAGAAACACCTAAAGAAATGTTCAACATCTTTAGTCATAAGGGAAATGCAAATCAAAACAACCCTGAGATTTCACCTCACACCAGTGCGATTGGCTAAGATCAAAAACTCAGGTGACAGCAGATGCTGGCGAGGATGTGGAGAAAGAGGAACACTCCTCCATTGTTGGTGGGATTGCAGACTGGTAAAACCATTCTGGAAATCAGTCTGGAGGTTCCTCAGAAAATTGGACATTGAACTGCCTGAGGATCCAGCTATACCTCTCTTGGGCATATACCCAAAAGATGCCTCAACATATAAAAGAGACACGTGCTCCACTATGTTCATCGCAGCCTTATTTATAATAGCCAGAAACTGGAAAGAACCCAGATGCCCTTCAACAGAGGAATGGATACAGAAAATGTGGTACATCTACACAATGGAATATTACTCAGCTATCAAAAACAACGAGTTTATGAAATTCGTAGGCAAATGGTTGGAACTGGAAAATATCATCCTGAGTGAGCTAACCCAATCACAGAAAGACATACATGGTATGCACTCATTGATAAGTGGCTATTAGCCCAAATGCTTGAATTACCCTAGATCCCTAGAACAAACGAAACTCAAGACGGATGATCAAAATGTGAATGCGTCACTCCTTCTTTAAATGAGGAAAAAAGAATACCCTTGGCAGGGAAGGGAGAGGCAAAGATTAAAACAGAGACTGAAGGAACACCCATTCAGAGCCTGCCCCATATGTGGCCCATACATATACAGCCACCCAATTAGACAAGATGGATGAAGCAAAGAAGTGCAGACCGACAGGAGCCGGATGTAGACCGCTCCTGAGAGACACAGCCAGAATACAGCAAATACAGAGGCGAATGCCAGCAGCAAACCACTGAACTGAGAATAGGTCCCCTATTGAAGGAATCAGAGAAAGAACTGGAAGAGCTTGAAAGGGCTCGAGACCCCAAAAGTACAACAATGCCAAGCAACCAGAGCTTCCAGGGACTAAGCCACTACCTAAAGACTATACATGGACTGACCCTGGACTCTGACCCCATAGGTAGCAATGAATATCCTAGTAAGAGCACCAGTGGAAGGGGAAGCCCTGGGTCCTGCTAAGACTGAACCCCCAGTGAACTAGACTATGGGGGGAGGGCGGCAATGGGGGGAGGGTTGGGAGGGGAACACCCATAAGGAAGGGGAGGGGGGAGGGGGATGTTTGCCCGGAAACCGGGAAAGGGAATAACACTCGAAATGTATATAAGAAATACTCAAGTTAATAAAAAAAAAAAATCTTCTAATTCAACTTTTCAGCTTTCTTGGGATCACAGTAGCAATAAAATAGCTATCTTCTCTGGCTATTTAATAAAAATATTATCTGAAAATGTGTTAATCATGACCCTGTCTTCCCATAAGCCTGGAACTTTACTTATGATTTTTAATTTAATCTTTAAGAAAATTCCTCTGAGATAGGCATCTACATTGACAGGGTGACTCCTAATTCTAGTACATATTAAGTAGAATTTCAAAGAGAAGACGAAGTTCTTGCCATACTGGTATAGATTTCCAAGACAAAGCATACTTTGGCTGTTGACGTCCTCCATACATCTCCCCAAACAGCATGTATGTGCAAGTATTTCATTACAATTATCATCACCAGAAAGAGAGACTAGGCCTGAATAGTTGGACCATCCAGCTTTCCTATGTAATCTGCCAGGATTGTTGGCCATAGCCCAATAAAGACAGTTGGGAAACTACTGTCAGCACATCCTTGGCTTAGGATGTAGGATGCTAGGAGACAGCTAGCCAGTTGAATTACACAAACTGCATGGTACTTATGTTTGCCAGATTTCTTCTGAGCCACAGTTTTTAAAAGAATGATGAGGACATCAAGCTATAATGAAACCTGTGAGCGATGCTGTTAGAAGATAAACAATACTTATCAAATACCCTGATCTAGGCTCTTAAACAACTCCTCCTAAGTATAGAATCATGTACACAAAAGAAACTCAGAGAACTCCTAATTTGTCATTAATGCCAGATGATCTTATCACCAGAAGTCTTTTACCCACTGGAGATTCCAATGAAATTTTTCTTCTTCCTCCTTGTCTTAAAAACTGAAAAATGAAATATAAAATCATTGCTGTGTTTGAATCATGAGAAATCAATGCGTGGCCACTAGATTGTGTACATCACTAATCAACTGATTCGAGGCAGAATTCTCATCCTAAAGTTATTTGTGATCCTGTTTAAAAAAATGTGGTCAACTGAGGTCTTATGCAGTGTTTGTAATCGACAATATTTTAGGACACAAGGGATATAGATAATATGACATGGAGAATATGTAAACTGGAGAGTGTATGCCTAGTGTATGTCTTTTCTCAACTGGCAAGGTTTTAAGTGTTCCTTTCACCAAACAAATCAAATCTGAAGGACTAAACTGGCCCGTTGGTCCCATTATAAGAGCTTAACATCTTGCATGACGGAGTTAGAGTGTAAAACAAATAACTTTCCTCTCCATCACACTTTTTTCTTTCCTTTTTTGGCTCAGGGAAAATGCCTCCATGTGTTATTACTTAGATTACAAAGATGTGTGGCCCTAGAGGTTGAAAAAATATTTTCAGATTTCACACTCACAGTGCTTCCAAATCTATATAATAACTTCTGAGGGAACTGTTGTTGGCAGGTGTCTTGAACCATTTTTTTTTTTTGCAGTGGGAATGAAAAACAAAGCAAATATATAAGGAAACTTTATCTGCACTTGTGCCTTTAAAGAATGACTTTTTCTATTCTTCTGAGGTCAATTTCAAATTAAGGAAAAGGCATAGAATGTAGCAAAAGGTATGCTTATCATAAGCTTATGAGGTTAAGTCAGATTACACACACATGTTACTCAAATATCAAAATAGGATTTCTATAAGAAAACAACCTTTGATGTCTTTTCATTACACTGAAGTAATTTTTCATTAATCCTTTTTTGAAACAATTCATTTGTAATATTTATTTGTAATATATTTAACTCCAAGGCAACTAGGAGAAGTCAGTGAAATTTCACTTCTTTCCTTAATCTTCCAGTGTGTGCTGCTAAGAATTGTGTGAAAATGCTGCAATCTATTTGTGCCCTAAGTAGCATAGCTTAGAAACATGTTTATACTTCTATAGCCAACTTTTGTTAAAATCCCTATAATATCGAGAATGGAGAGGAATGGAGAGATGGTTTTTATGATCTAACAGAGGACTAGAGTTTAACTGTCAACATCAATCTGTCCACAGTGTTCCCAATACTCTCTGTCTCTGCCTCTGTCTCCCCTCCGTATCTCTCTCTCTCTCTCTCTCTCTCTCTCTCTCTCTCTCTCGCTCGCTCGCTCTCGCTCTCGCTCTCGCTCTCGCTCTCTCTGAGTTGTGTCTAAAATTCTGAAAATTAAAAAAAAATTTCAAAATACTTTTTAAAAGCATTGAGATTCATCAATCTCAAACTTGACTAACAATTTCACATTCTAATTTATAAACAAGTTCGTAGGTGTAATGAACAATTTTCTTCATTCTGTTTAAAACAACAAACCAAGTAACTCGTTTTTCATGTTTTCATGTATCCTTCTTTGAAAGAAACAATGTTTAATGTCTAAGTAATTCCTAGGTAACTAGAAGCTAGTGAGCTTCCACATCTAGTTTGTGAAGTAGGATGCTAAGCATTATGAAAACAATGACTGATTTTTTTAAAAAAAATTTGGTTTATTATTCCCCTGATAACAAGGCTTATCTTTGAGTTATGAATAGAGTAGCTTAGTGCTCGTTAACAGTTATTATTGTCCTATCTTTCTCCTGAGAAGAGGCAGAAATTTCAGTGATTTCTCTATTGTTTTCTGTGCTTTACACCAGCTTCACAACTCTAAATGTGTGATAGCTTAACACGTAACTGGAAGCATCAGAACACGTAAGCAAATGTTTGAAAGTCTGAAGTATACAGGAATCTTTCAGTGATGTAGATTGTGTAATGATTATTTGAGGAAAAATGCAAATATGATATTTGAATTTAAATATATGTAGCATAGAAAGGAAATCATTGATCATGTTTTCATAAATAAAGACAGTGTGATGTCCTAGTTCAGAAAATAATCTATTGTTGACTCAGGACATATCAAGTTGGGCTGTCTTTAACAATGAATTTGCTTGGGATAAAAGTTTCATTGATTTGAAAACTATACACTTCTTCTAAATCGTATTGTAGGAACCACGCAAAAACCAACTTATACTTTCCAGAATTAGCTTGTTTTTTTTTTTTTAATATATGACTAGAAGAGGAAAATAGTGGGCAATTTTTACTATGGGAATCTTTGTATCCAACACTAGCCCACTAAAAGGGAGAAAGAGCCATGAAGTGAAAGAATAAGAACATAAAACAGGAAAAATAAGAACATACACAAGGATGAATATGAAGATGTAAGCCTGTGTACATACAGTGCCAGTCCAGTAGAGACGGTGTGTGTGTTGAGCAAACGAGACAATTCTGAATTTGTTTTCAAATGCATACGTGATTCTTGAGGAACTGTAGCTTCCTCCTTCCTTTCATCTGCTGGAGTCCCTGTGCTGCTCAGCGTTGCATGGCCCTGAAAAATTATATTTACTCACCAACTAAGTAATCTAGCAGCATAAGTAGAGGTCTTCTCCCTGGATTGCCTTAAGGTATAAATTAAAATGTAAATGTGTAAAATATCAATAAAGCTGACATAAAACTTTTTGTTCCCAAAGATAGAAAGCAAAATGAGCATGGCCTTGGGGTAATACACTATGCCTAACGGCTAACCAAGTCTCCTGCCACATATTATATTGGAGTGTTATTACATTTTGTCTATTAGAAGCATAGGACCCTTGAGATTTTACACAGTTTTGAACATAAATCCTTCAGCAGTTCACATTCTAGTTGAGGGAGAAGCATACACAATGGCTTGAACGCTTAGGAGTGGGATGAGGTAGGACATTTCTAGAGATACCTAATGTGAGTGTCAAATTACCAGCCTCCACCAAGCAAAAGGGAATGCTAATTAAAGGGGTAGGACATGTTCCAGTTGTTCTAATCAAAGAGAGCTTAATCCTTCCATAAGCTGGCTGGCTTTGTTGAAGGAAATTCTGAACAACCTTGTTACTTTTGATAACTGTAAGCCACTGACTCATGGCCCCTTGACAGCTAGCTGAGCATGTAATAACATTTCTCTGTATTTGGGGACTGGCTTAGCTGGCTTTATAATAGATTATTGTGGATGTTAAAGTGAAATGTTAGTCTTTCTTTAAAGCTCTGTATTCCCCGGTAATTAAGGTTATAAAAAGGGCACTGAGCACAATGCAGTTTCAAGGTCGCCAAACACAGATATAACAGCCTTCAGTTTGTGTAAATAAGGTATTAACCATAGGTTTATTCTGCAATTGTGTCATGAAAATAGCTTTTTCAAGACCAGTGTGGTAGCAAAGTATTTTGAGGTGTGTAAGGAAGGTGTGTGTATGTGCTTTTTTTTTTTTCTTACTCCATGTTGCAAAAATTAATGTCCAAAGAAAAAATGCAATGGACTTTAAAGAAAGGCAGAAAAAATATTCTTAAAAATATAATGAAAAGAAGTTGAATGTTATCAGTTAAGAGAAGAACCAGATACAGGTGCAGGGCTTCATGCAAAAGCAGCTGAAGCTATAGGATATAAGAACAACCTTGGATAAAACTTTTTGCAGGAGAATGCCTGCAGAGACCACACAAACAAGGGTTTCACTCTGACTTTCAAGATCGTGACAGTTATTGGTTGTTTGTGTTTTCAGTTCATTGTAATTGGAGAAAAAGTTACAGGGAAAGTTCACCCAGGAGAGGCATGTAGTTACTTGTTTCGAAGGAAGCAATTGATAGAGTTTCATTCAACTTCAGTTCTAGTATTTGCTCACTGTTTGAGTCAGATCCTTATGTTAGCTATTACAATAGGAAAAATGTTCCACCGTGTGTTTTTTCAGAAATGATCCTTTGTGATGCTCGATTGCCATATAATTTAAGGAGAAAGAAAAATCCCAAAGATTTTCTATTTAAGTATTGTAAAGGTAGAAACAACTCCCCATAAAGCAAAAGAGCCACACTAACAGTATAGATTTCTATTGCAGATGGTCCTTGGAATCAGGAAAGCATAATTTATAGTGTCAGGAAGGCAATCATATTTTCATTCTACAAGATAAGATCAAGGCAGGTACTCCCCAAGGAGTGAACCTCTTTGCTTCAATTTTGAAGTGATGAAATGGGGGTGTGTGAGGCTTTATAGTGCAGACAAAAATGTCACACCAGTAATTGCTATGCAGGGGCTTAAGTACATGCCAAATAAAACCATAAATTATATTTCTCATGCATTAAGAATTAATTGTGTCAGTAGTTAAAAGAACAATTACCACATAATATGTACCTTTTTAAAAAGATGGTAATAATCAGGAAAATCATTCAGATAACCTTTTATGAAAAGTAAGACTTTTCCTTTCAAGGTATTTTAAATCTCCATTTCATATATCTTCTATGTTGAAAATCTCATTTTAGTCAAATTCCCTCTATAAAGATGCTATATATAATATACTGAATGCTTCCACAATTTGTCAAATAAAACTTTAATTTATAACATAATGGAGTCATTCAAAGTTACATGATAGAACAAAATGAAGTTTATATAATCTCCCAGAAGGCAAAGCCATTCTTAGCAATAACCAACTCTTGTCGTTCTCACCACACAAAGCTATTCAGTTAACCTTTTAAAATATGACAGATATTGCACCCCTCTAAACCTGGTAACACTTGATGATGAGTAACTTGGGTTACTGCTTCTGTCCTCTGTTTCCTAGAGAGCAACTCCAACTTTAATTTTTATAGACTGACCTATTACCCAAGATGAGCAACTCGGAACCCTTTCTTTTCCTGGATGATCATAACAAAATAGAGATATAATGTTGGACTGACCATGGCTGAGATTCATGCTACTAGAGGACTGAAAATGGGGGAAATGAAGGTATAATAAAAAGATAGTAAATTGGTGGCAATTTGTAACAGTTAACTTTTGGAGATGCCACTCAGTGAATTCATTTCCAGCCCACATTCTTCCCATTAATGATTTTGATGTTTTTTGCTAATTTAGTATTACTGATTTATCTAGGATCCAGAGACCTCACAGTTCAGTACAACTCATCCATCCCCTAGGTAGAAGACATTGTTCTAGCCTACAATATTTTGGTGAGTCAGTACTTTCCTATAATAATGTGTTGTTCCCAAGAAATATTTGGTTTTCTTGCTGTTTAAATATCAAGGTGTAAGCTCAAAAACTACTGGTGACATAGTTTAATGTAAACCTTGGCTGCCTGATATGTATGCATTCATGGTAACTTTACGATCATTCACAGCTCTCAATAATCGGTATAGAAGGCTGTTTTCAGGTCCCATTTTTGCCATGGACAGTGTTACCCAGGAGTGACTGCAAATGTTATCGTCACCCTTCTCTCACTAATTCTTTCTGACAGCATGTGAGAACACTTCAGTTTGCTGAAAACACACTCCATATTTATGAAGCCCAATGAAAGATCCAGGACTCTAAAGGGAAAATATCAGATGGTCATCAGAGGGAAAGCTAATTTAACAAGCAGCTGGGCCTGTCTATCTTAGGGGGAGGGGAGAGAGAGGGAGGGAGAAGGGAGGAAGGGAAGAAGGGAAGAACAGGGACAGGAGGAGGAACAGGGAGAGGGAGAGAGTGAATGAGATCGAGGTTTAAGTGATAGAAGTTTTCAAATCCATGTTGTTACAAAAAAAATGACTTAGATATGTTCTGTGGATCTGCAAGGGAGAGAACCAAGCTTGGTGTGGTAGCAAAGTGTGTCTATAGTCCCAGCTGTGCAACAGTCTATAAGAGTAGTGGGGAGCTGGTTAAGCTTATGAGTTCCAGAACAGCATAGACAGAAGAGGGACAATGGGAGCAAGGGAAGAGTGAGGATCAGAAACAGAAACTGTGAGAATGAATGACTATGTGAAGAGGAGAGGTATGAGGTATAAGCCAACATGATACTCATCCTAGGAAATGGCAGGAGAATATTTGCTGAACTAAGACAGCAGATTGAATTCGTAAAGCAACACAGGTTTTATTATTGTCCAATGCTATATCGTTGGCAGGGCTGTATTTATTAGTCTTTTCTCAGTGGCATACCAGTAGCTAGGTTTATAGCAGCATTACTGTTAGGCCCTGCTAATTAACGTTGAAGCCTAATAAATAGCCTTCAGAGCTAGGCACAAAATGGGGACTGTCTTTACCAGCAAGGCTACTACTTCTCTGAATTTGTCTGGGAAGTCTGAAACCTTATACCCTCCACCCCGTGGAATGGAATGTAGCCTTGGTAAGACTCAGTTTTCTTTCTATCCAGAACCTGTTCAGCAAGCACCCGAGATTCTTCTCCATGCACAGGAGGCACTCCCAGAACTTTAATTCTAGCCAATGATTTTCAATTAACCTGAAACTCCTTCCCATTTTCCAGGGTCCTTATATACCCCAGAGAAAGTGTATATGTATAAGGGTATTCACGCAAGCTAAGAACATCTCTGAGAGCTGTTTTACTGAAGATCTTGGAGAAGATGCTTTAAAAAAAAGCTATAATACTAAGATTCACAGAGAAGGTCTTCTCCCCTGATTATATTGCCCCTGGCTCTCACTCCAGGACTCTGCTTCATCCTCCAGCCCAGTGTGCAGCAGAGTCGGAACACCTTGAGTGAGAGAAAGCAGAGGATGCTGAGCCACAGGGGGACCAACAAAACACATAACACACATTAACAGAAGCAAAGAAATGTCTTGAACCTGTGTCACCTTGACAGCTAAAATTATCCAATAAGTACTTTCAGATCCGTGCTAAACTTAAACCATTGTAGAATATGCAGTATTTCATTCCCAAATATATTTTGATGTAGTACATGGCTGTATACAGGCTCCGACATAGGACGATAATAGCTGCACTAACTTCATAGAAATTTTATGAAGATGGTTAGTAAATGTAGGTGCGGGCCTTATGTTACTACTTGGAACAGGAAAATGTTATAAAAGCAGCAACAGCAAGCACTCTTAGATTTTACCCAGAGTATATATCTGAGCACTTCAATGAATTATTCCCTGTAATGATAAAATCAAATTAATATTATCCTTTCCATTTTAAAGATAAGGAAATAAAATTTCATTAACTCAGCATTGAATGCAAATGTTGTTTGGAATGCTTCTCTTGTTCTTGGCTTATCAGTCTAACTTTTAGAAATCTGAGTATGAAGCATGCATAATCGCCATTAGCTATCTCTTCCAGGGTTATAGTTCTGGGAGGATTATAAGTATATTAGGCTAACTTGCTACCACAGTGGTCAACAGTGTGTATGCTCTTCACCCATCTCCTGCAACTTTTCTCTTTCTGATCCCCACATCTAAGCTCAAACACAAGGATCATGGAACATACTAGAGATATTTAGTCCAAGCCACTCAGGTATAGGTTATTTTCTTCTTCTACAGATATTCCTATGTAAGAAATAGCTGTATTTGTTTTCTACTGATACATGTTTTTTTTAAGTCAGGATTTTGGGGTTACTTCTTTTTACTTTTTCTTTTTTTTCCATTTTCACCATTTTATTTGTAGTTCAAAATTATCTTATAAGGTAACAAATTAAGTATGAGAGATTCATAAGTATTTCATTTAGGATAATTCTTCTACTGTTCTGCCCATTTCATTAATCCCCCTACCCTCACCCCCCCCAAACAAAACCTACCAAGGAGCTGATTATGATGTAACTGCAACAAGGTCTTTATTCAAGCTAGAGCTTGAGCTACATCACTGTCTCTGATGCTAGTACCAGAGAGTGAAGCCCTGAGCCCAGTTTTAGGCACACATTTATAGAGGTAAGTAAACAAGTAAGGAGGTTTATAGCCTGGCATGCTTGTGTTTGGGGCCTACTACAACATGTTGTTGCCCTTTAAAATTATTGGCTGATGTTAGTGAGAGGCCAAGTTTTTTAAACACAGAATCCATTTTAGAGGATGTGAATTTAAGCAAACTAAGAAGCTGGTACTTAGCAAGTTACCTCCAACCAAATCAGAGCCTAACTCCAATCTCTAAGCTAGTCCCTAACAAAACCTGCATCTCCAGTTTACACACCCAACAAGACCAGTGTCTCTTGGTTTCTCCCCCAACAAATATGCCCTCTCAGGTTACAAGCCTACCCCCTGCCTAATGACCATTATTGCAGACGGAAACAAAAATTAAGTTTATGATTTGACTCCCAGCACCAGCCAATTATGCTAAAGGTCACAGTAGCTTTCCAATTAGATGCTTACACACTCACCCCATCCTGCTTACTATTTTCTATAAAGCCTTGCCTTATAGATGTTCTGGACTCCTCTCTAACAAAATCTGTCCTACCTGTGGGTGAGCTGAGGGGCTGAGCTAGCTGGAATAAAGATGCTGTGAGTTGAATCTGATAGGTCCTGTCTGTTTTGAAGGATCACATACACTTCTATGGCACTACACTGGGAGCATAAACCTAACTTCTGCTTTTCTCCTGGTTAACAATGGTTAGGAAGTGAAGTGCTGGGGTCGGGCCTATTGGAGAATAAACTGGAAACTAGTGGTAGGCACAGGTTTGCTTAAGAGTAACCTGGAAATTAGTGGTAGGTGCTGGTTCGTTAGTTAACTCAAATATAACCTCAGGTAAGGTTCTCTAAGATGGGGATGGTTTCTCACCACCAACACTCATCCCATATTTCCCTGACATTTTCTTCCTGGTCTACAAGATGACTCATGCTCCAGTAACACACTCTTCACTATAATATCTGTAAAATAAGTATTTAAGACAATTTAACCACTTTAAGATTTAATACAATTTTAAACATACTACAGCCAGGATTTGGTAGTAGTAAATTTAACAAGCAATTTAACAAGTAATATGTGAAAATACAAGAAACTACACTAAAGCAAATTTACATAACAATTTGATACTCTTCTGTATTTTATTCAAGTAAAACTGTTTCATGGCCTTTATATCGCTGATTTCTCCAAGACTTTTATCATGAAGAGATCTTGTGTTTTGTCAAAGAACATTACTTCATTCCTGGTGGAAGAAAAACTTATCCAGATACTCTGGAAGAAAATATGTCTTTTTCTCAGAAACCTGAAAATCAATCTACCTCAAGATTCAGCTATTTCCATCCGGGCATATACTCAAGGAACACCCCCATCCTATTACAAGGACACTTGCTCACCTATGATTACAGAAATTGTATTCATAATAGCCAGAGATTGAAAACAACCCAGATATCTTTCAACCCAAGAATGCATGAAGAAAATGTGGTACCTTTACACATTGGAGTATTACTCAGCTTTAGAAACACAATGACTTCATGAAATGTGCAGTCAAAATTTGGAACTAGGAAAAAAATCATCCTGGATGAGGTGTCAAAGACCCAGAAAGACAAACAAGGTATGTATTAACTTGTAAGTGGATACTGGCAGTAAAGTAAAGGGTAATCATGATACAGTCTACAGACCCAGAGGCTTAGTAACCAAGAGGGCTTAAGGGGGATCTCTGGAAGAAAGAGACTGTGCTTATCAGGTGGGTCAGTAGGTGGGTTTTCAAACAGGAGACATCAGGTATGGGGAATGGAGAGGAAAAATATTGGGAGAAACAACTGGAATCTTTGACTATTTGAGGAGCAAGCTTGAAACCTAATGCAATGGAAACTTCATGGAAGCTACAAGAGTAATACTACCAAAGATTCCTAGTAATGGGGGCCATGTAGCCTGAACTGAGAGACTGGGACACCAACCCAGTCATACAACTTTCTACCTAGTTTGTCCTTCCTGCCGAGTGTCCTGGGCCCAGATCATAGCAGAATTGTCATCAAAATGAACAGAGAGATCCAGTGACTGATGAGAACAGGTGCAGGATCCCACAGTCAAACATTAGGCAGAGTGTAAGGACTACTAACAGGGAAGGAAGGATTGGATGAATTCCAGGATTTGAGGACACCAGGAGACTCAACTAACTTGAACTGATAGTGAGCCACAGAGATCAAGAGATCTGTAAGGCTCCTAGGTCCTCATCATATATGTTATTGCTGAGTATCTTCGTGCTCTGGGCAAGAGTGGTGACTGTCTCTGACTCTTGGTTGTGGGACACTTTTCTTCCTTCTGGATTCCCTTACCAATGGTTGATGCAGTAGACTGTGACTTGTCTTACTATAGCTTGTTGCTTGATGTTAGGTTGATTTTATTGATTGGTTTTTGGAGGGAAGGTGGGAGGCGGTGGACATTGGAGAGAGAGAAGGTGGAGGGGGAGAAACTAGAGGGAGTGGAGCTAGGAGAAACTGAGGTTGGGATGTGATGTATGAGAGAAGAATAAAATGAAAAATAAAAATAAAAAGGAAGCCAAGATTCATTTTCACTTAACCATTTCAGGCAGTTCACAAGCATTGCTTGGCCTGAGGCAAATTGTCATAAAGTAAAATGTATGGAAAGCAATAAGTATTAGGTGTAATCTTCAGAGGTATGCCATCAGGGTTGTAGTGCCTCCAAGTAGTTTCTAGCTCCTAAAGTTTCTAGAATCTTCCAAAGAGTGCTGCAACCCAGGGATCAATATATAAACCTATAATCCACATTTTATACTCAAATAGTAACACATATCAAACTAGGAAATATTACAAATTAAAGACAATAAACAGAGTAATGAGACATGTGATGCAGCATGAATGAATATCTTAGTTCTTTTGACTTGCTCTAACAATATATCAAGCAAAGGTGCCTACACAGATAACATAAATATAGCGTTTACTGTTATAAAGCCTGGGAAGTCTATGAACTTTGTAGATTAATAGTAATCCATGTGGGTGTCTACTTTCTGTAAATTTGGTGGAAAGGAGGTTACAATTGTTTGGACTCACTCCCAGTAAGACTTGATCCCTCACACATGTGAAAACCTCATTATCCATGTGGTACCTACAGTTTCGAAATCTGTGGAAAGCTGGATTAATAGTCAAGAGTACTTCTTCCTTCTTCTCTGGAGGACCAGAGTTGGGTTCTCAGCATCCATATTAGACAGCAGGCAACCACATATAATGTAAGCTCCAACAGATGAAAACCCTTTTAGGTCTGTTATGTAACAACAGCAACAACAACATCAACAACAACAACACACACATAAGTTAATAAGTAAACACAAAAGTAATAAGTATTTGAAAATATAATTCAAACTATTAATTTTAGAGATACATAAACATTGAGAATATAACACTGATGCTTATTTATTATAGGGGAAGAAGCCAGCCTTGTAATGATGATTGGATACTATTTGGCTTACATATTTCATTCTAATAAATAGATTACCTAAAATAGAGTAGGAAGGATCATAAAGAGGAACTTTCAAAATGCCAAATCCTTTAGAGAAGTCTTTAGAGAATGAATCTATGTATCCTAGAGTAGTTGAAAGGAGCTTGTGGAGGACCTGAAGATCAGCAACATGAATGAATGTTGTTAATTCATTCTGGACAGCAGGCATATTCGACCATAACTCATCTTGAAATGAATACAAATTATGCTAGAGTAAAGCTAGTAATAATAGACATGGAGTGAACAAATGAACCTTTGTAACTTCAAATGCTAAAAATGAATTTTGTTCTTACTAGGAAGAAAACTTTGAGAGATGTCTCAGTGAATACAGCAGATTGAAAGCACTTATAGAAACCGGGGTTCTTGTCTCTAGCATCTTGTTAGTACCTGGCTGTACTCTGCACTTTGCTGAGGATTCATGTGAATGTTGAAAGTGCAGCTGTCAAAGCAATGACAGTGACTAGAAGGAGAAACCAACAAAAAAGGAGGAAAACAAATTGAGTTTGAAATTGAATGAGTTCCCATGAAGCTATTATCTAATATAAGCCATATCATATTTCCACTTATGTTTCATCACATGGCCATAGTCATCCTGTGCTGTGACACAACATACCAAGTACAAATGGAAATTGTTTACTAATTTAAACATGTACAGTGATACATCATTTCAATTTCTTTGCCAGAATGGAAAATAATAATCTCTTTGTGGATAAGGTTCTAATTTTGTAAACCACTAGTTTGGAAGAGTAGAACTGATTTTGAGTTAAACATATAATTGTCTCTGTAACAAATATTTCATTTCAAAATAATTTTAATATGATCATCTTCTCAAGTGTTATTTCATATATTCTAATTTTGATTTATGTATACAGCTATCCAAAATGAATAAATTGAACTATCTATTTTCATTAACAGTTGCACTTCAAAGTATTTTAAATGAGGATTTGTAAATGCTTTATAACATAAGAAAATCCAAAGTTGCCCCTGAAAACTTTGGTGTTTTCAAGTCCTTTCTGGCAACTGACTTTGAACATTCCATTGCTCACCCTATAGTCTTCGAAAATAGAGGCAATGGAGAGGTTATCTTTGCCATAAAGTCACGATGCTTCAGTGATAGGATTTTCCTCATTTCTAGTGTAATTCTCACATTCATGCAAGACTAGGTCTCTAATGTCATTTTCTGAGTTTCCATTAGATTCAACCTTTTAGTGATCTCCTACCAGACTTCAGGTCAGTTATAACCTGCTTCTCCAAATGTTCCCAAATTCTGCCAGGTGTCCAATTCCAAGGTAACTCGACATTTATCCTTATATGCATAGCAATGACTACCTCTTACTACTCAAGAATTCAAGCTCATGTTTTTTATGAGCTTTTCATTGCTTTAATAAAATGTTTGAAGCATGTGAACTATATAAGAAGTATAGATAGCTTGAAATTTTCTGTTCAAAAGTGACACTAGCTTGACCATGGATTCAAGCAAAGCACACAAAGGAACAAACAATCACATCATGAAAGTAGAAATCATTGAATAATTTAGGTTCAAGATTCATGCATTTATAATAATTTGCTCTCATTTAAACTTGCTTGACCAATATCCTCCATAGATAGTATCAGCAAAGATATAAGAAATGGTTCTTCAAGGAGGTTCACAGGTAAGATTAACTTTCTTCACAATCTAGCACTGTGACTAGTAAGTAACAGACCTTGAGATTTCTTGATTGAGTAAGTGATCTAGTCAACAAAAGTTGCAACAAACTAAACACACATTTGTTATATACATGACAGATTGAAGATGGAGAACAGTTGCTTGGGACTTGATTTTTATTATATATTTCTCGTATGTTACAATAGCACCTTTTATTGAGTCAGTACTCATTTAACATTCCAACATGAAGAAGCAATACATAAGTACAGAACGGTACCTTTATTCAATCCATTGATGTGCATTCATTTCATTGTGTTCTGTGGGCTTTATGACTACTTAGCCTAACTTTGCATACTTTGATATAGATACTTGGACAGTTTCACAGCCTGATTTGCCTTTGAGTGATGTCACTGCATTTAGAAATCATCTTGCTTGTGGCAACATATAAATATACAAGTTAGAAAATCCACTCTTAATTGTTACCAGAAATAGAACTTTCCCTGAAGAGCAACATATTTCACAACATGTTTTGAAACATTTATTAAAACACGAGCAAATAAAATTTTCAACCTCTGGAGTATTCTCAGTCTTTATATATTTTGCCATTCTTCTATCATTTAGAAGAAAAGCAACTGATCTGACAATCCTATACCAACAGTAGTTTACTTTGGGACTTAGAATTTCTAACAATCCCTTTAGCTGCTAATATTTTTAAAAGATTATAATCTTGGAAGATTTACCACTTGGAAGCTTAAATTCCCTGCAGTTTTCAAGGACTCTGTGACTTTGCACTACACACACACACACACACACACACAAACACACACACACACACACACACACACACACACACACACACACGGTTAATTAATGATTATAACAACATTTAAGCTAACACCCTTATCTGGGAATACCTTCTTACTCTGTCATGAAAGAAGGAAGAAAACCTTGGGCTTCTGTTTGTCAAGCTATGATCTCTTAAGTCTCTTTCCACACTAAGCACAAATAAGAGAGGAGGGGAAAATTCTGTGTGACCTCTTTATTATATTAGTTTTGTAAGCCTGGTCCAGTTTTAGACATTTACCTCCATATCAGCATGTCAGGATCAGATTATAACCTCTATAATATAAGAATGTGTCTTTTAAAGCATCTGGATCTCTCTCTCTCTCTCTCTCTCTCTCTCTCTCTCTCTCTCTCTCTCTCTCTGCTATTTCAGGTAGAAGTTTTTTGGAAGAATTAGCATCTCTATGCTGGAGATAGGAGTTTCAGTTAAAGCAAATTTAATGTTCCTCTTTTAATGTAATTCTGTTCCATGAGTCTTTTCAAGTCTCTTTATACCCAACCCCTTTTAAGACATCTATGTACAGACAAATACTAAAGTTAACAGTAAAGTTTTCTCATTTCCTTTTTTGGGCACCTTCTAACCCACAACTTCAGTTCCTTAGAAATGCCTAAGGCATTGGAACATCAAAAAGGCAATAACTTGGTTCTTTCTCTACAAATATTTATCTAGGGAAATGTAAAAGTAGTAGGTGTCATTTTCACAGTGTTCAAGGTTTTACTTTGGCAAGGTATTATGTAAGCACTTTATAGTAATAAGGTATTTACGTACTGAGTAAATTAGCACTTTTTAAAAAGAGAAAATGTATTTAAGTTCTCCACAGTTGTGAAGGTTCATGTTAGCTATTTAAAATGTCCAGGTCAGTTATTTGATGAGTAAGGATCATTTCATCCTTAAACAAATCTTGCTTTTGATAAATAATTTCCAGGTAATAATTGGTACTTACAGTGATTTATAAAGACAGTTGGAGTGTAGGGTCAAAGTAACTCTTCATTAAATCAAAGCAGTGAACCAGATGCTTGGAATAAGAATGATAATTAATCCATGGCCTTGTAGGAGAACAAAGGCTCATTTGAAGAAGGCATTTATATGCTAAAGTAATTTCTTTTGTTCTTGTTTTGTTTAGTATCTCATGGTAATTGAATTCATTAGAGATTTGAGAACTCAGTAGATAGCATTTATTGTTTGGTAGCATTTGTGACTGTCTTCCTGCATGTAAAGGGAATATCAATTTACTTATACGTTGAGAAGAAGCTTATCCAAAATGGAATCATATTAAAAGTTGACAACAAATTTCATATCGCTTTTGGAGATTTAATTTTTTAGAGATGATTGTTAATAGACATCTCTTTAGAAAGGTATTGAAGAAAATATTTCACCATGTTTGGATAAATGCAAGTAGATCAACCCAAAATTACATTTACTGATTCTATTCCTTATTTATTTCATATTTTTTGTGTTGTTATTAAAAAACATTTTCAACATATAGAAAAAGTTTTTCTTAAAAATCATTCAAAATGTATTTGCAGGTATTAAGGGATGTGCACATGAGTGTAAGTGTCTTCAGAAGCCAGAAGCCTTAAACACCTTTGGAACTGGCATTCCAGGTGTTTAGGAACAGTTAGTCATCACTTAGGCATGTCTACAGTTATCCACTAAGGATTAAACAAAGACACAGTTTTGCTTACACAGTTTCACTCTGTACACACACACACACACACACACACACACACACACACACACAACACTAGCAGATTAAGTCTAAATGGTTGGAAGAAAATATGTTATTACTATATATTTAAAACACATAAGACAAGCAAATGAACAAAAACAGCAAAAAAAGGAATAATAAACCTCAAAAAAATTCTAGATTTAGGGGGCTGAAGTGATGCTTCTAGGATGAAGAGCAGTCACTATTCTTGCAGAGGACCTGAGTTTAGTTCCCACCATTAACATTTTTGCTCAAAATTGTCTGTGACTCCAGTTACAGGGCATATGATGCCCTTTTTATTGTCTGAACACAAGCAGATCTCATTTAGAACATACATATACATGCAGAAAAGTGCTTATGAACATTAAACAATGAATAAATATTTAAATATATATGTGACTTTTAGCATATCAATTATCAATTTCCTGAATCAGAATGACATTGCCATAACAAATCCAAAATAACTTTAATCCATGAAATCAATGAATATCATGTCAGGGGGCCAGCCCTTGAGGAGGTCTTCTTTCTTGCATGTTCTTCTTGAGGCAGCAGAGGAGGAAGAGTGTTGGTGGAGGGTAAGACTTAGTCTTATGAGATATTTAGGGTTACTATATAATAATAAAAAGTTTACTTATCTAAATCTATGTTACTATGCTACTGTAGCTGACCTATCTTCTATGTTCCTCTGAGCCCAGAAACTGTAGTCTCTGGAACTTAGCACCTCATCCTAAAACAGCAGGAGATAAATTAAAGGATTAATTACTAGTGTCTTTTCTCTTTTGTCCAGATGCCTCTTACTTGTTGGGCTAGGGGGAGGTTTGGAGCAATAAACTTCTATTGAACCAAGAGAAGAGAATAACGCTTGCAGAAGGAAAAACTTTTACATAGGCAAATATGCATAAACTCACATAAGTTCATATACAAATTCACGAATGCATATTCATGCATTTCTATTGATTCAGTTGGGTTTGGAAGCATTCATTCTCACAAATACATTCTTACACACACACACACCCATAGTTACATATGTATATGGAGCAAAAGACCAAGAACTGGTGCAGAAAGAATTCACTAGTTCTGGATGAAGAATGACCTTCAATCTTTATTGCATAGACAAAGAAAAAGCTTCTAACCTTTTAATGCTAAATGAGTTAAGCCCAAGTTTGTAAGCAGAAAGCTTTGTTCCTTTAATAAGACTAAGCCTGCCTTGTTATTAAGAAAAAACCTAATCTGTCCCATGGTAAGGAGAAGCCTGCCTGCTCCTTCTGCTCTCTGCAGCTTCTTCCTTTTTCCTCTTCCCTTCCGCATTTTGCACATTGCTCTCTTAGACTTTCATGTCACCTATAGTCTGTAAGTTATTCCTTCTAATTTTGTTCTCTCCTCCTGCTCTGATGTCACAATAATGCTCTTACTCTCAGTGACTGTTCTCCCAATGCTATGCCTATACTTCTAAGTTCTTTTTCCATTTTGTTTGGTCTAAAAAGTGTTCTGTGTAAAAACTTGTCCTCAGCTCAGTTCCTCTCTCAGCTTGGTTCTTCTCAGCTCAGTTCTGTCTCTTCTCTTTGTCCTCAGAACTTAAACATCTTTCAGAATACATGGTCACATGTTAAAAGTTCATCACAAATTCACACAAAAAGTAAAACCATAAATTGAAATAAAAGTTTACAACAGAGAATGTTTATATGCATGTCAATTAAGAGTAATCATCTGGCTAAACTTCCATCACCTTTCATAGTTCCACAGGCTCACTGAAGGTTTAAAACCATAACTAAGTTATTAGTGAAATTATGTTTACATAAACCCAGTCAACATTTTATCTTCTACCTAAGCACCTATAATAAATCATTTGTTCCCTTTTATGACCTTGGGTTAATTGTTTTACAACCTCTTGGATTGTGTTCTGAGTAGAAGAAAGTCTGGTTACCATCTAAAAACAATTAATTGGTGACACTTGGGAGACTGGCAGAGTTCTCATTGCTGTTTTGACTATCAGAAAAGGGTATAATAGCAGTCCCACTATAAAAAAGCTTAATAATCATTGATATCATTTTAGAATTTCTTATAGGATCATGAATAAGACTTAAGGTTTCATTTATTTGTCTATATAGCATCAATACAAGACAGTACATCTTCAGAGATCTGCAGAGCTCTGCTCTAAAGGGTGGGCTATTACTTAGTGATTGTTATATATGTTTAATAATAACAGGAGAAACATATTAATAGCAGGAATCTTTCCTAAAATGAATTCCTTTATGGCCCTACAAAATAAGGACAAACCTGTTGAAGATTATATAATAATCTGAAGCAGGCCATCTCAGGAAAATCACCTGCTATTTATTAGCTTGCCCCATTATGGCTTCTGACAATATCATATTTATATTTCTCAATTGGCCAACATTTTGTTGTTTCAAATAAATGCAGGAATAAATATTCTGTACCAAGAAAACTTCCAAAAATGTGAAAGAGGTATTTGCAGATTACATATGGTGAGTAGTCACAGACTAAATTGAACATAATTAAAGAAGAGGCTAAGAAAGACAAAAATTGTGCAAAGCATGCCTGTCAATTTTAAAATGCTGCCAGTAGGTAAAAGGAAGAGAATACTATCATTTTGTTTGTATTTTCCTGTTGGAAATAACATAATAATTTGGGAAAAGTTTCCTGGAATATATTTATGACACATATAACAAATTTATTATCAGAGTGTATTAAGTATATAAGCCTGAGTATTCAGAATACTGAAAATAATGAAAAATCTTGTTTTGTTTTTGCTTTTGTTTTTTCTGTTTTATTGTTTTTTTTTCTGGTGTGTGAGTGTGGAGGTGTGGTGTGACTAATGGTAAGTTTCATATATTTTTATGGGGAATTATTAAATACTGTATAAGATATTTAAGTAACTATCATGAAATGGGGTTAAGTGGGCAAGAATTACTTTTTTATGAGATTGGGACAGTTAATTTCAGCATTAAGTAAGGAAAAATATTATAAGCTGATGATACATGAGTTAGCATAGCATTCTGAAGGTATGTGTAGTAAAGAGGTGTGTGTACTACATATGGCATTTTATTTTTCTTCTGCCATGTGGTTAATAAAATAATAAAGAAGAAGCTAAGAAGAAAAATGTAATGTCAGAAATATTAATATGATATACACACATACACACACACCCAAATATGTTACTTCTCACTGTGAAATGTACTTCAAACAATGGCTAACAAGAGAAGTATTTGAAGGAATCAAAGAACAGTGTCAGCCAAGAAATGTGCCTGTGGTAGAAAGTCACCTGATTACATTTCAAAGTGGATGATGAAAAATGAGGAAGAAAACATTCCATTTTAGAAACTGTGTGGCATTTAGAATCTGAGAGTCTTGTATTCAGGCCCTGACTCTATCACTACCAGTTCCCTTGCCCTTTCATCAGAACCTTTGTTTTATCAAAACTTATTTTGATACACCATGAAAACTATTGCTCAATGCTAAGGAAGGAGTTAAATATTAAAGTGGTTATATCTTCCTACTTATCTTCAGCATTAAATCAGTGTTCATGTTCAATAAAACATACAAAGAAATATATAGTTTTGTCTCAATATTTTTCATTTCCAACTCCTGAAAGGACCTCTATTTCCTAAACAGTAAAAATAATTAAGCATGTTTCTTATTATTTATTTGAAAAGGTTCCTCATAGTTATTAGAACACATCAAAATATTTTCTTCTTTGAATAAAATGCACCTTATTATCTTGAGTTTGGCAGTAACACCATTGCTCCTCCTTTGGAACATAATATGCCTTAGGATTCTACTTAATTACAAGGCTCATGTGCAAAGGCTTTGCATCACTGCCACATCTCTGTACGTTACCTATCGAAAACGAAAAGAAGGCCTAATTTGTGACTTTTTTTTTAAATGAGCATATACTTTTTTCTTCTAAATGTCATCTTAATGTATTTTTTCTATATAGATATAATTTAATACACACATATGAGGCTGTTTGCAAAGATATCTATTGCAGAATACTGACTAGGTTGAAAAGATTCTGAATCGAATTTGGTTATCTTTGAAATTTGAAATATTTTTTTCTTTTGTTTTCGGAGCTGGGGACCGAACCCAGGGCCTTGCGCTTGCTAGGCAAGCGCTCTACCACTGAGCTAAATCCCTAACCCTGAAATTTGAAATATTTTAATTGAGAAGAATCATGATATTTTGTTTGAAACTGAAAAAAGTAAGTGATTTTGTTGTTCATTTTCAAATATTATCCTTGCCATATTGCTACCTAAAAATGGTTAACTTATTGCACATCTAGTGATACATTGTAATGTAATTATAACAGTTCTTTCTCTTGTGTCCAGGAATGACCTTTTGAGGAAAAGGGGAAAGAAATTAGAAGATAATTTAGAGAGGAAATATGTCTGTATCTAAAATCTTCCTTTTCATTTTACTTAACACAAAGCACTTTTCCATGTTTCACCTAGGGTTAAATATTATACGGATCCCATATTTACACGTGGCCATTTGACAGGAGCCTAGCCGACCACTGTGTGGCAGTCCCATATCAGCACCAATTGTTAGACACCTTAAAATGCAGCCTTCACTTCTGCAGTACAGGCAGGTCAAGGGTCATAATCACTTCTTTTCTTCTTTTAAACAGTTGGTGAGTTTAAACGATTCCTTCGGTGCATATAAAAACATCTATTTTCTCAATGTAAAGACTATCCAGAGAGAATAATAGAATACCCGACTCTTAGTATGTTCTCCTTCAATTATTCTCAATTTTCCTTTCTACTTCATCCACTTTAGTGCTTACAGAGAGTTAGAAATTCAAACTGTGGATTAACCTTTGTAATTTCATTGAGGAATGCTGGCAATTTAACACTGAGATTCATAATACTCTTCCTTTTCACAAAGAGCTTGGTTTTAAACCTAACATCAATCTACAAAATATAACAGCAGGATTATACAAAGACGCACACGCAGAACATTTTCATCCTCACAGATGAGGGCTCTCTGAGTAGACAGGAACTCAAAGGGCATTTAAGCCAGAACTCATTGCGTTTTCAAGCTCGGCTGTGCTCTGCACACACAATTTCAGATTTCACTGCTCCCTGGCTTTAGAGTCCTTCTCTCTTCCTGAATGAATAACACTTGTCCTTTCTGCGCATTGAATCAAGGTATTATTAAAAATTAATGAACCTACGAATTCACGTGTACTCTGTCTGCACATTTTACCTACCTTTTCTGTTCTATTTGAGGTATCACTGCCACAGAGCTTCCTTTTTTCCCCCCATCTTTATTAAGTTGGGTATTTCTTATTTACATTTCAAATGTTATTCCTTTTCCCTTTTCCAGGGCAAGATTCCCTTAACCACTTCCGCTCCCTTTCTATATGGGTCTAACCCTCCCCATTCTACAACCATTACCGACCTCCCCCAAAAAATGCCGTTAACTGGGGTTCCAGCCTTGGCAGGACCAAGGGCTTCCCCTTCCACTGGTGCTCTTACTAGGCTGTTCATTGCTACCTATGCAGTTGGAGCCCAGGGTCAGTCCATGTATAGTCTTTGGGTAGTGGCTTAGCCCCTGGAAGCTCTGGTTGGTTGGCATTGTTGTTCATATGGGGTCTCAAGCCCCTTCAGCTCTTTCAGTCCTTTCTCTGATTCCTTGAACAGGGGTCCTATTCTCAGTTCAGTGGTTTGCTGCTGGCATTCGCCTCTGTATTTGGTGAATTCTGGCTGTGTCTCTCAGGAGAGATCTACATCCGGTTCCTGTCACCCTGCATTTCTTTGCTTCATCCATATTATCTAATTGGGTAGCTGTTTATGTATGGGCCACATGTGGGGCAGGCTCCTAATGGGTGTTCCTTCTGCCTCTGTTCTAAGCTTTGCCTCCCTATCCCCTCCTAAGGTTACTCTTGTATCCCCTTTAAATAAGGAGTAAAGCATCCACATTTTGGTCATCCTTCTTGAGTTTCATGTGTTCTATGCATCTAGGGTAATTCGAGCATTTGGGCTAATAGTCACTTATCAATGAGTGCATACCGTGTGTGTTTTTCTGTGATTGGGTTACCTCACTCAGGATGATATTTTCCAGTTCCAACCATTTGTCTATGAATTTCATAAAGTCATTGTTTTTGATAGCTGAGTAGTATTCCATTGTGTAGATGGACCACACTTTCTGTATCCATTCCTCTGTTGAAGAACATCTGGGTTCTTTCCAGCTTCTGGCTATTATAAATAAGGCTGCTATAAACATAGTAGAACATGTGTCATTGTTATAGGTTGGAGCATCTTTTGGGTATGTGCCCAAGAGAGGTATAGCTGGGTCCTCAGGTAGTGTAATGTATAATTTTCTGAGGAACCTCCAGACTGATTTCCAGAATGGTTGTACCAGTCTGTAATCCCACCAACAATGGAGAAGTGTTCCTCTTTCTCCACATCCTCACCAGCATCTGCTCTCACCAGAGTTTTTGATTTTAGCCATTCTGACTGGTGTGAGGTGAAATCTCAGGGTTGTTTTGATTTGCATTTCCCTTATGACTAAAGATGTTGAACATTTCTTTAGGTGTTTCTCAGCCATTCGACATTCCTCAGATGGGAATTCTTTATTTAGCTCTGAACCCCATTTTTAATATGGCTACTTGTCTCCCTGCAGTATAACTTCATGAGTTTTTTGTATATTTTGGATATAAGCCCTCTATCAGTTGTAGGATTGGTAAAGATCTTTTCCCAATCTGTTGGTTGCTGTTTGGTCCTAACAAGAGTGGCCTTTGCCTTACAGAAACTTTGTAGTTTTATGAGAACCCATTTGTCAATACTTGATCTTAGAGCATAAACCATTAGTGTTTTGTTCAGGAAGTTTTTCCAGTGCCCATGTGTTCGAGACCCTTCCCTACTTTTTCTTCTATTAGTTTGAGTGTATCTGGTTTGATATGCAGGTCCTAGAGCCACTTGAACTTAAGCTTTGTACAGGGTGATAAGAATGGATCAAGCTGCATTCTTCTACATGCTGACCTCCAGTTGAACCAGCACCATTTGCTGAAAATACTGTCTTTTTTCCATTGGAATGTTTTGGATCCTTTGTCAAAAATCAAGTGACCATAGGTGTTTTGGTTCATTTCTAGGTCTTCAATTCTATTCCACTGGTCTATCTGTCCATCTCTGTATCAATACCATGCAGTTTTTATCGCTATTGCCCTGTAATACTGCTTGAGTTCAGGGGTAGTGATTCCCTGGAAGTCCTTTTATTGTTGAGGATAGTTTTAGCTATCCTGGGTTTCTTGTTTTTCCAGATGAATTTGCAAATTGTTCTGTCTAACTCTATGAAGAATTGGATTGGTATTTTGATGGGGATTGCATTGAATCTGTAGATCGCTTTTGGTAAAATGGCCATTTTTACTATATTAATCCTGCCAATCCATGAGCATGGGAGATCTTTCCATCTTCTGAGATCTTCTATTTCTTTCTTCAGAGGCTTGATGTTCTTACCACAGATCTTTCACTTGCTTGGTTAAAGTCACACCGAGGTATTTAATATTATTTGGGATTATCATGAAGGGTGTCATTTCACTAATTTCTTTCTCAGCTTGTTTCTCTTATGTGTAGAGGAAGACTACTGATTTATTTGAGTTAATTTTATACACAGCCAATTTAATGAAGGTGTTTATCAGGTTTAGTAATTCTTTGGTGAAACTTTTGGGATCACTTAAATATACTATCATATCATCTGCAAATAGTGATATTTTGACTTCTTCCTTTCCAATCTGTATCTCTTTGATCTCCTTTTGTTGTCTGATTGCTCTGGCTAGAACTTCAAGAACTATATTGAATAAGTAGGGAGAGAGTGGGCAGCCTTGTCTAGTCCCTGATTTTATTGGGATTGCTTCATGTTTCTTTCCATTTAGTTTAAAGTTAGCTACTGGTTTGCTGTATATGGCTTTTACTATGTTTAGGTATGGGCCTTGAATTCCTATTCTTTCCAGGACTTTTAAAATGAAGGGATATTGAATTTTGTCAAATGCTTTCTCAGCATCTAATAAAATGATCATGTGGTTTTTATGTCTCAGTTTGTTTATATAGTGGATTACATTGATGGTTTTTCATATATTAAACCATTCCTGCATACCTGGGATGAAATCTACTTGATCATGATGGATGATCGTTTTGATGTTTTCTTTTATTCGGTTTCCAAGAATTTTGTTATTTTTGTGTCAATGTTCATAAGGGAAATTGGTCTGAAGTTCTCTATTTTTTGGGTCTTTGTGTGGTTTAGGTATAAGAGTAATTGTGGCTTCATAGAAGGAATTTCGTAGCACTCTCTCTGTTTCGATTTTGTGGAATAATTTGGATAGTATCAGTAAGAGGTCTTCTATGAAGGTCTGATAGCATTCTGCACTGAACCCATCTGGACCTGGGCTCTTTTTGGTTGAGAGACTTTTAACGAGTGCTTCCATTACTTTAGGAGCTATGGAGTTGTTTAAATGGTTTGTCTCTTCCTGATTTAACTTTGGTACCTGGTATTTGTTTATGAAATTGTCCATTTCCTCCAGATTTTCAAGTTTTGTTGAATATAGGCTTTTGTAGTAGGATGTGATGATTTTATGAATTTCTGCTTAGTCTCTTGTTTTGACTCCCTATTCATTTCTGATTTTGTTAATTTGGACGCACTCTCTGTCTCCTCTCATTAGTCTGGCTAAGGGTTTATTTATCTTGTTGATTTTCTCAAAGAACCAGACTTTGGTTCTGCTGATTCTTTGTAGAGTCCTTTTTGTTTCTAGTTGGTTGATTTCAACTCTAAGTTTGATTTCCTACCTTCTACTCCTCCTGGGAGTATTTGCTTCTTTTTTTCTAGAGCTTTTAGCTGTGCTGTCGAGCTGATGATACATGCTCTCCCCTACTCTTTACTGCAGACATTCAGAGCTATGTGTTTTCCTCTCAGCACAGCTTTCATTGTGTCCCATAAGTGTGAGTATATTGTACCTTAATTTTCATTAAATCCTAAGAACTCTTTAATTTCTTTCATTCTTCCTTCCTTGGCCATTTTATCATTGAGTAAAGCATCGTTCACCTTCCATGTACATGTGGATGTTCTTTCCTTATTGCTATTGAAGACCAGCTTTAGCCCATGGTGGTCTGATAGGACGCATAGGATTATTTCTATCTTTCTGTACCTGTTGAGGCCTGTTTTGTGTCCGATTATATGGTCAATTTTGGAGAAACTACCATGAGGTGGTGAGAAGAAGGTATATCCTTTTGTTTTAGGATAGAATGTTCTATAAATATCTGTTAAATCCATTTGGTTCATGACTTCTCTTAATCTGTCTATGTCTCTGTTTAATTTCTGTTTCCATGATCTGTCCATTGATGAGAGTGGGGTGTTGAAATCTCCCACTATTATTGTGTGAGGTGCAGTGTGTGCTTTGAGCTTTAGTAAGCTTTCTTTTATGTATGTAGGTGCCCTTGTATTTGGAGCATAGATATTTATGATTGAGAGTTCATCTTGGTGGACTTTTCCTTGGATGAATATGAAGTGTCCTTTCTTATCTTTTTTGATGACTTTTAGTTAAAAATCGATATTATTTGATATTAGAATGGCATCTCCAGTTTGCTTCTTCAGACCATTTGCTTGGAAAGTGTTTTTTCAGCCTTTTCCACTGAGGTAGTGTCTTTCTTTGTCTCTGAGGTATGTTTCCTGTTGGCAGCAAAATCCTGGGTCCTTATTACTTATCCGGTTTCTTAATCTATGTCTTTTTATTGAGGAATTGGGTCCATTTATTTTGAGTGATATTAAGGAATAGTGATTGTTGTTTCCTGTTATCTTCATATTTGGAGGTGAGATTATATTTCTGTGCTTGTCTTCTCTTTTTTTGTTGCAAAGCAATTAGTTTCTTGCTTTTTCTAGGGCGTAGTTTGCCTCCTTGTGTTGGGCTTTACCATTTATTATCCTTTGTATGGCTTTATTTGTAGAAAGATATTGTGTAAATTTGGTTTTGTCATGGAATATCTTGGCTTCTCCATCTATGTTAATTGAGAGTTTTGCTGGATACAGTAATCTGGGCTGGCATATGTGTTCTCTTAGGTTCTGTGTGACATCTGTCCAGGATCTTCTGGCTTGCATAGTCTCTGGTGAGAAGTATGGTGTAATTCGTATAGGCCTGCCTTTATATGTTACTTGACCTTTTCCGCTTACTGCTTTTAATATTCTTTGTTTTGTGCATTTGGTGTTTTGACTATTATGTGATAGGTGGATTTTATTTTTTGGTACAATCTATTTGGAGTTCTGTAGGCTTCTTGTATGTTTATGGGCATTTTTTCTTTAGGTTATGGAAGTTTTCTTCTATGATTTTGTTGAAGATATTTACTGGTCCTTTGAGCTGGGAGTCTTCACTCTCTTCTATACCTATTATCCTTAGGTTTGATCTTCTCATTGAGTCCTGGATTTCCTGTATGTTTTGGGTCAATAGCTTTTTCCATTTTTCATTATCTTTGACAGTTTTGTCGATGATTTCTATGGATTTTTCTCCTCCTGAGATTCTCTCTTCTATCTCTTGTATTCTCTTGGCGATGCTTGTATCTACAGCTCCTTGTCTCTTCCTTTGGTTTTTTATATCCAGGGTTGTCTCCCGTTGTACTTTCTTTAATGCTTCTATTTCCATTTTTAATTCCTTCACTTGTTTGATTGTGTTTTCCTGTAATTCTTTCAGGGATTTTTGTGTTTCCTCTCTAAGTGCTTCTGCTTGTTTATTTGTGTTTTCCTGCATTTCTGTAAGGGAGTTCTTTATGTCTTTCTTAAAGTTCTCCATCATTATGATCAAATGTGATTTTAAGTCTAAATCTTGCTTTTCTGGTGTGTTTGGATATTCTGTGTTTTCTTTGGTGGGAGAATTGGGCACTCATGCTGCCATGTAGTCTTGCTTTCTGTTGCTTGGGTTTCTGATCTTGCCTCTCACTATCAGGTTGTCTCTGGTGTTACCTTGTTTTGGTATGTCTAACAGTGGCTTGACCATCCTATAGGTGTGTATGTCAGGAGTGCTGTAGACCTGTTTTCCTGTTTTCTTTCAGCCAGTTATGGGCACAGAGTGTTCTGCTTTCAGGTGTGTAGTCATTACTTTCCACTGGCATTCAGCTGTCCTTGTGAGCGGGAACCAGAAGGGCCTGCTCCTACTTCTCCTGGGTCCCTGTGCACAGGGGACCCAGATGGCACTAGGCATTTTCCTCTAGAGCCAGAAATGTGGGCAGAGAGTAGTCTCCTCTGGTTTGTCAGGCATGTCTGCCCCTCTGAAGTTCTAACTCTCCCTCCCATGGGATTTGGGTGCAGGGAGCTGTGTTACTGGGTCTGTTCAGATCTGGGAACAGTCTGGACAGCTTGACAACCCCTATCTTCCTGTTACCAGAGGCCTATACAGTTTCCTCTTGGACCAGGGATGTGGGCAGGGGTGAGCAGAAATGGAAGTATCCCTCCTACAGTCTCAGGATTGCCCTCACGTCTGGGTGATCAGCTCTGTCCCCCATGAGGTTTGGGAGCAGGGAGCTGTGGACAGTGATAAGCGAGGTTCAGGCACCAGCTAGACTCTGGAAGTGTCTTGTCCCAGAGGAATTTTTCCTTTGTGTGTCCTGAGTCCACACAGGCAGGTCTCTTGTAGTTGAAGAGTTGGTCTTACCTCTGGTCTCGGGCCTCAAGTCGCTCCTTGGGGCTGGGTTTCAGCTCTCTGTGAGGGTAGCAACCAGAAGGGCCTGCCCCTACCTTGGGTCCTTGTGTGCAGCGGGCCCTGATGGCCCTAGGTGTTTTCCTCTAGGGACCACAGAGCTTCCTTGATCCTCTCGACAGCAATCTGGATGAATCATTAAGATTTTTTTTTTTATAATCTACTTATTTACTTTAAAGTGAGAAGATTCTGACTTCTGCCTCAATGATGATCTCCAAGCATGGCCTCAGTTTTGATAGCATGCAGGCATTTCTGGTTCTCATTCACAACTACTGGAATGAAGATGACTCATGGAATCATCTGCCTCTATCCATAATGGCCATGCTAGAGCAAGATGGTCTCGGTTCTATAGTCTGAGGATACAAGTTTGGAGCTTTGCTTTTGCCTATAAGTTTTTGAATTGTTTTGTAAGTTGTATATTTTTGTTTTTGTTTGTTATGCTATAGAATTTGAGAAAGTCTCTTTCTTAAACAGCAAGGAGCATGATCGTAATATTTGATTTCTGACTATAAGGGACAAAAAAAAGAATCTGCAATGAAATAAGCAGTCTCTGTACTATGTTTGGTCTGATAAATTGGAACTGTCAGTTCGATTTCCGCATCTATGTCACATCTCACAAAGGAAAACTAAAGTAGGCATTTCTAGTCTTGAGAAAGAACAGGAATGAGCCAAGAAGCAGTTTCTGATGGTCAAAGTTATATTCAACACAAAAAGCTAGAGAAACTCGTTATTTAATGAATGATTTGGGGGATGCTGTCTACATAACCAATTGTTTTTGTGATTTTTTTTTCATCTCTTTCTTTTGAATAGAGTATTTAGGAAGCTGACAAAATTAGTCAGGACCCATTGGGTGTCACCACCATATTCCAACTTCTTTATTTTAAAACGTATTATTATTTTTCAATTATCTGTACACTTTACACATGCCCACATAGATTGCATGAAATTCTCCCAAACACCTTTCCTCCAACTAATTCATTGAAACTCCACCCACTTTCCTATGTCCTCTTAGTTTTTTTTTTTTTCTTCTAAAACACATTGAGTCATATTTGTTCAGCTCAAGTACTCCTGTGTCCATGGCTCTCACTTGGAGAGTGGTCAATTTAACATGAGGCATACTCCTAAGGAAAATTGACTCACTCTTGCTCATAAGTCACCAAATGTCAATAGTTTGAGGGTGCAGGTTGATGTCCTACCTTTCCATCCATGACAGACTATAGTGTTGCCTAAGATCTTTTGTGGGTCTGATGCAGGCAACAACAGGTATTCCAGGTTCCTAAATACAGAGCCATAGTCACATTTACAAAACTCCATTTAATTAAATTTTTCTCTGACTTCTGGCTGTTAAATCTGTCTATTGGTTCCACAAAACTAAAATATAAATACATAAAAGATGCTTTCAGTAATTTCTGTATTTATTTGGAAATAAATAATTCTAAACACAAAGAAAAAATTGTGGGAAGGAACATATTATACTTAACATATTTACTCACACATATATGGAAACAACAAAGCTCAAATAATAATAATCATTCTTTTGACATTATTTACCTGCTTTATTACTTTTCTTATAGCATTTCATAAGTTATGAAAATGATTGAAACACATCAGATTTTAGAAGTTTCTAAAGGAAAAGCATATTCTTATTTCCTATGAAGTCATATAATAAGTTTAATGTCCTGTTGTTAATGTCTTTATATATTAAATTTTAGAGGTCAATAAGATATTTCAAGAGATATGAATTATGTAAATAAGTGAAGATTCAACCTTTAGTACTCAGTTAGGGAAAACCTTTAATTTCTAATACTGGCCCAAAATCTACAGTATCTCTTTTTGACAGTAATATTATCATTATGCTGTCATATAATTTTATATTGTCTGCTTTTACAATGAAACAATCTTGAAATAACCTTCTATTTTATATGTAATTTGTTCAATTATTTTAATTAAAGATCCAAGCACTATGCTAAGACTACCTATCACTTTCATAGTGGATATATCATGTTTCAGCATTTGTCACCTGCTAGAGATTATTTTAGGCAAATTAGATTCAGCAGAGAGCAAAATAGAAATGAATCACTAAAACTGACCATGTATTTAAAGTGCTTACTTTCTCATTTGCTCAGTAGCTAAAGATTTAAATTTCTTGAAAATTCAGCATTTCAATGACATTTCTAGTCATTGTCTAGCAAAATATAATCTCTTCAATTGTCAATTGCTTACAAATTTGCAGTTTGACAATTTATTCAAAATAAATCCTTTTCTTCAACTTTTGCATTTGTAGATTTGTCAAATTATTTTTAGAATTGATATGTGTAATATGATCTAGCTATACCTTTTATTCATCGTCTAATAATTATAATGTGTTTGTAGTGAGGAGACTTTAAACTCAGTACCTGGTTTTCCTTTTTTATTTTTTTCTGGTTTTGTTGGTTTAATTCTTTGTTCATGTATGAGACAGAGACTTGTATAGCCTTTATTACTTTTGTATCAGAAGATAACATTGAACTGGTCTTCTCTTCCCCCTACACAATGCCTGAAATTACAGACATAGATGACTATACTTAACTTTGCCATGCTCTAATCAAACACAGGGCTTAGTTCATATTAAGCTTGCAGTGTATCCATTGAGTTATATATTAAAGCATGTTCTCCTTTGTTAAATATTATATTTTTCCACGAATCAAGCTCTTTCTCTTAATATTTTTTAATCTTTCTTTTAAAAAGGGGAGGAGAGGGAATGGGAGCTTATGGGTAGGAAACTGGGATGGAGAATAACATTGAAATGTAACAAAAGAAATATATCTAATAAAATTTTTTTAAAAATGTAATTAATACATGAGTTTTTTTCTGTAAATGACTATTAGCTTAATAGTTACCCATATTTAAATTTTAAATCAAGGATATTGTTGAGTTATAACAATGTCCATCCTTAATAAGCATTTTCCCTCATTTTTCATCAGATTGAGAATTCTACATAATATATTGTGGTCATAAACTTGCCTCCACCCATTTAATTCAGATCCACTTTTTCCCCTATGTACCCAACTTGGCACCCATTTTGTTTGTTTGTGTTTCTTACATACTCTAGAATATGTGGACTTCACTGGAGAATTTTCATGTCATCAACTGTCATTTTTTTTAAAGAAACCTACTCTTCCTCTCTCAGCAGCTGGCAACTGCTACAATAGCTAGTTATCTAGAGAAGAAATTTCATGCTCACTGCAGATTTCTTTTTAACAATATGGGCATTTACAAAATTCATGTTGAAATCTACTTCCATAGAAGCTATCTAAAAAACACATACATACATACATACATACATACATACATACATACATACATACATACAGAAGCTTAAACAGGGTTATGTTAAAATGGGTGAACAATCCATTGTGTGTGTGTGTGTGACAATACAGAAAAGCAACATGTGCAATGGCATTTCCCAGGGAGTCAGAGAAGAGAGAATATAAATATTAAAAGGAATAAAGTTTTACGTAAAAGGTTGAAAAAGTTGTGGGGAATCTAATATAAGTCATTGTTGGTAATTTCATGGACATGCTAATTAATCAGAAAAGACTTTTAAACTTTGGACATTTGACATTGCTGAGATTATGATAGACTATAGGGACTTCTGAAGTTGAACTTAATGAATTTTGTGTTATGTTATGGCTAGGTATGGCCCTCATAGACACATGTGTTCTACTAAGCCTATGGAGGGCCAAAGAATGAAATGTGGTAGTTTAAATATCCTTGGCCCAGGGAATGGCACTATGAAGAGGTGTGACCTTGTTGGAGTAGGTGTGGCTTTGTTTTAGAAAGTATGTCACTGTGAGGTTGGACACAGAGACCCTCCTCCTGGCTGCCTGGAACACATTCTTCTTCTGACTGCCTTGGGATCAAGATGTAGAAATCATGACTCCTTCTTAGCACCCCATCTGCTTAGATACTGCCATGTTTCTACCACAGTGATAATGATCTAAACCTCCGTAATCTATTAATGGTGTGATTATAAGAGTTACCTTGGTAATTATGTCTCTTCTCAGCCATGGAAACCTTAAATAAGATGGCAGACAAACAAACACATAAAACTATTACTAACTCTTTTAAAAAATCACATGAAATCAAAACATAAAAGACTAATTCATGCACATACAGTTCTTCCATTTACAAGTCTGATGTAAGTTAGCATAAAGTGCAATGTTGAAGCAGAAGATGGTCTACTCCTCACTGTAGCAAATTCCCCACCAAGATAATAATCTAAAGTTCCAGAGGTATTTATAGTGAAGTTCATTTTCAAACCCTTCATAGAGCTGATGGGATATGATCTTAGGACACATCTAGCTTCAAAGTTGTATAAAACATATTCTTTTCACTTATTTTAATGGATCCCCACAAAATTAAATAATCTCAAGCCAGCTCCACACCAGAATAGCTTCGAATTGTCCATTTGCTATATTTCTTTAAGTGTATGTGGCAAAACCCCAAATGATCTTAAGAGTGTCTTTCAATGAATAGTGAGAACGAAACTTTGGCTTCCACCTGTTTAATCTCTATTGAAATAAAACCTTGAGCATAAGGCAATTCAGGCCCAATAAAAGAATGGCTAACACGTTGGCCAAGAGTATTTTCTCAAAGTTTATTCCAGGGTGTGTGAATTTCAAAGGAAAGAAAATAAATGGTTTAAGTAGTGTGGGAAGAAATTACTGATTAGAAACTAGGAGCTCTGTAAATGAAAATGGAAGGTTTAATGATTTTTGCCTTAGTGTCTAAACCCCTTCTAATGCATGCTATTAGAAAATGATTTAAATATCTGTTGAAGAGTCACAAGGGGGCTAATTCCAAAGGTGGTTTTGGACCCTTATTAAAAATGCAGTGAAATTCAACTCTACATTACAACAGTAATTAACTGTGGTTAACGGCCTCCCAATGAGGTGCAATTACCTTTAAATTAATTCTCAAGTTTAAGATGTATATCTGATGCATTAATTTATCAGTTAATTGATAATTCTGAAGTCACATTAATGTAAAAGTCCCAAGTATATGACAGAGCAAACATTTTTCATTCATTCCAGGATATTTTATTGCTAATTCTTGCAAATAATACTTACTCAGGCCATCTTCTACATTATAGCCAAATCTAATATTCTTTAAAAAGTGGGTGAGAATAAAGAGAGGACTGGAGGGCTTGTTCATTTATAGTCTCATTTAAATTTACAATAGTTCATAGGGGCAATAATAATTCTCTTTGAAACAAAATAATTATTTTCACATTTTTAAAGTAAATTGACCCTGGTTGTTATATAATGGGTCAGAAATGCAAGAAATATAAATTTTATAATAAACACTCAACATAGTCATATTTCTAAGTGGCTTACCCCAAATTCTATTAACAGATTAGAAACATTTCATGATTGCTTAATGGAGGGTGGATTTCTATTAATCAAATCATGCTTTATACCAATTCATGTCATTAGAAGGAAAGATCTATTCTTTTAAAAGTAAGAATTGCCACTAGAAAAGTTAAATGATTCAAATTAAGGGAAGAAAAATTTAAATATGCACTAGAGACAAAATGGTAATTACTGAGATATTTAAAAATCTAATAGCAAAGCCATTTAGAAAATAAAACTCAGGGAATGGATATGCTAGAAGGATGTGTGAATTACTTATGGTAGGACTACTTATCAGTGATTTGAAAATTGAAGAGCATGTAACAACTAACATTTAATTGACTTGGTCGAGTACTTCACTAACTTTGAATTTTCTTATGACTTCTTCTATATAGGTTGAGTGATAATATTGATTTTTTTCTTTCTCTGTTACTTGACCTTGCACACCTCCTTTGCAATATCTCTAATGAGTAATATCTGCAGAACTTGTCAAAGGAATGTTGAAGAGAAAAAGTGACCACAAACACTTTGATTACTAAACAATGGAGAGCAAGTTGATGGTCTTTGTTAAGCTGAATGACAACGAACAGAGAGTATGGAAGAATTTAGAGATCACTGCTGAGTAAAATAAAGCTGATATAAAACAGCAAATACCATGTGATCTTACTTACCTGTGAAATTTAAACACGCTCATTCATAGATACTGTTGTGCAATAGGTCGAAAATTAGTAGAAAAGCTTATTGAAGAAAGAGAAAGTCTGTCAATTAAAAAGCATTAGATTAGGTAAAAGGAGTGAGTTTTAATTCTTCGTTGTACTAGATAGTGAATATAATCAGTAATTATGCACAATAAATAAAAAAAGTTTTGCTTGTTCCTATCACACTGAAATGATATGTTTAAGATAAATATGCTAATTACCTTGATTTTATCATTATACAATATATGCATGAACTAAAACATGACATTTCTCCATGTGTACAATTTTGGGTTAAACAAATGATTTTTTTGTTTGATTTATATGGATATTTGAATGTTCTAGAGTCAAAACTTGTTGCAGAAAATAAGTTAAACTTTATTTTATAATATCATAGATGCATTAAAATCTACTTAATTTAAATTTATTTTATTTACTAATGCAGCATATCAAACTGTCATATGCTCTCAGAACCCTTTCCCTTCCTGTTGTTATAATGGGATATGCATTCCTACTTCATACCTTACCAAAATTAAACCTACATTTCTTTAAGTCACTTTGGTTGATATATTGCCACAGCATTGAAGAATATTAAAAATACATTATTCTGATTGAATTAGAGATTCAGTGGAATAACTATCTAAATATCAACACCATTCTTCAAAATAATAGTAGGCAACAACCATAAAATCATATGAGCAAAAACACCACTCAAATACCAACAATAATTCTGGGAGATATGAATAGAGCTGTAAACATGACAATGAAATATCCAATGAAAATAGTAACAAATTAACAGAAGTAACATCTTAGACCTGAGGCTTTTTCTGTAGATATTGTTTTGGGGTCTTTCTTCCTTTATATCTGAAGATGTTTGCTTCATAAAATTGACATCAGCTGCTAATGTGCTTATACTTCCTTCTTGGCTTGATCATGACCTGGATGTCTTTCTGTATTCTTTAATTTAAATTCTGCATCATCAAATATAAACGTGTCCTATTTGTTTTGGTTTCAATGAATAGACAGCCTTTTTTTTTCATCTCTGCTCTTTCTGTCTGTGTCTTTAAGAGCATAGAGAGGCTGGGAGTGGTGATGCACACTTTTGATCTCAGCACGAGTGATGCAGAGACAGGCGGGTCTCTGAAAGTTTGAGGCCAACCTGGTCTACAGAGTTAGTTTCCTGACAGCCAAGACTATGCACAAGAAATGCTGTCTCAAAGAAAAAGAGTGTAATGAGTATATCATAGCATGTGGCAAGCCTTTCCCCTAATTAGCTCCTAGGGTGTGACAGGTGTATACAGAGGTTGCTTAGGAGAGTTCCATCAAATGTCTTTCACACAAATAAGAGATACTATGTTCAACACTGCAATGGTGGCACTACTATGCTAGAGTGAACAATCCTATGTCTGACTAGATGTAAGGCCTACTGTAGGAGAGAATTTATGACTAGTATTTAAACCTATGGCTAGAGATGACATCGACCCTGGAAAACAACCTATAAACACTATTTCCCTAAACGGACATCAAATTTGACTGCCTTATAAATACTTGTCTTCATAACCACAGCTGAGTGAAGTTCTCATATTTTATCACAAAAGCTTTATTTTGAAGGAGACAGAGGCTATTACAGAGACTCACCAACTGCTCAAAGGACAAAGAGCAATTGGCTGTTGGGTAGCCTTCCCCAAAGGAGACAATTAGAGCATAATGTCTCTACACAAGGCTCAAAGAACTGTGGGAAAGTGGAAAGGTGGTAAGAGCCCAGAGGAATGGAATGACTTCTTCAAAATATTGTCTGCTAGAGATGACAGGAATTTCGCACCCATGAGCTCTCAACAATAAATGTTGTCTGTGTGTATACAAGCCCATATAACCATCAGCATTGCTTAGGAAAGGACTCACAAGGTTCCATCCATAATGGAGAAAGTCTAGAATTCTAGGACTAATGAGGATGAATAAGTATTCTTATTATAAGCTCCTGATATATTTATATTTTTATATTTTTATCTACTAAGATAATATAAATATTTTATATTCAGGATTTCTATGGTTTATATATGTTCACCCAACATTTTCTTCCTTACATGACTGCTTTGCATAGCCTTCGTCTCTTCTCAAACTTTGTTATTTATCTTTGATCATTATCTCTATTGGTAAGATTTATTTCCTTTCAACTTCTCACATGTTGACTTTTGTTTCTAGAGAGATAGCTACTTTCACCTGGATGTATCTAGGTATCACTTTTTCTTTTGACTTTAGATGAATGAGTCCCTTTACCTTATTTTGTAAGGTTGATCTGACTCATTGGGGTAGCATTCTACCAGGGTCTACTAATGCCTGGTACTGTAAAATTCACCAAAATCCCATGGCTTGGGAAATCATAGATCCTATGCTAGAAACTAATGCTATCATTTTGCTAAATTTATATAGTATTAAAAATTCATTCTATATACTTTATATCAGTAGATTAGTGTGGATCCCAACTCATATCAAGGAACAATATAAATAATTTGACTTTTTTTCTACATCAGATTATCTAAGATCTCAATGTTCTAATGCTTTTGTGATAATGCATATCCACAGGACACTACAATACAAGTTAGCAAGTATTAGCTGAATAGTAACTGCTTATCTTCTCTTCTTTTTTCCTTATTCTAATACTTCTCTGTAGGAAAATATCACAACCACTGCCTAAATAGACCCTCTATCCAGAACTCTGGTATTTCCCAGGAATTGTGTACTTTTCAGAGAAGTTCCACATAGCACTAAGCTGTCTGTCAATTTTATCTCTATTTGCCTTTTTCACTTGAGGCCTGAAAGTTAAAATTTAGTAAATTTTTCCTTACTGTTCCAAGTCCTCAGAAAACATAGGTAGGTATGAATGTTCTTTTAATGTAAAATATATGTTTTTCCCCCATTATTTTCTGAGTATGAATGTAGTATATAAAAATAGCACATAGATTTGTTTTTAAAATTATGTGAGGTTTAAAACAGGTTATTAATGTTCTAAGGTAACTGTTTTGAAACTCATATTTCAGAGCATTATACAATAAAAAATGAAATACATAATATAAATTTGTAGGTCATTCTTTTTTATAAACAAAGGAATAATTTTACAATTATTTAAAATGTCTTGAGTGACTACTTAAAACTTCTAAATATCCCCCACAAGCAAATAAACCTTATATTAATCTATTTTAATAGCTAATGCATTTAATAACATTTGCATTCAGATTCCAAACATTCTGTAAATCATTCCAACTTCAGTGTATACATCTAACATCTATCACTAGATTCTTAGTGTCATACTGTCAAACTCAGAAAGGTAGTCCTAGAATTAAATACTCTAGTACAAGCTTTAACACAGAAATGAAAGTTGATTTAACTTGACAGTTCCCTAGAAATAATCATTCTTACATGTCAAAGATGGGACATGACTAGATCTCTACATTATTCAAAACTGATGGCATCTAGGGAAAGGGAAAGAAATGACAGTCCTACACCATATGAATTAAACACAAGAGTAGAAAATGGTCTAACTCATGGGGTGAAGTGTTGGGCAAGAGGGCTAAGAATACAGCAGTGTATAGCATTGCATCTCTTCAAATTTGTTCACAAATCTTCTCCATCATCATTGAATTCCCCACGTATGAAAAAAATTAAAAATACATCTAAGCCAATCTTTTGAAATTTGACTTCTACACTGAGATTTTAAAATGTAATTCTGGTGTTTGACAAGTAATCATAAGCATAAGCAATAATCATCTAATGACTAAATATTTTACTTAATGGGTTAATTCTGTAATAATATCTTTTAAAGTAGAACAAGAGTTTTGCAATAAATACCAAACTGTTCCATTGCTAATATTTTCCCTCATTTTACCCTTTTGTCACAGTATAGTGATGGTCGAAATTGATTTAATACTTTAAAATATCGCATCCATATCCCCATTCTATCTACAAATGGAATAGACAATTTTTACTGTGATGCCATCTGAATGAAGACTCAGTGTGCAAGGATAACTTGCAGACTTACATGGAAGCTCCCAAACCTTTGACCAGTTAAACTATGATGTCAGTGCTTAGTCTCCAATAGCAGCACTTCATAGAGTTAGCCATTGATATCAAACTAGCTAAGCTTAGTCAGCTGTGCCATTTCCTGCTCCCTAATCACAGGGGAGAGATAGAAGTAATAGATAAGTCCATTAGTCTGCCTGACTAATGCTCACTTGGGGAACACCAATTTGGGAAGTAAGAAAAGCAGTATTTGTGAGATGAATTGCTGCGAAGTTGTTGACTCATTTTGTACTTGTAATAAAAATATTTGAGGTGATTTTACAATAACTAGAGAAAAATATAGATAATATTTATATCATGGAATATCTTCATCTTTAATTAGCACACCTCAATTAACACTGTCAAAATATTTTCTCAAAATTATTTACAAATATCTAAGAAAACATTATCATCCAATTTCTAAATTCAAACTTTAAATGAAAATGCTTTAGTATAATGGTAGTTTTCATGATATTGGAATTTTTGTCCTTAACTCACATAATATATTGTAATGATAAAATATTTATATAAGCTTTTCTACAGATTATAGTGTATATATAAATATCATACAGTATTATGATTGTTTCCTAGTGCATTTTGTTAGACAGTAACATTAGTACTTCAGTAATTCAAATTGACAAATTAAAATTTTTTGGTTAGATAGTTATTTCTAAAATATTTCACGAATAGTTTACTATATACATATTGTTTATAATTTAGCTTTTATTTAATCTTTAAAAAGTTATGTGTTACATTTTTTGAGACTTGAATACCATTACATTTTTTCTTTTTTTCCTTCCCTCCCAAGTTCTTTCTATACTTTTCCTTGTCCTGTTTCAAATTCATTTTTTATTAGATGTTCATTATAAAATTTGTGCACTAACGTTGAGGTCTTGGCCCCAAGACGGAGTGAATGGAATAGGTGGGAGAATGACTTGGAGTCAGTGATGAATGCGAGCTTACAGCTCTGCAATCTGCTCCGCATAGCTCTCTCTTGCAGAACAAAGCCCAATCTTTTATTTACAAAGTCTACTTCCTTAGAAATTACATATCAGTTTAATCATTTATCCCAGGTTCTGTTTTGATCATTACACAGGTCAGCAACCTATGGCCTCATTCCCTTAACTCTTAGAAATAGAAACTGAGATACAGAGTGCATTTGGGGCAAATTAACAAGACAGCAAGTACATTATTTTAAACATAGCAGGTCCTGTGCAGCTCGATTGGCACAGCTCTTTTGGTTGCCAAGTCTAGACTTGAGGCTATTTTATGTGAGGAAGTTAGGTTTTAGTATAATATTTTATAATTTTATACTATTTTATATTTTAGCAAACTCTTGTTTATGCTGATGGAAGTCAAATTGAAGCTCACTTTTATAATTTGTATCCACCTCAACATAGTCTTCAATCTGTGGATTTTTTCTTTTTTATCTCAACACCTCCAATGCTTATTATTGGGAAGTAATAAGCAATCCTAGAAAGTTGAAATATCAAGAAGCAATTCAAATTCAAGGAGACCCACTTCCTATTTTTCTGCTCTGAGGTGGTAACTAGGTCACACTGTTCCTTCTGTGACCATGGTGGGTCCAGCACACTGTTGTTTCAGAAGACCAAGGATCCATTCATAACACACAAAGAACACAGTACCCAATGCATAGAGCCACTATCTTTTTCTTCATACCAGACAGTTGTTGTTCCCAACCTCTATTTGGAGGATAAATCTACTACCTCCTTTAGAGAGTACTCTAGATCAAATTTAGTTGTTGATGGCTTCCATGTAAGAAAAGACCGCCATTTTACCACTGATATTATGCAATCATCTGTCTCTGCCTTATTTTTTTAACTATTCCTTTCTCTTTCATGATTTAAGTTTTTTTTTTTTTTTTTTTTTTTTTTTTTTTTACTTCAAGTAACCAGGTCATGTCTCCTTCCTTAATATCTTTCTGACTAAGGAGACACATTAGTGCAGCAGTCTCTGTTCTTTCAAATCTGTGAAGCCTCTCATACAATTCATATTGCACCCTTGTTATTTCACATAGTTGAGAAATCCTGTAAAGAACCCTTTCCTACAGTGACTTATGCATGAACTCGTGCTTTCATAATTCTTTCTCACAGCCTTACACTTAATATTTTGCTGAGGATCAGCAGGACACCTTCTCACTTCCTGGAATTGTGCTGATTCTGATTATCATGAAGTCATTAACCTTAGCAGGGAGAACATTCTTCAAAGGAGAAACATGAAGAAAAATATGTATATTATTATGCAAACAAGCTCTATGCCTACAGCAACCATCAGCACTGGAGAAGACCCACTTCCTATTCGCTCCTAGGTGGGAACCATGCCACATAGTAACTTCTAAGACCATGATGGATCCAGCCCACTGTTGTTTCAGAAGACCAAGGATATATTCAAGCACAGGAAGAATGCACTACAAAACTGACTATAACCCCAGCTCCAGAGGATCTTGCTTCAGCAGGCCTGCATGCATGTGATCAGTCTAAATTCAGGAAGGCACATGTAAACCTACATAAATAATAAATCGTAATGATAGGATGCATATAATCAATTTCATATTTTTTGTTTCCATTCAAGCAATATCATACTGTGCTCTATTCATCTGTTTCCCTACCTGCCATTTTGAAACTAAAATGTACTATATACTCATATAATACCTGACCAACTTTTAGAATGAATATTTCTACTTTGACTCTTATTATCAAGTATGTAAGTTTTTTAAATTCTTGATGAAGTTGAAAATTACATTGAAAACTGAAGTATAAATATTTATAGAAGCAAAGCAAAGAGAATCGACTTCAAATGTAAATATTCTCCTAAAAAGACATTGTAAGTACAATAAAATTAATAGTTTTCTACTATCTACAATAATGTTATCACTTTGTGTTATCATAGTCATTCCTTCATATTAGCATTTTTAAAACATTAATGAAAAATAATTTTTTTCATGGTTTATGAAGCTATTTTAAATACTGGAACACCAGATTAATTATATAATCAACTCTGATAGTAAGAGTGGGAAAATTATAGAATAAATATAAATAAAATAATAAAAGTATATTCATATGTTCAATAACTATTGCATGCATTCTACATCCAAACTCCATGTTTGTTTGGCCATCATTCATAACAGAAGAAGAGGCAGGCTGAACTTTTCTGGATATCAGGCATAATCACAAAAAAAACATTTAAGATGTCAGTATAAAAATATGTGACTAATTTTGGCTATGGACCTCTGCATCTGCTTCTATCTGTTGCTGGATGAAACATCTCAGGAAACAGTTATGCTAGGTTCCTGTTTGCAAGTATATCAAAGTACCGTTAATAGTGTCAGGTGTTGGCTCTCTCATTGGTCCTCAGTGGGAACAGTTGTGCCGAGACCTGCTTGGAATAAATGTTCCGGGGCGAGGTGGTACCCAAGAGTGCTTCCCATCTTTGAGAAGGGGGTTGGGAGCAGAAGTGGGAGGGAGGTATTTGTAGTGGTGGGACTGGCAAGGGAAAGGCTATAATCGAGACATAAAGCAAATAGAAAAAAATGTGATTAAACATATTTAGTAACAAGGGTTCAGGAAAGGCTTTCTTGAGTCCCAGACCTCCAAATTATTATTTGTGAAATGAATGTCAATTTACTAATGGAAAGATGAAAAAGTCTGTTCCAGGTAAAAGGGAAGAATGACAAAGAGGGCATGATACGCTGTGTTACCAGATAAATGCCACTGTAACAAAAAAAGGGGGGGGGACAAAGAGCAAAAATTCTAGATAAGACCCCCCCAGCAAAGGCATAATAAGACATATTGAAACTACTGGATTTCTCTTGAGATGTAGAATATAGTAGGATTTTAAGCAAACAATATCGTCTCTCTCTCTCTCTCTCTCTCTCTCTCTCTCTCTCTCTCTCCACACACACACACACACACACACACACACACACACACACACACACACAATTATATAATTTTTCTGTTTTAACTGAGAAAATAAAATAATTTAAAAGACCAATGTAGAGGCTCCAGAATTTAGCTTGATGGGAAATACTGGCAGATTAATTATAGATTATCAATGAGAGGAAGGGCATGAGTGGGATGACATACATCCAGAGGTGTATGTAATGTTGCATAAACCATATTTATTATGTAAAACCATGGGATTTGATAGTAAAGGAAATATTTCAGTGAAGTATTTCTTCAGGGATAGTACATAGGATCTGTAGTGTAATAGAAGTCATGGGTACTTTTTAAACTGGCATCAAACTTGGTAATATCTAAGTGTCTTCCCCGTCATACAGGTTATGGCATTACAGAACCTAGAGGAGTGTAGAGACTTCTTCAGAGGTTAAATCAACACGAAAGTAGAGATATGGATAAATCAAAATTAAATCTTAAATTTCTATGTTTTTAATTGAAAATAGGGTTTGTTTGTTTGTTTGTTTGTTTTAAACAATATATTCTCTTCAAGGTGTACCCACCACAACTCCCCCCATATTCTCTGATCTTCATTATATGGGATAAGATGTACAGTGGTCTACAGATTAATATGAATTTAACTTAAAATAACCATTTGTGAAAGGATGAGAAAAAAGGTTAATCTTAAAAAATGAAATTATAAATTGAATAAACTTTCTCAATTCCATTTATTTATTTATTTTACTCTATTTTTTCTTCCATTTTATTAAATTGGGTATTTATTATTTACATTTCAAATGTTATTCCCTTTCCCAGTTTCCTTTCCATCAGCCCCCTAACACTCCTGCTCCCCTTCTATATGGTATTCCCCTCCCCATCCGCCCCCTCATTACCACTCACCAACAATCCTCTACACTGTGGGTCCAACCTTGGCAGGACCAAGGGCTTCCCTTTCCATTGGTGCCCAAACAAGTCTATTCACTGCTACCTATGCAGTTGGAGACCAGGGTCAGTCCATGTATAGTCTTTGGGAAGTGGTTTAGTCCCTGGAAGCTGTGGTTGGTTGGCATTGTTGTTCATATGGGGTCTCAAGCCCCTTCAAGATCTTTTAGTCCTTTCTCTAATTCATCCAACGGGGATCCCACTCTCACTTCAGTGGTTTGCTGCTGGCACTCGCCTCTGTATTTGGCATGTTCATCCATCTTATCTAGTTTTGGTATATCTATCTATCTATCTATCTATCTATCTATCTATCTATCTATCTATCTATTTATCTATCTATCTATCTATATCAACATGTGGGGCAGGATCTGAATCGCTGTTCCTTCATTCTGTGCTCTAAACTTTGCCTCCCTATACCCTCCCATGGGTATTTTTGTTCCCCTTTTTGAGTGAAGCATCCACATTTTGGTCATCCTTCTTGAGGTTCATGTGTTCTGTGCATCTTGGGTAATTCGAGCATTAGGGCTAATAGCCACTTATCAATGAGTGCATATCATGTGTGTTTTTCTGTGACTGGGTTACCTCATTCAGGATGATATTTTCTAGTTCCATTCATTTGCCTATGAATTTCATGAAGTCATTGTTTTCGATAGCTGAGTAGTATTCCATTGTGTAGATATACCATATTTTCTGTATCCATTCCTCTGTTGAAGGGCTTCTGGGTTCTTTCCAGCTTCTGGCTATTATAAATAAGGCTGCTATGAACATAGTGAAGTATGTGTCTTTGTTGTATGTTGGAGCATCTTTTGGGCATATGCCCAAGAGTGGTATAGCTGGGTCCTCAGATAGTGCAATGTCCAATTTTTTGAGGAACCTCCAGACTGATTTCCAGAGAGGTTGTACTGGTTTGCAATCCCACCGACAATGGAGGAGTGTTCCTCTTTCTCCACCTCTTCGGCAGCATCTGCTGTTGCCTGAGTTTTTGATCTTAGCCATTCTGACTGGTGTGAGGTGGAATCTCAGAGTTGGTTTGATTTGCATTTCCCTGACACTAAGGATGTTGAACATTTCTTTAGGTGCTTCTCAGTTATTTGATATTTCTCAGCTGAGAATTCTTTGTCTAGCTCTGTACTCTGTTTTTTTTTTGGTAGGGTTATTTGTCTCTCTGGACTCTAACATGTGAGTTCTTTGTATATTTTGGATATTAGTCCTCTATCAGTTGTAGGATTAGTAAAGATTTTTTTCCAATTTTTTGGTTGCAGTTTAGCCTGATGACAGTGTTCTTTGCCTTACAGAAGCTTTGCAGCTTTATGAGATCCCATTGTCTCAAGGCCATTTAAAAAGTAAATTGTCATCAATGTGCCCCATGCTATAGATACAAAGGAGGAAGCAACTATCTCAAACTATTGACAGTATGACAGATTTGTGTACCAAGAAACATCCATAGTACTTCAAATATAGAACAACAATCATTTTAAAGATACTAAAATAAACATTGGAGGAGACAGAGTTAGAGGGAAAAATTAATAGGAAAATGAAGTAATTGTGCATTAATTTAAAATAAATTTGATTCAAATGTTAAAATATAGTCTGGAACAGATGGCTCAGCTGTTAAGATCACTGGCTGTTCACTAGAAGACCAGTGGTCTCTTTCCAGCTCATGACCCTCGATATTTCAATTCCAGATGATCCCTTGGATGCCTTCTTATGGCCTCTGAGGATTCTGCACACATATACAGACACCCCTGCACACATAATAACCCCACACCTAAAAATTATTCATTCTTAACATTCAAAAATATACTCATCCTTATAAAACATAATTTAAATTTTAAACAATATAACAAATACTAGTTTATTACTAGTCAACAAAACAAAATCTAAGTTAACTTTATTAAAATTGTTTTGTTAACATGGAATAAAATTTACTAAATAATCGTGATAGAGACCTAAATATTCTATCACGTTCAAAGAAAACTCTCTTTGCACAATAATTTTTTTATTTTTAAAGGATGTTTTATGACAGGAAAATGATTGATAAATGTTGACTACTCTCTAGAGGTCAAATAATGTGAGCCGAAAGCATATTAAATGTGTCGCGGCGATTAGTACATATTCCTCAATGACTAACTATATTTAAATGGTGGGAAAACTGATGAAGAGGCAAACATGAATTCTGTAAATGGATTAAGAGTTGAGCAAGAAGATGAGGTTCACTAAAATCATGAAGACAATGGAGCCAAGTAACAGGAACACATCAGCCTTCTGAAGTTCAAAGTTTAGGTCCTCGGCTTTCCTACCGGCAGAGGTAATATCACAGATGTGACCTTCTACAGGGTGATTTGAATAGTATTAGGAAAATCACAACAGTCTTATATTACACCAAATTTATTTGTTGTGCCATGGAAATTCTTAGATTGCAATTAGATAGAGAATATATTACTGTGCAAAGCACTGTAGAGGAAACAGAGCAGAGATAGGTTCTGATATAGACTTTATAAATTTTGACCTGAAGCTTGTGGAAACAAAACAAAGGACAATGAAATTTATTCAAATTAATGAAAGCCCCACAAAAAATGGGTTTTGAGCTGAGTTTGGAAAGACAAACGGAGGCTTATCAAACAGAATGAAGGAAATAGAAAGAAAGAGTTATACCCAAGCAAGTTTCACCAAAGAGGAAATAAGATTAAGTTCAAGAAAAAAAAATCGGTTGGGAAGAGCTGTATGCCTTGATTGTTCTTGCAGCAAGCCCTCATCTGAGCCATGAAACCGGAAAGTGTGCTTCTCTTTGAGATTCCCGTCAGTAGTTACCCTTTATGCCTCCTAACAAAAGATTAAAAATTGGCTGAGAAAATTTGTTTTTCTTGCTTATTGGGTAAATATCATTGGCATTTGAAAGAAATTAACTCGATTTTTCGAATAAAACTGTTCACAAGAGAATGTGTTTACTCAGAGTACAATGCGTTCCTTCTTTTCTATTATGTCTTGCTGATTAATTTTACCATCATAGTTATCATATAGGATGGCTGCTGATCTTAAAGCTTTCCATCTATTTTTGCAATATACATAATAGTGTTAGAAAATTGATATTAATTCCTAAAGTGAGTCCCCCTAATAATCACCTAATAGTCCCATATTTAATATTCAATAAAGGAGTAATTGCTGTGTTACAATTCATTCTTTGGCTATTAGGCTTAATGTTTTTATGTCAATTTGTATTACCATGTTTATCATTCTCTGGGCTTCTTAATATATCTACAATGTGTTTCTGAGCCTTTGTGCAGCCTATATTTGGTAAAGATTTAAATAAATGATTTTTGAATAACATAATTCAATCTCATCATTATTCATAGAATTAGAGTTTGGTTGTTTTGTATATTTACAGATATGTATCATGTTGACATTTTGTGTGTTCAAACACTGAATTGCATAATGGCATGCAATCTGCAGTGGTGTTAGCACTCTATCAAACTTAGATGCAAGACTAATATTGAAATGAAGCTCTTTTTATTAACAGCTGTAATATCATTTAGATTACCAAAATGAGATAAATCTCCTAGAAGCTTAGGGTACGATCATATTCTCTTTTCATTTTTAAGTGAACTTGGGTTTGCTTCTAAGTGATATTTCTTTAATCTGTTAATGTATCTTATTTAAATACATCTTCATGTAGTACATAGAGTATAAAATGACATGCAATGTGCTTTCAATATTTTTTCTTTTGAGACTGTGTCCCTGGCTTACCTGGGACATACAATGTAGAAGAGATTGACGTCATACCCCTAGCTATATCCATGTTTCTGCCTAGAAGTAGCATGCATTACACCATGAACTACCATGCCCAGCTCAAAAACAAGTTTTTTTTTTTATTATTAACTTGAGTATTTCTTATATACATTTCAAGTGTTATTCCCTTTCCCATTTCCGGACAAACGTCCCCCTCCCCCCTCCCCTTCCTTATGGGTGTTCCCCTCCCAACCCTCCCCCCATTGCCGCCCTCCCCCCATAGTCTAGTTCACTGGGGGTTCAGTCTTAGCAGGACCCAGGGCTTCCCCTTCCACTGGTGCTCTTACTAGGATATTCATTGCTACCTATGGGGTCAGAGTCCAGGGTCAGTCCATGTATAGTCTTTAGGTAGTGGCTTAGTCCCTGGAAGCTCTGGTTGCTTGACATTGTTGTACTTTTGGGGTCTCGAGCCCCTTCAAGCTCTTCCAGTTCTTTCTCTGATTCCTTCAACGGGGGACCTATTCTCAGTTCAGTGGTTTGCTGCTGGCATTCACCTCTGTATTTGCTGTATTCTGGCTGTGTCTCTCAGGAGCGATCTACATCCGGCTCCTGTCGGTCTGCACTTCTTTGCTTCATCTATCTTGTCTAATTGGGTGGCTGTATATGTATGGGCCACATGTGGGGCAGGCTCTGAATGGGTGTTCCTTCAGTCTCTGTTTTAATCTTTGCCTCTCCCTTCCCTGCCAAGGGTATTCTTTTTCCTCATTTAAAGAAGGAGTGAAGCATTCACATTTTGATCATCCAAGTTTTTAATACAGGTTTTGTCTTTCTCCTTGTTCAGTACTCTGTGTCCAGTAAATAAAGCATAGCTTGGCTCAAAATAGATGCCTCATGAATATTTATTATTAAATGCATAATTTGTCAATGATTTTAATTATCTCAAGACATATTTCATATTATTCATTCTAAATAATGTTATGTTCTGTTCCTGATAGTACTGCATGTTGGACAGGTTGTTTTCATAATATGTTTTAAGGTCCAAAAGCAACTTTAATTTTTGAATAATATGCAAACATTATTATTACATATTTTAAGAGGAACATTTGTCTATACATAAGGTTCTACATAATTAAAGTTGTGTTAAATAAGAACATTTACTGTTTATTTAATTTTTAAAATTGGTGGACTACTTGTTGACTATTTAACTTAGCAAATAAAACCCACTGATTTCTCAAGACATTTCTATCCTTTCACAAAATAACATGATTATGTGAATGATGTAGTCTTACATATATATATATATATATATATATATATAATGACTTCTATAGTTTCTATTATGTTTGCATTGTTTCATTTCTAAGCAAAAGTATCTGCAGTGCCAAAAAGGAAGGTGAGGAGAAGATGTCATTGGCAAATTTTCTGTGCCATTGGAGCTCACTAAGACGCTGGATCTATATTGGAAACAATACCCCACCTCACCAGTGCAGAGACCTTAGGTGTTTTCCTATTAAGTGGTCTCAAAGACTTCTTGTCTGTGAATATGCTATCTACTTAGCTCTGTTACAAGAAGTAAAGAGAACAGCAAACCTACCGAGGAGTAATATCATTGTGACTTTGAATACACTGTAGTATTCCAACAGAAGTTGTTAGTGTTGATCCTGTAATGTAAAAGGTCATTCAACCGGGAAGTACAAACACAGGTTCAGAAAGGTGAAGTTCATCCATGGTGGGAAAAGAGTATTCATTCATAACAAAAATAATGCTATTATGGATCATTTTTCAAGGTTATATAGGAAGGAAATTGTAGAAAAGAAGAAAGGTGTAGATAGAAGATAGAAGATTATTTTTTCTTCAAGGAAAAAATTGATTCTAAAAGTTTTCAGAGAATTGTCTTTCCTCAGTTTCCACCGACTCTATTGTTGTAACTTTCCAAAGAAACCATTTTATATATCAACCTATCAACTTGTTTGGATTTCAGCAGACCATACATGCACACCCACTTTTCTGTAATTCTGTTGTTTCTGTGAAAGTTTCTACAGAAGTCTTCTATGGAAGAGATTAGTGTTTAACTCTTTGGATTTGGATGGATATCACCACATCCACTGAAAGTCTGAAAAGAGCAACAGGTAGTGGAAGGAAAAGCTCACTTCTCTTTCTTTCTGACTCTGTGATTTAGAGCATTGACAATACTGATGTTCTATTATGGTTCTTGATTTGATTACTAGAGCTTAATTTCTTTTTTTTCATGTACAATTAACATTCTTTTTTATTATTTTTTTTATTAACTTGAGTATTTCTTATATACATTTCGAGTGTTATTCCCTTTCCCGGTTTCCAGGCAAATATCCCCCCCTCCTTTTCCTTATGGGTGTTCCCCTCCCCATCCTCCCCCCCATTGGCGCCCTCCCCCCAACAATCTAATTCACTGGGGGTTCAGTCTTAGCAGGACCCAGGGCTTCCCCTTCCACTGATAGAGCTTAATTTCTTAATTGTTGTTCATGAATTTGTAGCTTACAAAACCATGCGATGAAATTTAAATTCTACCAAGAATATGCATGTTCCCTCAATCTTTTCTCTCTATCCCTCCATCTGTTCTTCGTCATTTTTACTCCATGTGAAAAGAACAAGGTCAGGAATCATAGTAACAGTTTATAAAATTCAACATTGGTATTTTCTTTATCCAGGAACACTTGTCAGATAACTGACACCCCAATACATATAGAAACTGAAATGTAAGACGGTGGTAACTTTACTCTTGGCATATTCTTTTACCCTTCCTTATTACCCAAACTACAAGAAATAGAGCCCTTGAAGACGATAGTGATAATGTATATACTTTTAACTTTTGAAAAAGGTGTATTATACTTACCCAATACCTAGTGTGCTTAGAGAAAAATATGAGGAACAGGCTAGAGATCTTAATGTTGGCTTTTGAGAATAGAGCTTTAAAGATTAAGACAGGAATATTGTGAGTTTGAGGCAACCCTTGAATACACATAGAATTTAAGATGGTCTTGGGGTATTTAGCAAAGCATTTTCTCAATAAAAGCAAGCCCCAAATAAACACACAAAAATAGATATAAAATACTTAGAAACAGTTTTAAGAAAACATAATTGGATTGGAAATACTCTATTCTTTGTGTTCCAAAAATGGTGATTTATGTTTGAGGTTAAAGTATAAAAGCTTTTAGAAAGGAATTTTATAGATTCTATGCTTGATCTACTGAAAGAAAAAACAGTCATTTACAAAAATGTCAACTAAAAATTTGGGACATTTTCTGGTTCAATGTGTTGAAAAAAATCACATACTAAAGGTGGGTTTTGTTTTTACTATGTGGTTATTGAGGAATATCAGACTCAAAGTTGGAGATGTAATTATTGAATCAGAACATTTAATACAAAGAAATAAAATAAATATCACAGTGACAGAGGCCAAATCTTTGTCATTAATTACCAATGACAAGGCAGACATGATTATGCAGGAGATATGGCAATCAATGTTGCAATCAAAACATATACACTTATCCAAATATGTTTCCCTATTTAAGTTTTACTTGAAAATGAAGTGAATAAAATTCTCTCCTAAATTATCTATCTATACAATAAAATTCTTAACTCAAACTATAAAAATAGTATATCATGGTCCTCAATCAGTTTCAACACAAAACAATTTTCATATCCATTCTACATGAATGAAATTGCTGGTCCCCTTAGAAAAGGATATTGGTATGTTACCCAAATTGTATACCATTCGTGTTTTTCCAACTTCGTCAAAGACCTATATACAGTCTTCTCTTAAATTCACTGAGGAGTCAGGAAAATAAAACAATTTTAATTTTTAGCAGCAACTAGATTTTACTTTGAACTTATTCCAATTCTATTTTTCAATTTTTTATCATCACTTTCCTAGATCAAGGGTGGTTATGGACTAGGACTTTTGGAGTTCATGGTGCCAGAGAAGTCATCAATCAATTTATCTCAGGCAGGCTCTGTGTAGCCTAGTGGTAACTTCCTTAACCCTGAAATGCATAATTAGAACAACCATATTCACTAGGCATTAAAATCCAGATAGTCTCACTGATATATTGGACTATTGTGGTGAAGAGGTCAAGAAAAGTCATATATCAGTTACAGTAGCCTAGAAAAATAGAAAGCCTAAAGGAATGTCTGGAAAGCTTAGTTAGGGTTTCATTGCTGTGAAGAGACACTATGTCCAAGGCAACTCTTATAAAGGCAAACATTTGTGTCCCCCCTTGGTCCTGTGAAGGTTCATTTCCCCAATGTAGGGGAATGCCAGGGTGTTGAGGTGTGAGTTAGTGAGTGCGAGTGGGGTCATCCTCATAGACGCAGGGGAAGGTTGAAGGGGGTATGGGAGGGGGGAAGGGGATAACATTTGAAACATAGATGCATAAAACATCCAAGAAAAATAAAATTAAAAAAAGGCAAACATTTAATTGGTGATGGATTAAAGTTTCACAGTTTGGGTCCATTATCCCCATGGTGAGAAGCTTAACATTATACAGGCTGACTTGGTGATGCAAGAGCTGAGAGTTTTACTTTTTGATGGGAAGACAGTCAGGAGAAGACTACTTCCGTGTTGGGTGGTGCTTGAGCACAGGAAATTGCACAGCTAAACCGTACAGTGGCACAGTGCCTTGCACCAGGCCACACCTTCTAAATTTCCTAATAGTGCCATTCTTTGTTAGCATTCAAACACATGAGCCTATGGAGGCCTATTCAAACCACCGCAGAGAGGAAACATCAGTGCAAACATCAAAGACTTGCGACATGTAAGACTACTGATTTTTCAAACATCCTCATTTAACTAGTCTACATCCTGAGCAGAAGTCACAGGAGTCTTGCAGAATCCAGTGGCTTATCACAAATTTACAACCTGCGGTGAATTTATTGTGATGATAGAACCAGATATGGTTTTATCATTTGTGCAAATTAATATTATCTTATGAGTTAACGTGTATTGAAATGACATTCACAGATTTCAGCCCCTGAATACAAGCATAAGGTTGTTCTCAGGTGTCAAGCTCATATAGAATAAAGACCTTGAATATATGACATCCTGTAGAATATAGGACATCCTATAGATCTCATCCAATATTTAGTTCATACAGATTTTATCATATTTCTCATTTTACAAAGTACAAGGTTAATAGTTTATATTGCCATTGATGTTTTGAATAGACAAAGCAAAACCACTTATGAAATATTCCACAGCTATTATTTGGACATATATACTACAGAGGATAAGGAAAGAACTGAGCAAAAATCAGAAACATTTTTTTTCATTGAAATGCCTGATGATCCAGTGGTGTGCGATATAAAATGAATTTAGATCTAAAGAACTAAAGAAAAAGTTAAGCAGTTGTACCTGGTTGACTTTTGAACCCGAAGGACTCAGAATTAAACTTTACCATCATCTATGGACAATAGAGACTAAACTGAATTGAAGATGAGGAGAGAGAAGTAGATCTTAAAATTATCTTCACAGAACTAACTTGATGTTAACTACTGTGCCTGTCTATTTGTATACTATTTCCTCATCAAGAACATTCTATCAGTGAATAATTCTTCAAAGCTTCTACAAACTCAATTATAATAAGTCAAAAAGATTATTTATAGTGTGCTATTAACATAATCTTTACCTACTTTATTTCATATTTCCTCTTCATTTCTGAGAACTTGGCAATATCATTCCTAAACCTGGGATTTAGAGCATTATTTATATATACTTGTTTTATATCTATTTATATGTTTATTCCACTAAAACTTTATCACCTCATGTTTGAAAACACCAAAATGGGAAGTATATTACTCCTTTAAAAATATTTTTATTTTTTGAGGTTAAATAAAATTACATTATTTCCCTCTTCCGTTTCTTCAATACTTCCTATGTGTTACATCTCTCTCAATATATATATGTATATATATATTCATATATATGTATATATATGAATATATATGTATATAAATATTCATATATATTCATATATATGTGTGTGTATATATATTCCTATATATATATGATTCATCATGCCTAAGTTTCAAATGTTAAGTTCAGTACCATGTGTTTAGTCCTGAAATTATATACATACAAGTAACATTATATTGACTTTGCAAATTGAATTTATGAATAAAATATACACGTACATATAAAGTAAATTGTACATTCTCAAATATCTTTAATAGCCTAAGAAAGTTACAAATTTAAGACAAATTTGTTAATCCCTCTTTGAGACATCAGCTTCTTCTAGTAAAATTTTCTGTGACCTTATGAAAATGACATTCTTTACTATTAAACAGAATCAAAGAAAGTCACTCATTCTGAGGCATATAATTTTTTCGCCATTTTTCTTTCATAATTCTTTACTTATAAACTGATTCTAATCTACAGTTTGATGTGGTTTTGGGTATCAAACCAAGGGCTTTGTGAATATCAAGTTTATTCATGCGTTATGCTATTTGAGTCCATCTGCAGAACTCTGAAAATGATAGATTTTTGTTAATAGATATGCTATTTTTATATCCTACACTCTCCTACAGAGCAAATATGCATGTTGTAGTTACCTAAGATTTCTCCTATTCTTAATTCTTCTGCTCTTTTTAAATTCAAGAATTTGCAGAGTAAATTATTTAACATTGACTGTATACCATACATATAAATTATAAAATGCGTGATATATTTTTCCTGTTTTTTAAATATTTATTCTTTCTCATATATCACATTGTAAATGCAATTCCCAATCCAATATTTTTCTATTTTCTCATATTTTTACTTTTAATTTTTAGTTTTATTTTAAAACTTTTTAAAAAATATTTAGGCAGAAGTGACAATAATAAGAATGGGAGTTTACTTGAAACACATTCTAATTTTTTATTACTTTCTCACATATTACATTCCAATTCTAGTTTCCTCTCCCTTTCTACAACCTCCCCACCTTCCTTCCCTTCCCCCCAGATCCTCACTTCCTCCCCTCAGAGAAAAACAGGCCTCCCACAGACTCTACCAAGCACTACATAACAAGTTAGAATAGATCAGGCACATAAGATCACATCAAGGCTAGCTAAGGCAACCCAGTAAGAGGAAGAGTCCCACAGGAATTCGAAAGATAAGGACAGCCCCTATAACCACTGTTAGGATTTCCACAAGAACATCAAGCTACATAATATATATGTAGAAGATTTAGATCAGACTCCGACAGGCTCCCTGATTTTTTCAAGTTCCCATATGTCCTTGTCAGTTGATTTTTCAAGTTTTGTTCTCCTAGTCTATCCTTGACCCCTCTTGGTCCTCCAAACTCTTCTCCAGCTCCTCCTCAGGACTTTCTGACATCCTCTTAATGTTTGAGAGTGGTACTCTTCATCTGCTCCCTTCTGTTGCTGGATAAAATCCTTCTTGTCTTGTTGATGATGGTTCAGCTAGGCTCTAGTGGTAGGGCACTCTGAAGGTAGGACATTTTGCAATTCTAATGTTTTGTGGCTGGGTGGTATCCCAGTTCTTTCACTCGAGGCCTTGCCTGGCTATTTAGGTTCTGTGTCCCTGATGTCTAGCAGTGTTACTAGGGTTACTCTCATAGATTCCTAAAGTTCCCATTGTATGAGTTTTCCAACTCACCTTCAAAATTCCCCATAATTTCATTTGTATTCCCAGTACGCACCCCTTTATCTGATCCCTCTTGCTCCCAACCTTATCATTCCTTGACCTATGAAATCTATTCTCTTTCTCCTGTCCAAGAAGGTCCTTTTGTCCCTCCTTAAGTCATTCTTGTTGCTTAGCCTCTCTAGGTCTGTGGACTATAGCATGATTGTATATTTCCATGCAGCTAATGTTTACTTATAATTGAGAATATACCGTGTTTTTCTATCTGGGTCTTAATTACTTCACTCGGGCTGATTTTTTTTCTGGTCCCATCCATTTGCCAGCAAACTTCATGATGTCATAGTTTTTAATAGCTGACAAATATTCCATTGTATAAATAAATGTACCTCAAATCCACCACTACAAGAAGTAATAAAATGAAAGCACCATTGGTCATCTATACCTTTCAATATCATGGACTCAGTTCCACAATAAAATAAAATGACCCAAGATTAACAAAGTGAATACAAAGACAGGATCCATCCTGCTGGATAAACCTAAACATGAAAAATAGATATTACTTCAGAATAGAGTTTTGGAAAAAAGTCATTCCAAGCAAATGGACACAAGAAGCAAGTTGGTATAGCTATTGTGATATATAATAAATGACTTCAAATAATTAATCTACAGAGAGGGAGAAGGATATCTCATACTCATTAAAGAAAAAAACCTACCAGGATAACCTTTCAGGTCTTAACATCTATGCCCCAAATGCGAAGAAACATACATTTATAAAAGAAACATTATTAAAGCTTAAATTTTACATAAATCTTCACACATTAATACTGGGAGACTTCAATTTCCGAATTGCAACAATGGACAGATCATCTAGACAAAAACTGAACAAAAATATAATTGCATTATGAATCAAATGGACTTAACAGGTATCTATGAACATTTCACCCAAACACGAAAGTATTTACCTTCTTTGCTGCAGAAAAGTCTCAAAAAACTGACCACATATTAGGTCACAAAGCAAGCCTAATTCTTTTTAAATTCTAACTTAATTTTTATACATATTGAAATGAAGTGTTTAATTGGATTTTTCAAGTTTAACTTGCATTATATCATTAAATGTATTCCCACCTTCAATCTGCAAACACTGATAAATGAACTCTGTAGATGCAGGAGGCTTGTTCTTTGTGAAACCTAGGAAGCTTAGACTGATCACATTTTTGTTAAACCCATAATGATGCTGAGTAAAATTAATATACTCACAAGGATATAGAGCAGCACTTGCATGGATCAGTATAACTTGCTTGCTTTAATATGTCTATGTTGTATTTTCTGTCCATCAAGCTTTGAAGTTGGAATGAATTTGAAACACTCATTTCAGTTTTTGAGACTTTTCTGCAGCAAAGAAGGTATATACATATATAATCATTGATTAATTATATCATGGATTAGTTTTATATCATTATATATGTATGTATATACATATACATATTAAAGATTAGAAAAAGTGCCACAGGTGTTTTAACATTCTATTAATTTTTTTGAAATATACTTATTTCTTTTTTATAATTCTTTTTTCATTAATTTATTTATTTAGTCATGTATTGATGCCCCATCCTACCAGTCCCCTAGCAAAATCCCACCCCTATCCCCTTCCTCATCTCCTCTAGAGGCAGGAGGCCCCTCTGGATGTCACACCAACCTGCCACAAATCTCTCCAGGACTAGGCACATCCTCTCCTACTGAGGCCTGACAAGGTTCGAGAAACAGAGTAATAGGCAAACAACAGAGTCAGGTACAGCCCCCATGCCAATTGTTGGGGGACCTGCATAAACACTGACCTGAACATCTACTACATATGTGGTGGGGAAACTAGTTCCAGCTCCCCTATGCTCTGTTTAGTTGTTCAGTCCCTAGGAGCACCCAAAAGTTCAGGTTAGTTGACTCTTCATCTACCTGTGCAATTCCTATCTCCAGGTCCCTCAACTCTCTTCCTAACTTTTCCATAAGACTTCCTAAGCTTTGTCCAATATGTGGCTATAAGTCCCTGCACTTGTTTCAGTCAGCTGGTAGATGGACTCTCTCATATAATAGTTGTGCTAGCTTCCGGTCTGCCAGAAAAACTGTTATTAGTAATGTCAGGGATTGTTTCTTGATTTTTGACAGAAACACTAAAATCCTAAAGTGAAAAAGGAAAGCAGCTTCAATAACTTTCAATAACTAGTGTGAGCCTAACTGGATGTCTTCACATACAAAAATGCAAATTGATCCATATATATCACCCTGCAAAATAATCAAATATAAGTGAATCAAAGACCTCAACATAAAATTGGATATACTAAATTTAATATAACAGAAAGTGACAAATAACATTGAACTCGCTATACAGAAGACAGTCTTCTGAACAGAACACCAGTGGTTCGGGCTCATAGATCAACAATTGATAAATGGGACCTCCTTAAACAACTGCTTCTGTAGAGCATAGGACACAATCAATAAGAAAAAATGTCAATCTACAGTGGGAAAAAGATCTTAACGATCTCTACAACTGACAGAAGGCTAATATCCTAAATATATTCAAAAAATCAAGAAGTTAGACATCAGCAACCCAAATAGTCTAAAATATGGAGTATTCTGGAGGTTATCTTCCTGAGTTCTTTATATATTTTGGATATTAGCCCTCTATCAGATCTGGGGTTAAGGAAAATAACTTCACTAACCTCACATCCAGTAGAGGGATAATATCCAAAATGTATAAAGAACACAAGAAGCTAAACAGCCCAACCAAAAAATGGGGAATAATACTCAAAAGAGAATTCAAAACAAAGAAATCTCAAATGGCTGAGAAGCACTTAAAGAAATGTTCAAAGTTCTTAGTGATCAGAGAAATGTAAATCAATGACCCTGAGATAACACCTTACACCAATTAGAATGACTAAGATCAAAATCTCAGGTGATAGCACATGTGGGCTAGGATGTGGAGAAAGAGGAACACACACACACATATGTATTATATATACATATATAATACATATTATATAATCGCTAATAAGTGGATATTAGCCAAAAAATACAGAATTTACAACCACGATACAACCCACACATTTTAAGAACCTTAAAGGTCAAGTAAGGATATTTCAATCCCACTTAGTCGGGGGTAGAAAATAATCAAGGGAGGCAGGAAGGAGGGATTTTGCATGAGATGGGATGGTGAGAAAGTGGAACAGGATCAGGTTTGGGCGCGGGGGTCAGGAGAGAAGGCCAGATGAATGTATGGAAATATGCAGTATCAAAAGCTGGGAGGTAGGGTGACCCTCTAGAAAATACTAGATATTTGGGAAGTGAAAGACTCTTAGGACTCATTGAGATGGACTTTAGATGAAGTGCCCAACAGTGGGACCTCGAAGAGCCTACCTCTGATAGAAAGACAGGGCATAAGTGGAGAGATGGGGTTGCCATCCCACAGTCAAAAGTTCTGACCCAGAAGTGTTCCTGTCTAAAAGAACTGCAGGGACAAAACTGGAGAAGATACTGGGGGGAAGGCAACCCCATGACTGGACCAACTCGGGATCCACATTATGGGGAGACATCAAGGCCGACACTATTACTGATGCTGTGATGTGCACCTAGTCTGGTTGTCCTCTGAGAGATCCTGTCAGCAGCTGAATGAGACAGGCAGAGATATTTACACCCAAACACTGGACTGAAAGTGGTGACTTCTATTGTTGAATTAGGATAAGGATAGAAGAAGCATAAGAAGAGGATGACTCTATAGGAAGACCAGCAGTCTCAACTAACCTGAACCCCTGAGAAATCCCAGAAACTGAACCACCAACCAGGCAGCATACACGAGCTGGTCTGAGGCCCAACACATAAATAGCAGAGGGCTACCTGGTCTAGCCTCAGTGTGAGACTATTCGTGGAATCGTGGAGACACTTGATGGGGAGGCTCTAAGGAGTGTGAGGGTGGAGATCAGATTGTAGAAGAGCATCCTCTCGGGGACAGTACTGAGGAGGAATGAGATGAGGAGATCAGGGCAATGGTTGGAATGTAAATAAATAAAATAAATACGGGATAAAGAGTTAAACAGTAAATTCTCAAAACAGAAATCTCTAATAACTGAGAAATAGTTAAAGAAATGTTCAATGCCCTTATTCTTATTGAAATGCAAATCAAAATAACTCTGACGTATACATCTCTGGAAGAGTTTTCTAAAGAAAAGAAACCATTATAACTTTCATTAGCTGATTCTTTTGTTAAGAGAAAATAAGAGAGTTGAACACACACACAAAAAGAAAGTAAGCAAATGTCACTTTAAAGTAGTGACGAATCTGATTTTACTGCTCCTTGGAGTTAGAAATTACATTTTGTAGTTTTTGTTTTACTATACAATCATTAAACCTACAATAGCATAAGAAAGATATAATTGCTTGGGATCTTAAATAACAGCATGATAAATTCAAGAGCATAACAATGTATAAAGACACATGTTTTATATATAAACTACATGTTTCATTTTTTTTCCTGAGGCAAATGTAGTCAAATGTTTCTCTTTCCCTATCACCTGCTCCACTAATAGCAAATATAGTTTGCATGCTTATTCCTGCTTTATTACTAAAATACACAAAACGTAGTTGAGATATTGAATCTAAAATTAAAACCCCCTCTGCTCTTCCACAGCAAGAAGATGAACATTGGCTGTCTGACTAATTCAGTTTGCAATTTCATATCCCATGCAACAGTGTGGTACCATCAATCTAGTGTAGTCTTATTGATCAGTGACCACTACATACAGGGTATCCTCAGAGTAGAAATGAATCTTACTGAGAAGAATCTTGCTGGTATCTTTGAGTTGATGAACTAAGTTTCTTGGGTTAGGAACTATAGTGCAGAAAGCTTAGGGTTGCACAAGACTCAAGAGATTCCAGTGTCCTTCAGGTTCTGGCCTCAAGAATTTGATGAAATTCTTAAACTAATTAGGTGAGTTTTTAAGAAAGAATTATTTTATTATAGATCTTAAGATGAGGGAAGATGTCGGGCCTCCTTCACAGCAAAAACAATGTTCAGGAATAGCACAGCCATATTGGTTATTGCCTTCAAGGCCTGCTTTTCTATGAGTCATGGAAAAGTCGTGGAGAAGGGGTGAGCAGATCAGCTGAATTTCCATTCCGTTTGTCCCAGTACTGCTTAGTTTCAGTTTACCACTCATGTATGGCTTTTGGGAAAGGAGATAACCATTTTAAGAAGGAGAGAAAGAAAAACCACAAATATTCCAGGTATTTTTAGCAAAGACACAGCTCTTATTTAGCCATTGGTAGAAAAGTGCACATGTTGAGGGTTTCTTTACTCAACTACAGAGACACTGTCTCTCTGCTGTTCTCAACACACTATTAAGGTCTCTTCTGTGTTTCTTTTTCTTTTTCTTAAATTTTTAAATTATTTACTTTTACACTCCAGATTTTATTACCCTCCCGATCAGGCAATTGCTTTATCTTTTTCTTTTTTTCTTCTATTTTAATTAAATTGGGTATTTCTTATTTACATTATGAATGTTATTCCGTTTCCCGACTTCCTGTCCATCATACCCCTAACTCTTCCCCTTCCCCTTCTACATGGGTGTTCCCTTCCCCCTTTACCATAATTGTTTTTTCTTAAAGCAAGATCCTGCCCATGAGTGGTAGATCTAGGAAATATTTCAACCTTTGCTTGTGTCCTATATATGTCTTTCCTAAAATTAAAGTGTCTTAAAGCTATGTTCCCAATCTATTTTTCGTCTAATGAAATATTTCACTTTATTATTTGTTGTTACTTGACTTTGAGGAATCTCATTTTGTACATGTTTCTCTCATTTTGAACCAAAGAATGTAGTGGTCCTATATAGAATTTTCCATATGATTCTGACTTCCTAAAAAAAAAAAAAACTCTTGCAAAAATATCCTGAAGAGTTACAATATTTTGTGGGTTTATTTAATTTGCTTCCTAATATACTTTCACGAGGCTTAAATTCTCCCTGCCAAAATATTAAATCTTTTTGCTAATACTAGATACCATGCAAAATAATGAAGATACTAACAGGGATTAAAAACAGGCAAAAATAGCAATAATGACAACATTCTTTGCTAGTTAGTTAATATAATTTAATAATTTATATGACACTATCAATAACATATATGCAGATGTCTTAAACACAGATAATATGGAAACTAAAAATACCCTTTGAAAACAAAATGCTGAATTAATAGCAAGCTCTCTCATTTGAGGGGTGTGAAAGTTGGGAATCTAAAGAAGACACATGGTAAGTATCTCTTGGGTATTCCCACAGTATTTTTATATTGGTTGGAGGTGATCTTGAATTTTAAATGTCTTTGCTTAAAGTCATTAGCTCAATGTTGAAGTAGACAGGAAATGCATGTAACATTTATGTGAGGGTAATACTAATTCAGAAAAACTTCCAATGAATATCTGGATAGACACTTTATCTATATGTCTACAGATTTCTGATATTTTCCTGCCTAAATAAATATGCTAAGTGGATGCCAAGTAGAGTCTTCAATATTACATATATTAAATATTATAAATTTAAGCTGTGACACACACATTCATTTCTAGTTTGTTTCCCCAAAAGGAAAATCCTTTATTTTAACTAACAGTTGTGTGGAAAGGCTTGTCATTTAAAAATTGTACTAATATGAATACATGTTAGTAAAACCCAAATGATTATACTTTAGGATGGTAGAAAACAACACACACACACACACACACACACACACACACACACACACACACACACTCGCTGATCTAAAATTTTGAATAGATGTACTTTCTCAAAACCAACACCATGTAAAGAACTACGTTTAATGTCTGAAATACTTTCCTGTGTCACTTATTAAATAGGCAAGTGATAATTCCATCAAAGAATTATTAAGGATAGTATTTATACATGGTGAAGTCAAAAGAAATGTATAGGGGGTTGGGGATTTAGCTCAGTGGTAGAGCGCTTGCCTAGCAAGTGCAAGGCCCTGGATTCGGTCCTCAGCTCCAAAAAAAAAAAAAAAAAAGTATGTCTCAGGGATTCTTGTTAACTTGGAGACTGTTTGCATATAGATTAATTGAGAAAGTAAAAACTCAAACTGCTTCCGGTAGTTTGTTCATATCTTTACAACTCCAATTTACTTATTTAGACAATAGTTCAACTTCTTCTAGTTGGGCAACACACTCACTGTTGCTGCCAAAAAAGACAGAACATCTGAAATCTGTTTTTAAGCAGTGTCATTCTTTCAAAGTAATAGGCAAAACAAGAAGAAAAGAAACATCTGCTATCTGCAGGGTGTTTTTCCCCCAACTTTTCTCCAAACATCAATCTCCTAAGTCTTTGGCAAGTACATTCTTGCACTCTAAGTCACAGAAATGTCAAAGGAGAGTGGAAATAAGAGTGGATACCTCCTGAAATGTCACTTCAAAAGTAAATAAAATAAATTGAAAAACGGCCATCGAAACCCAAGGAAACTCATAGTCCATGAGTCGCATGGCACTCATAGGTAATTGAAATGGCCCCACACAAAGGCTATTATTCTTTGCTCCCTAAATTAAGTTTTTGTAGATTTAGACTTCAAAGTAGTTAAAGACAACAGCCTTAAATGTAAACTTAAAATTCAAATGCTTTTATCTTGAAATTTATTTTCAATATTACATTTTACTGAGTATAAATAAGAATATTTCATGGAAATAATGGTTATATCTAAATAATGTGGAGGTCACTCTGGTCATTAAATTGCTTTTGTGCAATTCAGTAACAATGTTGCACAATCTTTACATTCAGAACATCTAACTTCTGTATTGAATTCTACCACTTAGCCAAATACATAATATATGAGTTTTGGGTACTACAAATAGACAACTGGATTTCTTCTTACTTTTATAAAGCATTTTTGAGATTGAAAATTATTTCACAATATTCTCTATCCAAGTATTCAAAACAAATTAAGCACTTAGAAGTACTCTGCTTAATAATAGTGACTACTCAATGTTTTACTCCTGTGACCGTGAATGAAAATTTCCTTGGAAATTAATTGGTACCCAATTAATCATATGTATGTATGTATGTATGTATGTATGTATGTATGTATACATCCATGTCTTCATGTATATGCCTGTATGTATTCTTATATACCTTCTACCTTTGAGCACATTGTTTCCTTTTATGATCACAGGTTTTGATTACTGAGTAATGATTAATATATATATATATCATAAAGTAATCAGTGACTTTACTAGATGGAAAATTATTAAAAGGGAAGATTCCCAAGGAGCTAGTTGGAAGCAACTGTTCAGCATCAAAGGTTTAATACTTATGAAATTATGTTAATCACAATTTAAAGAAAAGTGATTGAAAAAACATTGTTGGTTATAAATTTTAAACTGATGTTTATTTGTATAACTCAATATGAAAAAGGAACTGAATAGATTTTACTGACTATTAGATTCATTTGAAACCTTCTTCTCTAAAGTGTTCAATTATACATTTTTTATTAATGAAGAATAGCCCGTGTTGATGGCATGTAAGAAAACTGATTATATCAGAGAACTCTGTTAAAGAACTCTGGGATGAATTTCCTTTGTGTTTTATTAAAACAGTCAATGGTTATTTTTTTACCCCTTTATCTGCCCTAGATTTTCTTTTGTATGATAGCATCTGGGACTAAAAAGTATTAAGATAAGTTTCTATTCTATGACTTTACAATATTTAAACCCAGGCAGACTTTTAAAATCAAATACTGTCATTTATAGTTTCATTCAATATAATCTTTTCTTTCCCTACCTTAATTTCTCCCCTTGTTCATCTCCCTTCCCCATTTCCTTCTCTTCCTCCTTCTCCTCCCCCTCTTTCTCTTTCTTATTCTGTCTCTTTCCCATTCTCTCTGTCTTCTACCGATATTAACCCTTAAATATGGGATCTAAGTGAGTTTTTCACTTTAATCTCCAGAGTACATGGGACTTAAAATGTGTTCCACCAAACCTGTGTCTTTTATCAGTGCACACAATCTATTTACTTTCAATACAAGGTGTGCCAGTACCAAAACAGCACAACAACAGTGTCAACATATATGGTTGCTTTGATTCAATATTTCCAAGAAGGCCTCTTGCTCTATATCTTAACAGATTCAAGAATTTCTGTTAAGAAGTAACATTGATTTATTTTAATTTTTTTTGTAAATTAGTTCAATATTGACTTTAAGTATATAGGTTACACAAACTATATTTTGATATTTTATGTGATATTCCTACCAAGAAATCTTTGCAAGAGTTAAACATTTATTTTATGTCTCACTATTTTAACACTAATGTATTTTACTGAAGGAAATACTGATATTTAGAATAAAGCTGTGTAAATTCTCGGCTCTTTGCTATTGTTATAAGGAACTCTTGGAGTAATGAAAAGAGGAAAGAGGAGGAATTCAATTCCAATCTCCTCTCTAGGGCAATTTTTCTGACTGGTGACTACAATATTTTCTACTAATTTTCTTCTTTTATCACACAGCACTTATACTATTTAATCTAGTCATGCTATAGTCTTTAAATCTTAATGTGAATTCAGGTCTTAAATCATTGTTGAGACTATAATGGTCATTAACTTTTTTATGCATCTTACATGATAATTGTAATTTTTCTCTAATATCATTTTATGTCAAAGTATTCCTTTACTCTACCCACATCAGACTGATAATCACTTCACGAATATTCTGCCTAACTTCTATGCCTCTTCATTTGCACAGATTTAAAGTAAAAACTTCTAGTACTTTGGAAAGTTAGTTACATCAAATGAATTTTTCTTGGGGAATACAGGTGAAGGGTGTCTTTTGAAAGCAAACACATGTGAGGCTGTTTTCATGAAGTAGACACAGGCGAAAAGATGTTTTGATATAGCAAACACGTGAAGGGACGCTAGATGAAGGAATACAAATATGACCCTACAGACAGTGAGGGGTCAATCACTGAGCTTTGGTTTGGTTTGTTCCTCCTCACTATTCTCCTCTAAAGGCACTCATGTGTTGGGTCACCTTACATAAAGTTGTTGAACTTGATTTGTGATAACCTCAACATTAAGAGAAACTTGCTCATGAGCTGCCCATGAGGAAGTTCTGGTGTCTGCTTTCTGAAAGGACTGGACTGCAGCTGTTGGTTTCTGCCTGGTGTCTGCCTGCCTAAAGGTAGTCTGCTGCTGATGAATCGCAGTTAGTGTTTGCTATGGGAAGATCAAGCTTGTCCCCAAAGATCTGTTGGTGAACAGGTCCACTTCCCACATATCCCAATAACTGTTCTCTTCTAATACCTTTGCTAGGTGGTGGACGAGAGGAAAGGTTGAACCCTTATTAAAAGTAGATTACCAAAACTTTATGCCAATACAGATTTCTTAGTTTATATTTACATAAAACCAGATTCTTATGAACACAAAATTTCTCTTAATCTCTCTAATCCAAAGTACTTACCTTGTTAGTACTACCAGAGTACCTGTAGCAAAGAGAACCTGTAGCAAATATGACTTTGAACTTGGTTTTCCACGATTACTTTTTTGGTTCAAGTGAAAACACTTTTGATTCCCTTTAATCCTTATAGGGATTTCCAGTCCATTTTGACAAATTATTTTTGTTGTCAGTGTATACCTCACCACAATCCTGTTGGTGAGGCTTTATGGATATAGCTTTTGATATTCCTTAGGAAGCACGATCTCAAAACAAAATCCTTGATCTTCAAACTCTCATAAACTTTCTGCTTTCTCTTCCATAATGTTCTATGAGCATTCAGTGTTTGAGCATTTTATAGATGCATTCTTTGGGAGTTGGTTCCAAAACTCTGCATTTTTGGTTGTGCTTTACTGTAGCCATGTTCAACTGTCATAAAGAGAACTTACCTTGGGCAGGGGGGTGTGAAAATTATAATTATCTGTCAGTATTCGTGTGTGTGTGTGTGTGTGTGTATGTGTGTTTTATAGTACTTTCTAATTTCAATATTTTGAAATTTCTATTTTAAAAGAAGTACCTGAGCATAAGATAACTCAATGAGTAAAATGCCTGGCAAGTAAGCACAAAGACCTGAGTTTGGATCAGCAGCACCCACATGAAAGCCAGCCCCAGCATTATTCCTCTGTGTTCCTAGCACTGGCCATGGGAAGTTTAAGCGCAGGATTTCTCAAGCTCCTTGGCCAACCACAGTTGCAGAATATGTCAGCTCCGAGTTCAGTGAAAGACTTCGATTTGAGGTGGAGAGTAATCAGGGGTAAAAATTTGGCATTGTTCTTCACACACTTAAGCACAGACATCCATGGAGAGTCCTTTCAAATAAAGTGTATACACCATACATGCCCACAGTAATCCACATATCACACACACACACACACACACACACACACACACACACACACACACGCAAACCCATGTGAGAGAGAGGTGTGTGTGTGTGTGAGTGTGTGTATGTGTGTGTGTGTGTGATTTGAAACTATTTCCAAAGTATTTTATCACTTTAATATTATTTACATTTTTAATGAGAAAAGATCATGTCCTTCTATCACCACCATTCCATTCCAATCAGTGAGAATGTTGCCACAGTGAAACTGATGTACTAAACTGTTATTATAAAATTTTCTTCTTGTAAAAGCAATTTTAGGATTTCAAGTCATCACTCAAATAATTAATTGTTATTTTTCTTCTTGCAATGAGTTACCAGAGAAAACTCTATTAAATGTTGTACAATTAAATGTTATAGCTTATATGTCAAATATAAAATTCAAATATGCATGATGCTAAGTTAAAATATAAATGGAAGTTAGAAAATATTTGAAAGTGGAAATATATTAAATAAGTCTAAAAACTTGTGAAATTATATTAATAGAAACCTCACCATAAATAGGGCTGAGAAAATTAAAGCATATTATTAAAAATCAAACCCACTTCTTTTTATAAGCAAGAAATATGATAATGTTTTGAAAGTGTTTTAAAGGCTTTAAAAATATAACATTTTCACATAATCTGTATGTAGTTTGTATCATTTAAAATGTTCACTGTCTATTTGTAGAAAATGCTTGATAGTGCCGGGCTTTAGAGCCTATATTTGACAAGAATAATAATGACATGAAGAAAGCATACTTCCTAAGAAAATAATAAAGAACAGAAAGAAAACTTAAAGAAATTAGAGGGAAACTGTCAAGATAAGGGGAGAAAGTAATAAAATGCCAATCAATTACATGGTTCCTAGCATCCAAGCAAGTGTTGTTTCTTTCAATGTCTAATAAAGAAGACAAGCTGCTGGTGAGACAGATCAAGAAAAAGAGTGAATAGACACAAATAAACAATGTGATGCATGAAAAAAAGATGGAGCTATAGATCCTCTCATCTGTAAAAAGTAAGGGCTGCAGCAAACTAGAGAGTTACAATCTAGTGCCACAGAATGTTAGGAGTTCATGTAGTGACAGGAAACATTCTGCTGCATGTTTGGAGACACTCAGGACCCTGGTTTTAAATGTATATAAATATAACACGTTTCTCTCCATCTCAATCTCTCTTTTTTTTTTTTAACAGACTTTTCTTTATTTTCCATGATTTAGAGCTTCAGTTACATACATCTTCAAGACTGCTACATACATCTTCAAGACTTCTACATAACAGCACCCGTGTTTCTATTTTATTGAATACACATGAGAGACAATGTTACCAGCTTTCTTCAATGATTATCTGTAGTCAGAAAATTCAGAACCCAAAATTTGGGCTATTGTAAAAGTCTGTCATACCATACTGTTTCTGTGCTCCCATTGTGCTCCCATCTCTGTGAATAGCATATAAAGGCTTTCTTTCTTTTTTTTTTGTTTTTTTTGTTTTTTATTTATTTATTTTTTTATTTTTTTATTTATTTTTTTTTACTAACTTGAGTATTTCTTATATACATTTCGAGTGTTATTCCCTTTCCCGGTTTCCGGGCAAACATCCCCCTCCCCCCTCCCCTTCCTTATGGGTGTTCCCCTCCCAACCCTCCCCCCATTGCCGCCCTCCCCCCAACAGTCTAGTTCACTGGGGGTTCAGTCTTAGCAGGACCCAGGGCTTCCCCTTCCACTGGTGCTCTTACTAGGATATTCATTGCTACCTATGGGGTCAGAGTCCAGGGTCAGTCCATGTATAGTCTTTAGGTAGTGGCTTAGTCCCTGGAAGCTCTGGTTGCTTGGCATTGTTGTACTTTTGGGGTCTCGAGCCCCTTCAAGCTCTTCCAGTTCTTTCTCTGATTCCTTCAATAGGGGACCTATTCTCAGTTCAGTGGTTTGCTGCTGGCATTCGCCTCTGTATTTGCTGTATTCTGGCTGTGTCTCTCAGGAGCGATCTACATCCGGCTCCTGTCGGTCTGCACTTCTTTGCTTCATCCATCTTGTCTAATTGGGTGGCTGTATATGTATGGGCCACATGTGGGGCAGGCTCTGAATGGGTGTTCCTTAAGTCTCTGTTTTAATCTTTGCCTCTCCCTTCCCTGCCAAGGGTATTCTTTTTCCTCATTTAAAGAAGGAGTGAAGCATTCACATTTTGATCATCCGTCTTGAGTTTCGTTTGTTCTAGGGATCTAGGGTAATTCAAGCATTTGGGCTAATAGCCACTTATCAATGAGTGCATACCATGTATGTCTTTCTGTGATTGGGTTAGCTCACTCAGGATGATATTTTCCAGTTCCAACCATTTGCCTACGAATTTCATAAACTCGTTGTTTTTGATAGCTGAGTAATATTCCATTGTGTACATGTACCACATTTTCTGTATCCATTCCTCTGTTGAAGGGCATCTGGGTTCTTTCCATTTTCTGGCTATTATAAATAAGGCTGCGATGAACATAGTGGAGCACGTGTCTCTTTTATATGTTGGGGCATCTTTTGGGTATATGCCCAAGAGAGGTATAGCTGGATCCTCAGGCAGTTCAATGTCCAATTTTCTGAGGAACCTCCAGACTGATTTCCAGAATGGTTTTACCAGTCTGCAATCCCACCAACAATGGAGGAGTGTTCCTCTTTCTCCACATCCTCGCCAGCATCTGCTGTCACCTGAGTTTTTGATCTTAGCCAATCGCACTGGTGTGAGGTGAAATCTCAGGGTTGTTTTGATTTGCATTTCCCTTATGACTAAAGATGTTGAACATTTCTTTAGGTGTTTCTCAGCCATTCGGCATTCCTCAGCTGTGAATTCTTTGTTTAGCTCTGAACCCCATTTTTTAATAGGGTTATTTGTTTCCCTGCGGTCTAACTTCTTGAGTTCTTTGTATATTTTGGATATAAGACCTCTATCTGTTGTAGGATTGGTAAAGATCTTTTCCCAATCTGTTGGTTGCCGTTTTGTCCTAACCACAGTGTCCTTTGCCTTACAGAAGCTTTGCAGTTTTATGAGATCCCATTTGTCGATTCTTGATCTTAGAGCATAAGCCATTGGTGTTTTGTTCAGGAAATTTTTTCCAGTGCCCATGTGTTCCAGATGCTTCCCTAGTTTTTCTTCTATTAGTTTGAGTGTGTCTGGTTTGATGTGGAGGTCCTTGATCCACTTGGACTTAAGCTTTGTACAGGGTGATAAGCATGGATCGATCTGCATTCTTCTACATGTTGCCATCCAGTTGAACCAGCACCATTTGCTGAAAATGATATCTTTTATCCATTGGATGGTTTTGGCTCCTTTGTCAAAAATCAAGTGACCATAGGTGTGTGGGTTCATATCTGGGTCTTCAATTCTATTCCATTGGTCTATCTGTCTGTCTCTGTACCAATACCATGCAGTTTTTATCACTATTGCTCTGTAATACTGCTTGAGTTCAGGGATAGTGACTCCCCCTGAAGTCCTTTTATTGTTGAGGATAGCTTTAGCTATCCTGGGTTTTTTGTTATTCCAGATGAATTTGCAAATTGTTCTGTCTAACTCTTTGAAGAATTGGATTGGTATTTTGATGGGGATTGCATTGAATCTGTAGATTGCTTTTGGTAAAAGGGCCATTTTTACTATATTAATCCTGCCAATCCATGAGCATGGTAGATCTTTCCATCTTCTGAGGTCTTCTTCAATTTCCTTCTTCAGTGTCTTGAAGTTCTTATTGTACAGATCTTTTACTTGCTTTGTTAAAGTCACACCGAGGTACTTTATATTATTTGGGTCTATTATGAAGGGTGTCGTTTCCCTAATTTCTTTCTCGGCTTGTTTCTCTTTTGTATAGAGGAAGGCAACTGATTTATTTGAGTTAATTTTATACCCAGCCACTTTGCTGAAGTTGTCTATCAGCTTTAGTAGTTCTCTGGTGGAACTTTTGGGATCACTTAAATATACTATCATATCATCTGCAAATAGTGATATTTTGACTTCTTCTTTTCTGATCTGTATCCCCTTGACCTCCTTTTGTTGTCTGATTGCTCTGGCTAGAACTTCAAAAAATATATTGAATAAGTAGGGAGAGAGTGGGCAGCCTTGTCTAGTTCCTGATTTTAGTGGGATTGCTTCAAGTTTCTCTCCATTTAGTTTAATGTTAGCAACTGGTTTGCTGTATATGGCTTGTACTATGTTCAGGTATGGGCCTTGAATCCCCATTCTTTCCAGGACTTTTATCATGAAGGGGTGTTGAATTTTGTCAAATGCTTTCTGCGCATCTAATGAAATGATCATGTGGTTTTGTTCTTTCAGTTTGTTTATATAATGGATCACGTTGATGGTTTTCCGTATATTAAACCATCCCTGCATGCCTGGGATGAAGCCTACTTGGTCATGGTGGATGATTGTTTTGATGTGCTCTTGGATTCGGTTTGCCAGAATTTTGTTGAGTATTTTTGTGTCGATATTCATAAGGGAAATTGGTGTGAAGTTCTCTTTCTTTGTTGTGTCTTTGTGTGGTTTAGGTATAAGAGTAATTGTGGCTTCGTAGAAGGTATTCGGTAGTGCTCCATCTGTTTCAATTTTGTGGAATAGTTTGGATAATATTGGTATGAGGTCTTCTATGAATGTTTGATAGAATTCTGCACTAAACCTGTCTGGACCTGGGCTCTTTTTGGTTGGAAGACCTTTAATGACTGCTTCTATTTCCTTAGGAGTTATGGGGTTGTTTAACTGGTTTATCTGTTCCTGATTTAACTTCGGTACCTGGTATCTGTCTAGGAAATTGTCCATTTCCTGAAGATTTTCAAGTTTTGTTGAATATAGGTTTTTATAGTAAGATCTGATGATTTTTTGAATTTCCTCTGAATCTGCTGTTATGTCTCCCTTTTCATTTCTGATTTTGTTAATTTGGACGCACTCTCTGTGTCCTCTCCTTAGTCTGGCTAAGGGTTTATCTATCTTGTTGATTTTCTCAAAGAACCAACTTTTGGTTCTGTTGATTCTTTCTATGGTCCTTTTTGTTTCTACTTGGTTGATTTCTGCTCTGAGTTTGATTATTTCCTGCCTTCTACTCCTCCTGGGTGTATTTGCTTCTTTTTGTTCTAGAGCTTTTAGGTGTGCTGTCAAGCTGCTGACATATGCTCTTTCCTGTTTCTTTCTGCAGGCACTCAGCGCTATGAGTTTTCCTCTTAGCACAGCTTTCATTGTGTCCCATAAGTTTGGGTATGTTGTACCTTTATTTTCATTAAATTCTAAAAAGTTTTTAATTTCTTTCTTTATTTCTTCCTTGACCAGGTTATCATTGAGTAGAGCATTGTTCAATTTCCAAGTATATGTGGGCATTCTTCCTTGATTGTTATTGAAGACCAGTTTTAGGCCATGGTGGTCCAATAGCACGCATGGGATTATTTCTATCTTTCTGTACCTGTTGAGGCCCATTTTTTGACCAATTATATGGTCAATTTTGGGGAAAGTACCATGAGGAGACGAGAAGAAGGTATATCCTTTTGCTTTAAGATAGAATGTTCTATAAATATCCGTTAAGTCCATTTGACTCATGACTTCTCTTAGTCTGTCTACATCTCTGTTTAATTTCTGTTTCCATGATCTGTCCATTGATGAGAGTGGGGTGTTGAAATCTCCCACTATTATTGTGTGAGGTGCAATGTGTGTTTTGAGCTTTAGTAAGTTTTCTTTTACATTTGTAGGTGCCCTTGTATTGGGGGCATAGCTATTTAGGATTGAGAGTTCATCTTGATGGATTTTTCCTTTGATGAATATGAAGTGTCCTTCCTTATCTTTTTTGATGACTTTTAGTTGAAAATTGATTTTATTTGATATTAGAATGGCTACTCCAGCTTGCTTCTTCTGACCATTTGCTTGGAAAATTGTTTTCCAGGCTTTCACTCTGAGGTAATGTCTGTCTTTGTCTCTGAGGTGTGTTTACTGTAGGCAGCAGAATGCAGGGTCCTTGTTGCGTATCCAGTTTGTTAATCTATGTCTTTTTATTGGGGAGTTGAGGCCATTGATGTTGAGAGATATTAAGGAATAGTGATTATTGCTTCCTGTTATATTCATATTTGGATGTGAGGTTATGTTTGTGTGCTTTCATTCTCTTTGTTTTGTTGCCAAGACGATTAGTTTCTTGCTTCTTCTAGGGTATAGCTTGCCTCCTTATGTTGGGCTTTACCATTTATTATCCTTTATAGTGCTGGATTTGTAGAAAGATATTGTGTATATTTGGTTTTGTCATGGAATATCTTGGTTTCTCCATCTATGTTAATTGAGAGTTTTGCAGGATACAGTAACCTGGGCTGGCATTTGTGTTCTCTTAGGGTCTGTATGACATCAGTCCAGGATCTTCTGGCCTTCATATTTCTGGCGAGAAGTCTGGTGTGATTCTGATAGGTCTGCCTTTATATGTTACTTGACCTTTTTCCCTTACTGCTTTTAATATTCTTTCTTTATTTTGTGCGTTTGGTCTTTTGACAATTATGTGACGGGAGGTGTTTCTTTTCTGGTCCAATCTATTTGGAGTTCTGTAGGCTTCTTGTATGTCTATGGGTATCTCTTTTTTTAGGTTAGGGAAGTTTTCTTCTATGATTTTGTTGAAGATATTTACTGGTCCTTTGAGCTGGGAGTCTTCACTCTCTTCTATACCTATTATCATTAGGTTTGATCTTCTCATTGAGTCCTGGATTTCCTGTATGTTTTGGACCAGTAGCTTTTTCTGCTTTACATTATCTTTGACAGTTGAGTCAATGATTTCTATGGAATCTTCTGCTCCTGAGATTCTCTCTTCCATCTCTTGTATTCTGTTGGTGAAGCTTGTATCTACAGCTCCTTGTCTCTTCTTTTGGTTTTCTATATCCAGGGTTGTTTCCATGCGTTCTTTCTTGATTGCTTCTATTTCCATTTTTAATTCCTTCAACTGTTTGATTGTGTTTTCCTGGAATTCTTTCAGGGATTTTTGCGATTCCTCTCTGTAGGCTTTTACTTGTTTATTAATGTTTTCCTGTGCTTCCCTAAGTGTGTTCATGTCTTTCTTGAAGTCCTCCAGCATCATGATCAAATATGATTTTGAAACTAGATCTTGCTTTTCTGGTGTGTTTGGATCTTCCATGTTTGTTTTGGTGGGAGAATTGGGCTCCGATGATGGCATGTAGTCTTGGTTTCTGTTGCTTGGGTTCCTGCGCTTGCCTCTCGCCATCAGATTATCTCTAGTGTTACTTTGTTCTGCTATTTCTGACAGTGGCTAGACTGTCCTATAAGCCTGTGTGTCAGGAGTGCTGTAGACCTGTTTTCCTCTCTTTCAGTCAGTTATTGGGACAGAGTGTTCTGCTTTCGGGCGTGTAGTTTTTCCTCTCTACAGGTCTTCAGCTGTTCCTGTGGGCCTGTGTCTTGAGTTCACCAGGCAGCTTTCTTGCAGCAGAAAATTTGGTCTTACCTGTGGTCCCGAGGCTCAGGTTCGCTCGTGGGGTGCTGCCCAGGGGCTCTCTGCCACCGCAGCAACCAGGAAGACCTGTGCCGCCCCTTCCGGGAGCTTCAGTGCACCAGGGTTCCAGATGGTCTTTGGCTTTTTCCTCTGGCGTCCGAGATGTGTGTGCAGGGAGCAGTCTCTTCTGGTTTCCCAGGCTTGTCTGCCTCTCTGAAGGTTTAGCTCTCCCTCCCACGGGATTTGGGTGCAGAGAACTGTTTATCCGGTCTGTTTCCTTCAGGGTCCGGTGGTGTCTCAGGCAGGTGTCCTGCCGCTCCTGGGCCCTCCCCCACGGGAGCCCAGAGGCCTTATACAGTTTCCTCTTGGGCCAGGGATGTGGGCAGAGGTGAGCAGAGTTGGTGGTCTCTTCCGCTCTGCAGCCTCAGGAGTGCCCACCTGACCAGGCGGTTGGGTCTCTCTCTCACCGGGTCTGGGAGCAGAGAGCTGCTGCGGGCCGGGATCCGCGGGTGTGGGACTTCCGGTAAACACAGAACGTGCCTGGTCCTAGAGAAATTCTGCTTCCGTGTGTCCCAAGCTCACCAGGCAGCTTTCTTGCAGCAGAAAATTTGGTCTTACCTGTGGTCCCGAGGCTCAGGTTCGCTCGTGGGGTGCTGCCCAGGGGCTCTCTGCAGCCGCAGCTCAATCTCTCTTAATACATATGTATATATGCATATATTACATATGATGTCATTATGTCATGCATATTATAGATATTTTCTATATAATTATAAATATAAATTACATGGAAAATATAAATATAATAAACATTGTATATATATGTATTGAATATGGTGTACAATGTGGTGTGTGTGTGTGTGTGTGTATGTGTGTGTGTGTCTGTGTCTGTGTCTCTGTCTGTTTGTGTCCATGAGATGTTAATTCTCTTTCTTATTTACAGAACTTATTAATTTTATGCTTTTAAAAAAACCAAACAATCAAAAAACTAGAAACTAGAACTTCAAATTCTACTGAAATCAAATCATTCATTTCATGGAGCAGAATTTCCATATGATCTAGATCCTTACTGTATTGTTTTAAAGATAGATGTGGCTCATTGTATGTCTCAAATCTATAAAACAAAATAAATTATCTGTACTAAACAATCTTGTTTCTTAATATTTCCAATACTGAAATGAACCATGGACAGAGAAGGCATATTTAATTTTTCCAGTTTGTGAAATCTGAGTGAGTGATGCTCAGAGTTGACTGCAGTGTAATTCCTGGAGTCCCTGTGATATAATATATTGAAAAAACTATTATTTTCATCACTGAGGAGCAAATAATAGGATAAAACTCAAATTCTCACCAGTGGCAGGAAAATGCACTACTCACCCCAGCTTTTTAATATGATTGAACTAATAGTATTACCCTAGCTAGAATCAATGTAATTAGATTTATTTCTAAAAGGATGTGAAAGGATCAAACATAAACAGAAAGTGGTAAGATGATGGATGCCTAGAGGAGAAAAGCATACTGTCCTCCTGGCTTTGAAGATGGGAAAAGGATGTCCAGGAACAGAAGCAAGCAGTCCTTAGAGGATGGGATGACAAAGAATCTGATTCTCCAAGAAATCCCTACCAAAGGTAGTTCAGTCTACAAAATGTGGGTAGCCTTGAGCTTCCAAAACTAGATAGCAGATCTGTGTTCCTCTGTGCTACAAACCACGTGGATGTTTATTATAGCATCAATATTAAAATAGATTTCTGGGTCATCATTGGAAGTGCTTCTAACAGATTCCAATGATCTCATCAAAGTTAATATTGAGCATAGCATGGGAGCTGGAAAAATTTAACTATATAGTTTATGCAGATAGTAAAATTAAAAATATTAAATTGCTATTGATATGCTAAAAGGAGTTGAAGGGCATAGACTAGAAACTAGACATTGCTTGAAAAATGTCCAATCATTTAAATGCAGATTTTTTTATAGAAATATTATATTGAACATATGTTTGCGTGTAAAAGAAGAGATGTACACGGTGGAAGTCAGGTTTTTTTATTTTAATGTATTTGTGGGTTTTTTTTGAGAGATTATAATGTCATAATATCATTCATTTTCTTAGTCCATACATAGTCAGCAAAAACAGAAAATGATAATGTGGACAAGAAAAGCCCAAAATGTCTCAACCTTTTGCAGAGAATCGTAGGAAAATAAGAAATGCTGAGAGGGGGAGACATAACCTTCTTTAGGAAACAGCATACTGACTGCTCATCTAATATCAAGAGATCAGCCCTGAAGACGTACATACAAGGAGTATTATACAACTAGTACTGTTGCAATTTCCTTATTTAAAATATTTACATCATCACAAAGGGTGTAGGAGTCACTTTGATGGATGAGTAGGTAAATGCCCTTACTGTACACATTAGTTGAGGTTTCCCATTGCTGTGATGGGACACTGTGACCAAGGCATCACTTCTAAAGAACAGTATTTGATTGGGGCTTATAGTTTTAGGGTCTTAGTCCATTATCATCACTGTGGGAAGCAGGGCAGCACATAGGCAGACATGGTACTGGAGGAACCAAGCATCCTATATCTTTTGCTATTTTAATAGTTGTTGTTATCGTTATTGTTGATATTGTAGGTTAGTATAATTTATTTTCATGATTAAATACCTACAAATACAGTGAATTCTTAATAATCCCTGTTCACTTACCCTATCCTGCCTGAAGAGTAAAAATTACTAGGGCACTGTGGGAACTATTAGCAATTAGAGGTCAGGCTGGGTAGAGTCGTTGGCAGTGCTGTTTATGGGAGCTTTACATGTTCACTCTCAATATGGAGCAGAGATTGAAGGACTGGCTAACCAATAACTGGCCCAACTTGAGACCCACTCATAGGAGAGAGCCAATCTCTGACACTATTAATGATATTCTGCTATGTTTGCAGACCGGAGCCTAGCATAACTGTCTTTTGAGAGACTTCATACAACAGTTGTTGGAAATAGATGCAGAGACCCACAGCCAAACATTTGGTGGATCATGGGGAGTCTTGTGGAGTCTTACATCTTGATTCACAGTCAGCAGAAGGTGATTGTGTGCTACACAATATAGTTTGAGCAAAGGAGGCCTCAAAACCTTACCCCACAATGACACAGTTCCTCTAACAAGGTCACACCTACTCCAACAAGTCCACATTTTCTAATAGTGCCATTCCCTACAGGACAAGCATTCATACATGTGAGTGTGAGAGGGCCATACCTATTCAAACCACTACATTGTTCTCCATGGCCCTCTCAGCTTGCAGCCACAACATAATGCAAATTTCATTTAGCCTAACTTCAAAAATTCTCATAGCTTCATCAATGATCACAGTCTCATCAATGAGATGAGATCATAGTCTCATCAATGTTTTAAAAGTCCAAAGTTAAAAGTCTCTTCTGAGATTCATGAATTCTTTTACTGTAATCCCCTATAAACATCAAAATGAAAAAGCAGATCACACACTTGTAGCATATATGTTCCTATTCCAAAATGTAGGGAAATGAGAACAATGATAAAATGCAATACTGGACAGAATCAAGGCATGAAAAGAACTGGGCACATTCCAAACTCTACATTTCCATGTGTAATACCAAATGCTCTTCAGATGTCTACTACCTCTTTCCAGCTCTGTTGACTAAAATGCAATTCTTTCTCTTGTGCTGATGGCACTGTCAGTTAACCTCTTTCCTTGGCAGGTATCCCACGGCTCTGACATGCACACTCTCTTGCTGTCTCCAGGGCAATCTAGGCTTTACCTTCACAGGTTCATATAATTCCTTCCCTGGACCTTCATGAAAGGTCACCTCTGCCACGTATCTGGCCTCAGCAACAGAGGGAGAATCTATAACCCATTTCTTCTACTCTTGATTCTAAAACCAGAATAAGGTAATAGCTGGCAAGTTCTGCTACATGCTGGGCTAGAAATAGCTCCTTTGTTTAATTACATCCTTACCAGTTTCCAGTTTTCAATGGTTTCCTTTACTGCTTTCACTTATATATCCTGAAATTCGGTCTGTAGAAGTGGCAGGGGTTAAACTCAGAGATCTACTTGCCTCTGTCTTCTGAGTGCTTGGAATAAAGGTGTATACTACCAAGCCTGTGCCCAATTTTACTTTAATTCATTTTCACAATATGACAGCATAGCCCTGATGTTGCAACTTCCTTAATCCCATTTAATAACTTTAATCTGTTTATCTCCTTAAACACATAACTTATCTCTATTCCAATTACTCATGGCCCTCTAATCCTTGAACCATAAATTTTATATTTTTTCTTGTGCTACTTGCTCCATTTTATCAAAATGTTCTTCCGAACACAGGGCAGAGTCTATACTAGGCTAATTTGAGATTTCCTTTACCAATGCAAATAATTGAAATCACTTCACCTGGGCCACTGACAGATTCTTCAGACAAGGACAAAAGCAACCATGTTCTTTACCAAAATATTACAAGCATGACCTCTAGGCAATATATTGAAATACGAGAGCCAGGCCTTTAAAATCCCCGTCAGTACCACTGCCTTCCATGTTCTACTAGAACATGGTTCTAGTAGACAGTAAAAAGTGTCAATGGTGTTTGTTAGTTACAATCCCAAAGTTTAAAAAACTTATATTCCCCATATTTTTAACAGGTATATATGAATTAACTTTTTAAATGATACAATGTAGCATCTGTATCACTACATGCCTGCTTTAACACTAGAAGAAAAGAAATTTATATCCAAGAAACCAGGATATGTACATTTGAAAAAAAAACTAAAGAATGTTTAAATTATAGTTTCATTTTCCATATACTTTAAAAATATAACTATCTTTTAATTAAAAAATAATTTGGTGTTGAATGTATATCTTATGAAGGAACATAGCAGAATAAAATTATTTTCTCATTTTAGTGTATTACTTAAGGATTAAGTTCATGACAAACTAAATTCAATATTAATTGGTGTGATTACTAGTTTACCTTCTAAAAGCAGATAAGAAACCTGAGAAATGGGGAGAAAAAACATGGAAACTGTAAATTTCTACATAAATTATTTGAGAGGCAACTTCTGCTAGATATTCAATTGTTTGTAGAGAACAATCTTACTTGTGCATCTATCTCTGTCTTCTTGCCTCCTTTTTAGCATGAGTGGAGCAGTGAGAAGATATGAAGACCGTGCTTCTTCCTGCATGTGTATTTTCTAACTCTTTAGGATGCTGCCAGCAGCTGCAGCAGCAGCAGGATCAGCAGCAGCAGCAATATCATCATCATCACCGTCATCATCATTGTTGTCATCATCATCATCATCATCATCAGCAGCAGCATCATCATCATCATCAGCAGCAGCAGCAGAAGCAGCATATGCCATACAGAGAATACTCGCCTGAGAAGCTCCCAGTCCATAGATGAGAGCTGTTTCTAAGATGGATGCATTTCATTCATTTTAATTTGTACTCCAAAGTTGGAATATAAAAGCCTGTTATGAATATATAAATATATGTATGCATGTGTACATGCATATATTTATAAGTACATATTAAATTGTATTTATTTGCCTGTTTCCAAGTTTTCTTTATTTACATTTGATAACTACTGTACATACATAAAATTGCATAGTGTCAATATTCCATTTACAAGCAAGTGACTATGAGGTGCTCAGCTCCAAAAGGGAAATTTGCCACTCAACTCATATAGTCAAACCTCAGCTACATGACAGGAATATATGTTGAAACACTGTGAATCTGGTTACTGGGGGAAACTGATTAATTACTAGTTTCTTCTGTGGGGCTGTTGTTCTTAGCAGTAACATCTGAGTTATGGTTTCTATTTCTGTGAAGAGACTCCATGACCACGCAACTTTCATAAGGCAGAATATTTAACCTTTGGCCTACAGTGCAGAGGTGTAATGCTTTATCATCATGGTGGAGAGCATGGCAACATGGAGGCAGGCATGGTGCTAGAGAACTAGCTGAGGGTTTTATGTCTGAATAAGCAGGCATCAGGATGAGAGAGATACTGGACCTGGTTTGAGCACCTGAAACCTCAAAGACCCCAATGACAAAAGTTCTCTAAGGCCATATCTACTTCAACAAGGCCATAACTCCCAGTAGTCCCGCTCCCTATAAGCCTTTGGGCCCATTTTCATTAAAAACCACAAATAATACAAAAGACCTGTAAAGACCAAAGCAACAGATATAGCAAAATGGATAGAAAATCATTTCTACAAGGCCCCACCCCTGTACAATGCACTTTAGCAGTCACTGCCAGGTGAAGGAATGGGAACCAGACTGACTAGCTTCCTTTTCTTCTCTCCCTCTTTCTTTCTTGGGAGGACTCACTAGTTATATGGGGTCTACTCTCACACATATTAATAGAAAAAAGTTTATCGAACTCTGTAAGTTTGTACGTGCACACACACACACACAGAGCTACAAAATTATAAAAGAAGAGGGTGAAGGGTGGATGGATGGAGTGAAGGGCAAAGGAGTTGATGGATGTATGGAAATTGTGCAAACATTGTGTACATACATATTAAATCCTCAAGTAATAAGAAGTCTTTAAATGAATAAAAGTATAAAGAAATGAAGTGTAATCACCACTTACAAATACTTTGACAGAATTAACCCCTTTGTACACATTGGCTGGAACGGTATTTTGGAGCACAGACAGAGGAGAGAAATGTACTTCATGATATTTGTACTTCATGTCAAGATAAGCCTAAGATATCACATCACCACACCTCCTAATCCACACACAGATGCCTTTTTACCCTTAGGAAAATATTAAACATATCACCTAAATGACTTCATAGCAACATCTGCTCTGACTGTATTTATTTGAACAAATAATATTGATATTCATTATGTATTTAAAAATATAAATTTACTATTTATAAGCATCCTACATAAGCTTCTTTGTCAGTTTTGTCTTATACCTTTCATCAAGATAGAATAATCTAGTAACAGCCTATAGTTGACCTGCAGTCTACATCCTTCAGTGACCTAATAATATAAGATATAGATGTCTACTTATATGTGGTTGTAATACTGAACAATAGTCATCCCTAGAGTCATGCGTGACACATGTATCCCTGTATGTGGCTGAGATGCAGAGTGTGATTTATCTTACATCAACTCATCTTTCCACTCCTGTGATCACTCTGATCATCGAAGTGCAGAGAGACCCATGCATGGGTACAACATGAGACTCACTAAGTCTCCCAGCAATGCTGGACTCTCTCCTAGAGGTACCATTCCAAACTTCTTGACATCTTAATGTTCAAAGCTTCAACATCCCTTTAAATCAAATATGCAATTCATTTGGAAAGTCAAACTGCACTATTCCATGATTTTAAAATATCAGTGACCCCGTGTTATGAAAAGTACTCCGATGAGTCAAAAAATTAATAAAACATTGCCTCTTTTCTTCAACAAACTTGGTATAGAGGTGAGTTAGAGAAGGAGTACAAAAGTTATCGAGAGTAATGAGGTTCACCAGTTAACAACAAAGGAAAGAAGAAACAGATGTAGCCCACCGAAATAACATCTATTTAATTAACACATCAGAGAGATATTCACAGAGTAACCTGCTCACACTGCCTTTTCTAATCCTCTCAGTTTAGAAACATCTGCATGTAAATGGTACGCCAGGAGATGTGTTTCCCTCCTGTCTCTCACTTTCAAGTATTCATTCATGGTTCACATAACTACTCCAGAGTTCAAGTTCTCTTATGCGAAAATGAGAATGTAAACCATTTCACAGATAGCAAGTCTGGCATCAATGTTACTTTTAAAACTCTCATCATTCATTAAAACCCTTCATTGTCACCGCATACCGAATCTCTATTAAGTGCTTAAGTGCCACCAAAGTACTTAACAACAAGTACTCATATGCCATTCACTGGAAGCACTCATAGTGTGAAGTGTATGCACTCACATAATAAAAGCCAAATGTACTATGTTTTCAATAATTATAATACACACCCTTAACACAGATCCCTGTTGTCAGATTTAGTTAAGCACTACCAATTTTTGAATAAGCACTTAACATCTATACTCATATTTAGATGCAAAACTGGCAGAGATTCTAGATCAGACTTCCCTGAAGAGGAACTCAAAAGGAAACAAGAAAATGCAGTAACAGTGAAATAGCATGGGAAGTAATTATTCATTTAAATATTCAAAGTAATACTATATGACAAATATTATATTTTAGTGGTCTAATATTGTTTTAGTTACTCTGTGTAATGATTGACTAAATAGGATTTTAGGAAAAACCCAGTGACACAAAATCATCACTGGGAGACAAGACAGAAGAAAATAGCTGCAACAAATTCATCTAAAACAGTCGTTAAGTTATGTCAAATCATTACAATCCCATCAGAAAAACAGATTTATTCATGAATTGAACTCATATGTGATGCTCTTCAACCTATTCACCTGTGCACCTTCTAGCTCCTGGATTTACTTTTCACAATGTTTTTAAATCAAACTATAGTGAAATCTAACAAGAAAATAATTTTAAGATGTGTTCAAGCATCACTAAAGAAGCTTCAGTGCAGCCACACAATTAGACAAGATGGATGAAGCAAAGAAGTGCAGACCGACAGGAGCCGGATGTAGATCGCTCCTGAGAGACACAGCCAGAATACAGCAAATACAGAGGCGAATGCCAGCAGCAAACCACTGAACTGAGAATAGGACCCCCGTTGAAGGAATCAGAGAAAGAACTGGAAGAGCTTGAAGGGGCTCGAGACCCCATATGTACAACAATGTCAAGCAACCAGAACTTTCAGGGACTAAGCCAATACCTAAAGACTATACATGGACTGACCCTGGACTCTGACCTCATAGATAGCAATGAATATCCTAGTAAGAGCACCAGTGGAAGGGGAAGCCCTGGGTCCTGCTAAGACTGAACACCCAGTGAGCTAGACTGTTGGGGGAAGGGCGGCAATGGGGGGAGGGTTGGGAGGGGAACACCCATAAGGAAGGGGAAGGGGGAGGGGGATGTTTGCCCGGTAACCGGAAAAGGGAATAACACTCGAAATGTATATAAGAAATACTCAAGTTAATAAAAAAAAAAAAAGAAGCTTCAGTGTCCTTCCTAAAAAAAGAAAAATCAATATGTGCTAAGGAGGTACAACACTTTGATTTTTTGGAAGGACACTGAAACTCCTCTGTTTTGTGTGTGAAGGGCTCCAATGAGCCTCACTCACAGGTCATTAGGTGGCACAGTTTCTTCATTTAAATATCTGCCATGTGTAATGAATATGGTTCTTCTAACGTAAATGATCACGATTTTTTTTCGTTATTTAGGGTATTGGTGCCTTGCTCTTTTAGTGATTGCTGGAACGCTGGTGTCTACTACATGCTAAAGACTGGAACTTTTTCTTCATCTAAGGAGTACACGGGAATTATATGTTGCACTAAAATCATTATCTATGAATTATTCCCCAAAGTGGCGAATATGCGATGATGTATAATGAGGGATGATGCATTTTTCACAATTTTTTTTATTTTGTCATCCATATTTGAAAGTTAACCTTAATTTGAACTCAATGAAATTTGTATGCAGTCGTCTTAGCCCCATAATTATGGCTCTACAAGTTGTATGATGCCTCTCACGAGAACTCCTTTACAGGATTCTATTTAATTATTAAGATTGATAAACTCTTATAGGGTAAGAAGCTGTGACAAGTATTCCAGAAATCACTGAGACACAGCAGAACAACGTGTTCAAACTGGAAGCTTAGAGCAAGGGTTTTTTACACAGTCAGACAGAAGCTCTGTGTTTTACTGGTCCTTCTCAAAAACAACAAATGGCATTCAGATGTGACAAAACGGAATAAACAGTTCACATTTGTCTCAGTGCAGAAACAAGGACGAATTCAAAAGACCATAGATTCTACTAGAGACCCTCTGAAATGCTAAATACTAATAATAAAATGTGTTGTAGAAATCACTGTTTCACAGAAAGTATTTTTCAAGATGTAATAATTTCTTAATTATGCAAGTAAGAAAAAAATTTAAGATTGGTAAAAGCTTTTTGGATGGAAATAATTGTCTTTAATCAATTACTGAATATGTCAGACATGATGGTGCCAAAATTAATCAGTTTGAAAAGCAAAATCAAAAGCTGTCAAATGCTGCAGGCTTCCTTCGTCCCGCTTTCCTCAATGTCTATTCTTCTGTTACAGTAAAAGGAATCCTAGGTCTGTTTTATTTATACAAGCTTTCATTTGTTGTGCATTTTTCTTTTCTGTGAAGTCAATCTATTTGAGCGGATGATCGAGGTATGTTTGGTAACTGCAAAGAAGACAACAAATGAGGTAACTTCACAGTCATAATAAAAGTTACCTCTCCCACTGCTAACCTCTCCTTGCCCATTCACTCAGCATTTTCAACCGTTTGTCTGGATGGGTCCCTTTCATTCCATCTTGCTTTTGTCCATCATCAATCCACCTGCCTAGAAAGTCTTGTACCACAGCTCAGCACTCTCATTCACAAGTCTGGAGATGTTAGCATCGTGAATCATACAGATTTTTGTATGATTTCTCATAATTCAAGGTCGATGTTTTCTGTACTGCTTTGTAGAGACTCTATTGTGTGCGGTTATTATAAATCCATTGGACTATAGTATTGTAACCTTTAATTTGCCAGCTTCTCTCACTGTGCCAGGCGTTTCTCCAGCATAGAGACAAAGTAGCATCTATGCTTGCACTCCATTAGTGAGGGCTACTGATGATACACATGATGTGCTGAACAATGCTTGTTGAATGAAGGAATGAATTTTTCATCGCTTAGACATTAAGATAAATTTACCCATGTAAAGTCTCCCTTTTATTATTATTGTTATTGTATGTCTTGCGGCTACCACAATAGCTACAGAAACAATAGGCATTTACTGAAGGCTTATCTGGGTTCGGGCAGTGAGTTAATGGCATCGCATTCATTATTCATTGCATTTAATGCATGCAGCAATTGCAATCGTCTGAGGTAGGCAAAATTATTGTCGTCATTTTAAAACAAGAAAAATGAAGGAGAGATTGCATATATAGTAAATGTTAGTGTTAAGATTTTAAAAAAATGCTGCTTGGATCCCAGTACATGCATAGTTTGATGATGTACCAAACACTTTACATGTTTGATGCACAGCCTAATAGAATGTGTTTACCCAGTCATGAACAAAACATCTCAATATGCTCTCACCTGAAGTATAAAAAAGGTAATGTTTCATCTGAAACTTACTAGTACTTTCCTCTCTCTACTTAATATTATGATAATGCTTAATGACTGTTTGATAATAATAAAATCCATTGTTACTATGGTATTCTTTTATACACAACTAGTTCACCAGTCTGTAGTCCTACATTATCAATAACTTGATCTTAATTATCTCTAAGATTTAAAGCATAACACTTTGTTGTATATTGTTTTCAATGCCTTTAATTATATCATGGTGTTTAAAGTGTTTGAACATTTCAATTGAATTGTTTAATAACATGCCTGTCATTTAACTTTTTAAAGAATAATATTTGGGTCAACTATCTTGAACTTTCATTTTAAAATTATAGAAAAATAAATCATCAATCTACTTTTTTTTTAAAGACGGGGCCTTACTATGTAAATACTCACTTGTCTTTACCTCCCTAGTGCTGAGATCAAAGTTGTTTAAAATATGCATGGCTGTTCCTTTTTTATTTGTTTGTTTAGAACAGAAAGATCTGTTCTGTAGCATTGTCTAGAGTGGAACACATTAAGTAGACCAAGCTGGCGTTGACCTCATAGCTATTGGCTGGCTTCTGAGGTGGGATTAAAGGTGTGTGCCACCATACAAACACTCGATCTATTCTTCATATAGATATACTCTCAAAAAATTCTGACATGGCTGAAAAGTCTATTTCATTCATATTTAGTATAATTTAAATGATTTTGGTTATGTATTCATGTATTTAATCAATACAAGAGACGTTCTGAGTGAAAATTGAGTATTTGGAATATGTTAGAATGCTGCTTACTTATGAAAGAAGTTGAAGGAAGGACTAAATTTTAAAGTTATTTCTTTGTATTATTTTATTTTTGCCTTGAGACAGGATGTTTAAATGCAGCAATATAAAACAGGCTAGCCTAATTATTCCTGTACCCACCTCTCAAATGCCATGGCCCTAGGCATTCATCAGAATAACCCTCTTGGTTGGTCATCCAAAACCAACTAATTTACCTTTTCTTTAATGCGCTTTACTTTTCATTTTCCTTGCCTTAGACTTTTCTTGAAAAATAGCCTGCAAATATTATATGATTCTTAATCTTGTATGTCTTGTTGTGATTTTTTTCTCTAGTTTAATAGTAAAAAATCCATTTGTTTCAGTTAATTATCTTAAAAGAATACTAAAACCAAAATATACATATGATAAAGGATGTAATAGAATGTTTCTCATTACTAAGAAAGAAATGGTTTTAAATTGATTTTTAGAGTGATCCCTTTCTGTTAAGGTTGCCTACAAACCAAACAAAGGTACAAGCCAAGGAAGATGGTCAACACTGACAATCCTGACATTAGTGGATTGAGCAAGATTAGTGGCAATTCCAGACTAGTCTGTTCATATAGTGAGACAATGCCCCATTAAATTACTCTAAATTAAGTGTGGAAATCTGCCAATAACCATTATTAATAATGATGATTAATACCAGCTTGGTCTATTACTACTAGTGGTAGGGTTAGGATTACACCCATGTAAAACAAAGGGATTCTAGGTCAAGTAGTTGCAAAATACTCTACTCTTTTTTTTTTCTTTTTTTTTTTTCGGAGCTGGGGACCGAAGCTAGGGCCTTGTGCTTGCTAGGCAAGCACTCTACCGCTGAACTAAATCCCCAACCCAATACTCACTCTTTAGAAGGGAAATCTATTTTTTTTATATAAGAACCATAGAAGGCACCTACTACCTTGGCAATCCTATGAGCATAAACAGATGACAGTATTTTGCCAAGAATTGATGTTGATCATGGAAGCTATCATAAAGAAATTCACATGGTACCAACCCTCATAGTTGAAGGAATTGTGTAGGAATAAAGTATTATAAAATACACACACACACACACACACACACACACACATGTGCACGCACATGCACACACACACCCACACATGTGCACACAAACACACACACACACACACACTTAAAGCTAAGAATATTTTTTATTCAGGACTGGCGTGATAGCAGGTGAACTTTAAGAGATGATTATTGTCTAGCATTTAATCGGTTAATGTTCCTGATATCACTACAGGTACAGATTAGGTGTAGATAGAAAACTCTATGCTGATGAATTTGTGATAACAATGCATTTTCTAGTAAGACTATGTGTCACTTTGACCTTTACAGACAGTAATGCACATTAGGCAATTATTTATAGGAAAGTTAGTGCAGTGAAACGACTTGCCATCTTAAATACTGGCCTAATGCTACCAGGCCAAGCCCACTAGCACAGCAACAAAGGTAGCCTGTGATTATTCTAATGTCTGGAAACCAACAACAAAAATTTAATGTGTAGTTAGGAAGTGGGAAATCAATTGCTAGCATCTGAAAGCAAAGGTGAAGAAAACACATGTGGGCACAGTCAACACGGGATGCTTGCACTTGTAAAAATGCAACTCCAAATACCGTTCACTATTAAATTCATATGAATCCATGAAAAATGGAAGACAAAAATATGGTACTATGCATAGATGAATTTTAGCGAAGATGGTAGAAATTACTTCAATATTTTTCATGGTGTTGCATTTCCCCATGTTTTCTATGTCAATCTTGTGCTCTATTATAAACTGCCTCTGATTTTATATTCTACAATTTTGAGATGCTAGACACACATATCAAAATACTCACATAGCAATGTGAATTGTTCTAGTAGAGAATAAAGTAAAAATGTGCATCTTAGAATGGAAGTTAAAACATAGAAAAAACTGTAGTTCATGTGAAAATTTAATGTTCTGTCAGTTGTTATTTACTAGTTTAAATGTTAGGACTTGGTTGCATTATTACAGAAACATCAGGCAAGTCATTTGTTCCTTACTCATTTAGTGATTGCGTTTAATTTTGTCCATAGAAACAAAAGCATTACTAGAAATACTAACACTACAGCATCATTGTGGGCTGGTGAAATGTCTCTGTAATAAAAGCCCTTGATATTAAGCCTGACACTATAGCTCATTTCCACAAACACACACTGTTGCAGGAGAAAATAGATTCTTTAAAACTCTTCTCTAACCCTGCACATATGCACTATGACACACAGACCCACAAGTATATACACACATAGACATACACACACAACACAGAGAGAGAGAGAGAGAGAGAGAGAGAGAGAGAGAGAGAGAGACAAAGATATATACACATGCATGCATGTGTTAAATAAACGTACAAAAACTATCATTTTTAATAAAAGTAAGGCACAACAAACAAAATGAAAGTAACAGCCATCAGAAGGAGATGGCAAGCTCCATGGAACCGCATTAATCAGAGCTATGAATTGCTTTTCCTGTTCTCTATCACTTACATATTCCAGAGATTACTTGAGCCACCAGCTTCCAAGTGAATCTAAATAACATATTGCCTTAGATTAATTTGCTTCTTACAAAAATCAATTGCGTAGATATTAATTGTGTATCTGAGAATTGAAAACGTACTTGCCTCAGAGTTCTATAACCATTTACAACTCAAACCATATTTACATTACCTGCCTTGGGTCTGCTACAAATCACGAAGCCTATAACTATTCACCATGTGGCCCTGCTTTATGAACAGAGATTCTATAAATCGTTTAAGCCTCCGAGGCAGAATCATAGTTCATCTTCTGGGCGACTATTGTGGTGGCTTTGTAATGTGTCACCCCGGCTAGACAGAACTACACATCCCCTACTGCTCTGATTAGAATGGGCCACAAGAGAGATTCTTGTTTAACACTTGCATTGCAGAAGTGAAGAGACAGCTACTTTGTGGCTCAGACACATTGATCCACAGACTCATCTCGCTGATGAGAAACAGCACTTGGCCTGCAAATGCCCAACCTTGCTCTGAATCTGCCTTCCGCTTCTCAGACTGCAAGATCAGATCTGTGTTTAGCAAGATGACAAAGGGCACTAGCTTCTTTCGCAGGGCACTCACATCAGTACGGTTAAAGAAAATGAGAACTGACTGCTGTGAGTTCCAGCTTGTCCTTGTTCCCCTTCACTGTACATCCCTCTTGACTTCAAAGTCACTGTTTCAGACATGAGCAATGCATGTGAGGACAACGACCTTACCTACTGCTTCTTGCACAGTTGCATAAGGCCAAAATCCTGTAGCACTCCTGGACTTTCAATTCTCTGATCTCTCTCTCTCTCTCTCTCTCTCTCTCTCTCTCTCTCTCTCTCTCTCTCTCTCTCTCTCACACACACACACACACACACACACACACACACACACACACACACACACACACACACACTTTTTCATATGAAGCCTTCACCAATGCAGCTACAGGGAAGAAATAAAGCATAATATTTCTAACACTAAGGCTAAAATAAGAGAAAAGTTTAAGGCACCAAATTTGTATTTGTTCCTTCATCCTACAGCTAATCATGAAATGCCCTAGCAATCATCTAGATTTGTTCAGTACAGTGTATAACTCAGAACATCTATTTTCTTCTGAAATAGAGATTTTCAAACATTTTCATTGAATTAGGCTATTACAAATACATATCCATAAATTTGAGAATACACTACAATGGCACATTAATTTGGGGGTAGAATTATTCACATAATCATAATGATATGTAAATTATAAATGCTAAATAGGTTATTTTTATATCTTTACGTATGTAAGAAACTAGAATAAAAATGAAATTTCCGAGTGTAATGTCTTTTATCTCCTGTACCCACTAGGATTGCCAGACCAATATTCAGGGTAGAGCAGCATTTCTTTGCACTTCCTTTCCCATAGACCATGGCGACTTCTGCCATGTTACCTACTGCAATCATGAGAATGACGTGTATTTCCACCAGTTTAATGACTTGGCCTAGTTGAGATGATAGCAATATCAGTTAATCCTTTCATTGTTGTAGCAAACTTCCAGAGAAAACCCACTTAAGAACAAGAGGATTCATTTGCCTCACAGTTCAGGGACACATTTCTGTCCCAGTGGAGAAGTCATGACAGCAGGCATGTGAGTCAATTGATTAGACCTGCAGTCAGGAAGAAGAGAGAGATGGCTGCCCTGATCAGCTTGCTGTCTCCAGCAGGTAATACTGATTTTCCAGTCACCATTGGAACCTTTCTGACAGGCCCTTAAAGACACAGCCGTGGGATGCTTCCATGAATCTAATTCCGATCTCAGAGACAAGGGTTAACCATCATCACACTAAGTAAAACTGGAGAGAGAGAGAGAGAGAGAGAGAGAGAGAGAGAGAGAGAGAGAGAGAGAGAGAGAGAGAGGAGATAAGATGTAACATTTTAGCCACAGCCTTACATTGTAAATATTTTGTTTAAATATAAGTACCGTTAGTGGGTGGGTTCCTTCTGGTTGCTACTGTTGATGATTTTCTAGTTTATAGAGTTAACCGAAGACAAAGGCTTTTCCACTTTCACTAACAGTAGTCTCCAAATTTTAAAAGTCAATCATTGAAGTGGTAGTTATAATTGTAAAATCTTAGTAAAATGGAAAAAACCTTTATTTTCCAATTCATTTTTCCAACATTTTGAGGAAACATCTATTTCCATTCCAGTATTACAAGTAAGATGAGTCTTTTAGTAAGTTAAACTCAGTCTAGAGTAGCAGGAGAAAGTTGTAGTGCTAAATGACTTCTGCAACACATGCAGATTCTATAGAATGCTATCCCTACATTTTGTGGTGAAAAGACGAAAATTGGACCTGTGTTACTACATTGCCCTTAAAATTAAACAATGATTTATTTTTAGTGTGAACCAATGTAGATAATCATTTGTATCACTTTTCAATGTTGATAGGAAGAACATATATAACTGTTTTACCTAAAAACTCGTTTCAATACATTATGTTTGCTGGCATAAAAGGTGATTAGTTTAAATTTTGTCCCATTATTTTGTATATTTTTGGACTAGGATTTATTTTCTTGTTGGTTTGTCTATTATAGTACATGGAAATCTACATGTTAGACAAGAATTAAACTAATGGATGAAATGCTTTATTCAGGATTTGTCTACCTCTGATTATAGATATGTGCTGATACATCTAGCAAAAAGTATTTAATTTTATAAAGTAATTATACCATTATGTAATTTAAAGTTTTATGCACCCATCTTCTTGATTTATACAGGCAAAACAAAATATGATGACAATGATGTTGGACTCTGAGTTATTTCTAAGAAAAATTTCTATGATCAAACGTTATTACCTATTTTTAGAATTATTACCTATTCATATATAATATAACAGTTTTCATAGAGTTTAATAAGTTATCTATTTATCACTTATATTTCACTACTTTTCTTCTCAGAGAAACCTCATGATAAAACAGGCAAACTGGCAAGAATAATTAGATATAACAGTTGTGTAATGCAACCAAATAGACATTGTATACTTAGAGCTGATTCCTTTGCTCTTTGCCTTTGAAGGTAGCAAATTTAAGCATATCTTCTCTTCTTTATTTTTTTCTTGATACAGCGCAACATCTTGTAAGTAAAGTTGTGGGCCTTATTGTCATATATATATATATATATATATATATATATATATAATGTGTGTGTGTGTGTGTGTGTGTGTGTGTGTGTGTGTGTGTGAAATTTGTAGTGTAACAGAGATCCTGCATATGCAAGCATTTGAGTATCAGGCACTTGATACTTCAGAAACTTATTGGGGTATTTATTATCCTAAATGAAGAAAACACGTCACGATATTCTTTTGTTTTGTCTAGAATCCCATTCCTTTATGTTTAATGATACCAATACAAATATTTGGTATTGAAATAGCCTAATATCTTGCTAGTCTCACATATTTCCCAACAGCAGCCCATGACTATAATTTAGAGAAGAGGAGAAAAACCACGGATAGCCTTGTGTTATCATACCCAGGCTAATTTAGAAGAAATAACTCTGTCAAATTACATAAAACCTATGTATGCTAATATGGTCACACACTGGTGACCGTGGAGAAAGGAAAAATTGTTTTCATTTCAGAATGTAAAAATAATTATAAAGCTACAAACACATTGAATTGTGTCATAATTATCTGCTCTGGGCTTCATGACTTCTAGCAGCACTATGACTGTATCTGCTCAGTCCTACGGATTGAAAGTAATATCATTGCTACACATTAACCAGTACTCTCATTGTCTAGAAAAGGAGTTCAGAGATTCACTTCTCAGGTTATAAAATATGATATAAGCTTTAGAGACTTTGTAAGTCACCTACCACTGTACAGTTGCTAAATAAATGTTATGGGAAGTGAAGACAGTTTTCTCTATTTACATTATGTCATCCAAGACTAGTCTAATATTGCTTACATCATATTTTCAGAAGAAAATCAGATTGATGAAACTACAAATTTTCTCATTGTTTTAAATTGTCTAAGTTACCTTTTCAAATATTTCTTTTAAAATCAACATTTTTAAATATAGCTCATGAAATTGTTTACTTAAGGCATATGGAATCTGGCTCAATGTTACAATATAGAAGCTTATAGACAGCACATTTAATTCTGTGTAACTTCTATTCCCAGCATCCTGTGAATGTCACCATACTTGTCAGTCAAAGTTTACTAGATTAAAATTTACAATGTCAATCCATACGTTTACATTCCGAGGAAAGAGTTGGAGTGCAACAGAAAACATTTTACTGGTGTTCCGTATTCCTCAAAGATGTTTTTATGAACTAAAAGGAAAGAGTCTATAAAATCATATTAAGGACCATCTGCTCTATGGTGTTTGTCTTGGGACCATGGCATTTACAAATTCATAAAACAATTTTCCTATAAAAGGTTTATATCCCTAAAAATAATGATCCACCCATCAAAATCTATAGTAACCATATATAAAGGGAATAAAACTTGAGGAAAAGAAAATATAATATTTCATCTAGTTGTTTCCAATCAAGTTATTTCATATACTATAAAACATATCTAATATTGAAGAAAAGTGATGTCACAAAATTGGTTCATAAGATTACTAAATTTCTAAGGCCTGAGAAATGTAGGGGCCACAGAGTAATATAGGTAACTTTCCTATTTACATCTGGAAAAACAATATCATTTCGTCATATACATCTTGTGATTTCAGATGTCTTACACATTTCTCTGACCTAATAACTGGAAGTTCTAGTATGTGGAGACATGATCTGTCTTGGATATATGTTTATGCAATTTTGAACCCTAAACGACAGCTGTTTCTGCATGGAATCTATGTCAGAGTGCACTGTACAACTAATGATTCAAAGTGAGCCACAAATGCATTCGTTTCAAATACTTAAAATTATACTTGATCCTGATATTTACCCAGTTTAAACCATTCTCTTGCTTTTTGCTTTAGAAGGGCTATGATTTTCCTCAAAAGCTGACTTGTTTATCCAGTGTGAAAGTTAATAAGTTAGAAAGCATGTTCTATCATCTGATGGCTGCACTTGACTCTTGCTACTGCTGGAGGGCTGCAACTTTGATGTTTCAGTCTCTTATTAAGAGAAGAGAAAGTCGGGTACATACTCGTGTTCAGTTAGTTTTCTGAGAGTTTCCTTTAAACTGAGTTCCATGAAGCTATAATGTCTTTTAACAAGAATATTGATCCTAAAATAAAGCCTTTTTCCATTACCTTCATAGAGGAAGCCCAGATAGAGGTGTTTTAAAAGTTTGAGTTAACATTACTTCTTTGCTGTTTATAAGTGCACCCTTAGCTCTCTGGGGCACTTAAGAAGAAAGTTTCTGGAGGGACTTGCCATGTAAGCAAATCTTTTCCTCCTCTGCCCTTAGTTCTAAACACATGAAGGGATGTCATAGAATCTAATTTCCTCTGACCTGGAGTTTGTGCATGTTTGTTTTAATTTAGAGGAACTTTTTAAACCTCTAGATTTTCCTTCCTAAGTTTGATAACAGCTCTGTAGAATGAACACTATTGCTGCTACCTTGAGACCTAGGAATTGACAGGTAATGGCTCTAAAGGTAACCAGCCGTGCCAATTATCCAGCACCAGCGTCCAGCAGAGCTGGCAGACAGACGCTCTGTAAGTTGAACTATTGCATACTGAGTATGCTCAGAGAAACTCAGAGGATCTCCTTATCCGGGGGATGTTATCTTTTGTTATTCATCATCACTGCAGTTGGTTATTCTCCAATTCCAAACATGCTATTAGAATTCAGCTACTCTGCCCTTTTATATTACAATAAAGCATCCAGATAAAGCTTGAAATGTACTTACTTTAATGGACTGTCAAATGACTGAAAATTTTACTGAACTATTCACATGATAAAAAGTTTCTATGAAATAGTGATATATGTGAAATGATTTTCCCCCCAAGCTTATATCAACTAGAACTAATTAAAAAGGTTTGAACTTATTGCCTGAAGGTTACTTATCTGACTTCATTAGGATTTGGTCTCGTATCCATATAAGGAGGAAACAAAATAATGGCAATGACTCCTGACAGCAGACATAACAGAGACCAGAATTCTGATCCTATTCCCTGTCATGGGCCTCAATGACAACTGGGTTTTGGTGGAGTTCATGAAGAGCCTTGAAGATACAGCCAGGCAATCTCTCATTAATCAAGGAATTTTCTTTTGTTTTTAACTCTGTTGATACTTGGTAGAAATTTCAAGCATAAAATAAATGTTTTTATTTCTCCATAATGGCTCAATACCTTTCAGACTTGTAAATATTAAAGGCAAAAAATAAAGTTCATAGATGAGGTATAAGTGACAGTTGAACTATCGACAGATAATGCACATGTCGGTCATGGGCTTCCAGAAATGTATTCTATAGTATATAGGTTATGTTTCTCCACAGTCCTTTTTATAAAACATACACTAGTAATTAGATTTCCTTTGGGAAAAATGCCTTAAGAAATTTATTCTGAATGCTAAGTATGATGTTGACCAATTCAAATATTTTTGACTTACATGATTTTATATCATTTTTTCTGTATAATTATATAATAACAAACTGTTCTCACAAAACTATGATAATATCAGTCCTAAATTCACCACTTTGATTTTTACTCCTCTTCATTGTGTTGTCCGGTGGGGAATTTGTTGTCACTTAACAATGCTCTTTAAAACCATTAACACCCCAAAAGTTCCACCAGAGAACTACTAAAGCTGATAAACAACTTCAGCAAAGTGGCTGGGTATAAATTTAACTCAAATAAATCAGTAGCCTTCCTCTACACAAAAGAGAAACAAGCCGAGAAAGAAATTAGGGAAACGACACCCTTCATAATAGACCCAAACAATATAAAGTACCTCGGTGTGACTTTAACCAAGCAAGTAAAAGATATGTACAATAAGAACTTCAAGACTCTGAAGAAAGAAATTGAAGAAGACCTCAGAAGATGGAAAGATCTCCCATGCTCATGGATTGGCAGGATTAATATAGTAAAAATGGCCATTCTACCAAAGGCGATCTACAGATTCAATGCAATCCCCATCAAAATACCAATCCAATTCTTCAAAGAGTTAGATAGAACAATTTGCAAATTCATCTGGAATAACAAAAAACCCAGGATAGCTAAAACTGTCCTCAACAATAAAAGGACTTCAGGGGGAGTCACTATCCCTGAACTCAAGCAGTATTACAGAGCAATAGTGATAAAAACTGCATGGTATTGGTACAGAGACAGACAGATAGACCAATGGAACAGAATTGAAGACCCAGAAATGAACCCACACACCAATGGGCACTTGATTTTTGACAAAGGAGCCAAAACCATCCAATGGAAAAAAGATAACATTTTAGCAAATGGTGCTGGTTCAACTGGAGGTCAGCATGTAGAAGAATGCAGATCGATCCATGCTTATCACCCTGTACAAAGCTTAAGTCCAAGTGGATCAAGGACCTCCACATCAAACCAGACACACTCAAACTAATAGAAAAAAAACTAGGGAAGCATCTGGAACACATGGGCACTGGAAAAAATTTCCTGAACAAAACACCAATGGCTTATTCTCTAAGATCAAGAATCGACAAATGGGATCTCATAAAACTGCAAAGCTTCTGTAAGGCAAAGGACACTGTGGTTAGGACAAAACGGCAACCGACAGATTGGGAAAAGATCTTTACCAATCCTACAACAGATAGAGGCCTTATATCCAAAATATACAAAGAACTCAAGAAGTTAGACCACAGGGAGACAAATAACCCTGTTAAAAATGGGGTTCAGAGCTAAACAAAGAATTCACAGCTGAGGAATGCCGAATGGCTGAGAAACACATAAAGATATGTTCAACATCTTTAGGCATAAGGGAAATGCAAATCAAAACAACCCTGAGATTTCACCTCACACCAGTGAGAATGGCTAAGATCAAAAACTCAGGAGACAGCAAATGCTGGCGAGGATGCGGAGAAAGAGGAACACTCCTCCATTGTTGGTGGGATTGCATACTAGTACAACCATTCTGGAAATCAGTCTGGAGGTTCGTCAGAAAATTGGACATTGAACTGCCTGAGGATCCAGCTATACCTCTCTTGGGCATATACCCAAAAGATGCCCCAACATATAAAAGAGACACGTGCTCCACTATGTTCATCACAGCCTTATTTATAATGGCCAGAAACTGGAAAGAACTCAGATGCCCTTCAACAGAGGAATGGATACAGAAAATGTGGTACATCTACACAATGGAATATTACTCAGCTGTCAAAAACAATGACTTTATGAAATTCGTAGGCAAATGGTTGGAACTGGAAAATATCATCCTAAGTGAGGTAATCCAATCACAGAAAAACGCACATGGTATGCACTCATTGATAAGTGGCTATTAGCCCAAATGCTTGAATTACCCTAGATGCCTAGAACAAATGAAACTCAAGACGGATGATGAAAATGTGAATGCTTCACTCCTTCTTTAAAAGGGGAACAAGAATACCCTTGGCAGGGAAGAGAGAGGCAAAGATTAAAACACAGACTGAAGGGACACCCATTCAGAGCCTGCCCCACATGTGGCCCGTACATATACAGCCATCCAATTAGACAAGATGGATGAAGCAAAGAAGTGCAGGCCATAGGAGCCGGATGTAGAATTCTCCTGAGAGACACAGCCAGAATACAGCAAATACAGAGGCGAATGCCAGCAGCAAACCACTGAACTGAGAACGGGACCACCGTTGAAGGAATCAGAGAAAGAACTGGAAGAGCTTGAAGGGGCTCGAGACCCCATATGTACAACAATGCCAAGCAACCAGAGCTTCCAGGGACTAGGCCCCTACCTAAAGACTATACATGGACTGACCCTGGACTCTGACCTCATAGGTAGCAATGAATATCCTAGTAAGAGCACCAGTGGAAGGGGAAGCCCTTGGTCCTGCTAAGACAGAACCCCCAGTGAACGTGATTGTTGGGGGGAGGGAGGCAATGGGGGGGAGGATGGGAAGGGGAACACCCATAGAGAAGAGGAGGGGGAGGGACTAGGGGGATGTTTGCCCGGAAACCGGGAAAGGGAATCACACTCGAAATGTAAATAAGAAGCACTCACGTTAATAAATAAAAAAATAAAAAAAAACCATATAGATCTGGTTGTTGGGTTACAGTTTGTTGAATCTTGATATTACTGGGTAGCTGGGACCAGGGTTCCTGGCTGGCCATGGTTGGCCAAGGTGACCAGCAATAAGAGCGGAGAGACTGCTGGGCCTAGATGATAGCTAGGCTAACGTGGAGTGGTGCCTCACTGAAGCAAGCCACCACTGAGAAAAATCAAGTTAGTTTTATATGGCCCTATGGTGCCAGAACTAACACCACCGATCGACCTTCCTGGTCTGAGAGTCCAGGGGCCCAGTGTCGAGTGGTGATGTGTGGGAACCGGTCGTGCTGTTTATCAAATAATATTCCATCTTTCCTGCCTCACTGTTGTGGCTTAAATATGAAGACCCTCCACAGGCTCATGTGTTTAACCATTTTGTTTCTTCAGGTGGGGGGTGCTTTTTTGGAAGATTGAGCAAGTTTTAGGGGTGGAGTCTTACTGAAAAAAAGTAGGTGCTAAGTGTGAGCCTTAATGTTTTTTGTTGTCTTGTTCCACTTCCTGTCTGCTTCTTTACTGCTGACGTCACATGACCATCTAACTCACATTTCTCCTGACATGCTGTACCTTACATGATTCACTCAGCCTTTGAGCCGAAATAAACGCTTTTTATCTTAAGTTCCTCCTTGCCTTGTCAGATATTCAACCACAGAACTAAAAAAAAAAAAAACAAAAAACAAAAAACAAAAAACAAACAAACAAAAAAAAACCAAAAAAAAAAAAAAACAAAACAAAAAACAAATCCATTATCACCCAATGAAGAAGGAAGGAATACAGGGGTCTTCCTAATGGAATACCATTGGGAGACTCATCAGCAGGGTGACTAAGTCAAAAGAGAGTCAAAAGAATAGTCACGAAAGCAATCACGTTCACTATTTGTTTTATTCTGGAATCATTGTTTCCATAGATTTTATAGGTAGTCAATTTAATCAAAATCAATCATACAGAACTAATCTTTCTACCATTTAACCCTGAAAGAAAGCATTTTAAATTTTATTAGCAGATACTTTAAAATTTTCTTTGCTGCATTTCACTGACCATTAGTATAAATAAAGCCACCAAAATTAAATCTGTGAAATAGTATAACAAAATCATCACAAGAGGTATGTCGTTTTTCTTTGCCTGGTTTGGCCCAAAAAAATCTGACTCCATAGATATAGTTCTTTGTATCTAGCTATCCTATGTATATCACCTACTTTTGGAAGATAGTAAAATATATTATGTATACAGCATACTTTTAGACAATAATAAAAGAAAGTACCTTAAAATATATTTTATAAGCCAACTAATTTTTGGGAAACTGCTATGCTCAGAATTATACAATGAATGAACAAAAACTAATTTTAGATACTTATACAATTAAAGTTGACTTTAAAATTATATTATAACATTTATATAATAATGTAGTGCTTTCCGGGGACATTCCCAGTGCATCTGGGATTTCTGTTCTATTATTAGCTTTCATTCAAATTATTGTATACATTTAAACTGTTCACCTTGCCATCAGGTCTCATTTTTCTTCTATCCCACAAAAAGACACACTTGATATAATGTATGTCAATGTTTCTTTTTTTTAATCATATACATTTAACTAAATTTTCATATTCCCTGTGTTTTATATTCATCATTTTTATTTAGGATTAAGTCTTAAGTTTGAGAATGTTACAGGAAGACACACAATGTTTATTTCTAGTCTCCATGCATCCCTGTGTTCAAATGCATGCATATTTACAAATATATGAAGTCACTAATGAATAGATATGCAAACATACTATACATATATACATATGTACACATACACATTTACACACATACATATACCCATACACATACATACCCATACTTATACACATATACATATGCATGATGACGCATTTTTACAGTCATATTAGAAGAATATTCTGAGACCATAGGATCATGAATTTGAAACTAGTCTGAACTACACAGTAAAGATCCTCCATAGGGAAAAAATGAAATACACACACACACACACACTTTTCAGACATCCTTAGAGAAAATATTAGGTGAAAATGAACACAAAATGTTAGATAATATCACAAATGTCCATAAATTCACTTATTTAGAAGAAGAGCTGAGGCCATATGCTTCTGACGGAAGATAGCCTTGAGAACTAAACATTAACTGACTTTAAGTGAATGAACTAAGAAAGCAATTTTTAAACAGAGGAAATCTATACTTCTGTGTTTCTGCTGTGAGAAGTAAATGTTTATTCTAATACATTTAAGCAAGAAGCATTAATGATTAATGACACATTTGATCCTGTAACTAGACCTATAATTTCTTCAATAATTAATGAGTTATCCAATACTTTCCAGGATACACACCTACTAAGAAAGATTTCTGTACATGCAAACTATTACCATTAAAAGTCTAACACAAAACACAGGGCAGAGGCTTTAGATTAAATGATAATATGTAGTAAAATACACATTTTATTACTTGTTCCTATAGTTAAAATACTATAAATGAAATAATTACAGCATAAGCACAGAATTTGCCACTATGAATATCTTATTATGATGGCACTTATGATAATTATTTTAGAGGATCTACTGAATGATATGACACATATTATAAGAATTGAGTAAAGTAAGGGAAATGTGTGTTTCCAAAGGTAAGATAACATTTTGTATTAGCCCGAGAGACTAGGAAAAATCATTTTAATATACCCCTTTCTTTCTTCTTTTTTTCTATCCATTATCTCTGTGTTTAGAAAAGGCATAAAAAAATTTAAAAATATGTAAAATAGAATAGTTTGTTTCAAATTCATTACCAATTCAGATGCTTAAAAATTTATTAGTTTCTTCATATTTCACCTCATGTCCTTATTTTCTGGTAGAATTCTTCATATAAAAACAAATCTCTTATTGCCAAATCATACAGATTTACATCTTGAAATCTTTGAAAGCTTTTAGTACTGTTTACTTATTTTCTTTTTTAACTAGATATTTTATTTACTTACATTTCAAATGTTATGCTCCTTTCCACGAAACCAAGGGAATATCTCCAAACTAAGATGGCTATGAATCTTTCTGTCTGGAATCCACTCTGTTTTGAAAAAGAGTTGCTTTTATTTCTTGTTTTTATTTGTTTGTTGTTGTTGTTTTTAATTTTAAAATAACATTATTTATTAATTGTCTATTTTATTTATTTATATTTAAAATGTCATCCCCTTCCAGGTCTCCCGATCCCCCTCCTCTTTGCCTCTAAGAGGGTGCTCCCTCACCAACCCACCCACTCCTGTCTTACAACAAGCCTTCACAAGAACAAGGGCATCCTCTCTCATTGATGCCAGATGAGGCCATCCTCTGCTAAACTCCTTGCTGGAGCCATGTGTTCATCAATGAATACTATGTTCGTAGCAGCCTTACATATAATAGCCTGAGGCTGGAAACAACACAGATGTCTCCCAATGGAAAAATGGATACAGAAAATGTGGTGTATTTACATTATGGAGAAGTACCCAGCTATTAAAAACAATATTTTCATGAATTTTGCAGGCAAATGGATGCAACCAGAAAATATCCTGACTGAGGAGTGGGACTGAGGTCCCAGACCTAAAAGGATACACATAGTACACACTCACTGATAAGTTAATAATAGCCCAAAAGCTCAGAATACACAAGATGCAATTCACAGACCACATGAAGCTCAAGAAGGAAGACCAAAGTGTGGTTGCCTTCTGTCCTTCTTAGAAGGAAGAACAAAATAATAATGGGAGGTAGAGGGAGGGAGAGACCTGAGCGGGAAAGAGGACAGAGAGAGGAAAGAAGGATGGGGCAGGATCAAGTATTAGAAGAGACAGGAAGAGAAGTCCAAAGGTTCAGGAAAATGAATAGAAAAATTTAGAAGTGATAGTGGGTGAACTCAGGGAACTTCTAGAAAGTCCCAGAAGCCAGGGAAGGAAGAGCTTCCCAGGACCCAGGTAATGACATTAGCCGAAATACCCAACAAAGGGGAGATAGAACCTATAAAGACCATCTCCAGTATATAGGCATGGCCCCCAGAAGAGGGAGTTTTTTTTAACCCAGAATTGTTCCTGTTTAAGGGAAACACAGGAACAAAACATGGAGCAGAGACTGAAAGAAAGGCCATCCAGAGACTGTCCCATCTTGGGATCCATCCCATCTGGAGATACCAAACTCAGACACTACTGCTAATGCCAAGAAGTGCTCACAGACAGGAGCCTAGTATGGTTGTCCTCAGAGGCTCTGCCAGGAACTGATTAACACAGATGTAGATACTCACAGTTACCCATTGAACTGAGTCTTGGGAACCCAATTGAAGAGTACAGGGAAGGACTTAAGGAGCTGAAGGAGATTGCAACCCCATAGGAAGACCAACAAGATCAAATAACTGGATAGCCCAGAGCTCTCAGGAACTAAACCACTAAAAGTTGCTTTTGTTCTGCAGTTCTTCCTGGTAGTATCCAGGGCAATCTGGATATAAGGCAGTCACAGTGTCCTCTGATGGGATCTCAGAGGAAATGCATTGTTAAAATGGCATTTGATTTTGCTATAAATTTTTCTCATATTTTCCTCCAACAAAAATAATAACATTACAGTTAGGATTTAGACTTCAGACCTCTCCAACATTCAGATGCTTAGGTCTTCCCATGCAACTTTTAGGAAATGGATCAGAAGAAGGGAGGTAGGGCTAGAGAGATGGCTTTGTGGCTAAAAGTATGGATTGATCCTAAATCAGACTGTGGTTGGATTTCTAGCACCCATATGTTAGCTAAGAACTGTCTGTAAATCCGGTTTCAAGGGCTACAACAGCATCATCTGTATACACATGGTACACAAGCACACATGCAGGCTAAAGCTCATACCCATGAGAAATAAAAATAAGTACATAGTAATATATGTATAATTGGTGTTTATACATATATGCACATATAATATGTAATAATATATGTTAATCTATTCTTGTATATGTATTCATATACATGTGTATATATAAGTATATATATATATGTATGTGTATGTATGTATACACATACACACACAAACACACACACACACACACATATATATATATATATGATTAATATTATGGTGGTGTACACTTAAAGGGGATATTGTAATCTTGGTTACTTTAATTTGATCTCTTTGTTTCCTTGCTGCCATGAAGAAAACATTTCCCTTTTCATGAGATCCCTGCCTTCTGATTGCCTCAGTACATTTTCAAAAGCAACCATACCATGCCACCATGTACTGATGTCCCGGTAACTGTGAAGCAAAATAAATCTTTTCTTTTTGAGTTGTTCACTTCAGACATTTCACCTCAAGGATATAAAGCTGATGACTTGTAAGCCTAACCTAATGACTAAATAATTTTACAATAAATGTCTACCTGCTGTTTTGGATATATAACAAACGTGTATATGTCTTGCATCGTTTATAAATACAAAGAATCACACTATTATAAGACATGATCTAGTTACTCATGTGTTCAAAGCATGCATCCACATAGCAAAATACTCAATGCAATATGTATTTTGCAATTACACTACATTTTTGAAAATGAACACACATGTAAAACTACAACTGTAATACTATATTGTAAATGTTTCACTACTCTGGGAACTAGAGAACTTTTAAGTCAACTTGCATGACAATTACTTTGTCCTACTTTCTAAATGAAGAAATTTGACAAATTAAATGTAAGTTTGCCAAGGGTTACAGAGTCAGCACCTTTCTTAACCTATTGTTATTTTAGAAATATTTTTAAGTAAAAATGATGCATCAGTAGATAACACAACACTAATATAGAAAACTGTGGGGAGCGTGTGAGGTAACAGTCCCAAGATGGCGCCTGGGACTGCAGCTAAGTCTCATGACTAGCACCTGACTTCCTCACACACCTGAAACTAGCCATGTCCATTGTGAGAGCTGCGCAAGCGCACCATGACGCAAGATCAGGCCATGTGACGTGGACATATGAACTGAGATTACACAGACTGGACTGAGGAGACGGGGTTGAGGGAGGATATAAGGGAGTGTGCTCGGGGGCTGGGAGGGGGAGAGAAGAAAAGAAAAGAGAGATTGCTGCTTGCATGCAGAAAGAAAGGTTCCTGAATAAACTGCTTTGAGAAGAACATCGTGGTGTCGCTCCTTTCTGCGTGACAGAGACAGAGACGACAGAAAATGCAGCCCCAGTTCTTAATATGGCACCAATAAAGCAAATGACCATGCTGAGATATTTTTTGTTGAAAAAATAATAAACAGAAAAATAAAATAATATAATATTGCCATGGAAAACTATTCAATATAGATTAGTCTATTCTGAATTATGATTTTTAATTGACTTATTGAGACATAACAGACACATACTGCCTTAGGGTTTCCATTGCTGTGAAAAGATGCCATGAAAAGCGCAACTCTTATAAAGGAAAAGACTTCATTGCAGCTGTGGTCCAGTTTCAGAGGTTTACTCCATTGTCATCATAGCAGGAAGCATGCAGCGTGAAAGCCAATAGGGTACTGGAGGAGCCGAGAGTTCTACATCTCAATTTGCAGGCAGCAGAATTAGACTCTGGCCCACACTGGGCATAGCTTGAGCATATAGGTGATGACAAAGCCTGCCTCCAATACATATACAATAAATATGAAATACCAAGAATGAAGGATACTACCATAAATACAGATATGAATTGGACTACAGTGTATTTCTACCCTAACAATATGATACTTTTGTAAGATAGTTTATATTACTTATAGGGATTTTGAATATATATTGATATACATGGTTTCCCTGCTTTTATCTTATCACCATACACACTATTTTTCTTCTACTAACAAAGTTATCTCAAGCTGTATCCTATAGTCTTTCCCAAACTTACCAGGTAGCCACTCTGTGCTTTAAAACACAATAGCTTCACATTTGACAGTCACAAAACATTTTTCATATAATCATATTCCCATTTTCTGCTTTATCCCTGAACTCTACCAGTCTAACTTCTTATCCTCAACGACTACAAAAATACAGATAAAATACATAGCTATGTCAGTGTTGGAGGATGTTACCAAATTAAAATTGTGAAATTTGCATTGGCCTTTTGAATATTACACCTTATCCTACCCAAATATTTAATGCCATATCTCTGTATTATAATTTTATATTATATACAAACATTTTATATATACATTAATTTCATAGAGATAACATTAACTTTAAAAATTTATAGTTTTAATCAAACATATCTCTCTCTTTTTTTTTTATTTCTATATTTTTTTTATTAACTTGAGTATTTCTTATATACATTTCAAGTGTTATTCCCTTTCCCGGTATCCGGGCAAACATCCCCCTCCCCCTCCCCTTCCTTATGGGTGTTCCCCTCCCAACCCTCCCCCCATTGCCGCCCTCCCCCCACCAGTCTAGTTCACTGGGGGTTCAGTCTTAGCAGGACCCAGGGCTTCCCCTTCCACTGGTGCTCTTACTAGGATATGAATTGCTACCTATGAGGTCAGAGTCCAGGGTCAGTCCATGAATAGTCTTTGGGTAGGGGCTTAGTCCCTGGAAGCTCTGGTTGCTTGGCATTGTTGTACATATGGAGTCTCGAGCCCCTTCAAGCTCTTCCAGTTCTTTCCCTGATTCCTTCAACGGGGGTCCTATTCTCAGTTCAGTGGTTTGCTGCTGGCATTCGCCTCTGTATTTGCTGTATTCTGGCTGTGTCTCTTAGGAGCGATCTACATCCGGCTCCTGTCGGTCTGCACTTCTTTGCTTCATCCATCTTGTCTAATTGGGTGGCTATATATGTATGGGCCACATGTGGGGCAGACTCTGAATGGGTGTTCCTTCAGTCTCTGTTTTAATCTTTGCCTCTCTCTTCCCTGCCAAGGGTATTCTTGTTCCCCTTTTAAAGAAGGAGTGAAGCATTCACCTTTTGATCATCCGTCTTGAGTTTCATTTGCTCTAGGCATCTAGGGTAATTCAAGCATTTGGGCTAATAGCCACTTATCAATGAGTGCATACCATGTATGTCTTTCTGTGATTGGGTTAGCTCACTCAGGATGATGTTTTCCAGTTCCAACCATTTGCCTACGAATTTCATAAAGTCGTTGTTTTTGATAGCTGAGTAATATTCCATTGTGTAGATGTACCACATTTTCTGTATCCATTCCTCTGTTGAAGGGCATCTGGGTTCTTTCCAGCTTCTGGCAATTATAAATAAGGCTGCAATGAACATAGTGGAGCACGTGTCTTTTTTATATGTTGGGGCATCTTTTGGGTATATGCCCAAGAGAGGTATAGCTGGATCCTCAGGCAGTTCAATGTCCAATTTTCTGAGGATTCTCCAGACTGATTTCCAGAATGGTTGTACCAGTTTGCAATCCCACCAACAATGGAGGAGTGTTCCTCTTCCTCCACATCCTCTGCCAGCATCTGTTGTCCCCTGAGTTTTTGATCTTAGCCATTCTCACTGGTGTGAGGTGAAATCTCAGGGTTGTTTTGATTTGCATTTCAATTATGACTAAAGATGTTGAACATTTCTTTAGGTGTTTCTCAGCCATTCGGCATTCCTCAGCTGTGAATTCTTTGTTTAGCTCTGAACCCCATTTTTTAATAGGGTTATTTGTTTCCCTGCGGTCTAACTTCTTGAGCTCTTTGTATATTTTGGATATAAGGCCTCTATCTGTTGTAGGATTGGTAAAGATCTTTTCCCAATCTGTTGGTTGTCGTTTTGTCCTAACCACCCTGTCCTTTGCCTTACAGAAGCTTTGTAGTTTTATGAGATCCCATTTGTCGATTCTTGATCTTAGAGAATAAGCCATTGGTGTTTTGTTTAGGAAATTTTTTCCAGTGCCCATGTGTTCCAGATGCTTCCCTAGTTTTTCTTCTATTAGTTTGAGTGTGTCTGGTTTGATGTGGAGGTCCTTGATCCACTTGGACTTAAGCTTTGTACAGGGTGATAAGAATGGATCGATCTGCATTCTTCTACATGTTGACCTCCAGTTGAAGCAGCACCATTTGCTGAAAAAGCTATCTTTTATCCATTTGATGGTTTTGGCTCTTTTGTCAAAAATCAAGTGACCATAGGTGTGTGGGTTCATTTCTGGGTCTTCAATTCTATTCCATTGGTCTATCTGTCTGTCTCTGTACCAATACCATGCAGTTTTTATCACTATTGCTCTGTAATACTGCTTGAGTTCAGGGATAGTGATTCCCCCTGAAGTCCTTTTATTGTTGAGGATAGCTTTAGGTATCCTGGGTTTTTTGTTATTCCAGATGAATTTGCAAATTGTTCTGTCTAACTTTTTGAAGAATTGGATTGGTATTTTGATGGGGAGTGCATTGAATCTGTAGATTGCTTTTGGTAAAATGGCCATTTTTACTATATTAATCCTGCCAATCCATGAGCATGGGAGATCTTTCCATCTTCTGAGGTCTTCTTCAATTTCCTTCTTCAATGTCTTGTAGTTCTTATTGTACAGATCTTTTACTTGCTTGGTTAAAGTCACACCGAGGTACTTTATATTATTTGGGTCTATTATGAAGGGTGTCGTTTCCCTAATTTCTTTCTCGATTTGTTTCTCTTTTGTGTAGAGGAAGGCTACTGATTTATTTGAGTTAATTTTATACCCAGCCACTTTGCTGAAGTTGTTTATCAGCTTTAGTAGTTCTCTGGTGGAACTTTTGGGATCACTTAAATACACTATCATATCATCTGCAAACAGTGATATTTTGACTTCTTCTTTTCCGATCTGTATCCCCTTGACCTCCTTTTGTTGTCTGATTGCTCTGGCTAGAACTTCAAGAACTATATTGAATAAGTAGGGAGAGAGAGGGCAGCCTTGTCTAGTCCCTGATTTTAGTGGGATTGCTTCGAGTTTCTCTCCATTTAGTTTAATGTTAGCAACTGGTTTGCTGTATATGGCTTTTACTACGTTCAGGTATGGGCCTTGAATTCCTATTCTCTCCAGGACTTTTATCATGAAGGGGTGTTGAATTTTGTCAAATGCTTTCTCAGCGTCTAATGAAATGATCATGTGGTTTTGTTCTTTCAGTTTGTTTATATAATGGATCACGTTGATGGTTTTCCGTATATTAAACCATCCCTGCATGCCTGGGATGAAGCCTACTTGGTCATGGTGGATGATTGTTTTGATGTGCTCTTGGATTCGGTTTGCCAGAATTTTGTTGAGTATTTTTGCATCAATATTCATAAGGGAAATTGGTCTGAAGTTCTCTTTCTTTGTTGTGTCTTTGTGTGGTTTAGGTATAAGAGTAATTGTGGCTTCGTAGAAGGTATTCGGTAGTGATCCATCTGTTTCAATTTTGTGGAATAGTTTGGATAATATTGGTATGAGGTCTTCTTTGAAGGTTTGGTAGAATTCTGCACTAAACCTGTCTGGACCTGGGCTCTTTTTGGTTGGGAGACCTTTAATGACTGCTTCTATTTTTTTAGGAGTTATGGGGTTGTTTAACTGGTTTATCTGTTCCTGATTTAACTTCCGTACCTGGTATCTGTCTAGGAAATTATCCATTTCCTGAAGATTTTCAAGTTTTGTTGAATATAGGTTTTTATAGTAAGATCTGATGATTTTTTGAATTTCCTCTGAATTTGTTGTTATGTCTCCCTTTTCATTTCTGATTTTGTTAATTTGGACGCACTCTCTGTGTCCTCTCGTTAGTCTGGCTAAGGGTTTATCTATCTTGTTGATTTTCTCAAAGAACCAACTTTTGGTTCTGTTGATTCTTTCTATGGTCCTTTTTGTTTCTACTTGGTTGATTTAAGCTCTGAGTTTGATTATTTCCTGCCTTCTACTCCTCCTGGGTGTATTTGCTTCTTTTTGTTCTAGATCTTTTAGGTGTGCTGTTAAGCTGCTGACATATGTTCTTTCCTGTTTCTTTCTGCAGGCACTCAGCGCTTTAAGTTTTCCTCTCAGCACAGCTTTCATTGTGTCCTATAAGTTTGGGTTTGTTGTACCTTCATTTTCATTAAATTCTAAAAAGTTTTTAATTTTTTCTTTATTTCTTCCTTGACCAGGTTATCATTGAGTAGAGCATTGTTCAATTTCCAAGTATATGTGGGCATTCTTCCTTGATTGTTATTGAAGACCAGTTTTAGGCCGTGGTGGTCCGATAGCACACATGGGATTTTTTCTGTCTTTCTGTACCTGTTGAGGCCCGTTTTTTGACCAATTATATGGTCAATTTTGGAGAAAGTACCATGAGGAGCTGAGAAGAATGTATATCCTTTTGCTTTAGGATAGAATGTTCTATAAATATCCATTAAGTCCATTTGGCTCATGACTTCTCTTAGTCTGTCTACATCTCTGTTCAATTTCTGTTTCCATGATCTGTCCATTGATGAGAGTGGGGTGTTGAAATCTCCCACTATTATTGTGTGAGGTGCAATGTGTGTTTTTTTCTTTTTTTTTTTTTTGTTTTTTGTTTTTTTTTTTGGTTCTTTTTTTTTCGGAGCTGGGGACCGAACCCAGGGCCTTGCGCTTCCTAGGTAAGCGCTCTACCACTGAGCTAAATCCCCAGCCCTGCAATGTGTGTTTTGAGCTTTAGTAAGGTTTCTTTTATGTAGGTAGGTGCCCTTGTATTTGGGGCATAGATATTTAGGATTGAGCGTTCATCTTGGTGGATTTTTCCTTTGATGAATATGAAGTGTCCTTCCTTATCTTTTTTGATGACTTTTAATTGAAAATTGATTTTATTTGATATTAGAATGGCTACTCCAGCTTGCTTCTTCTGACCATTTGCTTGGAAAATTGTTTTCCAGCCGTTCACTCTGAGGTAATGTCTGTCTTTGTCTCTGAGGTGTTTCCTGTAGGCAGCAGAATGCAGGGTCCTCGTTGTGTATCCAGTTTGTTAATCTATGTCTTTTTATTGGGGAGTTGAGGCCATTGATGTTGAGAGATATTAAGGAATAGTGATTATTGCTTCCTGTTATATTCATATTTGGATGTGAGGTTATGTTTGTGTGCTTTCATTCTCTTTGTTTTGTTGCCAAGACGATTAGTTTCTTGCTTCTTCTAGGTTATAGCTTGCCTCCTTATGTTGGGCTTTACCATTTATTATCCTTTGTAGTGCTGGATTTGTAGAAAGATATTGTGTAAATTTGGTTTTGTCATGGAATATCTTGGTTTCTCCATCTATGTTAATTGAGAGTTTTTGCAGGATACAGTAACCTGGGCTGGCATTTGTGTTCTCTTAGGGTCTGTATGACATCAGTCCAGGATCTTCTGGACTTCATAGTTTCTGGCGAGAAGTCTGGTGTGATTCTGATAGGTCTGCCTTTATATGTTACTTGACCTTTTTCCCTTACTGCTTTTAATATTCTTTCTTTATTTTGTGCGTTTGGTGTTTTGACAATTATGTGACGGGAGGTGTTTCTTTTCTGGTCCAATCTATTTGGAGTTCTGTAGGCTTCTTGTATGCCTATGGGTATCTCTTTTTTTAGGTTAGGGAAGTTTTCTTCTATGATTTTGTTGAAGATATTTACTGGTCCTTTGAGCTGGGAGTCTTCACTCTCTTCTATACCTATTATCCTTAGGTTTGATCTTCTCATTGAGTCCTGGATTTCCTGTATGTTTTGGACCAGTAGCTTTTTCTGCTTTACATTATCTTTGACAGTTGAGTCAATGATTTCTATGGAATCTTCTGCTCCTGAGATTCTCTCTTCCATCTCTTGTATTCTGTTGGTGAGGCTTGTATCTACAGCTCCTTGTCTCTTCTTTTGCTTTTCTATATCCAGGGTTGTTTCCATGTGTTCTTTCTTGATTGCTTCTATTTCCATTTTTAATTCTTTCAACTGTTTGATTGTGTTTTCCTGGAATTCTTTCAGGGATTTTTGCGATTCCTCTCTGTAGGCTTCTACTTGTTTATTAATGTTTTCCTGTGTTTCCCTAAGTGTGTTCATGTCTTTCTTGAAGTCCTCCAGCATCATGATCAAATATGATTTTGAAACTAGATCTTGCTTTTCTGGTGTGTTTGGATATTCCATGTTTGTTTTGGTGGGAGAATTGGGCTCCGATGATGGCATGTAGTCTTGGTTTCTGTTGCTTGGGTTCCTGCGCTTGCCTCTCGCCATCAGATTATCTCTAGTGTTACTTTGTTCTGCTATTTCTGACAGTGGCTAGACTGTCCTATAAGCCTGTGTGTCAGGAATGCTGTAGACCTGTTTTCCTGTTTTCTTTCAGCCAGTTATGGGAACAGAGTGTTCTGCTTTCGGGCGTGTAGTTTTTCCTCTCTACAGGTCTTCAGCTCTTCCTGTGGGCCTGTGTCTTGAGTTCACCAGGCAGCTTTCTTGCAGCAGAAAAGTTGGTCTTACCTGTGGTCCCGAGGCTCAAGTTCGCTCATGGGGTGCTGCCCATGGGCTCTCTGCAGTGGCAGCAACCAGCAAGACCTGTGCCGCCCCTTCCGGGAGCTTCAGTGCTCCAGGGTTCCAGATGGTCTTTGGCTTTTTCCTCTGGCGTCCGAGATGTGTGTGCAGAGAGCAGTCTCTTCTGGTTTCCCAGGCTTATCTGCCTCTCTGAAGGTTTAGCAATCCCTCCCACGGGATTTGGGTGCAGAGAATTGTTTATCCGGTCTGTTTCCTTCAGAGTCCGGCGGTGTCTCTGGCAGGGGTCCTGCCGCTCCTGGGCCCTCCCCCACGGGAGCCCAGAGTCCTTATACAGTTTCCTCTTGGGCCAGGGATGTGGGCAGGGGTGAGCAGTGTTGGTGGTCTCTTCTGCTCTGTAGCTTCAGGAGTGCCCACCTGACCAGGCGGTTGGGTCTCTCTCTCACAGGGTCTGGGAGCAGAGAGCTGCTGCGGGCCGAGATCCGAGGGTGTGGGACTTCCGGTAAACACAGAAAGTGCCCGGTCCTAGAGGAATTCTGCTTCCGTGTGTCCCAAGCTCGCCAGGCAGCTTTCTTGCAGCAGAAAAGTTGGTCTTACCTGTGGTCCCGAGGCTCAAGTTCGCTCGTGGGGTGCTGCCCCTCTCTCAATTTTTTTATTAACTTGAGTATTTCTTATATTCATTTCGAGTGTTATTCCATTTCCCGGTTTCCGGGCAAACATCATCCTCCCCTTCCTTATGGGTGTGCCCCTCCCCACCCTCCCCCCATTGCCGCCCTCCCCTAACAGTCTAGTTCACTGGGGGTTCAGTCTTAGCAGGACCCAGGGCTTCCCCTTCCACTGGTGTTCTTACTAGGATATTCATTGCTACCTATGAGGTCAGAGTCCAGGGTCAGTCCATGTATAGTCTTTAGGTAGTGGCTTAGTCCCTGGAAGCTCTGGTTGCTTGGCATTGTTGTACATATGGAGTCTCGAGCCCCTTCAAGCTCTTCCAGTTCTTTCTCTGATTCCTTCAACGGGGGTCCTATTCTCAGTTCAGTGGTTTGCTGCTGGCATTTGCCTCTGTATTTGCTATATTGTGCTGTGTATCTCAGGAGCGATCTACATCCGGCTCCTGTCGGTCTGCACTTCTTTGCTTCATCCATCTTGTCTATATGGGTGGCTGTATATGTATGGGCCACATGTGGGGCAGGCTCTGAATGGGTGTTCCTTCAGTCTCTGTTTTAATCTTTGCCTCTCTCTTCCCTGCCAAGGGTATTCTTGTTCCCCTTTTAAAGAAGGAGTGAAGCATTCACATTTTGATCATCCGTCTTGAGTTTCATTTGTTCTAGGCATCTAGGGTAATTCAAGCATTTGGGCTAATAGCCACTTATCAATGAGTGCATACCACCTATGTCTTTCTGTGATTGGGTTAGCTCACTTAGGATGATATTTTCCAGTCCCAAACATTTAACTACGAATTTCATAAAGTCGTTGTTTTTGATAGCTGAGTAATATTCCATTGTGTAGATGTACCACATTTTCTGTATCCATTCCTCTGTTGAAGGGCATCTGGGTTCTTTCCAGCTTCTGGCTATTATAAATAAGGCTGAAATGAACATAGTGGAGCACGTGTCTTTTTTATATGTTGGGGCATCTTTTGGGTATATGCCCAAGAGAGGTATAGCTGTATCCTCAGGCAGTTCAATGTCCAATTTTCTGAGGATCCTCCAGACTGATTTCCAAAATGGTTGTACCAGTATGCAATCTCACGAACAATGGAGGAGTGTTCCTCTTTCTCCGTATCCTCGCCAGCATTTGCTGTCACCTGAGTTTTTGACCTTAGCCATTCTCACTGGCGTGAGGTGAAATCTCAGGTTGTTTTGATTTGCATTTCCCTTATGATTAAAGATGTTGAACATTTCTTTAGGTGTTTCTCAGCCAATCAGAATTTCTCAGCTGTGAATTGTTTGTTTAGCTCTGAACCCCATTTTTTATAGGGTTATTTGTCTAACTGTGGTCTAACTTCTTGAGTTCTTTGTATATTTTGGATATAAGGCCTCTATCTGTTGTAGGATTGGTAAAGATCTTTTACCAATTTGTTGGTGGCATTTTGTCCTAACCACAGTGTCCTTTCCCTAACAGAAGCTTTGAAGTTTTATGAGATCCCATTTGTCGATTCTTGATCTTAGAGCATAAGTCATTGGTATTTTGTTTAGGAAATTTCTTCCAGTGCCCATGTGTTCCAGATGCTGCCCTAGTTTTTCTTCTATTAGTTTGAGTGGGTCTGGTTTGATGTGGAGGTCCTTGATCCACTTGGACTTAAGGTTTGTACAGGGTGATAAGCATGGATTGATCTGCATTCTTCTACATTTTGACCTCCAGTTGAACCAGCACCATTTGCTGAAAATGCTATCTTTTTTTCCATTGGATGGTTTTGCCTCCTTTGTCAAAAATCAAGTGACCATAGGTGTGTGGGTTCATTTCTGGGTCTTCAATTCTATTCCACTTCTCTATCTGTCTGTCTCTGTACCAATACCATGCAGTTTTTATCACTATTGCTCTGTAATACTGCTTGAGTTCAGGGATAGTGATTCCCCCTGAAGTCCTTTTATTGTTGAGGATAGCTTTAGCTATCCTGGGTTTTTTGTTATTCCAGATGAATTTGCAAATTGTTCTGTCTAACTCTTTGAAGAATTGGTTTGTTATTTTGATGGGGATTGCATTGAGTCTGTATATCACTTTTGGTAAAATGGCCATTTTTACTATATTAATCCTGCCAATCCGTGAGCATGGAAGATCTTTCCATCTTCTGAGGTCTTCTTCAATTTCTTTCTTCAGTATCTTGAAGTTCTTATTGTACAGATCTTTTACTTGCTTGGTTAAAGTCACACCGAGGTACTTTATATTATTTGGGTCTATTATGAAGGGTGTCGTTTCCCTAATTTCTTTCTCGGCTTGTTTCTCTTTTGTGTAGAGGAAGGCTACTGATTTATTTGAGTTAATTTTATACCCAGCCACTTTGCTGAAGTTGTTTATCAGCTTTAGTAGTTCTCTGGTGGAACTTTTGGGATCACTTAAATACACTATCATATCATCTGCAAACAGTGATATTTTGACTTCTTCTTTTCCGATCTGTATCCCCTTGACCTCCTTTTGTTGTCTGATTGCTCTGGCTAGAACTTCAAGAACTATATTGAATAAGTAGGGAGAGAGAGGGCAGCCTTGTCTAGTCCCGGATTTTAGTGGGATTGCTTCAAGTTTCTCTCCATTTAGTTTAATGTTAGCAACTGGTTTGCTGTATATGGCTTTTACTATGTTTAGGTATGGGCCTTGAAATCCTATTCTTTCCAGGACTTTTATCATGAAGGGGTGTTGAATTTTGTCACATGCTTTCCCAGCATCTAATGAAATGATCATGTGGTTTTGTTCTTTCAGTTTGTTTATATAATGGATCACATTGATGGTTTTCCGTATATTAAACCATCCCTGCATGCCTGGGATGAAGCCTACTTGATCATGGTGGATGATTGTTTTGATGTGCTCTTGGATTCGGTTTGCCAGAATTTTATTGAGTAATTTTGCGTCAATATTCAAAAGGGAAATTGGTCTGAAGCTCTCTTTGTTGGGTCTTGTGTGGTTTAGTTATAAGAGTAATTGTGGCTTCGTAGAAGGTATTCGGTAGTGATCCATCTGTTTCAATTTTGTGGAATAGTTTGGATAATATTGGTACGAGGTCTTCTATGAAGGTCTGATAGAATTCTGCACTAAACCTGTCTGGACCTGGGCTCTTTTTGGTTGGGAGACCTTTAATGACTGCTTCTATTTCCTTAGGAGTTATGGGGTATTTTAACTGGTTTATCTGTTCCTGATTTAACTTCGGTACCTGGTATTTGTCTAGGAAATTTTCCATTTCCTGCAGATTTTCAAGTTTTGTTGAATATAGGCTTTTATAGTAAGATCTGATGATTTTTTTGAATTTCCTCTGAATCTGTAGTTATGTCTCCCTTTTCATTTCTGATATTGTTAATTTGGACACACTCTCTGTGTCCTCTCCTTAGTCTGTTAAGGGTTTATCTATCTTGTTTATTTTCTCAAAGAACCAACTTTGGTTCTGTTGATTCTTTCTATGTTCCTTTTTGTTTCTACTTGGTTGATTTAAGCTCTGAGTTTGATTATTTCCTGCCTTCTACTCCTCCTGGGTGTATTTGCTTCTTTTTGTTCTAGAGCTTTTAAGTGTGCTGTCAAGCTGCTGACATATGCTCTTTCCTGTTTCTTTCTGCAGGCACTCAGCGCTTTGAGTTTTCCTCTCAGCACAGCTTTCATTGTGTCCCATAAGTTTGGGTATGTTGTACCTTCATTTTCATTAAATTCTAAAAAGTTTTTAATTTCTTTCTTTATTTCTTCCTTGACAAGGTTATCTTTGAGTAGAGCATTGTTCAATTTCCACATATATGTGGGCATTCTTCCCTTATTGTTATTGAAGACCAGTTTTAGGCCTTGGTGGTCCGATAGCACGCATGGGATTATTTCTATCTTTCTCTACCTGTTGAGGCCCGTTTTTTGACAAATTATATGGTCAATTTTGGAGAAAGTACCATGAGGAGCTGAGAAGAAGGTATATCCTTTTGCTTTAGGATAGAATGTTCTCTAAATATCTGTTAAGTCCATTTGGCTCATGACTTCTCTTAGTCTGTCTACGTCTCTGTTTAATTTTTGTTTCCATGATCTGTCCATTGATGAGAGTGGGATGTTGAAATCTCCTACTATTATTGTGTGCGGTGCAATGTGTGTTTTGAGCTTTAGTAAGGTTTCTTTTACATATGTAGGTGCCCTTGTATTTGGGGCATAGATATTTAGGATTGAGAGTTCATCTTGGTGGATTTTTCCTTTGATGAATATGAAGTGTCCTTCCTTATCTTTTTTGATGACTTTTAGTTGAAAATTGATTTTATTTGATATTAGAATGGCTACTCCAGCTTGCTTCTTCAGACCATTTGCTTGGAAAGTTGATTTCCAGCCTTTCACGCTGAGGTAGTGTCTATCTTTGTCTCTGAGGTGTGTTTCCTGTAGGTAGCAGAATGCAGGGTCCTCGTTGCGTATCCAGTTTGTTAATCTATGTCTTTTTATAGAAGAGAGTCTTCACTCTCTTCTATACCTATTATCCTTAGGTTTGATCTTCTCATTGAGTCCTGGATTTCCTGTATGTTTTGGACCAGTACCTTTTTCTGCTTTACATTATCTTTGACAGTTGAGTCAATGATTTCTTTGGAATCTTCTGCTCCTGAGATTCTCTCTTCCATCTCTTGTATTCTGTTGGTAAAGCTCATATCTATAGCTCCTTGTATCTTCTTTTGGTTTTCTATATCCAGGGTTGTTTCCATGTGTTCTTTCTTGATTGCTTCTATTTCCATATTTAATTCCTTCAGCTGTTTGATTGTGTTTTCCTGGAATTCTTTCAGGCATTTTTGTGACTCCTCTCTATGGGCTTCTACTTGTTTATTTATGATTTCCTGGATTTCTTTCAGGAATTTTTGCGATTCCTCTCTGTAGGCTTCTACTTCTTCTCTAAGGCAGTTCTTCACGTCTTTCTTGAAGTCCTCCAGCATCATGATCAAATATGATTTTGAAACTAGATCTTGCTTTTCTGGTGTGTTTGGATATTCCATGTTTTTTTTTTTTTTTGTTTTTTTTTTGTTTTTGATGGGAGTATTGGGCTCCGATGGTGCCATGTAGTCTTGGTTTCTGTTGCTTGGGTTCCTGCGCTTGCCTCTCGCCATCAGATTATCTCTAGTGTTGCTTTGTTCTGCTATTTCTGACAGTGGCTAGACTGTCTTATAACCCTGTGTTTCAGGAGTGCTGTAGACCTGTTTTCCTGTTTTCTTTCAGCCAGTTATGGGGACAGAGTGTTCTTCTTTCGGGTGTGTAGTTTTTCCTCTCTACAGGTCTTCAGCTGTTCCTGTGGGCCTGTGTCTTGAGTTCACCAGGCAGGTCACTTGCAGAAGAAAAGTTGGTGTTACCTGTGGTCCCAAGGCTCAAGTTTGCTCGCGGGGTGCTGCCCATGAGCTCTCTGCGGCAGCAGCAACCAGGAAGATCTTTTTTTACTTTGACTTTCTTTTTTACTGGATAATTTTTATTTACATTTCAAATCTTATTCCCTTTTCCGGTTTCTTGTCCATAAGCTTTCTATCCTAACCCTCTTCCCCTTCTTATATAAGGATGTTAACCCACCTTCCAGTATCCTGGACCTGACATTCCCCTACAATGTGGGGTCTGACCTTGGCAGGACTAAGTGCCTCTCCTACCATTGGTGCCCAACAAGGCCATCCTCTCCTACATATGCATGCAATTGACAATGTGTCAATTCATGTTTACTTTCTGGGTAGTGGTTTATTTAGTCCCTAGGAGCTCTGTTTGGTTGGTATTGTTGTTCTTAGAGGATTGCAAGCCCCTTCGGCTCCTTCAATCCTTTCACTACTTCCTCCAATGGGACCCCATTCTCAGTTCATTGGTTGGCTGTGAGCATTTGCCTCTGCATTTATCATGCTCTGGCTGAGCCTCTCAGGAGACAGCTATATCAGGCTCCTATCAGCATGCACTTCTTGGCTTCATCTCTATTGTCTAGGTTTGTGGCTGTATATATATGAGCCAGAACGCAGGTGGGGCAGACTTCAGTGTCTGCTCCAAACTTTGTTTCCATATCTCCTATGAATATTTTTCTTCCTCCTTTTAAAAAGGAGCTGAAGTATCCACACTATGGTTATCCTTCTTTTTGAGCTTCATGTGGTCTATGGATTGCATCTTGGTTAATTTAAGCTTTGGGGCTAATAGTCACTTATCAGCGAGCACATACCAGGTATGTTTTTTCTGATTGAGTTAATTCACTCAGGACAACATTTTCTAGTTCCTTCCATTTGCCTATGAATTTCATGAAGTCATTATTTTTGATAGCTTAATAGTACTCCATTGTGTATATGTGCCACATTTTCTGTATGCATTCCCCTGTTGAAGGACATCTAGGTCCTTTCCAGCTTCTGGCTATTATAAGTAAGGCTACTATGAACATAGTGGAGCTGTATCATTATTGTACGTTGGAGCAACATTTAGGTATATGCCAAGGAGAGGTATAGCTGGGTCCTCAAGTAGTTCAGTGTCCAATTTTCTGAGGAACCTCCAGATTGATTTCCAGTTTAGTTGTACCAGCTTGTAATCTCACCAACAATGAAAGTGTGTTACTCTTTCTCCAAATTGTTGCCAGCATCTGTCCTAAATCTGAGCTTTTGATTTTAGCCATTCTGACTTGTGTGAGGTAGAATCTCAGGGTTGTTTTGATTTACATTTCCCTGATGACTAAGGATGTTGAACATTTCTTTAGGTGTTTCTCATCTATTCGATATTCCTCAGGTGAGAATTCTTTGTCTAGCTCTGTACCCCATTTTTAATAGGGTTATTTGGCTCTCTGGAGTGTAACTTCTCGAGTTCTTCGTAAATATTGGATATTAGCCCTCTGTCAGATATATGTTTGCTAAAGAATTTTTCCCAATATGTTGGATGATATTTTGTCCTAATGACAGTGTCCTTTGTATTATAGTAGATTTGCAATTTTATGAGGTTCCATTTGTCGATTCTTGATCTTAGAGCGTAAGCCATTGGTGTTCTGTTCAGAAAATTTTCCTGAGTGCCCATGTGTTTGAGGCTCTTCCCCGCTTTTTCTTCTATTACTTTGAATATACTTGGTTTTATATGGATGTCCTTTGTCCACTTGGACTTGACCTTTGTACAGGGCAATAAAAATGCATCTATTTACATTCTTCTACATGCTGATGTCCAGTTGAACCAGCACCATTTGTTGAAAATGCTCTTTTTTCCCCCATTGGATGGTTTTAGCTTCTTTGTCAAAGATCAAGTGGTCCTGTGTGTGTGGGTTCATTTCTAGGTCTTCATTTCTAATCCATTAATCTACCTGCCTGCCTCTGTACCAATAACATAGTATTTTATCACTGTTGCTCTGTAATTCCTCTTGAGGTCAGGGATGGTGATTCCCCCAGAAATTCTTTTATTTTTGAAGATATTTTTTGTTATCCTGGTTTTCTGTTTTTTCTGAATGAATTTGCACATTGTTCTTTCTAACTCTATGAAGAATTGAGTTGCAATTCTGATGGGGATTACATTGATTCTGTAGATTGCTTTTGGCAAGATGGTCGTTTTTACTGAATTAACATTGCCATCCATGGGCATGAGTAGTCTTTCCATCTTCTACGATCTTCTTCAATTTCTTTCTTCTGAGACTTGAAATTCTTGTTTTACAGATCTTTCACTTGCTTAGTTAGAGTCACACTGAGGCATTTTATGCTATTTGTAACTATTGTGAAGGGTGTCATTTCTCTAATTTCTCAGCCTATTTATTCTGTGAATAGTAGAAGGCTACTGATTTGTTTGAGTTAATTTTATACCCAGACACTTTGCTGAAGTTGTTTATCAGGCTTAGTAGTTCTGTGTTGGAACTTTTGGTTCACTTATGAATACTATCATATCATCTGCAAATAGTGATATTTTGACTTCTTCTTTTCCGATCTGTATCCCCTTGACCTCCTTTTGTTGTCTGATTGCTCTGGCTAGAACTTCAAGAACTATATTGAATAAGTAGGGAGAGGGTGGGCAGCCTTGTCTAGTCCCTGATTTTAGTGGGATTGCTTCAAGTTTCTCTCCATTTAGTTTGATGTTGGCTAGTAGTTTGCTGTATATTGCTTTTATTATATTTAGGTATGGGCCTTAAATTCCTGATCCTTTCAAGAATTTTAACTTTTATACATATTGTCAAATGCTTTCTCAGTGTCTCATGAGATGATCGTGTGGATTTTTTTCTTTGAGTTTATTTTTTACTTAGTGGACTATGTTGGTGGATCTCCATAAATTATTGACTCATTTCCATCCTCACAATTTTACAGACTTTTTAGTCTAGTTTTTAATTTTTCCTAATTGTATATAATATATGGTATGACATAAATTCAATCATTTCAGTAAACTAAGTAAAAATCTTAGCTATTTCAAAGTAATGACAACTTTCATTAAAAACTAGAAGGTGGCAATATACTACTTTTGCTTCTAGATTGTATCTATCTTTCAAAATGTTGAACCCCTGTCTTTTGAAATAGGAATTTAGCTTATAATAATTCTCCTGAGGAAACATAGTTAAGTTAGAGAGGAAACTTACACAAAGAATTCAAAGTTACTGCTTGTGTATTACAAGGTATTGTTAGTATTTGTGTGTGTTACAGGGAGACAATTGTAGTCTAAGTCCAACTAATGTTAGCAACACTACTTTTTCTCAGCTCATTAATTTAATCAATCAAATAACATATTGTCAGTGGTTTCTGTCTTCCATAGTCATTGGAGAAGTTAATCCGAGTATATTTTGAGACTAGTTGATAGAAAAAGAGTTTCAGGGGCTTATGTACAGGAAACCAGGAAAGTGAATAACATTTGAAATGTAAATAAAAAACATCCAATAAAAAACGTTAAAACAAAAAAGAAAGAAAAAGAGGATTCTAGACAATTCTAGACAAAACGATCATTCCATAAAAATTCCATGCACCTATTAAAAGCATATTTGGATTGACAGTCCTCAGAGCATGAAAAATATCTACTTAAACAAGAAAATATTGTTGAAACTGATCTTCTGTCTTGTCACTCACAGTTTATGAAGTGCGCTAACATTCCAGTACTTTCTTCTGGCGCACAACTAATGCTTACAAATGAAATCTTGTAATTATTTCCTCCAAGATAAATAAAAATACCAAAAAAATTCTGTGAAGCATGGGAAATAAAAAACTTAATGTCCAAATATGAATATTTAATAAAAGCAGGTTTATCCATTTGAGACAATGAAGTGTAGTTGAGACATTTTCTTAGGGTAGATTGTACAGCAGAATGAGCAGTATTTTCTTATGTTGATACCAAGTCAGATCTCTCTGCCATGCCAGAGAAAAACCCACACATGATGAGATAAGACTGTTCATCCATCAAGATGTTGTATTCTTTGGGACTTTCTTTTTAAAATATCTAAATACAGAAATTAAGAAGTTCTGAAGTCAACTGAACTTGCATTTAAAGATTAAAAAGCAATACTATTTTGTATTTCTAGAAGATTGTTTCTGACCTTCTAAATAGTAAATGTTGAAAATCTATATTAGGCAAAGCAAGTTAATCCTTTCTAATGCAGGCTGCTTAACCCCAGAATGATGCTTTCTAAACAGTCATGCCCCCAAGGGGAGCTCCCAGCTGTTAAAATAAGTATGGGCTCATGACATAGCAAATAGGTGACAGGGATGTCTTCCATGCTCAGGCAGGTCTATGAATCGCTGGCAGGCTTTGGCAGAGTTTGCAGGTATTTTATTCCACACAGTAGCTAAACTCAGTTTTAATGTGAGACAGATACCAAAACCAGATTCTCAACCAAGTGATACTACGGACCTCATGCAAATATTCATAATGATGGTAAAATTGGATCTCACACCATTTTAAATAATAATCACTGGTATGTTACCAAAAGTGCAGTTTCCCGAATTCCTAGAGCATTCTTATTATATCAAAATATTAATATTAGGAGTAAAAAAGATTGAATCTTTCACACATTTCTCATAAAATAAGCAACAATTATATTAAGTACATTATAAGAGAAAGGGTATGCTGGAATGCTAGGATCTTTTCCCCTGGGGATAAGGAAGAAATAAATACTTCTTCCCAAGAACATTATAATTGGCAAATATGGGAGAGAAGCCACAGATGACATCCATCCTTTGTATCTGGGGAGGTTCCCTTAATCTGTAGATACCTCTTCATAGTCATCAGTAGATAGAAGAGGATTTCTCCACATTAAGTGAAAGGACCCATAGTTTTCTTTCCCTGAGCCCATAACATCATTAATATGTCCATAAATACTGACCTCATAAGCCCAATTCTATTATTATCAGCAAAAATAGTTTGATAAATATCCCTGTGTCTTGAACATCCTTTAAATTTCATAGTCAATTAAAAAAGAGCCATTACCTATTCTCATTTCTATTTACTTGTTTGTTTTGACATATTTTAAAATATAATGTTTTTGCTACAAATTACCTTCCAAGTGAACAATAAGTATTTAATAAATGAATAAGAATTAAATGTTCTTTTTGTTCATCTACTGAGTTAATAAATGTATGGCTGATTACATAACCTTTTTGTGTTGCTCAATTCAACTATGTAAATCCTTTAGTTTTATTAGAGGAAGAGGAAATAGTAAATTTTATCACTGACACTAGAATATCCTACCACAGACAATAAGATAGTCATCTTCATCTTAAGTCCAATCTATCAACATCACAAATTTATTCTACTGTTTAGACATCAGTAATAAATCTAAACAACCATTCTGAAAGTTATGCATGTGATAATTAATAATAAATATCATATTTAATAATTTATTATTAGTTTCAAACAAAGATCCAATTGCTGAGGTCCATTGATTTTTTCCAAAACAGCCTTTTACATTGATCCTTACACTTTTGTTTCACCCACCACTGCCATATTCCTGTTATCTGTTGACAGACAGCATTATCACAAATCAAGTCAATTTTATGACTCATTTAGTCTGCATTCCTCTGGTACCAGAATGCCAGTCCTAAAATGAGTATGTAGTTTTATTGTGTGCCTATTTAAAATACTTCTATGGTTTTAGATCATCTATTGGCTAAAATCCTTGGTAATTTCTTTTAGTTATTATTTAAATTTTTATAGTGGCTTTCATATTTTTACTTTCTCACTCACAAAATGTACATTTTGTATATATGCAGTGTTCATCTCTCCATCTTTGTGTACAATAATAATTTAATTAATAAAGTTTGTCACTCAACTAACAAATAACTACTTAACTCTTCTTAGATTTCTTTCCTGTATGAAATGTTTTATTGTGTAATACCTCCTAGCATGTGCAGTATATTTTATATAATTTATTTTTGCATAATCTATTCATAGTCCTTTTTAAAAATATTTTTTTCATGTGTATGAGAGTTATATCTTCATGTCTGTACATCTCAATCTTGTCTGCCCCACAAAGGCCAGAAGTGGGCATCAGTTCAACTGGATCTCTTATTATGGTTACCTCTGAGCCATGTGGTGGCTATAAATAGACCTGTTCTCTGGAACAGTAGCCTGAATATTAAACTGCTGACCTATTTATCCTGTGTTCAAGTTCTTTACAGTTTTCAGAAGGTATATTTGTATGATAAAAGTAACTTCTGCCTTTTATACTTTTAACATAAAGAAATCTTAAATATTTACAATCACTTGATTCTCTACCCTGCACCAAGGAAATGTGTTTCGTCAATGAGCACACAGCTTTATTGATAGATAAATCGATTAACCAGAAAACTAAGTTGTACTTAGTCATTGTATGTTGTTCATTGAGAATATCAATTGCAGAATAACACAACTTCGAATGCAGAATGATGCTATAAATCCACATAAAAGGCGTCCTGAGGTAGTTTATGAGATGCAAGGGAAAGCCAGTCATAAGGATATGTTGCTTCTACATTGTAAGTAAACAAAGATGTGAGAAGATAGAAGAGTAAATACAATGCCCATGCATAATGAAAGACTATGCTTATAACAAGGGTTGGGGAGTAGTTTCTACCATTCATTTAGTACATTAGGGTAGCACATTCAGCCATTAAAAATTCTGGCCAGCCCCCTGTACTTTGCCTTTCTCTCCTAAGTGAGAATCTCAACAAATAGGTTTTGGGTTTGTTTGCGTTACATTTAAAGAAGCCTTCTTTATCATGGTTGTTTTCTACTCATTACCTAATTGTGGGATTTAGTTAACTATATGGTTTTAAATAAAACAAATTATGTGTAAGTTTAAATAACTTGGGTGAACCTAGCCAGAATATCTTTTTCCAAGTTAACACAAATTTCATGCACAGTAGAATGCACTGGCTTTTTGTTCATGAAACTGGGATTCATAGTAAATCATTTGGCCTTCTACATTGCTGCAAACCAGAATAATATATCATTTTTCCTTAAAATTGCCCTGCATCACCTAGAAGTTAAATGCAATCAGGATAACTACATCTGAAGAGTCAAACTTCCCCCAAACCCAAAAGGAGCAAAGAATTTAGGATGCATTGCAGTTATCAGAGGCAGTAAACAAGAAATTCTGGATGTGCGGTGCAATTCAGTGACTGTAATTAAGGAATTTGGGATGTATTGTGTCTATTACTGAGTGAAATCAGGAAGTTGAGGTTCCTTGTATCTACTAGTGACTGTAATCAGGAATTTGGGGTATATTGTGCCTACTTCTAGTGTTCATAATTAGGAACTCTTGAGACCACAGAACTCACAGAATACAGAGAGCGTCTATCATATCACAAACGGAATCAACTTTAAAAAGGTAGAGAAAAAAATTTTTTTCTTCCAAGAACCTAATTTAGTCCCCAAGCCTGCCTTTTTGTTATAGATTATGATTTTTTCCTACATAATTGCCATTTGTTGATTCTGAAGTTTTGAACAACTTCATAAGGCTTGTGGTCTGACAAGCCTTCCCAGTCCAGCTCCCCAAATGAGAATTTTAGATGCGTACGATACCAAATGCCCCAAGGGGTGGGCTGAATTGTTTACCATCCTAGTTGTACACTCCTTTTAGCAGCCCTTTATGCCACACTGCACCCTGGAGTTAACTTCAGTTAAGACAAAGATGATTTGCTCTTTGGAGGTGATAAATTTAACTTTAAAGTCATTTAATTTTATCAGCATCCCTGACAGAATCGGAAGAAACAGTGCATGAAAATTAAAATTTTTGGCACACTCTGCTAGTGGTGTAATGATGGCTTCATATGAGGTGATATTATTAAATGATGAGTGGCCTGAGACCGTGCTCTAATTACGTTTTTATATGTTTAAAAAGATTGTGTAGAAAAAAAAGCTAGAGAAAGATAAAATTAAATTATTTAGAATTCACAGAAGAAATAAAGAAAAGCAATTAATATACAAATTCAGGTCCTCCCTGCACTTGTGAAGACTAGGATTATTGCTTCTCTGTCTATAAGGGAAAAAAAAAGAGCTTAAGTGATTCAATATCATTAATACACACAAGAGAAAAACTTTATGTATTTAGTCTTGTGTACATTTAAACAAGTATAAATGGTAAAATAATTTTAGCTATTACAAATTAAGAAAATTATTAAAAACGCTTTTTAAATATACATTTTAAAAGAGAAGTCATAAATCAATAATTATAGAATGAACAATAAAGTGCAATAAAATATGTTAATTATGCAATTTAAACTGGAAGTTCCAGTTACTATGATAAACTTATTTCATATTATTTTTTTTTAAAAATGAAACATAACTCGATTCGAATCCATATAAGTAAAGGAAATGAAGTCTCTGAAATCATAGCAGATTTAATTTTGCAAGTACCACAGTAAAATTACTAAGAAATCATTTCTGATGAGTCATGGGACTCAAAATATATTCATTATGATTTTATTAGACAAAGGTTACTGGTTATAATGTATATTCCCTAGTTGTTTTTCCCAACTACTTAGTAAAATTAAAGTATTACTTTAGCTGTAGCACCTTGAATAGTAAACAATATGTCTAATTTATTTTGTTATTTTGTTTTGGTGTGTTTTCAAACTGGAAGGAACTACAGTTTTAGCAAAGTTGTAAGTTTGATAACTAAGTATACCTACCCAATTATCTGAATAATGTCAGTTCCATTTGATTGTAATTGTCAAAATGAATGTATTTTTACTATGACTTCAAATATCTCAGACAATGGGTAATGTGGCTAGTTAAATGCTATGATCAAGGACAAATGGAAGGCGATAGAGTACAAAACAAAATTCAACAACTTTTAGCTGTGAAAAAAATCTTAATATGATTTGACATTCAAAAAGGGCAAAAATATTTTTCTTTATGGAAAACCTCTGAATTTCATACCAAAATCATTGAATGGAAGTATTTTTCATAACAAACAAAAATGAATGTTTTTCTAGTTTTTGTATCTCCTTATACAACTTATCATAATCATACTAAGAGTAAAAAATACATATCACATTAGAATCATCTGGAGATGCATATTCTAAATTATCAGTAGTGAATACATTCTGCAAGATACTTGATATTGAAATATTAGGTAGATTTTCTCCCCATATCTAGTACCAAAATAGATGATATGAGTTTCAGTGATAATTTTTTAATTACAATAGCACTGAGATCCTGAGTAATAAAATATCTCTTAATAAGAGTATTTCTCTTATTCTATGCAAAAGAGGAATATCTCCATTTGTAATACTATGTGAATTTTACCTACTCTACTTAAAACCTAGAAAAATAAACTAAATATAGTAGATCTCGAATCACAAGATATTTATTAGGTAAATTAATTTACACACATACAAATTAAAACAAGGACACATCCTTCACTACATTCATAGTAGCCTCGTTTATAATAGCCAGAAACTGGAAACAACCCAGATGTCCCTCGACAGATGCATGGATAAAAAAAATGTGGTGCATTTGCACAATGGAGTACTACTTGGCTACTAAAAACAATGACTTAGTGAAATTCACAGGCAAGTGGATGATACTAGAAAATATCTTGTGTGAGGTAACCCAGACCCTAAAGAGCACACACGTGGTATGTACTCACTGATAAGTGGATATTAGCACAAAAGCTCAGAATACCCGCAATATAACTCATGGACCATATGAAGCTCAACAAGAAGGAAAAGCAAAGTGTTTATACTTCAGTCCTACTTAAAAGTGGGAACAAAATAATCATGGACAGCAGAAGGAAGGAGGGATGTGAGAGGGAGAGGGGAGGGAGAGGGTAAAAAGTGGGCAAAATCAGGTATGAGAGGAGACTGGATAAGGAGCAGTAAACTGGATCAGGTAATTGAACTAGCGTATGTAATGGTGGGGGATAGGGAACTGGGAGTAACCAGTAGGAAGTCTCAGATGCCAGGGAAGCAAGAGGTTACCAGGACCCAAGGGGAAGGCATTACCTAGAATACCCAACAAAGGGGAGAGAGAACCTGTAGAGAACATATCCCGTGGATAGGCACAACCCCTGGTTGAGGGATGGTGCCACCTACCCATCTCAAAAATTTTAACCCAGTCTGGTTCCTGTATAAAGGAAATGCAGGGACAAAGAATGGAACAGAGACTGAAGGAAAGACCATCCAGAGACTGAACCGCCTAGGGATCCATCCCATCTGCAGACACCAAATCCAGACAGTATTGCTGAAACCAAAGAAGTACTTGCTGACAGGAACCTGGTAGAGCTGTCCCCTGAGAGGCTGTGCCAGAGTCGACCAATACAGATAAGGATGCTCACAGCCAGCCATCAGACTGAGAATGGGAACCCCAATGGAAGGACTGAAGGAGCTGAAGGGGAATGCAACCCTACAGGAAGAACAACAATATCAACTAACTTCACCCACCCCCCCCAAAAGCTCCCAGAAACTGTACTACCAACCAAAGAATTCACATGGAGGGACCCATGGCTCTGGCAACATATGAAGCAAAGGATTGCTTTACTGACATCAATGGGAGGGTAAGCCCTCAGTCCTGTGGAAAGTTGATGCCACAGTAGAGGGAATGCTAGTAGTGAGGTGAGGATGAGTAAGTGGGAGCACCCTCACAGAGGCAGGGGAGGAAGGGGTGGGATGGGGGGGTTGCAAAAGGAAAACTGTAAAGTGAGACATTTTGAATGTAAATAAATAAAATAACAATAAATATGAAATAAAAACTAACAAAGACATAAATAAATCTAGGACTTAAATCTCTCTATTTATGCTTGCTAATGAAGCTATGTGTTAGAGTTTTTTTTTTTTTTTTTTTTTTTTTTTTTATTAACTTGAGTATTTCTTATATACATTTCAAGTGTTATTCCCTTTCCCGGTATCCGGGCAAACATCCCCCTCCCCCCTCCCCTTCCTTATGGGTGTTCCCCTCCCAACCCTCCCCCCATTGGCGCCCTCCCCCCACCAGTCTAGTTCACTGGGGGTTCAGTCTTAGCAGGACCCAGGGCTTCCCCTTCCACTGGTGCTCTTACTAGGATATTCATTGCTACCTATGAGGTCAGAGTCCAGGGTCAGTCCATGTATAGTCTTTAGGTAGTGGCTTAGTCCCTGGAAGCTCTGGTTTCTTGGCATTGTTGTACATATGGAGTCTCGAGCCCCTTCAAGATCTTCCAGTTCTTTCTCTGATTCCTTCAACGGGGGTCCTATTCTCAGTTCAGTGGTTTGCTGCTGGCATTCGCCTCTGTATTTGCTGTATTCTGGCTATGTCTCTCAGGAGCGATCTACATCCGGCTCCTGTCGGTCTGCACTTCTTTGCTTCATCCATCTTGTCTAATTGGGTGGCTGTATATGTATGGGCCACATGTGGGGCAGGCTCTGAATGGGTGCTCCTTCAGTCTCTGTTTTAATCTTTGCCTCTCTCTTCCCTGCCAAGGGTATTCTTGTTCCCCTTTTAAAGAAGGAGTGAAGCATTCACATTTTGATCATCCGTCTTGAGTTTCATTTGTTCTAGGCATCTAGGGTAATTCAAGCATTTGGGCTAATAGCCACTTATCAATGAGTGCATACCATGTGTGTCTTTCTGTGATTGGGTTAGCTCACTCAGGATGATGTTTTCCAGTTCCAACCATTTGCCTACGAATTTCATAAACTCGTTGTTTTTGATAGCTGAGTAATATTCCATTGTGTAGATGTACCACATTTTCTGTATCCATTCCTCTGTTGAAGGGCATCTGGGTTCTTTCCAGCTTCTGGCTATTATAAATAAGGCTGCAATGAACATAGTGGAGCACGTGTCTCTTTTATATGTTGAGGCATCTTTTGGGTATATGCCCAAGAGAGGTAGAGTGTTTTAAAATAACGTTACTGTTTTGATTTATCACTCAGTGAAAAACAGTCACTTGCTTTCCAAGAGGAAGAACAATTTTATGATACTAGGTATTCCTGTTCTGCTTAACCTTCTAGTTCTACTTATGAATATTTCTTTTATTTAATCAGATAATGGATTTCTTCAAATTACTCATTGATCAGTTGTTTCGCATGTTCCGGGTATAATTTTACATACACAGATTATACTTTCTATATAGTATATGGATATACATAAAACCAGATAGGAGTATTGGCATTTCTGTATAGACAAACAGTCGTTCATGTATCTTCAATATTTACAGATGGCACAAGTTTCTGAACTGAAGTATAATCATTAGAAAATAAACTGAGCAGAACTCCTTCACTAATTCATTTGTTCTAAGTCACTGGAGCATAGACAGCTTAGATAACATGACAAAACTGGCATGAGGCTTACTCTGTCCCAAGTCAGGTCATTTCACTTCTTGCCTTCTTGAATCCTTCTTTCCTTACTAAGTTATGTCCATCTCTAGGTTTGTCTCCTTCCATTACAATACACTCCAATTATTTATTGCAAACCAAAGTTTGAAAATGTGGATCTACATTGGTTTCAAACGAATAGCACCACTCGTATTTCCCTAAAAGAAACGCAGTCATTACCAGAAGAAATTAGGTTAGCCTTGAAAGCTGTCTTCCCCCAACAGAGGTGACAAAAATGATTTAATCGAGGCATTGGAAAGTTATTTAATGCATTTAAATTTTGGTGAAAAAGAGCAGTTAAGTGAATATGGAAACTCTGAAAAAGTTTGTGTTCCTTAAATCTGTGGGAAACTCTGTTTTGTTTCTTTCTTGTAAGCTAACAGTTTTGGAAGTGTGAGGAAGGAAGACCATTAACTCCAGGAACATTTTCTGGCTAATGGCTGTCATATATTAAAAACAGCACATGCTACATAATTTTTGAAAAGCATAGACTTCAGAAAAGGTAACGAAGCTACTTGGGAGTCTTTTGAAACAAAGGGTTATCAGGTATTTCCTAAGCAATTTTCAGGTTTAAAAAAAGTCAATAAATATGGAAATACAATGTGGCCTAGAGAAAGAAAAAAAAACATGATATATGGTATGCTGAAAGCTTTTCTTCCTTTAAGTTTTAATCTGGAACTTCAAGGACAATAGAAAAGCTAATCAAATTTGCAGTTAAGACTTTCATAACAGGCTAAAGTCTAAAAAAATCATAAATACAGCTATAAAAGAGGTACACTTGTACATTAATTATTTGAACTTGTACTTATCAGTGCAAGAAGCTCAAAAGTCCCACAAATTAATAAACTATCATTCGAAGTGCACATTTACTTGTAAGGAGTAATTCCTCCAGGATAGCCAGTTACATTAGTTCTAACTTAATTTCTGATAATTTCACATTTCTTCACACAGTGTGACACAGTATGACTAATTAATGATCGTAAAGCATTTTGAGAATTCACTGTGCTGATATGAAAATTAAACAATATACTGAAAACAGTGTCAGATGTGTAGTACATTACTGGTCATTCGGAATGTTCAGGGAATTAAGTGACCATAACATTGTGTTATTTATTGAACTATTATTTGTCTTAAATTAGCATTGATACATATTTATATTCTACAGAACTGTTGAGAGACTATTAAATTAATGATACTAATTAGATTTTTTAATTCAACCCTAGAATCATAAGTAGGGAAATGTCTCACAAACCAAGCATAAGAAACTGTGTTAATCTGTCGGCCATGACTATAATAATTTTTTTATCTTTTTATTAGAAATACAATCTTTTCTCATACAAAATATTCTGATCATAGTTTCTCCTCCCTCCACCCTTAGTTCATCCTACCTCCCTCCATTGCAAATCCATTCTCTTTCTGCCTCTCATTAGAATAGAACAGGTATCTAAGACAGAAACCAACAGGACATAATTAAAAGAAAACGAAAACAAAAAATCAAACAAACAAGCAAAAACTAGATACAGTGAAAATAATAGAAGAGAACGTAGGGAAGAGCCCTAAACACATAGGCACTGAACAGAACACCAATGGTGATCAAGAATTGACAAATGGGACTCCATAAAATTGCAAAGTTTCTATAAGGCAAAGGACAGTTTCAATAGGACAAAATGGCAATCAACAGATAGGAAAGATCTTTATCAATCTGACATCCAGTAGAAGGCTAACATCTAATATATACAAAGAACCCAAGGAGTTAGACCCCAGAGAATCAAATAATCCTATTAAAAAAAGGGGTACCCAGCTAAACAAAGAATTCTCAACTGAGGAATATCAAATGGCTGAGAAGCAGCTAAAGAAATGTTTATCATCCTTGGTCATCAGGGAAATGCAAATCTAAACAACCCTGAGATTCCACCTTATACCAGTCAGACTGGCCAAGTTCAAAACCTCAGGTGACAACAGATTCTCATGAGATATGGAGAAAGAGGAACACTCCTCTATTGTTGGTGGGATTGCAAGCTGGTACGATCAGGAAAATATCATCGTGAGTGAAAACCCAATCCCAAAACAACACACATGGAATACACTCACCGATGAGTAGATAGAAGCCTAAAGCTGGAAATACCCATGATAGAATTCATAGACAACATGAAGCTCAAACATGAAGATATGAAGATCAAAATGTGGATGCTACAGTCCTTTTTGGAGGGGGAACAAAACACTCTTGCTAGGAAATATAGGGACAAAGACTGGAACAAAGACTGAAAGAAAGGTCATCCCGAAACGGTCCCACCTCTGGATCCATCCTATATGTACCCACCAAACCCAGTCACTCTTAGCTGATGCCAAGAAGTGCTTAGTGACAGGAACCTGATATGGGTCTCTCCTGAGAGACTCTGCCAGAGCCTTACTGATACAGATGAGGATGCTTGCAGATAACCAACAGACATAGCACGGGAACCAAAATAAAGGAGTTAGAGAAAGGACTAAAGGAGCTGAAGGGGTTTGCAACCCCATTGGAAGAACATTAACATCAACCAACCAGATCCCCAGAGGTCCCAGGTACTAAACCACCAACCAAAGCATACACATAGAGAGTCCCATGGCTTTAGCCTTATATGTTGCAGAGGATGGCATTGTCTGGCATCAATAGGAGGAGAAGTCCTTGGTCCTGTGAATATTTATTCCCGCAGTGTCGGGAATGCCAGGGCATAGAGGTAGGAGCGGGTGAGTGGGAGTGGAAGCATCTTCATAGAAGCAGGGGAAGGGGTAAGGTGGGATGTGGGGAGGCGAAGGCGATAATACTTGAAATGTAAATACATAAGATATCCAATAAAAAAACAGTAAACTAAAACAAAAACCATCACACCAAGTCTTGATATGATAGCCAAAGGAAAGGAACACAGCACCAAATACAGGGATGAAAACCTGACACTGAATTCTGAAGAAATGCGACATAATATTGGATTCAAGAAATCTTTGAGTCTTTCTAAATCTTTCTAATTTATGCAGTTCCCTGAGCCAGGATGATTTTTCTGTTGATTAGTTTATATCTAAATGCTCTATCAATGTTTTGTACATTCACAAGTTACTCTTTTGCAATTATCTTTTGCCACACTAACTGGACATTGGCCTGCTGTGTTCTGCTGTGGCATGAATTCCTGGCTACTTACGACTCCTGAACATCTACACACAGATTTCATATACATAGCCATTATTTTTGTTGTTCGGATGAGGTCCTGACCACTTTTGCCTAGGTCTTGGCAAGAGGATGTCTTCAACTTGGCAGCTCAACCTATGATTTTACAAAGAATATTGCACAATATTTAAAGTCAAAACATTTCTATTACTAGCAATGAGTGATTTTTCATACCAAATAGAAAGTTAAAGCTAAAATAAAAGACAAAGCAGCTATTAAACTTTTTGTGAAAGTATTCGTTATAAAATGTGTTTTAAAAAGATATTCTTTTCTACTCAGTTCCCAGGAAATCACATATTTCATTTTTTGTATTTTAGTATTGCTATTATAAGCTATAAATAACTCCTAAGATAGTTTCCTATATATGTCTTTGATAAAGAAGACTTTAGTCCAGAGAATCATTCCTTCCTCTGGACTCCTCCATCAATGTTTTTATAGTGTTCTTTCTTTGGCATTGATTCTGCTGCTTCTGCAGTATTACTGACTTAACAAAGTTTCATAGAGTTTTTTTTTTTTTTTGAAAACTCACAGGCTTGTAAACTTTTCCATTTTTCTCTGTGTCATGAGAGGTCATTTGGCACTGAAGTGTAAGTACATGGGAAAGTACATAGGTTTATATACATGAATAGAAATATATGCTACATATATAGATACATGTGATTATGTAGTTATACATGCATTCTAATATGCCTGTATTATCATTAGATTATTTTATGATAGATTGAATGCATATTCTATCCCAATATCTACCACTGTTTAAATTATGGATGGAACCCACAAGTCATTACATGTAAATTGTGTGGTTTATAACTCCTAAGAAATATACTCCAGGAAGAAGGAAAAGAAGCCAGTCATGTCCCAGTGGAGAAATCTGATCCTTTCTGCCTCAGTCTGTGATCACGTTTAACAGTGAAGGTGTTATGTGTGCTCATTTAAGCACTGTTGATATGACAGAAAACAGCTGCGTCCACCATCATTCAAAGAGTCATGATTCCATTCAATCAATAGAACCTTGTCAGAAGACACGACTGGAGAGTAGACACCCAACCAGGACTTTTAAAATATTTTAAGTTTTTCAAAATAGAAGATGACTGAGGAATTGATATAGCAAGAGATCTAGAACATATAACCACTAAATGCAGTGTGTTCTTGTCTATTTTGTGGATATTTTACATGACTGAGGACAGCAGGCACCACAGGAAAATCTGCTAGAAAAGAATGCAATCTATTTAATCATTTTAATGTTGGATTAGAAATTAATAAATTATACTAATTCAAGAAACACTAAATTTTAGTGCAAGGGTATGGTATGTAAAAATTCTTCTTATTTATAAAATAATATATTCCAAGTTTTGGGACCACTATCCACTTATGAGTGAGTGCATGCCATGTATGTTCTTTTGTGACTGGGTTACCTCACTCTGGATGATACTTGCTACTTCCATCCATTTGCCTAAGAATTTCAGATACTCATTGTTTTTAATAGCTGCATAGTATTTCATTGTGTAAATGCACCCCATTTTCTGCATCCATTCCACTGTTGAAGGACATCTGGGTTGTTTGTGGCTTCTGCTATTATAAACAAGGCTGCTATGTACATAGTGGAGCATGTGTCTTTGTTGTATATTGAATCATTATTTGATATATGCCCAGGAGAGGTATAACTGAGGTAGCACTATGTCCAGTTTTCTGAGGAAATGTCAGACCGATTTCCAGAGTGGTTGTACCAGCTTGCAATCTCACCAACAATGGAGTAGAATTTTTATTTCTCCACATCCCTAACAGCATCTGTTGTCACCTGAGTTTTTGATCTTAGTCATTCTGACTGCTGTGAGGTATAATCTCAAGGTTGTTTTGATTTTTCATCTCTCTGATGACTAATGATGTTGAACATTTCTTTAGGTGCTTCTCAGCCGTTCTATATTCCTCAGCTGAGAATTCTTTGTTTAGCTGGGTATGCCATTTTAAAAAGGATTGTTGTATTCTCTCGAGTCTAACTCCTTGAGTTCTTTGTATATATTAGATATTAGCCCTCTATTAGATGTAAGATAGGTGAAAGATCCTTTCAATCTCTTGGTTACTTTTTTGCCTATTGACAGTGACATTTGCCTTACAGAAGCTGTGCAATATTATGAGGCCCGATTTGTTGACTCTTGATCTAAGCATAAAGCACCAGTGTTCTCTTCAGCAAATTTTCCCCTGTGCCTATATTAAAAACAAACATAAAATGATGTAATTTTTTAAGTTTACTTATAGTTTTACTCTGACCCAGTAATGAAAGAAGGAGAATTAAATCAAATGAGATGGCAAACGTGAATCATGTTTTTCTACATCCACACTATTAAACTCTTCCAGCCTTCAGTTATTAAATTCAGGCAGGGAAATAGGCAACAAAAAGGAAGGAGAAATAAGAAAAGGAAGCCTTGGTGTAAGGGTATTGGTTTGAATCTTCTTGGTATGCTTATTTTTGGCAAGAGACCTGTGCTGTTGTGAAGGACGAAAGAATATAAAGTTTTTAACATATTAGGCCCAGAATATTATTGTCCTGTCCATTTTTGTTTCCCACTCTTCTGCATTGATTCCTCCAGATTTTCTCCATATGGCTGTGGGTACATAGGGAATACTTAAGTAGATACACAATGTATATTGTATTTCATTAAAACAGAGAATGTAATTAAAAATAGCAGAATACTCTGAATTGCATTTTAAACTTTAGGAAATTGTGATTATGATTTAGCATCATTGTAATTGCACTCTTGGAAACTCTTATGAAAATCCACTACTGTACAGGACACACACACACACACACACACACACACACACACACATGCATGCATACAAACACGACCACAGTGCTGAGAAGTGAAAAAAAACTGTATTATCCTAAGCTCAAAGTGGGATATATGCACCATGACCCATCTTTTCTCAACTCAGAGATCATTAAAGAAAGGGGTATTTATAGTTGCCCTGTGAAATGAAGTAATCGTATCATTACTAGATACCATGGCTATGAAAATACCTGTGAGAAAAAATTTACCCCTATTTGAATTGCTAGCTAGTGGGACCCAATAGATACCAAAGATTACATCTAATGATTGTCCACAGAGGTTGATATTAAGACCCAATCCCTAAAAACAAAGGAAAAGAAAAACTTACTAGATTCACAGAATATGAAAAATTTAAAGTGTCTGTTACCTGAGAGCTTAATTCTTTTATCTATTTCTTTTCACGTATTGTTTATTTTATTTATTTACATTTCAAATGTTATCCCCTTTCCCAGTTTCCTGTCCATAAACCACCTATCCTATGCCCCCAACCTCTTCATGTATGGGGGTATTCCTCCACCCAGCCATCCACCCCTTCCCTCCCCCCAACCCTACACTGGAGGGTTCAGCCTTAGCAGGACCAACGGCTTCTCCTCCCATTGTTGCTCAACAAGGCCGTCCTCTGCTACATATGCATCTGGAGCCATGGGTCTGTCCATATATACTCTTTGGGTAGTAGTTTAGTCCCTGGGAGCTCTGGTTGGTTGGTATTGTGATTCTTATGGGGTTGCAAGACCCTTCAGCTCTTCATTCCTTTCTCTAAGTCCTCCAATGGTGAACAAATTCTAAATTTAATGGTTGACTGCAAGCATTCACCTCTGGATTTGTCATGCTCTGGAATAGCCTCTCAGGAGACAGCTGTATCAGTCTCTTGTCAGCATATACTTCTTGACATCATCAATATTGTATGGGTATGGTGCCTATATGTATATAAGTTGGATCCCCAGGAGGGCCAGGCTCTGAATGGCCATTACTTCAGTCTCTGCTGCAAACTGTGTCTCCATATCCTCTCCTGTGAATTTTTTTTGCTGGGTATAAAATTAACTCAAATAAATGAGTGGACTTTCTCTACACAAAAGAGAAACTAGCCAAGAAAGAAATTAGAGAAATGACACCCTTCATAAGAGTCTCAAATAATATAAAATACCACGGAGAGACTTTAACCAAGCAAGTAAAAGTGAAGTACAATAAGAACTTTAAGCCTCTCAAGAAAGAAATTGAAGAAGACCTCAGAAGATGGAAAGATCTACCATGCAAATGGATTGGCAGGATTAATATAGTAAAAATGACCATTTCACCAAAAGCGATCTACAGATTCAATGCAATCCCCATCAAAATACCAATCCAATTCTTCAAAGAGTTAGACAGAACAAATTGCAAATTCATCTGGAATAACAAAAATCCCAGGATAGCTAAAACTATCCTTAACAATAAAAGGACTTCTGGAGGAATCACTATCCCTGAACTCAAGCAGTATTACAGAGCAATAGTGATAAAAACTGCATGGTATTGGTACAAAGACAGAAAGAGCAGTGGAATAGAATTGAAGACCCAAAAATGAACCCACACACCTATGGTCAAATGATTTTTGACAAAGGAGCCAAAACCATCCAATGGAAAAAAGATAGCATTTTCAGCAAATAGTGCTGGTTCAACTGAAGGTCAACATGTAGAAGAATGCAGATAGACCCATGCTTATCACCCTGTACAAAGCTTAAGTCCAAGTGGAACAAGGACCTCCACATCAAACCAGATACACTCAAACTAATAGAAGAAAAAATGGGGAAGCATCTCAAATACATGGGCACTGAAGAAAATTTCCTGAACAAAACACCAATGGCTTGCGCTCTAAGATCAAGAATTGACAAATGGGATCTCATAAAACTGCAAAGCTTCTGTAAGGCAAAGGACACTGTGGTTAGGACAAAATGACAACCAACAGATTGGGAAAAGATCTTTACCAATCCTACAACAGATAGAGGGCTTATATCCAAAATATACAGAGAACTCAAGAAGTTAGACCGCAGGGAGACAAATAACCATATTAAGAATGGGGTGCAGAACTAAACAAAGAATTCACAGCTGAGGAATGCCGAAAGGCTGAGAAACACCTAAAGAAATGTTCAACATCTTTAGTCATAAGGGAAATGCAAGTCAAAACAACCCTGAGATTTCACCTCACACCAGTGAGAATGGCTAACATCAAAAACTCAGGTGACAACAGATGCTGGTGAGGATGTGGAGAAAGAGGAACACTCCTCCATTGTTGGTGGGATTGCAGACTGGTACAACCATTCTGGAAATCAGTCTGGAGGTTCCTCAGAAAATTGGACATTGAACTACCTGAGGACCCAGCTATACCTCTCTTGGGCATATACCCAAAAGATGTCCCAACATATAACAAAGACACGTGCTCCACTACTTTCATAGCAGCCTTATTTATAATAGCCAGAATCTGGAAACAACCCATATGCCCTTCAACAGAGGAATGGATACAGAAAGTGTGGTCCATCTACACAATGGCCTATTACTCGGCTATCAAAAACAATGACTTTATGAAATTCATAGGCAAATGGATAAAACTGGAAAATATCATCCTGTGTGAGGTAACCCAATCACAGAAAAACACACATGGTATGCACTCATTAATAAGTGGCTATTAGCCCAAATGCTTGAATTGCCCTAGATGAACAGAACACTTGAAACTCAAGAGGGATGACCAAAATGCGAATGCTTCACTCCTTCTTTAAAAGGGGACCAAGAGTACCTTTGGCAGGGAGTAGAGAAGCAAAGATTAAAACAGAGACAGAATGCACACCCATTCAGAGCCTGCCCCACATGTGGCCCATACTTATTCAGCCACCCAATTAGACAAGATGGATGAAGCAAAGAAGTGCAGGCCGACAGGAACCGGATGTATTTCTCTCCTGAGAAACACAGCCAGAATACAGCAAATACATTGGTGAATGCTAGCAGCAAACCACTGAACTGAGAACGGTACCCTGTTGAAGGAATCAGAGAAAGAACTGGAAGAGCTTGAAGGGGCTCGAGACTCCATATGAACAAGAATGCCAACCAACCAGAGTTTCCAGGGACTAAGTCACTACCCAAAGACTATACATGGACTGACCCTGGACTCTAACCTCATAGGTAGCAATGAATAGCCTAGTAAGAGCACCAGTGGAAGGGGAAGCCCATGAACCTGCCAAGACTGAACCCCCAAGTGAACATGATTGCTGGGGGGGAGGGCCGTAATGGGGGGAGGATGGGGAGGGGAACACCCATACAGAAGGGGAGGGGGAGGGATTAAGGGAATGTTGGCCTGGAAACTGCGAAAGTTAATAACAATCGAAATGTAAATAAGAAATACTCAAGTTAATAAAGATAAAAAAAGAAGATAGCAATTATTAAACACTCTTCCATATTAAAATACTTAAGTTTTCATATTCTTTTGTTTGGCCACTAGAGATCTTAAGAAAGGAATGTGCTAAGCACATTCATATATCCAGAGAAAAATTTTCAATTAAGAAAATTTTCACCCAACTGATGAACAGATGTTGCCGATCCATGCGGTGGAATTAAAGAAAAGCAGGAGGAAGCTGAGGAGGAGGGTGATTCTGTAAGAAGACCAGTAGTCTCAATTAACCAGAACCCATGACATCTCTCAGACACTGGATCACCAACCAGGCATCATACACCAGCTGATATGAGGCTCCCAGTACAAATATAGCAGAGGAATACTGGGTCTTGGTTCAGTCAGAGAAGATGCACCTAACCCTCAAGAGACTGGAGGCCCTGGGGAGTTTAGAGGTCTGGTGGGCTTGGTGGATTGGGCCCATGGTCATGGAGACAGGGAAGGGAAAAGAAGAGGTATGGGATGTGGAACAGTTGGAGGTTGGATCGAAAGGGGAATAAAATCTGGAGTTTAAATGTATTTAATTAATTAATTAAGAACTTTTTCAGGAATCTATGAGTGACCCTAGCCAAGACTCCTAGAAGAAGGGTTTGGAGCCTGAGTCTTCCATCTACTGTAACTGGATAAGACTTCCAATGGAGGGATTGAGGGTTTGGGATACTAACCTAGTCACAAAGTCACAAAGCCTTAGACTCACTGTTTGCCTTGCCTACAAGTTGTGCAAAAGGTAAAAGAAAGAGACGAATTTTAGAGAATGGCCAACCACTGGCTGGCTCTGATTAAGATCCATTTCATGAGAGGGAGCCCACCGCTGACACTGTTAATGGTATTCTGCTGTATTTGCAGACGAGTGCTTAGCATACCTGTCATCAGAGAGGCTTCACCTGGCATCTGATGTAAATTGATGCAAAGGAATACAGCCAAACCTTATGGGGAGCCTAGAAAATCCTGGAGAATTCGGGAAGGACGTTTTGAATGAGGCAGGGGGGTCATGGACACTACAAGAATCCCTACAGACTCAATTAACTTGGGTTGGTTGCGGCTCATACAGAAGGAACTGCCAACCGGAGAGCAAGCCTGAGACTAACATAGGTCATCGGCACATATGTAACAGATCTGCAGCTGAGTCTTCATGTGGGACCTCTAAAGCTGGAGCAGGTGCTGTCTCTGACCTCTTTACCTGCCTTTAGAACCCTTTCCCCTTACTGGGCTGCCTAGTCTATAGAAGATGCAAGAAGTCTTAGTGCCAAGGCTGGTTGATATGCATGGGAGACCTCTTTCCTGAAAAGAAAGGGAGGAAGGGTTGGATGAGTGGGGAGCTGAAGTGAGAGGAAGGGACTGGGAGGAAAAGAGGAAGGGGAAGCTGCAATCAGGAGGTAAATTAAGTAAATAACTAATTAATAAAAAAGAAAAAGAGAGAAAAGAAAATGTTCTTACGTAATCCACATGGCCGAACCCAGCAACAAATATACTCATCCCCATAGCATCAAAAGAATGTTGACAACTTTTTTTAGCAATGCGAATATCCACTTAAAAACAGATTATTACCTAAGACTTTGGGTTACAAGATAATCAAAGCAGAAATTTGAGGCCTATCTTGAATTCAGACTTTTTTTTTTCTTTCCATTTTATTTTCTGCTGAAACTAGAGTGTGCGACTGAAAAAGAAAGAAGCAGAGAAAATGGTGTTTATGAGCTTACAATTTTTGAGAAGAATGCTTTTAAGAGTCCTTAGGATGAAGTCATGGAACAATATTGCAGCCATATTTTGAAAACCTTTTAAATGAGCTGTTTGCCATACTATCATAAATGCTCTCCTCTGAGCTCAGCCATCTCTGTTGTGTTTCTGCCCCTGCATTTGAATGTTGCCCTAGAGGCTAAGGGATGTAGTTGTAAGTACTCAAGTCAGACTGTGGTCAGAGTTAATAGAGATGCACAGTTTCATCCTTCTCCTCTGAGCAGTCTGCTAAGTGCCGCATGAAGCTGCTGGTATGGAAGGGTCTTGACTTTCCTGTAATGTGTAGTCTGAAAATATTAAAGGTGCATCACTTTCCTTCTCCTTACCCTCCCTGCTTTTCATTCTTTTGTTGTCTCATTTTTGTTTCTTTGGGTTTAATGAGTTTGACGATTATTTGAAATCATCCTTAGATGAGTGTATTCTATCACACCTTGTCTCTGAAATACTGTTCCCTATTCTCCAGTATTTCAAATGGATATAGTCCAGCCCGGCAGCAAAAAGTATCACTTAAATTTTGGAGTAAAGCTTTTAGTGAAAGTTATTCCACTGTAAGCTTTAAAATGAAATGTGAATGGAGAGATAGAGAAACAATTGGGCATAGATGTGGGGAAAGAACAAATCTTTCTCAGTGTTTTTGGCCTAAAACCAACATAAGAAAATATAGACTTCAGTAGCTGCATTTCCCTTTTCTGTTCTACTTATGCTCCAGTGTCTCTGTGCAATTCTCATTCCTCTCAACCACAGAAGACTAACTTAGCAGTTGGAAAGGAACACACATTATTTGACAATAAATTAAAATTGCCTGATTTTCCTATTCATGTTGACCCCCAATTGCTAGCCATACATCAGTAATGTAACCATGTGTAAACCCCATGCTTCAAATGAGCCTTTTCTAGAAATGTCTTGCCAAAGGCAATTCAGTTCTACTCTCTACAATGACAGCATACCCTGTAAAAATCTGTAAAGCCCCTTCTTTCTAATCACAGAACCTCAACCATTATTAATACACATACTAAGGTCTTCAGTCACACTCAGAAATTTCAATGTGGTAACTTTTTTTTTTCTATCATGAAACAGGCACCAAATACAAACACATTGATATGATATAGTTCTGGCATCTGGCATCTGTAACTCATCAGCAAGCGCCTTTAATTACTGACCCTGCTCCCCCCATTGCCTGTGTTCTCCGTATGTGAATTTCACTTTCCTTTTCATCCACTCCCTTGTGAACAAAAAGCAAAATCTTCCAGGTGAGCATGACAGATGCCATTTCCTGCCCTCCCAGGTAGAACTTCTGTTATAATGATTTTCGTTGGAGTTTTTTCTCGTTTGATTGTCTGATAAGTGTGCATTTCCAACGGAGCCGCCAGCTTGTTGCCCATATTCCAATTTAAAAAAATTCATATCAAAATTAGAAATTATATTCCCAGAATACCCATGACATAGCAATCAAAGACATAGAATTTACTCCAAAAGCCTAAACAATGAAAATGATCTGAGGGGTACAATAAGGTCAGATGCTTAGAAATCAGCATGGAGTGCTTGGGCAGAGTGTACACACAGAGTTTAAATTGAAGTCTGAGGTCTACTGGCATGATCAAGACAGTGAGACCTGTGAACTTGGAGGAAGGTAAAATATTGTTGTGGTGTGCCAATTTCTGACAAGACTCTTCTTTGAAGAGTCCCACTTTAGTCTTGATGCTTATACCTCTTTTTAAAGGTCCAGCATCTCAGGTCAGTGTTTTCAAAACATAGACTGAGCTTCCTCACACACTTCAAGTTACACCCACGCTCTGACATGCAGCCAGGTTTTGCTGGAATCTCTGTTCTTCACTACTCATTTTTTTCTTCTTTTCTGAATCTCCATTGTGCTTAGGATCTTTATCTTACAAGATAAACTTTTCTAAGTCATTCTACAGATATTTATAAAGTTTGCACAGTACCCAACTTGTCCTTGACATAAATTTACTTTTTTTCTCAAATACAGATAGAAGTGCTGTGATTAAAAAAAAGAAAGAAAGAAAAGAAAAAGTTTGTTTTTATTACACCACATTCTTCAGATTCTTCAGTATGGAATAAAATTGAAAATTTGTCACAAAGTTTGCAATAATAAATATAGGACAGAAATACATGTAAACAGATAAACATTGCAACTGCATTATATATATATATAATTTATCTTATAGGTATTACACATTTCTGTATAAAATCAGCAGCAAAATCCTCAATAGAAATTGCAGATTAGATCCTGAGGTGGAGTGAGAATGCTTGGTGTATTTAAAAAGCAGATAGACATAAAAATACCAAAACTTTTATGAATTCCTAGAATTTACAAAGAGAAGGGCTAATCAAAAAAAGTTAAAATGAATTGCATATTTAGAGTTAAATTACTAACTCTAAGCAAGGATGACTAATGAATGGAGCATCATATATCAAAATTGGTCCTAACTTCCAGGATAAAGTTAATCTAAGTCCATGTCTGAGTCTAAATTCTTGAAAATTTTACTACCCACAAGGGACAAATTTTAATTTCTCATGTATTTTTATATCAGTAGATATAAGGGGAATGAATTGATGGCAAAGAAGCATAAAATCCTGCAAACATTGTGCAGTGGGCCAAGAAAGTAAAAATTGTCGAAACTGAGTATCTAAATTATATTCTAAACAAATGTAGGAGTGAATTGCATAGTGGGTGATCTGACAGAAGATGTCTAGCCTGACACAGTGAGATCCAAAGGTTCTTACTACATTAAAGGAATTTGCTCATTCTTCTGAAAGTAACTGAGCAGTATTACTTTCACTGAGTGTGCGCGCGTGCGCACACACACACACACACACACAAAAACATATATCATATATATATACATATAATATATACATAATATATATTACATATATATATATAAAGAGAGACACAAAGTAAATGTAACAAAGTCTTTTCACAAATACTCTATCAAAGTAAAACAGCAGAGTTTGATACAGATTGAAGTTCAACTATGTACATTTTTCCTCTCCAAAATCAATCAATCTCTTACTAATTATTATTTTTGAGATTATAATAAAATTACCTTATTTCTTCCTTCCCTTTCCTCTCCAGAGACTCTCTGAAATACCTCTCTGCATCCCCTTTATAATTTATGACATTTTGCAATAATGTAACAACATTAATTCTTGTTACATACATAGATGTGTTTGTGTTCCTAAGTCCATGAATACAGCTTCCTCATTCTATATAATGTTATTTATGTGTATGTTTTCAGGGCTGATAAGTGGAATCAGATAATGAATTCACGTGTTCTTCTCAGTGGAAGACTATTTCTCTACTCTCAGGATCCCTTAGTTACCTATAGTTCCTTGTACACATTCCAGGTCTCCTCCATGTTACCATGTCTAATGTTATTATCCTTGTTCCACTCAAATTTAGGAAGTTATGTTGGTGAAATTTTATTGATGTAGCTTCTGCCATGATGTTGATATAATTGGAGAGTGAACTTTCTGTCCCTCTGAGTCTTATAACCTTTGAGCCTCCTTTTCATAGATGTTCCCAAAGTCTTACCTGCCTAAGATCTTTAGGAGCGCTATTTTGGGACTGAGCTCTACAATTCTGAATATTGATTGCTTGTGGTTTTCTGTAATGGCATATTCACCTGCTTCAAAGTGACAGTTCCTTGAAGAGGTATAGGAACTAGATTTAACTCTGGGTATAGAGAAAAGCATTTAGAATGTTTGAAGTCCTTCCATGGCTTCAGTAAAATGGCAGAGGTGTTTTCTACAAGATCCAAGACTTCACTAGCCCTGTGTAGCTGGCTTCATTTCCAGTGCCAAGCATGGTTTCTGTCTTGTTGAACGGGTCCTCTTTAAGTAATTGAATATTTTAAATTTCCTTTTCTTTTAATTTTTTTTTTAAATTTTTTGAGTGTGTTTGGTTTGCTTGCCTTTGTAACAGTGCACCATTTGCGGGCAGTACCCAAAGAGACCAGAAGGGGACGTTGAATCCTCTAGAACTAGAGTTACTGACAGGGTGAGCTGCAGTGTCTGTGCTGTGAAGAGCATGAAGTCTTTCTCCCAACCCCTCCCTCGTCATTACATATTGTCCTGCAGTGTTCCAATAGTTGTCTTACTTTTATGTTATACCTAACAAATATGACTGCATATTGGTGATAATGAATTTGATATACACATAAGATCTATTTTTCTGGGATGTTGCATTTTTTTTAAGGATTTTGTTTAAGCGGATATGAAGTAAACATCATTTTGAAGGGCTGGCATCTCCTTAGTAAACTTGTGATTGACAGTCTTTATTTACAAGAGAAAAATAGAGACGTTTGTTTAAGTTTGAACCATTGCACCTTGAATTCTCTAAGAAATCTTAAAATGGATCGGAAGGATAATTCTCTCCCTGTCTCTGTTTTCAATGAGTGCTCAGTTCCTTTTTTCATAAATCTCAGAGGAAGGTGAAGCAGCCTGATCTGTGCCTGAGTGCTGAATTGCATAATAACCAAAGGTAAATTGAGAGATAATTAGGAAGATTGAAATGTAAATAGGATGTCATTTTATCTGTTTTTGATAAACTCTCCAGAGTGTGAAATCCATAGAGAACTTTCTCATGGGCATTTTTCCCCTTCCCCATTTCTTTATGAGCTCTATTGTCCTGTCCATAGGACTTCCATCAGCAGCAAAAAGCCAAATTCTGCACAGAAGGTAAGAAAAAAGCAGAATGCTAGCACTTTCTTCTTGACAACACCCACCTGATTTCTTGCTTGTTATCTAGGCTTATATCAATGGCTTACCAACTGAGATGGCAAGGCTGGACAAAGGTTGTACCCCAGGGACCATTGATCCCACTTAGCACAATGTAAAGATGTCTTCCTGTCTTCAGCTAGAATGGGTTATCTGGTTAACAGCCCCTGCTTTGATGCCACTTGGGCAAGCACAATCGATACAGCTGCCAGACACAGCTGTGAGAAGTTGTTTCCTAGGCATCTGCTTTGTGTGCGAGCATGGTGGTGTTCACTTAGGCTTATGCACTCCTTTGTCAGCCACATTTAATCAAGGTCATTTCCTTGGAAATGGGTTAACTAAATGAGAGACACCATAACACTCATGAAAAATTAACAATATATTCTCTTTTTTATTGGTTATTTCATTTATTTACATTTCAGATATCCCCTTTCTAGTATCACCTCCCCAAAACCCCAGGGACTAAACCAACAATGTATTCTCTAGGCTTGTAAGATAAACATGCACATCAAATCCTTAATTCTATTTAACTACCTATTGAAAATAAGTGAAACCCTAGAGACAACAGTTATTTTGGGTGATGATGACCTTCAAGAGTAGACTATCCATAGGGCTGTGTCAACCTTCTATATTCATTAAATCCAAAGTACAGTTTTCCTCAACTAATGGGAGAATGTACTCCCCTCAAATTAAGTAAGTAGTGATGCTAATAATCTCCTGGATGTTTTAACTAATGTATAATAAATCTCACTCCTAGTCATTGAAATTATATATTTCCAACCTCTTAAGCAGTGTAATGTAGATACTTTTGTGACCTTTTTTTAATAAATTATCTTCTAAACTTGGTAAGAATCTAAATTACACTCCATTGTCTAATATCCCAAATACTCCCTCTCATCTCTGCTTATCCCAGAGTGTCAATAATCACCCTGTTTTTTGTGCTGCATGCATATTGAATACATACTTATCCTGCTGTTATCATTTTGAGTGTGAATTAGAATGATGACTATAATTTTTAGTGCTTCTTACATGCCAGATTTTGTGATGTGTACTTGACATATATTATCTAATGTGTTTCATAAAAATAAAAATGTATGAGGGGAAGGACTAACATTTGCCTGCTTAGGGATGAAATCACAAAATTGGAAAAAAAATTATACTAAATATACGTACAGAGCTAATAAATGAGTGATGCCTGCTTAATGTTACAACTTATATAATTCTTTCTTATTCTCCACAGCTTGGAAAACTAATTTCTAGGCAAAATGAAAAAAGTGAAATGGATTTCATTCCTTAGCCATACAATGATCTCTATTTAACTGTTGTCTTCATTTATATGTAAAGAACTAAAATGTGCTTACAAAGCAAAATGTGTCATTTATACAAATTCTAATATCACAGCAGTGTCTGATTTAAATCAGCTGATTTGCTGAGCTTTTCCTGTGAAAGCCTCAAGCTGTGGTTCTCTATTAGAATTATTTATTCACTTTTAAGGAATATCTGGAGTGATGCTGGCACCCAGATTTATTAAGACATGAATGCTGTTAAATATTCTACAATATATGGAAGTCTAATTTTAAACATCCATGAAATAACCAATTTCATAAAATATCTGTTGAAATGACAATACTACCAAGGCTTACATATGAAGGAAGGGTCCAGATCACAGAGAAGAATGCATTTTCTCTGCAAAGACAAATGGAGAGAAGATGAACAGTGGGAACGACATTTGCCAAAATCATACTTCAGAAATTATCAACTTGGTAATGTACCTGTCTTATCCTGTTGAGGAATTAGAGAACATGTTAAGCAGTCTAACACATTGTTACACTGATTGCTATCCTTAAAGAAAAAATAGTCAAAAAAAAAATGAGGTGAAATGAGGCTTCTTTAATCTTTTGACATAATGTGATTTTTTCAAAGAATTAAAATAAATTCTTATAGTAAAAGTCCATTCTGCCTGGTTAGTGGTCCAGTGACTGAAAAATCTCATGGTCCAAGTTAGTTGAGACTGCTGGTCCTCCTACCGGACTGCCATCCTCAGCCTCTACAAGCTTTTCCCTAATTCAACCCGCGGAGTCAGCAGCTCCTGACCATTGATTGGTTGGGTGTAAATAACTGCATCTGACTCTTTGAGCTGCTTGGTGAGTCTTTCAGAGGGGAGTCATGATAAGTCCCTTTTTGGGAGAGCTCCATAGCCTCAGTAAAAGTGTCAGGCCTCAGGGCTTTCCCTTGAGCTGGATCCAAACTTGGGCCTGCTCAGGCTCTTCTCCATTTTTGTCCATGCAGTTCGTTCAGACAGGAACAATTATGGGTCAGATTTTTTTTGTCTGTGAGATGGCAACCACATCCTTCAATTGATGCCCTGTCTTTCTATTGGAGGTGAGCTCTACAAGTTCCCTCTCCCCACTGTAAGGAATTTCAGCACTTTAAGTCCTGAGAGTCTCTCACTTCCCAGGTCTCTGGAATATTCTGGAGGGTTCCCCCACCTCCTTCCTCTTGAAGTTGCCTGTTTCAATTCTTTCTGCTGGCCCTTTGGGCTTCAGTCCTCTTCCCCCCACCGAATACCTGATCATATTCCCCTGTTCCCCTCCCTGTCGCTTTTCCTGCCCAGGTTCTTCCCTCTCTTCCTTGTCCAGTGATTGCTTTCTTCCCCTTCCCATGTGGGATTGAGGCATCCTCACTTAGGCCCTTTGTCTTGCTAATCTTTTTTAGGTCTGTGGCTTGTATCTTGGGTATTCTGTACATCATTTTTGGCTAATATCCCCTTATTAGTGAACACATACCATCCATTTGCTTTTGGGTCTGAGTTTCCTCACTCAGGATGATATTTTTAGTTCCATCCATTTGCCTGCAAAACTCAAGAGGTCATTGTTCTTAATAGCTGAGTACTTATCCACTGTGTAAAAGAACCACATTATGTGTATCCATTCTTCCTTCTTGGGACTTCTGGGTTGTTTCCAGCTTCTGGCTATCACAAACAAGGCTGCAATGAACATAGTGGAATATATGCACCTGTGGCGTGATTAGTCATCTGTAGGTTGATGTCATTATGCAAGTGAAGGCAGACAAGATAAAACAAGGCCTGTCTATGGGCAAGAGGGAAGGAAGGTGGGAACAGAGGTTTTAGAAGGGAAGGAGAAGCAAGAGAGGAAGACCTCTGGGAGAACGGAGTGGCAGATGTTAAGAATCTTCTCTGCACATAGATACAGGTTGTTATGAATATTTTAAGGGATGGGTGTGGACAAGATTTTGTACTGTCTAGATGAACAAATTATATCCTATCAATTAGATCAAGGGTTAGTGTGTGGTGTGTTTTTCCTTGTGGTCACTTAATTGAGTTCAAAAGAAGGTGTTGTGGCTGGACACATCAAACTGGCCATGGAATTGGGATGTGTCTGCTTGGCATAGTAACAACCCGCCAAGGGAAATGTGAGTGAAAACAAAACAGCATGTCAAGGTGTCACCCTGAAACGGCTCACAGACCACCCAGGTCAAAGAGAAAGCCCGGGAGAAAAGCATGAGCAGTATTCTTGAGAACAGGTAGCACTATTTTATTTATTTATTTGTTTGTTTGTTTGTTTATTTATTTATTTAAACAGTCATCTTCTGGAGTATATGCCCAACAGTGATATAGATATATTTCCAAATTTATGAGCACACTCCAGATTGGTTTCCAGAGTGTCTGTACCACTTTGCATTCCCACCAGCAATGGAGGAGTGTTCCTCTTTCTCCACATCCTGGACAAGATGTGCTGTCACCTGAAGTTTTGATCTTAGCCATTCTGAATGGTGTAAGGTGGGAATCTCAGGGTCATTTTCACTTGCATTTCCCTGATGACAAAGGATTTTGAATATTTCTTAAGTGCTTCTCAACCATTCAAAATTCCTCTGTTGTGAATTCACTATTTAGTTTTATACCTCATTTTTTTTTAGTGAATTCTTTGATCTTTTTGGTGGCTAGCTTCTTGAGTTCTTTTTATATTTTGAATACTAGACGTCTATTGGATATAGAGTTAGTGAAGTTTTTTTACAATCTGTAGTTTGTAGATTTGTCCTATTGACTATATCTTTTGCCTTGCAGAGGCTTTTAAGTTTCATGAGGTCCCATTTATCAATTCTTCATCTTGGAACATGAGCCATTGCAGTTCTTTTCTTTATTGGATATCTTTAATTACATTTCAAATGTTATCCCCTTTCCTGGTTTCTCATTCATAAAACCCTCATTCCATCCCTCCTTCCCATTCTTCTAGGAGGGTGTTCAACCACCCATCCACCCACCTCTTCCTGTCTCCCCATTCTGACATCCCCCGACTCTTGGGGATATTGTTGTTCTTATGAGGTTTCAGACCCCTTCAGTTCCTTTAGTCCTTTCTCTAACTCCCATTCTCAGTTCAATGGATGGCTGCCAGAGTCTTCCCCTGTATTTGTCAAGCTCTGGCAGAGCTTCTCAGGAGGCAGCTATGTCAGGTATCTGTCAGCCTGTACTTCTTGGCATCAGCAATATTGTCGGGGTTTGGTGATTGTATGTATATGGACTGGATCCACAGATGGGGCAGTCTCCAGATGGCCTTTTCTTCAGTCTCTGCTCAAAATTTTGTTTCCATAATCCATTCTATGAATATTTTTGTTCCCCCTTCTAAGAAGGACTGAAGCATTAGCAATTTGATCATCCTCCTTCATGTGATACGTGATTAGATCTTGAGTAATCTGAGTTTTGGGCTAATATATTCCCCGCTTTCCCTTATATTAGTTTGAGTCCATCTGGTTTGATGTGGAGGTTCTTGATCCACTTGGATTTGAGCTTTCGACAGGACAATAAGAATGAATTGCTTTGTATTCCTCTACCTGCTGACCTCCATTTGAACCAGCACCCTTTGTTGAAATGGCTATTTTTTCCCCCAAAGGATGGGTTTAGCATTTTGGTTAAAGATCAAGTGATCATAGGTGTGTGGGTTCATTTCTGGTTCTTCAATTCTATTCTCTTGATCTACCTCCTTTCTGTGTACAAATACCATACAGTTTTTATCACTATTACTCTGTAATACTGCTTGAGGTCAGGAATAGTGATTCTCCCGGAAGTTCTTTTATGGTTGAGGGTAGTTTTTCACTATCCTGGGTTTTTTGTTCTTCCACATTAATTTGCAAATTGTTCTGCTTAATTCTATGAAGAATTGGATTGGAATTTTGATGGGGATTGCATTGATTCTATAGATTGCTTTTGGTAAAATGGTCATTTTTCCTATATTAATCCTGCCAATTCATAAGCATGAGACATCTTTCCATCTTCTGAGGTCTTCTTCAATTTCTTTCCTCAGTGTCTTGAAGTTCTTATTGTACAGATCTTTCACTTCCTTAGTTCAAGTCACACCGAGGTATTTTATATTATTTGGGACTATTATGAAGGGTGTCGTTTCCCTAATTTCTTTCTCGGCTTGTTTCTCTTTTGTATAGAGGAAGGCAACTGATTTATTTGAGTTAATTTTATACCCAGCCACTTTGCTGAAGTTGTTTATCAGCTTTAGTAATTCTCTGGTGGAACTTTTGGGATCACTTAAATATACTATCATATCATCTGCAAATAGTGATATTTTGACTTCTTCTTTTCCGATCTGTATCCCCTTGACCTCCTTTTGTTGTCTGATTGCTCTGGCTAAAACTTCAAGAACTATATTGAATAAGTAGGGAGAGAGTGGGCAGCCTTGTCTAGTCCCTGATTTTAGTGGGATTGCTTCAAGTTTCTCTCTATTTAGTTTAATGTCAGCAACTGGTTTGCTGTATATGGCTTTTACTATGTTTAGGTATGGGCCTTGAATTCCTATTCTTTCCAGGACTTTTATCATGAAGGGGTGTTGAATTTTGTCAAATGCTTTCTCAGCATCTAATGAAATGATCATGTGGTTTTTATCTTTCAGTTTGCTTATATAGTGAATTACATTGATGGTTTTCCATATATTAAACTATCACAGCATACCTGTGATGAAGTCTACTTGATCATGATGTATGATTGTTTTGATGTGTTCTTGGATTCAGTTTGCAAGAATTTTAGTGAGTATTTTTGCGTCGATATTCATAATGGAAATTGGTCTGAAGTTCTCTTTCTTTGTTGGGTGTTTGCATGGTTTAGGTATAAGAGTAATTGTTTCTTCACAGAAGGAATTCAGTAGCACTCCAACTTTTTCAATTTTGTGGAATAGTTTGGATAGTATTGGTATGAGGTCTTCTATGAACATCACAAGAATTCAGCACTGAACCCATCTGGACCTGGGTTCTTTTTGGTTGTGAGACTTTTAATGACTGCTTCTATTTCTTTAGGAGTTATGTGGCTGTTTAAATGATTTATCTGTTCCAGATTTAACTTCGGTACCTGGTATCTGTCTCAGGAATTGTCCATGTCCTCCAGATTTTCACATTTTGTTGAATATAGACTTTTGTAGTAGGATCTGATGATTTTATGAATTTCCTCTGATCCTGTTCTTATGTCTCTCTTTTCATTTCTGATTTTGTTAATTTGGACACACTATCTGTGTCCTCTGGTTAGTCTAGCGAAGGGTTTATCTATCGTGTTGATAGCTTTTGGTTCTGTTGATTCTTTGTATAGTTCTTTTTTATTCTACTTGGTTGATTTCAGCTCTAAGTTTGATTATTTCTTGTCTTCTATTCCTCTTGTGTGTATTTGCTTCTTCTGTTCTAGAGCTTTTAGGTGTTCTGTCAAGCTGCTGATATATGCTTTCTCCTGTTTCTTTCTGCAGGCACTCAGAGTATGAGTTTTCTTCTTAGCACAGCTTTCATTGTGTCCTATAAGTTTGGGTATGCTGTACATTTGTCCCGCGCTTCGTCTCGCCAGCAGGAACGACGCGGCACACACAGGATCCTACTACAGAAAAGCTTTAATGCGTCTTGAGAGGGAGAGCATAAGCTTACAATGCGGAGACGGAGACTGAGGAATAACCGTCCCTTATATAGGAAACTATCCTCGCCTAGGACGTGTCACTCTCTGACTGGTCGCTGCCAATTATGCCAGATGACGTACCAAAACGTACGTGTCCCTTTGAGTAGGGACGTTACCAGGCGCCTGCGTATTGCCCTTTTTACTAGGTGCGTTCTGCCGGATGCCGGTGCCATCTTGTAATGGAGTTTGTGAGGACAGCTCCTCACATATGTGAGGACAGCTCCTCGGACAGCTCCTCACATACATTCATTTTCATTAAATCCTAAGAAGTCTTTAATTGCTTTCCTTATTTCTTCCTTGACAAGGTTATCATTGAGTAGAGCATTGCTCAAATTCCATGTATATAGGGTGTTCTTTCCTTATCGTTACTGAAGACCATCTATAGCCTGTGGAGGTATGATAGGACTCATGTGATTATTTCTATCTCTGTATCTGTTGAGGTCTCTTTTGTGCCTGATTATATGGTCAATTTTGGAGAAAGTACCATGTGGTAGTGAGAAGAAGATATATCCTTTTGTTTTAAGATAGAATGTTCTATAAATATCTGTTAAATCCATTTGGTTCATGACTTCTGTTAGTCTGTCTATGGCTCTCTTTAATTTCTGTTTCCATGATCTGTCCTTTGATGAGAGTGGGGTGTTGAAATCCCCTACTATTACTGTGTGAGGTGCAATGTGCGCTTTGGGCTTTAGTAAGGTTTGTTTTATGTATATAGGTACCCCTTGCATTTGGAGCATAGATATTTAGGATTGATAGTACATCTGGGTGGATTATTACTTTGATGAATATGAAGTATCCTTCCTTATCTTTTTTGATGACTTTTAGTTGAAAATCAATTTCATTCAATATTATATTGGTTACTTCAGCTTGCTTCTTAAGACCATTTGCTTGTAAAGATGTTTTCCAGCCTTCCACTCTGAGGTAGTGTCTGTCTTTGTCTCTGAGGTAGTGTCTGTCTTTGTCTGTCTTTGTGTCTGTTTTTTTCCTGTAGGCAGCAAAATGCTGGGTCCTCATTTCGTAACCTGATTTTTTTTTTAATCTTTATTAACTTGAGTATTTCTTATTTACATTTCGATTGTTATTCCCTTTCCAGGTTTCTGGGCCAACCTCCCCCTAACCCCTACCCCTCTCCTTCTATATGCATTTCCCCTCCCCATCCTCCCACCCCATTACCGCCCTCCCCACAACAATCACATTCACTAGGGGTTCAGTCTTGGCAGGAACAAGGGCTTCCCCTTCCACTGGTGCTCTTACTAGGCTATTCATTGCTACCTATGAGGTTGGAGCCCATGGTCAGTCCATGTAGTCTTTGGGTAGTGGCTTAGTCCCTGGAAGCTCTGGTTGGTTGGCATTGTTGTTCATATGGGGTCTCGAGCCCCTTCAAGCTCTTCCAGTCCTTTCTCTGATTCCTTCAATGAGGATCCCGTTCTCAGTTCAGTGGTTTGCTGCTGGCATTCGACTATATATTTGCTGGATTCTGGCTGTATCTCTCAGGAGAGATCTACATCTGGCTCCTGCAGGCCTGCACTTCTTTGCTTCATCCATTTTGTCTAATTGGGTGGCTGTATATGTATGGGCCACATGTGGGGCAGTCTCTGAATGGGTATTCCTTCTGTCTCTGTTTTAATCTTTGCCTCTCCCTTCCCTGCCAAGGGTATTCTTGTTCCCCTTTTAAAGAAGGAGTGAAGCATTCACATTTTGATCATCCGTCTTGAGTTTCATTTGTTCTAGGCATCTAGGGTAATTTAAGCATTTGGGCTAATAGACACTTATCAACGAGTGCATACCATGTGTGTTTTTCTGTGATTGGGTTACCTCACTCAGGATGATATTTTCCAGTTCCATCCATTTGCCTATGAATTTCATAAAGTCATTGTTTTTGGTAGCTAAGTAATATTCCATTGTGTAGATGTACCACATTTTCTGTATCCATTCCTCTGTTGAAGGGCATATGGGTTCTTTCCAGCTTCTGGCTATTATAAATAAGGCTGCTATGAACATAGTGGAGCATGTGTCTTTGTTTTATGTTGGGGCATCTTTTGGGTATATGCCCAAGAGAGCTATAGCAGGGTCCTCAGGTAGTTGAATGTCCAATTTTCTGAGGAACCTCCAGACTGATTTCCAGAATGGTTGTACCAGTGTGCAATCCCACCAACAATGGAGGAGTGTTCCCCTTTCTCCACATCCTCACCAGCATTTGCTGTCACCTGAGTTTTTGATCTTAGCCATTCTCACTGGAGTGAGGTGAAATCTCAGGGTTGATTTGATTTGCATTTCCCTTATGACTAAAGTTGTTGAATATTTCTTTAGGTGTTTCTCAACCATTCAGCATTCCTCAGCTGTGAATTCTTTGTTTAGCTCTGAACCCCATTTTTAATAGGGTTATTTGTCTCCCTGCAGTCTAACTTCTTGAGTTCTTATATATTTCTCATATATTTAGGATATATGCCCTCTATCAGTTATAGGATTGGTAAAGATCTTTTCCCAATTGGTTGGTTGCCATTTTGGCCTAACAACAGTGTCCTTTGCCTTACAGAAGCTTTGCAGTTTTATGAGGCGTATCCAGTTTTTTAATCTGTGTCTTTTCATTGGGTAATTGAGTCCACTGATGTTGAGAGATATTAAGGAATAGTGATTGTTGCTTCCTGTTATCTTCGTATTTGGATGTAAGATTATGTTTGTGTGCTTTTCTTCTCTATGTTTTGTTGCCAAGATGATTAGTTTCTTGCTTTTTCTAGGGTGTAGCTTGCGTCCTTTTGTTGAACTTTACCATTTATTATCCTTTGTAGGGCTGGATTTGTATAAAGATACTGTGTAAATTTGGTTTTGTTATGGAATATCTTGGTTTCTCCATCTATGTTTATTGAGAGTTTTACTGGATACATTAACCTGGGCTGTCATTTTTGTCCTCTTAGGGTCTGTATGACATCTGTCCAGGATTTTCTGGCTTTCATAGTCTCTGGTTAGAATTCTGGTGTAATTCTGATAGGTCTGCATTTATATATTACTTGTCCTTTTTTCCCTACTGCTTTTAATATTCTTTCTTTGTTTTGTGCATTTGGTGTTTTGACTATTATTTGACGGGATGAGTTTCTTTTCTGTCTCAATCTATTTGGAGTTCTGTAGGCTTCTTATATGTTTATGGGCATTTCTTTCTTTAGGTTAGGGAAGTTTTCTTCTATGATTTTGTTGAAGATATTTACTGGTCCTTTGAGTTGGGAGTCTTCACTCTCTTCTATACCTATTATCCTTAGGTTTGATTTTCTCACTGAGTCCTCGATTTCCTGTATGTTTTGGGCCAGTAGCTTTTTTCTGTTTCTCTTTATCTTTGACTGTTTTGTTGATGCTTTCTATGGAATCTTCTGTTCCTGAGATTCTCTCTTCTTTGTCTTGTATTCTTTTAGTGATGCTTGTATCTATGGCTCCTTGTCCCTTCTTTTGGTTTTCTATATCCAGGGTTGTGTGCAGGGAACTGTTTGACCGGGTCTGTTCAGGTCCGGGCACATTCTGGACCTCAGGGCTCCTGCAGCTTGATTCCCCCTATCTTCCTGTGCCCACAGGCCCTATACAATTGCCTGTAGGGTCAGGAATGTAGCCAAGGTGGGCAGAAGTAGCATTTTCTCCTGCCCTACATTCTCAGGATTGCCCACACATTTAGGCAATGAGCTCTCTCTCCCATGGGGTTTGGCATTAGGGAGCTATGGCCTGGCATCAGCAAGGTTCAGGCACTAGCTAGAAACTGGAAGTGTCTGGTCCCAGAGGAATTTTGCCTTTGTGTGTCCTGAGTCCACTGGGCAGGTCACTTGGAGTAGAAAAGTTGGTCTTACCTCTGGTCTTCGGCCTGAAGTTGCTCCTTGGGGCTCGATTTCAGCTTTCTGTGAGGGCAGCAACCAGAAGGGCCTGCCCATGCTTCTCCTGGGTCCCTGTGCACAGGGGCCCCAGAAGGCACTAGGCATTTTCCTCTATAGTCAGAAATGTGGGCACAGAGTGGTCTCCTCTGGTTTCCCAGGCATGCTTGCCCCTCTGAAGGTCTAGCTGTCCCTTCCCTGGGATTTGGGTGCAGGGAGCTGTTTGACTGGGTTCATTGAGTTCCGGACGCATTCTCTCATTTTTCTACATACAGAGAGCCAGTTAGACTAGCACCAAGCCCCCAACACATATACAGCAAAAGAATGCCAGCTTTGGACCCAGTCAAAGACAATTCACATATCCCTCAGGAAACTGGTGGCCCCAAGGAGTGTGAAAGTCTGGTGGGGTGGGGTTTGGGGTGTGGGAAAATCTCATGGAGATGAAGAGAGGAGGTATGGGATATGGAACAGTCAGAGGGTGGACCAGGAGGGAAATAAAATCTAGACTGTAAAAAAGATTGAATAAAAATAAAATACAATAAAATCCATATTATTATGAGGGTAGATTAATTTTTGATTATACATTTATTTAGTTAGTAACGTGAAGCATGAGAACCACTATCATTAGGTCTATCTCACAAGAAGGAAGAGATCAATTATACTGTGTTCTTTCACCTATGAATACATACACAGGCTTTTCTTAAAGGAGACCAACAAAACTAATATAGTTTGTGAACGATATATTTTCTTTATTGATTAAGCAATTCAAACAGTGTTTGCCTACTTGCTACATTGTCTCAGATACACTGGTTAGCTGCATTGTTCTAATTAACCAGGGAAGGGAAGTAGGGAAAGAAGATATAAAGGTACAGACATTTGACTCTACATCAACTGAGGCTCATATGTTTGATGAAATAGTACTAAAGCTGAATGCCAAACTTGCTACCAGAATTTAAAACATTCTTCAGGGTTGGGGATTTAGCTCAGTGGTAGAGCCCTTGCCTAGCAAGCACAAGGCCCTAGGTTCGGTCCTCAGCTCCGGAAAAAAAAGAAAAAAGAAAAAAGAAACATTCTTCTATTTTTTGTTGTTGTATCTACATTTATGTTGCAGAGCAACTTAGTTTTCTCAGCCTGGATAGAGAGTAACCACTAGAGATCTTACTCTATAGCCAGATCCTTGACAGGTTTCTATTCACTTTTTATACTTACATGAAATAAACTATGGCCTCAACAAACAATTAGGCCTCTTTCTAATGATAGCAATTTACTGCATCGTATAGTTAAAGCCAGGAGCAGATTGTATGAAAGGAGTAACAGGATGCCAAATAGACATTAAGTTACCCAAATTATTTTGTGGTTAAATTAGTAGATCCTGGCTGTCACTAGCAGCTTCACAGAAGGGGATGCAGGCAGTGAAGCAAAGAGAAAGCTTGAGCTTCTCCACAAAATAACCATGAAAGGATACTCCAGTGGTGTCAGTAAATTCTCTTGCTGAAAAGGTAACTCTCAAGTTTCTATTTGTAGCTGAACAGGACAGAACAGAAGAATAATAAAATATAAAGTTTGGAAACACAAACACACACACATACACAGACACACACACATCAAGACTTTCACAATCTTTGACTTGAATGGCATGATGCATCCACATAACCTATTCCTTGCAGAGAAAATTCTCTCCTATAGATTAGCTGAAACTTCTATCACAAAATTTAGTTCTCTCATTTTAACTTAGTTTTCATACTTACTTGAAGAAATACCATATCACTTTAAAATTTGTCCATATAGCCAATACAACTTATTTTATCTTGATGACTTCAACACCTCACTCACCTTTATCATATCTCTATGCTTGATCATTTATTGCTTCTTAAAGACAGTGTCAATGATTCACTGAACACTTTACTTTTAAACCTAAATTCCGTTATTTCTGAGGAACTGATTTTCCATTTTACATCACTCCACATCCCTCTTAAAATTACTACTGTACAGTTCAACTGCCAAAACCCTAAACAGATATTTTCTGTTCATAATGGCTTCAATAAATAAGATTATATTTTATTACAAAACAGTTATAATGAAATTCTTTTAATCTACTTTTTCATATTTGCTTCTTTAAATTTTTTGACCATTAAGAATATTATAGTATTGTATTTTACTATTTTTTCATTTATCTTCCTAACTAAACAATTTTACAAAAAGACCTTGTTATTAACCCTTTTAGGTTTAGGAAGTTTTTTACCTTATTCCTTATCCACGTCATCACCCATTTTGTTTTTATTTATTTATTTTTTTGGTTCTTTTTTTCGGAGCTGGGGACCGAACCCAGGGCCTTGCGCTTCCTAGGTAAGCGCTCTACCACTGAGCTAAATCCCCAGCCCCATTTTGTTTTTAAATTTTATCTCTTAGTACTCATTATTTCCACTCTAACCTGGCTACATCATCTCTTGTATAAACTCCTGGTGTCACTGTGAACATGCTAACATAAATATATCCCGTGCCTTAGTTACACAATTTCAAAAATTATTTATAAAATCCATCATTTACCTCAGTGCTCTGGAAAACTCATCAAAACTGTTTCATGTATCTGTTTTGTGTCTGTCTCATATCATCTTTATTTCTATACCTCTGATAAATTTTAAGATCTGGAATGATAATTCTTTCAGCATTGTCCTTTATGGGAAATTTCTCAGTGCAGAAGATGACAATCATTACAGAGAACTCAAAGAAATCCAAATGGAGCATTGTATAATCCAGTTCCAATGAACACATGTATAAAACTCTCCTTCACCTAAAGCTCAGAAAACATTGGGTTAGAAATGTTAGAAGAGGCATAGAATCTGGAAGTTAACTATGAGATTGAGTCTCCTAGTAATATAGGAAACTACTTGCTTAAAGTTTCAACATGAAATATGAGCTGAGTAATGATCACACCAATAAGCACAGACAGTAATAATCCATAGGACCTCAGTCCTGCACAAAGAACTAAAAACAGATGGGAATGGGAGAACGTCTTCCCCAGGGAAGAGCACAAAAATTGCTTTTCTTATACCAAATGATCAGCCTCCAAAACAGTCAAACAGGTAACATTATTCAGACTGATCAAGCTATATTTAGAAATATATACGTATATACATATGCATAAGATATACATATATACAGTTAATAATTTATGAAAATAGACCATGAATTTGAAAGCAGCAAGGAGGCTTATGTCAGAGGTTTTAGAGGAAGAAATTATTTAATTATATGTGTTATATTGTATATAATCTCAAAAATAAAAGAAAATAAAAACTTTAAAGGAAACCAAAAGACAAAAAAAAAAACAAACAAAAGACAACAACAACAACAACAAAAAAAAAACAAAATCAACAACAAAACATGCCTAGTGCTGTGACATATACTACCAGATGGTCTACTAATTCTGATCTCATATGACACAGAAACATACTGCAAGTATATTCAATACCCTCACCTGACTGTAGTTCTTTGAAAGGTGTTGTTCAATTTGAAATGTTTCTGCTCTTGCTATATACAGCTTCATTCAACTAATACCAGAACACTGTGGATAGCTTCCTCATCTGTGTTCAGGCCATGTTTATCTGATAGTCATATATATATATTTATCTTCCATAGGTTTCTTAGATGCATTTTTATTTCTTATTGATTTTATTTTATCATTGTATATTTAGGTTTTTGTATTCAGTCAGGCATTAGCTAGCTGTAAAGTGTAGCATAATCTTATACTAACTCTATACAAAATACCAGTGGTTTATGCTTTAATATAAACAATAGACAAATGGGACCTCATAAAATTGGAAAGCTTCTATAAGTCAAAGGACACTATCAGTAAGAAAAAATGACAGCCAACAGATTGGGAAAAGATCTTTACCAATCCTACGTTTGATAGAAGGCTAATTTCCAATATATACAAAGAACACAAAAAGTTAGACTCCAGAGAATCAAATAACACTATTAAAAATGGGGTACAGAGCTAAACAAAAAATTCTCAACTGAGTAAAATTGAGTGGCCGAGAAGCACCTGAAGAAATGTTCAACATCTAGTCATCAAGGAAAGGCAAAGCAAAGCAAACCTGAGATTCTATCTGTCACCAGTCAGAATGGCCAAGATCAAAAACTCAGGTGACAGCAGATGCTGGCCAGGATGTGGAGGAAGAGGAACACTCCTCCACTGCTGGTAGGATTATAAGCTGGTACAACTATTTTGGAAATCAGTCTGGGGGTTCCTCAGAAAATTGGATATAATGCTACCTTAGGACCCAGCTATATCACTCCTAGGCATATACACAAAAGATGATCCAACATATAACAAGGAGACATGCTCCAGTATGTTCATAGCAGCCTTACTTATAATAGCCATAAGCTGGAAAGAACCCAGATGTGCTTCAACAGAGGAATGGATACAGAAAATGTGATACATTTACACAATAGAATACTATTCAGCTATTGAAAACAATGACTCCATAAAATTCTTAGGGAAATGGGTGGAACAAGAATATATCATTCTGAGTGAGGTAACCCAATCACAAAAGAGTACACATATGCACTTACTGATAAGTCCAAAGGTTCAAAATACCCATGATCCAATCCATAGACCACAAGAAGCTCAAGAAGAAGGAAGACCAAAGTGTTGATGATTCAGTTCTTCTTAGAAGGGGGAACAAAATACCCACAGGAGAAAATATGGAGACTGAGTATGGAGGATAGTCTGAAAGAAAGGCCATCCAGAGACTCTTTTCTTTCCAAATATTAGAGGACCAAATCTTGTTGAGATCTTGTGAACATAACCATAGCTTTTGTGAGTTTAAGAAGCATACCTCACCCTCTGTGTAGACTGGATTTAGAGTCCATGTTCAAATTACTTCCTAGGGGCTGGTATCAAATCCAAAGGTGACAGAGTTGTTGATCTCCTTAAGAGACATCTTACTACTACTATACCAGTGGGCTCATGGTTGCACAAAAGGTCAACAGGAAAGTACAACCATTGATAACAATTCTGCCAAACATAAGAACTTGTGGCACACTTCAGAATAGTCAACATGGAAGAAGCTTCCAGATTTCTCTATGTAGTGACTGAAGTGAGTGGTATCTATAACACCAGGGTCTTGTCATCTCATTGTGATAGATACCAGGTAACCAACAATTGTTATATTGGAAACATTACTGACTTTTTAAAATAAACTATGGCCTTGGAATTCTATATTTTTTACCCATACAAAGAACCTCTGTTCAAAACATTTTAATTTAATTTAATATTTTGATCAACATATCAAGATAAAATATTCCATGTCTTTAATCATTTATGAATATTAAGTCTATTTATGTAAGTCTATGAAGACTTATCTCTCTGAAGTAAATAACTCTGAATGGATAAAACACAAATACCCTGTTATGTGGTACCCTATTATGAAGTGCTTGATTCACTGGAAAGATCTTCATTGACCATCCTCATGACACATTTAATAAATGACAGAAATTGTGCTGATTTCGTATAGAAATAATGAATTTGTCTTTGTATTCTATTTTCTTAGTTTGGGTTTTATTGCTGTGAAGTGACATCATGATCATGCTAAAATTCTTTTTAAAAATGAATTTAGTTAGTGCAAGCTTACAGTTTCAGAGGGGTTCATTCCATTATTGTCATGGCATAAAGCATGACAGCATACAGACCAACACTGGGCTAAGGATGTAGCTGAGAGTTCTACATCTTCATCCATAGGCAACAAGGAGATACTCTGTTCCACAATGGTCATAGCTCTGGCAATGGAAACCTCAGCGCCTGCTCCCACAGTGACACATTTCCTTCAACAAGGCCACACTTATTACAACAAGACCACATTTCCTAATTTTGCCACTCCCTATGGACAAGCATTTAAACACATGATTCTATGGGATACATAAATCAAAACCCCTTTTTTATTATTTCAAATTCCAAGTTGTCAGGAGGCTTCTGTGTTATAATAAAAATATTTCTATAGTTATGCATTTGAAGGAGAGTGCAGGAGGGTATATGGAAGAGTGTGGAAGAAGGAAAGCAAAGGGGCAAAATAAAATTATATTAAAACTTAAAAAAGAAATTGAAAAACCTACTCTTGTAAGGGTAGGTATTAGAACACCATAGAGAAAGTCTAGACAGCATGGCAAATGTCAATTTCCCACCTCATTTGCAACATGTGGAACTGAATTTAAAAATGTAAGTAGTGTTATATAAATTGGTGAAAAGTGTTATACCTAGAACACTGAAAGATGGGATGTAAGGGATTACCAAATGCTGCTAGAGTTTATTGTAAAGACATGTTAAACTGGAGAAGAGTTGCTTGATATAAGAATGGGAAAAGACAAGACTGAATAGCTAAGAAAGAAGCTTAGATTTTACAAGAAAAACAGTAAGGAAGGTCTTAACTTGAAAGGTAAAACCAAGTTTGTTTAAATATCTTTGGAAACACTAAGAAGATTTTTACGGGAAGAAAAACAAGAAGTATAAACTAGTGTTAGTAGCCATGAAGATTTATTGAGATAGCTTGGGTAGAAGGGCTTTGGAAGATTCCTAATAATGCCTATGTGGTGTCTTACATATTTTCCTATCTTCTGATTCTTGTCTTATGTACTTTCCTATCCTCTGATTCTAAGTTGAACATCAGTTATCCAAAAATAGATTTGTTTTCTTTAAAGAATACTTTTTCTTGTATGATCTTGCTATGTTCTTCTGGGAACAAAGCCAGTTATTCACAAAAGATAGACATTTAATAGAAATACAACAGGTCCTTTTTTGATAACTGTTTACATAATCAGATTGACTATTCATTGCAACTGTGGTTACAAATATAAGGTGAAGACATTTTATTATATAAGAAAGGATTAAGATATTAAGCTAAACTATTAGTAGAGGTCACTGAATTTCTCTGTGGGTTATATTTGAGAAAAAAGTAATGAATATATTTACATAATGTCACTTTCAAATGTGTAAAGTATGGTATAGAAATAGTTTTGTTTTCGAACATCACTCTTTTTCATTACTATGATTAATCAAAACTTCTTGCTCATTTATTCTATCCACTACAGTTAATATAAATAGCATATGGAATTTTAGACAGATGTGGTATCATAAATATCTAGATTATAAATATCAAAGTTATGCTTATAAGTACAGAAAAAGATTATTTTTATTTTAACTAATTATCACATTTTTGGAATACATTACAGATAATTTTCAACTATAAAAATGAAGCAGCATGGTTTAGGCAAACTATAAATAATCTGAAGTTTTTGTTGGCAAGAGAACCATTTCAATTTTATGTTATTTAAGCAAAACCTCATGTTAGGTTATATTTTAATTGCAGATAGCAAAGGTTTATTTGATTAGCTCTGAGGTCAGAAGGGTACAACTTTAGGGAGGAACAAAGTTTGGTCTTTAAGTAGTAAATATGCTATACTACTTCTTTCTCGGCTTCCTTTTTCCTTCATTCATTATTTCTAAAACTTCAGTCAAAATTTAAGTCTGAAGTTTAGTGTAGGAAATAAAACCTTACTTACGTCAAACAACAGGGTTTAATACAAAGGATTAAGAGCTAACACATTCTTGGAAGTGTCTAGAGATCCACTAGTCAAGAACTCGTCATGCTGTGTCTGCCCGGGAAGACAAAATATAATTCATGGGTAGAGTGGCAGCAGGTGAGAATGAAACAGGAGGGATAGGACAGTAGAGAAACAGACGACTGGGAGAGATGGCTGGAACTTGAAGGCATTTCAAGGCAATGTGGAAACTGAGATTAATGGAAACTCCTGTGTACATATCCTGGTCACCTAGAAAAGACTCCTAGTAATGGGCAATAGGGACCCTGAACTGGCCATCTTCTCTAACCAGGCAAAGCTGCCAGGGGTGAGACTGTGTCACCAAGGCACAAAACCTTCAACCTGCAATTTGTCCTGCCCAAAGATGTACTGGGATCAAAGTGGCAAAACGTTGTTATAGTGACCAAACAATGACTTGTCCAGCTCAAGACCCATACCCTGAGAAGGAGCCCATGCTAGACACTTTCAGGAGGGCCAGGGACTAAGGGTTGAATATTTCACAGACCTATCATAGCATCAAAAGTGACCAAAAAACCCCAAACAACTAAATAAATGAACCAAATCAGAATTAAAAAAAACAACTAAATGAAATTATTCCTAGAGACATTATGTTTTACTCATACACCAAATCTTAGCCCAATTATCAGTAGAGAGACTCTGGTGGGAGCAGTTGCAGACACCTAAAGTCAAATATTATTCAGAACTCTGGAAACCCTGCAGAAGAAGAAGAGGCAGAATTGTAGAAGGCAGCAGGATCAAGGATAACATAAGAAACTTGCCCAAAGAATCTACTAAGCAGGGCTCATAGGGGCTCTCAGAGACTGAACCAACAATCGGGGAGAAAGCCTTTATGGATCAGAGCTAGGTCCTCTGCAAATATTATGGTTGTATGGCTTGGTGTTCTAGTGGAAGTCCTAATAGTGGATTCAGGTATCTCTTACTCTTTGCCTGTCCCTGGAACCATTTCCCTACTACTGTAGTACATGTCTATTCTTGATACAAGGGTATGTGCCTAGGCTAACTGTAATGTGTTATGCCATGCCTGGTTGATATCTTTGGGAGGTGAAAGTAGGTGGAAGGGAGACTGGGAGGAATGGAAGGAGTGTAAGCTATGGTTGGGATATAATATGTGAGAGAAGAAATAAATAAAATAATAAATGAAAATAATTCATCAGTCTAACTAATCTAAAGTATACCTCTTAAATAGGATTCTGGAATGCCAAACCTTGTCACTACAACTACCAAGAATTTCTTTCAGTGCCCAGAGACCTGGAAATTAGTTGGCTGAATAACCAATTGTACTCATTAAAGCTATCATATGACTTCTTGTCTTCCACCCACAAAGAAACATCCATTAGATATGATGTCTACAGTCTACATGTTATGTACTTCTAATAGCTTCAGAAACCTGACTCCATCCAGGTTTTGTATCTAAGTGGGGAGTTATTCTTTTCAATTGTTACTATTCCTAAAGTGAATGTGGGTCTGACGTTCAGGACACTAAGTCAAATGTTCACAGTATCCCGTTATACTAGTTTATGTACACCTTCCCACTGCTTCCTATTATTTCTTTTTTATAGTAGTCCTTTCATTAAATCTGTTTTTTAGCCTCCTGTCCTCAGCCCTGCTCTGCCAAGTCTCATCTGTGTCCTTTTGTGTGAGTACATTGGAAGAAGTTGTTTTCATAATATATTTACTGCATCATTAACTCAACTTCTGTTACATTTTTCTCTAATTAGGGAAGAGATATAATGAATTTCAAAATTGTAATATATGCACATGATTACTTATTTTATATAATCTTAAATATAACTACTATATTTTTCTTCAGTATACTTTAAAAAATATGTATCAATTTTCAGTTAAATATGTTTGCTTTTAGATCACATAATCATTGACTTTCCAGTAAAATCTGAGACTATAAGAAGATATCATTAAATCTTACACTTGCCCTATCTCTTTTCATCTATACTTACTGATTTTTTATATTTGTCAGTAAATATTCAATGCACATCATACTGAATTTCATAAAGACATTTTTAACAAGAAATTGTGAGCTTTAAAAATTTCATCACCTGTATTTTCTCCCTTTTCATAACTGTACTAAGTCCCTTCAGTTTTCCAGTCTCTCATTTATTTCCATTACACAAATAAACTATTTTAATATGTACATAAAGTCTAGAACACATAAACAAGAGAAAACTGTTTTCTGAGTGATACTTACTTGCTTTAACATGAGATAAAGTTGAATTCATTTTAATGCAAGAAGCACAATTTTGTGAATAGGATTATATTACTTGTAAATATGGAAACTTTCAATTCCTTTCTATCTGGGTAACCTCTTATTTCCATAGTTTGGACTATCTTTCTGCAAGTGTTTGTAGACTCAGTTTGAGTATGGTCTCTCTCTTGAGTTTTGAGTATGGTCTGCACTTCATTTCAGTTCAAAGGGAGTGTTCATGTAAATGTACAGTTCTAGTGCTTTTCTGTCATAAACTTAACAATGTGCCCTTATGTTTTGTATTTTTGTTAAATAACATAAAATATTTGAAAAAGATTGTTGAAAGACCAATAGTCAGAAACCCTTTTATTTTAGGACTATATAGTCTATTCTGCAAGTTATCAATAACAAAAATTTTATTTCCTTAAACATGCTTCAATGGGATAGTTAACCAATATCTAATATTTTAGGATAAATTGTGAAATATGAATTAAAAAATAAAAAATGTGAAGCATATGCTAATTGCAATTTCAATAATTTTCTCTTATTTTTAAAATAAAGCTTGAATTATTTACTTATGCATTACTTACCCATTTGCTATCTTGGTCTGCCTAGTGAAAAGTTTATTCATAAAACATGTGCTTGATCAGATAATATATGCCAGAATCTCTGTATCCCCTTTAGATTTTTTCTCTCACTCTACATAAAGCACATCATCCTCTGATTAGAGTCTGTGAAGATGTGTAGTCCCCTTAGTTCATGATGCTAGACCCAAGAGTCTGATGTTGTATTTATTGCATAAACAACAACTTAATTAAGTGTTGCTCTAGAAACATCACTAGAGTTTTGTTTCTGCTATAGCATTCAGGCATTGATCACATTGTTTTGACACATGCATTGGGAGATTGCTTTGTAGTTAGTCATGTTTGGGGAACATCACTAGTAAAAACAGAAGAAAACAATAATTCTACTGATATATCAAGGAAAAAGCTCCCAGGCCCCCCAAAAATAACAATACACACATAATAAGGAAAAAAAGTTTTTTGGGGAAATATTTTACATGAACCTATATTACTCCTACCCAATTTAATGTTTCAAAAATAATTAAACAATTTAACTACTGTGGTATTGTTTAATATTACCAATTCTAAGACTATTTCCCTTTTACATTTCCCTATTTATCTTCTAAGTATTCTAAATATTTTATACTTCCCGATGAATCTAATATTTAAATTAGGCTAGATTTTTGACAATAAAACAATGTTTTAAACAGTGATTTTGTTGTTGCTGTTGAACATTAAAAGGGTTATGAAAAAGTGGATAATGCATAAACACATTTTCACACTCCTCTGTAAAGTGATAAACACATTCTCCCTTCCTGTAATGCGTTGAAGCTTGAGAGACTTTTAGTATATTGGCCTCAAACATGTTAAAATGCTTACCACTATTAGTGTTGACTTTATATTGGACTCCTTATAATTAAATTGTTTATCAAAATTTCAAAACAAGAGCTAGAAAACAAAGGAAGCAACAAACTGAAAATTATCAAGAAAGGTTTGTGCAGACATCTTTGTCTAGGAAATCTCTATCACAGCTTCTTACAATGAGACTTGTGACAACACATGAGACTGTGGAACTGAACTGGGCAGAAGGAGGGCATCAGGGAAAAGCTGGCAGGAGGAAAAGGTTTCTTTCTGATCACTTAACAGCCGAACTTAAGTTCGAAATCAAAGACCATAGTGAACTGAAGTGTTTCTGCTAGAGCTCACTGGTGTATCACGGGACTTCGCAACAGCCTTGGCTCTTGAACACACAGTATGTGTACTTTGTGTTGTTCAGTGGTGTAACTTTTGCCTCACTCAGCACCTGCAAAGGCTGCTGAAAACAATTAGGCTCAGATTACAACCCATTGTGTGTTTCTAATTGCAGTATTTTCATGCACAGTATGTCATTATGTTTTCTGATCTTAGAGAAACATTCTAGTCCAAATACAGGAAAAATATCCTAAAACTTTTAATATTTTCTTACCAATATCAATTTGTTATACAGTTGGGATGTTTGGGCTGTACTGTTTTAGAATGTTTGATTCTAAAAATTGTCATTTATGTACTTCATAAACACACACATATACATATATGTGTATATATGTATGTATATATATATATAATCAGTTTTAAGGGAAGTTTAAGGGATCATTTCTAACAATTTCTAAAATGGCCTTATATACAGTAGTCTCAGTATTAACATCTAGAATTCAAAATAATAGAGATCAGGAGATAGTGACTCACTAGATAAAGAATATGATGTACAAATATATAGTTCAAAAAATATCTCCAGAACTCTCTTAAATGCTAGCAGTGGACATGGAAGTCCACTAGTCATTCCAATGTTTAGGAAGTAAATTTTGTATGCCCACACATGCAAGCCCACAAACCCATATGCATATGAAGAAAAATAAAAAATAATATTAAATTCTGAAAACATTGAAGACAACCTATAACCTGCAGTATCAAATATTCAGCCAAGGTTTAAAATCTTTGCATCAAAATACATAAAAACATTCTTCTCTTCAGCATATGTGTTGACTGATTTTTTTTGTCAACTTGACACAAGGTAGAGTCATCAGAAAGTAAGGAGCATCAGTTGAGAAAGGACCTCCATACGATACAGCTGCAAGTCATTTTTTTTAATTAAAGTTCAATGGGAGAAGTGACTGCTGCCACTTCTGGGCATGTGGCCCTGGGTTCTATAAGAAAGCAGGCTGAGCAAACCATGTGAAGTAAGCCAGTATCAACATTCGCCTACGGTCTTTTTTTTTTTTTAATCTTTATTAACGAGTATTTCTTATTTACATTTTGATTATTATTCCCCTTCCCGGGTTCTGGGCCAACATCCCCCTAACCCCTCCTCCTCCCCTTTTATATGGGTGTTCCCCTCCCCATCCTCCCCCCATTACCGCCCTCCCTGCAACAATCACGTTCACTAGGTGTTCAGTCTTGGCAGGACCCAGGGCTTCCCCTTCCACTGGTGCTCTTACTAGGATATTCATTGCTACCTATGAGGTCAGAGTCCAGGGTCAGTCCATGTATAGTCTTTGGGTAGTGGCTTAGTCCCTGGAAGCTCTGGTTGCTTGGCATTGTTGTTCATATGGGGTCTCGAGCCCCTTCAAGCTCTTCCAGTCCTTTCTCTGATTCCTTCAACGGGGGTCCAGTTCTCAGTTCAGTGGTTTGCTGCTGGCATTCGCCTATGTATTTGCTGTATTCTGGGTGTGTCTCTCAGGAGAGATCTGCCCGCAGATTCCTTCCCTGCTTGAGCTCCAGTCTAGACTTCCTTTGGGGATGAGTAGTACCATGGAAGTTTAACTTAAATTAACCCTTTCCTACCCAACTTTCTGTGGGGTTATGGTATTGTGTTGCAGGAATAGAAACCCTAATACAATATGAAAGCTTGTTTATATCTGTACCAAATGCTAAAATTATACATATGCCAAAGAATTGTTTTTAAACAAACTTCTTAAAGATTCCTTTTCAGTAAATCCTTGAATCATAGACTTATTATATAAGCCTCTATACAAAGGATTGCATAAAATTACATCATTTGAAAAGATTTACTGAGAGAAAGAAGCAGAGGAAGCCTTGTTCTATACATGTTTGTCTAAACGATTTGTTAAGAAAAATGCCAGAGAGAAAATGTAGTGTTATAGTTCCAAATGCTGAACAATGAAAATTAAATACTGGGCTATGGAGATGGCCCATTGCTTAAGACCTCTTGCTGCACAATCTAAATTTGGACCCTAGTATATACACATCAAGTAGGGAGCATGGTTTGGTCTCACATGCTTCTGTGACCCTAGAGCTGTTGTGGGATTAGGGCATGCAGAGACAGAAGGATCACTAGGAAATACTTGTTGTTAGCCAATAAAACCCTGAAGGTCCATGCTCAAGCCAATAAAACCCTGAAGGTCCATGCTCAGAAAAGTACATTGATTCAAAGGAATAGCAAAAACGTTAATTGGTAGAGCGTAATACCTAATACCTGCCAATTACTCTGTCTAGAGTATATCACACACATATGCACACACACACACAAACACACACACACACACACACAAAAACACATAATTAATTTCCAAAACTTTAATACAGCAAAAGAGCAAATTTATTGAAGAAGCTGCTTCATCATATATATTGTCAGGTGTATATATGAAGAATTAATATCTAGTACATATAAATAATTCAAAAATCAAAATATTATTAAAGAAACCCCTCAAACAAAAATGGGTATAGATTTTCGCATAGAACTCTCAAAAGATGAAATACAAATCAAATAGCCAGTAAAATTTTTTTAAATGTGATAAACATCATTAGCCAAATGGAAATCTAAACGATTTTGAAACCCTAACTCAATCTAAATCTTAATGGTTAATATTCACAAATGAAATAACAACATGTAAACATGACAACATTTATGAGCCACTGATGGGAGAACGGACTGGCCCAATCACTATGCAAACCAGCATAGAGATTAAACAAACAAACAAACAAAAACCAGAAATGAAATGGCCATAGAATTCAGCTAATTCACTCCTTGAAATATTCCTAATGAACTCAATGCTTTCTAACAGAAATGCATTCAACGTATATTTGTATCTGCTCTACTGAAAATAGCTAAGGATTCTATATGTCTGACATGTTACCTAAACTGTGGCTTTGCAGCAGAACATTAAGTGAAACTATCAGGCCTAATATTGAATTAATTAATACATAAATAAGTCTCAGTGACAGGTTTGCTACCTGCACCAAAGTTTGTGTTCCCAAATGAAAGACACATATACTGTCTTTTTTTTTTCTTTTTTTTTTTTTCCAGAGCTGGGGACCGAATCCAGGGCCTTGTGCTCGCTAGGCAAGCGCTCTACCGCTGAGCTAAATCCCCAACCCTATACTGTCTTTATATTTTGATGTGTCATAAACAGTATAATAACTGGGCCATTTCCCAACCTCCATACAGTTAAGCCACCTCTAGCTGATAATCCCTGGTTATTACTTATTAAATTCTTTGTCCTATCATGGCAGCCCTGGACCCAGTCATGTAGCCCTCTTGACCCCAGCTCTCTTGGCTCATTCACATGGAGGCTATGGCTCCTGTTCCTCCACTCCTCTCAGACAAGGCATCTCTTCTCTCCTCCACACTCTCTCACTGCACGGCACATCTCCCTTCTCCCTCTTCCTTGTCCTCGTCCCAACCCCTGGAAATTGTAAAAGTCCCTCATCTGTATAGCTATTGGCTTTTGACATCTTTATTTACCAATCAGAACCATCTGGGGGCAAGTTCGCAGAAGCTACAGGCAGGCGCTCTCATACAAAGAATTTTGGGGAGAACATAATTAGCATTCATAATACACCCAGCTACAAACTAGTATCTCAAGTTACTCAAAACAAAAGAAAAAACTTCCTTGTCAATCACCTGGCTCAGAGATGAACTTTCAGGAATGCTGATTCTATTCAAACTCTGCTAAAGAGAGGGAAAGAATAGTTATTCATGTTATTCATTTAATGAGATAATGTAATTTCCCTTACCTGGATATCTACCTCTGACATAATTGTTCTTGCAGGTATAGCAATATGGCTGGCTGAAGCCTCCTGATTTTGTCAATTAATTAGAATATTTAAAATCACATTTTTATTCTTTTAAATTATCTGGAAATGCATAAGTATGCTAGGGCACTCTTGAGCATTCTCTCTCTCTCTCTCTCTCTCTCTCTCTCTCTTCGTCCCTCCCCCCTCTTATGAAGTTATTCCCAGTTATTCCCTATTTTTATCATGGGATTTCTTGCAGGCAACATGGTTTTCTCTCTTTCTCATTTCTATGCCCTACCTACGAGAAACTTACAAGATGTACACCTGAATGTTCTATGGATTTTTTTCTATTAAACTGTAATGAAATTGTCCATGAGCTTCCTTCTAAGAGCACTGAAAGGAGACCTAAATTTCTCTGGAAACTTGTGACCCTGAAGGTAAACTTCTCCAAATGGTTAATAGCAGATGTATTAGCTCATGGTTACAGATGTATAACTGAAAATAGAGTTTAAAAATATATGTACATGGCTGAATTTTATTCATCTGTAAAGAAAATTAAAGAAACGAAATTGTGACACATCCAAGTAAAAGCACATGACTGAAAAAAGCATTTCCTAAGTGAGATAATTCAGACACAGAAATAACAAATACTACCTTTTGCGCCCATAGGAGTAGTCTAGCTTTAAATATCTCAATTTATATTTTCAACCTAGAGTTCTGCAGAAGCCAGGACACTAGAAAGAGGCCATGGAAGGGTGCAGGTTAAGGGGTTTTGTTATTAGAATGTAGAACATTAGACTTGAAGATGAAAAGAGTGCCAGGAGAAAGGATATCAGATTGCTGGGAATAGAGACAACTGAAATGAAGGTTTTATGAAAACCAAAACCGAAACCAAAAACTGGCATGGGAGCTTACAAACAAAATAAAAACAGTAATCTTTTCTTAACAACTTCGGATAAAAGTAAAATACCAAGCATACCTGGAAAAAGTTATTCAAAACACCCCAACGAGCAGCTCAGAGTCAGCTTCTAAGACAGTCAACCAATAGACAGAATTTGCTGCCCTCCGTGGTTGTATTAGGAGAACGTTGGAGGAAGCTGAGAGGTGGGTAACCGTGTAAAAGGACCAGCAGTCTCAATTAACCTGGACCCCTGAGATTCCTCAGACACTGGATCACCAACCAGACAGCATATGCCAGTTGAGATGAGGCCCCCTCAGCACATAGGCAGCAGAGGAACCCCAGTCTGGGTTCAGTCAGAGAAGATGCACCTAATTCTCAAGAGCCTGGAAGCCCCAGGGAGTAGGGAGGTCTGGTGGGGTGGGGTTGGGGTTGAGGACATCCTTGTTGAGATGGTAAGGGGGGAGGTATGGGATGTGGAACAGTCAGAGGGCAGACCTGTGGGGTGATAAAATCTGGAATGTAAAAAAATGAAATAAAAATACAGAAAGAAGCATCTCTTTTAGTAAATAGCTATGACTTAAGGCTAAGTAAGTAGCTGAGAGTAAGTGATCGTAGATTTCTCAATTCTAAATATGATATTACCTCTAATACCTTACGAACATAACTGAGAATGAAGGAGAAAGGAGGAAAGAACCAGAAATTATGGGAAAATATCTCTTGGGAAAGGCATTGCCAGTACTATCAGGAAGACACAAACAATGGCAATTTCACTTGAATGGTCTTCCTAAGAATTGACTAGGCAATGGTACGGCACATGTAGGGGTGGCCTCAATTTAGTCCTCACTCCTAAACTATTTGTTACTGGAGATACAGGATGTGTAAGTGTTGCTTTCATTTCCTCATGTGAAAGAATAAGACGAGAGTCCTATGAAAGCTATGCAAATACATGGCTGGGATGGAGCCCAGAGTGTTCCTTTCTCTGTTCTAACTATCCCTAGGCCTAGACCTGGAAGCTTCTAGCCTCCGTACAATCTAATCTTTCAAGGTCCCTAATTCAATCCAGCTTCTCCCTGTTCCTCTGCTGGCTTTACACTAACTTTTTCAATCTGTTCTAATCTTCTGGCTCATAATTCTCTGACTTGTTTTGCCTTCACCTGTGTCTCTGCAACTTGTGTCTGTAAATTGTCTTGGTAAAACTTCCACATATATACCACCATCAGTGCCTGTGGCTAGGCTGCCCCCTCTCCTTTGCTAGTGTGAAGTAGCCTCTCTTCTCTGTTCTGTTGTCCTGAGAGCTGGGCATATTCTATCTCTGACTCATTTCTGTCAAAATGATTTTTGGTTCTTCAGTGTCATTTCCTCTGCCCTCAATCAGAAATTACTATCAAACATGCCCGCTTCCTTCTACAAGCTAACCTTACCTTCACTGTTAGGGATTAAAAGTGTGCATGAAGGATATGTCTATATTCCAGGTAGATTACACTATAACCCAGAGTGTGTCTTTATTTTTGCTTTCTATGTCACATAAGCATATAAAGCCTTTGGTTGTGATCTCTTGCCAGAGAAGCCATGTTTCTGGATTAAAATTCTTCTACAAGGGAGAAAGAAGGGAAGTCATTGCCTTTAGTTGGGTACCCACTGGTGACTCTGCCAGGCCTTGGTGGATAGGCACAATCCAATGGTTGCAGGGATGCCCCTGCTTAAAGCAAATGAGTCATTAAAACCAATCTAGAAAGAGATTTGTGATGAAGAAGAGACTTCTGTTGAGGATGATCAGAAAATAATAAAAACACACTATGAGTGAATAAAAAATCAAGAACTAACTCTATGAAAATTAAGGAAGATAACGAGAATACGTTCACTGTGTTTAAAAAAGAGACAAAGTTCTCACTCTAAACATCATCATCATGTTCTTATTCTCGATGTACTACCTAATCCTTGGCTGTGGGTCTCTGTAGATGCTCCTATCAGTTACTTGATGAAGATTTTCTGATGATGACTATGCTAGGTTCTGGTCTACAGTCAAAACTTAAGGACTCCTGCTAAAGAAGGTAAGGCGAGATCGTAGAAGCCAGAGAAGTGAACGATACCACAGGAAACAGCACATGGAATCAGTTAAGCTGGGCTCACACTAGCTCACAGGGACTTAAGCAGCAGTCCTGGAGGCTGCATGGGTCTGCCTTCTATGTTATGTTATGATTGTGTGTCTTGGTCTTCTTGTGGAACATCTACCAGTAAGAGTGAGGGCTGTCTCTGACTCTTTTGCTTGCTTTTGGAACTCTTTTCCTTCTACCAGACTGCCTCATCCAGTCATCTTATGAGGGGGTGGCTAGACTTATTACAAAATGATATGCCATGTTTGGGTGATTTACCTGGGATAGTTGTACTTCTCTGAAAGGAAATAGTAGGAGTGGACATCAGGGAGAAAGGAGGTGGAGGGGAGATAGCAATTGAGATGTAAAATATGAGAGAAAAATGTTTAAACGGAAAAAACATGTTCATGATGTAATACCTTACATTAATAAAAAAATGTTTTATTAGCTCTTCAGGAAGCTAAATAATTTTTAAAACTCAAAATCATAAAGTAATTTATGACAGTTTAACTAATGTTTTATTAATATTAATAGCTTATTAATATTAATTTATTTTAATGATTAATAAAATCAAATATTCTCTCAAATGGCATTTTAAAAATGTGCTAGTCTGTGAATCAAAATGCCAGGAGTTAAAAGATAAAAATGAGCTCGACAAAAGTTGATGTAAGATTAGGGTACACATAAAAAATAAATATTTGAAACAAATCACTTATGAAAAGAACTATCTTATTTCTCCATCTGAAAAGAACGTAAAAGACAGCTTACAGAAATACAGTTATACAGATGTTCAATGGAGAATCCACATGATATTAAGATACAAAATAACCCCCAAATTGTAAAAATTGAAATATTATTCTTCTGTTTACAGTTCGTGTTATCAGCATTGCTTCAAGCAAAGGAGATTCATTTCTCTCTGGAAATAAAGCATCGGCTGCTGTTCAGCTTTTCGTCCTTTCCATTTAATGGAAAGTGTTGTTACATTTTCTTCCTAGAGGAACTTCTTTAAACCTGCTGTCTCCCTGGTAAAAACAAGCAACATGGCTACTTGTACATAGTTAGGCCAGTTCTGGGTAAATGCCTCAACGTTCAGAAACGATTCGAAGACAGATTATGAATAACCAAACTTTTCTAAAGATATTTGGTTATGTGTTAAGCTTTGTTGGATGGATTTAAGTCCAAAGTTGGTTCCCTAGTCTTATTACTTGTCCTGATACAGTCCAAGCAGCTTGAGGGACTAATGGACCTGTCAGAGAAACTCCCCTCTCCTGAAAAGCATCAGTAGCAGCTAGCTACTCAGTGTACAACATGGGGTAAAGATGAAGGTCTGACCACAAACACCAATACAGAACAAGAGGCATTATGCTCTGATTGATCCTGTACTTGATCTTACAGGTCTTTGAGATGGTGGCATGCATACAGAGCCACTATTCCTGCAGATCTGTAGGACCTCTGAGTAAAAGAGTGGCTTCTTCAGCAATTTCTCCATTGCTATCTTGCCTTAATTTTACACAGCTTATGCAGCTCAGGAGGCTCTGATTTAACCATGATGCTTGGAGGAAACTTCATCCCAGCCTCAGAACCTCTTTAACTGGCATGGCTGCCTTTGAAGAAGTGACGTCTGTTTCTGCCTTTATGTGGGAAAATCACATCAGCCATGGTATTTTATTTCTAAGACAAACTTCAGTAACTCCAAATATTTGGCATGAGATTTCTGCATAAACTTCAGATGGCCACACTTAGAGATATTCTACTAGACCCACTGAGGTCTTTAGTCATGCAGAGGAGAAGCACCTTACAGCCCATACCTTTACAGACAGCCAAGCCTAAACAGAAACTGTGGTTACCAAAAGGCAGGCCATATTAAGAGCAGTTCTCTTCTCTCTTTCCTTGAAGCAGTAGAAAAAAACTTCTTTCCTGCTCATGACCTACTGCTGCTGTAGTAAGCTCCCAGTTTCATATCACGTTTTATTAAATATTTCAATTTGGGAATTTTATTTAATTAAAACAACAGAAAGTGTGCCTTTTGAATTAAATTATGGAAATAGTGCAGGTGGTAACACTGACATAGTCAAAACTTTAGCTTCTAAAAACTACACTGAATGGAATGAGTTCTGTAAAACCTCACAGCCCATATCCAGTGGCATACCTTCTCTAATATAAGCCACACATCCAAATCCTTTCCAAACAGTTTCAGTAACTGGGAACCGAGTATTCAAACATATGACCCTATAGGGCATGTTCTGCTTCAAACCACTCTTCCTTTTTTTAAGACTATTTAAATAGAAGATATTATATTATCCTGTCAGACACCAAAAGACCTCAGTGTCTCCTTCATATACTAGTATTTTTCCTACATACCATTAGGCAATTCTCAACACAGAAAAGAACAATCTCTAGAAAAAGGAAAATGAGTTGATGAGATGGTATTTGATTATTAAATATTCTAGTCTAATATTAACGTGAGATTAATTATATGACATAATTTTTAGTCAGTTTTCAACAGCCATGGAAGTCATAGGTTTTTGGTATTTTCAACTATATTTAGAAGTATAATTTAAATATTTACACAACAGAGAAAGTTGAATATCATTCAAAAATATTGATGTTCTTCAGAAGACTACTTTGAAACTATATTTAGCATAATCTTGGGAAATAATTATGTATATCACTGATCATAATTTTGTTTCTCTATTTGTGAGTCTGTCTCACATAAAACCCCCTATATTACTGTAAATGAAAAAAGAAATTAGTAATGTACTGGACATGTAGTAATACCTCAATTAACAAAACTGCATTAGCATAAGTGATAAAGCTGAAAAATTTTGCAAACATTTTATTAGATTAATAAGCCATAAATATCAAATTTTTAATGCTAAAATATATTTTACTCTCAGTTAAATTAATCTAGTGATAGGAAGTCCAAATATTATTTTATACTATATTATCTTTCTTGAGCAGTGATCTTTCACCAACCTCTAAAAGCACAAGCTTCTCCTTGTTCTCAAAATGATTTATATACCAAACCAAGAAGGAAAAATTCAGTCAAGGAACCTGTAGATAAATGATAGATAGATAGATAGATAGATAGATAGATAGATAGATAGATAGATAGATAAAAATTCATTAGTACTTCCAATATACAATCATACTATACTTTATCAACTGCTCATTTGTTCCTTAATGTAGATCTTAGGCTTATTCTATAAGAAAGAGAAGGTTAGAGAATGTGCATTGATACTCCCCTCCAATTTTAACATCTGCTCCCTTGTTGCTATAAACACTGTATCAACTCTCTATCTCTTTTTATTTAATTCCTTATTATCTGTGGCTACTATTTACTATAGGATTTGTATGGTAATTGCTTGTTTTTTTTTTAACTCATGTTTTCTATTAACTCACTATATACTGCTTCAAGGTCTCTGTGTTTTCTGAAGACAAATTTTTACAATACAAGTTCATGCTCTTTGTGTATTGTAGAGAAATGCATTTCTGAGTAAAGCTTAAAGGTAAATACCTAACTACATTGTGCCACTTTGGGTAATCACCATAGTATATATCTTCATACAAAAAAATCTCTTTATTATTCTCCTTTTTGTCAAGTATTTACATCAAAGCTATCAGATTTTTCTGGTACAAGTTACATTAAACACACACAAACAATCTTAAATTAAGTGTCCCTTTTCGTTCTCAATAGGAGAAATTCAAAACTGGAAATCAAAAGATTCAGTCATCACTAGTCAAACTAGTTAAATTTAACCAAAATAATGTTTACCAAACATTGCAGTGAATCCGTGTGTAAGAAATTAAGATGCATCGAGGCATATTCAAAAGATAAATGCATACTTGCACCAATCATATGGTGCAGAACATATATGGAAAACAAAGTCTAAAATAATTAATGTTGAAAATTACACAATTTTTATTATATCTATATTACCCTGAGGTCTTTCTTAAATTTATCATTTATTGCTCTAAGCTTCTACCCCCTGCATATGGTTTCATGTTTTTCAATTGACAACCACTTTTCCCTTAGTCTTATAACCTGAAGAGATCCTCAGAGGCCGTAGATTATGTTGGATCTAGGAATAAAATCCCACTGGGCAATGCATGTTTATAAGTTCCAAAGTACACTTTATTAGCATATAAATTGAAAATAGCAACTTTGATCAGGTTGTTTAATGAAAAACACCTCTTAGTACAAGTGAAAAACTATTTTCTTAATCCAGGTTGCTTAAAAAACAACAACAAAAACTACTTATGTGATTACTGCAAAAGGTGACAAGAGACAGGAAATCAAAGTGATGGCTGAACCAATCAACCTTTTGAGAAAGTCTTCGGTTAATGCCGGATGGGTAAATCACTGGTTACATATGTAAAGAGAAACCCTTCCAATAATGCTCCTGATGTCAAGGTCTCTTGGGCAATAAAGACTTCCCTGTATGAAGTCCATTAGGCAGCAACCTTATTAGATACAGCACATGCAATTAGCCCTGGGTGACTAGCTCGTGGCTTCTTTTCAGTGACATTGACACAAATCTTAATTTTTCCAATAGTGAGGGATATGGCCTTGACCAAGTCTTCTAACTTCAATTTATATGAGTTAAAAACATTCCTAGGAAGCCTCTTTTTGTTGTTGGTTTTTTTCTAAATGAATGCCAACATATAGCATCACAAAAAGGTTTTCTCTTCTCTCATGTGACCATTTAAATCTCCATCTGAGTACCATAAATGAAGATTAAACTTATTCTTTAGAGGTTCCTATTGACTTTGATATATTTTACAGTACAAATATTATGTGAAATTTTATACAAAATTGTTAAATATATCCACAACATTATTTATACTTTTAATCAGCCCTAAATCCCAGCGTAAGCTGAAAGGACATCTTGGACATCTAAGTAACCTATGCCTAAGGTGAAAGAGAATAAGTCCATCTTATTGATTGCAACGTGATGAGGAACCAATCAGTATTGATTGAGAAATTAGTGTTCTCAAGAGCAGCAAAATCCAAATTTATTGTGGAAATAAAGCAATACATACCTAATAACATAAAAATGTTTTTGTGCCTTTGAGAGCACACCTTCCCCTGTTATTTAAATGCTAGAAAGTGTCAGTTAGAAATAATAGGAATATATGTTTCACATAAACAGGCCATCATAATGCTATGCTAGGTAAGAAAAAGTTACGTAGAAAAATTTATTGAACTAGAAAATAATGTTGCTTTTGTAAACCCATTTAAAATAGAAATGTGAATGAAAAGAGTTGTAATATAGGTCTGTAGCAATGCTTTACTACTTTTATGGCACAGTGTTCAAAACATACACACATACAAAAAACCTTAGGTTTTCAACTAACAGTCTGAGAATCAAAAGTCATCCACAACCATGGCTCACTCACTAACATCAGTGCAGTTTCATGGCTACATTCCTTTGTAAGAGCTCTTGGGTGAGAACCCATTTCTTTGATAGTCCTTTGGATGTGTTAACTTCCATAAACTACACTTACAGCTCACCTTGTGGCTACGTACTATTGTAGAGGTTAGAGCTGCCCTGAGGTATTACTGTCAGTCTTTTTAGAATTACATTACGTGAGTGTTCCACATTGCTTTGTGCATTCTTTCATGGATGGTAACTTCTTTTATAATAGTACAAAGAACAGGCCAGATAATCTTGCTTTTTGCAAAAGAAATGTTTCCAGTTTGTTTGTGTACTTGCTTTTTTGCATAAATAAGCTTCTACATGCTCACAGTACATTATGTTTTTAAACACAATCATATATAAACATATGTGCTTATTCATGTTATACTAGAGTATACATTAAGAATATCACAAGCACATTTCATATATGTGTGTGTGTGTGTGTGTGTGTGTGTTAATATGTTTAGATGTGCAATGTTATATAGCAAACTATGTTTAAGGAGTCCAGCAGCAGATGCAATGCACAATAAAAACACAGTTTTGGTTGAATGTTACCAAAGTAGGCTTAATGCACTCTTTCTACAGTATTGATTTCATTCACATCTTCCTTCTCCTATATTTTCCATGAAAAATATTACAGTAGGATAAAATAACCATTAAATGTATTGGGTATAGTATCAACAATTCGCAATGTCATAGCATAAAGAATAACTGGACATGCTGTGATTATGTACTTCTGTAAATAATCATAATAAATTTCAGTTCCCATTTTAGTTTTTTTCCTGTTTGTATAATATACTTTTTTCAACTGAACATTTCCATTCAATTTTTTATTCTTCAAATGATTTGTGAATTTTGAACACTTTATTTGAGTAGATTCACATTTGAAAAGAACTTGTCCTTCAAAACCCCAATGGAGTAACTCTAATGTATTTAATTGAGGGACTGCAAATCTGTCTGACTCACCACTTCTCTACCTAGGATGAACTCTTTAATAGCCATGCAATTTAGCAGTTCTATACCAAAATTACAGGGAAGAATGAGCTTACAAAAATTTTTGAAACTTAAACTAGGCAGGATCTTGAAATTCCAATTCTTTCTTGCAGGCCTTTGATTTCACAAAGGGAAAAAGAGAAGAAAAGGAAACTGGAAAGGCCCTCAGAGTATGTCTGTGTATTTTAATCAAGCACATTGGACACAATGTGATTAAAAGAATGAAATCTCAATTACAAACTTAAATTTTTACTATTAATTCATACTAAAGCACCTTCTATTTCCATGAATTTATGTCTAAACATTTACATGACTCTAATTTGATTTTGTCTTATCAAATCCTTACTTTAATAATAAATAAGAGTGCAAGCACAATCCAATGTATCCAAGCACAACCATTAAAATGAGCCTACATTATAGAAAATCAACACTTACAATAATAGTCATATTGTCCATAAAACTCCAGTAAAATCTAATATATTTGTAGTTCCAGTTGGGCTTATATTCATTTCTAAACCCAAGAGATGTTTGCTCATTTCTCCAGGGGCTTGATTCTTTGGCTAGAAATCTGTTCTACCTGTGCTGTGCAATCAAAATCCTAAACAATTTGATTCTTTAAATGATAGCTATAACATCATAAATGAATAACATTAACATTATATATAATTCATTTTCATTTATTAGTCACTGGCAAAACAGTGTACAAACACACCTACAGAGATAAATAAATGGGGAATAGATTAATAAATTTGGATTTTAATGCCATTGCAAAATCACTAAATTGGGAAAATCCACTTTCTTTGGACAAATCTGGTAGCTATAGTAAAATATGCACTAGAGAACACTTTCATAGCTTTATGGTATCTTTTATGGCGCCTCTTCACATTCTGATTTTGAGAGGGAAAATTGCCCTGGAGGAGAAATCCTTCACAAAAAAGGAGAGGGAATACAAGGACTCTGGGAAAAAAAAGTTTGCAACTGCCGAGAATGATTAGTACAAGAAAAAGGAGGAGGAGACATCTGTTGGTGAAATGATTTTTAGAGATAATTAAGTGCATTCATCCAGAAATAACACATATTATACATCGTTTGCAGGCACACATGGTTTTACTAAAAACAAGAGAGACTTTGAAAAGCCCACAAAAATAATCAGCAGCTTTGATCTGATGTCATCAGAATGTGATTACTCTGTGTGCACCCCCACCTCGCCCTTTCTTGCTCATCTCAGTCTCCTTAAGGAACTTTATGGCAGGCAGTGAACACTGCTTACAGAGGTACTTTTGCTTCTAAGATATGGTCTGACCTGAGTGGCTTGATTTTTGGGCTTCTCCAGATCTTAAATTCACATGCACTTTCAATCTTCTATAATACAACTGAACTTCTTTTTATCCAAGAAGGTTCAAGTACAGAAAGCATTATTAAGAGAGTGTTCCAAAGATTAAGAAACAGGTGTTTTTAAGCACAGAATGAAGCAATTGACCAAACAGTAATTACTATTTTAACGACAATAAAAATTAACCTCAGAAATCAAGTTTATATGTGCCCAATTCTTGCTCATTGAATTCTCTTCCACATACAGTTTTTGCCTCACAACTTGTCAAGTGATTATGTCTTGTGCTTAAATTTTGATGTATGCTGAAGATCGCTAGATGATGAGCCTTGAAATTTAGTTAGGAAAGTAAAAAGTATAGTAAATAGTTACTTATGAGTTGGAATATATTGTGTACTATGCCAATAGTATGCATAAGGCTATTTAAAATAGTAAATTAATATCATTGTCAAAGTTTAAATTGAGGAGCCATTGTGTAAATAAAAATGGGAGCTAATAATACCCTCCCTTGTATCTCAATTTTTTTTTACTAAAATGTGGTGAATAGTATTTTCACATATAAAATTAACATTTAGAGGTTTGTTAATATATGTCCCTGAGAGAGGACTTTTCCCCCTAGTTCAGAAACTCACCCTATCAACTGAACATTTACTGAGATTCTTTGACCTAGAATAATAAATCAAAAGAACAACATTGGACAAATCGCATATTTTGGCACCAAAATGTACCACAGAGTTGAACTAACCAAACCAACACAAAGGTAACATAAAATAAGCAATGGACTACCGTGGAATTAAGTATTTTCAATCTAGGAATCACGCAAACATCTTGATCACTAAGATAACTGCTTAAATGAGAACCAACAATGACAACACAAGTTTACCTAGCAACAGGATAAGGATATTAGCACATGCACCTAATGGGCTAGATGAATTAAAAATATGAAATTAAGGACTTATAAGAAAATACCTAAGTAAATAGCTATAAGCATTTAAGGACTTTGGAGAAAGGAAGAATTAATCTTCTTTGGGGATGATCTCCCCTAAATCATTATCTAAAACTAATATTCATCACTTAAAATGTAAATATGGAAATAACACTAAATAAAGCAGGCCAAACTTAGATATAATTCCATATAAAGTAATAATTAAAGTAAATCATTAAAGTAATAATTAGAGAAAGGGAGGACATGAATTTGAAACAGAAGAAGGGGACAATAGAGGGGTTTAAAGAAGGAGTATTGAAATAATGCAATTACATATAATTAAATGAAAATCAACAAATGTTCTTAACGTCATTAACTATAATGAGGGTGTAATTCAAAGCTATAATGTGGTAATGATGGATATGTGTCTCAGAGCATGATAGAACTTGTTCTTACAGAAGACTTGTGCTCAGTTCCAAGCACACATTATTGGGTGACTCACAACCACCTGTAACTTCAGTTCCAAGAGATTTAACCCTCTTTGGCATCCATGGACTTTTCATGAATACGAAGCTCCAATGAACAAGACAAGCACACACACACACACACACACACACACACACACACACACACACACACACACATAAATAAAAAGAAATAAAGCATGTTTAGGTTTTTGTCTCATCCAAGTTAGAAGGCCTATTGTTAAATGATAAAATAACATTCAATATAGAATTGGGGAAATGAGAAATCATATGCAGTGATTACAAATTCCTAGAGACTCTATATAAAAGGACATGAAATTAAAAAGAACCAATAACATTAATGTGTTTAACTTCAAAAGAAACTGAGTTTACATTCCTTCCACACTTTCATTTTATCACACTCTGTTCAATTAGCTACAATAGAAGAAAAAGCCTAAAACTTCATCTATGCCTCAATATTTCTGTCATGCTTTTCAATAACTTCCTGGCATTTGTAATAATAAATCTGGGGAACATCATGTATGCAAAATAAGACAGGTATAAGAAGAAAAATAGTGCAGTAATTTGTGGCATGTGGATAAAACTGATGGTGTGGAGACAGATAGACTGTGGTTACCAGAATTTAGACAGGCAAGGATAAGAGAGAACTTAGTTATTTCATAAGAACAAAATCACAGGTAATTAGGAGAAGTAAACTCTGGTGCTCTTTTTCAAGATAATATCACAATTGCCAGTAATATTATAATGTTATAATATTTGAATATTCTCACAACTAAAATGTCAACAACAACAAAATCAACAACAAACCTAGCCCTGATGCTATTTTGAATATTCTTTTAATTCTGATATTTTCAGTTTCATGCCACTCTTTCTCCTTCAAAGAGAATTCATTTTTAAATAACTATCTAACATTGCAAGTGATGAGCATCCCTTCGATTTTTGCTTGATTGATTCATTAGTTCATATCAATGGTCTTGTTCCCTCTCAATCTTTTGATTCTGCCCTTGTTAAATTACTAATAAATTTTTGGATTCCAAGATGGCTGCCATAGTTCAAGGAGTAAAATGGAAGATAGTTTCTTTGAAAATTAAAAGGGACAAAAGAATGTATGCTCCTTGATTGATGTTACTTTTTAAAAATTCTTTAATCTTTTTTACATCCAGACTATCCCTCTCCTGGTCCATCCTCAGACTGTTCCATATCCCATACCTCCTCCCTGCCCCGTTTCTCCAAGAGGATGTCCTCTGTCCCACCTCACCAGACCTTCCCACTGTCTGGGGCCCCAAGTCTCTCGAGGGTTAAGCCCATCTTCTCTAAGTCCAGAACTGGCAGTCCTCTGCTGTATACGTGTTGTGGGCCTCAGATCAGCTGGTGTGTGCTGCCTGTTTGCTGGCTCAGTTATAACCTTTTAAGATTATATTTGAAATATGTCTGGAAAATATGGGGAATGGGGAATGTTTCCCCAACACCATGCCACCTGTGGCAGTCTAGAGAACTGCCCTGGGTCTTGAGCCGGAGATCTGCTTCTGCCCCTCATGCTAGCTGCCGCACTGAGGATAGTGGACCATGCACCTCAACTGAGCAGAACAGAAGAGCTGGACTTAATGGTAGGGTCTCAGGTGAACTTGCCCCAAGGTCATGAACAAGAGAAAGATGGCCACAACACTCTTCCTCTGTCATGAGTTGACCTGGGATAGGATGCTGGAGGTAGGGCATCCTTCATCCCTTACCTCGTGAGGAACCTGGGAGAGCTGACCCTGGGTCATGAGAGTGGGTGACCTGGACCTGCCCCTCACTGGTTGTAGCAGTCAAGAAGGCAGGCTCTGCGTCTTGGCTGGTCAGAGGGAGGGTGCAGTTGAATCACCCTAAGGGGAAGAGGTTGGAGAGCTGGCCCCACGACTCCTCTGACTCCTCCCTCTCTGCTTCTGTCACATGCTGTAGTCAAGAGAGTTGACCCCAGGGTCATGAGAAGTATCCCTCCCTCTTAACTGGCTTTAACGCTCTGGAGAACAGGCTTTGGACCTACCTGGGCCCCACACAAGAGCTGGAGCTGATGGAGAAGTCAGGAGTGAGTCAGACTTGAGGATGTAAGAGCAGGAAACCTGTCTCAGATCCACGAAGTCTTAGAAAAAGGTAGTCAGGAATCTTAGTGGGGTAAAGAAGTAAAGCTGGCTCTGGAGACATAAGGTGTGGCTGCAGATTAGCATATCCCAGGCCATGAGAGCAGGAGAATTGGTCCTTCCTCCTGCTAACGCTGGCAGTAGGTGGACTAGGTAGGGCAGTGGGGACAGCTCAACATGGTGGTCTGGATAAGGGAGAGCTGGATTGCTGATGAACTCAGCTACTACACAGGCCCAGACAGGACGCTGACTAGGCCATCCCAAAATCTATATCATCTGTAAATGTTTGAGACACATGAAATTGCCAGTCCTGCTGATTCAAACCAGCAAGATCTCCACAGCACAGGGCAACAACAGGATAATCAGGAATCCCTGTGAGAATCAAGTATTGATGGTGTCATAGAAGCTAGAGATCTGGCACCAGACCAATTGGAATAAACATTTGTAAGTGAAGATGTGTGGACAAAGAGATATACTCTGGAACACATTGTGTCTTACTACAGCTTCCATGGGGGGATGTTTTCTACGCTTTGTTTTTTATTTTGTTTGTTTTTTGTTTATTTTTTGTTGTTCATTTGCAAGAGCAGAGGGTGGATATGAGGTCACAAAGAGAGGAGCAGGACCAGGGTACATGATGTGGAATTCACAAAGAATTAACAAAGCATTGGAGAAAAAGATAGAAATATGTCTGGCAGAGACCCTTTTACTTCCCAGAATGTCTTAAAGTCATTCCTGTGAATGTGCATTAAAGAATGAACAGCAGTATTACACTGATTGGGTTTACATAAGAGATAACGAAACCTCAACTGAGAGAATGCCTCCATGAGATCCAGTCATAAGGCATTTTCTTGATTTGTGATCAATGGGGGAGGGCCCAGACCACTGCGGGTAGTGCCATACCTGAGCTGATAGTCCTGGGTTCTATTAGAAAGTAGTCCAAGCAAGCCGTGTGAAGCAATCCAGTAAGCAAGCACTCCTTTATGGCCTATGCATCAGGTCCTGGCTCAAGGTTCCAGCTCTTCTTGAGTGGCTACTCAACTTCCTTAAATAATGAATTATGGTTTGGAGGTATAAGTTGAATACACACTTTCCTCCACAACCTGATTTTTTTGGTCATGGTGTTTTAGTCATGAAACTAGAAACCCTATTTTCAATAGAAACCCTAGCTAACCCTGGACACTTTCTCTTAGGCTAATAAAGATCCAACAGCAATAAAGCACTATTGTATTAACACTGCTGTGCTACCATAGACTCATTATTTAGTACACAGCTCTTCAGCTATTACATTGATGAGTCTTCTCTCTGAACAGTTCTGTCTTATTGAAGTCTTATATTTATTTATAGACTAAAGGTAATTTAAGGGAAGAAACCACAATGGAAAGTTTTTAATTAAGATGCAATTTTGTGTGACACAGTGGTTCAGCTATAGTAGATATTCAATAAACATTTTAAATGGATGGATAATTTTAAGGTGTTATTTGTATGGTAGGAAGTTTTCATTTGCACACTTTATTCTGAGCTGAGATTAAATATATGGTTCCTGACTTGATAAAGCACTCGTCTAACTATATATTTAGAATAATTGTTTTTGAGAAGAAATTCTTTGGGTATACTGAAAGTAAAATATCACAACTTGCTCCTTAAAAAATTCAAAAGGATATGTTTAGATAATTTCTATAAATTAGACATACCACCATAAACAAAGAAGTGTCCTAGTTAATTTTAATGGTGAAGTCTTTATATTCAGTAAAACTTCAGTAATTTTAAATTAAATGCTTTGAGGAAAACTGATGCATTTTTTTCATAAATACAAACACCAAATGTTAGAAGATGATGCCTGACTTTTGTCATTTTCTACAAGGGGGAAAAAGAAGAAAAGTAAAGAATATATGTGGGAATAGAAAGGAACCTTTATGTCAATTCTATTAAAATAAATCTTTAAAATGATGGAAGGTATGTATTCACTTGTACGTGGATATTAACCATAAAATGCAGGTCCCAAATTACACTCCACAGACCCAAAGAAGTCAAAAAAGAAGGAAGACCCAAGCAACGAAGCTTGAATCTCACTTAGAAACAGGAATAAAATAGTCATAAAAGGCAGATAGAGGGAAGGAACTGGGGGATGCAAAGTGGGTAAGGGAAAGGGGTGTTCAGGATCAGATGTGGAAGATAGGAGATATGGTCACATGACCATGAAAATGAATGAAAATCTGCAATTAATGGGATGAGGAGTAGGAGGCATCTCCAGGATAGAATAGACATCTGGGATAACCAAAAATCAAAAGGGTGACATTAGCTGTGGCTCAAAATATTGGGGATGTGGAACTTGAAGGGGCTGACTCTTGTAGCCAGCTAGGAATCCCAGTGGAACAGTGAAGACACCAATTTACCCACAAAACTTTCAACCCAAAACATATCCTGTCTACAAGAAATGCAGGCACTGGAGGATGGAGCACAGACTTAGGGAATGGCCACCCAATAAGTAACCCAACTTGAGACTCATCGCATGGGCGAACACCAAACTCTAACACTACTAATGACATTCTGTTATGCTTGCAGACAGGTGCATGTTGTCCTCTGAGAGACTACACTCAGCAACTGACACAGATAGATACAAATACTACAACCAAACAGTGGGAAGTCTTAGGAAAGAATAGGACAAAAGATTGTGGACACCAAAGGGGATAGGAACTCCACAGGAAGAACATCAGAGTCAACTAACCTGGACCCTTGGGGCTCTCAGAGTCTAAACTATCATCCAAAGAACATACCTGGGCCTCCCCACTCATACATGCAGATGTACAGCTTGATCTACATGTGAGTCCTGAGCAATTGGAGCAAGGCTATCCCAAAAGCGATTGCCTGTCTGTGGAATATATTCTACTAGCTGGGCTGCCTTGTCTAGCCTCAGTGGGAGAGCAAAAGCCTAGCCTTGCAGAGACTTGAAATGCCACATTTGGGGGATACCCAAGGTGCACCCAACACTCTCAGAGGAGAAGGGGATTGGGAATTCTGGAATGTGGTAAGGATTTGGATATGGAGTGGCCATGAGGGGGGCAGTGAGTGGGATATAGAATAAGTAAGTAAAACAATTAAATTTTTAAAAAATCTTTAAAGTAAGTTAAGACATCTAATACCTTTTTCTTATTGTCACTGTTTGGAAATAACTGTACTTTAAGTCTATTTTTCCTTCCGTATTCAGGGATCCATGGATTGATCTTAGGTCTTCAAGCTGCATAGCAAATGATGTTGTGCTATTAACTGGTCCTATATTGTCTTTTCTATTACTCTAGTCTAAAGTCCAGTTTGAACTTCTGTGGTTAAGCTTTTAGTCTAGCATTCTATTCATTCTAATCTACCACAAATATCTGGGAACAAATTTTAAATTTTCTTTTTGGGATTATAATTATATGTAAATATATTTATGCAATATACATACCCATTTATATATGCATATAAGTGTGTGTTCAGACAGCAGAATATATGCATAATTATATATATATATATGTATGTATATATTTGGCTGACCGTCTGGTTCCCAGTGATAAATTGGTATGTTCTTGCCTTCAGAAGACTCCTTTTACTACTCATTATTCCTTAGTTGCTCATAAATTCTTTATGCATGATTGAGGCCTCAAGACCTTTTTCCTATTTGGAATGTCTACTGTTGTTTAGCTCATGTTTAGGTCGTCATATGACTGTAACTTTATGGGTATAACTTCTGACATTACTAGAAGAAATGCTCTCATAGAGACAGCCTGAATCTCAAGCTATTACGATATTTTTCCCTCTTCAACAAAATTCCTGGAGTTTTGAGTGCAAGGGAGTTCTCTGGATGCATCCATTGGGAATGGGCTCCACGGCTCTGCATTTTTGTTGGTTGCAGCTTTTTGTAACAGTATCCATCTGTTGCAAAGATAAAGTTTTCAATGAGTGGCAAAGATTCACATATTTCTGGGTATAAAAGCAAATATTAAGAAAATAGCCAGAGTTTATGCTGTTTTAATAAAGTGGTGGTTATTGGTTCTCCTCCAGGATCCACAACTTCAGGAACCCTGTGGAGTTGGCTAGGTTTCCAATAAAAGGTACAATTTCCCTCTTTTAAAACAGGAATTAATTCCAAAGGGACAGCTCTATCCAGGAAAGACTTCCAATGGAGAGATTGGGACACCATGCCAGCCACAAAACTTGTGACCCTCAATTTTTCCTGCTTACAAAATTTACAGGGATAATGATGGAGCAGAAGTTGAGAGAATGGCCAACCAGTGACTGGTCCAATCAAAGATTTGCCAAAAGAATATTAATGAAACATAAGAAAGTCCACCATAAGAATATTAATGATAGTCTGCTATAATTTCAGGCAGGAGCTTAGCATGACTGTAATCTAAGAGACTTCATTCAGAAGTTCATTCATCTAAATGCAGACCCCCACACCCAAACATGAGACCTCAGGCAATCCTGTGGAAGAGAGAGGGGAAGGATTAAAAGAGCCAGAGAGGTCATTAATGTCACAAGAAAACCTACAGAATCAACTAACGTGGGGTGATACTTTACAGAGACTGTACCACCAACCAGAGAGCATGTATGAGGCATATCTAGGTCCCTACACTTATGTAACTAACCTGTAGCTTGGCCTTCATGTGAGTCCCATAACAGCAGGACAAGTGCTCTCTCTGACTCTGCTACCTGCCTTTGAATCTTTTCCCCCAAAATAAGATGCCTTGTCTAGCCTCAGTAGGAGAAGATGCACCCAACCCTACTGCAACTTCATATGCTTAGACTAATTGATATTCATAGAAGCCTTCCCCATCTCTGGAGTTAAAGGGAGGGAATGGGGGGAAGGGAAGGAGAAAAGGTTTGGCTGTGAAGCTGTGATAAGATGTAAAATTAATTAATTAATTAATTAATTAATCAATCAATTAATGAGAGTTGTTGATTAATCCAAGGAATGTATGCTACTACTTTATCCTTGGAGTCATCCTGTCATACTGGTAAATTTGTGGTTTATAGCCATCATATCTGGCTAGCACTGATGATCTCTTTTTATCCTTTGAAAGCTTGCGTGGCAATGTCTGGTACCTTAAAAGCTGGTCTCAGGAAGGAGAAATTCAAACCAGTTTTTTAAAATATACAGAATATGATCCTCTAACCAGTCAGGTGTTTCTTGAGAAGATGTTCAGACATTACAGTCCTTACACTGAAGGCTAGGATGAGTAGCTGAGCTCAGATTACCACATTTCATGTGAATAGGGTGGTATGGAAGTAGAAGTGGGTAACATCAGCTAGGAGAGGGGTCAGGAAGATGGAGACAACAAGATTTCTAGAACTCACTGCCCAGATTCTCTTTACAAAGCATTGATTTCCAGATTCAGTAATACTCTTTCAAAGAAAAAAAAAGTTGAGAGAGATTGAGAAAGAAACTGACAGTCATCTTTGTCCTTCTCCTGTAACTGCGTATGTTTTTATGGATATATACTAACAGTTACATATATCATACACCTTCCCAAATGATCTTCAAATAAATGGACTTTTTAATTATTGAGAATTTTATATATGCATACAGGTATATTGGTCTATTCACCTTTCTGTCCCAACTCCTACTATATCTACACCCAACCATCCTATCTAACAAAGTTCCTCCCCCTCCTCTTGCTCCTTCTCCTTTTCTAAACTATTAAGCCCACTGTGGGGGTTCATATATACTTGGGTGTGTGGCCATGTCACAGAACTTGGTCAACCTATCATGGATCACACAGTGAAGGAAACTTTTCCTCAACTATCAACTATTAAACAGAAGTGGAAGGGATTTGATTCCCTCTCCTGCTCCCTCCTGAGGTTTCTGTCTGGCTTGAGGTTTAACCGGTCCAGTGTATGCTCATATAGTTACTATGAAAACCTGTACATAACTTCTCTATTCCCCCCTTAAAATATTGTTTGGTTATATGTTGTGATTCCTCTCCTAGGTTTTACAACAGACAGAGAAAAATGATACCTTGAGGTAAGAATAAAACTTAGTTCAGCAGGTTTTTATTGTAACTAGTGCTCAACCAAGAATCATAGGGTCAGGCCCAGGAAATTTTACTTTAGCCATATAAGTATGCACGATGCAATTGTGGCCAAAACTATTCAGATAATAATTAATTCAGTCCCAAGTGAAAATTTAAGAAACTTTTAGATTGAAATACTTTTCCAAGTCATCTGGCTTCTTTCATAAGAATAGGCACTGTTGACAGAGAGATAACGCCCAAGAGTTAGTGTCTATGGAGTGTAATTGGTAAGATTAATGAAAAATAATGCCTATGGGTTTCAGGATTCCATACAATTAAAAATCATGCAAGTTATTTAGGATATTGCAAAGCACAAGTGACATCACTCAGAAGAATGGATTTTTATGGTCTAAAAGTACTGCTCAAGATTTAAGGGGAAAGGATATTGTCTGGGATAAATAAAATCTGGAAGATAAAGGCAGATCCTGTCTCATTAGACAGCAAGGGATCACCAAGTTGTAAAACTGCATCATTCCTGGCATTCCAGGAAGAGTAGCTACATACCTCATTTCATTGAAAAGGTAAGCTGTGTTTGTGGCTACTCTGTGTTTACCTGTGTGCACAAGGCCTTTTCACCCTCTACAGTTATGGTTATTCATTCCCCTGTCACTAAAAATTTTCTGTCACCCTCTTCTACAATTACTCCTGAGTCTAAGGAAGAAAGTGTACATTGACTTGTTTTGTGTAAAGTTGACATAAACTAGATCCCAAGAGAGGAAGGAGACTCAGCCGAGGAGACATCTAACTTGCTGTAAGGCATTTTCTCAATGAGTCATCCATAGGCGAGGGACCAGCACATTTGGGTGGTTCTGCCCTGAGCTGGTAGTCTTGCGTTCTACAAGAAAGCAGATTCAGCAAGCTAGGAATGCAAGCAAGGGGAGGCCAGCCAGTGAGCAGCAACCCTTCATGGCTTCTGTATCAGTTCCTGACTCCAGGTTGCAGTTTGAGTCCCTGGCCTGACTTCCTCCAATTATGGATTTTATTTTGATGGTATACCCCCAAAAATCTTTATTTCCATGTTGGTTTTGAATCATCATGTTTCATTGTAGCAGCAGAAACTCTAAAAAAGGAGTCTATAAAGATTCATTGCATAAATTATATAACTCTAAAGAACCCCGATTAACATAAAGAGTATGATATAAATGTCCTATTTAGACTTAAGTATACTGAAGTCTTCCTCTGTGCACCTTAAAAAGTTCTGGATATTTCCATTAATGACCATCTACTATAAGAAGTGGCATCTCTAATGAGGGTTGTGAGATGTACGGTCTATTTAGAAAACAATGTACCATCAAGATTCACTTTAATACTATGTCCATTTAACAGAATAACTTTGTGTGTTTTTTTCTATGACTTAATAACTCATACATAGGTTCAGGGACCCTGGATTGGTGAAATATATGGATTACATCTTATGAAGAAGGCCTTAAATCTACTCAAAAAGTGGTTGATTTCTCCTATAGCATTCCTTCCATTATCTCACCAGTAGACATACTGGTCAAATCATTACTAGAGTTTACATGGTTTGCAGAAGGATAAGATTAATGATTAAATATTGCCTTCAATGGTGTCATTGCAATCTATAACACTATGGATAAAAAAGAAGCCAATAGCAATGAAGCTTTTTAGTGAGTATCAGCTCAATTTCTTCATGTTCAGAGAAGTGTCTTCTATGTTCAAGTAAGTAGTATCCTCAACAGTAGACTCCTACTGTTAAACTGTAGAGGTTATCCAGAAATAATGACCATAGCTCATAATACTTGGTGGGTGAATTCTATGGTACCCCAGTGTCCAGTAAATCTAAGCGAAGCAACACATTAATGGCATTTGTTTTCAAAATCTTTTTTTCAAATTTATTTTTATGTGTATGAGTGATTTGCATGTACAACTGTGTAGATATATATTTGCATGCCTAGTAATTGCAGAGATCAGAAGAAGGCATTCGATACCCTGTAACTAGAATTATAGTTGATTGTTATCTATCATTTGTATGATAAGGATAGACCCAGTTCTTCTGCAAGAGCAACAGGGACCCTTAACAACTAAGCTATCCCTCAAATCACCATCATTAGGACTTTAGTTTGTATGTAATACCCAATAGAAGATTGCGTGCCATATTATAGGGTAACTCTATTTCAACTCTGTCTTTCTCTTTCTCTCTCTTTGTATCTTTGTTTCTCTCTCATATATGTGTATGCATATGTCTTAAGAAATTTCGTCAACAGTGCATCTCCATATGACATTTTAAAAATAAAACTCAATGTTAATTATCCCTGCCCATATAAACTGTTTTACTTTCCCCCTTGTCCCAAACTTCATTTAACTACTCTGAATTCATTATTATAATTTCTGTTTTTATAACAGAGTATTCTGTCTCCCCTCCTTTGCAAGCTCCTCAAATCCTTAGCAATTAGAGAAGTGCACATCAAAGGAACTCTGAGATTCTTACACCTCTGAGAATTTTAAAGATTAAAACCACAAAGGACAGGTTATGCTTGCCAGGATTTTGGAGCAAGAAATCCTCCATTTGGGTGGAAATGGGAACTTATATAGCCACTTTGGTAATCAATATGAAAGCTTCTCAGAAAACTTGGAAGTGATCTACCCCAAGACTCAGCTATACCACTCCTAGACACACAACCAAAGGATGCTTCATTCCACCAAAATGACTCTTGCTCAATTGAGTACATAATGGCTCTACTACCTTCAGCCATTCTATGGGTATTCCAAATAGAACACAGATAGCATTAAATTCAAGATGATTTTTTCCAGCCCTATCCATTTACATAGGGTATTTTAGGAATTTGGTTTTAGTTTATTAGCTGAATAATATTCAATTGTGTAAATGTGTATTAGTTTCATTATCCATTCATCAATTGATGATCACATAGTCTATTTTGATTCCCTAGTTACTGTAAAGAGAACTGCCAGAAACATGTATGAGAAAGTGTCTCTGTCATAATTCATAGAACATCACTTGATTGTTTTACCTTGAGTTGTATAGTGAAACCATACAGAAGACCTAGCTTTATTTTTTTGACTTAATAACTGCACAGGTTTTCACTCTCTCTAGTCATAAATAGACATTCTTCTTTCCCTAGAATAGGCCAACATGTTTTACTAGTGCTCTTTTGCTTGTTTTTCTTTTTGTAAGTTTTTTTGAAATAAATATTATTTTCTCATGTATTCAAGAAGTCTCACTTCCCTCCTCTTTTATATATCCTTCTACCCCATCAATCCTCCCCCAAATCAAATCCTCCTCCTCCATTTCCCTTCAGAAAGGGCAAACCTTAAAGGAATAGCAACAAAATATGGCGTATATGTTGCTATAAGGCAAGGCATATCCTCTCCTCTGGTAGGAGGAAAGGTGTCCCAACATAAGACATAAGAGTCAGAGACTTCCACTAATCCCACTTAAGAGTCCCACAAAAACACCAAGCTACCCAAGCAAAACACATATACAGATGACCTAGGTCAGACTCATACAGGTTCCCTGATTGTTGGTTTCATCTCCATGAGCCTATACGTGTCCTGGTTAGTGGATTCTGTAAGCCATTTTGTATTCCCATGTTGTCTTTGACTTCTCTGGTTCTACAATCCTTTCTTCCTTTCTTCTGAAAGATTCCCTGAACTCTGCCTAGTGTTTGGCTGTGGGTCCCTGTATCTGTTTCCATCAATTAATTGCTGGATGAAATCTCTCTGCTGACAATTATACTAGGCTCCAATCTTTAAGTATAGCAGAATATCATTAGGAAGCAAATTTCTTGATGTTATTTCTTTCAAAACCTGAGTAATACTCCACTGTGTAAAGGTACCAAGTCTTTTTTCTATCTATTCTTTGGTTGAGGGGCATCTACATTGTTTTTACTTTCTGGCCATTAAAAGAAAGCTGCTATGAACATATTTGAAGATATATGAGACTAATTATACAGAGGTATAGCTGAATCTTGAGGTAGGTCAATTCCCTATTGTTTGATACAGCACTATATTAATTTCTGAAGTGCCTGTGCAAGTTTGTACTCCCATCCAAAATGGAGGACTTCCTCTTGCTCTACATCCTGGCCAGCATGAGCTGTCACTTGGGTTTTTTGAATGTAGAATGTAGAAATTCTGAGAGTTGGAAGAAGAAATCTCAGAGTCATTTTAATTTTCATTTCCCTGATGACTAAAAATGTTGAGCATTTCTTTAAATGTTTCTTCACCTTATGAGGTTCTTCTGTTTAGAAGTCTCATTTTAGATTTGTAGTTCATTTTTTTCAGTTGGATTATTTCCATTGCTGATGCTGAGTTTCTTGATCTATCTATCTATCTATCTATCTATCTATCTATCTATCTATCTATCATCTATCTATCTATCTGACACATGATTATTAATAAATATATATACTTTAATTAGTTTATATTCCCTTTATGTCCTGATTTCAGTCCCTTTCATTCTGCTCCCCACATCACACAGCCCCTCTACCATCCCCTCATTTTTTTTTCTCCTCTGAGATGAGGGAGGTCCCAACCCCCAAGTGTAAACACATCCAGGCACATCTGGTCACTGTAGAACTATGCTCATCTCTCCCACTGAGGCCAGATGAGGTAGCCCACTTAGGAAACTATATCCACAGGCAGGTAACAGGGACACCATTCCAGTTGTTGGGGGACCCACATACAGACCAATATACACGTCTGCTATATATGTGTGGGAGGAGTCTATGTCTAGCCCATGCTTGATCTTTAGTTAGTGTCCAAGTTTCCAGATTAGTATATTTTGTCTTCTCATTGAGTTGCTATGTCTTTTGGGTCCCTCAATCCTTCTCCTGCCTCTACTATAGGAGTTGTGATTTCATAGTCATACATGACTGCATTTTCTGCATCTGTTTCGGTCAGCTGCTGGGTAGAGTCTCTCAGAGGACAGTTAAGCTAGACTCCTATTTACAAGCACAATGCGATATCATGAACACATTGGTTCTTGCCCATGGGATTGTTCTCAAGTTGGACCAGTTGATTAGCCATGTAAACCAATGAAATCAAATTAAAGACCCAGAAATAAACCATACACTTATGAACACTTGATTTTTGACAAAGAATCTAAAAAAACATACAGTGATAAAGAAAGGAAGCATCTTCAACAAATGGTGTTGGTCTTACTGGATGTCTGTATGTAGAAGAATGCAAATAGATAAATAGTTATCATCCTGTACAAAACTCAATTCTAAGTGGATCAAAGACATCAACATTAAACTGGACTCACTAAATTTAATTAAAGAGAAAATGAAAAGTAGCCTTGAACTCATTGACACAGAAGATACTTCATGAAACAGAAGACCACAGATTAGACACTAAGATCAACAACTGATAAATAGGACCTCATAAAACTGAAAAGCTTCTATAAGACAAAGGATATTGTCAATAGGAAAAACTGGCAGCCTACTGAATTGGAGTATGATAATATATAAATATGGCAAACATATAGTACAATAATAAAATCTGAGCAAATTATTTTGTACAAATCTTCCAGGTTTGTAAACATGCAATCTTTACTTAGTTATTTAGAACGAAACTACAGTTTTTAGCCTTATCCTTTTTCCCCTTCCCATCTACATTCAATCTGTGAAAAATCTTAATTTATTTCCCTTCTGTAATGTAACTGGTATTCAATTCACCCCATGATCCCCTATCCCACTGTTTTCAGGGACGCTGCAATACCCTGATTTATTTCCCTGCTTCTACCATTCCTGTCCCTGGAGTATTGCTTCAAGTATCTGCTCTATTCTTATAAATTAGAAATTAGTTTCTATCACTGCACTCTTCGGTACTCATTAAATAGCTGCTAAAACTCTTTAATACAAATTAACTTATTTTATGTTCTACTTATTTTTTTCTATGTATGCCTTCTAGCATTTTTTTTCTGATTTCTTCTTTTCTTGTGATACTATGTGCTCAAGTTTTGTGTACAGGTAGGACATCCTTTTCCCTTGTTTAGAAATCCATGCCTTCAAATACTGGCATATTTCAAATACTGGAACATTGCCTCTTTTCACTGAAATCCAAACTTATAGCCTAGTAAAAGCATATGTTTCAGATCCTGTCAGTTACTATGCAATGGTGGATTTTGATCACTTGTTTTTCTTACTGTTTTCATAGAATAAATTACACGTTTCTCTGATTAGTTATTTAAAATCTACTTTCTTCAATTGGCTGCATATAACTATAAAGCTTGTTTTTGTTGTTTTAATTCATTAGTATAAGGTCAGAGTTTTGAAGCTGTCAACAAAATAAACAAATGCAAAATTTCTCTATATTATTAAGCTGCAATTGACTAGTTTTCTAGAGCATTTTATTCCCAAAATAGCTATAAGCTTCTTAGAACACTTGAACTGCCTTGTTCGTGTAGTTCTCACTTGCCCCCTTGTTTAAGAACATAAATTGACTGACATATGGATACTCAAAATGCAGCATTGTACCATCCATCCACCTCTGTCAAACATTACATTCTTCACCGTTTTAAATTCTTTTCACTCCTGAACTCTTAGAATTTTTATGATTTTTTAACTGCAATAAAAAATAGAGTTTAAATTGCTTCTTTTTACACATATTGAGTGCTTTTGATAAAAGACAAAACTCCTTTCCATAGTGAGTTTCTACAATACAGTGTATATTGAATTCAATTGACATGCAAAGTATCCCTAATTGCCTCTCAGTGTTCTCAGGCAATCTAAATATTCCAGTCATAAGAATTCTGGTAGAGCTATTCTAGGAATGCTATGTCTAGGTAAAATTTGTCTGATAAGAAACCCAATTCAAATAGGAAAGATAGAACTATGCCATTTTCAGGAATGGGTAGAAATAGAGATCACCATGGTAAACAAGTCAAACAAGGAAAAATATCATCTGCTACATGAAATATTCAATACCTGTATCTGAGAGTGTGTAGTAAATGAAGATATTTTTTGAGGGTAGGAATAAAGATAAGGAAAAAATATGGAGAATAAGAATGATGTGAGAAAAATCAAAAGAAAATAAAACTTGTTTTCTTTCATCCATGAAATTTACATTTTTTTAATTCATTTGTGTCTATATCTCCAGAATAGAAGTGGGCATAGAACAGTATTGGAGGAAATAGGAACACACCGAATTGACAAACATGTTTGAAAATGAACCCTAATCCTGAAAATTATTAAAATAGTTATAATATAAACATCTATTTTATACTTCACTGGAGCACAAGAATACTTTGGGTTTATGGAATTTGTATCATGAGTATGCATGTTGTATGTTCATGTTCATTATTACCTGACGATAGTCAAATTTAAACAAGTAACGAAATGACTCAATTTAAAACCTGTACTTTATCAAACAAACATTTTAAGTCACCTAGTTCTCTAAGTAGTGAACATCAAAGTCACTTGGCAGGTTAGATCAAAGGTTTATGTTCATGTCTCACTTTTCCAACTAAAATTCAGTATTTTTTATTATTTTTTTTCAGGCTCTAGCATGTATTAGGAGAGACTGGTTTTAGCAAAAGGGCTTAGATCAGCACTGCTGAATTGAATCTCCCCGAATCACTTTTCATTTTCCTTCTAACCAAACTGCCATTTCAAGCTTAGACTTTTTACAGATCAATTTTTTTAATCCCTTAACGTTGCTTTAGATGACATTGGAACCATCTTTTTTTGAGGTGGTTTAGGATCGATTTAATTGTATGACTATGAATGCTAGTGTAAATGAATTTATAAGGAATGATTCTCTTTGTAGTTTAAAGAAACAAATATAATTTTTCCCAAACCGGTGCATTTTTGCATAGCTCTTAACAAAGATTTATATTTGAATTTGTCTAAATAATTCATACAGTACTTAAACATGTCATCATTCAGTGAAATTCAATATAATGTATGACATTTCTTTAATATACACATACATATTGAATAAAGATTTGTTTTGTGCTGAGGATCAAAGCCAGCACCTGACACACATGAGATAAGCACATGTTCTTCAACCAAGTTTTATTACTTGTTAATGGTGTTTCATTTGTGATATATGCCAATTAACTACTACTTAAATTCTATCCCACTTGCGATTTATAGTTTAAATAAAACATTACTTGTATTTATTTATCTATTTATTTATTTATTTAATTTTACACTCCAGATATCATTCCCTTCCTGTTCTAATCACCCCCCCCGGCTATTAAACATCCCATATTCTCCCACCCCCAGTCTCCACACCCACCCACCCAACCACCCCACCAGACATCTAAACTTCCTGGGACCTCCAGTCTCTTGTGGGTTAGGTGCATCTTCTCTGACTGAACCCAGACCCAGCGTCCTCTACTTTATATGAGTTAGAGGTCTCATCTCAACTGGTATATGCTGCCAGGTTGGTGATCCAGTGTCTGAGAAATGTGAGGGGTTCAGGTTAATTGAGATTGCTGGTTCTTCTACAGGGTCAGCCTTCTCCTCAGCTTCCTCCAGCATTTCCCTAATTCAACTAGAGGGTTTAGCAGCTTCTGTTCATTGGTTGGGTGCACAAATCTGTGTAGGATTAAGGCAGGGTCTATTGTCCACTATGCCGCAAGGCTCAACTACTGGGGAGGTAGGACAAAGGAAGTTTGACCATGCTTTCCCCACACCACTGCCGGGCAGGTGTCAGGCAGTGGGAAGACTCAGGACACCACTGGGGTGGTGAGTGGTTTGAGCACAGGACAGCTGGAACTGGCTCTGGAGTCCCTAGGCCTCAAAAAGGCCAGGACCTTGAGTTCTCAGGCTCTTGGGCATCCAGGGATGATGTGGAAGAGCTGAAAATGGAGTGTTCCATGCTCCCCCTCCACAGGGCTGGATGTAGCCAGGGGCTGAGGGGGAAAAGGGGACACTCAGGCTGGTCCCCTGGGGAGAGTCTTTGGCTTGACTATGATGGGCTTGAACTTGGTGACAGCCACCACTTCAGACACAGGGAAGCCCTCGAAGGGAGATTAGACAGAGGCTCTGAAGGCAAAGGCATATATGTGTTATATATAATAATAATAAATACCAAAAGGCCAAATATTTGCAAAAATGTAAACAGGAGTATATGAGAGGGTTTAGGTGGAGAAAAGGGAAGAAGTAATGATGTAATTATAATCTGAAAAATTTTTAAAGTAAAAATCACTACAGTAAATAAAATCCTACTATCTCTCAGATATCTAGTTATTTAGCTAACCATTTGGCACTATGAAACCAATTTCTGTGTTTCTCGCTGGGGAATACCACATCCCAGCTTTCTTCAGTTGCATATAGTTCTTTGTGCAGAGTTGGGGCCTTGTGGTATCTTTCTACAATTCATTAGTTTCATGAAATCTCAGGTCAGTTTTGTGGTAGTCACTTTGCTGCTCCTTTACAAATATAACTTCAAATGTTACTAGGAGACTCAGGCTCACGTCACACTCCCCAATTCTTTCCTGTTATAGTTGCCCTGCTCCCTCTTCAGTCACATTCTCTAGGTCCTGTAGATGTACATTGATACTTGGCTCCTCAACTCTGCATTTTTTTATCCATTGGGGTCTCTGTTATTTATTGTCTCTGAATATTGCAGGGAGATATTTTCTTAACGATGTGTGAAGTAGACATAACTGTGGCTATAATCAAAAATGTTTATTAATTATTGTTGGAAATTATGCTGTTCTTAAATCATGGATATATATTCTCCTTAAATATCTAGAACTTCACTAGAACTGAGGAGTTAAAGTTTCCACTACCAAACATGCTTTTCCTCTTGTTGATTATTGCCACTATTGTACCCTTAGGGTTATCATCCCAGGCTGGTCATTGAAGTGGCTCATAGTATCACAAATATGTAAGTCATTTCTGGCCCAAGAGGAACCTTCCTGGAGCACTCTGGACACAGTCTGGGACAGGATCCTTCCAGTATCCACCCGCAAGCAAAGCTGACGGTCCCAGAGATTTCTGTAATCAGATCCTGCTAGAAGAAAGCCAGTTTCCAGGAGTGCTCACATACAGACTTACAGGAGGGACAAGCCACTGTCAGGGACAGCAAGGTCAGCTAACACCAGAAATAACCAGATGGTAAGAGGCCAGCGCAGGAACCTGACCAAGAGAAACCAAGACTACTTGGCATCATCAGAGCCCAATTCTCTTACCAAAGCAAATACTGGATATCCAAACACACCAGGAAGCAAGACTTGGATTTAAAAACACATCTCAGGTTGGGGATTTAGCTCAGCGGTAGAGCACTTGAGTAGCAAGCACAAGGCCCTGGGTTTGGTCCTCAGCTCCGGACAAAAAAGAAAAAAAAAAGAAAAAAAAACCACATCTCATGATGATGTTAAAGGACTTTAAGAGGGACATAAATAACCCCCTTAAAGATATACAGGAGAATACAGATAAACAAATAGAAGCATTTAAAGAGAAAACACAAAAATCTCTTAAAGAATTACAAGAAAACACAACCAAACAGGTGAAGGAATTGAACCAAATCAATCAGGATCTTAAAAGGGTAATAGAAACAATAAAGAAATCACAAGAAATCTGAAGATAGAATACCTAGGAAAGAGATCAGGAGCCATAGGTGGAAGCATCACCAATGGAATACAAGAGATAGAACAGACTATGAAAGCCAGAAGAACCCTGGCAGATGTAATACAGACCCTAAGAGAACACAAATGCCAGTCCACTCTCAACTAACATAGGTGGAGAAACCAAGATATTCCATAACAAAACCAAATTTACATGATATCTTTCCACAAATCCAGTTCTACAAATAACAATATATAGGAAACTCCAACACAAGGTGGGGAACTATAACCTAGAAAAATGAAGAAAATAACCTTCTTGCAACAAACCCAAAAGAAGAGAGACATACAAACATGATTCTATCTCTAACAACAAAAATAACAGGAAACAACAATCACTATTTCTTTATATCTCTTAACATCGATGGACTCAATTCTTCAACAAAAAGACATGGACTAACAGACTGGATACGTAAAAAGGACCCAGCATTTTACTGTATACAGGAAACACACCTCAGTGACAAGGACAGATACTACCTCATAGTAAAATGCTGGGAAAAAAAGCAAATGGTCCCAAGAAACAAGATGGAGTAGCCATTCTAATATTAAATAAAATCTACTTTCAACCAAAAGTTATCAAAAAAGATAAGGAATGACATATATTCATCAAAGGAAAAATACAACAAGATAAACTCTCAGTCCTGAATATATATGCTCTCAATGAAGGTCACAAACATTTGGAAAAAAAAACAAACCTTACTAAAGCTCAAAGCACACATTATACAATAATAATGGGAGATTTCAACACCACACTCTCAGCAATGGGCAGATCATGGCAATAGAAACTTAAACAGAGATAGAGAGAAACTAACAGAAGCTATGAGCTAAAAGGATTTAGCAGATACCTACAGAACATTTCATCCTAAAACAAAAGAATATACCTTCTTCTCAGCCCCTCCTGGTACTGTCTTCCTTAGGATCTTATTGCTGTGAACAGACACTATGATCAATGTGAATTTTATAAAGGAGAAAATTTAATGGGTCTGTCTTACAGGTTCAGAGGTTCAGTTGCTTATCATCAAGGCAGGAGCATGGCAGCATCCAGGCAGGCATGGTGCAGGAAGATCTCACAGTTTTATATCTTCATCTGAAAAAAGCCAGCAACAGACTGAGAATCCTCAGGCAACTAGCAGGAGGGTCTTGAAGCCCAACCCCACAGTGACACACTTTTTCCAACAAGGCCACACCTTCTAATAGTGCCACTCCCTGGGCCAAGCATATACAAACCATCACAGGTAACTTCTTCAACATTGACCACATAATCAGTCACAAAACAGGCTTCACCAGATACAAGATTGAAATAATCCCATGCACTCTATCATATCACCATGGACTAAAGCTGGTCTTCACTAACAACAAAAAAGACAGAAAGCACATATACATGGAAGTTGAACAATGCTCTACTCAATGATAGCTTGGTCAAGGAAGAAATAAAGAAATAAATTAAAGACTTTTTTTTTAGAATTTAATGAAAATAAAGGCAAAAGACACCCAAGCTTATGGGACACAGTGAAATCAGTGCTAAGAGGAAAACTCATAGCTCTGAGTGCCTTGAAAGAGATACAGGAGAGAGCACACACTTGCAGCTTGACAGCACATCTAAAAGAATTAGAACAAAAAGAAGCAAATACAACCATGAGGAGTACAATGCAGGAAACAATCAAACTCAGGCCTGAAATCAACCAAGTTAAAACAAAAAGGACTATACAAGAATTAACAAAGTCAGGAGCTTGTTCTTTGAGAAAATCAACAAGACAGATAAACCCTTAGCCAGACTAACTAGAGGGCACAGAGAGTGTATCCAAATTAACCAAATCAGAAATGAAAAGGGAGACATAATAACAGAATCTGAAGAAATTCAGAAAATCATCACAACTTACTCCAAAAGCCTATGTTCAAAAAAAACTGGAAAATCTGGAGGAAATGGAAAATTTTCCAGAAAAATACCAGGTACCAAAGTTAAACCAAAATCAGATAAATGATCTAAACACCTCCATAACTCCTAAAGAAATAGAAGCAGTTTTTAGAAGTCTCCCAACCATTAAGAGCCCAGAACCAGGTGGGTTTAGTGCAAAATTCTATCAGATTTTATAGAAGACCTCATACCAATACTGTCCAAATTTTTACACAAAATAGAAACAGACAGAGCACTACCAAATTCCTTCTATGAAACCACAATTATACTTATAACTAAACCACACAAAGACCCAACAAAGAAAGAGAACTTCAGAACCATTTCCCTTATGAATATTGATGCAAAATACTCAATAAAATTCTTGCAAACCAAATCCAAGAACACATCAAAACGATCATCCATCATGATCAAGTGGGCTTCATCCCAGGTATGCAAGGATGGTTCAGTATATGGAAAACCATCAACATAATCCACTATATAAAGAAACTGAAAGATAAAAACCACATGATCATTTCATTAGATGCTGAGAAAGCATTTGACAAAATTCAACACCCCTTCATGATAAAAGTCCTGGAAAGAACAGGAATTCAAGGCCCATAACTAAACATAGTAAAAGCTATATACAGCAAACCAGTAGCTAACATTGAACTACATAGAAAGAAATTTGAAGTAATCTCTCTAAAATCAGGTACTAGACAAGGCTTCCCACTCTCTCCCTACTTATTCAATATAGTTCTTGAAGTCCTAAAGTCCTAGCCAGAGCAATCAGAAATCAAAAGGAGGTCAAAGGGATACAAATTGGAAGGGAAGAAATCAAAATATCACTACTTGCAGATGATATGATAATATATTTAAGTGACCCCAAAATTTCCACTAGAGAACTACTAAGCCTGATAAACAACTTCAGCAAAGTGGCTGGATATCAAATTAACTCAAACAAATCAGTAGCCTTTCTCAAAGGGCAAAGAAGCTGAGAAAGGAATTAGGGAAATGACACCTTTAACAATAGTCACAAATGACATAAAATTTCTCTGTGTGACTCTATCCAAGCAAGTGAACAAGATCTTCAAGTCTGGAGAAAAAAATTGCCGTTGTCAGAACATGGAGAGTTCTCCCATGCTCATGGATTGGCAAGATCAATATTACAAAAATGGCCATCTTGTCAAAAGCAATCTACAGATTCAATGCAATCCCAAATATAATTCCAACTCATTTCTTCCTAGAGTTAGAAAGAGCAATTTGCAAATTCATTTCAAATAACAAAAAACCCAGAATAGTGAAAACTACCCTCAGCAATAAAAGAACTTCCTGGGGAATCATCATCACTGACCTCAAGCAGTATTACAGAGCAATACTGATAAAAAAATGTTTGGTATTGTTACAGAAATAGACATGTAGATTAATGGAGTAGAATTCAAACCCAGAAAGGAACCCACACTCCTATGTTCGCTTGATCTTCACAATGAATCTAAAACCATCCAGTGAAAAAAAGATAGCATTTTCAACAAATAGTGGTTATTCAACCAGAGGTAATCATGTAGAAGAATGCAAATTGATTCATTCTTATCACCCTGAACACAGCTCAACTCCAACTGGATCAAGGACGTCCACATCAAAACAGATACACTCAAACTAATAGAAGAAAAGGTGGGGAAGAGACTAGAAGACATGGGCACTGTGCAAAACTTCCAGAGTAGAACACCAATAGCTTATGGAACCTCATAAAATTGCAAAGGTTCTGTAAGGCAAAGGACTCTGTCATTAGGACAAAACAGCAACCAACAGATTGGGGAAAGATCTTTACCAATCCTACATCTGATAGAGAGCTAATATCCAATATATACAAAGAACTTAAGACATTAGCCTCCAGAGAATCAAATAATCCTATTTAACAATGTGGTACAGTGCTAACCAAGAATTCTCAACTAAGGAATATCGAACGGCTGAAAAGTACCTAAAGAAATGTTCTGCATCTTTAGTCATCAGGAAATGCAAATAAAAACAACCCTAAGATTCTACCTCACACCAGTCAGAATGGCTAAAATAAAAAAAACCCACGTGACAGCATAGGCTGAAAAGGATGTGAAGAAAAAGGAACACTCCTCCATTGCTGGTGGGATTGCAAGCTGGTACAACCACTTAGGAAATCATTCTGGTAGTTCCTCAGAAAAATGGACATAGTAACCTGAGGACCCAGTTATACCAGTCCTGTACATATGCCCAAAAGATGCTCCAAAATATAACAAGGGGATTTGTCCACTATGTTCATAGCAGCCTTATTTTTAATAGCCATAAGCTAAAAAGATCCCAGATGTCCTTCACAGAGGAATGGATTTAGAAAATGTGGTACATCTACACAATGGAGTACTATTCAGCTATCAAAAACAATTACTTCATGAAATTTATAGGCAAATGGATGGAACTAGGAATTATCCTGAGTGAGGTATCCCATTCATACACACACACACACACACACACACACACACACACACACACACACACACAGGTATGCACTGTGATAAATGGATATTAGTCCAAAATTTCGAATTACCCAAGATACAATCAATAAACCACATGAAGCTCAAGACCAAAGTCCAGATGTATCATTCCTTCTTAGAAAGGGAGAAAAAATATTCATAGGAGGAGATATGGAGACAAAGTTTGGAGTGGAGACTGAAGGAAAGACCATTCAGAGCCTGCCCACCTGGGGATTCAGTCCATATACACACAACCACGTCAGCCATTGAACTAACAACGAATGGACGATTTAGGGAAAGGATTGAAGGAGCTGAAGGGGCTTGCCACCCAATAAGAACAACAATACCAACCAACTGGAGCTCCCAATGACTAAACCACCATCCAAAGTGTACACATGGACATATTTAGTAGAGGATGGCCTTGTTGGGCACCAATGGGAGGAAAAGCCCTTGGTCCTACCAAGGCCAGAACCCCAGTATAGGAGAATGTCAGGATGGGGAGGCAGAAACGTGGTCGGGTGGGTGAACACTCTCATAGAAGAAGAGGGAGAGTGATGGTATAGGGGATTTTTGGAGATAAACCAGGAAAAGGGATAACATTTGAAATGTAAATGAAAAACTATCCAATTAAAAAAGAAAAGAGCCCTAAACTATATATGCATATTTATACACAGAATTATGTGTAGTATATGGATTTGTCGACCCATAGTTAATAATTCATTGTGGTTATTCAGAAGCCATATTTTTATTTTACCAATCTCCCTCGATCTTCTCTATTTACCTATCTTACCCTTTCCTAAAGATCTCCTACCTTTCCCATTTTTACTATTATCTAAAAACTTTAACCAGTGTCTTAAGGCTACAAAATAAAACTAACTCCCCAAATTATATATATTCACCTATACAGAATAGCTTCAATTAATGTGGTTGAGAATATACCTTTTTTACAAAAGAGTCTTAGTAGATTACTACTCATCTTTTTGAGTTTCTAAGCTTGATTTAGAAGATGTAGCTTTTATCTTTTATTAGACAACCTAGCTGATTCACTGTAGTGCTCAGCAGAAATTATTGAGAGGTAAAAAGTTTTTATTTGTTCTATTATTATTGATGTACCATAAAAACATTGTAGTCCTGGATTAACTGAATAGCAAAAATAATGGAGCTATACTCTGAGGTTCATGCAATACTCAATAGAAATAGATATTCACCAGATATGTGACACATCTTTCCCACTAAAGTCAAATGCTATGCTGACATAAAAATTCACTAGAAAGACTTGTTTTGCAGTGTTAATAACGTTTACATTGTTATGAGCATCACTATGTCCTTTTTACATTGCTAAGAGAGTAATTGCTTATTCCCAATTATGATGGCAATCACAGGATCCCTTTGTACTAAAGGTAGAATTTGAAGATTGGAATCAAGATGCAGATCTAGTAGCAGAAAGTTATGATTGTAATGAATTTCAAAGAAAATAAACATTCTTTCTTCAGGTGTCTACCAAAGTGAGCTTGTCATGTGCTTTTAAATAAAGAATGGTAAATATCACACACATTGTTTTCTGCCCTAAAGGGAAGATAATATTGACCTATTTGTTTCAGTGAGTGCAAACATATTTTAATTCTAAGCTCCAAGCATGTCTTCCTCACCAATCAATTCAATATTTTACAAAAAAATGAGAAATGAACAATTCCATTTAGTATTCCACAAGCTTGTTTAGTCAAGTAATATTAGTTCTATGGTAAAAACTATAAGATACTCTTCACAAGCTGGCATAAAATGTATCTGTTTTTTTAGAACACGATTTGAATGCAGGGCTAAAAAATCCTGAGGTTCTCATTTTTTCATGTTTCTCCATTATGTTAATCAGTCTCGTATTGCATCACAGTCATTATAAATATCATCATTGTCAAATAGTCAAATGTCATTAACCCCTTATGTTTTCAAGTCAATGACATACAATGGTATGTCATAAAATCAAACACGGGAAGTAGCTTGATTAACTGTAATGCTTGGAATTGTTAACTTGGTGTGTCCCAATTGACAAGATGGCAGAACTATGCTGCATTTCAAAGACACGGCCAATACTTAGAAGATGTTTTTAATATCTACTTTCTAAGGCTATTTCTCAGATCAATTATGCATCAGTCAGTAACCATTTGGGAAATAAAATTTATACCAGGAATCATTACAGGGAAATTTTGAAACAATTATTTACTAAAGAAAATTAATAAATGGGACAAATTAAGGAAAGCATGGAAATATCAAAGGTAGTGAACAGCTAGTACATATATACCCAAGGGAGAATATGTAATGAAGAAAGGAATAGAAAATTCACATCTCAGTTCAGGATTTAAATGTAGACTTAATTAGAGAAGATGGATCAATAATAGGAGATTTTTAGAGATTCTGCTGTCTAAAGACAATTCCAAGGAGCTGTCAATAGCTTCCCAAATCTACCAGCATAGTATACTCTCACTAAATATAGCACTGTCAAGGAAAATGTGGATTTCAGACCCCAAAAATGATTACTATAAGTATATCCCAAATACTGAAAAAAGGGCGGGGGATTATAGGAAGTTTGAATTTAAGGAGTTTTTAAAAAATAGATAAATGCTCCTATATGTGGACATTGAACTTGCCGGAAGGCATACATAAGTAGTTTTCTTCCACATTGCTGGCAATGACGCTGCTAGTTGTCTGTGGCTGATTCTTGTCAAAGAGCATATTAGGTAGTGAAGTTTGGCTCCCAGTGTGAGGGGTCTAGCCAATCATGGCAGAGCATGCCATGTGGAATGTCTAGCCACATTCCACCTTCAATATTTAACAGGGAAAAATTAATGTGGTTGCTCATCTGGGTCAACTTCTTTTACTTTTTTTTTAAATTACATTCAGGAACACAGTGCATGGGATTATGCTACGCACATTCAAAGTGGCTGTTTGGTTAAATCCTTTTGAAACACCCTCAACGACACTCATTGAGATATGTTTTCTATAGAAATACTAATCTTATCATGTTGATATTGAAGACTATCAAAAAACACTTGAAGAAAATAATTTTTTTCAAGCGATTGACAATGAGAAACAAATATAAATCACACCAGAATACAGAAAAAAACTCTTTCTATTTGACTTCCAGTAAATTTTCATGTCAAATAATAAATAATTTGCACTAGATATAAAAACAAAGTGTTTTGGGATAAAAAAATCTCATATCATAACACACAGTCACCTTGTCTGATTTGTGGCTAAAAATAATAAATTATTAACTGTCATAAGTACTCATTATAAATATCTTAAAACATGATTGCATAACTCTTTAAACTGAAATCTATTAGTAAATATTAAATTTGCCTGCGATCGACTTTATATCTCTGAATTTAATTTTAAATCAAGGAAGCATTTTTTTTCCTCCATGTAGTTTTACATATTATGTTATATATTTATATTTTCTGTCTAAAATTTTTATAAAGATATTTTTCCACGGTTGTTACAACCATTAATGACACTGGATGAATCAAACCCTAAAGTAGTGAATGATATTTTTCATAACTAAGTAATTTATTTCTGTAGTCTCACTTAAAAGTCTCTGTAATTTGGGGGTTGATAAGATGAAGAAATGAGCTAAACATAGTGTTTCCTTGATTATATTTTTTCTTGTACTGGAGACATTTTGCAGTGATGGAGTTTCAGTAAACTGCTATTAGATGCTGTTTTCTCCACAGCAGAAAAATAGCATCTGCTAATTTTAGTTGGATATAAAGGCGTACAATTACTTTCCTTTCTAACAGCAACTACCAGCAATGTTCTTGAGGTTTTCTGTGTAGTGAAATGGATTGTAGTAGCGTTGTTTGTTTGTTTGTTTGTTTGTCTGTTTGTTGTTTTATTTTTGCTGCTTTTTGGATCTGCATTGTCTAGTCCTGCTACAAAGAAATATATGATTAATATTTGGTTTTGCACATAGGATAAAATGTAAAGCACTTGATGACAGTTTTTCTTTGTATTTTAAGAAGTTAATGAATTAATAATTATCCTTCAAAATTAAGTATACATATATTCTAAACACACTTCTGTATCTCTGCTAACTCAAATAGTAAAAGAAGTGTAGCAGAGAAACTATAATATCAGAAAGATAAGAAATAAGTGTGTATATGCTTCAGAGCAAAAGGATATTTGTTCTATAATTGGGAATGGAAATTGAGGAGACATCATACAAAGGTATTTATTTCTTTAAAATTAAAAAAACAAGCAACAAACAAAAGAACTAGCATATAATCTAGCAATGCCCATTTGGGTACATATCCAAAGAAAATTAAATCAATATGATAAAAATCTGTCCTTAATGTGCATTGTTTAGAAAAGCCAAGCAGTATAATGTATATGAGTATTCATTAACAATTGAATGTATAAAGAAAAGGTAGATTAAATGCCTAGTAGATGACTACACAGATAAAAGGTTAAAAAATTGTTATTCAAAACAGATATGTTGAACTCAGGGGACACCCTGTTAATTGAAATTATACTGAAAAAACACAAATATTTCAAAAACTTACTCACAGATGAAATGTACAAGATTAATCTCATATATATAATATATAATATGTTATATATGTATATATATAAAATCATGATATCATAGGCTGTGTGATTCTCAGCACTGAATTTAGCATAGAAGAATCTGTTATAGGTTACAAAATTTTAATCCCATGTCTGATGACTCTATTATATCATAAGCTAAACAGTTTTAATACATAAGATTGTTGGGGAAAGGTTATGAGAATACATGTAGTGTATCATCCATACAGAAACAATAATCCACATACAATTTTGGCCACATTGTGTATGAGAAACATGTATCGTTGCATGTGTCACTTAAAAGCAATAAATAAGTGTGCTGGAAAACATAAATAAAGAGTATGAACTATCATATTAATCTAGAAATCCCTCTCATCGTCGATACACAAAGAAAATGAAATGAAGACCTGATAGAAATAACTTATTTCCTACATTCTCTACAGCATTCATTACTCAAAACAGACATTGACAAATGATGGATAAACACTTCCTGTACATATGCCTGGTGTTATATAATTGGAAGATGGTTAGGAACTAGCAAGATTTTTCTGTTTCTTTTTTCCCAATTTGAATCCCAAATTAACTTCCTGTTATATAGATGTCATCTGTTACTCATTCACCGCTATCTTCCCTTTTGTTCTTTCTTACATGCCCACTAACCTTTCTACTTCCATAGAGGCCGTCATTTTATTGTATATATTTAAGATTTACAACAATATAGCTTGATATACACAAACATATAGTGAAATCAATAATACCATCAAAATTAATATATTCCTAACCTAAAACTTCCTAACAAGTTAAAAGCACTGACCTACTAAGCTTTGCTGGTCAACTTTATGCACCCTAGATTCACTTGATAAAGCAGTCTCAATTATGGGTTTGCCCCAATTATATCAGCCCATGGTTATATCTCTGGGAGATTGTTAAGATTATTAACTGACATAGGAGTACCATGTCAATAATTCCCTTAGTTGTCACAATTCCCTTAGCTGGCAGTCCAGGCTTAATAAGAAAGTTGCCTAAACAGTATCTTGTGAGCAGAGCATCATGCATTAGTTTTTAAGGGTTTTTTTCTTCTATTTTCTGTATTGAGTTTGCCCTGTTTTTCTTCAATGATGAAGTACGATCTAGATGTGTAAATAGAATGAATCCCTTCTTCCCGTGAGTGGTTTTATTTAGACTGTTTACTTTTTAATAGCAATAGAACACAAAAATTGACATATCAGAATTAGACAATAGAAACAAAACAAAACAAAAAAAGCACATGCCCCTCAAAAGGGACAAGTATCAGAGACCTACTCATTTGCACACTGAGGAGTCCTATAAAAACACTAAACTGAAAACAATATATTTACAAATGACCTGGTATAGACCCAACACAGGTCACTGTGGGTACACATGAGCTTTGCTCATGTCGATTTCCATAGACCTGTTTCCTTGGGGGTTTCCATCCCTTCTGACTCTTATATATGCTATCTCGTTTTTCAGTGTTCTATGACTGAATGTAAATGTTGTTTTTATTACCTCAGTAGATAGGATGAGATTAGAGCCATACCCAAACTTTACTAATAATAAAAGTCTTGGGCTGTGCCCACAGAATTTCAGTCCCCGTTCTAATTATTCCTACGCCTAGGCCTAGAAACTTCTAGCCTGTGTTTAAATTTCCAGCCTCTATCTGCCAACCTAGGCCTAGAATGTTTCAGCCTCTGAAACTTACTGCTGAATAAACTTGCCCATTCTAGCTCTTTCTGAACCCTGGCTTGCTGGTTCAATGTAGCTTTTCTGGTCCAAACTCCTCTCCAAGCTGGATTATTCAAACTGCTACTCTTCTGACTGAATTTCTCTGCTTTAACCTAAACTAACTCTAGCAATCTAATCTAATCTAATCTTCTAGCTCCTTCTCATTCCCTGGTGCAACCTGTATCTCTAAAACTGTCCCAGTAAACGCTGATTCATTTCATCAAATCTTTCTCTGATTTGTCACTTTATCTGCCCCTCAACTAGATGTCACTTTCAAACATGGCTGCTTCCTTTTACAAACTAACCTTTCTTTCATTGTTAAGCAGTAAAGGTCTGTACTATGGGCGTGTCTGTATTCCAGTCAGATCATACTACAATCCAGGTCTTTTATATGTTTCTTGGAAGAGTAGCCATGTTGTTGGATTAATTTTCATCTACATCTTCCCTCTTCCTGTTTAAGCTAAAAATCCTACACAGTTTAACTTTACAACAGAAACAATATTCTGACCCTCAAACTGAATAGTCCACTGATGAGATGATATGACATTACTGACATTACTGCATTCCTGATCATCTGAGTCTTAGCAAATGATCATTTCAGCGTTGAGGTCTTCACGTCTGAGAGTTTGATGAACAATCTGTCCTTTTTCAGCTGGTTTGTAAGGGAAGGGACTTGGCTTTTTATAACAAACAGAACAGAAACCAGAATAATCAACTTTACCTCTATGTTTCTAGAAAACCACTAGTCCACAGTCCATGGACTTACTGGATTAACATAACTGTAACCATCATTCCACACAATATTTCTATGTACTTTCCATGTAAAGAATTCAGATGTAGATGCAAGTATTCAGTAGTTTCCTTTCTGACTCTAGTTAATTGTGAACAGCACAATGGCCTCCAGATTTATTTATTCTGTTAGAAAAAGAGAAACCTCTCTCCTTTTGTAGACGAATAACAATACCAACTTTTCTTATCCACTCATACATTAGAGCATATATAGGTTGTTTTCATGTCTTTGCTATAGTTACTAATAACTCTTCAAGAGTCTAATTTTATTTGTTTTTGTCCATACCCAGGAAAGGTACTAACATGTCACTAGTAATTCTGTTTTCCCTTATTGAAGAATTGTGATACTCATTTTATTTAATACCTTATTTTTTATTCAGAGATTACTTGTTCTCCATAATGTTTTATTTTTACCAACCCAGAAACCTTACCTATCCTCTGCATTTTATGAATAAAAACCAAAACAAAAGGAAAATCAAGCTTCCCACAGAGCTCATAAATTTAGATTTTAAATTATTTATATCAAAAGTATTTGGTATATTTAATTTGATCTCTAAAATAAATATTAAAAATCAATGTTGGAATTCTGAGAATAGGGGGGATGATTTGCTTGTATTTTGAGAGAACAATTTGACAAGTTTAGCAGATCCACTTTTTTCAGTGTAATGCCTGGAACCATGATATATCAAGGCTAAGCTGAAATTTACATCCTTCTCAAAAAATATTGATAGTTTAACTACACGGAATTTGGTCCTGATTCATGAAGCTTCCATTCAGATTTGGTATTCTTTTATTTATTTTTAAATGTTATTTGTTGCCCTTGACACATCCATTCAGAGATAGCTACTAGGATTACAATTGTTGAAGATTATGTTGGTTGGGTGTGGTGACACAGATTTATAATCCCAGCACTCCAGAAACAGGTGAAAAAAATCTTTGTGAGATCAAGTTCAACCTGTTCTACATAGCGAATTCTGAGCCAGCCAGGACTGTGTAATGAGGGAAAAAAGACCAATTCTCAGATGGAAGGAAGAATTACCATAGCATAATGAGTATGAAATTAGTCAGAATTACAATGTATCCTTGTCTGTGTGGGAGATGCAAATAATGTGTTTTTCAATCTCTTCAAGTTATATGAGTGCACACGTTTGTATGTTTATGCACAAAACACATTCACAAGTGTGGGGCTGGTACACTGGTTCAAGAGAACGCAGGCTGGGAGGAGGAACAGCTTTAGCCACCTCTGCTCTTGTCCTTCCCACAACCCTCACATTGGTTGGTCTTGCCAGGCTGAGCCAGCAGGAGCAGCAGGAGACTGAGTAGCTGGCGAGAGGTTCAGGGGAGCTCTGGCAGTGATTTCGGGAGAGCAGATCTCTTCTCCAAGCAGTGGTGGTGTTATAGCTCTTAAGACAGACGCTCTCAGATGATGGAATAATTCCTGCTCAACTTTAATCCTTCTGAACATGATTCTTAAATATAGTGTTTGGATGGGTCAGTGTCTGACAGCACATACTTCCTATTGGTTTGGCCTGAGAGCTTGGGATTACTTCATCTGCATATTTGGGGGCGTGGCCCTACTTCTATGTCTGATCTGTCTTGAGCCTTCATGACCTGTGGTCACCTCATCACCTGTGGAGGAGGGGCTTGGGGCATTGCCCTATGTGACCTATTTGTCTCAAACCATTCTACGGTGGATTGTTGGGGGCTGCAGCTGCGTGAGAGGGACCTGCTCACATACTGGGAATGCGCCTGCCATCCCTTACAGTCCTCCAGGGATTCAAACTATCTCCACCAGGAATGAGGGTACCTTTCACAGCCCTATACACGTGTTTGTAAAAATATGTAAATATAGTAAGCAAAATATATGCATGAGTGTGCATGTGCTATAATAACTAATTTCATACAAATACATTGGTAGAATACTTTTATGCTATTGTACAATAAGTCATACTAAAATATAAATAACTTATTTTTGTTGTTTATTCTGAGTTTTCTGATCTGATGAGCCCAGAAACATTGTTGTTATGATTCAGGTGTTGCTAATATTATCTGGCTTTGCTTATGTCCTTGTTGTCATCTGATAGTTTACTTGGGGAACTTAATGATGTGGCGATTGATTGCCTATCGGCTTGTGTGGCTGCGATAGGAAACTCACCATTCATAACTTATCAGTTTAGGGTAAGCCTAATCACAGGGTAATAACAAGATCATGAAAGAGAGAAAGTTCACATGTATAAACATTCTAATTGTAAAAATAGACTCAAGTCTATCGCAAATGTGGTATTAGATTTTCCTTCCTGAGAATATCTAAAAAGTTATATTGTAATTATATGGACACAGGAAAAGATAAATAAATGGTGTTTCTTTTTTAACCAGCGTTTCACAGTGGACAAAAATCACATTTTCATAATTATCCAAATTAAAATATAATCTATGATGAATATTGGAATGAATTAATATTCATATTAGTATAAGACTGCATAATGTTCTATAAAAATTAACTGTTTAATGAAAGTGGATTAAACTATCACTAAGGTTGAACAGTATGATGGAAACAAAAGTTTTCGAGATGCATGTATCTGTATCAATTATTAATGTTCAAGGATTCGTGAATATATACATTGTCTCATACTTTTATATGATGAGATTTATTAAATTATGAATTCTTGTTGTGTACTCTCCCCCCTCACGTAAAAACGATGAAAGCAAAAACAAGCAAATTTACAGCTTTGGAGTACAATATAAAAAATTGAATGTGACAATTCTCAAGGCAATGGGACATAGAGAAACCATAGAAACAAAATCTATGTGAAGAATTACTAAATGTAGTATTAAGACTGTGATCCAGTATTACTAAAATGTTAAAGAGAAATAGCAGAAATGCTAGGAGAAATGGCAAGCGAGAGGCTGTGGGGTGGGAATCTAAACAGGACCAATGGGAAAGAATCAGAGGATCTATAAACACACAATGCAGAGCCCGTTTAGAAGACTCACAAATCTAAGAATTCCCCATTCAGAATGGTGCTGTTTGCTTGCTGAAATAAAGTTGTTACAACTGCTGTTTAAAAAATGGTAGCAATAACTGATACAGAATGGACTCATGGACTCATATTCCTATTATGCATTGGAAGCAATATGTTTACTTGAAAAATAAATTTAAGCATTTTAATATACTTTTTTTAATTTTTTTTATTAACTTGAGTATTTCTTATATACATTTCGAGTGTTATTCCCTTTCCCGGGATCTGGGCAAACATCCCCCTCCCTCCTCCCCTTCCTTATGGGTGTTCCCCTCCCGACCCTCCCCCCATTGCCGCCCTCCCCCCACCAGTCTAGTTCACTGGGGGTTCAGTCTTAGCAGGACCCAGGGCTTCCCCTTCCACTGGTGCTCTTACTAGGATATTCATATCTACCTATGGGGTCAGAGTCCAGGGTCAGTCCATGTATAGTCTTTAGGTAGTGTCTTAGTCCCTGGAAGCTCTGTTTGCTTGACATTGTTGTACTTTTGGGGTCTCGAGCCCCTTCAAGCTCTTCCAGTTCTTTCTCTGATTCCTTCAACTGGGGACCTATTCTCAGTTCAGTGGTTTGCTGCTGGCATTCGCCTCTGTATTTGCTGTATTCTGGCTGTGTCTCTCAGGAGCGGTCTACATCCGGCTCCTGTCGGTCTGCACTTCTTTGCTTCATCCATCTTGTCTAATTGGGTGGCTGTATATGTATGGGCCACATGTGGGGAAGGCTCCGAATGGGTGTTCCTTCAGTCTCTGTTTTAATCTTTGCCTCTCCCTTCCCTGCCAAGGGTATTCTTTTTCCTCATTTAAAGAAGGAGTGAAGCATTCACAGTTTGATCATCCGTCTTGAGTTTCGTTTGTTCTAGGGATCTAGGGTAATTCAAGCATTTGGGCTAAAAGCCACTTATCAATGAGTGCATACCACGTACGTCTTTCTGTGATTGGGTTAGCTCACTCAGGATGATATTTTCCAGTTCCAACCATTTGCCTACGAATTTCATAAACTCGTTTTTGATAGCTGAGTAATATTCCATTGTGTAGATGTACCACATTTTCTGTATCCATTCCTCTGTTGAAGGGCGTCTGGGTTCTTTCCATTTTCTGGCTATTATAAATAAGGCTGCGATGAACATAGTGGAGCACGTGTCTCTTTTATATGTTGAGGCATCTTTTGGGTATATGCCCAAGAGAGGTATAGCGGGATCCTCAGGCAGTTCAATGTCCAATTTTCTGAGGAACCTCCAGACTGATTTCCAGAATGGTTTTGCCAGTCTGCAATCCCAACAACAATGGAGGAGTGTTCCTCTTTCTCCACATCCTCGCCAGCATCTGCTGTCACCTGAGTTTTTGATCTTAGCCATTCTCACTGATGTGAGGTGAAATCTCAGGGTTGTTTTGATTTGCATTTCCCTTATGACTAAAGATGTTGAACATTTCTTTAGGTGTTTCTCAGCCATTTGGCATTCCTCAGCTGTGAATTCTTTGTTTAGCGCTGAGCCCCATTTTTTAATAGGGTTATTTGTTTCCCTGCGGTCTAACTTCTTGAGTTCTTTGTATATTTTGGATATAAGGCCTCTATCTGTTGTAGGATTGGTAAAGATCTTTTCCCAATCTGTTGGTTGCCGTTTTGTCCTAACCACAGTGTCCTTTGCCTTACAGAAGCTTTGCAGTTTTATGAGATCCCATTTGTCGATTCTTGATCTTAGAGCATAAGCCATTGGTGTTTTGTTCAGGAAATTTTTTCCAGTGCCCATGTGTTCCAGATGCTTCCCTCGTTTTTCTTCTATTAGTTTGAGTGTGTCTGGTTTGATGTGGAGGTCCTTGATCCACTTGGACTTAAGCTGTGTACAGGGTGATAAGGATGGATCGATCTGCATTCTTCTACATGTTGCCCTCCAGTTGAACCAGCACCATTTGCTGAAAATGCTATCTTTTTTCCATTGGATGGTTTTGGCTCCTTTGTCAAAAATCAAGTGACCATAGGTGTGTGGGTTCATTTCTGGGTCTTCAATTCTATTCCATTGGTCTATCTGTCTGTCTCTGTACCAATACCATGCAATTTTTATCACTATTGCTCTGTAATACTGCTTGAGTTCAGGGATAGTGATTCCCCCTGAAGTCCTTTTATTGTTGAGGACAGCTTTAGCTATCCTGGGTTTTTTGTTATTCCAGATGAATTTGCAAATTGTTCTGTCTAACTCTTTGAAGAATTGGATTGGTATTTTGATGGGGATTGCATTGAATCTGTAGATTGCTTTTGGTAAAATGGCCATTTTTACAATATTAATCCTGCCAATCCATGAGCATGGGAGATCTTTCCATCTTCTGAGGTCTTCTTCAATTTCTTTCCTCAGTGTCTTGAAGTTCTTATTGTACAGATCTTTTACTTGCTTGGTTAAAGTCACACCGAGGTACTTTATATTATTTGGGTCTATTATGAAGGGTGTCGTTTCTTTAATTTCTTTCTCGGCTTGTTTCTCTTTTGTATAGAGGAAGGCAACTGATTTATTTGAGTTAATTTTATACCCAGCCACTTTGCTGAAGTTGTTTATCAGCTTTAGTAGTTCTCTGGTGGAACTTTTGGGATCACTTAAATATACTATCATGTCATCTGCAAATAGTGATATTTTGACTTCTTCTTTTCCGAACTGTATCCCCTTGATCTCCTTTTGTTGTCTGATTGCTCTGGCTAGAACTTCAAGAACTATATTGAATAAGTAGGGAGAGAGTAGGCAGCCTTGTCTAGTCCCTGATTTTAGTGGTATTGCTTCAAGTTTCTCTCCATTTAGTTTAATGTTAGCAACTGGTTTGCTGTATATGGCTTTTACTATGTTTAGGAATGGGCCTTGAATTCCTATTCTTTCCAGGACTTTTATCATGAAGGGGTGTTGAATTTTGTCAAATGCTTTCTGCGCATCTAATGAAATGATCATGTGGTTCTGTTCTTTCAGTTTGTTTATATAATGGATCACGTTGATGGTTTTCCGTATATTAAACAATCCCTGCATGCCTGGGATGAAGCCTACTTGATCATGGTGGATGATTGTTTTGATGTGCTCTTGGATTCGGTTTGCCAGAATTTTATTAAGTATTTTTGCGTCGATATTCATAAGGGAAATTGGTCTGAAGTTCTCTTTCTTTGTTGTGTCTTTGTGTGATTTAGGTATAAGAGTAATTGTAGCTTCGTAGAAGGAATTCGGTAGTGCTCCATCTGTTTCAATTTTGTGGAATAGTTTGGATAATATTGGTATTAGGTCTTCTATGAAGGTTTGATAGAATTCTGCACTAAACCCGTCTGGACCTGGGCTCTTTTTGGTTGGGAGACCTTTAATGACTGCTTCTATTTCCTTAGGAGTTATGGGGTTGTTTAACTGGTTTATCTGTTCCTGATTTAACTTCGATACCTGGTATCTGTCTAGGAAATTGTCCATTTCCTGAAGATTTTCAAGTTTTGTTGAATATAGGTTTTTATAGTAAGATCTGATGATTTTTTGAATTTCTTCTGAATCTGCTGTTATGTCTCCCTTTTCATTTCTGATTTTGTTAATTTGGACGCACTCTCTGTGTCCTCTCATTAGTCTGGCTAAGGGTTTATCTATCTTGTTGATTTTCTCAAAGAACCAACTTTTGGTTCTGTTGATTCTTTCTATTGTCCTTTTTGTTTCTACTTGGTTGATTTCAGCTCTGAGTTTGATTATTTCCTGCCTTCTACTCCTCCTGGGTGTATTTGCTTCTTTTTGTTTTAGAGCTTTTAGGTGTGCTGTCAAGCTGCTGACATATGCTCTTTCCTGTTTCTTTCTGCAGGCACTCAGCGCTATGAATTTTCCTCTTAGCACAGCTTTCATTGTGTCCCATAAGTTTGGGTATGTTGTATCTTCATTTTCATTAAATTCTAAAAAGTTTTTAATTTCTTTCTTTATTTCTTCCTTGACCAGGTTATCATTGAGTAGAGCATTGTTCAATTTCCACGTATATGTGGGCATTCTTCCCTTATTGTTATTGAAGACCAGTTTTAGGCCGTGGTGGTCCGATAGCACGCATGGGATTATTTCTATCTTTCTGTACCTGTTGAGGCCCGTTTTTTGACCAATTATATGGTCAATTTTGGAGAAAGTACCATGAGGAGCTGAGAAGAAGGTATATCCTTTTGCTTTAGGATAGAATGTTCTATAAATATCCGTTAAGTCCATTTGGCTCATGACTTCTCTTAGTCTGTCGACATCACTGTTTAATTTCTGTTTCCATGATCTGTCTATTGATGAGAGTGGGGTGTTGAAATCTCCCACTATTATTGTGTGAGTTGCAATGTGTGTTTTGAGCTTTAGTAAGGTTTCTTTTACGTATGTAGGTGCCCTTGTATTTGGGGCATAGATATTTAGGATTGAGAGTTCATCTTGGTGGATTTTACCTTTGATGAATATGAAGTGTCCTTCCTTATCTTTTTTGATGACTTTTAGTTGGAAATTGATTTTATTTGATATTAGAATGGCTACTCCAGCTTGCTTCTTCTGACCATTTGCTTGGAAAGTTGTTTTCCAGCCTTTCACTCTGAGGTAGTGTCTGTCTTTGTCCCTGAGGTGTGTTTCCTGTAGGCAGCAGAATGCAGGGTCCTCGTTGCGAATCCAGTTTGTTAATCTATGTCTTTTTATTGGGGAGTTGAGGCCATTGATAATGAGAGATATTAAGGAATAGTGATTATTGTTTCCCGTTATATTCATATTTGGATATGAGGTTATGTTTGTGTGCTTTCATTCTCTTTGTTTTATTGCCAAGACGATTAGTTTCTTGCTTCTTCTAGGGTATAGCTTGCCTCCTTACGTTTGGCTTTACCATTTATTATCCTTTGTAGTGCTGGATTTGTAGAAAGATATTGTGTAAATTTGGTTTTGTCATGGAATATCTTGGTTTCTCCATCAATGTTAATTGAGAGTTTTGCTGGATACAGTAACCTGGGTTGGTATTTGTGTTCTCTTAGGGTCTGTATGACATCAGTCCAGGATCTTCTGGCCTTCATAGTTTCTGGCGAGAAGTCTGGTGTGATTCTGATAGGTCTCCCTTTATATGTTACTTGACCTTTTTCCCTTACTGCTTTTAATATTCTTTCTTTATTTTGTGCGTTTGGTGTTTTGACAACTATGTGATGGGAGGTGTTTCTTTTCTGGTCCAATCTATTTGGAGTTCTGTAGGCTTCTTGTATGTCTATGGGTATCTCTTTTTTTAGGTTAGGGAAGTTTTCTTCTATGATTTTGTTGAAGATATTTACTGGTCCTTTGAGCTGGGAGTCTTCACTCTCTTCTATACCTATTATCCTTAGGTTTGATCTTCTCATTGAGTCCTGGATTTCCTGTATGTTTTGGACCAGTAGCTTTTTCCGCTTTACATTATCTTTGACAGTTGAGTCAATGATTTCTATGGAATCTTCTGCTCCTGAGATTCTCTCTTCCATCTCTTGTATTCTGTTGGTGAAGCTTGTATCTACAGCTCCTTGTCTCTTCTTTTGGTTTTCTATATGCAGGGTTGTTTCCATGTGTTCTTTCTTGATTGCTTCTATTTCCATTTTTAATTCCTTCAACTGTTTGATTGTGGTTTCCTGGAATTCTTTCAGGGATTATTGTGTCTCCTCTCTATGGGCTTCTACTTGTTTATTTATGTTTTCCTGGAATTCTTTCAGGGAATTTTGTGTCTCCTCTCTATGGGCTTCTACTTGTTTATTTATGTTTTCCTGGAATTCTTTCAGGGATTTTTGCGATTCTTTCAGGCATTTTTGCGATTCCTCTCTGTAGGCTTCTACTTGTTCTCTAAGGGAGTTCTTCACGTCTTTCTTGAAGTCCTCCAGCATCATGATCAAATATGATTTTGAAACTAGATCTTGCTTTTCTGGTGTGTTTGTATATTCCATGTTTGTTTTGATGGGAGAATTGGGCTCCGATGTTGCCATGTAGTCTTGGTTTCTGTTGCTTGGGTTCCTGTGCTTGCCTCTCGCCATCAGATTATCTCTAGTATTACTTTGTTCTGCTATTTCTGACAGTGGCTAGACTGTCCTATAAGCCTGTGTGTCAGGAGTGCTGTAGACCTGTTTTCCTCTCTTTCAGTCAGTTATGGGGACAGAGTGTTCTGCTTTCCGGCGTGTAGTTTTTCCTCTCTACATGTCTTCAGCTGTTCCTGTGGGCCTGTGTCTTGAGTTCACCAGGCAGCTTTCTTGCAGCAGAAAAGTTGGTAATACCTGTGGTCCCGGGGCTCAAGTTCGCTCGTGGGGTGCTGCCCATGGGCTCTCTGCAGCGGCAGCAACCAGGAATACCTGTGCCGCCCCTTCCGGGAGCTTCAGTGCACCAGGGTTCCAGATGGTCTTTGGCTTTTTCCTCTGGCGTCCGAGATGTGTGTGCAGAGAGCAGTCTCTTCTGGTTTCCCAGGCTTGTCTGCCTCTCTGAAGGTTCAGCTCTCCCTCCCACGGGATTTGGGTGCAGAGAACTGTTTACTCGGTCTGTTTCCTTCTGTTTCTGGTGGTGTCTCAGGCACAGGGGTCCTGCCGCTCCTGGGCCCTCCCCCACGGGAGCCCAGAGGCCCTATACAGTTTCCTCTTGGGCCAGGGATGTGGGCAGGGGTGAGCAGTGTTGGTGGTCTCTTCCGCTCTGCAGCCTCAGGAGTGCCCACCTGACCAGGCGGTTGGGTCTCTCTCTCACAGGGTCTGCGGGCAGAGAGCTGCTGTGGGCAGGGATCCGCGGGTGTGGGACTTCCGGTAAACACAGAACGTGCCCGGTCCTAGAGGAATTCTGCTTCCCTGTGTCCCAAGCTCACCAGGCAGCTTTCTTGCAGCAGAAAAGTTGGTCTTACCTGTGGTCCCGGGTCACAAGTTCGCTCGTGGGGTGCTGCCCACGGGCTCTCTGCAGCGGCAGCAACCAGGAAGACCTGTGGAGCCCCTTCCGGGAGCTTCAGTGCACCAGGGTTCCAGATGGTCTTTGGCTTTTTCCTCTGGCGTCCGAGATGTGTGTGCAGAGAGCAGTCTCTTCTGGTTTCCCAGGCTTGTCTGCCTCTCTGAAGGTTCAGCTCTCCGTCCCACGGGATTTGGGTGCAGAGAACTGTTTATCCGGTCTGTTTCCTTCAGGTTCTGGTGGTGCCTCAGGCACAGGGGTCCTGCCTCTCCTGGGCCCTCCCCGACGGGAGCCCGGAGGCCTTATACAGTTTCCTCTTGGGCCAGGGATGTGGGCAGGGGTGAGCAGTGTTGGTGGTCTCTTCCGCTCTGCAGCCTCAGGAGTACCCACCTGACCAGGTGGTTGGGTCTCTCTCCAGTCTGCAATTCTTTGCTTCATCCATCTTGTCTAATTGGGTGGCTGTATATGTATGGGCCACATGTGGGGAAGGCTCTGAATGGGTGTTCCTTCAGTCTCTGTTTTAATCTTTGCCTCTCTCTTCCCTGCCAAGGGTATTCTTGTTCTCCTTTTAAAGAAGGAGTGAAGCATTCACATTTTGATCATCCGTCTTGAGTTTCATTTGTTCTAGGCATCTAGGGTAATTCAAGCATTTGGGCTAGTAGCCACTTATCAATGAGTGCATACCATGTATGTCTTTCTGTAATTGGGTTAGCTCACTCAGGATAATGTTTTCCAGTTCCAACCATTTGCCTACGAATTTCATAAAGTCGTTGTTTTTGATAGCTGAGTAATATTCCATTGTGTAGATGTACCACATTTTCTGTATCCATTCCTCTGTTGAAGGGCATCTGGGTTCTTTCCTGCTTCTGGCTATTATAAATAAGGCTGCAATGAACATAGTGGAGCATGTGTCTTTTTTATATGTTGGGGCATCTTTTGGGTATATGCCCAAGAGAGGTATAGCTGGATCCTCAGGCAGTTCAATGTCCAATTTTCTGAGGATCTTCCAGACTGATTTCCAGAATGGTTGTACCAGATTGCAATCCCACCAACAATGGAGGAGTGTTCCTCTTCCTCCACATCCTCGCCAGCATCTGTTGTCCCCTGAGTTTTTGATCATAGCCATTCTCACTGGTGTGAGGTGAAATCTAAGGGTTGTTTTGAATTGCATTTCCCTTATGACTAAAGATGTTGAACATTTCTTTAGGTGTTTCTCAGCCATTTGGCATTCCTCAGCTGTGAATTCTTTGTTTAGCTCTGAACCCCATTTTTTAATAGGGTTATTTGTTTCCCTGCAGTCTAACTTCTTGAGTTCTTTGTATATTTTGGATATAAGGCCTCTATCTGTTGTAGGATTGGTAAAGATCTTTTCCCAATCTGTTGGTTGCCGTTTTGTCCTAACCACAGTGTCCTTTGCCTTACAGAAGCTTTGCAGTTTTATGAGATCCCATTTGTCGATTCTTGATCTTAGAGCGTAAGCCATTGGTGTTTTGTTTAGGAAATTTTTTCCAGTGCCCATGTGTTCCAGATGCTTCCGTAGTTTTTCTTCTATTAGTTTGAGTGTGTCTGGTTTGATGTGGAGGTCCTTGATCCACTTAGACTTAAGCTTTGTACAGTTGTACAGGGTGATAAGCATGGATCGATCTGCATTCTTCTACATGTTGACCTCCAGTTGAACCAGGACCATTTGCTGAAAATGCTATCTTTTTTCCATTGGATGGTTTTGGCTCCTTTGTCAAAAATCAAGTGACCATAGGTGTGTGGGTTCATTTCTGGGTCTTCAATTCTATTCCATTGGTCTATCTGTCTGTCTCTGTACCAATACCATGCAATTTTTATCACTATTGCTCTGTAATACTGCTTGAGTTCAGGGATAGTGATTCCCCCTGAAGTCCTTTTATTTTTGAGGACAGCTTTAGCTATCCTTGGTTTTTTGATATTCCAGATGAATTTGCAAATTGTTCTGTCTAACTCTTTGAAGAATTGGATTGGTATTTTGATGGGGATTGCATTGAATCTGTAGATTGCTTTTGGTAAAAGGGGCATTTTTACTATATTAATCCTGCCAATCCATGAGCATGGTAGATCTTTCCATCTTCTGAGGTCTTCTTCAATTTCCTTCTTCAGTGTCTTGAAGTTCTTATTGTACAGATCTTTTACTTGCTTGGTTAAAGTCACACCGAGGTACTTTATATTATTTGGGTCTATTATGAAGGGTGTCGTTTCCCTAATTTCTTTCTCGGCTTGTTTCTCTTTTGTATAGAGGAAGGCAACTGATTTATTTGAGTTAATTTTATACCCAGCCACTTTGCTGAAGTTGTCTATCAGCTTTAGTAGTTCTCTGGTGGAACTTTTGGGATCACTTAAATATACTATCATATCATCTGCAAATAGTGATATTTTGACTTTTTCTTTTCCGATCTGTATCCCCTTGACCTCCTTTTGTTGTCTGATTGCTCTGGCTAGAACTTCATAAAATATATTGAATAAGTAGGGAGAGAGTGGGCAGCCTTGTCTAGTCCCTGATTTTAGTGGGATTGCTTCAAGTTTCTCTCCATTTAGTTTAATGTTAGCAACTGGTTTGATGTATATGGCTTGTACTATGTTCAGGTATGGGCCTTGAATTCCTATTCTTTCCAGGACTTTTATCATGAACGGGTGTTGAATTTTGTCAAATGCTTTCTGCGCATCTAATGAAATGATCATGTGGTTTTGTTCTTTCAGTTTGTTTATATAATGGATCACGTTGATGGTTTTCCGTATATTAAACCATCCCTGCATGCCTGGGATGAAACCTACTTGGTCATGGTGGATGATTGTTTTGATGTGCTCTTGGATTCGGTTTGCCAGAATTTTGTTGAGTATTTTTGTGTCGATATTCATAAGGGAAATTGGTGTGAAGTTCTCTTTCTTTGTTGTGTCTTTGTGTGGTTTAGGTATAAGAGTAATTGTGGCTTCGTAGAAGGTATTCGGTAGTGCTCCATCTGTTTCAATTTTGTGGAATAGTTTGGATAATATTGGTATGAGGTCTTCTATGAAGGTTTGATAGAATTCTGCACTAAACCCGTCTGGACCTGGGCTCTTTTTGGTTGGAAGACCTTTAATGACTGCTTCTATTTCCTTAGGAGTTATGGGGTTCTTTAACTGGTTTATCTGTTCCTGATTTAACTTCGGTACCTGGTATCTGTCTAGGAAATTGTCCATTTCCTGAAGATTTTCAAGTTTTGTTGAATATAGGTTTTTATAGTAAGATCTGATGATTTTTTGAATTTCCTCTGAATATGTACTTATGTCTCCCTTTTCATTTCTGATTTTGTTAATTTGGACGCACTCTCTGTGTCCTCTCGTTAGTCTGGCTAAGGGTTTATCTATCTTGTTGATTTTCTCAAAGAACCAACTTTTGGTTATGTTGATTCTTTCTATGGTCCTATTTGTTTCTACTTGGTTGATTTCTGCTCTGAGTTTGATTATTTCCTGCCTTCTACTCCTCCTGGGTGTATTTACTTCTTTTTGTTCTAGAGCTTTTAGGTGTGCTGTCAAGCTGCTGACATATGCTCTTTCCTGTTTCTTTCTGCAGGCACTCAGCGCTATGAGTTTTCCTCTTAGCACAGCTTTCATTGTGTCCCATAAGTTTGGGTATGTTGTACCTTTATTTTCATTAAATTCTAAAAAGTTTTTAATTTCTTTCTTTATTTCTTCCTTGACCAGGTTATCATTGAGTAGAGCATTGTTCAATTTCCAAGTATATGTGGGCATTCTTCCTTGATTGTTATTGAAGACCAGTTTTAGGCCGTGGTGGTCCGATAGCACGCATGGGATTATTTCTATCTTTCTGTACCTGTTGAGGCCCATTTTTTGACTAATTATATGGTCAATTTTGGGGAAAGTACCATGAGGAGATGAGAAGAAGGTATATCCTTTTGCTTTAGGATAGTATGTTCTATAAATATCCGTTAAGTCCATTTGACTCATGACTTCTCTTAGTCTGTCTACATCTCTGTTTAATTTCTGTTTCCATGATCTGTCCATTGATGAGAGTGGGGTGTTGAAATCTCCCACTATTATTGTGTGAGGTGCAATGTGTGTTTTGAGCTTTAGTAAGTTTTCTTTTACATTTGTAGGTGCCCTTGTATTGGGGGCATAGATATTTAGGATTGAGAGTTCATCTTGATTGATTTTTCCTTTGATGAATATGAAGTGTCCTTCCTTATCTTTTTTTATGACTTTTAGTTGAAAATTGATTTTATTTGATATTAGAATGGCTACTCCAGCTTGCTTCTTCTGACCATTTGCTTGGAAAATTGTTTTCCAGGCTTTCACTCTGAGGTAATGTCTGTCTTTGTCTCTGAGGTGTGTTTACTGTAGGCAGCAGAATGCAGGGTCCTTGTTGCGTATCCAGTTTGTTAATCTATGTCTTTCTATTGGGGAGTTGAGGCCATTGATGTTGAGAGATATTAAGGAATAGTGATTATTGCTTCCTGTTATATTCATATTTGGATGTGAGGTTATGTTTGTGTGCTTTCATTCTCTTTGTTTTATTGCCAAGACGATTAGTTTCTTGCTTCTTCTAGGGTATAGCTTGCCTCCTTATGTTGGGCTTTACCATTTATTATCCTTTATAGTGCTGGATTTGTAGAAAGATATTGTGTAAATTTGGTTTTGTCATGGAATATCTTGTTTTCTCCATCTATGTTAATTGAGAGTTTTGCAGGATACAGTAACCTGGGCTGGCATTTGTGTTCTCTTAGGGTCTGTATGACATCAGTCCAGGATCTTCTGGCCTTCATATTTCTGGCGAGAAGTCTGGTGTGATTCTGATAGGTCTGCCTTTATATGTTACTTGACCTTTTTCCCTTACTGCTTTTAATATTCTTTCTTTATTTTGTGCGTTTGGTGTTTTGACTATTATGTGACGGGATGTGTTTCTTTTCTGGTCCAATCTATTTGGAGTTCTGTAGGCTTCTTGTATGCCTATGGGTATCTCTTTTTTTAGGTTAGGGATGTTTTCTTCTATGATTTTGTTGAAGATGCTTACTGGTCCTTTGAGCTGGGAGTCTTCACTCTCTTCTATACCTATTATCCTTAGGTTTGATCTTCTCATTGAGTCCTGGATTTCCTGTATATTTTGGACCAGTAGCTTTTTCCGCTTTACATTATCTTTGACAGTTGAGTCAATGATTTCTATGGAATCTTCTGCTCCTGAGATTCTCTCTTCCATCTCTTGTATTCTGTTGGTGAAGCTTGTATCTACAGCTCCTTGTCTCTTCTTTTGGTTTTCTATATCCAGGGTTGTTTCCATGTGTTCTTTCTTGATTGCTTCTATTTCCATTTTTAATTCCTTCAACTGTTTGACTGTGGTTTCCTGGAATTCTTTCAGGGATTTTTGCGATTCCTCTCTGTATGCATCTACTTGTTTATTAATGTTTTCCTGTGTTTCCCTAAGGGAGTTCTTCACGTCTTTCTTGAAGTCCTCCAGCATCATGATCAAATATGATTTTGAAACTAGATCTTGCTTTTCTTGTGTGTTTGGATATTCCATGTTTGTTTTGGTGGGAGAATTGGGCTCTGATGATGCCCTGTAGTCTTGGTTTCTGTTGCTTGTGTTCCTGCGCTTGCCTCTCGCCATCAGATTATCTCTAGTATTACTTTGTTCTGCTATTTCTGACAGTGGCTAGACTGTCCTATATGCCTGTGTGTCAGGAGTGCTGTAGACCTGTTTTCCTCTCTTTCAGTCAGTTATGGGGACAGAGTGTTCTGTTTTAGGGCGTGTAGTTTTTCCTCTCTACAGGTCTTCAGCTGTTCCTGTGGGCCTGTGTCTTGAGTTCACCAGGCAGCTGTCTTGCAGCAGAAAAGTTGGTCTTTCCTGTGGTCCGGAAGCTCAAGTTCGCTCGTGGGGTGCTGCCCACGGGCTCTCTGCAGCGGCAGCAACCAGGAAGACCTGTGCCGCCCCTTCCGGGAGCTTCAGTGCACCAGGGTTCAAGATGGTCTTTGGCTTTTTCCTCTGGCGTCCGAGATGTATGTACAGAGAGCAGTCTCTTCTGGTTTCCCAGGCTTGTCTGCCTCTCTGAAGGTTCAGCTCTCCCTCACATGGGATTTGGGTGCAGAGAACTGTTTATCCGGTCTGTTCCTTTCAGGTTCCAGCGGTGTCTCAGGTAGGGGTCCTGCCGCTCCTGGGCCCTCCCCCACGGGAGCCCAGAGGCCTTATACAGTTTCCTCTTGGGCCAGGGATGTGTGCAGGGGTGGGCAGTGTTGGTGGTGTCTTCCGCTCTGCAGCCTCAGGAGTGCCCACCTGACCAGGATGTGAGGTCTCTTTCCCAAGTGTTCTGGGAGCAGAGAGCTGCTGCCGGCTGGGATCCGGGGGCGTGGGACCTCTGGCAAACACAGACATGCCCGGTCCTAGATGAACTCTGCCTCTGTGTGTCCCGATCTCACCAGGCAGCTCTCTTGCAGCAGACAAGTTGGTCTTACCTGTGGTCCCCAGGCTCACGTTTGCTCGCGGGGTGCTGCCCACGGGCTCTCTGCAGCGCCAGCAACCAGGAAGACCTGTGCCGCCCCTTCCGGGAGCTTCAGTGCACCAGGGTTCAAGATGGTCTTTGGCTTTTTCCTCTGGCGTCCGAGATGTATGTACAGAGAGCAGTCTCTTCTGGTTTCCCAGGCTTGTCTGCCTCTCTGAAGGTTTAGCTCTCCCTCCCACGGGATTTGCGTGCAGAGCATTTAATATACTTTTAATATTTACTCAAAACCTACCTATAGAAACTCAAAAAATATGAGTATATATGTGAATTAAGTGAAAGAATACTGTTATCAAAATATGTTTCACATTAGCAGAAAATAGAGATCTTGAGAATTTATTATGCTTAAGACTTCATGTGTATTAGTTTATGTATATCTTAATGTAATGGAATATTGTTTTTTCAATAATTACCACAAAGGACACTGACAATCAATTAATTACAGAAATGAGTCAAAAGTCAAAAATCTACAAATTCAGGCTTCTACACTCGTGAAGTCTTCGGTTTTATAGCCATTTTCCCTATATTTTCCCTATATAAACTGTGATACTCTCAGAAGCTGTAAAATTCTATGTTTTCCCAGAATGGACAGGAGTGTGTTGTTAGTGTGAAGAGAGGAAGCTTTCTCCTTGCCATGAGTCTTTATCTGAAATTCAAATCTACTTTCCTTACTGGCCATCTGAATCAGCATTATGACAGAGGTAAATTTTATGGAGTTATTAAAGAGGAAACACCCAAGTAATAGAATTTCCTTACTAGATAGGTTTACTGTACTAATCATAGAATGATAACAGATATAGCTTATTATAGAATTGGGAACAGACTGTACATTTATGTTTCAACATGTCATTTCTCCCCCAGAAGTTACATAAAAAAAATACCTAATGGTAATTTTGTTTTAAGTCTGCCTCACTATTTCCTGATTTTCTGTACAGTGCCTCTTCATCTGACTAACTGCTGTCAAGGTCCTCTACTCAGCACTGGACGCAGCTACTCACTCTAGAGTCTGGACTCAGGCAACTCTGCCAAGGACTTCAGAGATTCATAATCAAAGACTGTGATGGTTGTAGAGAAATTAAATAAGAGCCATTTCTGAGAAACCAAAGAGCTGAGCACAAGGAGAATGAGTTGCTCCGGCAGTTCCCTCAGGCCATGCATGACATTTGTGCTCACACAGTCCAAACCTACCTTCCTGGTCTGCTTCTGTTCAAGCTTCGAGTTCTCTAAAAAGGTTCTCCTTGACACTAACATGACGAATGTTTTTCTATGTCCTCAGGACAAAGGGAAGATATGAAAGGCTTTATCCTGTCTAAAAATGAAATTGTTGACAGAATGACCCAAGTAATGCCAATTATTCTTGGTGACTCGTCCAACTGGGACACTTTCTTCTTTTCTCCTTTGGGTCTTTGGGATATACCAGAAACTTAGAGGTATTATGCCCAACATAAAACATCCTCAACTTTTTTCACATAAAAGAACTATAAATATATATATATATATATATATGCATGTATATATGCATTTGTATATTTATTGCTACCTAAGTGTGTATTTATGTTGTATGTACGATTGTATTATATTACATATGCCTATAGAAACGTTTGTTTTCATAAAATAGTCTCCATTCATTCTTCACTACTCAGTTTACTGTAGGTTAAATATATTTGAAGATATTCATGAATAGTTTTTGTTGAATTTAGATATAGCCAATATGGCCTTAAACTGCTATGAACTACTCAGACATTAACCATAAATATAAAAGAGACACTTCAGGCAAAAATACCTCAAGGAAGTTTTAAAAACATTTATTATTTCACACATTTTAAATGGTATGTTTGCATATGAGTACATGAAAACTTAATATTCTTTAGCATATGAAACAACTAATACTACCATCCAAGAAACACCCAATTACAAAACATAACCGTCTATTTGTAGTTTTTCTTTTTTCTTGCTCAGAGGAATAAAAACATATGTAAAGCCCTCTTGCATGCTATCTATACATTTTGTTTCCCATTTTAAGAGTTAATTTTATGGGGCAACCCTGTGTTAACCTGAACTAACCTGGACTAACTAGCCTGGACTGCCGACACTCTGGAACACCAACCAGGCAGCATACACCAGCTAATATGAGGCCCCCAACACATATACAGCAGAGAATTTTTGGGTCTGGACTCTTTCAGAGAAGATGCACCTAACCCTCAAGAGACTGTAGGCCCCAGGGAGTGGGGAGGTCTGGTAGGTGTGGGGGTGGGAATATCCTCATGGACACAGAGGGTGAAGGTGTGGGATGTGGAACAGTCAGAGAGTGGACCTAGAGTGGAATAAAATCTGGATTGTTAAAAAAGTTTAAATAAAATTAAATAACAGAAGAGTCAATTCTAAACAGATATTAAGAGAACCACTTTATATCAAGTTAGGAAAGAGTCCCTAAGAGAAAGCAGAAACCTCTTCTTGGTCACAACTTTAGTAAGGAAGAAAACCAGGAATTAAACTCACACTATTTTGTTCTTCTCTTGATTTCTACATTGAATGCTTTAAATTTCACTGTCATTTTTTTTGCCAAAACTGTTCTGTATGAGTATTTATTCTGAACTATTATTTACATAGCCATATACAAAAGGGAGATTTATAGGCTATTTCTAAATAATTTGATATTTTTTGTGAGGAACAACAAGTATGTGTACTACAGGGTAGGGATGATGACCAAAATGTAAATTATTTAAATCTCCATGTGCCAGAGAATAAGGAGGCATTAATTATATCATAACTCTGTCAACTTAATCCACACAGATGTTAAAGAACTCAAGCGGAATTAAGCTCTACCTCTGCTGATTCCCTCACAAAATGGATAAAACGGAGATAACTTGGGAAGTTTAAGTAACTTATTAAAATAAAAGGGCTTAAAACTGAAAAGTTATCTTCTCCTAAGTAAGGATCACATATAATTCTGATATGACTCTAACATCTAAAAATACTTTTAAAAACACAAAGTTTTGCAATATGAAAAACCACGATAGGCAAAAATTATCTCTCTTGTAAAGAGAGCACAATAAATAGGCTAATCAGCAAAGAAGAAGGTAGAAAAAATTCAAATTGCTTAGTAACCCTTAAAAAATATCTTTGACTTACTTTCAAGGTCAAGATATTGGCAAAAGCAATGCATTTGTTTTATATATCTTGTTAGGTTTAGAATATACTACAAAGAAAATAATGAAAAGGGAAGAGTGAAAACAGATAAAACTTGACATGATTTTGCTTCATAAGGAAAATCTAAAATGAAATTAGTACATAAAATTTCAAGACCTGAGACTCTCTAGCATAGAATAAAATGCATTATTCAAATTAATTTCTAACAAATTCAACTGTAATGGCAACTTATTTTATCTCACACCTTGAAGATACGCAACTTCCCCATAGCAATGATGGTAAGGCTCTTTATATATGAAATAATTAAGTACTTACATTTATATATCAAACTAAAAGTAGAATGAATACAAACCTACTTTGAGAAAGAAGCACACATACTGATCTAGACGGCCAACTTTGAAGATATTGGACTCCTCTGAATTTTTTGTTGGAATGTAGAAGCCAAGAAGAATTGGTCTTCTAGTTGTTCCTCAGTGCCTCTTTGTCTTATATAACATGCTAAGAAGTGTGACATGTGTTAACAAGGGAGCCAAACTTCTTCATTTTTCAACTGTAAAACCTCTAAGTGTATTTCCATGGATGCCCAAAGTAGGTTACAAACAATTCTATGACTTTTGACTAGTGAACTAATGTAGAAGAAAAAAATTTAGAAAGCTCTGTGACGGTGGCATTAATAACATGTGAGTAGGTAACTTGGTGTCTAGGAAAGATATCTGGAAATAGAGTCAGGGTCTCTGATCCATGAAGGCTTTCTTCTTAGGGTAGGTAGCATCAGTACCCCAAAGAAGATCACATAATTTGCTGTTTTGTGAAAGTCATAGTCTTGTCCGGAATTTATAAAATCGGCAGAAGGAAGAAAGACATGTTTTGAACTCTCCTTCCCAAAAGAAGAGAAGGATAGAATTTTCAAGAGGAATGAAACTGGTAGGGTCAAGAAGGAGAAAGAGAGAAAGGGGGAGAAAGAGGCAAGTAGGGAGAAAGAGGAAGAAAAGAGCATGGAGTGACAGACACAGAGAGAGGTACTTTCTGTGGTAATCTAGAAAGATAGATCAGAAACAATGATTTTGAAATAGATATTTGAGAATATTCATAGGTTAAAAAGCGGTTTTAGGTTTATTGAATTCACTAAGGAAAACATTATAAAAACAAACATTGAGACATGTAGCAGTCTTGAGTACATCTTGTTTCTCGAGTCTCCTCTGCTTAAGCTCACACGGCAGTACTTTAATGTTTTTTCCTCCTGCTTTTGTCAACACTAGTTTTACTGATTTCTCCATCTGTCCTATAAATGTGAATATAGTCAGTCCATTGTTGTTACGATCAATAGACTCGTTCTGGTTAAAAGAACAACATCCATCACCTACTCCCCAGTTGTACCACTAATACATGAGTCAGGCTTTGAAATATATAAAAACAGATCAATTGACTGTGTCTTCCTTTAATTTAGCTCAAGAATAGCTTTCATTACCTATTTTCCCAAATCCCCATTCTACAATTCCATAATGGTGTCCTTACTAACTGCTTAAAGCTAGATTCACATGCTTACTCTTGTTGGTTTGTTTCTTTTTAGTTTGGTCTTTTTTCCCACTACAATTTCTGTTAATTTTAGAAAAGATACCCTCATTTTAGAAACTATTCCCCAGAATATTTCCAGATATCAGCAGAAGGTACATTAAGCCTTCCTCTTCGGGCAACGGGGGTTACTGCAGCTTAAGTCTGTGTATACAATACACATGTTAGTGTATGTTGAAATCACCTGAAGTTCATTAGCCTCAACCCTGTATTACACACTCACTCCTGAGACCCACTCCTGAGATTCAGTAGATCTGAGATTGCACAGGGTAATTGGATTTTCTAGTAAAACAAAAAGGAATACTTGTGTCATTTCTCTTCAAGACTGGTATTCTGTTCACTTCCATATTCTTTCTTTGATATTTCGTTGTAAATCTATTGGGTCACGGGCTCCTGTAGAGTTTGAGAAGACTGTTGCCTTTATTCTAATTAATTAAAATACCACTTTTATGCCTACATTGTAACACATGAGCTTCTGTTTTAGAAGAAAACAAACAGATTCTATTGCTTGCCTCAAAGGAACAAGCAGTCACACATGTTGAAAACACCCTAAACAAACATCACAAACATGATTTAATAGAGATGTGAGCATGCCATCTAAACCCTGAGAGTATCTTCCAATAGCATGTGAAAGAAGCTGAGGAAATGAAATATATTGAAAACTTAAATCATCTTGAAAATGTATTACTATCTACATTTTAGCATACAATTTAAAGCATATTTTACCTGGCACCCATTTTTCTTGAAGCCTTAGGAAGATTCAGAACATAGAACTCAGAAAGAAGCCATTTTTCTGATTCATGGACCATGGGATAACAACTATGGCTTGATACTACTTACTATTTGAAGTAGTTTGTTCCAAATACAGCATAATTTCAGGATGGTTGCTATTCTCAGAATCAATCTCCAAACTTTGATCATGTGCATGATAGAATTAAAACACCACATCTTGGTGCACATACCTCTTTATAGGAAATATTTTTCCTCATGTATTGTCTCAATGCAAATTACTTCCCCTCATAGATTTACTGTGTTGTTTTGGCATTTGTCTTTAAATTTGGAACATGTTGTCATGAAGATACATAAAAGATCTTGGAGTACTATACAATGGATAATTTACTAGCATGAACCTATATTTGATCCCATCAAAATACATTTCCAGTAATCTATTTTCTGGGGAAGTTAGAGAAGCTTGTCAGATCCCTTGGAGCTGTATTTTGTTAGCTGCCTGACCTGGGTGCTAGCAACCATGCCCAGATCCTCTGAAAGAGAATTGTGTGTGCTTTAATGCTGAGCCATCTTCTCAGCTCCAATAAATTCCTTATAACTTATTAAAGTGGCGTTCATTATCAAAACACACAATAAGTGTTTAGAGAAAGCAATATATGTTTAAAAATATAAATAAAAAATATACATGTGTCTAGAAAGATGGATTAATGGGTAAGAGTGCTCACTTTTCTTCCAGAAGACCTGAGGTCCACTCTCTGAAGACACACCTGGGGGCTGACAATGAAGAAACTTCAGTTTCAGAGCATTTGGTGGACTCCGTGATCACAACATGTGAGCTAGAAACATATATGAAGGCAAAGCATACATACACAAAGAATAAATTTATAAATGAAAGAGAACATATGTTAAATAAATCAATGAAGTTCTAGCAACCATTAATTAATAATAAGAAATATTGAGCTGTTAGATTTCTCTAAGATGTATATGTCACTCTCACAGCTTTTGCCATACCTTAGGATGATGTTTAATACTATGATTCATAGACTTTATTGTCTGAAGGGTAGTACTATTTCTTGCTCTTTTTCTTTGTCCCCTGATCTCTGGCAGAATGCATAGTGTCTTATGGTATTGCTACAGTTATTTCTCAAGGAAGGAGGCTTTCTTCCATGGCAGACTCTGCTTGAGTCTTCTAAGTCATGAGCACAAAGTCTGTTTTCTCTTCAACGTTAGAGGCTTACCATCAATGTGTGGAAATCAGCAAAGACAGATGGAAATTGCCTCTATTGCTTTAAATGCATCTTAGATTTCCAGTGGCTTTTCAAACATTTTTGTTATCTACCGTGTCTCGCCCTGCCCTGTATTGCCCCTCTACCTGTTCCCCAGTTAAATTCCTAAAGAATAGGATGTTTTTACCTATTTTTCATAGGTAGGTGAAACCCTGAGATATTTGTGTATTTTTCTAGCCATTCCCTGATGTCTTTATATCACATGTAGCTAATGAAGAACTTAGTCACATAAAGCTCACTTGTGTAACTGCTTGAATGAACTAGCTATTGTCATCACTTTTGCTGGAAGATATTTAATTCAATTACTAAGTAAATAGATAATCACACATTTTATAATGACCCAACATAAAATGTGCTATAAAGTGAACACATTTTAGAAGTTTAATAAAAAACCAATTGTCTATTACATTTTCTGTTTCATAAAAAAGAAAGCTTATACATGTACAGTTTTTCATCACATTTCTGGGAAAGTGGCCTTAACCAGTCATTCAAATTTACATTTAGAAACCTTATATGTTTTTTTATTTAAAGGCATATTCCTCAGCACCCTTGTGATGAACAGTGCTGTCAAAGACATCATTCCCATTTAAAGGTGATTATTGATATTTAATTCTTTCCTCTTGTTTGCTTCATTTTGACAACACAAAGTGAAAGAGTAATCTTAGCAAAAAAATGTCATTTTGGTACATTAAAATTCTAAATAAAGTCTGATAAATTGAATACAGCTTAAACATAATATAACATAAATGTAATTACTAAATGTAACAAATATAATTTAATAAAGCTCAGTAGCTGCAGTAAGTCGTTCCTATACATGTTAGAATAAGGGAAGCACTATTACTCTTGCACAGAGAAATATACGAATCTTAAACATAGAAAACAGATGAAATTTCCAAATACTGAAGTGATACAACAAGGGTTATTTCATCAATTGCCAGTGCCTCTTAAGTATTCAATCATGGCCTTCAATAATTCTTCCAAGCTCTTGAATAGGTATGTCAACCTATTCAGAGACTGAGATAATCTCTATATATTAGATTCCACTAGAGAAACATCATTAATATTAACAGGACCATGATATAAAAATTGCATAATACATATATACATACATGCATACATACATAATTAAATGTAAAACACAAAGATATTTCTTATCTATTGAAAAATTTAAAGGAGATAAATTTCGAATCTATAAATAATTTGAGAAGAAATGTCATGAATTCTGATTTAGGTTTATTCTTATTAATACTGGTATTGCTACTTCTCCATATCCCTTTTATTTACCTTAATGTAAATATGATCTTCTTCTTGAAGAAGAAAAACCATAACAAAAATAGCAAAGGAAAAGTTATTTTCAGTGTTACATTATAATCAGAGGGAAAATAACAAGTATACAGTCACTAAAGACATTAAGAAGATAGTTTCAGGAAGGGTGACTGAGATGTCATTCTCAAAACTCTACAGAACATAACAGAACAAACTACATAAGCGTGTAGGCTTTACTGTTTCTTTGTTAAATAGTTATTCAAAGATTCATGGAGATTTGATCTTTATAACTAACATTATGAGACCTGGCTAGAAAAATTTGAAATACCTACTGTTTTTTTAAAAAGGTATGAAATTTAACAGCTGAAAATTGTCTTTATCTAAGCAGCTGCTCTTATACCTAACATGATTTTAATTAGTGACAAATGAAAAATACATGATTCTGGGTACTGTTATTGATTGTGCTTTTTAGGCTTAAGATTGAACCCATAAAATATGTTATTACCATTTAGATAAAGAAAATGAATATATTGTTATACATTAATACACCACAACCCCAAAGCTCTTTGTTAGCCTCTTTATTCTCTAGGAATGAAAAAAAACATGAGTTTTCTTATTGTAGTTATAGTGTAAAGGAACAGGATTTTATGATCATTATTATATAAGAAGACACCTGCTCTATACAGAATTTAATTCTACCAGTCACAGATCATTTCTGAGGTATTTAGGCTACTCTGGTAGCAGATATTATCTCTTGAAGTCATTGAACACATACCAGCTGACAAGCTAACAGGAAATTGAAAGACAATTTTCAATACTACGCTCCAACTAAATGCCAATTTAGAAACTAAATATAACTCCTGGATTCTGTTTGCACTTTGAAAATTGCATTCCGAAGTTTAATAGTAGAATGAAATTTTCTGTAAGTTCCACATGCTGAAGCCTTGAGGCTTAGGCAAAGTAGGCTCCCAAAAAAAAATACCCACTGTTACTTAAAATGTAAAAAAGCATAGCATGCTATACATTGCTGAAGCTGTTCTTAGGAAAGGAAAAACATGGGGAATATTGAACTTTTGCTAAGTGGGGGAACTAGGAACAGATAAACTTACAAAATTATGGGTTCTAGAATTAAGAAAGAATAAGCAGTGTTTGCATAGAACCCAATTCATTCAATAAATATTTAGAGCATGAAAAACCCAGTTTCAAACACAAAATTTAGAAGCCATTGGAATGTCAGAAAAAAACAATAATAGGCAATGTGGTAAGAGACAATCAATGGAAAACAGAGACAAGCAAAGTCAGAAGAAACTAATTATCATAGAGGAGGTATGTGTGTGGGCGTGAATGATTGTTGATTTCTTGCTGGAAGTGACACTCATAATGAACTTCAGAGAGTTGGCAGAAAATTGGCTAGATGAGTTGGCTTCAGAGACATAGAATATCCTATGTCCTGGCATAGAAACTGGTAAGCAGAACTGAAACAAGGGACAGACAAGTAATTAGTGGAAGAAATTTCACAAGTAATCATTGTAAGATCTCTGGGAATCTCACAGGACGTAGGAGTTGGATTTCTGACTCACATTGTAATCAATCTAACACCAGTCAAAAGAGTTACTTCTCTCTGCTGAAAGGCACTGTCAACAGCTGGGGCACAGAAACATCTGCTTCAACTGCATGGTTATCTTGAAGTAGGTAATACACAAAGGCAAAGAACAAAGCAAGAAGCTGACACAGAGTTGGAACTTAAGGCATCAAGTCAGTAATAAGAAACAGACAGTATAGTTTGTTTTGTAGAAAGGAAACCATAAAAGACAGCAGAGAATAATTCAAGAAGGAACAAAATAAGAGAGGTAACAGAAAAGTTAGAATTAAATGAGGGATAGGGATAGCTTACTCTGTGATTCAGTGGAAAACACCAGGGCAGAAACTACTTACTAACTTTTTCCATAGACCTGGAGACTGGAAATAGACTTGCCTCCATGATGACAGGTATGTTCTCTTAAAGACATAACAAGAAAAGCATTTCTTTTTCTCCTCCTCTGCCTCCTCCTAGTCCTTAACATCCAACATCCTTCCTGTATTCCTTGTCTTCTTCATCTTGCTTGTCCTCCTTGACCTCGTCCTCCTCTTTTAGGGGTGTGTGTGTGTGTGTGTGTGTGTGTGTGTGTGTGTGTGTGTGTGTGTATGTGTGCGCGCGCGCGCGTGTGCATGTATATAATGTATGCATAATTTCTGTGAAGATTAAAAAAGCACTATTACCAGCTGAGTTATAACTTCAGCCCATAGTGTTTTTGGGGGATTTTTTGTTAGTTTTTTACATATTGTTAAATATAACCCTTTGAGTTAATGTACATCTTCAGGACTGACCATTTGGCATTGGAAAACAAGGAAGAGCACGTCTTCCATTTCTACTTTTACCTATTTACCTATATATTTTGTAGGGTTGTGTCCTCTTGGGTTTTTCCCCATTCGTTGGTATTATTCTTTTTCAGCTCAGGTTTAGGCAGCCACATTGATGAAACAGCATGGGTATAGAATCTCATAGCACTAGGAGGCATTCCTATAGCAAACTTTCTGGTCCTCTGGCTCTCACAAATTTCTCTCTTCTCTATAGAAATTTCTCCAGCCTTAGGTAGAGGAGTGATTTGTAGATTTATCCAATATGACTGGGCTCCAAAGCTCAACATTTTAATTGGTTGTGGTTTTCTGTAGTTGTATCTGTCTATTACAAAGGGAAATTCCTTTAATGAGGGGGAGGACTATGTTTACCTGTGAGTTTAAGAACAAATGTTCATAGATTGCTTCTAAGAATTATGTCAACTTAGTGAGTTAGCATTTTTAGACACTCTTCCAATAACAGTGGTTTCACTAACACTGAGTAGTTAACTGGTACCAGTCATAGTTATTGAGCAGGTCTTAAGTTTAATTAGAGAGAATTGGGCTAACACTAGGTTATGCATGTCTCTACTGCACCCATATGGTTATCTTCACATTCTAATAATTGACGTGTTTATCAGATCTATTGGCCCCTATCCCTTTCAATATTCTTCCAACTTCTCTGTTTACCTCTCTTCCCTTCACCAAAGTCTGCCACAAAACCTAAATACTTCCCCAAGATCTCCTCAGACTTTTTAACCTGTGACCATGTCTTCTACATAGGAATGTGGGTGGTAGAGCAGAAACTTCGTACAATCATAAGAGCAAGTGAGAATTAAAATCATATATACAAAGGTGAAAAGGAAGTAATGAGTTGGAGCCAGAAAGTTGTAAAGCATTGGGAAATAGAGACTTCAAGCCTGGTGACCTCATCTAGAGAAGGGAATATGAAGTAGAATTCTGCGGCTTGTTGTAAGAGGATCCGTTATTATAAGAACTATGGGAGATGGTGAGTAACGGTGAGTTCACTTTGGAATGCTTTAATATAAACAGCTATTAAGAGTATCTGCACATCAAATCTTGGATTTAAAAAAAGCAAATGAAGTAGCAATGAAAATTTTCCAAAGTTTATAAAATATAGCTTAGCCATAGCTATCACTCTCTGTTTGTCCAGCTCTCTCCCACCATTGCCAAGCTCCACTAAGTCTAATCATTGCCACCAATTTTCTTATATGCTTGTGGATTCCTCTTTGGCATCCTAGTTAACTTATTAATGGCCACCCCTTAAAATCCTTTCTTTTTCTCAATAGCCATCAGCTGTCATAAATATCTCAGCCACAGGTGACACATTCAGAGCCACCCCGAATCCCATTCCCTCAATGGGAGTTTTTTTAACCTCTTGAATTTCTGGAGGTCTTGTGTGAGCAATCATAGATAATCTGAGTTCATATTCATATGCACCTCAGAATACATCAGAGAAGATGAAGCATGAAGAAAAATAGGTGAAAGGTGAGAACGAGGAAGACAGCTCTAAAAGAATGGCCTCTGGATATGACATGGCTGTAATACGCACACACACAAAAAAAAAACCAAAATTCTTGAATGAACACTTTCTATAATAGCAAAAACAAATAAACAAATTAAATTCATGAAGGAAAAATATGCCTCAAATTTGCTTTAGCTGAGAGGTTGCTATTTTCATATGCACATCTCTCTCTAAAGTTTGCGTGCGAATGCATTATTTTTATGAACTTGTTCATTTATTTTGGTGGCTATTTTTCCTTCTCTTCTCTATGACATTTCTTTGTTCTTCTTTCTTCATTTCCCAAAGCTCTGTAAACAAGATTTCACAGCAGATCAGATACAAAAGACTGCTTTATAAAGAAAACATCACTCTAAACGGAAAGAAAAATAAATTAGTTAAGGTCCAACATGTTCAACAATGTTGTAACCATGTATAGCTCAGTGGCTCTCTTGGAATCACCATGCTCCATTTATGCAGAGTTGGCAATGGAACCTAGAGCTTTACATTTTCCAGATGAGCACACTTAAATCTGCTATATCCAGAACCCTTCTGAGACTCTCTTCACATCTGTTTTCCTTTTTAGACTTCACTTTCCTGTTGAATATCTGAATTAATTCTCCATCTTCAAAAGTATTATACAATAGTTTAAAATTGATTTTATGCTTTTATAAAAAACCTAAATTCTGTAAATTTGGAAATCTTTCCCCCTTGAACTCCTGATGCAATTCAAGATATGATTTCCTTTTACAATATGTCTTGGGACTATTCTACTCTCTACATAGCCCCTACCAATATCACAAGCCTGCTTTTGAGACAAGATCAAGATCATACTGGCTTAGAATTTGCTGTGAAGACTGAGAGTTGTATCAAAATTGTGGTCATTCTGATTCAGTCTTCTCAGTAACTGGGGTTACAGGTCTGTGTTAATTTGCCCAGATCCTACTGTATTATTTTTTATTTATTTCTTTGAGACATTCGTAATGCATATATGATGTTTTTGATGAACTCCCTTCACTAGTCTGCTATCTTAATTTTATATGTTTTTGTCTATTTTTTTAATTGAAAAATAGTGTCCATATGAAAACTACTTAGTTGATTCAGTGGGCCATGTTTTCGACCCCTCTGAGTCAACCAACCCCTCTGAGTCTTTTTTCTTTTTGCATTTTTATTGGATATTTTATGTATTTACATTTCAAATGTTGACTCCTTTCCCAGTTCCCCCATATCTCAGCCCTCTGCCTCCTTCTATGAGAATGTTCCCCCTCCCACCAACCCATTCTCATCTCAACACCCTGGCATTCCCCTACAATGGGGAAACGAGCCTTCACAGACCGTGGGCTTTTCTTCCTATTGATGCCAGACAATGCCATCCTCTGCTACATGTGAGGCCGGAACCATGGGTCCCTCCATGTGTACACTTTTGTTGAGGGTTTAGTCCCTGGGGGATCTGGGTGTTCTGGTTGGCTGATACTGTTGTTCTTCCTATGGGGTTGCAAAACCCTTCAGCTTCTTAAGTCCTTTCTCTAACTCTTTCATTGGGGTCCCTGTGTTCAGTTTAAGGTTAGTTTCAAGCATCCTCATTTGTATCAGTAAGGCTCTGGCAGAGCCTCTCAGGAGACATCCATATCAGGTTCCTGTCAGCAAGCACTTCTTGGCATTAGTAGTAGTGACTGGGTTTGGTAGCTGCATTTGGGATGGATCCCCGGGTCGGCAGTCTCTGGATGGTCTTTCCTTCAGTCTCTGTTCCACTCTTTGTCTTTGTATTTCCTCCCATGAGCATTTTGTTCCCCTTTCTAAGAAGAATTGAAGCATTCACATTTTGGTCTTCCTTCTAGAGTTTTATTCATATGGTTTCTAAATTGTAACTTTGGTAATCTGAGATTTTGAGGTAATATTCACTTATCAGTGGGGTCATACCATGTGTGTTCATTTTGTGATTGGGTTACCTCACTCAGGATGAAATTTTCTAGTTCCATCCATTTGCCTAGGAATTTCATGAAGTCATTGCTTTTAATAACTGAGTAGTACTCCATTGTGTAAATGTACCACATTTTCTGTACCCATTCCTCTGTTCAAGGAAATCTGGATTCTTTCCAGCTTCTGGCTAGTATAAATAAGCCTGCTATGAATATAAAATCTACTCTCCCTCTTTTACAGGATTCCCAGATTTTTGCTTCTAATAAGGATGAGTTTTCATAACTGAAACATCGGAGGAAGCAGTTATGTGTTTAAACATTCACTGATTGTAGGAAAAGGACAAATTAGGATAGAGAATTGATTTGCTTACCTGTATAATCCAGACCTCCAATTTAGATTCTCACTGAATAATATCTGACTGTGGATTTCTGACCCTTCTCCCATCTGCTGCCAGAGTAACTGACAGGATAGGGAATTTATGAATATAGAAGAATATCATTAGTAATCATGGCACTGACTTTTTCCAGTTTAGTTCTAATATATATATATATTATATATATGTGTGTGTGTGTGTGTGTGTGTGTGTGTGTGTGTGTGTGTGTGTGTGTGTGTGTGGTATCTAGATATCTAGTCTCCTATTCCTGGCCATTCAGGCAATGTATGACATGTGATTCAAATTAAAAAAAGAAAAACTTAAGTGGCCACTACCACAAGTTCTATGCCAATTTACCCCAGTACTTTTTTGCAGGCAGGGCTGATTGGAGGCAGAGGGTTTTGTGGATGGGTTGGTGTCCAGGTTTTTCTTTCCATCTCCTGCAAACTACCTTCTCATGTCAAAAAGGCTAGAACATAGATGTGAGGGCTCTATACCTGCACTAGCTCAAGTTCTCTGCCATCAGTGAGCTCTGTGAATCTTTTCTTGGGCAATGGTAACTGACTGTCAGTTTTCAGAAAGGGACATTCTGTGTTTGCATCAACTTCAATTCTTCAAGTATCTCCAAGGGGAAGCCTCAGCAAACAACTCAGAGGGATGGAACCCAGTCCATACTTAAAGCCTTTCCAGGCTATAAAATGTTCAGGCTCTGCATCTTCCATTATCAGAAGTCCTCACTAGAGCCGCCTTCATGGATTTCAGGATGTTTCCACTGCATGAAGAACACACTCCACATCCTCTCTGCTTCTCAATTCCAGCTGTTTCTCTACAAATTCTCTTTCTTCACCCCACTAGGCTTGATCCTTTCTGCTCCACTTCCCATCAGCTCTTAGTCCACCCTCAAAATTTAATCTATTTCACATTAAAAGGGAGGTCTATGTTTCTCCCAAGAGCCTTCTTCTTTACTTTTTTCTCTGGGTCTTATTAGCTTGGTTACATCATTTACTTAATTCCTAATGTTAACTGATAAATGAATATATACTATATTTGTCCTTCTGGGTCTGGGATAACTAATTCAGCATTTCATGATGTCATTTAAAAAACAGCTGAGTAAAACTTCATGAAATAAGTGAACTACATCTTTTTTATTCATTTTTCAGTTGAAGGACATCTAGGTGGTTTCTAGGTCCCGGTTATTATTAATAAAGCTACACTGAACATAGTTTATCAAGTTCCTTGTACTCATATGAAGTATAGTGGTATAACTGGTTCTTGAAGTGGGTTGATTCCCATATTTCTGAGGAACTACCCTATCAATTTCCAAGTGATCACTTACTTTCTCTGCTACCACAAATCAAATTCTCAGAGCACTCACCTGTACCAATACTTATAGCATCTTCTTCTGCATGCCTATGACTTCTATAGATCTCACAGACCATACCCTACAATCTGGCCTTCTTTTCCTGCCACATCATTCAGTTCCATAGAGTCCCACTGAATCCATTCAGGTGGACAATTGGGTCAATCATAGGCCATGCCTGCCAGCAGACCAGTTAGGCTGCCCCCTGATATTCCCTAGTCTCTCTGTTATTCCAGAAACTATTTTCAGAGTTGTCCCTTGGACTGTAACAGAACACCAGTGGCTGCAGTTTCTCTTTTCCCCTGTTCATGCCTCCTGTGAATCCCTGAGACTAACTCCTCCTGGCTCCCTCTTCCCTGGTGCCAGCACCAGTAGGCATTTCAGGTAACATGCCAGTATAGTAGGCCAGTAAAACAAGCAACAATCATCCAACACTGTTTCTAAAATCCAGACAGAAAGCAGAAATGAAGAGACAAAACACCTCCCACCACCACCAAAGGATAGAAGTCCTTAAAAAATACATACATCCCTTAAAGAAATCCTGGAAAAACACAAATAAATAAAACTGCAGGAAATGATAAAAATGTTTAAGACATGAAAATAGAAATAAAATCAATGAAGAAAATAAAAATCAAACTGAAGGAATCTTAGGAAATATTAGGAAAGCATAAGGTAATTACAGAAACAAGCTTCACCAAAATTGAAGGCATTATAGAAGAAATGGACACTAGTCAAAATAAATGTTATATTTGAAAATATCCTGACATTTAGCATTTAGTCATTGCCTGTGTGTGGGATATGTTTTTCTAGCTAGGCCTCAGTAGGAGAGGCCTCATTGTGTGAGAATGCACCTAGGCTCACACAGACTTGATGTGTCAGTATGGGGTATACCCAGGAAGACTCCAACCCACTCAGAGGAGAAGAGACAGAGAGAGGAGGAGAGGATTGTGGGAGGGGGTGACCAGAAGTGGGGCAGTGAGTAGGATGTAAATTGACTTAATTTAAAAAGAAAGGAAGGAAGAAAAGAAGGAAGGAAAAAAGGAAGGAAGGAAGAATGAAAGAAAGAAAGAAAGAAAGGGAGAAAGAAAGAAAGGAATCATCACCATCATGTTCTCAAAATTAAACAGGGTTTAAAAATAATGGAAGTGCTAGAATTCTGAGACAAAAAATGCTAACAAAAGTGGCCATGGAAGCACCCAAGAGAAATATATCACTTCTTCTTTTAAAGGTGCTACAGCTAGCTTTCTTACTGGCAGAGCTTTGATCATATTGAAATCTTAGTTGTCCTTCCAGTCTTCAGGTGATATGCACCTGCCAGGATTGGGGTACATAGTCCTGAGGTAACTGCAACTGCTCCTGTGGGTTTGCCGCTGTGCAGTAATGAAACATGCACTCGATACCTCCAAAATAACCAGTCCTGGTGAAGTGGAACACTGGAAGGATCCAAAAATTAAATTTAGAACCCCAGAAACATTCAAAATACATTGTTTTAAATAATCCTTCTGGGGGGTGTTCAGGAGATTTTGGACATTTTGAAAAGATCAAATATGTGAATAGTAGAAAGAGGGGAAGGAAAAGAATACCAACTCAATGCCCCATAGAATAGTTTCAACAATTCCAAAATTTAAACAAAATTTCTTAACCTAAGGAAGGAGATACTTATAAAAGTCCAAAAAGCACAAAGAATATCAAATATTGTACCAGAAAAGAAAGTCCCCTCACTACATAATAATCAAAACACTAAACACAGAGAACAAATCAAAAATATTAAGAACTGCAAAGGAAAAGGCCAAATAATATAAAAGCAGAACTATTAGAATTAGACTTGACTTCTCAATGGAAATTCTAAAATCCGAAGGGGCCTGCCAGATGTGCTGCAGACTGTAAAAGATCACACATGGCAGCACAAATTACTTTACCCAGCAATAATTTCAATCATTATAGATGGAAAAAGTAAGAAATCACAAGATAAAGTCAAATTTAAACGATATTTATCTACAAATGCAGCTCTACAGAGGTACGAGAAGGAAAAATCCAAACCAAAAAGGTAAGATGCATACATGAAAACACAGGAAATAAATGATTTCATAGCAGCAAAACAAAAAGGTAAACACACACACACACACACACACACACACACGCACTCAGACTCACACACACACACCACGACGACCACCACCACAACCACCACCACCACCACCAACAACGACAACAACAACAGCATCACCAAGAAAATATCAACAATTGGTTATTGATAACATTCAATATCCGTGGCCTCAATGGCCAAATAAAATTAACACAGTGGAAAACAGGACACATTCTTTTGCTGCATGAAGGAAACACAGCTAAACATCAGGATAGACATTACCTCAGGATAAACAATTGAAAAGCTATAACAAGAAAATATACCTAAGAAGAGAGTTGGTGTACTCATTTTAATATCTAACAAAACAGATTTCAAAACAATCTTAATCTAAAGAGGTGGAGAAGGACAAAACAATTCCATAAAGAAAAGAGGCACTAAGTTTACATATCAATTGTTATTACCATCAATTACCCCAAATACAAGACAGAAGAACACTAGGTAGATAGATAGATAGATAGATAGATAGATAGATAGATAGATAGATAGATAGAGCTGAAATCCCTAGTGAAATAGAAGCACTTCCTTAAATGTTTGTCAACAACATAACCAACAACTAAAATTCCCAAGGAAAGTCAGGATTAGACTGACTATTCTACTAGATGTTCAAAAAAGAGTTAATACCAATATTCCTCAAGTTATCCCACACATTTTATAAGACCACTATTATATTAATACCCAAACCACATAAAAATTCAACAAAAGTCAATGATAGAGCATTTTATCATTTGATGATGCAAAAACACAAATAAAATAATTACAAACAAAATGCAAGAACACATCAAAATGATTGACCACTGTGAATGAGAAAATTCCATTCCATAAATGCAAGGACAGATCAACATACAAAAATCTGTCAATGTAATTGACCCTTTAAACATATTGAAAGAAAAAAAACTTGCGTGATCATCCCTATAAAAGCAAACAATAACTTTAGCAAAAAATCCCAACATCACTTCATAATAAAAATAAAATGATTTTAGGGATTCAAGGAACATCACTAACCATAACAAAGACAATATACAGCAAATTAATGGCAACATAAATTTAATTGGAATGAAACCCAAACCAAGTCTATTAAAATCAGAAGTTAAACAAAGCTGTCCACTCTTTCCATGTTGATTTCCATGTGACCAAAAACGTCATTAGGAAAGCCCTACCATTGATAAACAGCTTTGGCAAAAGTGACTTGATTCAAAATTAACTTAAAAAAATGTAGTCCTCCTATACAGAAATGACAATCAGAAAAATATGAGAGTATTAACACCATTCACAATAACCCAAAAAGATATAAAATATCTTGGTAACTCAAACACAGGTGAAATACTTGCATGATAAAACTCCAAGTCTTTTAAGAATAACATTGAAGACGATATAAGAAGGTGGATAGAGCCCTGTGCTCATGGATTTGTAGAATTGAGAGTACAAATGGCAATCCTACCAAAAGCAGTCTTTAGTCACTTTCAGTGCAATCCACATCAAAATTCCAATACATTACAAATCTTGAAAAGACAATTCTTACTTTCATATAGAAATATTAAAACAAAAACTATACCAAAATTCAAACAAATCCAAACAAAATAAAACAAATCAATATAGCTAAAGCAACCTTAAACAAGAAAACAATTTCTTGAACTATCACCACCAACTCTTGACTTCAAGGTCTGTAGTAGTATAAATCTATATCAATTAAATCCACATGGCATTGGCATAAAAACTGACAAATTGATCAGTGGAATCTAACTGAAGAACCACATGCCTATGAACACCTGACATTTGATAAAGCATTCAGACATACACAATTGAAAAAAAAAAAGACAGGATCTTCAACAAATGGTGGTGATATAACTGGATGTTTTCCTGTTCACCCTCTGCAAAACTCAAGTCTGGAGAGATCAAAGTCTTCAAATTTAAACAAGATATACTGAACCTGAAGAAGAAAAATTGGGGAATAGACATGAGCACACTGGTATAGCATATGTTCACAGCTTTCTGAATATAACGCCTAGAGTATACCCAGTAAAATCAATGATTAATAAATGGGAGCTCATAAAACTGAAAAACTTTCAGAAGCTGAAGGAGAAAACAGTTTCCCACAGGATGGGAAAAATATTTACCAACTCTGGATCTGACAGAAGGCTAATTTGCAAAATATATAATAAGGACATAAGAAAATAGATATCAATAATCTAAGCAATCCAATTCAAAAACAGGGTACAGGTCTAAAAAAATATTCCCAGTAAAGGAACCACAAGTTGCTGAGAAACACTTGATGAAATGTTCAACATCTTTAGACACCAGAGAAATGCAACTCAAAACTACTTTGAGAGTCCCTCATACACCAGTCAGAATGGTTAAGATTAACAACACGACTAACAGCTCAGGCTGGAGAGGATGGACGAACACTTCTCCACTTTTGGTGGGAGTGAAAACTTACATAGACACTACAGAAATCAGTATGAGGGTTCCTTTGAAAATTGTTTATTTAAAACCACCAAGTACATGTAGTACTGCCCACATGTACACAGGCATAAAGCCATCTACTGAAGCATGAGTAACCTTTCACGGTCTATATTTTGAGTAAAATTGGCTCTGCCAAGCAACCACAATTTACTAATAGCCTCTCAGCTAAGGGTGGATTTTTATGACTAAAACTCTCATCCATAGCAATGATTTGTCTGGCTGAATCTAATCTTATACATGCACCAGTGAGATAGTCTGGCAGATCTCTGTGTTTGGAGCCAGACTAGTATTCAATTCTAGACCATCCAGGACTATAGAGTAAGAGCAATTTTCAAATAAGCAATAAAACAGAACAAAAGGCAAATTCAAATGATTATATTCCACATATTTCATTCTTAAAGAGACATGGATAAAAGAGTGAATTCTACCATTTTTCTAAACTATAAATTTCATCAAAATGAGGTTCTTCCTCTTAGAAATGCCAAGAATGTGGTGGGGCAGGAGTGAGTGGGTGGATGGGAGAGCACCCTCATGGAGACAGGGGAGGGGAGGTAAAATATGGGGGGTTAGAGGAGAAACCAGGAAGGGGAGATAACATTTAAAATATGAATAAACAAAATAACCAATAAAAATATAAAGAAAAAAGAAATGCCAATAATGAAGAAAACTTTTTTAATGCAAATCTCAGGAGGTGAAATTCTCAAGAGGATCTTCATTTTTTGGAACTTGGGTTTTTCTTGATAGTGAAATTTGTATTTCAAATGTCAGGGTAAAGAAGAAAATGTAGAGAGAAATTTAGATGTAGTAGTTCTTAATGCGTTTAGTAGTGGAAGGGATGGTACATTGACTAAATTATTAATCAGGACAGACTGTGAATCAAGCAGCATCACAGAAAGACATGCTTCTGAAGAAAAGTACTTGTCTCAACTAATAAGTTTTTCTATATGCTGTGGACAAAGTCACTCATTAGGAATGAGATGTGGCTATGCAAAGGGTGGATACCTGTGAGATCAGAGGTGGTACAACTGTAAATAGAAAAAAAGTAGAAAAAGATAGATAACAGAATCTCTAATATAAACTGATTTTTCCTTCTATTTCTTTGGGTTTATTTGGAGGAATTGTAATGATGTGTTAAATCACAGGAAGCACTTTAGACTTCCCTTCACAGTGCTTTAAATCCTTGTGGGAACATGAGTATGTCACGATTGGCTGAGAAAACATCAATTAGATTTGAGCATTGAATGTACTGCCAATAATATCTACTAACTTGAATCACCTCAGTTGGTAGATATAAAAAAGACAGTGTTAGAATTTCATTGCCTTTATTATTTGCTGTGATTAGGTATGGAAGGTCTCTATTAGAGAGCAAAGAGCAACTGTGGAGCATAGGGTCTTTAAGAAAGAACATTCACAGCGTAAGTTGCAGATGATGAAACTGGTTTTAGATATGTAATATATTATCAGTGTAAAAAGCATGGATAATACAAAAGCCCTCAAATTCTTCACTGCCTTCACCCTGTAGTATGTTTTGCTTCACATAAAGATGATTTTTCTTATCCAAAGCATGGAGGAAGCAGTTAAGTGTTTAAACATTTGCTGATTAAGGGAAACGGACAAATTAGGATGAACATTATCTCTAAGTGATAAACTCTTTGTCGTCTTCGAAAAAGTGTGAACATTAATGAATCAATTTAGAATCTATTACAACTATCTAATAAATGTTAAATTTGTAAGTCCCATATTGTGCAATGATAAACTGGTATTCTGGTCTTTTGGGTCTTATTCCCCAAATCTCTAGGTCCTATAACAATAAGGACACCTGCTCCCAACTCAGGCAGATACCTTATGCTCAATAAGAGACCATATTGACCATCAAAAGTCCAGATCTCATCTTACATGGAAACCCCCTGGCTCACGCACAAAGTCCAGAAGACCAGAGGAGAAACAGAACCAAGTAACTAACAATTTATTCAACAAAGTCCCACCCAGAAGTTCATAACTAGAGCTATAATCACCCCAAAATCACATACCTACATCCCAGTATAAGAAGACAACAGAGATGGAAATATTTCCCCACCAGAGCCTAGTTATCCTACTACAGTAAGCCCTGAATATTCCAAAATATTTGAAGCACAAAAAGGAGCTTAAAACCATCTTTATCGAGGCTATAGAAGTCTTTAAAAGAGGAGTGAATAAACCCTTTTAAAAATTAAGGAAAAGTCAAACAAAAAAATGGAGACTGCATGAAAAGCCCCTAAAGGAAGCCAGTAACACTCAAACAAATGTTTAAATGAAATTAATAAAACTGTTCAAGACTTGAGAATGAAAATAGAAGAAATAAAGAAAACACAAATGGGGAATCCTGAAAATGGAAACTTTAGGGAAGTTAACAGAAACTACAGACACAAGCCTCACCAACAGGACACCTGAAGACCCGGTTATTCCATACCTGGGCATATACCCAAAAGATGCTCCAATATCCCACAAAGACATTTGCTCAACTATGTTCACATCAGCCTTATTTGTAATAGCCACAAGTCGGAAGCAACCCAGTTGTTCCTTAACCAAAGAATGAATAAAAATACTGTGTTTTGTTTATACAATGGAATACTATTCAACTACTAAAATGTGGACATCATGAATTTTTCAGGCTAATAGATGGAAAAATAGCAACCTGAATGAGGTAACTCAAACCCAAAAGGACATGCATGGTACAAATTAACTAAGTGTTAGCCAAAAAGTATACAATACCCATAATGTACCCCACAGACTCTATGAAGTTAAACAAGAAGGAAAGTCCAAGTGAAGATGTTTCAATTCCACTTAGAAAAGGTAGCAAAATAATCATGGGAGGCAGAAGGAGGGAGGGATAGGGGAGAGGAAGGGAAAATGAGGGGACAGGATCAGATATAAGGGAAATCAGGGGAGAAGCCCAGAGGAATGGAAGAATGAATGAAAATATGCTGCAGCTGCAGGTGGAGCTGGTGGTTGGGAGGACTTATAGAAAGTTCCAGAGACCTGGAATATGAGAGGCTACCAAAACTCAATGGGGATTACCTTAGTGGAAATGCCCAACAGTGGGGAGATGAAACCTGAAGAGACCACCCCAACTTGTTAGACAGGGCCTGTAGTGGAGGGATGTGGATCCCAACCCACCTTTAAAATTTTCGATCCAGAATTGTTCCCACTTAAAAGAAATGGAGGGAGAAAAACGGATCAGAGACTTTCCATTTCTTAACAGTTATACCCTGAATCCAGAACATCCATGTTTGTAAAAGAAACCTTATAGAAGCTTAACCCACACATCCATGCCCAAACACTGATAGTAGGAGACTTCAATACCCCACTCTCACAAATGGACACATCATTCAAATGAAAACTATGTTGATACACTGGAGTTACGTGATGTTATAAAACAAATGCATGTCACATATATCAAAAGAACATTTCACTCAAACATAAAACAACATCCCTCCTTCTGAGCACCTCAAAGAACTTTCTTGAAGGCAACATGTACTTGATAACAAAGAAAGCCTCAACAGATAAAATAAAACTGAAATGACCTCTGGAATCTATCACAACACCACGGATGAAAGCTGGATTCCAACAACAGCAGCAACAACCCAAAGCCTATAAACTTATGGACACTGAATGACTACTGAGTCAAGAGACAAATAAAGATATTAATGACTTCCTAGAATTCAGGGAAAATGAACACACAACATATCCAAAATTACGGAAAAAGAAATGATAGCTGTAGTAGAAGGATACTTCATAACACAATACGTCTACATAAAAATAAATAGATAAATAGATAAATAAATAAATAAATAAATAAATAAATAAATAAATAAATAAATAGAGACTTCTTGCTGGCAACTTATTTTCACCCTGCCACACTGTTGATTAGTTTAGAATTGTGTACAATTCATTTTGATCATACTCTCCCTTCCCCCACTCCTCCTAAAATCCACTCCCTTCCGTACCACTCAACCTTTTGTCTTCCCACTTTTTAAACCCGTCAAGTACAGCTAGTCCTACCTACACACTCTCGAATTTGTGGCCTTGCACTAGAGCATAGACAACTCACTAGGGGCCATATCCCTAAAAATCCAATTCTCTCTCCTCCCAGAATCTACCAATTGCCATGGTATCTTCAGCTATGGCAGGATTTATTACTCAGACCCCCTTATCCATGCTGGGAGATTTTGTCTGGCTTGAGTTTGCATGTGTTGGCACAGCTATGGTTAGATGGCAAGTACAACTTTCCTAGTATATGTTCAGAAAACATTATTTCATTATAGGGGGTTAGGGGTAGGGGAAGGTTTAGGTTTAAAATACTATACAAATGAGAATATTCACTATAGTAATTCTCTAAACGAACAGAGTCTAGAAGAACAGAATTGATAGACTATGTATGTATGTATGTGTGTGTATGTATGTATGTATGTATGTATGGATGGATGGATGGATGGATGGATGGATGCATGGTTCTTATTCTGACTATGATTCCTAGAGAATTGTGGGTCTTCAGTCTTCATTGGAAAACTAACAAAGCTGCCTTGCAATGTCAGTGATGGATGCCAGAGTTGATGGGAACAATGGAGTAGATGCACTCACCAGCAAGGAGAGAAGAAAGGCAGAGTATAACAGATTTTTACATGGATATCCTTATCTCTTGGCCACTATAAGAAGTGTCACTCAATCAGGAGGAGGCTCTCTCTTTTCAGGTCATTATTATAGGAAGTACCCTTAAAGACCTGTCCAGAAGTATTTCTCTTAATTGATTCTGGACACAATAGAGTCAACAACCAAAATTAACCTCAACTTTCATATCATTTTTCAGGCTTTTCTAGAACCCACTGCCTTGTAAATGTTAGACAGGGTCTCAATATAACATTGAGTTATATTATAACCCCAGATATTTAAGATTTAAATACTGTTTCTGTGCAGTGGTAAATTCATTTCAGCTGCAGGACTATTAACAGAATCTTGCTGACAACTTAGAAGCACACCTAAAACCTCTAAAATGAAAAGAAAGAAGCACACCAAAGATTAGTAGTCAAATAATCAAACTGAGAGCTGAATCAATAAACTAGAAACAAAGAGCACAATATAAATAATCAATGAAACAAAGAGTGATTCTCTGAGAAAGTCAACAAGATAAGCAAACCCTTATTTAAGTTAACTTAAAGAAGGAAGAATAATACTCAATATAACAAATGAAAGATGATGGTGGGGACATGGGGCATCATTACTACAGACATGGATAAAATCCAAAGATTCACTAGGTCATACTTTAAAAACATGTACTCTACATACTTGCAAAATCTAAAATAAATGGCTCAATAAATAGAGGTTACCAAAGTTAAATCAAGATCAGGTGAACAATTTAAACAGTCCTACAACTCCTAAGGAAATGGAAGCAGTCATTAAAAAAGCTTCCCAAGCCCAGGGCCAGATAGTTTTAGCAAAGAGTTTTTCCAGACTTTTAAAGACAAGTCAAAAATCAATATACTCCAAGAGAATGCACTAAATAGAAACAGAAGAATTGCCCAATTCTTTTTATGAGGCCACAGTCACCCTGATACTCAAACCACATAAAGCTTAACAAAGAGAGAAAATTATAGACCCATTTCCCTTATGAATATAAATGTCAAAATACTCAACAAAAACCAGTTGCAAACTTAGTGCAGAAAACACCAAAAGATCTTACAACTAGATCAGGAAGGTTTCATCTCAGAGGTAAGGATGGTTCAATATATCAAAATCTGTCACAGTAAACCACCATTAAAAAAATACTGAAAGAAATAACACCATATGATCATCTCCACAGACGCCAAATGCCTTTGACAAAATACCACACCCCTTCATGTAAAATGTCTTGCAGATATTATGGATAAAAGGGATATACCCAAATTCAATAAAGACAAGTTAGAACAAGCACATAGCCCACTTAAAATTAAATGAAAAGTAACCTTAAACAATTTCACTAAACTCAGGAATAAGACAAAGCAGTCCACTCTCCATATTTATTCAATATAGTACTTGAAGTTTTAGGTAAAACAATATGACACATGAAGGACAGCAACAGGATAGAAGTCAAAAGAAAGAAGTCAAAATATTGTTGTTTGCACATAATTTGATAGTATAGGAAAGTGAGTAAACTTATTTCACTGGGGAATCTCTACAGCTGATAAGCACTTTCAACAAATTGGCTGGATACAATATTAAGTAAAAAAAAAAGAAAAATCTGTGGTCCTCCTATATATAAATGACACACAGATTAAGAAAGAAATGAGGGAAATAACACACATCACCATATTCTGAAACAATATAAAATGTCTTTGGTTAACTCTAACCATGCAGATGAAAATGTTGCATTCAAAGAATTTAATTCTTTAAGGAAGAATTGAAGAAAATATCAGAAGATGGAAAGATCTCCCACGCTTACAGAACATTACAATTAACATAGTAAACATGACCAGCTACAGATTCAATGCAACCACCATCAAAATTTCACCTAAATTCCTTACAGACCTTCAAAAAAAGATAAACAACAACAGCAAAACCCCAAAATAAACACCATCATCCTTATCAACAATGACAATAGTAAACAAATAAATGCACATAGTATCAAAAAAACAGACATTTTCTTCAAGGGAACTTAATTGACTAACAAGACATATATTCACACACCTATGGGCACCTGAATTTTGATAACGAACTCAGAAGTGCACAGTGAAAAGGAACAGCATCATCAACAAATGCTGCTAGTCTAACAAGATGTCATCATATAGAAGAATGTAAATAGATCCATATCTATCAACCTGCACCAAACTCAACTTCAAGTGGATGAAAGATCTTAACCTTAAACCAGACACACTGAAAATGATAAAAAAAGAGTGGGGAATAGCCTTGGACATATTGGCATAGAGATCATTTTGGAAACAGAACACCGATAGTACAAGAACTAAGATTGATTGTTAATGAATAGAACCTTATGAAAATAAATGTGTATGACACTGTCAATAGGATAAAATATGAAAAAGTTTTCACCATCTCCAGATCTGATGGAGGGCTAAAATACACGATATAGATCTCAAAATATTAAGTATCAAACATTCAAACAATCCAATTTAAAATGAGGTACATGTCTAAACCAAAAATTCTCAATAAAGGAATAGCAAATGACTAAGAAACACTTAAAGCAATGTTGAAATCTCTATCCACAAAAGAAATGTGAGTCAAAACTATTTTTGAGATTCCAAGTTACTCTGTCAGAATGGCTAAGATCAATTACACAAATGACAGCTCATCCTGGTCAGGATGTGGAACAAACAGCACACTCCTCCATTTCTGGTGGGAGTGAAAACTTATACAGCTATTGTGGAAATCAATGGTGTTTCCTCAGGAAAAAAAAATCAGGAATTGATCCATTAAAAGATCCAGCCATAACATTCTTGGCATATAACCAAAAGATGCTCCATCCTACCACAAATATACTTGCTCAATTATGTTCATTGTGGCTTTATTCATTATAACCAGAAACTGGAAACAACCTAGATGTCCCTCAACCAAAGAATGTATAAAGAGAATGTGTTATATTTATACAATGGTGCATTACTGTTAGAAAAAAAATGACATCAGAAAATTTGTATGCATATTGATGGAATAAAAATATTCATCCTGAGCAAGGCAACTCAAAGGAGAAAGGTAAATATGATATGTATTCACTTGTAAGTGGCTATTAGCTGTTAAGTAAAGGAGACTTACACTATAGTCCACAGACCCTGAGAGCTGTGGAGAATGCATGGCTCTCTCCTGGAAAGAGGAGATGAAATACATTCTCCGGGGAGCCAGTTTGGGTACAGATGGAAACAAAAGTGATGAAGTAGGAGAGAGAGGAACTGAGGGAGAGCCAACTAGGATAGGAGGGCATTGAGGGGATGGTGTGGAATCCTAGTGTATTGAAAGTTTCTGGAACCTATGAGGATGACCTAAGAAAGGACTTATAGTAGTGGAGAATTTGGAATCTGAACCAGCCATACTCTGTAACTATAAAAATCACAGGGTTGGGACTAGGACTGACAATAATACAGCCACAAAATCTTCTACTCAAACCTGTCCTGCTGCAAGATGTGCTGGGGCAATGTCTCAGAGGTTTGGGAAATGACTATCTATTCAACTATGAGCGGATGGCCACAAACCAGAATATAGATGTTTCAGAGATCTAGGGCAGAACCAAACAGAAAAAAATCAATGAAAAGGTTTCTAACGATATCCTCCTATACTCATATATCTTTACTTAACCCAATCTTCCTTCAGTGAGGCTTGTTCTGGTAGCTAATAGGTTGGTCTCCAGGAACCTGCAACCGAAGGGAAGAAAGGATTCCAGCAGGCGAAGGCGTTTAAGACCTCGGAAGAACAGTGTTCACCGAATCAACTAAGCAGGGTTCAAAGAGACTGATGTGTCCTGCATGGATCTGTGCCAGGCATTCTGCATACATATTGAGGTTGTTTACCTTGGAGTTTTTTGGTGAGACTTCTAGCAGTGGACATGGAGATGTCTTTGACTTGATTGTCTCCTCCTGGCAACCTTTTCCTCTTACAGGGTTGCATTGTCCGGACTTGATGTGAGGGTTTGTGCCTAGTCATATCATAAATTGTTATGCAGTGTTGAGTGGATATCTCTGGGAAGCCTGCCCTTCTCTGAAGGGAAATGGAGGAGCAGAGGGTCTTGAGCAGAGGGGAGTTGTAGGCATAATTCTTTTAGACACTGTGTAATGTTTACCCTCTGGTTATCCAAATGCTGATTTCTGTGGCCTCATATCTCATTTCAATCTGGACACGGAATTGTAATGCTTATACTGAGAATCTCCAGTCTCAAGTTCGTGTAAACACTTCTTGCCATGTATTCTCTGCCTTGTCAATAAATGCTGATCACTCAGTAGCTGGGCAGAATAGAGAATAGGGTTGGAACTCTTCCGGTCAAAGAAAGGAAAGAGAAAGAGAGGGAGATTCAATCAGCTGCCACTATGGAGCAACTGGAGCCATGAAGAAGGGGTCTGAAGAGCCCGATCAATAATACGTGCAAGCATCATGCGGTGAGGCTGGGAGGTAGCCAGACTAGGATGGGTTGTAAAGGGAGATCGTGTAACTGCTCAGCTACTGAGCTGCAGTTTTTATAAATCTTTTTTTTTTCTGTGTGGTTGTTGGGGAATAGCATAAGATAAAGGAATACATCGACCTAATTAATTCATTGTTTATATTTTTATTAAGAATATCATTACAAGGGAATTGGAGGGTAACGAAGAAGTGGACGGAAAGGAGACTGGGGGTGATGGCACTTGGATGAGTGGGTAGAGAGGAAGCTGTAGTCAGGATGCAGTACATGAGAGAAGAATTATAACAAAGAAAAAGAAAAGCTAGGGATACTGGTGCCATTACTGTAGCGCTAATACGGAGGAGGCAGAAACAGGCAGATCCCTGGGTCCCACTGAGCAGCTAGGACTAACTGGCAGCTAATTGGCAAAACTAGCTTAATGAGCAATACCCTGTCTCGGTGAGACACCAGTGTATATGGCTCCTGAGGAATGACATCTCAGATTGTCCTCTAGTTTCTCATGAAAATTCATTTTAATAGGATATTTTTTAATTTACATTTCAAATGTTATTCCCTTTCCTGGTTTCCTGGCCATTAAGCCCTCTAGCCCATCACCCTACCATTCTTCTCTAAGGGTGTTCCCCCTCCCAAACTACCCCCTTCTCACCCCCTGACATTTCTCGTCACTGGGCCATGGGTCTGTCTAGGTGTACTCTTTGTGTAGTAATTTAATCCCTGGAACTCTGGTTGATTGGTATTGTTCTTATGGAGTTGCAAGTCCCTTCAGCTCCTTAAATCCTTTCTCTAATTCCTCCAACACGGACACCAAGAACACAATCACACGTGCACTTACACACACACACACACACACACACACACACACACACACACACACACTAGAACTCAGGTATTTATGGCATCCTCAAAGAATACCATTGAATCCTGAAATAATGACAGTAAATAGTGCTGCATCTCTCGGTTTACTGTTATTGCTAAAGAAATCCGTTCAAGCTAAAATAGATAATGAATTTATAACTCAGAAACCAAATAATATTTTCCTTCCTAATGATAAAAATAGAAAGCACTCTACTATCTTTATCCATTATAATATTTATTCTTCAAACATTCCTAAGAATTACATATTATCATTATAATTCTATCCATGAGAAGACTGAAATCCAGATGTATTGAAAATCACACTTTCAGTTACGTAGCAAGCAAGTGATAGAAGCTGCAGGAGGGAGATCTGGTCCAAGTCTTATTTAATGATACCAGTGCACTTGATTTTAACCTGTGTTGGCATTATGAAAGCTTCTGTTTTAGATTCCTTACCTGGCATCCTCAAACTTCTGTTTTCTCCAACCAAACTGAAAAAATCACATGCTTGGTATGCATAATGGGAAGGCTCAAGTATCAGGGGCCAGAAAAGTTGTTTATAATCAGGCATCTTACTTTGCAGTCTATCTGTAAATGATCCAGATAGTGACTGCAAGACAATGATGTCAATAAAATTACATCCCTTGTGTTCTAGCTAAATGTTTTGAAAAAACGTGAAAAAAAGATATGGAGGACAGAGGTTGACTCATGTAAGCCAGCACAGAAAAGCAGTTCACATTGTTCTTTCACCTTCTATTTTTGACATGTCACTAAAGCCAGTCAGTGATCAAGTTATTGGCATTGGACTCAATCTTTGAAGATATGTAATAAAGTAAACAATTCAATACCTCCTCCTGGTGTGAGAAATGTATAAAAGTTACTTTACATGGGTTTTGAATAAATGCTGAAGAATTTTGAGATTGGAAGCCCGTCTAGGATCATTATTGTGGGCTCATGTAAACTACAAAGGTTTACAAAGAGAGATCATAAGTGTTTATCTCAGACACACACACACACACACACACACACACACACACTCACAGACACACGCACACACACACAGTGAGAGAGACAGATATATAGAGAGAGACAGCGAGAAAGAGAGAGAGAAAGAGTGATAGAGAGAGAGAGAGAGAGAGAGAGAGAGAGAGAGAGAGAGAAGGCAAAACAAAACAACAACAACAAAAAAGATACCAGAGCACCAAGAGACAGCAACCCTTAAAGGCTATGAAAAGCAAGTCAACCATTTCTCAATCATAGTCATGAATGTATTGAACTTCTTTCTAATTTTGATCTATTTTGCATTTTGACCTCTAGACCTGAAAAGCAGTACATTTATGTTATTTGAAGCCACCTACTTTAGGATAACATGCCACAGCAGAAATTAAGCAGTCATATTGTGAGGGTCAAAGATTCTATGGGCAGGCTTTAAAACAATCATGGCCATCATTTCCTGAGCAATGAGACTTAAATCAGTTCATTAAAAACTGGATTATGTTTCTGCCATGTGCTAGCATTGATTACATGCTAATGATATAAACATGAATTAAACATAATTCTTCCCTAAATATACTCACAGATAGTATTCACAGAGGCACTTTCTGAAACTCTAAAGGGCAATATAAATGTAATATATTATGAATCACTTCTCAAGTTTAATATTCAACTCAAGCATTCCTTAGTTTACTAAATCATAAATCAGAATCAATATTTCAACAGATTGGAATTATGCATACATTATGGGCAAATTGCAAACAAATACAGAAGATAATTTTGAAATTAAATGTCAATAGGATTTACAATAGGCATTTACCATGTCTCCAAGTACAAAAACCTGTTAGAACAAGTACACTGTGGTCAGTCTTTATGCAAAATGTGTGCTAATGAGCCTCTAGTACACAGAAGTCTGGTCTCCAGGGTTATGAGTCTAGTATGGTTCATTCTCTCACTGAACTCTTAACTGAGGCAGCTAACAAGATGTCCAACTGTGATTTGGACACATATCCAGGAGAAACTAAATAGAGATTGCTAATTTATTTTGTATAGGTCATTGAACTGGTACTATTAGGTGACAATTTGTGGTCAATATTGATAAGAGAATGAGTTCAAATGAACCCACAACTCCCCAAAAATGTAATCTTTGCACTTTTACCAGATAAAGCAATATGAAATAAACTACAAGCAGGAGCCTCTCAAATGGAATATATATTTTTGTTTTGGCCTTTGGTCTTAGAACATCTTTGTACTCTAGATAATTGCTACAAGATTATATAAACAAGAACATTAAAATAAAGTTGAGGTAAAATAAACATTTTTTATAGAAGTGTATCTATTCTAACTTTTGGACAAAAGTTCATGTTTCAAATGATAACTGACTTAATGTTTAAGTGCTAAGGAATTGATGTTCTCAAGAAAGCTTAGAGGAATGATATTCAGTGGCCTGCTCTGGGTACTGGGGGAGCCCACTTTCCGCAGGCACAGCTGTTGGCAGCTGTCCAGCATCTCAGGCAGGCAGCTGGCAGCGAAGGCATAGGCTCTGCCAGCTGGAGCTAAAAAATTAAAATTAAAATTGAGGGGAAAAAAGCCCTGAGGCACACACGCATAACAATCAAACCTTCTTGGTTTCTGGTGTTCTCCCTTATTTTTCAACCCTTTGGGAAGCTTAGCATTAAGACAGCTCCTCTTTTCCCATTCTGCCATATGGGACTGTTCCTTTCCCCTGGAGTTTTGCTTTCCATGTAGGAGCTTTTCTGCCTTCACTCACAGTGAGCCAAGCATTGTGCTGAGAGCAAGTGTGTGTGTGTGTGTGTGTGTGTGTGTGTGTGTGTGTGTGTGTGTGTGTGTATCTAATTATATATATAAATTATACATATAATTTATACATTTTATATCATTAGATAAATAAAAACATAAAATATAGTGCTTATGCATTTCAAAATAATCTGAGCTGACGATCTTGATTACAAAACATAGAAGAGATCCACATATAAATGGGGGAAGCAAATATGCTATAGGAAGATGCAAGTGAAAACCTCTTCACATAGAATGAACTTGCAAAAAGGAATGCAGAAAAACATAGGAGTTGAATTGCAAAAGTCTTCATTTCATACTAGAATAGTGAGCTGGTCTGACAAGCGGTACCAAGATCATCATATATGTATGACTTACAATATATTTAGGCATGGCACTGTGACTTAAGTAGTTCCAGCACATACAGGAGGTTTTTCTTTTTTCCTCTTCTAGGTCTAGTTCCTGTAGAAAAAGTAAAACATCAGGAAGAATAGGGCTACATTTCCTTTTAATCAGGTAACAATGCAGTTATAGTAATATAGTTTCCACTGACAGTCTTTCACCAAGCCTAGGGTGTATGATAGTTCGCTGAGCAACCTTTTCTAAAACTCCAAGCTAAAGCTTACACCTTCTATTAAAATCAAAAGTCATTACTAATAGGAAGCTAGTGGTGCTTGGGAATAAGCATCAAAAGCACACAAGCACATATCTAATAGTTAGTAGATATTTAGCTTTATAATCCTCCCTATAAGTCCTTTGTTCTAAGATCTATATTTCCCAAGCTATACTGGCAATAATTTAATGATACATATGTGTTTTAGATAAGTTACTAGTAAGACATTATAGGACATATTACACTGGTATAACATACGCTATTTAGAATATAATATGATAGAATTTTAAAATGGTACTGCATTTTCACTAAAACAAAGAGAATTGAACTGACATCATATGAGCCAGGAATATAAGTTGGTCAGTAGATATCTTGGCTTATGCATGAATGCCACTGTAAAATAGAACAAATAGTCATAAAAGCTTTCCTCTATGAAGTCAACAAACATCAAGTAAAAGTAGTTTTTTCCCAGCCTGCATTTTATCCTATCTCTCAATTTAACCATCAAAATTTGATCTATGTGAGCCTCAAGGTAAGGCATTACTGTTCCCAAAGTCACCGCATATTCCACGTAGTCACATTTCATGCATAATGAAGGTGGCAGAGAGCTACAAAGGATTTTTATCAACTCAAACAGGAATAGAAAAACTGTCTAAGAGCGATTTATGGTAGGTATTTTCAAAAGGTATGAAAAGAAGTTCGGGGTCAATTCAAATGTCTTTAGGGGAAATTATGTCACATAGATATTTTGAAGAAAAGGGAGAATTTTTACTTTAAAGGATTTTAAGGCTTTGTTCTGCTTTCTACATTTTTCTTCAATGTACATTGGTGTTGAGTAGTATTACTGACTAGTCAAACAAAAACTCAGAAGATAGGGAAATTTGGGGAATAGTTATTTTCTCTTTAGGTATGTGATCACCTCACCTTTCCCAAAGGGCCTTTGTTAGAAACTGAGGTACTAAATTTTGTTAAAAAACTGAGGTGCAAATCCTTAGAAGGAGAAAAATCATCACAATTTAAGAGTATCAGAGGTATAAGAATCATTATACACTACTGTAAGGACTACATTTTGACAATATTCAAGACCAGGCTTGGAGTATTTATAGACTCAATGAAGTTCTGCTGAGAGGTCTAAGCAGCATGTGTGGATCCTAATTTCATAGAATGTCTTTAATATCAAATCACATACCTAAAACAGTAATAAGGCATTGGTTGGGTGGATGGTTAGAGTTTTTATTTTGTTTAACAGTCTTTTTGCTTTCTTTCCATGTTTCTGTATCCTTTACTGGCCTTAGTTCAATGGATGAGGAGTTTGGTTTATGAAAATAATTTTCCATTCCCTGTTACAAAGTTCAGGGTCAAGCCCTTATTTAGGTAAGTGGATAAGTTCACAAAATACTGAATCACAATATGTAAGGAAGTATGAGACTCAAACATGAATAAGTCATGGTTTTATATTACAAAAGTACTTGTAGACTGTTTTAAATTAGAAGCTGCCAAAATGCTTCCTGAAGATATTACCATGTTTTGTTCATGTATATTAAATAAACACTTTGAGATAAACCATTTCTCCATGTATTTATAACGTATTATATAAACAGAGTTACTGTTGAGGATAGTTAATAAACTGATATATATATATATTTGGTTAATAACTTGTGAAAGAAGATTGCATAAACAATGGATTTTCTGCAAAATGAGCCTTTTCATGTCTTCTTTTTTGCTAAATAGCATAATCTTTGAAGCCAACACCATTCTAGTTTATTCTTCCTACTGTCCCCATCCTATACATGTCTAAATGAACCCAAGGATGCATGAATGTTCTGCTTTAGTAATATTGTATATACAATATTCCTAAGAAGACCCAAGCATTGACTCAAGACTCTCACTACTGAGGATTCTTCAGAAATCATTCCCAAGCTTCCACTCTTTCTGGGTTTGTGGTTTTACATTTCTGCTAGAAAATGTTTTCTTTGGTCAATAATTAGTTCTTCAATAGCTTTCTCTAGGACGTCCAAAGATCTTATCCCCACAGGTTATTTCAGTCCACCTGAGAGCTCTCCACCTCTTCGTGCAAGGATAGTTGAATTGAGATCATTTGGAAACATGTGTGTTGTGGTCCTGATGTTTAATTTACTTGGAGGTTATTTCTCGTATAAAATATGCTTGAACGTCGTATAAATCATATAAAAGATGGTAGTTGTTATTATGTATTTATGCATAACAGTTAAACAGAGCACTTTTGCAGCTTTCCTGGGATTACATTCCTATAAGTACTCCAGAAACAGGTTATGTTCCTAGACTCCATCCCTTGCACATAAACTTCAAATCAGTGAACTCCCACTGAGTAGTGCCATATGTACGTAAGATTTCTTAAACAGAAATGATAAATTTGATTTTATTACAAACTGGGAGATGTTATTGGTACTTATTGTGCTGAATCCTGGGACAGGATTGTATTACAAGGTACAGGAGTATCTGCTAAAGAAAATGTTCTAGACATGATAAGGTTAATTAATAGGCAAAAGAGGTTGTACCCAATAATTCTGCAATATATAGAAAGTGATTATCACCTTAAAAATGAAGACAGAGTCTGGAAACTCAACTTCTGAAAGAAAAGGGAGGAGTAACGTTCAAATCCTCTGGTAAACCACTGGTTAGCCCCTGGAGGTCATGAAAAAGTTGTTGCCTATTGTGAGTCAACCCCCCAAGCATGCTGATTGGCTGTCTACTCGGGTTGTTCCAGTCTCACAGAGGCTATGGAGTAAACGCCCTGGTTTTATATTTCAGAGATGTATATTAGGTCGGTATTGGAGAAAGACATGCTTCGCTTGTAGAATTGGCTGGAGTCTGAAAGATTTTTATTTCAAACATCAGAGATAGCAGTGGTGAATTTTCTAAAGTAAATATGTTAAGAAAGGGTCTTGGCTTCTGAAAAAAAAAAGCTTAGCTTAAAGTTGAGAGTATAAGAGGAACCTTATGCCATCTTAGGTCACAGGTAAGAAAAAGTTACAAAGTTACGGCTTTTGGGTGAAGTTTCTCTCTTAACAGTACTTTGAACCGTTCTATCACACCGCATCAGATACTCTGGAATGATCTTAACAAAAGATGCAGTTGTCAGAAATGCAGCATACTGTATAAATCTGTGATGTTTCTAATCAACTTTTTATGAAATTTCAGTGATATTTACACTGATTTAAAATACCACTAACAGCAACTCTTATTCATGACTGCATTTGGCACCTGTACTACTTGGAGCGTTCTACATGCATGTGCAGGATTTCACAATCCTCATTTGAATTCTAGGAAATTACAATACACTGAAAAGTATTGATAAGTTAGATTTTTTGTTATTATTTAACACATTCCTACATGCCCTGCAACTGAAATGTACTACAATTTGCAAAATATTATAAAACTATTGCAAATATATATTAAAAATAAACTACAATCAATTTGATAAATTTTTCTTCAAATTTGGCAGATTTCATGAGCTCATTAGTGTGTCTTCTTAACATTTTTTAAATCATTCTGCTAACCGAAGTATAATTTTTTCCATCATTTTTCTTTAATGACTTGTCAAATTATTACAAAATTATTTGGCTGCAATAGAAGTAGACTACAACTTGCAGTAGTGGCAGGAGAGTAGGTTTATTCTAGACTAGAGAGGTCAGAGAAAACCGAGCCATAATAGAGGCGAAGAAAATATGAATGTCAATGGTAGTGATTGTTAAACAGACTGTGGAAAATGGAGAAAAGATTAAGGCAAGTTTAGATGACCTCTGTGTGCACTTAAGACATAATGGCACTTTGCTGTTCATAGCCACGTTCTCCTTCACAGAGCACTAAGCCAGGCAGCAATTTAACAACATGGCTGGTTTCCGTCCTTAGGATGGCAGTCTTTTAAGATAGGTTTAGTAAAAGGACAGTCGGTCATCTAACAGCTACCATTTCTGAGATTTTGTAGTTCTAACTGACTGGACAATAAAACATAAAATGTAAAAGCTCCTACAATGTAAAGTTTTAATGAAAATGTATTTACCAATTCATAACTAATAAGAAAGGTAATACACGATCCTACGTGTAATTTTCAAATCAACACAACACAAGATCTCAATGTCAGATTTACTCAGTATTGAAATTTCTCATGCTTGTCCCTATTCAAATATACCAGATGTAGTGTCAAGGAACAGCCTCATCTTGGAGAGGGTTTTGAAAGAAGAACGTATCTTGGAGCAGCAAAACTAACGACTTAAATTCAAATCATGGGTCCAAACTGACTGCATATGTTCTGCTCAAGAAGGCTTTCTAGATTGTTCTCTCTGTGTTCTGCTCTAGACAGATTTTTATAGACTGCTCTCTGTTCTACTGGAAATAATTTTTTTCTTCCTACTCTAAAAACTCACTGGACAGCTCATCTCTTGTAGATAAAAAACCCAGTTATTTTTATTTACACATCAATTTAGTCACTATATCCTTTTGATTATCCCAAGAATCAGCATCCCATGACTCAAATCCCTTGATTCTTACAAAGAGACAGCAAGCATAAGCACAGACAAGAAGATAGGTGGATGAAACCCTGCTCTGAAATTATCATTCCACTATTCATACTGTACCAAAATTACCTCTGTCCCAGGCTACCCTGGAACTCAACCTTTGTATGCATAAACAAACAAAATAATTTAGCTTGGTGCAATATTGGCTTGGATCACCACTCCCTAAATCTATTTATCTCATTTCTTAGTATCTTTCTTTTTATTTTCTTTCATTGGCTATCTTTATTTACATTTCAAATGTTATCTCCTTTCTCAGTTTCTCCTGCAGAACCATCCTATCCCTCCTCCCCTCCCTGCTTCTGTGAGGGTGCTCCCCAACTCAACCATCCATCATCCCTCATGCCTCCTCACCCTGGAATTAAGCTACGCTGGGGTGTTAAGCCTTCACAGAACCAAGGACTTCTCCTCCTGTTAATGCCAGATTATGTCATCCTCTGCTACATATGCAGCTAGAGCCATGGGTCCCTCTATGTGTACTCTTTGTTGGTGGTTTAGTCCCTGGGAGCTCTGGGGAGTCTGGTTGGTTGATACTGTTGTTCTTCCTATGGGGTTGCAAATTCCTTCAGCTCCTTCAGTCTTTTCTCTAACTCCTCCATTGGGGTCCCTGTGCTCAGTCCAATAGTTAGTTGCAAGCATCATCTGTATCAGTAAGGCTCTGGTAGAGCCTCTCAGGAGACATCCATATCAAGTTCTGTCATCAAGCAATTCTTGGCATCAATAATAGTGATTGAGTTTGGAGGCTGCATAGGGCTGGATCCCCAGGTGGGGCAGTCCCTGGATGACATTTCCTTCAGTCCCTGCTCCACTGTTTGTCCCATTATTTCCTTCCATGAGTATTTTGTTCTCCCTTCTAAGAAGGACCGAAGCATCCACATTTTGATCTTTTTTCTTGGGCTTTATATGATCCGTGAATTACTTCTTGGATATTCTGAGCTTTGGGGCTAATATCCACATATCAGTGAGCATGTACTTTCTGTGTTCTTTTGTGATTGGATTACCTCACTTAGGATGGTATATTCTAGTTAGTTTCATTTGCCTAAGAATTTCATTTAGTCATTGTTTTAAATAAATTGACTAGTACTCAATTGTGTAAATGTACCATATTTCCTGTAGAAGCAAACAATCTTATAAAAACATGGGGCAAAGAGTTAAACAAAGAATTCTCAACTGAGCAATATCAAATAGCAGAGAAGCACCCAAAGAAATTTTCAACATTCTTAGTCATCAGGAAAATACAAATTAAAACAACCCTGAAATTCCACCTCACACCAGTCAGAATGGCTAAGATCAAAAACTCAGGTGACAGCAGATTCTGGCAAGGATGTAGAGAAAGAGGAACACTTGTTCATTGTTGGTGGGATCACAAGCTAGTATAACCACTCTGGAAATCAGTCTGGTGGTTCATCAGAAAATTGGACCTGAAGACCCAGCTATATCACTCCTGGGTATATACCCAAAAGATGCTCCAATGTATAGCAAGGACATGTTCTCAACTATGTTCCTAGTAGCCTTATTTATAGTAACCAAAAGCTGGAAAGAACCCAGATGTCCTTCAACAGAAGAATGGATATAGAAAAGGATAGCATTTTCAACTGGTGGTCAGCATGTAGAAGAATGGAAATCAATCCTTTCTTATCCCCTTGTACAAAATTCAAGTTCATGTAAATCAAGGGCTTTCACATAAAACCAGATACACTGAAACTAATAGAAGAGAAAGTAGGGAAGAGCCTCAACCATATAGGCTTAGGGGAAATTTTCCTGAACAGAACACCAGTGACTTGTGTTCTAAGTACTACTGGAGGACCCAGATATACAACTCTTGGGCATGTATTCAAAAGTTTCTCCAACATATAACAAGAATACATGCTCCACTATGTTCATAGCAGTCTTATTTATAATTGCCAGATGCTAGATTGCACCCAGATGTCCTTAGTATCTTTCTGACAAGCTGTATCATAATCCAGCTGCCTCTGTTCCTTTAGATCTTGAAGCTGCTTATACAATTCATATTCTGTCCTTAGAATGTGCTTAGTTGAGGAATTAAATATCTTTAAACTCGTGGTTTCAGAGTTCTTTTCCACAGGCTTAGTGGCTGTCATGAAGGTCACAGAATTCCTCCATTTTGCCGAGAAATAGCCCTTGCACAACAGACTTGTGTTGTCTCTGACTGTTATGGAGTCATTAAGATTTGCAGAGAGGAACCATCTGAAACGAAGAATGTGAAAATATGTACACTATAATACAAAAAACCTCATGCCCACAGCAACTATCAACACTCATTTGTGGACCGCCCTGCTGGTTCTGTTTCAGGGGCAGGAGCCATGTCATGCTAATCCTTCCATATAGTCGAGCAGGTGCAGCACTGTGGTTGTCTTATACTTCTCTACCAATTCCCCAAATACATGAAAAAAAAATGGCTTCCAGGAAGTGAGAGTATCAGGAAGTAGCATTGCTTTCCTTAAGAAAGGATCATAGCTATGGTCATTGTTGGAAAAGAAATAGATGAGACATAAATTTTATTCTTTAATGAATGAAGTGCTTATAAATTTGTGACTTAAAAATATTGTCTAAGCTTAAAAATTACTAAAAAGTGTAAATACCAACTAAGGGTTCTTTTGTGAAGAATACGTGTTTCTTCATCAGAATATGAAATATGTATGCTACATATTGGCTTAGTTTTGCTTCAATAATTTTTCTATTTCTAAATTTATAACTTGGAATACATTTTTATCCCAAAATTCTTAGAATTAATCAATATTAGCTAAACTGAAATTAATGTAACCATTAATTCATTATTTAATTTATGCTGTCAGAATCTAGAGGAATTTTATTTAAATAAATATTTATTTAACTCTGATAGATGATTCTCACTGTAGTATTGAGGAAGAAAACTGCAATGAGATGGAAATCTACCAGAAACCTGTTTTAAAAACTGATACAGTTCAGCTATCTGCAAATAGTTAAGTTTCTGCTCCTATTTGTCCTTGATGGGAAAATAGTAAAAAAAAAAATTAAGTGAAAATTTCTGTGAAGAGAGACTAATTCTCCATAACTGATGTAGAATCCGCCTTGTGATATGATTCACCTTTTCCTATTAGAGGTTTTAGTGTCTCAGTCATCCTGTGGAAGCTCTCTACAGTAGTTGTGGCCAGTGGGATGTCTCTACACCTCAGTAAGAAAGAAGTGTTTCTTTAACTACAGATTAAGCACCACAACCTCCCTTATCCATAAGCATACAGCGTCAACAAACAGGTTTCTGGGGGAAACCTTTGTAGGTTAGGAATAGAGGCTGGAGAATAATACACTAGAAATCCAAACAATTTATAAGGGTTTTGTGGTACAGAATAAATTGTACTTTGAAAATCAGAAAATCTCATATGGAAATTTAAGTTTCAACTTGACTGGTAAACTAAAAATATATTTTAATCATAATAAGGATCATGGACTTTATGATTGGAAGAAATCTGTGAGTCATAAAGTGTGTGCTTACAATTCCAGCATTCAGAAGGCTGATAACTGGATCATCTTCACCTTAAAGAGTTAATAAGCCATATCACAAATGCAAGGTTGCCTTCATAATATTGGAATAATTGCTGGTTATGTCCTCATGGCACATAAATCCATCCTAGTATCCTAATGTTTTCTGTGCATTATTTTTTTGGGCAGTTTTTATGCACTAGAAAATATTCCTTACTTTCAAAGATGGATGTGAGACCTAGAGACCACCAGTTAGAACTAAAGGTAGAGAAAGTTGTGGTACTTTGAAAAGTAGTACGATCAATATTTTTGTCATGCTGTTCTATACACTGTGAAGATGGGCTCTTGACACTATTGGATATCAACTGCCAGAGACCCTTTAGTAGAGACAGAAAAGTGTAAATTTTGTTTGGGAATGGTAAAAATATGAATATTTCTGATCCTCCTTTAGCCCTTAATTCCAGCAGTAATAGAAGCTCATCTACCCCTTACCATATTAGATTCAATGGCCAACGACTTTCCTTACTTTTAGAATTTTAAATTAAATCTTTGTCAACTGAAACCATGAGTCACAGCACGTATGCATACATTTTCTTTTATGCATACTTTACCATCTGTGAATTCTCCTGTTATTAAATACCTTATGTTGTCCTAAAATGCCCCAGCAAACTTCCTAGTATACATCTTATTTTGCACAATTTTCACTTAGTCTTGTTCATGTTTTAGGAAGTCCTGAAGGACGAGAGGTAGCTGAAACAGCACTAAACTGCTATCCAAGCAAATATATCCAATTCCAATAAAACGTGAAATAACACTAGTAATTTTACATATAACACTAATAATTTAAATGTTAATAATTTAGTAATATGACATATTTATGAAATGTTATATGCAAAATATAGCTATTAAATCCTAGAGGTAAATGATTGGTTTTTAACTACCTATGCACATAAAGGAAGGAAATACCAGAGTAGAGAAGATAAAAAGTTATAGTGAGTTAATTTGTATTTACAACTTAGCTAAAATCCTTATAAATGCCTTATTTTAAGATGGGACTAAGAATTTTAAGTGAAATTGCTGCTTTTATAAATAGAAAAAATATGCAATAAATAAACTGTATAAAAGTAATCAAAAAGACAATAACATTATTTGTTAAACCCAAAATCTTACCAACCCCCCCAATAGTTTAAACTCTTAGACTTGTGTCATTGGATCAGCATTTATAAAAATCCACCCAGAACTAAAATTATTAGTAAATGGTTGGAAACTGAGGTGAGCAGGCATTTAGCAATTGTTCAGTGGTCTGTAAAATGAATTTCTGATCTCAGTCCAGTCATAAAACCTATCATCACAATTGATGCAAGTCAATGCCTTTTCTATCAATCTCATCAGGGAAGCTTTGGACTGCCTGAATACAGGCACAAAAAAATGTCTCCTACAGAGCCAAAATCTCTAAGTCAAAACTAAGGATCACCCATGAGAGAGTTACTTTCTCTGTTTGGATCATGCTACAGCTAACTAAGGCTTAAAAATGATTCCAGTTCCTTCAGGAAGATTTACTTTCTCTCTAAAGATAGAATTGATGTCATGAAAATACTACATTATGTAGGAGAGCAACTGAAGAAAAAGAACTATTTCAAACTATGGAACAGGAAGGTAGAATTTTGCCTATGACGTGACTTGGTACCACATACATTATATCTCAAAAGTGGTGCCAAGGTTGCTTCACAGGTCCAAGTAGACCACTGCGGTACAGACGCAATAGGAGACTGAAAGTTCATCTGTACTCAAACTGAACACTTGCATGGCTTTCTATAAAATTCAAGGGGTTCTCGAGGCTTTTATCTTAAGCTTTCAAATGTTTCCTTATCAATTATTGCCTATAGTTTTTAAAATAATTCACACACACACCCGTAAACATTTTTTGTTTGTTTGTTTTTTGTTTTAAGTTTCTGGCCCTTAGAAAGTAACACTGTTTATCCCTTAGGTCTAGGTTAAGTAGAACTTGAGGGAACACATTAAATATTGAAAATGATATCTGTTGATACTCAGTAGAAAAGTCTGCAGTTCCTCCAGAATTAGTCTCTGCCCCTTCCTGTATCTCTGAGAAAGTGTGCTCCTTCAGCATACTGAGAATACTTATCTTGTTATCCTCTTGTGGGTTCAGATGTAGATAAGGCTGAAATCTTTGGCTGTTTATAATCTCTGAAATGCTCTGATCGGAGATATTGGGAAGTGGCATTTTGGAGCAAAGTGTATCTGCTTAATTCCCCAGGCTAGAAATGGGTGTTATACGGAGCCAGGCCTGAAGCACTTGGAATATGCTATGTGAGGGTCCTCTGTGCGTTCTGTTCCCTGGCTGTGAGCAAATATCCAACACAAATAACGTAAAGAGCAGAATATAATGGGGAACTCATTACATCAGGGTGAGTTACTGACAGCAGGAACGTGAGGAAACTGGTCATATGGTAAATGTGGGCTTAAAAAAGGAGAAATGTTATATTATCTTTAAAACATCCCTCTCATACCTAATCGTAACCCATGGCAGCTGCATAGATTTTATATCTCACAAGTCCCACAGTTTTGCACAACAGAGTCAAAAACTGGGAAACCCAAATTCCAATGCATGAGCGCATGGGGCGTTTCATATTCAAACGTTCCTAGTCACTAAATAAATGTTAGATACTTTGAATAGAGATGTCTCAAGATTAAATAAAATTATCAAATTTGAATTTTTTTTTCTTCAAAAAAAACTTCTCTGAAAATCTTGAGTTAAAGTGAGAAGCCCTCTCTTAAGAGGAAACTTCATAACAAATAAGGGAAGCATAAGCTACACAAATGTTAGTGAGGATGAGAGATTTTGATTTTGTCATATTCTGCCAAATGATGAATTTCTAAATCAGCACTTTTGCATCAAAAGGTAACTGATGCATGTCTCTTTCTCTCCTGGTTTTCTTTTGTGACACGCCATCTAGACTGAGATGGAGAAAAAAATATAACAGTCAGTTGTCTTTAAAATTCCTAAACTATGTATGAAACACAGTTCTGAATTATGTTGTGTTAATTGGATTAAAACTGAGAAATACTTTTGCCAGAAATAAAAGTTCTGTAAGATCGACCATTAAAAGAAGAATTGAGAAAGAGTTCGGAGATACTGGACAATTGTGAAATTATTGGAGATAATGAGGAGAGAGCCATTCACTCAGGTGATTACTGCAATCAGACAAACTGTCTAGAGTGCTGGAAGACTGTCAGTGGCCTTGTTAGTCTTTAGTCTGAGAGTGCCTATCAGTGCCTGTCTTGGTTAGAATTTCTATTTTTGGGAAGAGACACTGTGACCACAGCAACACTTCTAAAGAAAACACTTAACTGGGGCAGGCTTACTACTTTGGAGGTTTAGTCCATTATCATCATGGCAGGAAGCACGGTGCCATGCAGGCAGACGTGTTGCTGGAAAGGTCGCTGGGAGTTTCGTGTCTGGAGCCACAGAGAGCAGGAAGAGAATGAGACACATGGGCCAGGCTGGAGCATCTGAGACTTCAAGGGATACAGTTCTTCTAATGACAACACACCCACTCCAACAAGACCAGACCTCCTAATAGTGCCACTCCTTATGAGCCTGTGGAAGTTAGTTTTATTCAAACCACCATAGCACCCATGTTCTTCTCTAGTCTGAGAGTCTTATAAGGCCATGAGAGACCACAATTTTCTCAACTTTGAGAATGTGCAAGGCATCAGGACCTCTTCTCTAGTCTTTTGAAGATCTTGGGCAAATCAGCCTCAGTTTATACTGTGCACATGAGATTAGCTATATAAAGAGGAGAGTCTGCTTCTCGTTGCAAGACATCACCCTTCATTATCCAAACTTTTCCAATATCAGGTAAATTTGCTTTGTCAGCCTCCTTCAACAGCATCATCTACCCATGTGCATAAAACTTGTTATTTGTATTTATATTTTTTGCTAGCTCATGTATTCTCTCTAGGGAAGTTCTAGCATAGGTAAGGTGTCTCTCAATTCTTTAATTTATTGTATGTGGACTATTATGCTGTTCAGCATTAGTGGTTGGCAGAAACTGAGTTGTCATATCATTTATAAATAAGGCTTCACTTGATTTAAATTAATGCAGCCACTTTGTTTTTGTTTGTTTGTTTGTTTTCATAATTAAAGTAGCAAAGTCCATTACTAAAGAAGGAAGGCACTGAGTGAAAAAATGTGTTGATTGCATTCTCTTAGCATAGATTAAACTTGAGGACAGAAATCTCATGTTCTCAAAGCATATTCCTGAAAGAAATCCCTATTTCTGAACTCTTTAGTTTCAGTCAGTGACTTCTTTGTATTCCCTTCGAATTGCTAACAGTTTTCACTTCAGGACATTCATCATAGAGATCCTGAGGGTCTATTATTCCAGTTCCAGAAGCAAATTGTTTGCCTCCTTGAATTGGGAGGTTTGAGTACTCACATGGTACATAGTTGTTTTATTCTCCCTGCAATTTCTGTTGACAGGGAAACAAGCTTAAAGTGTAAACCCATGAACAGAACAAGAATTTCATAGGAATCTATGGCACTGAACAAAGTTTGTTAGAGAAAAACAAGAATCACCATGTTTATAATTTGAAGGATAAATTTCAGCAACATCTTAAATGGGTGGCATTTCTGTTCTAAATGACATCCAATGGGGTTAGTGAATTCAGCTGTCTATTAATCTTTACTAAACTATTCACAATGGCTTTACTTTGGCTGGAATTGTTGAGACGCCTGAAGAATACTCTCTCACCCAAGTGTTCTCAAGGCTCTCTTTATGTGACCCAGACAATAGCATATTGATTTTCATAGCACACCTGAGATAAGCACAAATGTTTTCTTAGTGTAATATAGAATAATAAACCTTTATATATACTGTTAAAATCTCATGGTACCTGCTCACGTTCAAGAAGGAAGGACACATACACATTTCACAATTTAATTACTTTTTAAGGTCTTTGAGAGTCTTGTAAGTGTTCTGCTATTCAATCTCCTATTCTGCCAAATCTTCCTAGATCAACACAAGCTATTTACATACATTTTGTACTTTTATTTTTTTAAAAAAATGCATGATCAATTTGTTTTGCCTAAATATTCTTGGAGGTATCTTCAAGTGGAGACTGACTTACTCAGAGCTACATTTTTTTTTATTAACTTGAGTATTTCTTATATACATTTCGAGTGTTATTCCCTTTCCCGGTTTCCGGGCAAACATCCCCCTCCCCCCTCCCCTTCCTTATGGGTGTTCCCCTCCCAACCCTCCCCCCATTGCCGCCCTCCCCCCATAGACTAGTTCACTGGGGGTTCAGTCTTAGCAGGACCCAGGGCTTCCCCTTCCACTGGTGCTCTTACTAGGATATTCATTGCTACCTATGGGATCAGAGTCCAGGGTCAGTCCATGTATAGTATTTAGGTAGTGGCTTAGTCCCTGGAAGCTCTGGTTGCTTGGCATTGTTGTACTTTTGGGGTCTCGAGTCCCTTCAAGCTCTTCCAGTTCTTTCTCTGATTCCTTCAATAGGGGACCTATTCTCAGTTCAGTGGTTTGCTGCTGGCATTCGCCTCTATATTTGCTGTATTCTGGCTGTGTCTCTCAGGAGCGATCTACATCCTGCTCCTGTCGGTCTGCACTTCTTTGCTTCATCCATCTTGTCTAATTGGGTGGCTGTATATGTATGGGCCACATGTGGGGCAGGCTCTGAATGGGTGTTCCTTCAGTCTCTGTTTTAATCTTTGCCTCTCCCTTCCCTGCCAAGGGTATTCTTTTTCCTCATTTAAAGAAGGAGTGAAGCATTCACATTTTGATCATCCGTCTTGAGTTTCGTTTGTTCTAGGCATCTAGGGTAATTCAAGCATTTGGGCTAATAGCCACTTATCAATGAGTGCATACCATGTATGTCTTTCTGTGATTGGGTTAGCTCACTCAGGATGATATTTTCCAGTTCCAACCATTTGCCTACGAATTTCATAAACTCGTTTTTGATAGCTGAGTAATATTCCATTGTGTAGATGTACCACATTTTCTGTATCCATTCCTCTGTTGAAGGGCATCTGGGTTCTTTCCATTTTCTGGCTATTATAAATAAGGCTGCGATGAACATAGTGGAGCACGTGTCTCTTTTATATGTTGAGGCATCTTTTGGGTATATGCCCAAGAGAAGTATAGCTGGATCCTCAGGCAGTTCAATGTCCAATTTTCTGAGGAACCTCCAGACTGATTTCCAGAATGGTTTTACCAGTCTGCAATCCCACCAACAATGGAGGAGTGTTCCTCTTTCTCCACATCCTCGCCAGCATCTGCTGTCACCTGAGTTTTTGAACTTAGCCAATCGCACTGGTGTGAGGTGAAATCTCAGGGTTGTTTTGATTTGCATTTCCCTTATGACTAAAGATGTTGAACATTTCTTTAGGTGTTTCTCAGCCATTCGGCATTCCTCAGCTGTGAATTCTTTGTTTAGCTCTGAACCCCATTTTTTAATAGGGTTATTTGTTTCCCTGCGGTCTAACTTCTTGAGTTCTTTGTATATTTTGGATATAAGGCCTCTATCTGTTGTAGGATTGGTAAAGATCTTTTCCCAATCTGTTGGTTGCCGTTTTGTCCTAACCACAGTGTCCTTTGCCTTACAGAAGCTTTGCAGTTTTATGAGATCCCATTTGTCGATTCTTGATCTTAGAGCATAAGCCATTGGTGTTTTGTTCAGGAAATTTTTTCCAGTGCCCATGTGTTCCAGATGCTTCCCTAGTTTTTCTTCTATTAGTTTGAGTGTGTCTGGTTTGATGTGGAGGTCCTTGATCCACTTGGACTTAAGCTTTGTACAGGGTGATAAGCATGGATCGATCTGCATTCTTCTACATGTTGCCCTCCAGTTGAACCAGCACCATTTGCTGAAAATGCTATCTTTTTTCCATTGGATGGTTTTGGCTCCTTTGTCAAAAATCAAGTGACCATAGGTGTGTGGGTTCATTTCTGGGTCTTCAATTCTATTCCATTGGTCTATCTGTCTGTCTCTGTACCAATACCATGCAGTTTTTATCACTATTGCTCTGCAATACTGCTTGAGTTCAGGGAGAGTGATTCCCCCTGAAGTCCTTTTATTGTTGAGGATAGCTTTAGCTATCCTGGGTTTTTTGTTATTCCAGATGAATTTGCAAATTGTTCTGTCTAACTCTTTGAAGAATTGGATTGGTATTTTGATGGGGATTGCATTGAATCTGTAGATTGCTTTTGGTAAAATGGCCATTTTTACTATATTAATCCTGCCAATCCATGAGCATGGGAGATCTTTCCATCTTCTGAGGTCTTCTTCAATTTCTTTCCTCAGTGTCTTGAAGTTCTTATTGTACAGATCTTTTACTTGCTTGGTTAAAGTCACACCGAGGTACTTTATATTATTTGGGTCTATTATGAAGGGTGTCGTTTCCCTAATTTCTTTCTCGGCTTGTTTCTCTTTTGTATAGAGGAAGGCAACTGATTTATTTGAGTTAATTTTATACCCAGCCACTTTGCTGAAGTTGTTTATCAGCTTTAGTAGTTCTCTGGTGGAACTTTTGGGATCACTTAAATATACTATCATGTCATCTGCAAATAGTGATATTTTGACCTCTTCTTTTCCGATCTGTATCCCTTTGATCTCCTTTTGTTGTCTGATTGCTCTGGCTAGAACTTCAAGAACTATATTGAATAAGTAGGGAGAGAGTGGGCAGCCTTGTCTAGTCCCTGATTTTAGTGGGATTGCTTCAAGTTTCTCTCCATTTAGTTTAATGTTAGCAACTGGTTTGCTGTATATGGCTTTTACTATGTTTAGGTATGGGCCTTGAATTCCTATTCTTTCCAGGACTTTTATCATGAAGGGGTGTTGAATTTTGTCAAATGCTTTCTCAGCATCTAATGAAATGATCATGTGGTTCTGTTCTTTCAGTTTGTTTATATAATGGATCACGTTGATGGTTTTCCGTATATTAAACCATCCCTGCATGCCTGGGATGAAGCCTACTTGATCATGGTGGATGATTGTTTTGATGTGCTCTTGAATTCGGTTTGCCAGAATTTTATTGAGTATTTTTGCGTCGATATTCATAAGGGAAATTGGTCTGAAGTTCTCTTTCTTTGTTGTGTCTTTGTGTGGTTTAGGTATAAGAGTAATTGTGGCTTCATAGAAGGAATTCGGTAGGGCTCCATCTGTTTCAATTTTGTGGAATAGTTTGGATAATATTGGTATGAGGTCTTCTATGAAGGTTTGATAGAATTCTGCACTAAACCCGTCTGGACCTGGGCTCTTTTTGGTTGGGAGACCTTTAATGACTGCTTCTATTTCCTTAGGAGTTATGGGGTTGTTTAACTGGTTTATCTGTTCCTGATTTAACTTCGATACCTGGTATCTGTCTAGGAAATTGTCCATTTCCTGAAGATTTTCAAATTTTGTTGAATATAGGTTTTTATAGTAAGATCTGATGATTTTTTGAATTTCCTCCGAATCTGTAGTTATGTCTCCCTTTTCATTTCTGATTTTGTTAATTTGGACACACTCTCTGTGTCCTCTCGTTAGTCTGGCTAAGGGTTTATCTATCTTGTTGATTTTCTCAAAGAACCAACTTTTGGTTCTGTTGATTCTTTCTATGGTCCTTTTTGTTTCTACTTGGTTGATTTCAGCTCTGAGTTTGATTATTTCCTGCCTTCTACTCCTCCTGGGTGTATTTGCTTCTTTTTGTTCTAGAGCTTTTAGGTGTGCTGTCAAGCTGCTGACATATGCTCTTTCCTGTTTCTTTCTGCAGGCACTCAGCGCTATGAGTTTTCCTCTTAGCACAGCTATCATTGTGTCCCATAAGTTTGAGTATGTTGTATCTTCATTTTCATTAAATTCTAAAAAGTTTTTAATTTCTTTCTTTATTTCTTCCTTGACCAGGTTATCATTGAGTAGAGCATTGTTCAATTTCCACGTATATGTGGGCATTCTTCCCTTATTGTTATTGAAGACCAGTTTTAGGCCGTGGTGGTCCGATAGCACACATGGGATTATTTCTATCTTTCTGTACCTGTTGAGGCCCGTTTTTTGACCAATTATATGGTCAATTTTGGAGAAAGTACCATGAGGACCTGAGAAGAAGGTATATCCTTTTGCTTTAGGATAGAATGTTCTATAAATATCCGTTAAGTCCATTTGGCTCATGACTTCTCTTAGTCTGTCTACATCACTGTTTAATTTCTGTTTCCATGATCTGTCCATTGATGAGAGTGGGGTGTTGAAATCTCCCACTATTATTGTGTGAGGTGCAATGTGTGTTTTGAGCTTTAGTAAGGTTTCTTTTACGTATGTAGGTGCCCTTGTTTTTGGGGCATAGATATTTAGGATTGAGAGTTCATCTTGGTTGATTTTTCCTTTGATGAATATGAAGTGTCCTTCCTTATCTTTTTTGATGACTTTTAGTTGGAAATTGATTTTATTTGATATTAGAATGGCTACTCCAGCTTGCTTCTTCTGACCATTTGCTTGGAAAGTTGTTTTCCAGCCTTTCACTCTGAGGTAGTGTCTGTCTTTGTCTCTGAGGTGTGTTTCCTGTAGGCAGCAGAATGCAGGGTCCTCGTTGCGTATCCAGTTTGTTAATCTATGTCTTTTTATTGGGGAGTTGAGGCCATTGATATTGAGAGATATTAAGGAATAGTGAGTATTGCTTCCCGTTATATTCATAATTGTATGTGAGGTTATGTTTGTGTGCTTTCATTCTCTTTGTTTTGTTGCCAAGACGATTAGTTTCTTGCTTCTTCTAGGGTATAGCTTGCCTCCTTATGTTGGGCTTTACCATTTATTATCCTTTGTAGTGCTGGATTTGTAGAAAGATATTGTGTAAATTTGGTTTTGTCATGGAATATCTTGGTTTCTCCATCAATGTTAATTGAGAGTTTTGCAGGATACAGTAACCTGGGCTGGCATTTGTGTTCTCTTAGGGTCTGTATGACATCAGTCCAGGATCTTCTGGCCTTCATAGTTTCTGGCGAGAAGTCTGGTGTGATTCTGATAGGTCTCCCTTTATATGTTACTTGACCTTTTTCCCTTACTGCTTTTAATATTCTTTCTTTATTTTGTGCGTTTGGTGTTTTGACAATTATGTGACGGGAGGTGTTTCTTTTCTGGTCCAATCTATTTGGAGTTCTGTAGGCTTCTTGTATGTCTATGGGTATCTCTTTTTTTAGGTTAGGGAAGTTTTCTTCTATGATTTTGTTGAAGATATTTACTGGTCCTTTGAGCTGGGAGTCTTCACTCTCTTCTATACCTATTATCCTTAGGTATGATCTTCTCATTGAGTCCTGGATTTCTTGTATGTTTTGGACCAGTAGCTTTTTCCGCTTTACATTATCTTTGACAGTTGAGTCAATGATTTCTATGGAATCTTCTGCTCCTGAGATTCTCTCTTCCATCTCTTGTATTCTGTTGGTGAAGCTTGTATCTACAGCTCCTTGTCTCTTCTTTTGGTTTTCTATATCCAGGGTTGTTTCCATGTGTTCTTTCTTGATTGCTTCTATTTCCATTTTTAATTCCTTCAACTGTTTGATTGTGTTTTCCTGGAATTCTTTCAGGGATTTTTGCGATTCCTCTCTGTAGGCTTCTACTTGTTTATTAATGTTTTCCTGTGCTTCCCTAAGTGTGTTCATGTCTTTCTTGAAGTCCTCCAGCATCATGATCAAATATGATTTTGAAACTAGATCTTGCTTTTCTGGTGTGTTTGGATCTTCCATGTTTGTTTTGGTGGGAGAATTGGGCTCCGATGATGGCATGTAGTCTTGGTTTCTGTTGCTTGGGTTCCTGCGCTTGCCTCTCGCCATCAGATTATCTCTAGTGTTACTTTGTTCTGCTGTTTCTGACAGTGGCTAGACTGTCCTATAAGCCTGTGTGTCAGGAGTGCTGTATACCTGTTTTCCTCTCTTTCAGTCAGTTATGGGGACAGAGTGTTCTGCTTTCGGGCGTGTAGTTTTTCCTCTCTACAGGTCTTCAGCTGTTCCTGTGGGCCTGTGTCTTGAGTTCACCAGGCAGCTTTCTTGCAGCAGAAAATTTGGTCTTACCTGTAGTCCCGAGGCTCAGGTTTGCTCGTGGGGTGCTGCCCAGGGGCTCTCTGCAGCGGCAGCAACCAGGAAGCCAGAGCTACATTTTTAAAGGAAGTTGTATCTCTGTTATGCAGCTAATAATCATCGGTAAACTTCTGATCTAGAAGTTGAACTTCAAGAACAATTCCCATCCATGTTGGAAGGTGGTTTGGCCTGAAATTGCACAGGTTTTGTGCATGGTAACATGTAAAGCTGTCCTTAATGAGTACAGACACTGGTCTTAGTCATCTACCATCTCTAGATTTTACTTTCCTTATGAAACATTGTAAGTTCTATCCTCAGGTCTGACACAGTACAATGATAGAACTGACTTACACAATCGGTTCTCTACTCTCTACAGTGTCATGTGAGTGCAAGGATGAGCAAACACATACACACACTAAATAAATAAATAAATAAACAAACAAATAAATAAATATTGTATTTTAAGGCCTAGTGGCAATAAGTAAATGATTCAAGATGATCACATTGGATAAATTTAAATCATAGATATTAAGGTAGATTTCTTAAAGAATGAATTCCTTTTTGAAGAAATATATATGTATATGTACATAGATGTATATGTATATACGTACATATGTATATATTCAAACAATTAATGATTAGAGTATTTCAACACATAAATACACACACAATTCCCACCTATGCATTCAGATATGCTCTTCACAGGAACACAAATTCAGGTTGAGGTATACCACCTGGGTTCAATTACATTGTTCTTCATCTCCATGTGCCTCAGTTTCTTGAGTGCACTAATAAAAGAAAGCAGCACACTGACTTTTTGCAACAGTAAAATGAGATGGTGTATGACGTGCCAGACACACAGTCCATAGGACAGTAATTCCAAAATAGTTTATCTACTTTGGGTTAGGAAGATAAAGAATGATTTTTTTGCTTAGGACATACATCATCTCACTTGCTTTAAGAGTCAAGTTGTCATCATAGAGTATGGTAGACTTCGACATAGAAATGTTGAAAAAATTAAAGTAGAAAATATAAAGAATTATAGCACCATTCATTAACCTGAGAACTGATCTTTTCTCTAGTTGTACTCTGTTATGTAGAGATTTTTTACTGCAAAAGCAAATATGAATTGGGCAGACTTTGGATCATGTAAGGGATATATGAACAAGAAAGAATTAGAGTAGCTAAAATTTCTTGTTATGAATTTTTATTGGATATTTTATTTATTTACATTTCAAATATTTTCCTTTCCTGATTTTCCCTCCAGAAACACCCTATCCCACCTTCCCTCCCCCTGCTCCTATGAGGGTGCTCCCCATACCCACCTGCCACCACCCTGGTGTTCCCCTACACTGGGGCATCAAGCCTTCCCAGGAACAGGGGCCTTTCCTCCCATTGATGTCCAACAAGGCCATCCTCTGCTACATATACAGCTGGAGCCATGGGTCCCTCCATGTGTACTCTTTGGCTGGTGGTTTAGTCCTTGGGAGTACTGGGGGGAGTGGGGAGGTCTGGTTGGTTGATATTGTTCTTCCTATGGATTGCAAACTGCTTCAGCTCCTTCAGTCATTTCTATAATTCCTCCATTGTGAACCCTGTGCTCAGTCCAATGGTTGGCTGCTGTTAATGATAACAAGTTTTGGGAACTGAGCATAATTAGAAAGGTAATTTTTCTATATTCAAGTTATTTCTTAACACACACACACGCACATACACACACACACACACACACACACACACACACACACACACTTTGAAGAAGTATAAGAAATGGATAAAAAAACAGGTCCAATTTTATTGGGAATAAAATTCATTGAATTTGAGGTCAAACAATTCTTCTGTGGATTTATTTATTTGGCCATAATTGATTGGATTTGAAAGCCTTACAAAAGTAAGGATTGGTGATAGAAATGGATGATGATGAGGTAATGGGGAGGAGAAAGTCTGACTGAAAAACCTAATGCCATAAGTCTGTGAAAAAGAAAGCCTCTTTTCTGTGTGACAGGACACAGTTTATAAAAACAAAATTACATCATAGAACAGAAAGTGCTGATCCAGCCTGCAAAACTCTAAGTACAACATGTAGAAATAGCTTATGGAAAAATACCTTTATTTGAAAGACTGTAATTGTCTCTTGGATCAGAGATAATACAAAAACATTATTGTATTTATATCATCCTTATTATGATTATTAAGTAATTATTATTAGTCTGACAAGGTTCTGAAAGTAGAATATAAGAGAGTGAACTGTGGTGTGGGATGCTGAGGGGAAAGGCACACCTGTGAGGAGTGAAAGCGGACAAAAAAATGAAAGGTCGCTACAAGACCTGTAAAACTGAGAGAAATTGGACCCAGAAATTTGATGGCCTTTGTGTTTATTGTCCTAGCCCAAATAGCAGTGACATGAATAGTTTGCACTCTAAAAGAATATTGTTTACATGAAACTGAAAATATAGCATATGATGATTTTATTTATGTGCTGGATTTGCTTCCTTATGTCCTTTTGAAAGCTGGAGTTTCAAGTTTTTAATAATATCTTTGGTGCTGACCTCTTTTTGTTCACATTAACCCACCAGTATCATTTTGCTTTCTTACCAGACAAAATAGAGAAAGAATGAAATCAATGAAGAAGAAAAATAGAAAACTTCACTCTTTCCCTCAGTCTCTGCTCCACACTTTGTCTTTATATTTCTTCCCATGAGTATTTTGATCCACCTTCTAAGGACTGAAGCATCCACACTTTTGTCTTCCTTCCTGTTGAGCTCCATGTGGTCAGTGAATTGTATCTCGTGTATTCCAAGCATTGGGGCTAATATCCTCTTTTCAGTGAGAGCATACTAAATGTGTGCTTTTGTGACTGGGTTACCTCACTCAGAATGATATTTTCTAATTCCATCCATTTGCCTAAGAATTTCATAAACTCATTCTTTTTAATAGCTGAGTAGTATTCCATTGTGTAAATGTGCCACCTTTTCTGTATCCATTCCTCTGTTTTAGGACATCTGGGCTCTTTCTAGCTTCTGGTTATTATAAGCCTGCTACAAATACAGTGGAGCATGTGTCCATGTTATATGTTGGAGCATCTTTTGGGTATATGCCCAGGAGTGGTATAGCTGTGTCTTTAGGTAGTACTATATCCAACTTTCTGAGGAACCTCCAAACTGATTTCCAGAGTGGTTGTATTAGCCTGCTATCTCACCAAGAGTGGAGAGGGTTCCTCTTTCTCTATATCCTTTCTCTATATCCTTTTAAGTTTATTCATATACAAAACTCTGTCCTTCATGGTAGGCTGAGATAACTTTCTCATACAGAGATAAGACTCAAATTTAACCCCTCTACCTTCAATCTTTTACCTTGACTGTAGTCTTGAATTGGGGGTGTGGTGGGGGTTGGTATGAGAATGTTAGGAGAATTAATCTGGAGACAGCTTATAATGTTTCAGAAATAATTCCTCTAATCTCATTACAGTTATCATTACTCACTCAGCATATTCAAAACACGTCTTTGTCCTGTCTCCAGTTTAAGGGATGTTTTTTCCTAGGAATATATGGCAAATGCAATTTTACTTTAACTTAGAAAAGAAAAAAAATTCTTCTTATGCGAAAAAAAATCTTCACAAAAGCTGATTTATTTTTACATTCCAATTATATTTTAGTTGTAAACTTTCATGCTTCTCTGTCACTTTTAATGAAACAAAGGTGATACTTAAATTTTAATTTAAACTTAACTTTTTATCTATTTTTCTTAACTTCTTTTATGGTTTTAACTACAATATAATTACATTACTTTCCACTTTCCAGTTTTTTCCTCTATCCCATCCAATGTCCCCTTCCTTCAAGACCTCCAATGCATCCCCACTCTCAAATTGATAACCCCTTTTTACAGGATTAATATTGATAAACACACACATATGAACAAGTATATAAATGCAATCACTGAGTACATTTTTATTGTACCACTGAACAGGACCCTCTTGGGAGCAATTAGAGAAAGGATTGAAAAAGTTGAAGGAGCTTGTGACCCCATAAGAATAACAATGCCAACCAACCAGACTATCCAGGGACTAAATCACTACCGAAAGACTATACGTGGACTGACCCAGGGCTCCAACTGCATATGTAGCAGAGAATACCCTTGTTGGGGCACCAGTGGAAGGGGAACCACTTGGTCCTGCCAAGGTTGGAACCCCCAGTGTAGGGGAATGTGGGGGAGTAGTAAGGAGAATGGATGGGGAAGGGGTAGGGAATGGGGGCTTAAGGACAGGAAACTGGGAAAGGGAATATCATTTGAAATGTAAGTAAAGAAATATATCTAATAAAAATGGTTATCTTAAAAAAAGATGAATAATACTATTTTATTAGATGAAGGACTGAAGGAGCTGAAGGTGTTTGCAACGCCATAGGAAGAACCGTAATATCAACCAACCAGACACCCCAGAGCTCCCCAGGACTAAACCACCAACCAGAGTACACATGTAGGGACCCATGGCTCCAGCTGCATATGTAGCAGAGGATGACATTGTTGGGCATCAATGGAAGGAGTGGCCTATCAAGGCTCGATGTCCTAGTGTAGGAGAATGCCAGGGTGGGGAGACTAGAGGGAGTGGGTGGGTGGGAAGCACCCTCATATAAGCAGGGGAGGGGGAATGGGATGCGGGATTCTGGAGGGGGATAATACTTGAAATGTAAATAAAGAAAATATTCAATTAGAGGAAAAAATTGTACATTGTGAAAAATAAAATTTATGACAAAACCTTCAAATTCAGACGACAATTTTAGTTAATCCATGACAGCCTAAACTACAAATACAATTTTTTGAGTTTTATGTAAATATAATATTTGGATTCTGATTAAAATCACAATATAATGATAATATTAGTACTCATGATATAATAATAATAATAATAATAATAATAATGTTGCATTCTAAAATCTAGTTTCCTTGAATATACGTACAAAACAGATTACATAATGTAAGTCAACATGTCTGATGCCCAGTGACTGGAAAACTCCAAGCAGGAGATAGAATCTAGGAAAAATGTGTTACATAGCAAAATAAGAACACAGGAAAGAACAGAAGGAACAAGTAAGACAAGGGAGTAAAAGATATCACTTACATGGAGCCGTTGAAGGAATTATTCAGATGGGGTCTGGGTGGTCAATGATAGAGTTTAATTGAGCTCTGCTTACAATGCCACTCTAGTAGGTTGCTAAACAGTATACAAACAACACTGGCAAATAAAATTTAAAACTTGTTTATTCCTGAACCAAACTGAGGGTTTTGTGTCTCTGTTTATCATTAACTCTTTCCTGTTCCCATGATACACATGGCTTCACTGGCCATTGAATTCGTGTGTGTGTGTGTGTGTGTGTGTGTGTGTGTGTGTGTGTGTGTATTCATGTGCATATGCATATATGTGTGTATGTATTCCTAAGCATAAACACAAATAACCTGTTCAATATCTAATACCAAATGGTAATCTGAAGACACATCTACAAGTAAATTTGGGAAGTTTTTCTAGGCCTTTTCAAGATGTCATTATTTTGTTACTTCATATAAATTCTTATGTAATTTGTCTGTCTCCACTAAGAAATTACTCATTGTCTCAAAGCCAACATAGTATGGCAACACACTTCCCAAATTAGATCTTTTGCCTTCAGCAAAATTGTATAATAAACTATATTTCCATTTGATATCCTTGACACACATTGGAAATTGAGGACCATTTTTGCTAAGATAAGTGGTTAAAACTGTGGATGTCAATTGTGTATTAAATGGTTTTATTTTGTATCTAAATTATGTCATTCATTGGATAACACTATGCAGTAATTGTTCCATTATCCTAATTTTATAGGTGAAGAAAATGAGCCACCATAATCTAAGGGATGTTGTAACAGTTCATAGGCCGATGACCTGCTAGATAAGAATTTCAATGCAACTCAGTGATCAAGGAATTAATATGTTGCTTCTTTATGTGCAAAATGATCAGATCATAAATTTCACTCTTGTGGTATTTTGAGGTTTCTGAAATCTATGGGGAAGGAGGAACTAACTGAGATTTTGTTATTACTTCTCTCACAAGAGTTTTGCAGATCAAATAAAATTCGTTTGACAGCACATTTTAATGCTGGAATATATTTTGTTAATATCAGTAGAATTTAAAATAATAGATCCTTTCATCACAGTCATTCTTCATATTTTGAAATGTCATTATCAAACTCAGTGTTTTTCTTCTACTTGTTTTTAATCTAAACTGATTTTGCACATTTAGAATGAAAATGCTTCAAGGTATGTACTGTAATTTGAAAACAGAATTAGTTATTTTCTTTTTATTTCCCCATGAATATCTATATGTTTCTGAAAATGTTGAGTATTGAAATAAAGGATTATTAAAATAGAAAAATCAAAGCAACATTAAAAGAAATAAAATAAGCCCATGAAAGAATATAGTTACAATTATTATATGATAACTTCAGCTGTAAATTCTAAGTATTTTGACAGTCTTACTTCTATTTTCCTTCATGGAAAAGAAGTATGTTACTATTTTTAGGAAATAGAAACAATTTAAAGAGTAGAAATTCTAAAATGGCTTTGTCATGTGGCATCCATTTATTTTATGAATATTGAGTTGCAAAATAAATATCTCTCATTTCTCTGTAAAACGTGCTGTTCACAGAGTCTTGACACTCATGTGCCAGTCAGTAATGTATGCAGAATCCAAAGAGTATACTGAGTGGAAGAGAAACTAATATAAATTGTTCTGTGATTTGACAAGTTACATAGCCAAATTCAAACTGTCTAGTCATGTTAGGTATGCTATGTCCATTTTATATATATTTTACCAAACTTTTATCTCTAAAACACAACAAAATTTAGAAAATTGTATCTATTTTATGGCAGTTTATTACATCTATAAATATTAACTATGATGCATGTACTAAAGTCAGTTAATTTTTTAAGTCAGGATCATTTAAATACTTTATCCAGCTAAAAAGGGACAATTTTTGACATCCAGGAAATGCATTCTAGAGCTTTTCTTGATAGGAATGTAAAGGAGAAAACCAGGTATTTTCAACTTCAAGACATAGTAGTCCATTCATTTCTCTGGGTCCTAGACATTGTATTAATAAAATTTGACTTATATTCTAGAGTCAGATTATTCTTAATGTTAAGCAACCTAATAAATGTGTGTTTTTGAGCATGGCAGGCAGAAGATAGATAGATATATAATAGATAATATTTTTCTTCAAATAGTTTAGGTGTGTTATTCAGAATTTTTGTCTCTGTGTTACGGTATAGTACTTTCCTCTTGAATCAAAAATTCTATTCTTGAGGGAATCTCAGTGAAGCACATTATATTCTAGGGGGAGGTAAACCCAGTTTCACTTCAGTCTATCTTGTAGGGAAGCTGGTTAATCTTATGGAATGAACAGCTCTATAGCTTCCAGAAGTCCCTTACAGTGACATGATTCACTAGGATCATCTCTCCCCAAGCTTATATAATCAGTAAGAACTGTAGAGCCAAGCTGATGTCTGAAAGATACAGTGATCAGCTGATCTACCTAGAAAAAAGATCAAACCTGGATAACCAGAAGGTCAGACCAACTGAGCCAGCTGGAAAAGCAACCTGAACCTGGTGAGATGCTAACTAGTTGTGCAGTGTGTGCCCATGTTGGAGTGGGATTTTGGCCATGTGTTTGTCTTTACATTTTTTTCTGCCATTTTAAGTAACCACTCATCATGGATCCCACCTGTCTTACCTAAAAACAAAAGAGACAGTATTTATACTAAGCCAGAATTCCTAGTGTGAAAACAGATAAAAAGCCAAATGCCACTCTGTGAATCTTTGGGAAACATTAAAGCTTGGACAGATATTGGCCAAAGGAATAAAAGAAGTGGACTGTAGGAAGGGGAAATTAATCCCTTGTGCACAACTTTATATAAATAAGGGGGTCAACTGGGGAGGTATCTACCATAGCTAATGCTTTGACAGAATGGTAAAGGTTGTCAGAGAATGAGGGTCAAATATATCCAGTGGAGACCTATTGCCAAGTAACAGATTTTTTTTGTTCCCTGCTAATGTAGAAAGCAACTTTAACTTTTGTAAATTATTGACCTGAGTATTCCTCAATTCATGGCAAAGCCCAAAAACTTCATTGACAATGGGCAGCAATGGATGGATATGTTGAAAAAACAGTACAAGTTAACAGGTCTAAACCTCTCATAGATATGGGTTGTTAGCCTACCCTAGAGAATAGGTTATGAATGTCTTTTCTGCAAGAGAACATTCTGGATATAGATGTATTATTGAAGCCCATATTTCATGCTACATTGGAAAATAGTGCCTGTGGACTGAAATTATAAAATTATTCCTATGTAGTTGGACAAAGTGAGACCCCTTAACATTGCTTTTTCTTTGTAAGAGAAAAACTTCTAACAATATAGACTTCTTCAAGTTGTGATGAAATTCCAAATCATCAACGAACTAGTAAAGGTAGTGATTACTTAACACCCCTCTCCCCAGATCTCTCTCAAAAGATCAATATACTCTCTAGAGTACTACTGGGTCCTAGAAAATATGATCAGATTATGGGGAACTAAATATGGTAATTCATCCATTCATGATGTTTTACCCAATGTTATTTTAATGACTAACAATTGATTCTAGCAATAGAATCTTTCTATGCTGTATTAGAACCTGTTATAACATTTTTAAGTATTTCCTAGTATGTTACTTTGAATAAAAATGACTCCCACAGGTTTATATATGTAAATGTTTGGTCATCCAGCAATGGCATTATTTGAGAAGGATTAGTTGGTATGACTTTGTAGATGTGGCCTCATGGGATAAAGTATGTCACTGAAGTTAGAGTCCTTTCTCTCTCTCTGTCTCTCTCTGTCTCTCTCTCTGTGTCTCTGTGTCTCTGTGTCTCTGTGTCTCTCTCTTTCTCTCTCTCTCTCTCTCTCTCTCTCTCTCTCTCTCTCTCTCTCTCTCTTCCTCTCTCTCCAGATCAGGATGTAGCTCTCAGTTACTGCTCTAGGGCCATATGTTCCACCATGCTACCTACTATCATGGTGACACTGCCCTATAACTCTGAAGCTGGAGGCAAGCCCCCGGTTAAGTGATTCCTTTTATAAGCATCACCTTGGTCATGGTATCTTTTTATAGCCAGCAACGGAGCATTGACTAATACACCTGGGCTACAAAATTCAAACACCAATTTGTACTCACTTGTAATGTTCAAGAGTAGACCTTCAGTGTATTCCCTAAGGTTACCTGCAGAGGGTTACAGTTTATCCTGTGATGGTGGTCCAGGACTTTGATTTATTACACTGCCTACCTGCTATAAAAATGTTTCATTACATGAATGATATAATGCTAAATAAACTCTGAGTGCTTTGCAAAAGGAGCAAATCATCAAAAACACTTGCAGATATACTTAAGGGAATGAGTATGGGAGATTAATACACACGAGGTACAAGACCCAGGTATAAAATTCATCAATGTACTATGGCTCAGTAACACAATTAGCTGATACCTCCCAATTTTATTAAGAAAATTTGTACAGAATCTTACAGCTCAATATGTAAAAGTACTTCAGATATTTGGATAACCCATGGGATTTTGGTGAATTTTCATTCTTTATCACACCAAGTTGTTCATTTTCTATATAATTTGAAAAAAAAATAGTGCCAGTTTGAATTAGGACAAAAAGGTTTAGGAAATTGGTTTTTTTGTTTTGTTTTGTATTGTATTGTTTTGATTTGTCTACTTTTAATTGCTTCTTTGTGAATTTCACATCCTGTACCACAATCCCACTCATCTCTCCATCCTCTGGAACCTACCCTCCATCCTTGAAACCTCCCCCCAACAGAGATAAAAACTCTTATTTTGGGATCTGTACTGAGTCCCAGTGTGTCCCACGGTGTACCCTTTGTCCACACTTCTTCACTTACTGATGGTCATTGCAATGACTTGCTGCTCTGCTATGAGGTCTCTCATTTATGCTATGCTACTCAGTCAATACTGGAACCTCACTGGGACTTCTCTTGCATACCATCTTATTGCCTTTGCCAGGGAGATCCTGTAGTTTTGGATATGTAGGACCCGTCCCTTCATGAACTCCCGCAGTTCATCCATGGGTTAGATGATGGAGTGGACCAATTCAAGGCCTTAGACCTGAGCCTGAGAGGAATCTGAGGTAGTGTGCTTTCCTACTCTTACAACCTTTGGGTCAGCTCACCAGCAACCCCTTACAATAGGGCCAGCTCTACCCTGTTGCCCAGGTAAGGTGTAGGGCTTAACTCTCACAAGGGTTGCAGGTGGTGAGGAACATGGCCATTTCTCCTACTCTCATGAACACAGAGCAAGTTCACCTGCCTGCCCTAGGTTGTAAGGAATGAGGGAGAAGAAGAGGTTTCTCTCACTCATACATGCAACAATCCAACAGGCAAGAAGCAGGGTAGACTCTCCCGTGTTCACACTCTCAGGGAAAACTTACCTGTAACCACCACCTCTAGAGCCATGTCTATTATGCTGCCCAGGCAAAGTGCTGGGTCTGCTCTCCAGAGCACTGCACCAGGTGAGGGGCAAGGATAGCTCTCTTGCTTTCATGACCCTAGGGGCCAGCTCTCCCATGTTCTGTAGGTCACAATGAAAAGAGTAAGGTGGGCATCTCTCCTTCCTTTGCCCATAATGCCTCATGGCAGAGAAATTGCAAGTCCATCTTTCCCCCGACCAGACCCTTGAGGCTAACTCTCTTTCCTAACTATACCTCCAGTCAGGTTCAGCTCTACTGTGCTGCTCAGGTGAGGTATAGGACCTACTATTCTACCTGCTGCAGCTGGTAAAGAGCAGGGCCAGTTCTTCTCTCATGATAATTGTCTCTGTTATGTTCTGACACCATTACCCAACCTCTGGAATATCTGTAGCCATTGTGCTCTATAACTGTCAGCTATTTCATATTGTTGCTGTAATGTATCTGCCAGTCATTGGCACAGAGAAGTGACTTGGCTCAAGCACATGCTGACCACATACCATGCTTTGCTCTGTATGTTCTGAATGTTCTGAATGAGATTTGCTAATCTTAAAAACTTCCACTAAACTTTACTAGGACCCATCAAATCAAAGGTTAATATGAACTGTTATGTCTAAAATATCTTGAGTTAGTTGACCACCAGGCAGCACTTCCTATACCTATATATGAGCTGACTATGTTTTTTGTGGCTGACACTGAAGGCTTCTAGTATACACCAAAAAGTTATTATTATAATACTCATGTTTGGTTATCTCAGTGTTCTGAAATTCCCCTGTTCACCACCCATCCACCTTACTCAGCACCAATCATTTTAAAGGTTAGCTAATAATACTGTGCTTAGTAAGCCTTCTGCTCCCGTCATTGACCTTTAAACTTTTGAGCCTCTTTTTTCCTATCAAAACCCTACCCTAAGAGCAGACTGGCACTGTAATTAGCCTTCCAAATCTTGTTGTGCAGTCCTGGAGGTCTAGTATGGTGTGCATTCAATAAACTCTTAACACTGCTCTGAGATTGGCATATATGTGGCTTGTGTGGCAATTTCCTGAACCCCATCATTCTCCAGCAGTAACTTGCCTCAATTAGTGCTACTCAGGGTTTTTGGGATCATCTCAGGAGTGGTCGCAGAATTGTTATGCCTCACTAATGCATTATGGCAGCAGGCAGGGATCAAGTTAGTCATGACTCATGGTCAACTCTGGCTACTAATCAGATGTTCGTAGGTTAGAACAATGCTGCCTGCTTGTAACAAGTGACAGAGCAGCCGTACCTGCAACACCTCTAGGGACAGTTGGATTAAGAAAATTTTGAGCCAGATAAGATTCTTGTAGTATAGGATAGGGGTCTATCACAAAATGGCTTGATCGAAGAGTCCCGCTAGGTTTAGCATGACCTTCTTAGTGACAGAATGACAGTTCCTGACCCTGGGGCAGGGCCGGTGGGTGTGGGTCTCCACTTGTGTCTACGGCTGCTGCAAACTAGGAATTGCTTGTATAATATTGTATTTTACCTTCCTCATTCAAGAAATGCCTCTTTGTTAATGTTAACGACTCCATGATAATCAGAGACACCACAAGTCCAGGAGACTTGATGATCTTAGTAAAAATAGTAAACACTAGGACCCTCAGGACAATCCTTAAGGCTGTGGGAAAGAACTCTAGATACATGACTTAAAACATATATAAATTTTCAACTATGAAAATATGTAAGGGTGAATTCTATATGAAGCTTCACAGATCTAAAAGAACAGAGGCAGCTATACTATGAGCCAACTGGTCAGAAAGATACTAAGGAAGGAGGTAAAGAGATTTAGGGAGTGGTGATCTCAGGAGATCCCACCCAGCTGAATTTTTCTGTTTATGCTTACAAAGGCAGACAAATAACCTAATTCAGGGTCAGTAAGCCTGAGACAGAGCAAGGTTAGACCCAATGTGATAGAAATGATAATTTCAGGATGGGGTCCCATCCACCTAAATTATTGTCTGTACTTAACAGAGGCAGGCAGATCTCTGAAATATTTTTTAATGTTAAGAAAATGTGTGCTTGTTCTCTCCTAAGAATTAAGGAGCTGGGAATCATAGGATGCTGATTCATAGGATAATCAAATGCTCAACAGGAGTAAGTGACTGGATTGAAATGTAAAATAAAAAATGCAAGAGATGAGCTATCCAGAGTATCTTTTTAGAATAGCAAGAGGGAGCTGCTTGGAAAACTATCTCAAGAAGAACATAAAGAGCTGTCCAGAGACCTCCAGAAAAAGCAGATCAGCGTGAAAGAAAGAACAACAGAGAGAAAGCAGACTGGGAAGCTGTGTCCAGCAGAGCTTAGACCCACAATTTGACTTTGAGTCCTTTGCTTTCACTGCTCCCTAACACCCCTTTCTCAGAACTCCTCTCCAAGCCAAGGCTGGTCCTTGGCACAGTTATAACAGCATTTTGTTCATTCATTTAAAGGTTCAGAAACTCTATATTAGGCACTGGAACAATAACTTTCAGACATATGTAAAGCATTTCAACTGGTAAATTCTATAGCTGATTTCTTTCCAGTAACTTTGGAAATATCTCATCTAATAAAGAGTGAATTGTAGGTTGTTTGAAAAAAATATTTATGGTATGGCAAAGAATTGAATTCTACAAAGAAGTAGTGGTGATTTATAGCAACCCCCATTGACAATACCATGTATTTTGTCATTGGACCAATGTTTCTTAAAATAAAAATCACCGACTATCCTCTAGTAATTGAATCAACAGCTAAGCCAGAAAATATGCTGAAAGAGTGAGCACCCACTCCTCCATTATTGAATGGCCCCAACTTGACAGGACAGAATCTATCTTGTAACCAGGCCACCGTTTTATAAAATAGGCCCTGTCCTTAGCTTAAACTTTAATTACTGGAAAAAAATACAAACTGTTCCTGGAAGGAACCACCCTAAACAGGGGCCATCAGCAGAAAAATACCTAACATTCCAGATGCTATAGATAAATATAGATAGATTATACAAGTATAATCTATAACTATTAAGACAACTGAAATCATTGTTAGTCAATCAGGTAACCACGGAGTTCATAAACCACTCATCGTGGTATAACTGCAATAAAAAGACTGAAACTTGGGTGCTTAGAAGGCCTTCTGCACTACTTCTCTGCATCGGTTCTGCAAACCTCACATTCAATGCATGTGTTAATGCAGAAATAGACCTACAATTTTAAGCCTTAAATCTTGTGTGCTTCAGAGCCAATGAACCAGATACAACACCCAGTTCGAGATTTACAGATAAGCTTGGCAAGGCCATGGCTTCCACCACAGACTGTCTTGAATCCATCTAGCAGCAGATCACCCTCCTAGTAGGGGTGATTCTCCAAAACTGGAGGGCCCTGGATTTAAGGATGGCTTACCAGGGAGGGCCTTACGTTATACTGGAGAAGGAATGTTGCTTCTATATCAATGAACCTGGGTGGTGGGTAAGACATACAAATGCTCAATTTTCTCACTTGGGTGATATCTCCAGATACACTATGTGCCCAACACCTCTACCCTATGGTACTCAAACATTGTGGTAGCATGGCTTCTTCCCCCTTTTGGCCCCATACTGGTTATTAAAGCCAAACTCCTCCTGGCACCCTGCCACACTCAATTTCTAAAATGACAGATAAGTAGCATTGCAAAAGTCAGTGCCTACTTTAATTCTGTTTCAGTACCAAACCATTTCCAATATAGAGGCTGATGACTATGATGATACCTCCCCATAATAAGAGGGGGAAGATATGGATGAAACGAAACCAGGGGAAATGGGCCTGGAGCAAGTGTGAGGTCTAGAGATGTCCAAACCCCAAAAATCTCATTTTGAGACCTGCAGGAGTAAAGATTGCTCCCTATCTGTTCAGAGCCTACATTCTACAGTACGTGTATCCTTGGGAACCTCACTTCCACTTTTGTTAATTTAGTCACATAGCCTGCTGGCCAAATTACAGGGTTAAGTACCTAGAATTCCTCTTCACGCAAATAAAGCATTCTCAGCATCTCAGTACCAACCAATAATGTACAGTCACCCACAAAACTCCCAACCAATTCCCCAAGGTTTGTATAGCCCTTATTACCCCCATATAAAGAGAGCTGTAACACTGAAAATCATCTTGGAGATGGCTTACTTCTCCCTGGTACTTAAGCTAACCACGTTACTGCAGACTCACTCAACCCAGATAAGCTTGGTTCCTTTCATTCAAACCTGGTGGACATCAGTCCAACAGTGTCTAAATACCCCAAGGACAGCAGCAGTTTGGCCAAGGTATCCCCTGAGGCTCTACAAGTAATAACGCTAATTGCTACTGTTGAGTATATGTGAAAACTAGAGGGTAAGGCTCAATTGCCAAAGACCCTAGCACATTTGGTTTGCAAATTCTGAAGAAATCAAGCTGAAACTAAATTGGAAGCTCCCTTCCTGCTGGCTGGTTTTCATAATGCCAGAAGTTGCATGTGGATAGCTGAAGGATAAGGGTCACCAAGTTTCCTGCTGGGCTGCAGACCTCGTATGCTACAGTACAGAGATGCTAGGCAAGATGTGCTTGCTTGTACAAGAATTGAATGACTATCATGGGTGCCAACAACAGTGTCCTGATTGGATTTAAGGCCTACTCTACAAGAAAGGGTTCATGTCTTACACTGCAAGTCTGTTGTACTCCATCTACATCTTGAGCCAACTGAATTGTGCCAACCACATTCAAGCCACTCAAGAGGATTTCGTGGCCCATAGCTAAGTCTCTCCAAGAATGCCCAACAAGATTCATCTAAAGCACTCTCTTATCCATTTCATTAAAACTTCTCCACCAATTCATGCTGACGGTCAAGATTTTTATCATTTATGTGATTATTTTCCTTTTTATAAGGAAATCTAAGAGCATGTGCAATTGTACGATATGTTTGTAGGTGAGTACAGATGATCAGAAGATATTCATAGATTTTAATATAAAACCATAAAAAGATAGAACATTTTGATGCAAATACATAAGGGACAGGATAGAAAATCAGGAGGTGAACAACAATAGAAGTATTGCTTAGTTAACAACTAGTGTGGGGAGAGATACTGATGGGGTACAAGCGAGCACTGTACACATCAGTGAGTACAGGAACCTTATAATTTAGTAAATATGAAGAGATATCCAGCAAAACTGCCTCAAATTCACTTCCAGGGAATCATCTATTATCTTAGTACTTTGAAACTGAAATGTAAGCAAAATTGTTGTGGAGAGAGTACAAAGGCTTTAGAAACACCTTATATTTTCCAAAAGGGAATTTTTCTTTATCATATTAGCAATGAGTTCAATTTGACTTTTTTACAGGGAAAGTTGAAATACAAGATAAATTGTTCTAACATCACTCCCCAAAATATATACAGATTAAAATAATTTGGGAACTATAATTTGAATTATATGAACAGTAACATTATAGATGGATACATGAAAAGACATGGTGAAGCAAATGTAACAGAATAATTCAAGGGGTCTAAAGACAGTAGGTACCCAGAAATTCAAGAAAGTTTTTGTTTTCTGTATATGTTAGCAATCTTTCTTATGTTGTATTGCATAAACAGAATAGCAGAGTGGTGATGGAAATAGTGATTTTCTAGCTTTTTACCTTGTCGATTTTCTGATATGTGAGACTGTTCTTTCATAAGACTTGTGTATAAATTCTTCCTATGCTGAAATATGATTCACTTGCCTCAGAAAATTTTGGTTACGTCGTTTGTTTCTGATTTACTTCTATGAACGTTAGCATTATGGCTTTAGTATTGACTTCGCGAGACATCAAATTGGGTTGGCACAGAAGTTGTGATCTTTGGCAACGGCAATCACCAAAGATAAAACAGCAAATCAATGTTTTGAAGAAGTTGTCTCAGGAGTCAAGGAGTTACTTTTAAGAATAGCTTTGTTAGATGCCTTTGAAAACTCTCAGATATTTTTGGAGGAATTTAATGATAGCCAGAATTCTTGTTGCATTAAGACACAGATCATAAATCCTTCAATATGTGATTATGACTATGTCTTATTTCCACCGCTTATTTAAATAAACGTATACTTTAAATAGCTATGAAGTTGGATGGTAGCTCACAGTTCTATTTCTTAAGAATTTGCAATTTGGAGTGCTCTGATCAGCTGCCAGTGAACATAGCTGACACTGGATTGTGTTACATTCTATCTGAGGCTGGCATGAAGTTGACTACCACATGGTATAATAGGAGAAGTAAGAATCTGGTAAGGGCTTGAGAAGACACCATTTAAGCATGGAAGAGAACAAACTTGAGTTGAGGGTAGTGAAAGGTCCGTCAGAGTAGCACAAGAAAAGACATGTTCATTGAGCAGCGGATTGCTTCGCCTATCTTCTTACTAAATGAAAATTAATACAGATATTTTACAAACAAAATAGGCACTTCTCACATAATTAAAAAGAAAATTGTTAGGCCATCCAAAAATCTCGCTCTTTGATATATAGGTGAGGTAAATAAAAATCAATACGTTAAAGAAAACTACTACGCTATTGAACAACTAAAGTATCTATAAACTGGTAAGTAAACAAAACAAACAAACAAGTCTTATGTAATTTGTATACCCAACAGAATCTCACTCAACCTAAAAACCATTTTGTGACAACATGTTGGGGAAATAGTATTAGCGAAACAAACCAACAAAGAAAAATAAGAACAAATCACATGATCTCACTCACATTTGGAAACAAAAGGGTTATCTTGATAGAAGTTGAGACAAAATTAATGGCAAAGCCCAGAAATAAGAGGGACGAAACAAAAAGCGGTGAGGGAAAACAAATGATAAATTCATTAAAACTAATACTAGAGAAGAGAAAAGAGTTCCGGGGTTACTTTTTATAGTAAGCAATGGTAGAACATGAGTTTTTACTATACACGCATGAATATAGTACTATACGATGCTGGAAGATGTGTTTTGAATTGTTACTATAAAAAATGATAAACAGTTGAAGAGAGGCATATGCTACATTGAAGAGGGCCACACGTATGTATCAAATATCATATGGTACACATCAATCATAATTTTTATGTTTAATGGAATTGATACACATAAAAAGGTTTCAAGATCACAAGTTCATGAATTTGGTCATATTATATCTGCTTTGCCTCTAGTTCACAGGTTTATATTTACTGCATAAAAGAAAGGCAAAATTTTCCTGAAAACGGTGAAATTCTTTAGCTTCATTGTAGTTCATTACACAGATTCATTTCAAAGTCTTGGAGAACCGCAATTTGTGTATAATTTTGAATATTTTCAAAGATTTTTAGTTTATAGATTGTGTCAGTCTAGGTCTTTTATTAATTAGTTGAATTAATATTAATTCAACTGCCAAGGTGTTAGAATGTATCACTACCTAGTTTGTAATAGATATCTATTCAGTGTTTGAGGAACTAATATATAAATAAAGTAAGGAGAACTTAAAAAAACCTTCTTAATTCTCTTAACCTTGGATAATGTGCAACTTGAGAAGATAGTGCAAAGTGTTCTCAATCTATATTCTTGCTGAGGCCATTTTAGGTTTAATTAGAGTTTGTTCTCCTTCACAGGAAAATCCATGAACAATTACCAAATTCTTTTATAATGATCTAAGGTTGAGATGCCCCAGCAAACTTGGCTTCTCTGTTATATGTTTGCTCGCTTGCACCAAACCCACTCCTACAGTTGCCAGCGAGATAGCAGAATGTGGTCTTTGCCTTTAAAGATACTTTACTGTAAGCTTTATAATTTATTTCCTAATATATGACTACAGATCCAGCAGCTAGAATAAAGACTTTTAATTGGCTATAAATGGTGTCTGCATGGTCATTTTTGATCACCTAATAATTGTAGCAAAATGTATCTAATTAATTTATAGCCCTAGTATGTTGCTAGGAAATATTTATATTTCCATAATAGCACAAAAACAAATATATGTGACTAAAGAAAGTTTGATACAGAATGAGACAAAAAACAGTAGATATATGTTATAAAATTCTCAACCTTCCCCAAATTCACATGGTCGTTATTTTTCAATGAATCAAAAAAGAAAACAAGTAGAAAGGAAGAAAGAGAAAAAGAAAAAAGGAAACCAAGCATATTGAGTCTTCCTGTTAAAGCACAATAGGCAATGGGCATACATATTTTATTTTCTCTAATAGCTATCAAGAACAGCCTTAGGCAACTGGGGTTCAGTTCCAAAGATTTTAGAAGAAAGTGGGCAGCCGCTGGAGAAATAAAATACTGATACATCAGAAATTTTAAATATCTCTACAAAACAAAAGAGCCAACAATAATTGAGTAAGCTAGTGAAATAATTAGGATGCCTCGGAGAGATTTTAGGGCAAATTTGTAGTAGGCATATTATAAATGTTTATTAATAACCAAATAAACTGAGATATAGCATGCTGAAAAGCTCTACTGGACATTACGTTTGGTAAATTTTTTAAATCAAAAGAAGGAATAAGACATAGCTGTTTTCTTAGTCTTGTTTGTAAGGGTCATGTTATGAAAAGTTGGATTAAGCATATTAATGTGTTTCCGTCTGCTCTAATTTACAATTCTCTTCCTTCTTTAATGAGATCTGCTCTACAGCCCATAAAATAATTGTTATGGTAAACTGACTTTTCAAAATTAGCTACACACCAGTTGGTCCAGAAACCTATTCCTCCAGACCATTCATGCAAAAAATACCTTTGTGGGAAACTCTTTCCAAACGTGTAATGACTGGAGCTCGTCCAGAAGTTTGCCTGCAGAGTCTCTGCATGGCTGTCAGTGGGAGCAGTCTAACAATTTCGTTTCCTCAGAAGTGCCTCCATGATAGCGCAGGCATCCTCTGGCCAATACCAGGTCAGCTCTGAGAACACATTAAACCCAGGCAGTGCTTCCAGAGAACTTGTTTTCGTTAACCTGCACAAATGCTATCTGACCTAATGTCTGCCTGTATGCCCAAGTGATCCAGAGAAGCTGTTCAAAGACTCTTAGTGGGACTGGAAAGAGATTTCCATGGAAGAATGCAGCATGCCCTTCAAGCCACCGGCTTATTGTTTCATTCTCTTTTCCCAGGTATCCCCGGTGTTATCTCTCATACTGTTATTGTTATTCCGCCAAAGTGACTCCTACGGGAAGAAGGCAGAGACATGATTGGAGGGCCCCATCCTTGCCTCAAAGGCTAGGAACATAACAAAGCTCATTCCACTGAGAACCCATTGTCTTAAAGAATCAGTTTCAAAGACACATGGGAGGAAGGTTAAGAGAAGGTGCTTGCAAGCTCTTTTTTCTTTACTAGAATTCCAACAAATCAAAGGGCTACCAGGGATGATCACTCTCCAAACAGATTCTGAGTAGCATAAATATTTTGAAGTGCTACAGTGTGTGTTCCAGCAAGCATCCTGCATACTTGAAAGAAAAAAAAATGAAGCTTAACTTAGAACAATTAATACCTGCATTTTTTCCCCTCACAGTTAAAATCTCTATGGGAAAATAAACTAGAACGATCAAGGGTATCTTTATCATCGCTTAGCACGGTTCATTTTTCTCTTGAATTATGTTCTATATTTCTTTACTATCTCGTTTTTGTTCTTTTCTTGAGTGCTTTATAGTCTGTAGTACAGAAGAGGATGATGTGTTATCCTACTAACAATGACAAATCATTTCCAAATCTATTTTATGCTTAACATTTAGGTTGAGGAAATGAGTAACAGTGTTTTTATTTTACAAACATTCAAGATAAACCTATATGTAGGCTTTATGTTGAGTGCATCAGAGTACTGAGAAAACTTGGATTACACACAAGTTCGTTGGCGTACTTGTTCTGGTCATTTTACATAAAGTCTCTATGTTGACAGAACTTCAGAATTGGCAAATTAGTTACCATCTTGTTGTTCCTTCTGCATTAATTTGACAAATAACTAGGAATTAAGAGACATGAACTTCTGAGCCTTAAAGTGAGAGGTTTGATAAAGGCATCCCACTTAGGGCTGAGTGATCCAATGTCCTTGATTGTCTGTACACTGTCCAGTTGTGATTCTGAGTTAATTTCCATGTACTGCTAGAGACACTTTTCTGATGAGGGTTGTGAGATAGATGGATTGACCTATGGATATAGTAAGGTAGCATTATACATTTTTTAAATATATTCATATAATTGAATAATGACAGTAGGTCTCTCTTCATAGTGCCAATTAAGATCGGTTTCATATCCGCATTAACTACATAAAATGTGCATTCCATCTCATGGAGTGAGCCTTCTATCTAACAGAATTGGGCTCTGTTACTTCCATAACATTTGTGTTTCTATTGTTCCAGGACATTTTCCAGCCACTTTCAAGGTTCAGACCTGGGTAAAACTGGTGATTAATTTTCTCCTCCTGTGGCATCCAAAATATCTTTTAGCACTTTAACAAGTCAAGAGAGGCGAGTCTTCTAGTTGACATCAGTTTGATTCCTATAAAATCATGACCAAAAGAGGTACAGACTTCAACAATAAGGCTTTAGCATCCCATCAGATTGTGGAAGGAATCCAATAGCATTAACAACGCCCTATACTAAGCGTGGGGTCACTTTAATGACTCAAAAATATGAAACTTATTCCTGATACTGGAAATTTTACTTACTAATGTATGCTATCATGTTGGAGCAATCTCTCTCACACTATATGGTAACTACATTTAAATATCTTTTATATATTTGAGGAAACTTCTGAAATAATAGTTATCAATACAGCTTCTCAGAAAGCTATTGGTATCCTTCCTTATATTTTCTCATTTACCCTATGCTCTCATTCTCGTTCCTCTTTTACCCATTTATATCTGTATGCTTTATTTTCCCCTTCCTTGCAAGATACCATTGTCCCTCTTGGTCTCTTTTGCACTCTAAAACTTCTCTTGATGTTCTAAATGAAACACATGCATAAAATCTGCAGCTTTGTTCACATATAAGAAGCGAGTCCAATGTTTGTGTTTCTGGCTCTCAATTATAACAACCAGGATGCTCTATACATATTCCTGCAATTTCACATCTCTTAAGCTCTGCATAATATTCCATTGTGTAATTGTACCATGTTTTCATTATCGTCAATCAGCTGATAGAGAATCTCTGCTGTTACAATTTCTAGCTACTGTGAATAAGCAGAAATAAACATAAATGAGCAAGTGTATCTGTAGTAAGATGGAGATTCCTTTGGGTATGTGCCCATGTGTGCTATAGCTGGATCTAACAGTGAAGCTCTTTTCATCCTACCGAGGAACATTCATTTCTGTATTATCTGTAGCAGTGTGCACTTCCAGCAAAACGATGAAAGGTTCTCCTTGCCCTGCACCCTCACAAGCATCTGTTGACATTTGTTTTGGTAATCCCGGCCATTCTGGCTGGGTAAAAGGAAACTTCAAATTAGTGCTAATTTTACTTTCCTGGTGGCTAATGATGTTGAACATTCCTTAAACTTTTCTTGGTCATTCATGCTTTGTCTTCTTAGAACTCTGTGTCTAGTTTTAATATCGCATTTTTTGCAAATTAAGTTATATGATTTATGGACAACCAGTTTGTTGTGGTAATTATTACTTGGGAGTTTCTACCCCACCTAAGACTATTTAGTTCCCAAATAGAAGATGTAAAACCTTTATATTTATAATCATTATTAAAACATAAGAGCTGGACGGATGTCAACCCCCTATGCTATTTTTTCTATAACCTGTCAATTACCCCAAGATATCCCTTGTTATATTCTGCCTGGCACTACTACTTGAACAGACTGGACCTCATGGCCATGTACTTATGACCCACCTACCCCATGATGGCTTCCTTCTGTCTCTTTTCTCTTTCCTTCTACTGGATGGAGGACATCTTGCTCCATTCCCTCTTCTGCCCAGCCATTGGGTAATCAGCATTTATCCACAAGGCAAGGAATAAATAATGAGAATACGCAAAGTTGATCCAGGAGATTCTTGGTATAAGCATTACAATGCCATGTATGGATTGAAACAAGATATGAGGACAGAGAAACCAGCATTTGAATAACAAAAGTATAAACACAGTATACAAAAATATCATGCCTACATTTCCCCTGTTTTGTCTAGTAAAGGGGCTTTCTAGCAATATAGTAATCTATACACAATAATGACAATTATGAAGATTATAAGGTTAGATTTACATTATAATGTCTAGTACATAACTATCTGGAAATTTTGGGTTAAAGTATTTTATTATGTATACTATCTTGGTGAGTTCAGATTTTTGAAACCAAATAATATTTGCTGCAATACCAGGTTTTTTAAAGATTTTTTATTTCTTAGAATATTATAGAAAATAAACGTTTGGAACATATATAATAGGTAAATAGTTTCCCAGTCAATTTGCATGAATGATAATGTCTTTTGTTGTACAGAAAAGGTATATATGCCTTCTTTTATAGAGAAAGTGATGTCATAATTTGAGCCTTTTGAGGTTCAATTTACTAATTTTTGGTTTTAATGCCTCTGTTATCAAGTTCCTGCTCAGAAAACCTCAGCTTTATCAGTAAGTTCAATTGAATTATCTACTTTCTCTTCTGTTACATTCAAAGTATTTTCTCTTTTTCTGAGGTTTCTGAATTACTAGGAGTTGAACATTGTACAAGGTGAGAGATATGGATCTAAGTTCATTTTTTGCCATGTAGCTATACAGTCTAATGACCAAGACCCTGTCTTTTCTCCACTGTATACTTATCTCTTTGTCAAAATTCCGGTGCCCACAGGTGTCATAAGTTGTTTTCATCTTTAATTCAGTTCCCTTTTTTCCTACGTGTCACTTTTCATGTCAATAGCATGATCTTTTTACTGATTTATTTCTGTAATACAATTTGAAATCTGTGATAACAATGCCTCCAGCAGTTGTTTTATTATTCAGGGTTGTTTTGGCTATCCAGGTGTGTGTGTGTGTGTGTGTGTGTGTGTGTGTGTGTGTGTGTGTGTGTGTCTGTGTGTGTGTGTCTGTGTCTGTGTGTGTCTGTGTGTGTGTGTCTGTGTGTGTCTGTGTGTCTGTGTCTGTGTGTCTCTGTGTGTCTGTGTTTCTATAGGCAGATGAAATTTTTCCTTTTACTTTCTGTAAAAAATTATGTCAAATTTAATGGTTATTGCATTAAATCTCCAGGATGTTTTTGGTAGGATGTTTATTTTTACTTTATTATTCTTATTGATCTATGAGCATGGGATGTTTTTAGACTTTCTCATTCTTCTTCAATATCTTTCTTCAATATCTTTAAGGTTCTTATTAGACAATTCATTCATTTGCTTGTTAGTGTTATTCCAAGAATTGTTCAGCTATTGTGAAAGGTACTATTTCTCTCTTTCATCCCACAATTGTCACTTCAATATGGTAAAACTACTTAATTTTGAGTGTAAATTTCAAGTCATGTTAATTTGCTGAAAGTGTTTATCAACATTGAATTTCCTAGTTGTGTTAATAGTGTCTTTTATATACAATACCATCTTATATACAAATAAGGTTACCTTAACTGCTTTTCCTCTTTGTAAGCACCTCATTTCAAGTGCCATGTTGAACAGATATAAAGTGCTTGGGCATCCTTGTCTTGCTCTTGATTTTAGAGGAAAGAGTTGAGTTTCCATTAGAAAGAAGGATATTGGCTGCGCACTAGATGTAATTGCTTTTCTTATTTGAGGTATGTTGCTTCCATACCTTCTCTCTCCAGAGCTGTTGTCATTCAAGCATGTTGGATTTTGTCAATGGACTTTTTTTGCATCTATTGAGATAATTATATGGTTTTTAGTCATTTATTCTGTCTATGTGGTAGATTATATTATTCATTTAAGAATGCTGAACCATCCTCGTGTATTGAGATGAAGCCAACTTGATTATGGTGGATAGGCTTTTTGATATACTGGTGAATCCATTTTTGCAAGCATTTTATTGAGAATTTTTGTATCTATGTTCATATAAGCCATTTGTTTGTTTTTGTTGTTGTTGTTGTTGAGTTTGTGTACGGTTATGGTGTTGGTGCAATAGTGTCTTTTTAAAAATAATTCGTAGATTTATTTCCTCAGTTTCTATTGTGTGTAAAGTGTATTGCAATTAGGTATTTTTGAATATCTGATAAAATTCTGAGCTTAATCCATCTTTTATTATCTTTAAATTGGGAGATGGTTCTATTTCATGAGGAGTTATGGGTCTCTTTAGATTGATTATTTTACCTAGGTTTAACTTTGGTAGGTCTTATATATGAGGAATTTTGCACATCTCTTCTAGGTAAAACAGTTTGCTGAAATGCAGTATTTTAAAGTATGTTCTTGTGATTCACTGAATTTTCTCAGTTTTGGTTGTAGTATCTCCTCTTCTATCTCTGATTCTATTAATTTGGATGGATCCTGTCTCTTTTGGTTAATTCAGAAAAAGATCTTTCAATATTCTTGATGCAATAGGTGATTTAATATTCTTGATGCAATAGGTGATTCAATATTCTTGCACTAGGCGATGCAGTGATTCCTAATTTATCAAAGTACTGAAAATAAGTGTCTCAGCTATAGGTGTGGCGCCTATAACTCTCCTTCTTGTCAGGGAAGATTGTGGAAGAAGGAGGGGAAAGATGGTAGTAGCTAAGGGGTGAGAGGAAAGTTGTGAATTTCTCTTTTTTGGATATGATTTGGCACTCACAATCATTACCAGACATGTTTAGCCAATGGCATAACCAGGTTCTGACCATACTCTGTAGATGACTTAGAGTTGTGTCATCTTAAGTACTGCGAGCATTCATACCACCATGTGAGGCAAAAGGAGGATATCTCTCATCATAGATATTTGTATTTGGGCAGAAATTAATGTCTTTCATAAATGGAAATCCACTGAAGTAGAAAGAAAAAGGTGAAAAACTAGAAAATGCTTCTCTAAATATGAGTACGCAAGTAAATTGTAGAACGTGAACAAGAGTGAGAGCTTTTAAATGTCACAATAAATGGATTGAGGCATTTAAGAGAAACAGTAAACACGTAAACCTGTGTTCAGATTGCCTTTATACTTGCCAGTGTTTACAAGAAGGTAGCAGGGAAAGAAAAGATCATGACGGAAAAATAAAATTTCTCATGGATATTAATAGTGTCTGATATAGATTTAAACTTCTGCAGAACCCATTTCTTCTTTCAATTTAAGCCAAGGATGAGTATGACTTCACTCTATACTATATTAAATTCTGGAGAAAAAAACATAGAGATGCCTAAAAGAAATGTAACTCTGAAAGGCTGTATCATATTAATGTACTGTCAGGATAAAAACGAGGTGAATAATGGGAGGATTTGCAGAGGGCATAGGAAGCTGGAGTAGAAAAGAGAGTGGAGGGGCTGGGGATTTAGCTCAGTGGTAGAGCGCTTACCTAGGAAGCGCAAAGCCCTGGGTTCGGTCCCCAGCTCAAAAAAAAAAAAAAAGAAAAAAAAGAAAAGAAAAGAGAGTGGAGGAAGATTTAACTAAGTGTAGGATGGTTAAAAATAGCCTGTTGTTTTGTTTTTCCAGAGCTGGGGACCGAACCCAGGGCCTTGCGCTTCCTAGGCAAGCGCTCTACCACTGAGCTAAATCCCCAACCCAGCCTGTTGTTTTATAACCTTCCTAAGTATATATTCATGTTAAAAAATTAATCCTCATTGAAGACATTTGTTATCAAATAAAGTGTGGCAGGGCCAAGTGTGACATACCTTCCTAGAGATTTTGATCGCAGATCTCCAAAGAACCAAAGCAATTCAGGTTATTTCCATTGTCTATTTGAGGACCAGAATTTAAAGATAAGACATTATTGCTGAAAATACTATATGCTCTGTTCACAAGTCATGAAAAACGTAAATAGTTACAGACAAGGAAATTTCTCTCATGTGTGCTGGGATTCACAACATTATCAGGTGCTACATGGGATGCTGTAGGAAAAGAGTAATTCAGTATCTAATTATTTATGATCAGATTGAAGGTCTACAGTGTAGGAAAAAAATCATGCAGTATACCATTGCAAATATGGCCATGAATCTGTAGTTGGGGAGTTCACAAGCTCTAGTGGCAACCAGATGAATGTTTTGCTTAACTGATATAGTGTCCAACTGCTCTATAAATCTATATCTTGATGCCTATAGAATAATGCAGCTCTCAGATACCAGAGGACCTTTTTTTAATGTACTCGACAGTGATTAACATAGAATTCCCACAGTTGATCAAAATGTGGAGAAAAAGTATGTATCATTTTTTTTCTACTTTTCGGAGCTGGGGACCGAACCCAGGGCCTTGTGCCTGATAGGCAAGCACTCTACCACTGAGCTAAATCCCCAACCCGCAGTATGTATCATGTATTCCGCTACACAGCACCACTACCATCACCATCAGCAGCAGGAACCAGTGAGATCAATTTTGCCTTAAAATTTTCCTTTTTGTTCAAGAGCCTCTGGTGCACGGTTGCAAGTTGGTAATTCGAGGGAGGTTTTATAGTTGTTTGTTTTGTTTTTCTTTTTCTTTTTCCTGGAGCTTTATGGCAGCCAGTGCTTAGCAGATCCAGAATAGTATTTACAAATAGGGAAAAAAGAGCTTTAATTTTATTTGCATATTTGAGTGTATTTTGCATTACAGTGCTGTAAGTTATGCTTATATCACCCAGAGGTCAAGATATTTACTATTCTGTATGGGCAGTCAGAGAAAATGTGACCATATCCCTTTCATTCATTTTCCTCTAGGCATTTTCTTAGAATATTTTTATTTATTCAAATGATTTATGAGCACTGTTTTTACCTGATTTTTCCTACATAAAACATTAGGAGATAAATATCAAAAGTTTTTTTTATTTTTAAGAATATCTCTCTAGGGGTAATTTTGCATGAATAAACCAACACCCTTTTAAGGTTCAGTTTTTTTAAAACTTCAGTAGAAGAACAGTGTTGAAGCAGTTAAAACCCAGTGAAAATGGTGCTATTTTAATAGTATTCATGCTTTAGTTTTCAGTTAATCATATTACTACACCTTAAAGGTCCTGACATATGAATACTCCATGATTACAAATTTAAAATAGCTTTAAAAGTAAAACTTAAATGAGTCAGACTTTTTTTTTCTTTATCTGCCTCAGGCAATGAAGGAATTTGCTGTGTTTCAATGAGACATTTGAAATTTTCCTTATTTAAACTGTCCCAACTTCAAAGCACTCTAAATACAAATCCATCTTCTTTGGCAGCCTCAATGTCACAAAGTTATCAAGAGAACAAAGCCCACCTTCAGCTGAATAAAATGATACTTTTTTAAAAAGACATTTCATTATCTTCAGCCTAGCGCAATCTATAAACAATCAGCACAATACTGAATTAATGAATAATCTATTTATGAAAAATACTAACTATTAAAACTTTCAAGAAATATGAATTTAAAAGACTCAATTTACAACAGTGCAGCCCATAGTACTACAGAGGGGGAAAAACACCAATGTTTTGGGATATTAGCAAAGAAGTTGACAAATTTGATCTTTCTCTCCCTTTTTTTTTTAAATGAAGTATCATTGAATCAACTTTACTTGTTTTGAGTTCTGGAACTTGGTTAGCAAAAGAAACAGATTTATTTTGAAAAAAATGTTTATTTGTTATCAAAATAAAACAATCATTTCATTCAAAATTATGGGTGTTGGGTTGGTTTTCTTTTATTTAGATTAAAAACGTTTGAATACATTTAGTAAGTGTGGTGGTTTGAATAGGAATGTCTCCCAGAGACTCATGTTTGAATGCTTGGCCCACAGAAAGTGGCCCTATTAAGAGATATGGTTGTGTTGAAGTAAGTGTGGCTGTCTTAGTTATGGCTCTACTGCTGTGAACAGACACCATGATCATGGCAACTCTCCTAAGGGCAACATTTAATTTGGGCTGGCTTACAGGTTCAGAAGCTCTGACCATTATCATCAAGGTAACATCTAGGCAGGCATGGTACAGTAGCTGAGTTCTACATCTCCATCTGAAGGCTGCTAGTAGAATACTGGTTTCTAGGCAGCTAGGTTGAGGGTCTTGAAGCCCATACCCACAGTGACCCACCTACTCTAACAAGGTCACACCTACTCCAACAGGGCCACAGCTATTCCAACCTTCTACTATTGCCACTCCTTGGGCTGAGCATGTACAAATTATAAGAATGGTCTTGGTGGAGAATGTGTCACTATGGAGCTGGGCTTTGAGATCTTACAAGCTCAAGACTGGCCGGTATGTTTCAGTTTCCTTCTACTGTTTGAGGAACAAGAGGTAGAACTCTCAGTTCCATGTTTAGCACTAAGTCTTCCCGTGTGCCACTATGTTTTCTGCCAGGATGATAATGGACTAAAGCTCCGAAAGCATAAGCTGGCTCCACTTAGACACTTTCCTTCATGGTCATGGTGTCTCTTCACAGTAATAGAAACCCTAAGAGATTAGCAATTACATTACTTGAGCCAATTTTAACTTGGCATCCTTAACAGATGTTTGCTAGTCAAGACAGTATAACAAATGTCTTTAGCACTTCAAGATCCTGTTTGTTTTGACTCCGCAGGCACTCATTCCTGAGCAGTTAAGGATCCTTATAAATATCACATTGTACATATATAGGTTAAGTACTGAAAATAATTTACCCGCTCTTCTCAAAGCCTAATTTTAATCAAAATATATCCCAGCATACGTCCTGAAACAGAGATGGTCCAATCTGGACATTACTGAATGACAGTATGGCAAACTGGATAGTTTTTCTGAAATCCTAAGAAGAACCCTCTCATCATATATTATCTATGCATAACTGAGTGTGTAGATGATTAAACTCCAATGGATTTTGGGAAGGAGCATGCACAGGGAAGAAAAAAAATATGTAACTGAAATCTGTCGATAAAAGATTAAAACCAATCTGACTACACTCTTAGTAACCAAATACCTCCTGTTGTCAACTGAATAAATGAAAGCACACATAATAATTGGGGCCCTTGCTCATTTTGACTGTTGACCACATTTTTATTTCTTATCTTTGTATAAGTTTTATTACTTTTCAAATTTATGTGACACTTATTTCAATTCCTATAATAAAATAGCACAAACCTGAAAATACTTAACCCAGATCATGCCCCTGGTCAGAAATTGGGTGAGGATGGAAAAAAAATCAGTACTAAAATTTACTACTTCCGTTTTCTCTTCTGTCAATTGTTGCTGTTGTTTGAATGAAAAGGGACCACATAGGCTCGAAGGAAATAACACTATTAGAAGGTATGACTTTCTTGGAGTTTGTGGTGATCTTCTTGGAGGCAGCACATCACAAGAAAGAAGTGTGTGTTGGGGTGGAGGGTGAATTTGAGGTTGCAGATGCTCAAGCCAGACCCAGTGTGACACTCACTTCTTGATGTCTGTTGATCCAGACATCTGTTGGTACAACTCTCAGCTACCTCTCCAGCACCATGTCTTCCTGTCTGCCATCTTGCTTACAGCCTCGATGACAGTGGACTAAACTGAACTTTAAGCCAGCCCTAATTACATCCTTTTCTTTATGAGAGTTGCGATGGTCATGGTGCCTCTTCACAGGATAAAAACACTAACACAATGAAGTTCTAGTGTACTTTATAAGGCTGCTCTAATGCTTCCATAAATTATGTGATTGAAACATTTAACACAGTTCAGGAGTGATTTAATATTGTTGTTATTTTTTATTTTGCCATCTTTTCTTCCGGTCTTATAAGGTAAACACATTAATAAGGTAATACATTTGAACATTGTGGTCTTAGGATAATAGGGAAATAATGGATTCATGAGACCAATGGTCACAATAATAATCTGAGTATATTATTAACTTTTGTAATGATACATTATAATACACTGTCAGTGATAAAAAATATGTCTTCATAGCCCTAAAAATTGCCCTTGATTATGTGTGTTCTGAAATATAAGAACTCTGATGTAGATCTCCCCAGATAAGCAAGCAAAACCTGTAAAGGTTTCTACTGTACTAGCTTTGTATTTCTTATTAATTTTAAAGACAATTACTTAAATATTTTCATAGGTAAATAGCTCCCTTTCCTCCCATAAAGTAGACAAAAACATCAAATTATAGTTTTGTTGACAAAAGGAATGACTATACTGATCATAGTCTATACCAAATAATCAAACATACACATCTATGTACTTATCTACATTATCTTATTCAGTGTCCTTTTATTGGATTCTTTGTGTATCTACAGGTATCCTATGGAATTCAGGCAATGTATTATGCTTTAGATATAGTAATCATTTAAGAGAAAAGGAAGCAAAAGATGAGACTGTTATCTCATTCTTATAACAAACCAAGAATAGTTTGGTTATGTGCCAGAAATTACATCCTATTACCTGTCCTCTGAGGAGGGAACAGCCTTGACTGCAATATCATCAGAAATTCTCTAAACTGTCTTTAAATTTTAAAATACTTAGATGAGATAGTTGTATCTAGGTTATAGCTATATGAGCCGTATAAGACCTTAGTATATGTATTACTCATCTCTGGTTTACAGATGCACAAGTAGAGGTTTGAAAACTGTGAAGAAGGTGGTGAAGGAAGGCTCAGCACAGGGCATCCAGCTCTTCTAGATTTACCTAAATTACATCCCCAGTACTACTTTCAGACAGAGGACAGAAGTTCCAATACCCCCCTCTGGCTTCTGTGAGCATCTATACACATGTGGCACATGAAACAATCATATAAACATAAGCAAAAATTTGATAAAAATTTGAAGAACTGGTAAATGTTAGCATCTATTCAGAATTAGTATCTATGCTGTCCTAGATGGAACAATATAACATTGCTCATTTATGAGCAAAGGCAAACAATGGCTGTCACTCTGAATTAAGTGATACTATTGTAAAATATATGAATTATCTACAATTAAATTTAATCAACTTGTTAATGTGAATATAGGATTGGATTTAAAATAACAATAGCAATAATGATGATGATGCTGTCATCTCTCACTGAGAGTACAGTTTCATAATTAGACTTTGAAGTTTTAGTTTACGTAGTCATTTGTATGGGCAACATTAATTCTTACATTAATGCCTACTTAAATAGTAATGCACTGAATGAGTCAGGTGAAAATATAAATAAAATCATTCAGAACTCAAGTTCATACATAGTTAAGAGACAAGAGACAAATTTAGAAGAAGGAATAAAAATATATAAAATAAATGTAGTGAATTTGCCAAGTGAAAAATTCTGTGATGATGTTTTTCTCAGTGTTTTTAATCTCTAATGAAAATAGAAAGTTGTTGGAAGACCAGGAAAGACTTCTTAGGAAGATATCAAGTTTTGTACATGTTAGAGAGAGTAAAAGTTGCTCTGTCAAGCAATGAGAGTGCTTAAGAGAATAATGTTCATAATAAACATCACAGGTGAGGCCAAAGACTTCTTGCTTGGCTTCATCCCCTTGGTACCAGATATATGATGTTGAATGTTAATAAGTACAAGAAAGGACAGTCTGAATCATTGTACCATTTATTTTCTATTTTGAAATAAATAGTGCAACATAATTATATTGACTATTTTTAATCTTTGTTTAGGCATTTTGTTCTACTTTTCTAACTCCCATAGACCAGCAATTAAAACTTTAATTAATGTTCCTGAGCTAAAGCCAAACAATGGCTCTCACTCTGAATTAAGTGATACTATTATAAAATGTATGGATTATCTAAAATTAATCTTAATCAACGTGCTTATGTGAAGATAGTTTGATTTTAATATGCTTGTTTTACAAAATAGATTATCTACTTGAAATATCACTCATTTTCAGAAGTGTCACTCCTAAAATCAAAATTAGAATTAACAGAATATTTTTTGATGCCTCGCCCCTCATTATAAATTCTTCCAGTCAGGCCAAATTGCTTTCCCAACCTCTCACTTAAATGCCATTGAATTTGCTGAAAAATTTCCCAATGAAACGTCAAGTATTTTAATAAAGGCATAATTAGCATTGAATTCATATGGATTGTTACATTTTTAATACTATTTCTTCCATTTTAAATTTAATTTTATCTTTTCATCTTTTCACTCTGCATCCCACTCACTGACCCCCTCCTGATCACTCCCTCTCACAATTCTTGCTCCATTCCCTTTCCTCTTATCCTTTGAGCAATTGTGGGACCCCTGGGTATCCCCTGATCCTGGTACCTCAAGTTCCTGTAAGGCTATGGTTTTTTTGCTCCCACTGAAGTCAGACAAGGCAGCCCAGCAAAAAGAACATATCCACAGACAGGCAACAGCGTTTAAGATAGCCTGGCTGTTCAAGATTCACATGAAGACCAATATGTGCTCCTGCTATCTGTGAGTGGGGAGGCCATGATGTGGCCCAAGTTCTTTGGTTGGTAGTTCAGACACTGAAAGGACCAGGTTAACTGATTCTGATGGTCTTTCTGTGGAGTTTCTATTCCCTTCAGGGTGTGCAATCCTTCCTCTTATTTCATAAGAGTCCCCAAGCTCCGTCCACTGTTTGGCTGTAGGTATCTGTATATTTTTGGTCACTTGCTGTTTTGAGCCTCTCAGAGGACAACAAGCTTCTGTCTGCAAGCATAAAAGAGTATCACTACTAGTCTCCGGGATTGGTTCTTGCTCATGGGATAGGTCTCAAGTTGACAATGTTTTTGGTTGGCCATTCCCTCAGTCTTTGTTCCATCCTCTGTGCCTGAATTTCTTGAGGAGAGAATAAATTTTCAGTTGAAAGATTTTTTGGGTCAGTTGGTGTCTCCATCACTCCACTGAGTTCCTGCATTACTACATGAGGTAGCCTCCTCAGGTTCCATATCTCCAAGGTTTTGAGTCACAGCAGAGGTCACCCCGATGGACTCTTGGGTGCTTCTCTTATCCCAGGTCTCTGTTGCATCCTGGAGATGTCCACTACCTCCTCAACCCTGTCAGTTGTGGATTTCCATTCATTTTCATGGTCATCTGGCCATCTATCCTGTCCTTCCCCACACCTGATCCTAAACTCCTCATTCCCCCCCATCCTTGTCTCCCTCCATCTGCCTCTTAATGCTATTTTATCGTTTCTCCTCTGTCAGAGTCAAGTGCCCTTACTTGTGCCTTCCTTCTTGCTTGGATTCTTTTAGTCTGTGGATTGTAACATGGTACCTACATTTTGTAGCTAATATCCACTTGTAAAGAAATATGTACCAAACATGCCCTTTTGTGACTGGATTACCTCACTCAGCATGGCAGTCTCAAGTTTCATCGACTGTCCTGCAAAAATCATGATGTCTTGGTTTTTAATAGCTGGATAGTACTCCATTGTGTAGATATACCACATTTACTTAATACATTCTTCAGTTGAGGGACATATAACTGGATACATAAAACTTCAAGGAAGAGAAAGTAGGAATTACCGTTGAACACATTGGCACAGGGGACAACTTCCTGAACAGAACACCAATAGCTCAGTGTCTAAGATCAAAAACTGGTAAATGAGACCTCATAAAACTGATAAGCTTCTGCCAGGGAAAGGACACTGTCAATAAGACAAAACAGCAGCCTACTAATAGGGAAAGGATCTTCACCAACCAAATATCTGACATAGAGCTAATGCTCAAAATTTACAAAGAACTTAAGAAGTTAGACACCAGAAATCCAAATAACCCAATTAAAAAGTAGAGACCTAATCAGTATTCTTTTTTTTTTTTTTTATTAACTTGAGTATTTCTTATATACATTTCGAGTGTTATTCCCTTTCCCGGTTTCCGGGCAAACATCCCCCTCCCCCCTCCCCTTCCTTATGGGTGTTCCCCTCCCAACCCTCCCCCCATTGCCGCCCTCCCCCCATAGACTAGTTCACTGTGGGTTCAGTCTTAGCAGGACCCAGGGCTTCCCCTTCCACTGGTGCTCTTACTAGGATATTCATTGCTACCTATGGGGTCAGAGTCCAGGGTCAGTCCATGTATAGTCTTTAGGTAGTGGCTTAGTCCCTGGAAGCTCTGGTTGCTTGGCATTGTTGTACTTTTGGGGTCTCGAGCCCCTTCAAGCTCTTCCAGTTCTTTCTCTGATTCCTTCAATAGGGGACCTATTCTCAGTTCAGTGGTTTGCTGCTGGCATTCGCCTCTATATTTGCTGTATTCTGGCTGTGTCTCTCAGGAGCGATCTACATCCGGCTCCTGTCGGTCTGCACTTCTTTGCTTCATCCATCTTGTCTAATTGGGTGGCTGTATATGTATGGGCCACATGTGGGGCAGGCTCTGAATGGGTGTTCCTTCAGTCTCTGTTTTAATCTTTGCCTCTCCCTTCCCTGCCAAGGGTATTCTTTTTCCTCATTTAAAGAAGGAGTGAAGCATTCACATTTTGATCATCCGTCTTGAGTTTCCTTTGTTCTAGGGATCTAGGGTAATTCAAGCATTTGGGCTAATAGCCACTTATCAATGAGTGCATACCATGTATGTCTTTCTGTGATTGGGTTAGCTCACTCAGGATGATATTTTCCAGTTCCAACCATTTGCCTACGAATTTCATAAACTCGTTGTTTTTGATAGCTGAGTAATATTCCATTGTGTAGATGTACCACATTTTCTGTATCCATTCCTCTGTTGAAGGGCATCTGGGTTCTTTCCAACTTCTGGCTATTATAAATAAGGCTGCGATGAACATAGTGGAGCACGTGTCTCTTTTATATGTTGAGGCATCTTTTGGGTATATGCCCAAGAGAGGTATAGCTGGATCCTCAGGCAGTTCAATGTCCAATTTTCTGAGGAACCTCCAGACTGATTTCCAGAATGGTTTTACCAGTCTGCAATCCCACCAACAATGGAGGAGTGTTCCTCTTTCTCCACATCCTCGCCAGCATCTGCTGTCACCTGAGTTTTTGATCTTAGCCAATCGCACTGGTGTGAGGTGAAATCTCAGGGTTGTTTTGATTTGCATTTCCCTTATGACTAAAGATGTTGAACATTTCTTTAGGTGTTTCTCAGCCATTCGGCATTCCTCAGCTGTGAATTCTTTGTTTAGCTCTGAACCCCATTTTTTAATAGGGTTATTTGTTTCCCTGCGGTCTAACTTCTTGAGTTCTTTGTATATTTTGGAAATAAGACCTCTATCTGTTGTAGGATTGGTAAAGATCTTTTCCCAATCTGTTGGTTGCCGTTTTGTCCTAACCACAGTGTCCTTTGCCTTACAGAAGCTTCGCAGTTTTATGAGATCCCATTTGTCGATTCTTGATCTTAGAGCATAAGCCATTGGTGTTTTGTTCAGGAAATTTTTTCCAGTGCCCATGTGTTCCAGATGCTTCCCTAGTTTTTCTTCTATTAGTTTGAGTGTGTCTGGTTTGATGTGGAGGTCCTTGATCCACTTGGACTTAAGCTTTGTACAGGGTGATAAGGATGGATCGATCTGCATTCTTCTACATGTTGCCCTCCAGTTGAACCAGCACCATTTGCTGAAAATACTATCTTTTTTCCATTGGATGGTTTTGGCTCCTTTGTCAAAAATCAAGTGACCATAGGTGTGTGGGTTCATTTCTGGGTCTTCAATTCTATTCCATTGGTCTATCTGTCTGTCTCTGTACCAATACCATGCAGTTTTTATCACTATTGCTCTGTAATACTGCTTGAGTTCAGGGATAGTGATTCCCCCTGAAGTCCTTTTATTGTTGAGGATAGCTTTAGCTATCCTAGGTTTTTTGTTATTCCAGATGAATTTGCAAATTGTTCTGTCTAACTCTTTGAAGAATTGGATTGGTATTTTGATGGGGATTGCATTGAATCTGTAGATTGCTTTTGGTAAAATGGCCATTTTTACCATATTAATCCTGCCAATCCATGAGCATGGGAGATCTTTCCATCTTCTGAGGTCTTCTTCAATTTCTTTCCTCAGTGTCTTGAAGTTCTTATTGTACAGATCTTTTACTTGCTTGGTTAAAGTCACACCGAGGTACTTTATATTATTTGGGTCTATTATGAAGGGTGTCGTTTCCCTAATTTCTTTCTCGGCTTGTTTCTCTTTTGTATAGAGGAAGGCAACTGATTTATTTGAGTTAATTTTATACCCAGCCACTTTGCTGAAGTTGTTTATCAGCTTTAGTAGTTCTCTGGTGGAACTTTTGGGATCACTTAAATATACTATCATGTCATCTGCAAATAGTGATATTTTGACCTCTTCTTTTCCGATCTGTATCCCTTTGATCTCCTTTTGTTGTCTGATTGCTCTGGCTAGAACTTCAAGAACTATATTGAATAAGTAGGGAGAGAGTGGGCAGCCTTGTCTAGTCCCTGATTTTAGTGGGATTGCTTCAAGTTTCTCTCCATTTAGTTTAATGTTAGCAACTGGTTTGCTGTATATGGCTTTTACTATGTTTAGGTATGGGCCTTGAATTCCTATTCTTTCCAGGACTTTTATCATGAAGGGGTGTTGAATTTTGTCAAATGCTTTCTCAGCATCTAATGAAATGATCATGTGGTTCTGTTCTTTCAGTTTGTTTATATAATGGATCACGTTGATGGTTTTCCGTATATTAAACCATCCCTGCATGCCTGGGATGAAGCCTACTTGATCATGGTGGATGATTGTTTTGATGTGCTCTTGAATTCGGTTTGCCAGAATTTTATTGAGTATTTTTGCGTCGATATTCATAAGGGAAATTGGTCTGAAGTTCTCTTTCTTTGTTGTGTCTTTGTGTGGTTTAGGTATAAGAGTAATTGTGGCTTCGTAGAAGGAATTCGGTAGGGCTCCATCTGTTTCAATTTTGTGGAATAGTTTGGATAATATTGGTATGAGGTCTTCTATGAAGGTTTGATAGAATTCTGCACTAAACCCGTCTGGACCTGGGCTCTTTTTGGTTGGGAGACCTTTAATGACTGCTTCTATTTCCTTAGGAGTTATGGGGTTGTTTAACTGGTTTATCTGTTCCTGATTTAACTTCGATACCTGGTATCTGTCTAGGAAATTGTCCATTTCCTGAAGATTTTCAAATTTTGTTGAATATAGGTTTTTATAGTAAGATCTGATGATTTTTTGAATTTCCTCCGAATCTGTAGTTATGTCTCCCTTTTCATTTCTGATTTTGTTAATTTGGACACACTCTCCGTGTCCTCTCGTTAGTCTGGCTAAGGGTTTATCTATCTTGTTGATTTTCTCAAAGAACCAACTTTTGGTTCTGTTGATTCTTTCTATGGTCCTTTTTGTTTCTACTTGGTTGATTTCAGCTCTGAGTTTGATTATTTCCTGCCTTCTACTCCTCCTGGGTGTATTTGCTTCTTTTTGTTCTAGAGCTTTTAGGTGTGCTGTCAAGCTGCTGACATATGCTCTTTCCTGTTTCTTTCTGCAGGCACTCAGCGCTATGAGTTTTCCTCTTAGCACAGCTTTCATTGTGTCCCATAAGTTTGAGTATGTTGTATCTTCATTTTCATTAAATTCTAAAAAGTTTTTAATTTCTTTCTTTATTTCTTCCTTGACCAGGTTAACATTGAGTAGAGCATTGTTCAATTTCCACGTATATGTGGGCATTCTTCCCTTATTGTTATTGAAGACCAGTTTTAGGCCGTGGTGGTCCGATAGCACGCATGGGATTATTTCTATCTTTCTGTACCTGTTGAGGCCCGTTTTTTGACCAATTATATGGTCAATTTTGGAGAAAGTACCATGAGGAGCTGAGAAGAAGGTATATCCTTTTGCTTTAGGATAGAATGTTCTATAAATATCCGTTAAGTCCATTTGGCTCATGACTTCTCTTAGTCTGTCTACATCACTGTTTAATTTCTGTTTCCATGATCTGTCCATTGATGAGAGTGGGGTGTTGAAATCTCCCACTATTATTGTGTGAGGTGCAATGTGTGTTTTGAGCTTTAGTAAGGTTTCTTTTACATATGTAGGTGCCCTTGTATTTGGGGCATAGATATTTAGGATTGAGAGTTCATCTTGGTTGATTTTTCCTTTGATGAATATGAAGTGTCCTTCCTTATCTTTTTTGATGACTTTTAGTTGGAAATTGATTTTATTTGATATTAGAATGGCTACTCCAGCTTGCTTCTTCTGACCATTTGCTTGGAAAGTTGTTTTCCAGCCTTTCACTCTGAGGTAGTGTCTGTCTTTGTCTCTGAGGTGTGTTTCCTGTAGGCAGCAGAATGCAGGGTCCTCGTTGCATATCCAGTTTGTTAATCTATGTCTTTTTATTGGGGAGTTGAGGCCATTGATATTGAGAGATATTAAGGAATAGTGATTATTGCTTCCCGTTATATTCATATTTGATGTGAGGTTATGTTTGTGTGCTTTCATTCTCTTTGTTTTGTTGCCAAGACGATTAGTTTCTTGCTTCTTCTAGGGTATAGCTTGCCTCCTTATGTTGGGCTTTACCATGTATTATCCTTTGTAGTGCTGGATTTGTAGAAAGATATTGTGTAAATTTGGTTTTGTCATGGAATATCTTGGTTTCTCCATCAATGTTAATTGAGAGTTTTGCTGGATACAGTAATCTGGGCTGGCATTTGTGTTCTCTTAGGGTCTGTATAACATCAGTCCAGGATCTTCTGGCCTTCATAGTTTCTGGCGAGAAGTCTGGTGTGATTCTGATAGGTCTCCCTTTATATGTTACTTGACCTTTTTCCCTTACTGCTTTTAATATTCTTTCTTTATTTTGTGCGTTTGGTGTTTTGACAATTATGTGACGGGAGGTGTTTCTTTTCTGGTCCAATCTATTTGGAGTTCTGTAGGCTTCCTGTATGTCTATGGGTATCTCTTTTTTTAGGTTAGGGAAGTTTTCTTCTATGATTTTGTTGAAGATATTTACTGGTCCTTTGAGCTGGGAGTCTTCACTCTCTTCTATACCTATTATCCTTAGGTTTGATCTTCTCATTGAGTCCTGGATTTCCTGTATGTTTTGGACCAGTAGCTTTTTCCGCTTTACATTATCTTTGACAGTTGAGTCAATGATTTCTATGGAATCTTCTGCTCCTGAGATTCTCTCTTCCATCTCTTGTATTCTGTTGGTGAAGCTTGTATCTACAGCTCCTTGTCTCTTCTTTTGGTTTTCTATATCCAGGGTTGTTTCCATGTGTTCTTTCTTGATTGCTTCTATTTCCATTTTTAATTCCTTCAACTGTTTGATTGTGTTTTCCTGGAATTCTTTCAGGGATTTTTTCGATTCCTCTCTGTAGGCTTTTACTTGTTTATTAATGTTTTCCTGTGCTTCCCTAAGTGTGTTCAGGTCTTTCCTGAAGTCCTCCAGCATCATGATCAAATATGATTTTGAAACTAGATCTTGCTTTTCTGGTGTGTTTGGATATTCCATGTTTGTTTTGGTGGGAGAATTGGGCTCCGATGATGGCATGTAGTCTTGGTTTCTGTTGCTTGGGTTCCTGCGCTTGCCTCTCGCCATCAGATTATCTCTAGTGTTACTTTGTTCTGCTATTTCTGACAGTGGCTAGACTGTCCTATAAGCCTGTGTGTCAGGAGTGCTGTAGACCTGTTTTCCTCTCTTTCAGTCAGTTATGGGGACAGAGTGTTCTGCTTTCGGGCGTGTAGTTTTTCCTCTCTACAGGTCTTCAGCTGTTCCTGTGGGCCTGTGTCTTGAGTTCACCAGGCAGCTTTCTTGCAGCAGAAAATTTGGCCTTACCTGTGGTCCCGAGGCTCAGGTTTGCTCGTGGGGTGCTGTCCAGGGGCTCTCTGCAGCGGCAGCAACCAGGAAGACCTGTGCCGCCGTTTCCGGGAGCTTCAGTGCACCAGGGTTCCAGATGGTCTTTGGCTTTTTCCTCTGGCGTCCGAGATGTGTGTGTAGAGAGCAGTCTCTTCTGGTTTCCCAGGCTTGTCTGCCTCTCTGAAGGTTCAGCTCTCCCTCCCACGGGATTTGGGTGCAGAGAACTGTTTATCCGGTCTGTTTCCTTCTGGTTCTGGTGGTGTCTTAGGCACAGGGGTCCTGCCGCTCCTGGGCCCTCCCCCACGGGAGCCCAGAGGCCTTATACAGTTTCCTCTTGGGCCAGGGATGTGGGCAGGGGTGAGCAGAGTTGGTGGTCTCTTCCGCTCTGCAGCCTCAGGAGTGCCCACCTGACCAGGCGGTTGGGTCTCTCTCTCACCGGTTCTGGGAGCAGAGAGCTGCTGCGGGCCGGGATCCGTGGGTGTGGGACTTCCGGTAAACACAGAACGTGCCCGGTTCTAGAGAAATTCTGCTTCCGTGTGTCCCAAGCTCACCAGGCAGCTTTCTTGCAGCAGAAAATTTGGTCTTACCGGTGGTCTCGAGGCTCAAGTTCGCTCGTGGGGTGCTGCCCAGGGGCTCTCTGCAGCGGCAGCAACCAGGAAGACCTGTGCCGCCCCTTCCGGGAGCTTCAGTGCACCAGGGTTCCATATGGTCTTTGGCTTTTTCCTCTGGCGTCCGAGATGTGTGTGCAGGGAGCAGTCTCTTCTGGTTTCCCAGGCCTGTCTGCCTCTCTGAAGGTTTAGCTCTCCCTCCCACGGGATTTGGGTGCAGAGAACTGTTTATCCGGTCTGTTTCCTTCAGGGTCCGGCGGTGTCTGTGGCAGGGGTCCTGCCGCTCCTGGGCCCTCCCCCACGGGAGCCCAGAGGCCTTATACAGTTTCCTCTTGGGCCAGGGATGTGGGCAGGGGTGAGCAGTGTTGGTGGTCTCTTCCGCTCTGCAGCCTCAGGAGTGCCCACCTGACCAGGCGGTTGGGTCTCTCTCTCCCTAATCAGTATTCTTAACTGAGGAATCTCGAATGGTCAAGAAGCACTTAAGGAAATGTTCAAAGTCTTTAGTCATCAGAGAAATGCAAGTCAAAACAATTCTGAGGTTCATCTTACACAATCAGTATCACTAAGATCAAAACTCAAGTGATAGGACATGCTGGCAAGGATGTGGATGAGGGGGAACACTTCTATCTTGCTGGAGTGCAAATTTGTTCAACCACCTTGAAAATCTCTTTGGATGTTTCTCTGAAAACTGGAAATAGTTCTACCTTAAGACCCAGGTATACTATTCCTGGGCATACAGCCAAAAGATGTTCCAATATCCCTCAAAGACACTTGGTCAACTATGTCCATAGCAGTTTTATTTGTATTAGCCAGAAACTGGAATCACGTTCTTTAACTTAGAGAATCTCCTAGTTTATGCTAGCCCATCAGTATTGACTGACTGTCATTCTGCTCTAAAAAAATAAAATATCATTGTGGGAGCTACATGCACTTGGACACAAAGATTACTTAAAATGATTAAAGATCTGTAGATCTCTCCCGAGAGACACAGCCAGAATACAGCAAACACAGAGGCGAAGGCCAGCAGCAAAACACTGAATTGAGAATATGACCCCCATTGAAGGAATCAGAGAAAGAACTGGAAGAGCTTGAAGGGGCTCGAGACCCCATATGTACAACAATGCCAAGCAACCAGAGCTTCCAGGGACTAAGCCACTACCTAAAGACTATACATGGATTGTCCCTGGACTCTGACCTCATAGGTAGCAATGAATATCCTAGTAAGAGCACCAGTGTAAGGGGAAGCCCTGGGTCCTGCTAAGACTGAACCCCCAGTGAACTAGACTGTTGGGGGGAGGGCGGCAATGGGGGGAGGGTGGGGAGGGGAACACCCATAAGGAAGGGGAGGGGGGAGGGGGATGTTTGCCCGGAAACCGGGAAAGGGAATAACACTCGGAATGTATATAAAAAATACTCGAGTTAATAAAAAAAAATCTGAGTAGCCAAATGCTCAAGCCATCCAGTACTGGTCTTTCATTTTTTAGCAGCTTTGTGCTTAGTGGCAGCTTATTTGGTTGCTGCATAACACGTGTGTAGCCAGAGACCTTATAATGTATTACTAAAACATTTTTGATCATGAAGTGAAAGCAAGAACATCCAAACATGATATATACATGTATGCATGCCAGAGAGCAGAGGTATCGGTCAAATTCCTGTTGCTGAATTGAAGTCAATAATTATGTTTGTTGCTGTATAAAAGAAAGTTGTTAATAGAAAAAGTTGAAAGCCGAGAAAAGCATTTACAATGAATCAATTAAAATGATTAAGCAATATTATTCACCTTTGCATGTGTAAAATACGGAATAATATACTCAGTTTTTTGCTAAAAACTAAAACTGAATATGCTTTAAAGTTGCATTTATACCAAGGCATATATCTAAAAATATATACTTTTTTATAATTTCCTAGATAACCCCAGGGCAAATAATGAGAATTTGTTATTCTTTCAATTTTAAAAATGATCCCATATACATCCATCATTTTTTCTAACTGGGGCTCCAGAAGCATCTCACTGACAACCTTACCCTTTGGTTTTGTTTTGTTTTCTTAGTGATAATGGTGTTGGATGTGAGCACTTGCAATATATTTTCATCTGTCTAGCTCCTTGCAAAACAATCAAAGAAAGCCAAGGTTTATTATGACTGCTACACCCAGTGTTCAAAGTTCCATCACAGCCAATTTTGCTATCATTTTATATTTACTCACATATTTGAGGTTAAGAGACCTTAACATGTAGGCAAGATGGAGGCAGGGGGAAAGAATAACGATGAGAAATGAAAGTTAGTTGCAGAACAAAGCATTTTCCTCTTTGTCAATAAACACGTTAAATACAAAAGAGCCACTGATCTGCAATCAAGATCCTGTCTTACTGAACCCCCAGTGAACTAGACTGTTGGGGGGAGGGCGGCAATGGGGGGAGGGTTGGGAGGGGAACACCCATAAGGAAGGGGAGGGGGGAGGGGGATGTTTGCCCGGAAACCGGGAAAGGGAATAACACTCGAAATGTATATGAGAAATACTCAAGTTAATAAAAAAAAAAAAAAAAGATCCTGTGATCCTGTCTTAGTTCTTGCTGAGCCAATAAATGTTATATGGAAGTGGTGGATTATGGGAACATAAAAGATAATAATGTGGTACAAGTGGAGAGACTAAACATGAGTCAGTACAGGAAAGCAGTGCTTGTATAACCCAACATTGACAGTATCTATGTATATAAAACTATCTTTGAGAAATTATCCAGTTTTGTAATATTCAATATCTAAGTAAGCATCTGAAGTATAATTGATTTCAAAAATGCATGTATGTTTATGGCTATCAGGTATTTGAGCATATGTTATGTCATGTACATATCCAGTACTCCTAATTCCCATGTTTATCCACTTGTAGTTTATCTTTTGTGATTCTGAAATAACAGAGTTAAAGCATCAAATCCTATTTTTTATATGACACTTAGTCTTTCATAGGTTTGCCCTCTTATTGAAAGATTTTAACCAATACATCCACATCACAGCTTCTGCATCTGTGGCTCAGGGAATATCTTCGATGAAAGAAGGAAATGGCAACATCCCGAATACCAGGAGTCTGCTGTGAAATACCCTTTCCTAGAAGTGGCCGACTAAGCCACCACAGTACAGTAGTGTTGCCAGTGAACATATTCATGGAGAAGGGAGGAAGATTCATGGGGTTTTTACTCTAAACAAAGAATTACAAAGATTTGTAACTATTAGCTGACAATTATTATTAGAAGAATAATTGGTCTTTCACTCAGATAAAACTTCATGAGGATAGTCCAATATAGAGTGGACAGCCCTGAAACCATACACACACGCACACACACATCCACACACGGACACACGCACATACACAGACATACAAAAACTAGAAAAATAAACTCATAGTTTTGTTTGTATAGGTTTCTCTATATATGAGGACACTCATAACATATAAAATTAAAGAAGACAAGGCTCTTAGTTTGTGAGTATGAGACATGAGAAGAGATGTAGAGGGCCCTGAGAGGTGAGAGCAGGGAATAGAAAGCAGGGAGTAATATGATTCTATTTCAATAAAAACATTGAAACTTTTTTCTAACGATTCAACCCTGGTTCTCTGTTATCACAGCTTGACATGGAGCTGTTCCAGAATATCCTTTACAACTGTCTCTCTGGCAGACAGTCCTCCAATTTACCCAGGAAAAGAATTATTCTAAGGACTGGTTCTATAAAGGTTTCCTAAAGACACAATAGATACTACATCATAATATTAATAAAGCCTTGCTAACCTTTGAGTCAGACATTAGTAAGTCCATTGACAGAATGGAAACCTTAAGCATTCCCACTACATGCTCTTAAAATGGGAACAGTCTCTTTACTTCTAGAAAACATTTTTGTTTTCTAGAACCACTTCCTTGGTGATCAGATTCTGTTTATATGCCTAGAAGGAAGTCCCCATTGTCCGTAGGAGGCTGCTGACCTCTGAGTCTCCTGGCTTCTAATAAGGTTTTCTGGGCTGTTTCCCACCTGACTCACAAGAACAAAGCAACAGTCTGTATCAATCACAAACCTACTGTTAAACACACGGTATAGAATGTGTTCATAAATCCCACATTTGTCACTATTCCAACTTAAAAAAAAAATCCAGATTCTACTTTAAGCATGAGAAAGCTTTTGCTAAGTATAAAATAGCAGTTTGCCCCCCTTGCACAATCAATATGGATTCTATGTACTGAAGCATTAAGTTGGGTCAAATTACTATCTCTTATGGAATATCTTTAGGATGTAAGATAAAACGCACCTTCCAAGAATGACTGATAAGTCATAATTTTTTATTTAATGTAAAAAACGTTGAACACCTGCACTTGAATACCTCTCTGTTTCACATACCTAACTCTACCTTTTTGTTTTATGGTGGCATTTAGCAGTTGCTGCATGGTTCTTGGGTAGTTCATATTCAAACTGGAGGTTGGAAATGTTTTCAGATGATTTATGCTATAATATAAAGTTAAATAAGGAAAAAAAGAAGTATAAAGAACTTAGACTGGAAAGTTTAAAATTTAGTTCGCAATGAAGTCACTCAATGTCTGCTTTATTAACTCATTTTGGTGCTTTGTTTAAAAAATCATTTAGTGAAATAATCACTCTCACAAAAAACAGCTTTGAATATCTGCATGCCACTTTAGTTTCTGGATATTTTTCTTCTTTTTATTTTTTTTAGTTATTGTTTTATTTTTACAGTCCAGATTTTATTCCCTTCATGGTCCACCCTGTGACTGTTGCACATCCCATACCTTCTCCCTGTCCCCGTGTCTCCACAGGGATGTTCTCACCCTAACCACCCCACCAGACCTCTAAATTCCCTGAGGCCTCCAGTCTCTTAAGGGTTAGATGCATTTTCTCTGACTGAATCCAGAACGGTAGCCCTCTGCTGTATACGTGTTGGGGACCTCATCTCAGCTGGTGTATGATGCCTGGTTGGTTATCCAGTGTCTGAGAGATCTCGGAGGTCCAGGTTAATTGAGATTGCTGGTCCTCCTTACAGGATCACCCTCCTCCTCAGCTTCCTCCAGCTTTTCCCTAATTCAACCACAGGGGTCAGAAGCTTCTATTCATTGATTAGGTGCAAATATCTACATCTGACTCTACCAGCAGATTGTTGGGTCTTTTGCAGAGCACTCATGATAGGTCCCTTTTTATTAATGCTCCATAGCCTCAATAATGGTGCCAGGTCTTGGGGCCTCCCTTTGAGCTAAAAACGCCTTTGGGCCTATCACTGGACTTTCTTTTCCTCAGGCATTTCTCCATTTCCACCTCTGTAATTCTTTCAGACAGAAAAAATATGGGTCAGATTTTTGACTGTGAGATAGCAATTCCATCCCTCAGTTGATGCCCTGTCTTTCTGCTGGAAGTGGGCTCAATAAATTCATTCTCCCCACTGTAGGGCATTTCATCTAGGGTCCCCTCCTTTGAGTCCTTGAGAGTCTCTTACCTTCCAAGTCTCTGCTACATTCTGGAAGGTCTTCCCAACCTCCTTCCTCCTGAGGTTGCCTGTTTCCATTCATTCTGCTGGACTTCAGGGCTTCAGTCCTTTCCTCCCACCCAAACTAATAATTGGGTTGGTTTTGTTTATTTGTTTGTTTTGGTGGTTAGCTTCTTGAATTCCTTATATATTTTGGATATTACCCTTCTATTGGATGTGGGGTTAGTGAAGATATTTTCCCAATCTGCAGGTTGCTGATTTGTCTTACTGGCAGTGTCCTTTGCCTTACATAACTTTTCTATTTTTATGAGGTCCCATTTATCAATTCTTGATCTTAGAGTTTGAGCCATTGGAGCTCTGTTTAGAAAATTTCTTCCTGTGCCAATGAGTTCAATGCTCTTTCCCACTTTTTCTTCTATTATATTCAGTGTTTCTGGTTTTAATGTTGAGGTCTTTGATCCACGTGGACTTGAGTTTTGGGCATGGTGACAAATATGGATCTATTTTCATTTATCTACATATAGACAACCAGCTATACCAACACCATTTATTGAAGAAGCTTTCTTTTTCCTTTATTGTATATTTTTGGCTTCTTTGTCAAAGAACTGTGTGGTGTTATTCTTTTTGACTTTAATTCTATTCCATTGATCAACCTGTCTGTCTCTGTACCAATACCATGGTATTGGTAGTAGAGGTTGAAGTTAGGGACTGTGACTTCCCCTAGCCATTCTTTTATTGTTAAGAATTGTTTTTACTATTCTGAGTTTTTGCCATTCCAGATGAATTTGAGAATTATTCTTTCCATGTCTCTGAAGAATTCTGTTGGGGTTTTGATGTGGATTGCATTGAATCTGGAGATTCCCTTTGGAGGTTCTACAAATCCATGAGCATGGAAGATTTTCTGATATCTTCTTCAAATTCTTTCTTGAGAGACTTGAACTTATTGTCAGACAGATATTTCACTTGTTTGGGTAAAGTTTCCCCAAGATATTTTATATAATTTGTGGCTATTGTGAAAGGATTTGTTTCTATAATTTCTTTGTCAGCCAGTTTACCATTTATATAAAGGAAGACTACTGATTTACTTGAGGTAATTTTGTATCCGGCCACTTTGCTGAAGTTGTTTATCACTGGAGAAGTTTTCTGATAGAATTTTTTGGGTAGCTTATTATACTATCATATCATCTGCAAGTAGTAATACCTTTATTTCTTCTTTGTCAATTCATATCCACTTGATCACTTTTGGTTGTCTTATTGTTACAGATAGAACTTCGAATATTAAATTGAATAGATATTGGGAGAGTGATCATCCTTGTCTTATCCCCAAATTTAGTGGGGTTGCTTCAATTTTCTCTCCATTTAATTTGATATTGGCTGTTGGTTTGTGGTAAATTGCTTTGATTATGTTTACACATGGGTCTTGAATTCCTGATCTCTCCAATGCTTTTAACATGAAGGGGTTTTGTATTTTGTCAAATACTTTCTCTCCATCTAAGGAGATGATCATGTGATTTTTATTCTTTGAGTTTATTTATATAGTGGATTCTGTTAATGGATTTTCATATATTGAACCAACCTTACATCACTGGGGTGAAGTCAACTTGATCATGGTGAATGATTGTTTTGATGTGTCCTTGGATTCAGTTTGCAAGAATTTTATCAAGTATTTTTGCATCAATATTCACAAGCGATATTGGTCTAAATTTCTCTTTTTTTGGTTGGGTCCTTGTGTGGTTAAAGTATCAAAGTAATTGTGGTTTCAAAGGATGAATTAGCTAGTGTTCCTTCTGTTTCTATTTTATGGAATAGTTTGAGGAATATTTGTATTGTCATCTTTGAAGGTCTAGTAGAATTCTGCACTAAACCCATCTGTCCCTGGGCTTTTTTTGGGGGGGTTGGAAGGTTATTAATGACTTCTTATTTCCTTATGGAATACGACCCTATTTAGAAAATTTGCCTGCTCTTGATTTAACTATAGTATGTGGTATCTGTCTAGAAAACCATCCATTTCATCTATATTTTCCAGTTATGTTAAGTATAGGCTTTTGTAGTAAGATTTGATGATTTTTTTTGAACTTCCTCCTTTTCTGTGGTTATGGCTCCCTTTTCATTTCTGATTTTGTTAATTTGAATACTGCCTTTGTGCCCTTTAGTTAATTTGTCAAGGGCTTTATCTATCTTGTTGATTCTCTCAAAGAACCAGATTTGGGTTTTGTTGATTCTTTGTATTGTTCTCTTTCTTTCTATTTGATTGATTTCAGCCATGAGTTTGACTATTTCCTGCTGTCTACTCCACTTGGGTACTCACCCAATTTCTTCTTTTCCTTCTAGCGCTCTCAGATGTGCTAGTGTAAGATCTCTCCAGTTTCTTTACCAGGGCACTTAGTGCTATGAGTTTTCCTTTTAGCACTGCTTTCATTGTGTCCCATAATTTTGGATATGATGTGTTAACATTTTCATTATATTCCACGAAGTCTTTCAATTTTTTCTTTATTACCTCCCTGACCAAGTTATCATTAAGTAGATACTTGTTCAGTTTCCACATGTGTGTGGGTTTTCGTTTGTTTTTGCTGTTATGAAGAACAGTCTTAGGTCATGGTGGTTTGGCAGGGTGTGTGGAATTATTTCCATCTTCCTGTATCAATTGAGGGTTGTTTTGTGACAAATTATATGGTTGATTTTGGAGAAGGTAACCTGAGGTACTGAATGGAAAATGAATTCTTTGGTTTTAGCGTGAAATATTCTGTAGATATCTGTTAAACCCACTTGGTTCATAACCTCTAATATGTTCAATGTCTCTTTTTTAGTTTTTGTGTCACTAACCTGTCCTTAGGTGAGAGTGGGGTGTTGAAGTCTTCCACTATTATTGTGTGGGGTTCAATGTGTGTTTAGAGCTTTAGTAAAGTTTCATTTATGAATGTGGGTACACTTGTTTTGAGGCACAGATGTTCAGAATGGAGACTTTCTCTTGGTAGAGTTTCCCTTTGATGAAATGAAATGTCCTTCCTTATCACACTTGAAAACTTTTTGTTGAAACTCTATTGGTTACTAGGATGGCAACTCCAGCTTGTTTCTTGGGACCGTTTGCTTGGAAGAACTTTTTCCATCCTTTTACTCTGAGATCATGACTGTCTTTTGTTATTGAGGTGTCTTTCTGATATGCAGCAAAATGCTGGATCTTGTTTGTGTATTGTGTTTCAAATGTGTCTGCTTCCTTCAGTAAACTTACCTTACATACATTGTTTGGGAGTAAAGGTATATATGTGGACTGCCACACCTAGGGATCCATCCCATCTGCAGACACCAAACCCAGTTACTATCAACTCTTTCATTGGTGGTTTGGACCCTAGGATTTCTGGGGGGTTCAGTTAGTTGATATTGTTGTTCTTCCTATGGGGTTGCAATCCCCTTCAGCTCCTTTAGTCCTTCCCCTAACTGTTCTATTGGGGTCTCCATGCTCAGTCCATAGGTTTACTAGGAGTATCCCCATCTGTATTTGTCAGGCCCTGGTAGAGCCACTCAGGGTATAGCTATACCAGGCTCCTGTCAGCAAGCACTTCTTGGCGTCATCAATAGTTTCTGGGTTTGGTGTCTGTATATGAGATTGATACCCTAGATGTGGCAGTCTCTGGATGGCCTTTAACTCTTTAAGGGATTTGTTTGTTTTTTGTTTCCTCTTTAAGGGCTTCTACTTGTTTAGCTGTGTTGTCTTGTATTTCTTTAAGAGAGTTATTTATGTCCTTCTTAAAGTCCTCTATCATCATTATGAGATGTAATTTTAAATACAAATCTTGCTTTTCAGGTGGATCGGGATATCCAGTATTTGCTTTGGTGGGAGAACTGGGCTCAGATTCCAAGTAGTCTTGGTTTCTGTTGCTTAGTTTCCTGTGCTTGTTTCTCGCTATCTGGTTCTTTCTTGGATTAGCTGGTCTTGCTATCTCTGACTAAGGCTTGACTCTCCTGTAAGCCTGTGTGTAGGCACTCCTGAAAACTGGCTTTCTCCTGGTGGCATCTGAATACAGAGAGCTTTGTCAAGGGGTCAGCTCCTGGGGCAGGTGGAAATAGGAAGGATCCTGTCCCAGACTGCTCCGGGGTTCCTGTGTCCAGAGGGCTCTAGGTGGGTTCCTCTTGGCTCAGAAATGTGAGCAAAAGCGGTGGTCTTACCTGTTCTCTCATGTGTATCAGAGCTCCTGGAGACTGGCTTTCCACTATGGGTGCAGGCAGAGACCAGAAGGATTCTCTCCCTGACTGCTCCTAGGTTGCTATGTCCAGAGGGCTCTGGCAGGTTCCTCTTGGGCCAGGAATGTGAGCAGAAGTGATGGTCTACCCTGAGCTCTCAGGATTGTCTGCACTTCTGAGAGTACAGCTCTCTCCCTAATGGGATTTGGGTACAGAGATCTGTGGGACTGGATCAGCTCCAGGTACAGACAAAAACCGGAAGATTCTTCTATAATTGTGTTGACGACACTTTCAGATCCTTTGAGCTGGGAATCTTCATTCTCCTCTATTCCAGTTATTCTTACATTTGGTCTTTTCATTGTGTCCTGAATTTCCTGGATGCTTTGGTTAGGACTTTTTTTCTGCTTTTAATTTTCTTTCACAGTTGTGTCACTCTCTTCTACAGGTGGACTTTCTACACCCGAGATTCTCTCTCCTCTTGCATTCTGCTGTTGATTGTTACATCTGTAATTCCTGACCTATTTCCTAGGTTTTCTATTTCCAGATTTTCCTCCATTTGTATTTTCTTTATTGTTTCTACTTTCACTTTTAGACCTTGGAATGCTTTATGAAGTTCCTTCACCTCCTTGTGCTTTCTTGTATTTCTTTAAGGGATTTATTTGTTTCATCTTTAAGGACTTCTAACGGTTTACCTGTGTTTTCCTATATTTCTTTCAGTGAGTTATTTATTTCTTCCTTAAAAAAACTGTACTGCCATGAGATAGGATTTAAGGTCAGCTTCCTGATTTTCAGGTGTGTTGGTGTATTCGGGGCTTGCTGTGGTGGGAAAAGTGGATGCTGATGTTGCCTGCATATATTAGTTTCTGTTGCTTATGGTCTTGCCCTTGCCTCTCCATCTGCTTATCCCTAGTGCTTGCTGGCTTGGGTGATTCTGTCTATAATCTGCCTCTTTTGTCCCTGAGTTGCTACAGGTCTCCTCATAGGCCTATGGCCCTGGCTGTAGCAGACCTCCTGTGTGGCTTCCTAACTGGAGGGATTTCACAGAGGGCCAGAGAAGCTGCTGATCTTTTGCCCTGTGTGCAGTAGATCTGGGAGGCCTTCAGACTGTTGAGTCTTCAGAAGAGCATTCAAACTGTTGTCATGTGTGAAGCTGTTTTCTGAGGGTGTGTGGAGGTAGTACGGACTATGGTTTCTGTTTCCTTGTGTGCAGTCGAATTCCAGGAAAGCTTTCAGCCTTTGGGTGAGTCGCCCTGCATACCACAGAGCCCCTGGGAGGTGTTTGTACTCTGGTGTCCATTTCCCAGTTGCTCTGTGTACATAGGAACTCCTGGGATGCCTTCAAACTGTGGTGACCTGGGTACAGTTTATCTCCTGGGATGTCTTAGACTGTGGTGTCAGATGCCCTGGGTGTAGCAGGTCTCCGGGGATGCCTCATCGTATCAAATGCTCTAAGTGCTTCTGGCATGCCTCAGGATATGGTTTCTTCTGGGGAGCACACTAGGTCGCAGTCTTTCCCAGAAATAATAACCGGGCAGAAGGGCTAGATCTTTATTTTCAAGTCTAATTCTCTCATGCTTAACTATTTGCACACATTTCTACTAGTGTTGCAAAATGTTTTATGTCAGTTTGGAAAACAATACCTAAGAATTCTTTAATAAATCCAGTGTCTGATGCATGTAATTCTTTTAAAGAATTCACTTGAATAATTAAACTATCAAAGGAAGTAGTTTTTGCTAGTTCTTGAAGCACTAGTGTATGTGTTTCACACTATTTATTAAATGTCTTCACTATTATACCTGTACTTCTTCAATTTTATTTAGACTATCAGTTATTTGTTACTTATGCTCTGGAAAGACGATGAGATAAAAGGGGAGAGACAAACAGACAGATAAAGAGAGATATAGACAGAGGCATACAAAGGTAGATAAAAATGAGGGATGGAAATTAAGGACAAGAAAGGGAGAGAGAGAGGAGGAGGAGAAACTGACTAATTTATTCCTATTTTTCTATGTTGGAAACTGGATATTAAACACGTTGCCTTGATGACACAAAGCATCTACCCCCACAATCACTTACATCCCCAGCCTAACGTACTCCATTCCTACCTTAAAATAGCTTCCTAGATTGTGAGTTGCCTACAAATAAACTGAAAACTTCAATTTGTTTTACATTTGATTATCTAGAAAACATGCACAGCAGGGGTCTATGATCAAGGGAAACCCAGTTCACTCCTCAGAGAACCAGCCTTCTAAAGGAGACACCATTTTTCCTTTCAAATTTGTGGCATCACAAGCTTAATGAAGGAAGAAAAGTCTAAATCAGAACCAAATGAAGTATGCATGTCCATTTCTTTGTGCAGATAGAAAAATTGATGAGTAGAATGAAAAATGAAATAGTCTTAAAAGCATGCATCAATGAAGAGAAAAGGAAAAACCCTGTTAATCAGTTTAATAATGCTATTAATACCTTTGTTATGCCTTTAATATCTTCATAATACCTCATAGTAACTCTAATAAATTAAGCCAGGTTATCACCTTAATAGTTTCCATAGTATTGACTGGAAATATATACTTCTTCATGAATAGGATGGTTTAGAATAGAGCCATGGAATAATTATAAAAACATTTATGGATTCAAACAACAGTTATTGAACCTTTGCTATGTCAAAGACTCAGTGAATTAAATGGCAAATTAACAGATAATAGAGCTTGCTCTCAAAGAGTTTATACTGTCCTACAGGATATTTTCTAGCAAAAAGTCAACTGGAATAAAGATGTTCTGCTCTCTCTCTCACTTGCTCTCTCTCTCTCGCTTGCTCTCTCTCTCTCTCTCTCTCTCTCTGTAAGTAAATTTCCATTTAATGTTTTAACAAAACTCATTTTTACATATAATACATATACTAATGATTGTGTGTCCCCCTCAACACTCTTAAGACCTTCCCAAACTCACCACCTAGACAACTTCATTCCTTTGTTCTCTCTTCTTGAAAAATAAACAACAAAGGAAATAAACTATATTTTAAAAGTAAAAAAACACATAAAGTTTAAAACTCATACACCATACAAACACACACACACACACACACACACACACACACACACACACCACAGACAAAAAAATAACAATGCAAAATTCAAATTACAGTTTTATAAAATTAAAAAATTAAGAGCCATAACATGAACAAAGAACTAAAGTACTCTCCACAGACACACCAGTTCAGGGATGCTTGAAGAAACACACTCATCCACCTGCGGTGGGTACCACTACGATGGATGACAACTGTATGCAGGAAAGATGAGACAAAAGTAGGATGCAATAGAAAGATAGAGAGTAAGTGAAGCTGTGCCAAAAGGTGGGACTGGAGACTACACAGTGGTGATGAACAGATAGATATAAAGAGGCCATGGTGAGGTCCTTTCCCAGACTTCTGTCAAGTGCCATATCTGGGTCTGTATTTCTGGTCCATCTGGAGTCAGTGTCAATGTCTGTGTCCTGGGAAGCCAAGAGGATGTCTATGGTCTGGGCTTCTACTATAGACCATGTGTATGTGCGACAACCGTGCGATTGTGGAGGCACATGCTGATCTATGTGGTCTGCAAGGCCATCTGAAGCCAGGGGACATCCAAGCCCATGTTGCTACCAGGGGCTATGTTTGGGTTCAACGTTTTATGGCAGCTGGGTTCTGTGTTGGTATTCCAAGTGTGTGTTATCACCAATTGCCATGCAGATGATCCTGACCTGGACTGCTGCCTAGGGCATTATGCTAAGCTGCCCCACCCCTCACTGAATACCACACTTGAGAGTGTTGGTCCTGCACTTCTCATGGGCCTCATATTTTTTTTTTATTTTTTTTTTATTAACTTGAGTATTTCTTATATACATTTCGAGTGTTATTCCCTTTCCCGGTTTCCGGGCAAACATCCCGCTCCCCCCTCCCCTTCCTTATGGGTGTTCCCCTCCCAACCCTCCCCCCATTGCCGCCCTCCCCCCATAGACTAGTTCACTGTGGGTTCAGTCTTAGCAGGACCCAGGGCTTCCCCTTCCACTGGTGCTCTTACTAGGATATTCATTGCTACCTATGGGGTCAGAGTCCAGGGTCAGTCCATGTATATCATGGGCCTCATATTAAACCTGGTTCTCATGGCAGGGATGCCTGTGAGCCAGCCCCAAGACACCAGCATGGGATACCTTGCCCTAATGTCTGCCTTTGAATAGAAGAGATGTCATTCCGCCTCATCCTTGCCATCTGGCAAAAGTAGTTGACCTGGCCCAGAGGTCATGAAGGCAGGAGAGCTGCCCCTTCCATTCATTGCTTGAAGCACCCAAGAGAGTGGATTTCCTGCATTTTGCCTGAGGAAAACAGATGAGCTGGTCTTGGTTGTAAACGTATTGATGACCTGGCCTAGAGGACATGAGAATAGGAGAGTTGACCTTGCATCATGTACACTATGAACTTGGGTGAACTAGCTGAAGCAGTGCTAGAGAGCTTGCCCTGGTGGTGCAGATACAAGAAAGCTAACAGACTAACAAACTCAGCTACTTCCCAGGCCCAGATCAAGGGCTTTGAGCTGGCCAATCCAGCATCGACCCCATTTATGATCTCCTGGAGCACATGAAATGGCCAGTCCTAGAAATCCAAAGCTGCAGGATCTTCATGATACAGGGCAACAAGAAAATATCCAAGAAGAGTTCCCATGTGGATCCAGTATTGATAATCCAGAATCCAGAAGTCTTGAAAGAGACCAAGGACACAAGGGTATATTGGATGACACACTGTGACATTCTACATCTTCTACAAGATATTTTTCTATCTTAGTTTATACTATTTTGCCTGGGGAGGTAGCAAGGTAGAGGGCAGATATGAAGTTATGGAGAGATGAGTGGGTTTGGGTACATGATACAAAATTCACAAAGACTATAAACATTTTAAAAAATAGATCAAAATAAAATACAAGCACAAGACTAGTAAGACAAAAAAGAGATTTTTAAAAAATGCAGTGAGTTCCTTTTGTACTGGCCATCTATTTTTGGGGAAAGGATCTACACTTAAGTATTACTAATATCCCCAGTGAAACTGCATTAGGAAATTTTTTTTCCTTTGCAAATAGATGTCAGTTGGAGATAGACTCTTTTTTTTAAGCATATAGCATTTGTGTTCATTTTCCCCTCTCTGTATTGGAACTATATTTGGCGTAGACGTTTTTAGGACCTGTGATTCCTGTGACAGTCTCTGTGACTACATGTGGACCAGTCCTGTTGTAACCGGAAGATATAAGTTTCTTGATGTTATATACTCCCCCTGACTCTTGCTGTCTTTCTGCTTTCTTTTTACATAATTCTCTGAGCCCTGAGGGGAGCAGTTTGATGAAGACATCTTGTTTAGGATTGACTGAAGAAGTCATATTTTAAGCTTTGACCTGAACAGTGAGAATGTGGTATGTCTGAGAAATGAAAAGCATGTATTAGCTTAGCGGTGAACACACACACACACACACACACACACACACACACACACAGAGCACAAACACACACACACATACACACAGCTCTAGAACAACAACAACAACAACAACAAACAAACAAACAAACAGTATAGAGAAGTTCAATTCTTCTGGGTCATGAGTGATCCATGATTTTTTTTTATAGCTCAATAGGAACTGGAAAGATCATAAGACCAAATGATAAAGTTTGCAAGCAAGCATGCATGGACTTTGAAATTGAGAGTAATAAAGAAACATTGAAAAACTTAACCCCAAGTAAAGAGAAGTAGAATACATTTTACACAAACCATCCCAGTTGCTTGTGTATAAGACATTTTCAGGAGTTCAAGCCAATATGCTGAGAAAGGTATGTTAGTAATGGCTACTTCACCATAGTATTTTGATATAACAAAATATAAATAGTTCTCAGCTTTCCCTAGGTAACAGTTACCTAGACCCTCATTGGTGTTCATATTTTATGCAGTAGGAAGTTCTGTCACACTAACTGTTGTTCCTTAGGATAAACAACTTCTGGCTTGTTCTTCCTGTCTCATCCCACTGAATAAATTATATATAGCAGCTTGATTGATGAAGCACAACTTGACTGGGTTACATAAGGGCCGTGGCAGCAACTTCACTCTTGAACTCAGTCATCCTTTCAAAGCATGAAGAAAGGCTCCTTCTTGTCTCAGCATGTGGAAAGAATTGAATGGTGTGTGTTTCTGTGATACTTAATTAGTTAATTGTTTAAATAGACCTTAATCTACAGAGGGAACATAATGAACTATATTCTTAGATTTTTGACTATTGAGACCTAGCCAATGGCATGAATGGAATAGACAGAGTATACAATGAGAAAAAAATAAATCTTGAGGAAATCTTCTCTTTGAAACATGAGAAAAGAGGCCATTGAGATAGTTGGATAAGGTGATGAGCTTCAGGCAAGCCAGAAAGTTGAAGGATTTATCAGATGGTAGCTCTGGTTACCATTTTAGGGCAAATCCTGATAAATATTCTTAGTAGGTAACACGATGTAAATTAGCATATTTTATTTATTTCTTAATTGAAAGAGTTCTGGAATAAATTATGAATCAGACTCTTACTGTTAAGTTTCAGCTATTAACCACACTCCTAGAGGAGGTTGGTTATTCCAAGTTATACTAATGAAGATTCTATTAGCATAATTCTCATTTTATTTCATAAAGATGTTTGTGTAACTTATATAACATGCCAGAATTTTAAAATGAATGTAGAATTCCTCAAGTTTGTGAAATTCAGGACCATAACCTCCATTACATTTTCCTGAATAGAATTCCTAAGTCAAATTTCATTTTCCACATTGCATTATTAATTTTAATAAAATTTCAAATATTGTAAGGAAATTTATGACCATTAAATATTCCTGAAAGCATCAGCCACAAGCTAAATAATTAAGCATTTGACTCTTTACCATCTCACTTTAAATAAATTCATGAGCTTCCCAATTAAATAACCAGAGTAGCCTCTTTTTCAGGATATTTATGTTTCCATTTGACAGTTTAAATGCTGTACCAGTGGAGTAAATATTGGTGTTACATGATAATCTTTTCTTAAAAATCTTGAAGTACATAATCTATACCAATCTGATACAAATATACTTACATGGTTTTTAAGAATGCAGAATAGATATGTGTGAATGTATATAAATGATTCCATTATTCTGTATGTATGTATAAAATTTGGAAAGACTTCGAGATTACCATTTTAAAGAACATACTGATAGGCATTTGTTCATCAGTGTCAATGTTTCTTTTACTGTGAAGATGACATTGTCATGTGGGAAACTTACTACTGAATAGACTCCCCCTTTCTAGCTCTTTTTGAACTCTGACTGGTTGGATCATCTCAGCTCTTCTGTACCCAAATTGATTTCAACCAGTTTCTCTTTGACTTCTCACTGAATTTCTCTGCTTGGGCTTATAGCTAACGCTGGGAATATGTTTTAGTTCTCAAGCTCCTCCTCATTCTCTGGCTTATTCTATCTTCATCTGTGTCCAGCTTATTCTCTCTGCACCCTGTCTCTATCAAACAGCCCCAGGAAAAATGACATAAACTCATGCCATACACACACCACAGCTCTCTCTCCTGTCCTCATGAGCGTTGGCTCTGACTCATTCTGTCAAATCTTTCTCTGAGTTATCACTTTTTTCTGTCCCTCAATTATTGGTCACTTTTGAATATAGTTATTTCCTTCTATAAACTAACCATTCTTTCACTGATAGAGATTAAAATTGTGTACTAAAGGCAGGTCTTTATTATAGCCAGATTATATAGATCTAGAAAGTCTTTGGATGTTATAACTATATTGCAGGATTCAAATTCCTCTACACAAAATAACATTGAAAAAACTTTCTCACATTGACCACGTACACACACACACACACACACACACACACACACACACACACACACTTGTATCCTCTGCATTTGTGATGAAATTATTTCAACTCATAAAATAAATGATTAAAAGATGAAATGCAATATAGGAATTAATGCTTACTTAGTTGAATTGTCTTAATAAAGTAATGGTTTTATATAATGTTTTTAAAATAAATAATTGAGAATTTATGTGAAATATTTATGTTATTTGTTATTATCTAAGCTATGGACATGCTATAAATTGTAAACTACACAGAAGTAACATTTTAAATACATGGACAACCTTTCATGCAATGAAATGAAGACTAATATTGAAATAAATGATATGGCTTTTACATCATGAGTAAACTATTTCATATCTGTAATATCAGATTATTGTTTTTCAGTTAAATAAAAACATATTTCTTAATTTGCAAGTAAGAAAAACTGTAGGATGTAAGAATACTTGTTCAGAATTGATGATACAAGAAGAGAGAGCATTGATGTTTGAGGCTTCACATGCAGCTTCCTCCATGATGCCTAGAGAATCCATTCCTGGCATTTGAGTATGCCTTCTGCCTTAGTGTCAAGTGTTGCTACATGTCCATTACGAGAAGAAAATGGGCTTTTATCATTAATTAGCAGACTGGTATTAGTATCATTTTAATGAACTGTTTATTGACAATGGAAGTGTTATATGTATCCTACTTTGCTTCTCGCCAGCTTTTTCTAAAGTTAGAAACAGATCATAAGTGTATGGTGGTGGTGAAAGTCCTGGATATACCAAGAGCAGGAAAAAAGAAATCACCTTTTTTATGTGATATTAGAGACTTCAGTAACACTGTAAAACTGCAAGTTAGGCTATACTCACTATAAATGTGTGCCATTTTATATTGTTTTGTTTTTTCCCAAGAATAAACGGCACAGTGGTTTTAAATACTTACATGCACATACATGGGTAAATATGTACACACACAGAAACACAGACACACACAGTGAGGGAGAGAGATACATACATACATACATACATACATACATACATACATACATATATGATACATATGTATGTGTTTAAAGCAAGGATTGGAGCATCCATTAAATGTAAAATCCATGTGCACACTAAACTCAAACTGAAAAGGGAATATTCATTTCAGGACTAGTGAATAAATCATTTTCTGTTGTTTTAAACATGGTGATTTGTCATTCAGTCCCAGAACAAAGTGTGCTTGAATTTTTTATATGGAAGGAGTTTTGTTCAACATTCAAGTTCATTCCCTACAGTCAGCACAGCACTCTGGCACTGCAACTGTTAACTACAGGATCATTACTACATTTGTTTAGATTCATTTTCCTCTCTGTCAAGTAGTGATCCCAATCCATTTTTAATTAGTTCTTTGGGAAATTTATATATTGTGTTTTGATGAAATCTTCTTTCTCTCTCTCTCTCTCTCTCTCTCTCTCTCTCTCTCTCTCTCTCTCTCTCTCTCTCTCCCTCCCTCCCTCCCTCTTTCTCTCTCTCTCTCTCTCTCTCTCTCTCTCTCTCTCTCTCTCTCTCTCTCTCTCTCTCTCTCTCTCTCTCTCCAGATCCACCTTTCCTTTGATACCAAACAAACTTTGAAACTTGGAGGTTTTTGTTACTGTAGTTGTTGCGTTCCTTGTTTGTTTTTTGGTCTTTTGTTTTGCTTTTTCTTTTAACATTTAAGATGAATTTATATTGCCTAATATTCTTAAATGTCCTGTATTCCACTAGAGAGTGGTTGGCATTTAGACTTACCAGGGACTGTATACTCTTTTGTTTTTAATTATTCACTTTACCTCCTACTCACTGCCAACCTACCAGTCGCCCCTCACTACTACCCCTTACTCATTCCCTGGGTATAGCCTACCATGGTGCAGCAAGTCTCTGAAAGGCTAGGCTCATCCTTTCCCACTGACCTCAGATAAGGCGGCCCACCTAGAAAAACATATCCCATAGACTGGCAACAGCTTCTGGGAAACCACCCCCCACTCCAGTTGATTAGGACCCACATGAAGACCAAGCTGAATATCTGCTACATATTTATGGGGAGGCCTACACCCAGCCCATATATGTTCTATAGTTGGTGGCAAACTCTCCAAAAGCCCCAAGGGTCCAGGTTGGTAGTTTCTGTTGAACTTCCTGTGGAGTTCCTGTCACCCTCCGGTCCCAAAATCATTCCTCATATTTTTCCATAAGTCTCCAAGCTCCATCAACTGTTTGGCTATGGGTGTCTGCATATGTCTGAGCCTCTCAGAGGACAGCAACGTTGGATTCTTTTCTTCAAGTCTAACAGAGTATCATTAATAGTTTCAAGGTTTGGTGCTTGCCCATGAGATGGGTCTCAAGTTGTGCAGTGATTGGCTCAATATCTGCTCCATCCCCAATCCCTCCATTTCTTGTAGACAGGATAAATTTGTGGTCTAAAATTTTGTGGGTGGGTTGGCGTGTCTATCACTGCATTGGGTTCCTGCCTGGCTACAGGAGGTGAGCTCTTCAGGTTCCATATCCCCAATGTTGTGAGTCATAGCAAAGGCCACTCCCATTTATTCTTGAGGACCTCCCTTATCACAGGTCTCTGTGTCATCCTGGAGATACTCTTCACTTCCTCACCCCCATCAGTTGCAGATTTTCATTCATTCCCATGGCCATCAACCTTATGCCTCCCCATTCCTGTTCCTGAAACATTTATTCCCCTCTTCAGCCCCTCTCGTATGCAATTCCCTCTTTCTGTCTGCCCCTTATGACTATTTTCCCCGTCTAATAGAGAGTCAAACATCCTCACTTGTGCCCTCCTTCTCCTTTAGCTTCTTTGGATCATGGAGAGTAGGATGGGTACCTTATATTTTATGGCTAATGTTATGTATAAGTGACTATATACCAGGCATGTAATCTTGAGACTAGGTGAATTCAGGAGGATATTCTCTAGTTTCATCCATTTGTCTACAAAATTCCTGGTGTCTTTGTTCTTAATAGCAGAATAGTATTCCATTGTGTAGATACAGCACATTTTCTATATCCATTCTTCAGTTGAGGGACATCTAGGTTGATACCAGTTTCTGGGTATCACAAAAATAAAGCTGCTATGAGCAGATTTGAGCAAGTACCCTTGTAGAATATTGGAGCAACTTTTGGGTACATGCCCAAGAAACAGTATAGCTGGGTCTTCAGGTAGAAGTTTTCTCAGTTTTCTGAGAAACCACCAATATCGATTCCCAAAGTAGTTATACAAGTTCGTACTCCCACCAGCAAAGGAAAATTGCTCAATATCCTTGCCAGTATGTACTATCTCCTGAATTTTAGATCCTAGATATTCTGATGGCTGTAAAATGGAACCGAAGAGGTGTTTTGATTTGCATTTTTCTGATGACTAAATACTTTTCTTTAAGTGCTTTTCAGCCATTCAAGATTCCTCCATTGAGAAATCTATGTTGAGCTCTGTACCTCATTTTTAAGGGCCATTTGGGTTGCTGGTATCTAAATTATTGACTTCTTTATGAATTTTGAATATTAACCTTCTGTCAGATGTAGGGTTGGTGAAGATCCTTTCCTAATCTTTAGGCTGATGTTTTGTTTGCTTAACACTCTCTTTTGCCTTGAAAAAGCTTTGCAGTTTCATAAGGTCCTATTCATCAATTGTTGATTTTAGAGTCTGAGCCATTGGTGTTCCATTCATTAATTTCTGTACCAATGCATTCAAGGTTATTTCCCACTTTCTTTTCTATGAGATTTAGTGCAGTCAGTTTTATGTTGAGGTCTTTGGTCAGCGTAGCCTGGAAGTTTGTACAGGATGGTAAATATGGACCTATTTTCACTCATACAAATGTAGAAATCCAATAAAAAGAGTACCATTTGTAGAAGATGCTTTCCTTTTTCCATTGTATTGTTTTGGTTTCTTATTCAAAAATCAAGTGTCTAAAAGTATATAGGTATATTTCTGGGACTTTCATATGATTCTATTGATCAATTTGTCTGTTTCTCTACCAATGCTATGAAATTTTGACCACTATAGTTCCATAGTACAGATTAAGGTTAGGGATGTTGATTCTTCCTGAAATTCTTTTAATGCTCAGGTTTTTTTGACTATCCTGGATATTTTTTCCATATAAAGTTGAGAATTGCTATTTCAAGATCTATAATAATTTGGTTTTGGAATTTTTATGAGGATACATTGAATCTGTAGATTGTTTTTGGTAAGATGGTCATTTCCAGGATGTAAATAGTATGTATCCATACACATGGGATATCTTTCCATCCTCTAATGCCATCTCCAATTTCTTTTCTTTACTTTCCTTTTCTTTTCTTTTCTTTTTCTTTTTCTTTTTCTTTTCTTTAAGGGACTTGAAGTTCCTATTATGTTAGATCTTTCATTTGCTTGGTTACTCTGATAGAACTTTTGGGTTCACTCATGTTTAAATACATATCATCTGTAAATAGCCCTACTTTGACTTCTTCCTTTCCAAGTTGTATTTCACTGATATCCTTTAGTTGTCTTATTGTTCAGGTTAGAATTTCAAGTAATATGTTGAATTGGGAGGAAAAGAGTGGGCCCTCTTGTCTTGCTTCTGATTTTAATGGAATTCCTTTAAGTTTCTGACATGCTGTATATTGGTTTGATTATGTTCAGGCATGTTCCTTCTCTCCTTGATTTCTCTAAATACTTTTAACATGCAGGGGTATTAGATTTTGTCAATGGCTTTTTAGTCATCTAATGGATCTTTTAATTTATATATATGATAGATTATTTTGATAGATTTTCATATATTGAACTATCCTTGCATTCTCTGGGATGAAGCCTACTTGATTAGGATCATGATGTATGATGTTTTTGATGTGTTCCTATATTCAATTTAAGAGAATTCTAGCATCAATATTCATGAGAAAATGTGTCTGAAGTTCTCTTTCACTGTTGAGTCTTTCAGGGGTGTAGGTATCAGGGTGACTGTGGCTTCATGGAATGAATTCGGCAGTATTGCATTGTTTCTATCTTGTTTCTTTGAAAGTCTGATAGAATTCTGTCCTAAAACCATCTGGTCCTAGGATTTTTTTGGTTGGGAGACTTAATAAATGATTTTATTTCTTTCAGAGTTATAGGTTGTTAGTGATCTTGACTTAGCTTTGGGAACTGGTATCTGACTAGAAAATCATGCACTTCATTGACATTTTCTAATTTTGTTGAGTAAAGTTTTTTTTGAAGTAAGACCTAATGATTCTGTGAATTTCCTCTGAGTCTGTTGTTATTTCTCCATTTTTGTTTCTGATTTTGTTTATTTGGATACCTTCTCTCAGTCTTTTGGTTCACTTGGCTAAGAGTTTGTCTATCTTTCTGGTTTCCTCAAAGAACCAGTCTTGGTTTTCTTGATTTATTTTTGGCATTGTTTTCTTTGTTTCTAAATGATTCTAGCCCCGATTTTGATTATTTCCTGCCTTCCTCTACTTCTCCTTTCTTCTTTATTCTTCTTCTTCTTTCTTCTCTTTCTTCTTCTTACTTTCTTCTTCTCTCCTCCTCTTCTCCCTCCTCCTCCTCCTCCTCCTTCTCCTCCTCCTCCTCCTCCTCCGCCTCCTCCTCCTCCTCTTCTTCTTCTTCTCCTCCTCTTCTTCTCCTCCTCATCCTCCTCCTCCTCCTCTTCTTCTCCTCCTCCTCCTCCTCCACCTCCTCCTCCTCCTCCTCTTCTTCTTCTTCTTCTTCTTCTTCTTCTTCTTCTTCTTCTTCTTCTTCTTCTTCTTCTTCTTCTTCTTCTTCTTCTTCTTCTTCTCCTCCTCTTCCTCCACCTCCGCCTCCTCCTCCTCCTCCTCCGCCTCCGCCTCCTCCTCCTCCTCCTCTTCTTCTTCTTCTCCTCCTCCTCCTCCTCCTCCTCCTCTTCTTCTCCTCCTCCTCCTCCTCCTCCTCCTCCTCCTCCTCCTCCTCCTTTCTAAAGCTTTCAGTTGTACTTTTAAATTGCTGATAGGAGAAATTTGTAACTTCTTTATATAGGCATTTTGTGCTGTGACCGTTCCTCTTAGCACCACTTTCATTGTGTCCCATGAATTTGGCTATGATATACTTTCACTTTCACTGAATTCTAGAATGTCTTTAGTTTCTTTTGTTGTTTCATTCCTGAAATAGAAATCGCTGAATAGAGACATGATCAATTTCTATGAGTTTGTAGGTTTTCAGTTTAGGTTTTCTGATGTTTCTGTTGTTGAAATTCAGCTTCTATCCGTGGTAGCGTGATAAGATACAAAGCTCTATTCCAACTATCTTGTGTTTGTTGAGAATTGCTTTATGACTGACTATATGATTAATTTTGGAGAAGAATGCATGAAGTACTAAAAAGAAGGTATATTCTTTTGTGTTTGTGTGAAATATTCTAAAGTTACCCATTAGGTCCAGTTGACCCATAATGTCTGTTAGTTTTGCTATTTCTCTCTTCAGTTTTTGTCCAGTGACCACTCAATTGCTGAAAATGAGGTCCTGTACTCTTCCAGTAATAATGTTTAGGGTTCTTTGTATGATATAAACTTTAGCACTTTTTTATTAACACTGAATTTTCAACAGAGTACCCCTGTATTTGGGGCATAGATATTCAGAATTGAGATACAATCTTGATACTTTTTTTTTTTGCTTTGATGAGTATGCCATGTCCTTCCCTGTCTCTTTTGATTAATTTTGGTTGAAAGTTTATTTTATTAGATACTAGAATGGCTATTCCACCTCGCTTCTTGGATTTGTTGGCATGGAAAACATTTTTTCAAACTTTTTTTCTATCTGTATTGCTGATTGTGCTCCTTGTATTTTACAAAATGGATTTTAATCACATCCATTTTGTTAGCCTGTGTCTTTTTATTTAAAAATTGGGTCTATTGATGTTGAAAGATATCGTTTTTTCCTAGTGTGTGTGTGTGTGTGTGTGTGTGTGTGTGCGCGCGCGCGCGAGTGTGTGTGTGTGTGTGTGTGTGTGTGTGTGTGTGTGTGTGTGCATCTTATTGAGGCTGATATGGAATTACTTATATCTTGTGTTTTCTTGGATGTAATTATTCTCCTTAGGTTGGAATTGCCATCTAATATTTTCTGTAGGGCTGGGTTTGTGGATAGATATTGTATGAATATGGATTTGTCTTCAAATATTTTGTTTTCTCCACCTATGGTGACTGACATAGTAGGGTAGGCTGGCATCTGTGGGTTTTTTTTTTTTTTTGTTTTTCTGTTTTGTTTTGTTTTCCTTTTTGGGAGGTTCCAAGATATTTGCCTAACTCCCTCTAGATGTAGAGTCTCTGTTGAAAATTCAGTGTTTGCCTTTGTGTGTTATGATCCCCCTTTCCTCCTGCTTTTATTTTTTACCTATTCTGTAGATTTTGTGTTTTATATGCTGGAAGATTTTCTTTTTCTCATCCAGCCTAATTGATGTTCTATAAGCTTCTTGTATGTTTATAGGCACCTTTTCTTTAGATTGAGAACATTTGTTTTTCCTATGATTTTGTTGAAAATATTTTCTGGGTCTTGGAGCTCAGTCTCTTCACCTTTTTTCTATTCCTATTATCCTTAGGTTAGGTCTTTCAGATTTCTTTGATATTTTCTTTCACGAAATTTTAGATTTAACATTTTTTGATGGATGTATATATTTCTTCATTTTATCTTTCTTCTATCTCCTGTATTTAACATTTTTTGATGGATGTATATATTTCTTCATTTTATCTTTCTTCTATCTCCTGTATTTTGTTGGTGATGTTTGCATCTGTTGTTCCTGTACTCTTCCTTATGTTTTCGATCTCTAGGATTCCTTTAGTTTGTGTTTTCTTTATTTCCACTCTCAGGTCTTGCAGTTTTATCTGTTTGTTTTACCTTTTCAGCTTTTTTTCCCCCTGTATATATTTTAGGGTTCTTTTTCCATTTTTAAATGACTCTACTTGTTTCATTGTGTTTTCCTGTTCTTCTTTAAGATTTGTATTCATTCCCTCTTTAAAGACTTTTATCATCTTTATAAGATTGGATTTAATGTCATTTTCTTATTCTTCAGTTGTGTTAGGATACTCAGGGCGTGTGTTCGTAAGGTAGCTGTGCTCTCAAGGGGTCTTTAGTTGATTTCTTTTGATAGCTTTTAGCAATCTGAATGGCTTTGGTCTCTGAATGTCCCCACTCTCATAGGTATTAGGAGGAGGATTAACCTAGATAATCATGGTCTGGCAGGCTTCAAACGTGCATTCTTGACTGTATGGTTCTGGATCGGTAGGTTTTTATGTTTCAGTACCACAAATCCAATGACTGTGAGTAGTGGGATGGCTAGAGAATGGATGTCTACCTGGATTAGCAGGTTGCTCCATTCAAGGTAGTCCCCCAGAGGACTCTGTGAGAAGAGAGGATGGGTGGGAGAAGGGAAACTAACTTGTATGCTTCAGGATCTTCAAATCTAATAAAGACAAGCAGAGTTGTAGGGCAAGAATCGAGGTCCAGATAGGATAGCAGGCTCTTCAGGGCAGCTTGGGGTACTGCAGAGGACTCAGAGGACAGGGAAGATGGGTGGGAGAAAGGGAGTGGCTCTAGTCTCCACAAGTTCATTTGAGCTTTACTTTCTTTGACTGGTGTTCTAAATCTTTTTTGGTGCTTATATTCTGTAAGATGCTAAGAAGTGTGGCATGTTGAAGTCTTTATCAGTGTGTGAGGGTCAATATGTAAGTTATGGTGTGCAGTTTTTATTTTTTTTGTGAGCTTGATTGCTCTTGGGTTTGATGCATAGATGATAAAATTTACAATATCGTTTTCATGGAATTTCTTTTTGATGATTTTGCAGTACTCTTCCCTCTCTCTTCTGATTATTTTTTGATTTGAAGTGTATGTTGTCAGATATTTAAATGGCTACACGAACTTGCTACTTATGTCCATTTGCTTGGAATATCATTTTCCATCCTTTTACCCTGAGGTGATGATGTTTGTCTTTGATATTAAGGTGTGTTTCTCGTTACCAACAGAAGTATAGATGGTGTTTGTGCCTCATACTTTTAGTACATGTCTTTTCAACATGGAGTTTAGACTGTTGCTGTTGAGAAAAACCAATGATTAGTGCTTTTTAATTCCTATTATTTTGTTGTGTTTGTTATTGTTGTTGTTGTAGAGGTGATGGTGGTAGTGGTAATGGTGTTGGTAGTGGTGGTAGTAGTTGGGTTGGAGAAAGTTGGTGGTGGTGGTGGTGGTTATGGTGGTGGTGTGTGTGTGCTTTTTCCTCACTTGAATTGTTTTTTAAGGATATTTTGTTCCTTGTCCTTCCTTGGGTGTTGTTAACTCCTTTAAGTTGTATTTTTTCCTCCTAATGACTTCTGTCGTATTGAATTTGTAGATACATAAGCTTAATTTTTCATAGACTCTCTTATTTCCCCATTCATTTTGATTGATAGTTTTTGCTATGTTTAGTAGTCTGGATTTATATCTCAGGTCTCTTAAGATATAAATTGTAGAACATTTTCCAAGGTCCTTCTGGCTTTTAGGGTGTCCATTGATATGTCAAGTGTTATTCTAAAGATCTGCTTTTATATGTTATTTGCTCTTTTCTCATGAAGGTTTTAATATTCTTTCTTTGCTTTTTACATTTGGTGTTCTGATTATCATGAGCTGAGGAGACTTTCTTTTCTGGTTCAATCTATTTGGTGTACTGTATTCTACTTGAATCTTAATAGGAACCACCTTCTTTAGGTTGAAGATTTTTCTTCTAAAGTATTTTCTATGCCTTTGACCAGGGTTCCTTTTCCCTCCTCTATTTGCATTATTCATTGATTTGACATTTCATCATAAAATGGATTTCCTGGATTTTTGTGCCAGTTTTTTTTTCTTTGACTAACGCATCTATCTTTTTTTTTTCTTGTCATCACTGCCTAAGATTCTCTCTTCTGTTTCTTGTATTCTGTTCCTGAATCTTGCCTCTGAGGTTGATTGTTGAGTTCCTAAATTTTTCATTTTCATATCTCCTTCAGTATTTTTTCTTTTGTAATTATCCTATTTTCACTTTTATGCATTCGACAGTTTTTATTAATTTTCATACACTGTTTATATTTTCCTAAATTTTTAAGGGATTAATTAATTTCCTAGTTAAAGACATTTAGATATTTTGTCTTGCCATTGTTAGGTGTGTATTTTCTTAATTATTTCTGTGTTTTCTTAATTCCACTGCCATTTCTTATTCTTAGAAGAATGTGTTGACTATGTATTGTCATGTAGGAAACTCTTCTGCAATCCGGATAACTGTAGCCACTAAAGGTTCCAGGTAAAATGAGTTTCTAAGTTTTAAAGATAACACTTAGGAATGGAAGTAGACTAGGAATGAGGTGCTGAGGGCATCCACTGGAAGGAGGAAGGGAGGGGGTTCCATCCAGCTCTGCTTAGTTCCCTAGGAATGGTGACCGAGAGTAAGGATAGACCGTGGCAGGTATTCTGCTACATAACTGAGGATGAGATAGGGAAAATGGACTAGGTGGAGTGGAACAAGAGGAAAAGATGTGCAGCTAACCCACCTGCTTCCTTAGAAGGAACAGTCTATTGTTTCAAGGGAGTAGAATTGGGGGCTAGAGCAAAGCAATAAGTTAGAGCAGAGAAGTTAGAAGGGGAAACATATCATCCACTGGAAATGGGGGCAGGAGAAGGAAGGGAGGCCTCAGTTTGTGGGCTGTTGCAAAGGTAATGATGTAACAGGGAGATTGTACTTGAAGGAATAGAGGGAATGTGTGAAGATCTCCAGTTGACTTTTCTGTTTTCCTGGCTTTGGTGGCCTAAGGGTTCTCAGGGAACAAGCCTTATGTTTTGAAGCTGACATAGAGCAATGAGGGATGGAAAGAAATCTGAGGGGAAATCTATGTGGTTGCCCAGAGATGTGGGCAGAGAGGAAGTGGATCCCACAGTACATCTGCTACATAGCTGACTAGAGCACTGGACTTGAGTAAGCAAAGGAAAGAGTGATGTCATGCAGTTCAGTTACCAGCTTCCTAGATGAGGGTGGCCTTCGGGTTCCCAGATAGTAAATCAAACTTCCTATTGCAAGTGATTTATATTTTTAAGACCTGTCTATATTCCTCTTATATTTGAAAAGAGATGTAGTTTATAATGGCATCTGCTTTTACCTTAGCCTTCTCTATGGGAGATTTCCACAGATCTCTATTCTCTGGTATAAGAAGAGCACTGGAATGGTGAATTATATGATCACAGTGTAAAGGAAACTCAAATGATAGTTTATTATGAAACTTTAAAGAAGGATCATTTGTCTACAAAGTAACAATCACAGACCTTACTATTGAGTGTGTGCAGACTGACTCAAAGTGTCAGTGTGTAGAAAATATATAGGAGCAAATCCATGGATAAAAATCACATGATAAGGAAACTATAAAGAAATGATGTTATAAGATATTTATAACTATCAAAGTTTCTAGAAATTCAAAAATTTAACAACTAAAATTTTGGAAAATCTGTACTTTTGTAATAAGAAATAAGAAATAACATATTCACATAGTCTGAAGTATCTACCCTTTGGAAGTTACCATAATACATTGTTGTCTATGAAGTTCATGGTTGAGTAATACTGAAACACACACATACACACACACACACACACACACACTCAGTATCTTCTTGATATAATATCTCAAGTATATTTTTGTCTTGGGGCACATATGGCCCATTGGCAAACTGTACACATATAAAAACAAATAGAACATTATAACTCTGTTTAAAAGAACATTTAGTTTTTCACAAATGATAATGTCTATTACAGTTTTCCTTTCTCCTTACCTTAAAGATTACTATATTTATTGTTATTGGGAATGTGGATACAGGGAAAACTAAGCTGGTACTTAACTGAGATAACATTGTTCATAGACTGTATTTACAGGCTATATACATAGAATGATGGGAGAAAGTGATACGTATTCATTCACTCAATCATTGAGTATATAATATATATCGACTTGATGCCTGTCATGAACAATGACTAAAATATAGAAAGGTGAAAATATATTGTTTAATGTTTAAGAATAAATTATAGTAGTATCAAGATAGCAAAAAGTTCCTATTCTTTAACTATTTACAAATATATACTTTAATGGAACTGAATGTGAATGAGAAAAAATATGACAAATATATTTTAGTAGTATAAAATTATAGATTAATACTAAAGGACTAGTTATTTATGTTTAAACAGTGAATTTTTGACATTACTTTGGTATTACACACACACACACACACACACACACACACACGAACAAAAAATGTGTAAAGAGAAAAAATAAATAAAGTATTTAGTATGTAATTACTGTGCCTTTAAGAATGTTCGGCAAATTTTAAAGTGGACTCTCTGACAAGAACCAATGAAGGAGATTTCTTTAGGGAGAGAAGATGAACTCCACTGGAAACAAAACAGAACAATGAAGCATTTTTTATGCCCACAATTCCATTCTTCTTTTTCATAGTTGAGTTTGCCCTCATACAAAGTAGCACACTGCATCCACATTAAAATTGAGATCACAAAGCATCCTTTTCATCCCTCACTGCCAAAGCTTCTCACTAATAATAATTAGCCATTCTTGGCTTTCTGCCAACAATTTAATAAATACTGAAACAGCTTAGCGCCTCAGCTGCATTCCTAGTTACAGCTAGGGGAAGATGGGATCCTGAATGAGATTCGCTGAATAGCGTGACTGCAGCAAAGCTACTCAGTTAGCTATTAATGAATGGCCACTCTGTATGCATATTTTATGTTGTATGTATAAAAATGATTATTAATTAGGCCACATTTAGTCTTATGAACTTTAGTTCTATAACTGACTCACAAAACTGATAAGACAGCAACTGTAACATTGGCAAGGACACTCTTAAATGAATATGATTTTCCACATTTTCTAGGTGTGCTTTTCTTCTTAATGATTTTTATTTCTAAGAAAAAAAATGATGCTTAACCCTCAGTGTCTACACATTATTGTAAAATGGATGCTTTTGAAAAAAGATCATTATTAACATTTTACTTAATCAATTCTTCAGCTTTGTTTGTGATGTCTACTCAGCTTGTATTGAGGACACTTTGAGAGGGGTATGAAAATTTCCTGGAAGGTACAACAGGGATCCTAGTGAAGACTCCTAGCAATGGAGGATACAGAGTCTAAACTAGCCATCTTCTATACCCAGGCAGCATTTCGAGTTGTAGGACTGGACTGCATTTAGTTGAACTGTTGACTGAAGGTGCTCCATGGAAATTTGAAATCCCAGGCTGATGTTTCAGAGGAGAGGGCCTCTCTTGGAAAAATGACATTGAAACTTTATTCCCAAGGACAATATCAACACAGGATATTGAACATTAGTTGAGGTCAAACTGATGCCTATGTGGAGACTCCACCTCTATAATCTAGTCTCTTTGGCACTGTAAGGTACTCTGAAGGCTACGAAAAGAGAACCCTTTTCCAATACAACCAGAAAAACTTTGATCTACAATGTATCCTGTCTGCAAGATGTGTTGGGGTCATGGTGTCTCAGAACTTATGGAACAGTGGCCAACCTATGTCTGGTTTAAATTTTAGGTCCATGTCACAAGGAACCTATGTTCTATGTGGTGGTTTGAATAGGAATAGGCCCCCATAGATTCATGTGTTTGAATGCTTGGTCTATAGGTTGTGGCACTGTAAGTAAGTATGGCCTTGTTGGAGTAGGTATGGTCTTGAAGAAAGTGTGTCACTGGAGGGTAGGCTTTGAGGTCTCAGAGGTTCAAGTCAGGCCTAGAGTATCTCAGTCCTCTCCTGTTGTTTACGGATACAGATGTTGAACTCTCAGCTCCTTCTCCAGCATTGTGTCTATCTATGTGTCAACATATTTCTCATCATGATAATAATAGACAAAATCTCTGAAACTGTAAGCCAGTCACAAGTTAACTGTTTTCTTTATAGAATTTCCTTGGTCATGTTTTCTCTTCAAAGCAGTAGAAATGCTAACTGAAACAGAAGTTAGCATAAGGAGCTGGTGTATTGCTGTGATAGATCTGACAATGTTTTTGTTTAGAGGAAAGGGGCCTTGGAACTTTGGATTAGGAAAGCAGAGAAATGTTTTAAGCATTGTTTAAAAGAGCCATACTAGTAGGTTGGTGGAATATAATGTTGCTAAGAGTGATTTGAATTGTGCGGTGCTGGATCAGAGGTTTCAGAGAATTATTTTAGGATATGGCCTAGAGATTATTCTTGTAATATTTTGGTGAAGAATGTGGCTTATTTTGGCCTTTGACAGAAAAGTCTACCTCAGGCTAAAGTGGGGAGCTTTGGATAAATTCTATTGGAAGAAGAAATCTCAAAACAGCGTAGTTCAGACCCTGCCCTGTGGTTATTACTATTCACTCTTATGTAAATCTATAATGAAAAGGAGCAAGGTAAAATACAAAATTTACACTTTAAGGAGAAAAGGGACACCAGGAAATGGAATGGAGCTAAGTCGTGTGTTATAGAGATAAAAGCTTAAAGAAAAACTAGATGTTAAATGGAATAATGGTAGTGATGATCTCAGAGCAAGAGCCCAAATAGGTAAGCTTCCAATTTATTAAAATGATTCAAAAGAAAGGGAAAGAGAATTAAGGTGAAAGAGAATTAAAGAAAAATCAGGGACAGGTATGGTGGTCCAAACCTTTAATTCCACCACCACGAGAAGGCCATATTACAGTCCCAACAAGCAGCAAAACTTGGCAGCTTTGGCCATGTAGTTTTAGGGCCAAGGATAGAAAAATGAGGGTATATAATTTCCCTTCAAAACTAAGGAAAGCCACTGAGGCAAGATGTGTGGCAGGGATAGCCCTCAGTAGAGGTCCAGAGAGGCCACTATGTGAAGTTGTAATGGTGAGGCTTGCATTGACTGGGAAATCTCAAGATGTTGCAGGAGTCAGAGCCCTGAGTTACCTGTGGTAGAGAGCTTCTAACAAGGAGTGGAACCAGCTCAAGAAAGAGATGTTAGTTATAGTCATCAAAGCTGAAAGGAGTTGGAGATCAAAAGAACATTTTGACATCAGACATGGAGATGCAATGTTTTCTCATCTGGTGTTAGGTCTTGCTTTAGTCCAGCCATTCTTCACTAGGTTCCCTTCTGGATTGGTATAGTATATCCTGTGCCATTATATGTTGTAAGTATGTTATCTGCTTTTTCATTTTGATTTTACCAAGGAATTAAAGTTAAGAAGTTGCATGAATCTCAAATAATTTGAACTTTGGACTTTTAAGCAAATTTGAAACTGATACAGACTATGGAACTTTTGAAGTTGAACTGAATATATTTCTACATTGTGGTATAGCTACAAGTTTACAGGGGCCCAGAGAAGAATGTGGTATTTTGAATTGGAATGGCCCCTACAAACTCCTGTGTTTGCAAACTTAGCACACAGGGAGTGGCACTATTAAGAGAGAGAGTCTTCTTGGACTAGGTATGGCCTTGTTGGAAAAAGTTCCTTAACAATGAAGACAAGTTTTGGGTCCTATATGCTCAAGCTATGATGTGTGGCTGATAGTCTTTGTCTGAAGACATTTTGATGCCTGCGGATCAAGAAGTAGAACTCCTTCTCCAGAACCATGACTGCATGACTACTACATGTTGTCTTGTTTCTGGCCATGATAATCAAGGACAAAAATCTCAAAAACTGTCAGCCAGCCTCATATTAAATATTTCCTTTGTAAGTATTTGTTGCAGCCATGGTGTGTTTCATCATGTGTTGCATGTGAAACACTATGTGTTTCACAGTGTTGCAGCACTAGAAAGTCTAATATGCTCTACACATCCTGGAAGACTAGGAGAAGTAGACTGGAAAGCCAAGCAAGCTATGGTCAAGCCAAACACGACTGCCAAAAACTAAAACAAAATAAAACAAAAACAACAAAAATCAGTGAAATTATTCCTAATGATATTCTGCTATACTCATAGAATGGTACAAAAAAAAAGTGTATGCATAGATCCTCTACATATATGTGTTTACTATTAGCTTAATGTTTCTGTGGTATGGAACTCCCAACTATGGGAAAAGTATATCTTCGATTCTTTTGCCTGGTGTTGGACCATCTTCCTCTTGTTAAATTATATTGTTTAGCCTTCATATGAGGGTTTTTGCCTTTGTATTATTGCTTCTTATTTTGTTCGCTTGGGCTGTTGTCTCTTAGTGTACTGCTCTTTCCTGGAGCAAAATGGAAGAAGGGTAAACCAGGGGGAGGTAAAATTATGGTCAGGATTTATTGTATGAGAAAAGAATCTGTTTTCAATAAATTAAAAATATTCATAGAGCATATAAAAGATAGTTGGTTAACCTTGGACAATCGCTTATCAAATACTACACTTATTTAAAGAAATATTGTAGGGACAAAATGATAGCATTTTTTTGGTATGGAACAAAATCTTAATTGTTTTCTATTTGTACTCCTCAAATTAGGGTGGAATAATTTAGCTGATTTCCAAAAAAGTAAAGAAGTGAAGAAATAGAGTTTGCAGACTGTAATATTTTTTCCCAAAGTGTCTGCATTTGTGGTTGCGTTTGTGTTTGTGTGTGTATGTGTGTGTTGCATGTGTGTGTGCACTCATGTATGTATGTATTCATCCATTCACTCTGTTTTCTCGTGAAGGAAAGCAGAAATAATAATGTACTTCAAATCAGTGAATAGATAGATCTGGTTTACTCAGAGTTTGAATTATTATGGGACATCCAACTGGTGGTACAAACCAAAGTGTTTATGTTGTCTCTGACCCTTGTTTCTTATTTATAGATCCTCCTGAATGATCTCTAAGGAAAGAATTAAAATTCTTAATCCAAATGCCCAATCCAACAAAAGACAAATATCATGAAGTATTGTATGATATACCTGAACACATGACATATATTTGAATGTATGCTAGTCAGTCCATTGTAGAGTGGTCTATGCTTACTCTCTTCTTTGGAAATAAAATAAAAATAAAAATAAAGTTTTGTCCATCAAATTAGTAGTTTTGACCCAGTTTCTGACTTAGTTTAAAAATAGGAATCACGGACTAATTTCCTCTAAGAATTTCCTTAAAACATCACTTCACAGACCACCTGAAAACTTACATTTTCATTTGACATCATATTTTCACTGCAGAAGTCTTGCAAATCCATAAGTCCTCCTTGTTTTATAAGTTAAATGTGAATTATATTAACATAGAATTGTCCAAACAGTAGGATGGCGATGAATAATTAATTCGAATGTTGAACAAGAATAAACACAACACAATGAGTAATTCAGAACATTTATTGCAAGAGCTGATAAGTGTAAATAACGTAGAACTGGCAAAGCAGTAACAAGGATAATTGTTTAGATATTTATTTTGTCAAAGTCATCAAACACCCCTCACAAACCGACAAAAATGACTTCAATAAGCAATGCACCCCTACCCATTATTTTCCATTATACTGTGGAAAAATGTGAACTGCTATTTACAAAGTAACTTCATTTTTGGTAAGAACAAATTAACTATCAGATTAGCAATTTTTTTAAACTTTTTTCTTTTTTTTAACGTGTAAATTGATGGTGAACCGTGGCATTAATATAACTTCCACTCCTTTCAATAAAGACATTTTGTTGCATGCTATTTATTTGTTTAAATCATCTGTCATGCCTTAACAAAAAACCTCCTAAGAATGTTCAAATTTGGATTTGTTTGCACGTGCAACTGAGATCTTATTAACATTATCTGTCACTCCCTTGGTTTGACCCAAGTGACAAAATGCTGGTACCTGCCAGGCATTGACCAACTATGATAAGAAACAGTTAAACAGCAATAATTAGAGATTTATCCCTTTATTTTCCCCAACTACCTACCTGGAGAATGTTCTGTTACATCATGAAGGCACAACACATTAAATATTTTGTGGCTATGGTCTAATAACACTTGTGTTACAACAACATTATTGTATATGAGGATCAACACAAACTCTGTCATTTCAACAAAGTTGAAGACACACATTTGCCCAATTGAAACTATTTTTGAGTAATGATTTTTTCTTCAGTATATGCTGATTTTAATACATTAGTTTTGAAAGAGTAACAAGTACAGAATATTACATCACACTTGATGGATAACACTTTCCCATCACTTTCTCACTTAATGGTACTAATTAAGTCGTTTTTAATTTTGCCTACTTTGAAAATAAGGATATCAAAAAAAGAGGTTCTGAATTTCCAAGAGTTTGCAGAAGTATACGTCTGCTACTCTTGTTGTTTGAAGTTTTCATATTTTCTTTTGTCTTTATAGGTTTACAGAGTTCTAACATTCTAAGTTATCATATAAGAAGCAAGATTTCAGAACCGTTTAAAAACACAAATGTTTAAGATTCTTTGAACAATGTGTGCCAAGACAGACTACTAACGCAGAAACACCTCACTGAAAGAAACAACAGAAATAAGAAGAAAGAGGGAAATCGAAAAAGGAAAGAAGCAACCATCAACACAGAATTATGCTACAACATTTTTAGGTGAGTGCTCTAAGTACACAAAAGTTGTTAATAATAGCTTGCTTCTATTTACAGATACTTTAACACTGATTGACTTACAAGTGTCCACTAACGGTGTTAACAGCACAATAGGTTTAATGCTTATCTTTTAAAGTTTGAAGTATAATGTCAAGTATAGAGGTCCCAGCATAAATCAAAGACAAAAAGAGCACAAATTTCTAACTGGATATGTTTTGTCAGTCACTCTAATCTGTGGGACTTTCTTACTCTCCGAATGCATATTCTATTGTTCATAGCAGCAGTCCAGGGTCAAAAGAAAATGCAGTAATAAAAATAAATTGCACAATGGAGACATCTCTGGAGAGTTTAATCAATTCTAGTAAAGAACGTCATCGCATGGCTAGGAGGTCTATTTCCTCCCTTATGTTGCAAAGCATTGTATTCTCCATCGTGCTAACACAAAGTTATGAGTGTTCCCTACTATAAGGGGCATAGCTGTAAAGATCTATCGAATACATAAAGCTCCAACACACAGGATTAGCATGTCTATTTAGATTAAAGTTATTAGGTCCCGTACAGCTTCGTCTTAAAGTTGGTGCTCCTTAGGACTCTCAATCGTGCCTCCTGCTTGCTTATAGGACTTCAGATTTGCCAGAGGAATGTCTGCCATGTGGCTGCCATTGCTGAAATGGCCTTCATTGGAGCCATACTGCTTACGGTCATTGAACTGGTTCCTGTTGGTATCTTCTTTCCAAGCTCTTGTCAGGGTGTGGCCATTCACGAGCTTGTCTTTCTTGATCCATTCTTTCTGGGGTGCAAAGGTTGACAGAGGAGATTTAGGGTGTTGGTAGGGACCCAAGCCAGGGGGCATCCAGCAATTATCAGAGTGACCCAAAACAAGACACTCCTGAGTGCACATCTCTGTAGCTTCAGCTAACCCTCGGGGACCCAGAGGTCCATCTGTAGAGGACAAGAGACAAAGAAAGGAAGAAACTGGTGAAAACTCTTCAAGATATTTTCAGAGTAAAAAAAAAAAATTAGAGTAGCGATCTTATCTTTGCCTGAAATAAACCATTCAGAAATATTAGACTCCATGCTTTTTAAGACAAGCACAGAGAACACAAAAGCAAATGCATTCATTGTTACCAATTTAAAGATGTCTTTTTTATTCTGTCACTCCTCTTCTGTATATCCAAAAGCACAGAAAGGCAAAAAGACACATATGGGTAAACAGAGAGATCTGATCTTGATTAATCCTATGGCATATGAATCATTACAGATTTATATATTAAAATTCATGGAGACATGCTTAAATTTATAAGAAAGTATGAAAAGCAGATATTATAAGTTAGAATATGTAAATTATGCAATGCACAGAAACAAATATCAAATATAGTACTTGAAAAACAGTGTCATAAAAACAGAATGCTAGAAATAGTTACATGGATACAGTTTCTTCTACATTGTGAATGCTATTTTGTTTATATGAAGTAAAGTGAAAATAAATTTTAAATACTTTTTAATAAAACTTTTGACTAAATATAAGACAGCCACATCTAGTCATTTACAATCATTCTACAACATTAGTTAAGACAAAAATAAAGCCAATTTTGCTGATGATTGAGTTTGGCTTCTAGTTCCTTATTTCATTTCTAGATGCATAATAAATTTAACCAAAAATAAGTTAGATATAGAAAAATTTAATATAATCCCAGCTACAGTAGCATCTAAATATTTGAGTCTAGCATTGGCAATATAGTCAGACCACACACGTAAATAAGTAGGAGAGAAAAATAATCAAACACGGAACAAAGACAAGCATTCAGTCAAAAGCTCTAAGGCTAAATTGCTAAGTGACTTACATGGATATATTCAAGGGGGAATTTCAGGATTATCTGTTCTTAGTTTTTAATCAGAAATTGAAATGAATCTTATACATTAACCTGTATTTTAAAAGTAATTTCTTAATTGTTAAAAAAAAAGAATCACATCCAATTACAAAAATAGTGGTCAAATAGTTAAGGAACAAGATAGTCTCTCTCTCTCTCTCTCTCTCTCTCTCTCTCTCTCTCTTTCTCTCTCTCTCTCTCTCTCTCTCTCTCTCTCTCTCTTTCTGTGTGTGTGTATGTGTGTGTGAATATGCACGTGTGTGTATGCACATGTGTGTGTGTGTGTGTGTGTGTGTGTGTGTGTGTGTGTGTAACTGGTAAACATTTTATGGTCATGAAGAGATAAATTATCCTTTGAAAAATAAAGATCAATTTTTGGAAAGAGGTTAAATGCACAGGCAATACTGAGGTCTGAAACCCTTTGCAAGTAGAGAGTCCACTTAGCATGATGATAACTCTTACACCCACCACACGACAGATAGAACCAAAAACTCGGGAGTTAAAGCTTGGCTTGGGCTATGGAGGTAAATGCAGGAGGGAAAAAAAACAGGAATCACTAAAAATAGTAAAGGTCAAAACATATTTCATTATACCTAGACAGTAATTATATAACAAGACAATAATCATAATTAAATATTTGCTAAATTTATTTTAGGACTGTTAATTTTTTTAAATGTCCAGCATTTGGACTACCTTAATGCTCTTCTGATCAGTTTTTGCATGTAGTAAAGTACTTGCTGAAATGGCAGCACCTGATGGTAAAGCCTAAGCCACCAGCTCACAGCCATATCACCGAGAAAGTGGCTGAGAGTACTATTTCAAACAAACATACACTCAGTCATACTTCTAGATTCAAAGAATCCATTCTGAAAATAACCTTCAAGTTTATTCCCACATGACCTGTGTTCTTATCTCTTTAAAAGCAAACCATTTTATTGTGTTGAAACAGAACTTCATTTCTTTAAACTATTTCTCTCTGAAATCTCCACCGATTACTTACTTCTTTGGATATTCAATTTAAATTTCTCTATGAGCTTCTTTTTTTCTGTCTATAACCTAGCCATACTTTCAAAGTTCAAACTAATTTCTCACTTTTCCGTTGGCTGTGGCATGCTCAGTGACTCCATAGCCACCGAGCTAACACATTTTACTTAAACCGAAGCCTGCTTCTTGCAATAGGATCGTGAGCCTGCAGCTGCCTTTTGCCTGGCCTGTTTTCTTTTAATTACTGGCTCCTTCAAGGGTCATTTCTGTTCCACATTCCCCAAGCAAATTTTCCACGACCTCAGTGATCCATCTGTAATAGGTACCTTGAAAGTTCCACACATCCTTGTTTTTAGAGTAGCAAAATTTCAGACCACGCTCCTTGTGTTTCTTCATTAGTGTCTTGGGAAGGGGGCTTTGTACATATATGAGTTTGAATTTTTGTTTTGTCCCAACCCGCTGAAATATCCACTGGTGGAAAGAAACCTGGAAGTTCAGTATTCGGCTTCTCTTGCAAGGCTAAGCAATTAGCAACAGTTCATAGTGATGATCTATGAACAATGCTAATTGTTAATTAAAATTTTATGAGGTTGAAAATGTTCCGAGAATTATTAAAGATATCCTTCGCTTAAAGGCAGACCTTAAGTAATTAGGATAAAAGATGCTGATTCCACAAACCTTTTACCAAAAGCTCCCCAGAAGCAGTCTCTTGCCTTAGCGAAACTCTATGACAACTAATAAATGAATTATTTAACTTCTGTTAAATGTATTCACTCTTTCTGGAGATTAATGGAGATAAACTAGTGAATCACAAGTTTGATGTGTAACATATCTCCCAGCCAGCGCAGCAAACTTTAACCTTTACTTTTACAGTTCCATTAATTGGATACATTTTTCTTTTCTTGAAGTTACCTCAGAAATGTCAATAGAATTAAGTTTTCATTGAACCCCTAAAAGGAAAGCATACAAGTTTATTTTTAAATTTGCCTTATTCGATATACTGTGTCTATAATTATATGTGGAACTTAAGTTTGACACATTGATTCACTTTTACAGACTACAGTGATTTTGCTCTTAGAATCAATGGTTATTATTCTGTAAAAATCTCCTGAATACCAGCTCCACAGGCACCGTGAGAGGTACCTGCAGCAGAGCAGTTAAATAGTAAATATCATCTGTGCCCTCACAGACAGTGTCCCTCTACCCTGGATATAATTGACTTCAGAGCTGTCTGCTGAAAGGTGAGAAAACAATGCCATTGTGAAAGTAAGGGGAACAGTTAATGGATTAAGGGAAGGGCATCTTTTTACAGGGTACAGGGTGGCTTTTAATGTCATTGTAAAACTTCCCTAAGATCCTGAGAGTTCTTAAGTGATTGATTAAGACATTTTGAGCAAAGAAATTTTTTATGTTATGAAATCCTTAGCTTTCAAAACAGTGATACTATTCATTAAATAATATAAATTGTTCTTCGGGAATTGTATCAGGCCTTCTTTTAAATGAACTTGGAGAATCTGATAAAGAAAATAAATTCAATTGTAGACCTTTTGTGGTCTCTTTAGTAACTTTTAAGTTAAAGATCTGTTATAAAGCCAGACACACAGTGACACTTAGATAGATGTTAGGCAGACTGTTTATTTTTGTTACAGTTCCCATGAAGAGGAATCTAGTCAGACACACAGAGAGTTAACCTGGCATCAGGGTACCAAAGACTAGTGTTCTGATGGTGATAGTGTGGATGATCAGATGACTTTAACTAAGCACTAATGGTTCTTTCTGAATAGAACATTTTGAGCAGTTTTTCAGATATCAGCACATATAAGGTATAACATCGAGTGGCCCTTTACGAAGACAATGTTAAAGAGAAGTGAAAAGATATGTGTTAAATTACTTAAGAAGAGGAAACTCAGAGGCCTCAGGCTAAAGTTAAATCTTCATGAAATAATGAGAAAAAAAGTAGAAGGAAGAAGGAAGAAATGGAAAAGAAGGAGAAGTTTGTAAATCGAGGCTGACAGAATTAAGAATAGACTGGAGAAGGGGAGGAAGAAAAAGGGACGGAGTAAAAGAAATATCTATGTGCATATATGTATATATATATGTATATATGTGTATGTATATATGTGTATGTATATAAGTGTATGTATTAATATGTACGTATGTATGTGTATATATATGTATGTGTATATATATATATAGTGATCTACTTCGTTGGAAAGTAATGTTTGTTTTATCTTTTACATTTTGGGGGGTATGATATTATAAAATTAAAATTTATTTTGGACATGTAAATATTATCTCATTTGTGATTAAATTCAGAGGAAAAGTGAAACAAAAGGAAAATCCACACAGAATCATATAGTAACAATTAAAAATATTTCTAAATTTTCTCATATGTAACTGTTGCCAATTAGTTGGAAGAAACCTGGCAATTTGAGAGTGAATCTTTAATAGAAGAAATATCTCATGTAGCTTTTTGATTTATACTTGTCATCTGATTATGTTGACCCAAAACATCTTTAAATGACAATGCTATGCTACAAGGTTAGAAATCTGAAAATAGGTGACAAGTCTTTTTTAAAAATTAGATTTATTTGTTTTATGTGTAGGAGTCTTTTGCCTGCATGTCTATTTCTGCACCCTGCTCTTACCTTGTGCCAGCAAAGTTCAGAAGAGGATGTTAGCTTGTCAGAATGCAGGTACAGGCAGGTGTGAGTCACCATGCCCTTGCTGGCAATGGAATCCTGGTTCTCTGCAAGATCATCAAGTGCTCTTTACTCACTTAGTAATGTCCCTAGTACATTGACTGTAATCATTTATGTTTGCAGATATTTTTTTTATTCTTTTTTTTCTTTTTTTTATTTTATTTTATTTTTTTTTTATTATCTTGAGTATTTCTTATATACATTTCAAGTGTTATTCCCTTTCCCGGTTTCCGGACAGACATCACCCTCCCCCCTCCCCTTCCTTGTGGGTGTTCCCCTCCCAAACCTCCCCCCATTGCCACCCTCCCCGCATAGTCTAGTTCACTGGGGGTTCAGTCTTAGCAGGACCCAGGGCTTCCCCTTCCACTGGTGCTCTTACTAGGATATTCATTGCTACCTATGGGGACAGAGTCCAGGGTCAGTCCATGTATAGTCTTTAGGTAGTGGCTTAGTCCCTGGAAGCTCTGGTTGCTTGACATTGTTGTACTTTTGGGGTCTCGAGCACCTTCAAGCTCTTCCAGTTCTTTCTCTGATTCCTTCAACGGGGGACCTATTCTCAGTTCAGTGGTTTGCTGCTGGCATTCGCCTCTGTATTTGCTGTATTCTGGCTGTGTCTCTCAGGAGCGATCTACATCCGGCTCCTGTCGGTCTGCACTTCTTTGCTTCATCCATCTTGTCTAATTGGGTGGCTGTATATGTATGGGCCACCTGTGGGGCAGGCTCTGAATGGGTGTTCCTTCAGTCTCTGTTTTAATCTTTGCCTCTCCCTTCCCTGCCAAGGGTATTCTTTTTCCTCATTTAAAGAAGGAGTGAAGCATTCACATTTTGATCATCCGTCTTGAGTTTCCTTTGTTCTAGGGATCTAGGGTAATTCAAGCATTTGGGCTAATAGCCACTTATCAATGAGTGCATACCATGTATGTCTTTCTGTGAGTGGGTTAGCTCACTCAGGATGATATTTTCCAGTTCCAACCATTTGCCTACGAATTTCATAAACTCATTGTTTTTGATAGCTGAGTAATATTCCATTGTGTAGATGTACCACATTTTCTGTATCCATTCCTCTGTTGAAGGGCATCTGGGTTCTTTCCAGTTTCTGGCTATTATAAATAAGGCTGCGATGAACATAGTGGAGCACGTGTCTCTTTTATATGTTGAGGCATCTTTTGGGTATATGCCCAAGAGAGGTATGGCTGGATCCTCAGGCAGTTCAATGTCCAATTTTCTGAGGAACCTCCAGACTGATTTCCAGAATGGTTTTACCAGTGTTTGCAGATATTTTTATTAGAATATTGCTTAACTGCCAGTAATTATATTTTACCTATTTTCGTTACAATTTTCTTTACATGTGTGTGTGTATGTTTGTGCATGTATGTATGTGTGAATGCATGTGTGTGTGCGTGTGTGTGTGTGAGTGCATGTGTGTGTGTGTGTGTGTGTGTGTGTGTGTGTGTGTGTGTGTGTCAGTCAGAGGACAACTACAGAAACTGGTTCTTCCTCCATGTGCATCCACAGGCTTGAATCCTAGGCTCTCGTTCTTTGGTTCAAGTATCTCTACACACTAAGAAATACTATTAGACTGTTTATTTTAATTCAGACTTAATTTACGAAATAATCCTAATAATATAATATGTTCTTTGCATATCAAAGAATTAAAGTCCTTGTAAGACTCCTGGAATTTGATGTGCTATTTTAGGTGCATGGGTGTGGGTAATTTATGTGCTGCACAGTTCTAATTTTGTTCTTGTTTTTATTTTAATAAAGATTGTGATGATGTAGGCAAGGGAAATCAAAGGTAACGATTCAAAATTCAAAAACTTCAAAACTTCCCCATCACTTGTAAAAATTGAATCATTGCAATAAGTTCTCTCATTTCTCTTAAAAGAACTGAAATCATGTCTTGGGATTTTAAAATACTGATATATTTACTGACTTATTTTTTTACAGCTGATATAAATTTTTCCTTTTTATAAATTTCAATCTGAATTTACCCATTTTTTAAAAATTAAAATGGCAGTGTTAATAATATTATAAAAACCTTCATTCAGATCTTGTAACTTAGCAAAACAAAAAGTATACACAAAAGAGCCCCTTAAAAGAGGCTCAAAACATTTATCTCTCAAACTCTGCACAGGTCAACTTCAAATTCAAAATCAATCAGTATCAGCTTCAAAAGTTTAAGTATCAATGACTGTCAGAAAGCTCTGTCCTCTCCTCAGTTCTGAAGATGCCTCCTCAGTCGTTCCATTTCAGTGGCACTCTACCGTCATTAGAGACAGGATGCATCATTGGTCTTTAGCGTCCTGTTATTAGGCCTGGAAGTGGGACCATCCTTTCATTGACATAAGCAACACATAGCTTCTGGCTTGGTGAAGTCAGTCTTACATTCTGATTACCTGAAACCATTTGACTTGGAAACTGGTGTGATAATAATTTCAAAACCTATGTTGACATTTACATTCCTGACTAGTTTTATACTGTCTACATGTTTTAAGCAAAATGTAAATAGAATGTTGGTTCTTTCCCTGATATTTGGGCTGTCTTGCCAGCCATCACATAAGGGCTTTTGCCCTGGTTTTTTGAATCTTGTTTTATCTTGTCCATCTGTCAGTTCTCGGAGACCTGCTCTGTTCTGAACGGAAACAGCAGTGGTAGATATGAGGGAGAGGAAAAATGAACAAAGCACCTAGGAGGACTGGAGGCAGGGAAACTATGGTAGGGTTGTATTATCTGAAGAGAAGAATTTATTTTCAATAAATTTATAAGTTAGTCCATATCACTTTAGATTATTTTTGCCTTATGTCATTGAAAGTTTTTATTTTGTTCAATTCTTTTTTAGGGCAGAGGAAATTTCTGTAATCTAAGACATATCTAGTTGTCATGCTGTAATTTTCAAATGGTGGCAAGAGCACACTCATAAGTATAAAAAAAAGTTTCCATGAAGAAAAGTGAAATTAAATTATATAAGTAGTGGGTAAATGGATAGAACTGGAAAAATGAAACAAAATAAAACAAAGCAGAACAACAACAGCCATAACAACAACAACAACAACAACAACATATAGGCTGTCTGAAGTAACCCGGATCCAGGAAGCAAAATGTACATTTTCCTGTTCCTAATGTCAGACCTTTAAACGTATGTGTTTAGTTTGAGAAACATGCAGAAGCCAGGGAATTGGGTCGGGGCGCTGGGGCAGCTGGTGGACACATCATAAGGAAAAGGAGAGAATAGAGGACATGTAAAATGACGCACTATGTTTTAATGTGTGGTTTCCTGAAGTGGCCCGAGTGCCTTTGGTTAGCGTGAGTGGGTAAACCAAAGCTTCATTACGCAGTTTAAAAATGAGAGCCGCATCTACTCAGGTTGATTTGCTGGGGCCATTTACCCAAGATTGAGGCAAAATGATGTTTTAAATTTTTTTATTTTATGTAGACGCTTTTGTTGTTGCGTTTTTGGGTTAGTTTTCATTTTTGTGGAGTTGTTTTTGTTTTGTTTTTGCTTTCCTGAGATAGAATTAAATGATCCAGCTTTCACTGGCCCGGAACACACTACACAGACAACGACAAGGCTGTCTTCAACAATTTGAGGGATTCTTCTCTGTCTGCCTCCTAAGAACAACAATTAAAGATGGGCACAGACACATCAACTAAGAAGAAACCCAGGCTGTTCTTAATTCCTGACCTCTTCTTCTTCCTCTTTAGCATTTCTTTTGTGGCAGCGCTGGCCATCCACAGGCTCATATTCAATAATTTTGCTGAGAGTTTATTATGAACCCAGTGGAGAAAATTTAAATTTCTTTGTTCTGGTTTCTTCCCTTCATTATCCTCCCTTTAACAAAGTTTCAGGAAAATGAATATTCTAAGCCATTTATTTTAAGTTCACTTTAGTGTCTGTAGAAGACAATACAGCATTTAGTAGTTTTACTCGCTCTGATTTCAGCCCTCAGGTTCTTTCTTTTACTTTCTTTAAAAAGTTTTTGTTTGTAATACATGTAGAAAAGCAAATGATTTATCTCTTTATGAATATATATTTTATACTTCATGTAAGTCGGTCACAAGCTGAAAAAGATATCAGAAATATATTTCCTTGATAGATTTGATACACCCATTATTTTCTATATTCTTGTAATTTTTGAGTTACTGTGAAAAGCACCGTGGCTGATTTCCTTACAGTTTAAACATGGTAAAAATAAATAACTTCCAAAAGAATAACTGGCATCAGAAACTGAAAAGAACGTTTACCCTTAAGCAAATTCCCATTACACCCTTCACACGATTTTCCTCTATGCCAAAGCTGCACTTACAATGTTACATGGGGCATGTGAGTTATTACTGTGTTCTGATGAAAAGAATACTACAAAAGTCTGTGCTCTGGTGTCACTGTAACTCACATTTTATGTTAAAAGGTATAATACAGCAACCAGTTGAACAGTTAAAAGCAAGAGATGAAATTAGAAAATTTGAGTAATAGTTTTCTACCATCCCCAAGGATCCAGTCAACAGTAGGGAAAGATGTTCTTTCAGATTCTTTACACTTTGTGGATGGAAAATAAAGTTAGTTGGTAAAATTTTCCTGTTCAAGTAAGTATGAGGGCCCGAGTTCAGCCTCCAGCAGCCATGTGTAACAGCTGAATGCAATGGTCTATGCTTGTGATCCGACGACGGTGGGTAGGCAGAAACACAAGGGATGTTTGGGGAGGCGGATGGTCAGCCAACTTACCCCCAAGGGACATAGCTCTATGGCACATAGAGACTCTGTCTCAGAAATGGTGGACAGTCACTCTGCAGCATTACTTAAGATTGATCTCTGGCTTCTACATGCACATGTATGTGGACATACATGAAAACAAACATATACCTTCACATACACATAAAAAACACAACAGTGTCTTTGTTCTAAAATACCTTCAGTCATTGTTCATGTTGTCATTCCACCAGAAATGTGGAATTCCAGCCTGTAGTGCATGGGTTGTATGTAATTTAATAGCTATGAATGCAGCTCAAAAAATAGTTAAGTGACTCTTTCTTTTGTTCCTTCCTTTGTTTTTTCTTTCTTTCTTTCTTTCTGCTCTTCTTTTTTCTAATGTCATTGCGTGGTTCCAAGGCACAGATTTTACTAGGATAGTATATGGCACTGTCTGAAGCTTGTAAGAGATCACAACTCTAACAGTTGGGTTCTGGAATGCTTTACAATGGCTCACAGGATCATGTGTTAAAGGTATGGTTATCAGCCTACTGGGATATGGCACAACTCTTAGAAGAGTAGCTTAGTGAAGAGCTGTCATACTACTCAGTGTGTGATTGTGCAGAATAGAGGACCTCACCTATTCTTCACGTACTTGGTGCTATCTGGATGCAGTGATAGTCTTCTCTACCATATACTCCTACCGTGATATACTATGCTGTCATCAGAGCAATATGGCGAAGCAAAACATGAGCTAACCGCTGCTAAATGAACAGTTCTCCTTCCTAAATCTTTCTTATCAGGTAATTGTCAGACTAGCAAGAGACTAACACGCCAATCTAAGTCTCATCTAAAGTAGTGAAAATATAGGCAGAGCCTAAATGCAAGGCCACCCAGGTGACTCAGGGACTCAAGGATGCCCAAGTTTGTAAGGAGGCGGAATCCAGATGCTGACAGAAAGCTTTATTTTGGAGAAAAAGATTTCCCATTCACTCAAGTCTTTTGCTGAAGTTTAGATTCAGTTCATGTTAGATTAAATGATTTTTGCTGAGAATATCTAAAATCAGACTAACGCCTTAAACCTCATGCACTATGATCATTAGAAATGCATCTGAGTTCTAGCAGAAGAATGAGGTGAGTGGATTTGGCAAAAGTAATTTCCAAAAGTTAATGTCTGAGCATATGTATTACTCCTTGAAGTAACTGTGTTTTTAGTCATAGACCCTGATAACTAAGCATTCCACCATTATTCTCCTTTTACAGTTAAGAGTACTACAACGATGAAGTTGTTCTGGCATATTATTTAATCATATGGGTTGCATTTATATTTTGCAATGTGAACTTATATTTTCATTGAACACATATATCTATATGTAAGTGGACACCTAATAGTTTGTACATTCTTCATAAATGTTCCTCTTATTCATAGAGGAAAGGTCAAAATTTTCAGAAGGAGACAATCAAAATACAATAACCCAGAATTATCCCCACGATCAGGTTTTCTTCCAGAGAAAATACTGCTATGTGGAAGATTGTAGACCTTATAGAAAACAGAGAATAGTTTCTTATACCTCTTCTGCCCTTTTCTGCATTGTACAAATACCAGTTGCTTTTCTCACATTCACTGAATATACGTTTTCAAAAGGAAATTGTCTCAGGAAATTTTATGCATTTCCATCTATTTCCCATTACAATTTTATGTTGTAATCAATTCAATGATATCAGCTTAATGAAAGAAACCTTCACTGAGAATACAAACTAATGTTTAAATTTTGACCAAATTTGATTTGTAACACCTTGTTTACATTATTACAGACCACATTTACCTCATTCTGGAATTTACTATTTCTTTTAATGGTATTTGATGACTTTCATTAAAAAAAATCATTCATATATGATCACTGAATTTCTCTCCATTTTCTGTGAACTTAATTGGTCCATAGAAAATATAGGTATTAGGTATATCTTATTTAAACTCAAACAACTTTTAAAGAAGAAAATCTTAATTATGAGGCAATGAAGTCACTTGTAAGAGCCCGACTGCATATACAACTTTACTGGTAAGGAAAAGAAGACGTAGTGTATTTTAGAGCCAAATAAAAGTAACTTAGCTTAAAACCTAGTGACAGTTTCATAAACTTTTACATATATAGAGCAAAAGATCTCAGTCTGTAACAATCCATCTCTCCTCAATAACTACATTTAAATGGTCCATTATTCTTGTGGACTCTTTAAAATAAGTTTTATTTATTATTATTGTTTTGATTTGGCTTTTCTTTGTTTTTGTCTGGAAACCAATTCACAAGATTGATTTTCTAGGTAAGACCAAACTTTAAAATATAGAACAATGTATACAATTCTCTTCCTATAAAGTGTTGCAATAGCTTGTCTGAATCCAAGCAGTTAGCAGATAGTACACCATGGTGGGTAGTAATTTCACTTTATACCATATCCACAATGCCCTACATTCTAGATATTTCAGTAAAAATAGAGATTGGTGAAGTTCACATTCATGTTTATAGTCAGAGACCTTGGATGGATTTTTAGCTAAGGTGTGTATCAGCAGTTTCTCTTTGGTACTAATGTCTGAGTTTAAGCATTCCACTTCTCACGGTCTTAGAAAATAAGTAGTACCATGTGATTGGAACCCTCAGATAAATCAGAGAACATCTCTCCATAAATAATCCAAGATCTCTAGCGCTGGGAAGATGGATCAGTTAGTAAAACATTTGCTGTGCAGATTGAAGAATTTGAATCAAAGAACTTATATAGAAGCCAGATACATTATGTCACTATATATATTCTAGCATCCACAGACAGATGCAGAGAGATACCCAAGAGCATGTGTGCCAGCTAGCCTAGACAGTACATGCAGAAAGAAAAATGATGAATCTTGTCTTAAGGTAGATAACCCAAACCTTTCTTTTGACTACAAGTATGCATGTGACTGCATTCACATAGGAATACAAGCATACATTCATAGATAATCAAAGATCTCAAGATATGGTATAATTTGCAAACTTTAAATAATATCTGAAGATCATGATTTGACAGGTCAAAGCAGAAATAATTGATTAATTAAAAATAAATTAAACAAACAAAACCCGTGACCCATATGATTCCTCAGTGTACAAGTGCATATGTTTATATTTGAATTCTTTCACCACCACTTCTAATCGAAATGTCATTATCACGCTGCCTCCCAAATGTTAATACACTTATGAATCATTTGAGGAAACGTTTAAAATGCAGATTGTGAGACAGGAAGTGTGGAGTATGTCCTGAATCCTCACATTTATGCAAATTCCCCAGAAAAGTTTGCTGCGCAGCTGTTCAGGAACGTCGTGTTAGGATGCGGGGACATGTGCTTATTTCTCTCCTCCGTGCTATCATTTCTCAATTAAAGCTAAACTTCTCAGACCTCGGCATGTCTCAAAAGTCACGACAGATCTGTTAAACATGTGTGTCACTTGTTTCCAGAGATAAAATAGTGACTCAGTGCTTTGACATGGAATGTATCTCTCAAATTCCAGAGCTGCCCTATTCCATGTCCGCGGTTCATTCTAACCTCAGTGCCTCAGTTTCCTTCCTTCAATCCAAGCTTCTACAGAATGCTCGCTTGCTAGAATGTTTGCTACTTGTATAATGTTGCCTCTGGTCATCTCTTATACGACCTTCTATGCTGATGATACCCACTATACACTCACAGTCCTTCGTTGTCTTCCTTGACTTTACAGAAGACCTATCTTTCACTTGCCTGTATCATTAGATTTCAAAATCTTAAAAAGTAAATGTTTGCATTTTCCGTGTTAACTTATTATTCAAAAAGTTTATCTATCCATCCCTTCTTACTTCCTTCATTTGTTTGTTTGTTCCTTTAAACATTCTCTAGCATGGGAAGTCCTAGAAATCTCTGTGCAAACCGGGTTGGCCATTGTTTTGCGGAGCTCAGTTTGCCAAGTACTAGGCTCACAGACGTTATCTACCACACACAGCCTCTATTCATCATTCTGAAATAAGAAATATTAATCATACAATTGATACTTCAGAAAAAGTCCAGAATTAGACATGGAGTTTTCTTTGATACCTGTTAGGCAGATGATATCTTTCGCTCTGGATGATATTTTCCACCCTGTTTCTGAGAAACAGCATGCAATCAGTGACTAGGCCAAATGGCATAGTAAGGGAGACCAGAACTGTAACATATTGACTAATCTATTGGATATTAACCAATACAAGAAGTTAAGGGAGGTCTCAGCATAGTGTTTAATACAAAGTACCAAATGGAAAATTTCTGAGTTCAGTTTCTAAAACCTGACAGAAGTCCTCATTTCTCAGTCTCTGTGTTAATCAGCTCATCTCTCTACCTTCAGTTACCACCAACAAACTGAAGAGGCTCAAAGTTCACTATAATCCACTTCAGGTTCAAGACCAGTTTCCAAGCAAGTATAACCTTCACCATGACCTAGTGAGACTTTTAAATATGTCAACACAATCTGAACACCGATGATGAATAATGAATTGACAGTAAGATGCAATGCTATGTTTGCATACCTACTAAACTGTAGAAAGTTGCTCCTGGGCAAAATAGACAGCCTATATGGCATGGGTCCTTTACTCAACCCACACAGCCAATCGCCTGCCAATATTTATTCTACCTAATTCCTTGTGAAGTCAACAATTACAAATCACTACTACTTCTTAACAGCGCTTATGTGTGTCTTCTAGTTTTCATATTAGGGGGAGGGGGTCTGCAATGTCTAGCCAAAGGCTCTAGGTGTATTTTAGTTTCACTTTGGGTTATAACAAATTACCACAAATGTACTATCTTAGAACTACAAGCACTTACTCTCCAATCACTAATCTGGAATCAATTTCTCCAGGGCACAAGGACAAAGTCCATTCTTCCTGAGTTATTTCTTTCAAAATATCTACCCTTGCTGGGGTTCTATGCTATGCTTCTTTCCACTCTTACACAAAGCTCACCATTCCACCTCTATCTCACTCATCTATCTTCTCTCCTGTTATTTTTAGTGTCCAGCATTCAAGGACAACGACTACTGTATTCAGTTAGCCAGGACAGCTTCCTTCAGGAAATATTTAATGAGAAAAACCCTCATGATCTCATTAGATGCTGAGAAAGCATTTGAAAAATTTCAACACCCTTTTATGTTAAAAGTCATGAAAAGATCAGGAATTCAAGGCCCATGTGTAAACATAGTAAAAGCAACATACAGTAAACCAGTAGCCAACATCAAACTAAATAGAGAGAAAGTTGAAGTAATCCCACTAAACTCAGGCACTAGACAAGGCTGCCCAATCTCTGCCTACTTATTAAATATAGTACTTTAAGTCCTATCCAGAGCAATGAGACAACAAAGAAGGTGAAAGGAATACGAATTGGAAAGGAAGAAGTCAAAATATCACTATCTGTAGATGACATGATAGTATACTTAAGTGACCCCAAGAATTCCAACAGAGAACTTCTAAACCTGATGAACAACTTCAGCAAAGTGGCTCGATATAAAATTAACTCAAATAAATCAGTAGTCTCTCACTACTCAAAAAATAAAAGAAATTAGGGAAACAACACCCTTCACAATAGTCACAAATAATATAAAATACCTTGGTGTAACTCTAACCAAGCAAGTGAACGATCTGTATGACAAGAAAGTTAAGTCTCTGAAGAAAGAAATTGAAGATCTTGGAAGATGGAAATATCCCATGCTCATGGATTGGCAGGATTAGTATAATAAAAATGGTCATTTTACCAAAAGCGATCTACAGATACAATGCAATCTCCATTAAAATTCCAACTCAATTCTTCATACAGTTAGAAAGAGCAATTAGCAAATTCATTTGGAATAACAAAAAACACAAGAGAGCACAAGCTTTTATGATCAAGTACAATTTTAAAATAGGTGGCTTTGGCAAAGAACTAAGCAATCCTTAGCTCTGTAAGACCATTAAAAATTCTTATTGCCTCCCACAAAGCTCAAGGCCAAGTGGATCAAGAACCTCTAGATAAAACCAGATACACTCAAACTAATAGAAGAAAAAGTAGGGAAGATCCTCGAACACATGGAAGTGGGAAAAACTTCCTGAACAGAATACCAATGGTTTAATGCTCTAAGATCAAGAAACAACAAATGGGCTTCATACAGTTGCAAAACTTCTGTTAGGCAAAAGACATTGTCATTAGGACAAAACAGCAACCAACAGATTGGGAAAAGATCTTTACCAGTTCTACATCCTATAGAAGGCTAATATCCAATATATACAAATAACTCAAAAAGTTAGACTTCAGAGAATCAAATAATCTTATTGGGTTCAGGGCTAAACAATAATTCTCAACTGAGGAATATTGAATGTCTGAGAAGCACCTAAAGAAATGCTTAACATCCTTAGTCACCAGGGAAATGCAAATCAAAACAACTCTGAGATTTTACCTCACACTAGTAAGAATGGCTAAGTTAAAAAACTCATTTGACAACAGATGCTGACAAGGATGTGGAGAAATGGGAACACTCCTCCACTGTTGGTGGGATTCCAAGCTGGTACTCTGGAAATCAGTCTGGATGTTCCTCAGACAATTGGACATAGTAGTACCTGAGGACCCAGCTATACCACTCCTGGGCATATACTCAAAAGATGCTCCAACATATAAGAAGGACACATGCTCCACTAAGTTGATAACAGCCTTATTTATAATAGCCAGAAAGAAGCTGGAAAGAATCCAGATGTCCCTCAACAGAGGAATGGATACAGAAAATGTGGTACATTTACATAATGAAGTACTACTCTGCTATTAAAAACAATGACTTTATAAAATTTTTAAGCAAATGGATAGAACTAGAAAATAGCATCATGAATGAGATAGCCCAACACACACATACACACACACACACAGCCCACACATATTGTATGTACTCACTGATAAGTGAATATTAGCCCAAAAGCTCAAATTACCTAACATACAATCCACAGTATACTTCAAGCTGAAGGACAATCAAAGTGCAGTTACTTCAGTCCTTCTTAGAAGGGGGAAGAAAAATATTCATAGGAGGAAACAGAGAAAAAGTTTGGAGCAGAGACTGATGAAATGGTCATCCAGAGACTGTCCCACGTGGGGATCCAGCCTATATACATGCAGCCATCAAACTCAGACAATATTGCTGATGCCCAGAAGTACATGCTGACAGGAGCCTGATCGAGCTGTCTCCTGAGAGGTTCTGCCAGAGCATGACAAATACAGAGATTAATGCTTGCAACCAACCATTGAACTGAGAATGGGGTCATCATTGGAGGAGTTAGAGAAGGATTGAAGGAGCTAAAGGGGTTTGCAACCCCATAAAAACAGAAATTCCAACCAACCAGAGCTCCCAGGGACTAAACCACCATCCAAAGAGTACACATGGACAAACCCATGGCTCTAGCTGCGTATGTAGCAAAGGATGGCCTTGTTAAACACCAATGAGAAAAGTCCTTGATCCTGCTAAGGCTTGTTGCCCCAATGTAGATCAGGGAGGCAGGAAGGTTTGGGTGGGTGGGTGAGGGAACACCTTCATAGAAGCAGAAGGAGAGGGGATGGGATAAGGGGTTTATGGCCAGGAAACCGGGAAAAGGTATAACATTTAAAATGTAAATAAAAAATATCCAATAAAAAGAACATAAAAGAAACATTTAATTGCATCCTCAGTGTTTCCTTTCCCAATGGTAACTCACCAACACATTCTGAGGAATCATGAGAGGACCACCGAGAAAATGGGCAATTTAGAATTATATCACTCACTTTAGCCCAGAATTCGTGCCAAAGGTTTCCAGTCTTGTTTCCCATACAACCTGGTAAAAATCTACAAACCTCTCCTTGGCAAAGTGGAATCATTTGTCTCTACCAAATCTCGTGTTTCCTAACATACTGTCTTAAATATCTGTCATTAATAGAAATTATAAGAATTTAGTATATTGTCTGTAGTTACTAGATATATTTATTGAGGTAAATGGAAGTTTGAATTAGCTTTCATACCAACAACGTAACAAGGCCCCTGTACCAGGTATTATGTGGCCATCTTCATGAAGAAGATAGGTAACAGTACTATTTTTATCCACATAAAGAAACACCAATAGTGAGTCCATAGTAAAATGTTTTGCACAGATAATAGGAGGTGCTTAAATAATATAACTAGGACAAAATAGTCACACACACAAAAACTGTTGTAATGCACCTAACTTTGGAACGGAAGCAACTTTGACTGCCCCCAAATAAAATGTAATTACTCTGCTTCCTCTTTCCCAGGGTTCTACTTAATCGTGCCAGACAGTTCATTATTCCTTTAACAACAGAGCCCTTTAAAAGGCTTCAGAAACCCAGAGTCACACAATTTGCAAGAAAACCATCCTTTAAATCCTGAAGATACCGAAGTAATTATTAGCAATTACTAGCAGGTCAAGCTGTAAAGAGATGCAGGTCATTGCAAGACCTAGGCTTTTTTACAGGTATGTGCAAAATTGTTCAAGTTAAAGAACTATTTAGAAAAAAAAATTGAGTCGATTATCAAAGCAACGTTATACCTCAGAGATATAGTATCTTACAAGATAGTGCTTACTTTTTATAAGCATCAAGGAAAATTGAGGTTTTAAAATAAGTTAATGCTTCATGTAAGAGCACCTATAGAATATCATTGTGACCTTTATTGCTTAAATTCAGCTGTACGTAAAATGTGAAAATAAAATATTATATTTGAAAGAGTGTCCTAAGGGAACGGCTGAAAATGCCATTACTCTATTATTGAAAATGACCTACATAAAAAGTATTATATGGAGGATAGCCCTTGGGGAAATGCAGCAGATTACCCTTATAATCTAAAGTGAGTGTTTATTTCTCAGAAGATCTTGCAAACATAGGGAAACCAGTTCATTAACACACATCTCTGACACATGAATACATCTATAAAGATGTAAATACATTGGAAATTTGTAAAATCTATAAAGCTTGGCAGAGGCTTCTACAATAATTTCCTCTCTGCCAGTCATCGATTGTTTTATTTTGATGGAAGAGCAGATACACTTTTTGGTAAGATGATCATTAGTCTTATATAAGTTAGTGGTCATGATATTGCAAGATTTATCAAAGAAAAATTATTATAGTTTTATAACATAATGCATGTAAAATACCATTTTTGTATGAGATGAAAGTCGCTGCAGATTTGGTGTGCTTTAACATTTAATCAAAACTGGGCATAACACAGAGATCAATGGATTGTGGGGAACTCCACTCCAGTGAACACAATTACATCCCACTTTCTGTATCTATGGACCAGGAAACATCTCTGAAGACAGAAGTGGAGGACTGTTAGAATCAAAATGCTGGGAAATCTGTTGTAAAGCTGTCTTTCTTAGAAATGGCTGCTTAAGGAGAGCTGGAATAGTGGCAAGACCAATTGCCATGTGAACAAGTGCAATGAGAATTCTTCAATGTCAACTTGACTATAACTCAAATTAATCCCAACCTAAATAAGGAGGGTACACTTGTGATCTTTAACGTGAAACATGTACCTCTAATCTGGACCACTCCTTCTAGTGACAGCCTATGGAAAGGACACAGAAGGAGGAAGCTCTCTCTTTGCCTGCTTGCCTTCACTCTGGCTGACAAGTTCATTTCTTCACTGCCATTAGAGCCTACATCTTAAAGCACATACTGAAGACCAGCTGAGACACCTAGACTCGTGGGCTTTTTCTTAGACCCTCTGTTGGTTTGATAGCCATTGTGTTGTATCAATTTATGCCGCATATATATGTAGAGTGGTCAGCCTTAAAACAATATACATGCACACACACATACACACACACACACACACACACACACACACACACAAACCATGAACAGAAAGAATAGACAGACAGACAGACAGACAGACAGACAGACAGACAGACAGACAGACAGACAGATAGATAGATAGATAGATAGATAGATCAGGTCCAAAGAAAATTGCATTTCCCCAAGTTTTGAAAGGCAGTCCAAATATCTAGAAATATGGTCAACTTCAACTATAGGAGGATTTTGGAACTAAAAGCCATCATTCCTCATAAAATTGGGTTTCTAGTTTCCCTCTACCAAAAGAATTAATTTCTCTTATCACTGGCCGACTAGACAAATGGCTACATGTGGTGTTTATTAGCATACCAACATGTCATTCACTATCACAAACAACTGCTGTATATGTCAAAGTCCATGGTAGTATCCTAGATCTTCTCACCCTTCTCCCTCCCATAAATTGAGGTCAGCTCATGGGGTTCCCTCCTCCCAACTACTCATTCTCCTTATAACCCTTCGATTTTTGACATGTTCTCACTTCCCTGGCCTTCCCTCTGCTTTCTCTCCCTTCACACCCCAGGGTCTTTGCTATGCTCCTGCTTTTTACAGGGACAGGTCCAGACCATTGGTCACATTCTTTCTACTTCTTTTTCTTTTTGCTTCTGACAGTTCTTTCTCATTCCTATAATATACCTATTCCCTTAACGATACAATGGAGTGGTCATGTCATCAGTTTGTGTGTGCGTGTGTCTGTCTGTGTGTGTGTCTGTGTGTGTGTGTACGTGTGTACATGTGTGTGTAAATGCATGCATATAACAACAAAAAAGGCTACCAACTTGAGAATAGAAATATCCTGGGAGAGCTTTTAGAGGGGTTACATAGTAGAAAAGAAGGGGAAGGGGAAAATGATGTAATTCTATTTCTTTTTAAAAACATATTAAAAGTTTAATAATCCTTCCAGATGATAATATTTGCATGGAAATATTTAGGGTTAACATATGTTAGTAAGTGGAAGAAAACCGGAAAGGGGCTGATAATAATAGCTATATCTAGGAAGAAATTACTCCGTAAGCATTTTCTTTTATTCTGAGGCATTGCCTAGTTGCTTCTTTTTAGTTATTTCAATAACTTCTAAGGAGTTATAAATAATCACATTTACTTCGTATCTAAATCTGTTCACTCTTTACACTAAATATGTTCTCAGTTTCCAGTATGTATTATTAAAATGACTCATCTCTTGGGCATAATTGCTGTTTGATTACTATGCTAATTTCACTAATGGTACAATTTTATTGACCAATATGTTATATGTTACTCTTTGGGAAAATATCTATACTTCAGTTGGAGCCTTGCAGAAATGCTTGAACATAAACCCAGAATGCTTGAGGCCTATGGCAGATGAATATGAATGTGAACTACAGAAAACTGGGGACAGTAGTCAAGTCACCATGTAGGAGGGTGGTTCCTCAGCATCCATGATCTCTGCACTTTCCAGGGCCCTTCACAGGAATGTTGAAGACAAAAGCACAGACTGATAAACTCTTAATAAAGCAAGGCCAGCAGCTTATAAAACAAAAACTCTAGGCCTGAAGGATTAAGGAAGGGAGAGAAGCACTTGGAATCTCCAAAAAAACTAAACATCCATTCAGAAGCATGGAAAATAAAGACACAAAGTAACAAGATACTTTCCCATGTAAAGGGAACCTATTATCACTCCCACCTCAAGCCCTCTCTTATTTCCCTAGTCCCACACAGGCACTAGATTGAACTCCAGGCCTCTAAAGATAAAATAACCATGAAAGAATGGGAATGATAGCAAAAATGTACTTGATCAGTAAATTCTCAACATGGATTATCTTATATTGATCCCCTTAACAATGACCCTACAGAGGTTAATGATGAATTAAAGTAAAAATTAAAACTTTAAAAAAATGTTCGTTACTTTACAAATGGCATGGCATGGAATTAATTAACTCTTCCCTGCTCTGATTTTGGTGCAGTGACCTGAAGCAAGACAATAGCCATGGAGAGCATGGTTGGCACAGGCTCTGCCATTGAGGAAGACGAGTCAATCCTGTTAGCACAATGTTCCAACAGGAATTCAAACTTTGAAAGTCTATGTGGTACACGTATAGCTTTAAAAGCATTTGTAATTAGACACAAATTTACCCAAACTAGCATGTGTAACTTGGAAGCATACAGATAATCGATAGATAAAAGTGATATTCAAATGAATTATTAGTATAAGAAACTAGAGTAAAATTGATTTATTTTCAGAGAATCCTTGTGAATTTGTGTAAAATATGTTAATACAAGGTGAATGGACTAGATGTGACAGCACATGCCTCAACCACTCCAGAGTCATAGGCATGCAGATCTATGAGTTCGAGGCCAGCCTTTCTACATAGCAAGTTCCAAGAGAACAAGACCTACATAAAAAGGCTCTGTCTCATAAAAACAGTGAAAAAGTAAATGTAATATACCAGTGTCTTAAAATACTTTGAAATTATAGAGATTGCATGTTTATATAATTGGCAATTGCAACTCTGATTTTCAGAGAACAAGAGATTGTCTAGATGTTTTATCACATAACAAAATATTATGAAAGCTATGATTTTTTTTAATTTTTTTTTTGGCTGTGAGCCTAGCCTTTTATGGCCAAGTGATCTTTCAAGCCCATCTGTTGATTTCTTCAATTATTTTCTGTGACTCAGTCTACTTTATGAGTAAAATCAAAACATAACTTCTCCTGGTCAAACATTATCAACATTTCTTAAGGTATCACTTCATTTCTCTCTAATAGAAATGAAGTGTATCTTGAACCTTTATTTTTTTTTTTTTTTTATTAACTTGAGTATTTCTTATATACATTTCAAGTGTTATTCCCTTTCCCAGTTTCCGGGCAAATCCCCCTCCCCCCTCCCCTTCCTTATGGGTGTTCCCCTCCCAACCCTCCCCCCATTGCCGCCCTCCCCCCATAGTCTAGTTCACTGGGGGTTCAGTCTTAGCAGGACCCAGGGCTTCCCCTTCCACTGGTGCTCTTACTAGGATATTCACTGCTACCTATGAGGTCAGAGTCCAGGGTCAGTCCATGTATAGTCCTTAGGTAGTGGCTTAGTCCCTGGAAGCTCTGGTTGCTTGACATTGTTGTACTTTTGGGGTCTCGAGCCCCTTCAAGCTCTTCCAGTTCTTTCTCTGATTCCTTCAACGGGGGACCTATTCTCAGCTCAGTGGTTTGCTGCTGGCATTCGCCTCTGTATTTGCTGTATTCTGGCTGTGTCTCTCAGGAGCGATCTACATCCGGCTCCTGTCGGTCTGCACTTCTTTGCTTCATCCATCTTGTCCAATTGGGTGGCTGTATATGTATGGGCCACCTGTGGGGCAGGCTCTGAATGGGTGTTCCTTCAGTCTCTGTTTTAATCTTTGCCTCTCCCTTCCCAGCCAAGGGTATTCTTTTTCCTCATTTAAAGAAGGAGTGAAGCATTCACATTTTGATCATCCGTCTTGAGTTTCGTTTGTTCTAGGGATCTAGGGTAATTCAAGCATTTGGGCTAATAGCCACTTATCAATGAGTGCATACCATGTATGTCTTTCTGTGATTGGGTTAGCTCACTCAGGATGATATTTTCCAGTTCCAACCATTTGCCTACGAATTTCATAGACTCGTTGTTTTTGATAGCTGAGTAATCTAGGTGACTGTCAGAGGTTTCAAGATTTTTCCACTTTTGACCAAATTTATAAATGTAAGCTGTCTAAAAGACTGGATTGAGTTTGGACAGTAGGAGTTATATATCATCATGCTGTAACTGATAAATCAGTTCATTTGTGAGAATATATTATATATATACATATATACATATATTATTGATACAAATATATAAAACATATATAAACATATATCATATATATATATCTGCATATACACATATTTCATTGAAGTACTAGTTAGATAGTATTACTTAAGTCACATTAATTTAGTCAATGTAACTACAAGTGTGTAGGTCTTAGAGCTTAGTAAGCTCTCTAAGTCTCCGATAACTAAAATATGACAGAGGTGGTTAAGGTTGAAGTGATATGATTGTATCATGTATCATATCATTGTATCATATGATTGCAACTTGAGTCTACTTCCTTTAAACATTGCCACCTAACCAAGCTGCTTTTCCCTTTCAGAATGTCATTTGCTAAGTGGAAAGCTTGCCTTCTTGGTGATTACTGGCGGTATGTAATAAACTGGGTTCTCCTGTACTAAATATGCTGCACACACTTCAGCAATGCATAAGACATGTGCCTGACATTCCTAGACAAGCTCACTTGATTGGAAACCTGAATTAAATTATAAATATATCCTAGTGATTAGATCCTGTCTAAACTATGAATTAGACAACATACCAAAATTCTCCTCAGTTTGCCAATGGATCGCTTCACCCATTATTTAAAAAATATGTAAAAATATCAGCTTATTATCAAGGTCAGACAATTATATTCAATCTTTGTTTCAAAATGAAATAGAAGTCGAAATAACAAATGATGTTTTTATTATATTAAGGGCAAGATTTTTTGGTTGTCATCCAGCTCAGATAAAGATAAGTGTGATATAACAATTTTGTGCTTATACAAACACATTTTTGTCTAATAATTATCAGTGCTCTCTTAGGGACTAGTATGTGAAGCTGTGCTATATAATTCTCTATAGTGGCTAAGCCCCACCAATGAGTTAGCCCTTTGTGTGTGTGTGTGTGTGTGTGTGTGTGTGTGTGTGTGTGTGTGCACGTGTGTGCGCACATGCACACACACATGCATGTGTGTCTGTGCTTACCTCCACAATTTTAAATTACTATGTGGTGTTGCCTTTTCTGGGCAACTTGAAGTTTCATCATCATGGCTCATGTGGAATAAACGTTTCATGCTTCCTGCTGATTCTTTGGTTTTTCACTTGCGTAGCTGCCAAGGGCCTGTTGAATTGAGCTTCAGAACCAGTGGCCTAGAAATCCTCTAGGCTAGTGTTGCAAGGGTATCAGCAACTTTATTAAATTATGACTGAAGGTAGAACAAAATGTGATCGAGAAAGGCATGGTTGTTATTGTTTGAAAAGAAAGGCAGCCTAATGCCTCACGATTTTGCTGTTTCCTTAAGACAAACTAGACTTATGCTTGTGTGTTTCTTTCTTTCTTTAATTTCCTGCTGTAAGGAAACACTCTGAATCCACAGTAGCAAAGCCCTTAATAAGCTACAAGGCATGAATGGAGATGGGCCAAGCCACCCCGTTTTTCCTGGTTCTTTCACTGACAGATGTAAAATCATCTATGATCATTTTGGCAGAGATGATCAGTAGCAATTGTGGAGATGACCAAAGCTCAGTTTGTCACATATTTCCTGCCTAAGTATGTCAACGCGTTCATCTAACATCTGACGTGGGGAAGTTCACGTTGAGTGGCAGCACTTAAGAAAACATTAGGGACGGGATAGCAGGCTGGATTTGAGGTAAGCCAGCTCTCTATCCTTGTTAAAGATTTACCACCTTGTGCTGACACTTCTTTCCTCCAGCCATCTGCTCCCTTCATATCATTAGAGAACAAGGCACAGGCCACATTTGTTTCCTATGCTTTCTTAGCTGCATATTTATTGGTGAGTGCATGATAGGATTCTCATTAATTCAAAAACCTGTGTGCTCAAATACAAAAATTAGCTACTTGGACATGGAAATTATAGTCTATGACAAAAAAATCATATGTTTTTCTGAGGAGATTCAATTATTTCAAAGTTTAGATGTATTAATTTTATTGATGTATGGCTATCTGTTTTCTCCAAGCTTTCCTAACAAAACCAGGAATATGTAAAGATCCTATGTATATTCTGTCTAGACTAATTACAAAAATCTCTTTATTAATGTGTTCTCTGGTATTTGCTCATAATGCTTCCAACCAGATTTCCCTATGGAGGAAATATTTTCTTTGACTTGTGTTACATTCTGACGTTCTGGTTTTAAAAGCAAAAATGCAGGTTTAACAGCAAGAACTATTAAATAAGACCAGGAGAAAACGAGCAACTCTATCTCCTAGCGTTAAGATATTCAGTGTTTCCCTTTCTTGACAAGAATAGCAACGGAACTATTAATTGTAATATGCATAAGTACCTCCTCAAGTCATGGAAAGTCCATACATAGCTTCCGCACCCTCTGGCCTCTGTAGGGTTTGATGAGTAACTCATGTGGGAGAACAAGGAATGGAACTTGAACAATCATTCCAAATAACAATATTCAAACCTTCCACAGACAGTAGCAGCACAATTGGCTTTACTTCAAAAGTGATCTTTAGGGAAAGAACTCAGCAATTTTGTTAAATAAGGACTGCAAGTGCACTTAAGCCACATACCCTCAACTTCACTACGTGAGCCGGGTTGTTAAGAAACAATCTCTGAGCAGTGGTTCATTTAAAGGCCACTGGGACTTGAATTCCTTGTTTGTCCCACCACTCCACCCAAAGTATCAGAGCAGTGAGAGAAGAAACAAAATGTCACTGATGAAGCTAAGTGTTGCAGCTTTTCATATAAGGAGGTGGAGAGTTGAACTTTTTTTTTTTTTACCTTTTGGTTTCTCTTTTTTATTTGGAAGTACAATTTCTAAAACTCAAGTTTTCTGGGTAGCATGGAAATTTTCTCTTAGGATAAACTGGTCTTTAAAAACTTTTGTTCTTTTACTGGTTTTGTTTTGCTTTGGAACTTCACTCTCTTAAACCTGTGGTGAGAACACATCTGGAGGAGGTTTTGAAGTGAGTGCTTAAGGTAAATCTCTCCTCAAGTTAAATCTGCCCTTCAAACTCCCCCAGCGTGTCAAGATGCTTGCATTTAAAACAAAAACCATAGCTTTCATGTTGACTGCAGTACTGGACTCCTGGAGACCATTATTCCTATGAAGAAGGATCAGGATCAGATAAATCACATGACTCCATGGTGTGTGTGTGTGTGTGTGTGTGTGTGTGTGTGTGTGTGTGTGTGTGTGTGTGTAAGTCAGAGGCAATCCCAAATGTCATTTCTTAGGGGATTTCCACCTTTGTTTTAGCATACAGGCTTGTTTTAGAATGCAGGCTGTCTCTCTTTCACCCAAACTGAATAATTATCAGAAAGGTGGTTGGGCAGAGAGCTCTTGGAATCCTCCTACCCCTGCCTATTCCGAGCTGTTAAAATAAGCATGCAGTGCCATGACCAGAGTTTTACATAGATGATTTCAGACCATAGCTCCTCATGCTGAGTAACAAGCACTTTCCTTACCCGGTGAACTATCTCCTCAGCTCCCGACATTGACTCTTTTCAGTGTCCCTCTTCTCCCCAACAATGATGCTTTGCTACAACCTCAGTTTTTGAAACTCTAGATGCTCTGTGCACACCGTTTTGAACTATCCTTATGTTCTTGTCATTTTAGATCCTCTAAAGAAGTACTCTGGAGGGCGAAGAACAGAGCAGTGAGCAAAGAGCCAAAAAAAAAAAAAAAAGAAAAAAAAGAAAAAAAGAAAAAAGAAAAAAGAAAAAAAAAGGAAGGCAAACTTGTCTGTGCTTTATGGTCTGAAAGGACAATACACTGGGGCTATAACTTCACAGCACAGGCTACTTCAGTAGTGTATCATGGTCCTTCTCTCACAGGCGGAAAATAGGACAGCATATTGCTGATTATTACAGGGAAAAGTAGGTGTGTTAGAAATATCCAAGACAACAGAGAAAATCTCCCTTAACCCTATTCCTAGTGATGGAGGTTTCAGAGACATAAATGGATCTGATAAAGGTCGCACGCCTATTTAGATTTAGTCCAAGATTTAGAAAACCTTTTCTTAAACAGCTACTGGCTGTTACATCTCTGTTTTAGGCACGTGCAATGAATTTTACCTTAATAATGGACGTCAAAACAAGCATTTCCAGAATTGATGATGATGATGATGATGATGGTGATGATGGTGATGGTGATGATGATGATAACAACAATAATAAAGTACTATGTATAGTGGTCTGAAGGACAAGGGTTCACACTGGTCATTTTATATAGCAAAATCATTTGCGGAAGATAAATTAACAGGAATGTTAGGGAAGCAAGAGAAAGGGTTAATTAAAATTACATTATCAGAGAAATAAAAACTTCTTAATCAAACAGAATAATTAAGCAACTTTACAATGAAAGAAATATACAACCTGTAAACTGGAATTACCCACTCGATAAGTCAATATAACTCAGCAATTGGATGAAAGGACAAAAGTGGCAAAGAGCAAAAATGTTGTACCTTGAAAAATGTGGCAACAGAGAGACAGCAATAGAGAGAGAGAAAGAGGGACCCAGAGAGACAGTAAAGTTCGACAGTTGGATGCGTCAGGAGGTATCAGGGAAATGAGAGGAGCTAGGGGAGGAAAAAGAATGTTATCCACACATATTCAAAGTAAAAGTTTTGATAAAACACAAGTAAAATTGGGAACAAATTACAAGAATAGAGAATGGCAGGTGTGTGCGTGTGTGTGTGTGTGTGTGTGTGTGTGTGTGTGTGTGTGTGTGTGTGTGTGTGTGGTGTCTGTAATGGTTATCAAACGCTCAGTTGGCTTTTGAAGTTGTGACTGTAAAATTATCAACCTGGGAAATATAAGGAAGACTCAGAACTACACAATGAACCACAGGCACCTAAAGAAGGTTGAATAGGAGAAAACAGTTTTCCCAGGGAAAAACACAAACCAATTATCCAGTACCAAATGCTCAGCTCTGAAATATTTCATGCAGGTAACATTACATAAACCGACCAGGTCGTCCTCAGTACAATCTTTGCCTATACCCATACATTTTTAAAAAGAGGACGTTAATTTTAAAAAGATCAAGAAGAGGTATATAAGGGGGTTTTGGGGGAGAAATAAAAGAGGAAAGTGATGTAATTATATTATACTCTCAAAAAGAAAAGAAAAATCTGAAAACCCATCTCACAAAGATAAACAGTAAAAAGAAGAACAGTAAGAGCAAATCCCCAAAATACCTATTAACAAGTCAGTAATAAATCAGGATGGGGAGGGAGTAAGGAGTGATATTTCTGTCCTTTATTTTGTCCAGTTTTACGCTCTGTCTTTTTTGCATAGGACACATACCTGTACACATATACATGCAACATAAAAACTATTATCAGTGCACATCTGCATTGGACACCATTGTCTTTGCCAAGAGAAAGAAGTGATTCTGCCTGTAGATGGGTATTAGCCACAGATATTAGGTTAGGAGCAGCCCTTCCGTGGTCTGAGGTTCAACTACAGGTCTAACACCTCTTGAAGTTTAATGAATTGTCTTTAACCATGAGATGGAGACATGTCCAGAAACCACAATTATCTTAAGGACAGAACTAATATTTATGGTGCCCTAAATTATTTTAGTCTGTCACACTGTTAGAACAGACAAGGTTAAATTTCTGGTTTTCTTTTTTGTGTATGAGTAATGTAGCTTAAAAGCGTTCGTTTCTGTTACTCAATAATTTTCATTAAAATGTAACTAAGGAAGATCACTGTGCACTTGCACTGACACATAGTATGAATTTCCTATAAAATTGTCCCTCCTATGTATCACAGTATCAAGGGGCAGTCACTGGGTTCAGTTATTAATCCTAATGCTTCGGGTCACTATTGACAAATTTCATTAGTAGTAAAAGTTGTGGGGGGAAAAGTAAGAGAATTAGCTCGGCTTCATTTTCCTGTGTTTATGAAGCATGACCAAATTAGAATGTAACAACATTAAGTCGATGTTCATTAAAAACACAATAAAGCAGGTCTTCCCCAATCCCTAGTCAGAAAAACTGACAGATATCATAGCTTCCTTGTAACAAATGTCAAGGACACCTTTCATCTTAACTTTCTATCAAACCTCTAATTTCTGGCAGATTCGCTTAATGAAAGCTCCAAGAGGCCCCAGTTTCCATATCCTATATTTTCATTCATTCTAATCAAAATACCACCATCATCTTGACTGAGTCTTCCTAGGGTTTCATTATGGCCACGTACAAAACCGTCTACAATTCTTTTCTCACTGCAACTACGCACAGGCATCCTCATGCGTGTTCTTCTCAGGTGTCTTCTGTCATCTTCCAAGTTTCCCAATTACTAATCCTTTGAGACTAACAGTCTTACTTTCTTCATTATGTTTTAACGACATACATTTTTATTTCACAGATGCAAAATGCACTTAACTCATAATTACACTCCTACAACTGAAATTAATGGCAAACATCTTGAAAACGTATTCCATTCTAAAACGTTACAGGTTAAAAATAAATGCATTCCATTTGTGTAAAAGTCAACTTAAAAAAATTATGAAGAAATTTCTCTCCCTCGCCCTGCCCAAGCATGGGGCCGCACAGTCAGATCTGCTTCTTCTCAGACATGTGCAGAACCTTCAAATGTACTCTTTTTTATTATTCAAAATTTTTCCTTTATACATTACCTTTCTTAGGACTAGTCTCTATATGTGGATCTTATAAATTGCCTCACACTATAAGAATCTCTTTAAACAAAACTTGAAATGATCACACTAGCTCACAGTTCTGAGTTGAAATGTGACTGGTTTTTTTTTTTGTTTGTTTGTTTTGTTTTTTTTTGTTTTTTTTTTCTTCAGATGACATGACAAGCAGTTCCCGAGTCTGTGGCCAAGCTGGTATAGGTTAAATTTGGGTTTTATGATGCTCTTGATATCTTTGCTAGTGCAAATATTTTACATTGCACCTTGAATGTATAGTAGCACATTTTGTACTCAGTGGAAATCCAGGCAATAGACATTGATGTCTAAAGTTGTTTCCCTTTACTTGGATTTAAAGGAGTTCAGTTCCCTGTGTAAAATCATCATAGAATTTTGCAAAGTGAAAGTACTTAGTTTGTCCTGATGTGTGTGCTAAGCGTCATCCCTCTTTTTTCCAAATGTGCCAATTATGCCACCCTACCCAAAGGGAGCCTGGAAGTAACACACAGTAGCACAATGTAAAGATACGAATCACAACTTCATAAGAGCATAGTTTGACCATAGTCAAACACCTGTGTGGTAACACAGAGTAGATATTGGAGACCTTAGTTAATCTCTCCTTATACACTTCCTCTCCATAATTATGAATTACGATACCTAAATCATTATAATTATAATGCTATGGGAAGCATCAAAGCAAACTAGGTAAGATTATGTGATTAATATAAAAATCAAATTAAAGACATTAGCCACTGCATCCAGATTTTAAAAGTCAATCTTTTCCAACCATGAAGCCTAAGAGAATTTAATATTATTTACTTATGTCATTAATTTATCCAAAATTATTTGTATTTTCCTAAAACTACAGAAACCTGTTTGTATCATCTGACATATAATTAATAAGCCCCTAGTTACTTATTAAATATCAATGCTAAGAACATAAATAAAATATCATTGACCCTTCAAAGATCCCATTAGGCATTAAAAATAGATGTAGGGTACTTTATAATTAGTTGTTGAGTAAAATCCATCAGTCATTAATTTTGCTTAATTTTGCTCTTATCAAAGACAAATATTTCATTCTTGAAAAACAATTTTTCAGGCATTGAATAAAATGTTTGACCAAATTATTATCATTTATTACTTCATTCTTGGCTTTATCAAATTACACAAACTGATCGACGCTGTTTTTCATACATAAAAAATACTGCCTGTGGTCTATGATTCAAAGGAAGCATGTCATTTAAGCTCACGGGTGCCTTGTTAATAGGAAGACAAATGTTATAAATGCAAGAAGTCAGTCAAAGCTATGGTAATACCACATATATGAAATGAGCCAATAGTTACAGGAAAAAAGTAACATGTTATATTCCAACTATTTTATTTAATTTTTCATATAGAAAAGTTAGAGTGATTTTACCTTATTGTATTTTATAGTTATTCTGACCCGTCCATTTTTTTCTGTTGAACACTCAAATGTCTTGTGTGAGAGTTAATATGTGTGTTTTAAGGGCAGTGATATAGCTTAAATAATTTTGAATTGAGGCTTGTAAATAATTAAGTTTTCTAACTGGATTGAGGACAGTCGCTAGATGTGACAATTGTGGTGCTAGCAGTAGTACAAATGAGCATTTTAGGATTTTAGGGGGATACAAGCAAAATAACATTTTCCCCAACTTAGGAAAAGATAGTGAATCAAGTTTCAGAGACATTTTCCTAGAGACTGTCTCTAAAAACATGGTTATATATTTTTAACCTAAAGTTTATTTCAAAGAAGTACCATGTCTTTTCCTCTGAATTATACAACAATAGTTAAGATGGTGACCTGTGAGACTTCAGTTAATTATTTCAAGATGCCATTTTTCTTTTTACAAATTTTCTTCGTGATTATTGATTGTGCATGTTATTGCACACAATGTCACTTTTTAAAGACCTTTCTAGAGTTTTATTTTTTAGCAAGAAGTTTACATGTGTGTGGGTATGTGTGTGTATGTATGTATGTAAATGGATTTTGAAGTTGTCAGTATACTTGACAAACAGTATTGGTATTGCTAGAATGGATGTAAATGCTACATGGCAGTAGTAGATTACCTCCTGGAATCTCCACGCTCGGGAAATAGATATAGATGTTCCCAGAAGAGGCTGGCTGGCTAGGCTAACCAAATGACTAAGCTCTGAATTCAAGTAAAAATAAACAAACAAACTAACTAACTAACTAACTAACTAACAAATATATATTCGGCCACATATGTATGTATGTGGTAAACAACAATCAAGGAAGACACCCTGTCCCTTTTTGTCTCTTCATGAATATATCTGCCTCCACTAACATGGGTCCATACACATTTGGACTTGAATACATACGTGCATACACACGCACATGCATATACATACATATATATATATATATATATATATATGTACATACATACATATATATGCAAAACATTGGGAGAAGTCTATAGGTTAACTTTTGGAAGTTAGGAATTTGCTAAGTTATAAGGTAAGAAAAATTGTAAGTCACATCACAAGACACTGTTAAATAGTAATAGGTTCTTCTACAGAAGAAAATTAGTTTGGTTTCTATAAATTTATATTTCTAATTTTTAGTCAAATATTTTCATCACAGTTGTCTATGTGACTAAGTGATGGATTGGCTCTGAGTTTAATGAAGATACCAGAAAACTAGATTAGACAGGTTGAAAATAAATTTCTTTCTAACAATACAGTGCTGTTCAGTTGTTAAAAGGCCTGATTTAATTCAAGTCTATGATTACAACTAGTGATGCCATTTTTCTTTACCATGCCACTTGATACCGTGCTATCTAAGGGAGCCTGTGGTCACTGGCTATCCTACTCCTCATTTCTTGAGTCAGTGTATCACAAGCAATACAATCTCCTCAGTTAATGAAGTGCACTGTGACTAGTTGAACCAGGTAATGTTTTTACTTGTGGAAGGAATGGTATTCAATAGTTATTAATGCCTGTGTATGCACATATGGTGTGTGTGTGTGTGTGTGTGTGTGTGTGTGTGTGTGTGTGTGTAAGGTCAGGATACAACTTGCAGGACTGTGTTCTTTGCTTTACCATTTATTTGGGTGCCAAAATTAGGTCAGAAACTTGGCAGTCATCACCTATACCCACTGGGTTATCTCACTAACTGTGGGCTTTCAGTCCAATGTCCAGGGATCACGTTTTCACACTTGTTATTCAACACAACCCTTGCCATTCCTCTTCTCAAAACAGTGTCGGTTTGTGAGGAGAGCGTGAGGATGTGTGGGGATGCAAGTGTAAGTAGGCAGAGTAGAACAAGAGAGATTGTACTGAAATTTTATTTTTTAAAAAATGCTTGGTTTTCTTTTGTGAAATTAACCAAAATTTGCTGAAGCAAATCAGGTATATTTTTAATTATTATTGTATGAAATTACTTCGTTTCAATGAGGAAAATACATGCATAACTTTACGACATCCATAGCGAAAACATCTGGTAGCTGTTCTGAATGTAAACATTTTATTAAGCACTTAAACTGCATCTTTTCACTGTTAATTAAATGAATTTAACCCAATTGGAGGATTAACACACTTTATAAGTGCTTCACGGCAGGGCTGACTAAGAAAAATTGCACTTCACATACTGGTTCCCTAGCCAGATCTTTGCACAGAAAATGAACCATATAGAAGTCTGCTCACTGCTTATTTTGAGACCTTCTTGCTGGTATGTCTTGCTTTTTTTTTTATATAATATCCTCCAGTTTAATAACGTGGATCTGGATGTTTAGCCGGAATGCTCGCTAATTCACCAAGTAATTGCTCACAGGGTCCCATTTTCCAAAATGAAAACTAGCAAAACTTAAAGTGGGGAGATCTTCTGTTTCTTGCTGATACCGTGGCATATTTAGAAGCACTTGTCTCTACAAATGTCTGTCTCAGCATGTCCTACAGCAAGCGAGATTCAGCACCCACCAGAAGCTCTTGCCTGTCTTGCATATTCAGCCTACTTCAGACACTCATCTTCCCTGCCAATACCTCCTCTCACTGTGCTGGAACCCACTGGACAGACTTGGTACAAGGCCTTCAGTTGCTTTTCTGTTCCTCCACTAAGACCAAGGGAGAAAATGTGATTTTGAAAAATAATATAAAATACAGCAAAAAAAAATTTAACAAGAAATCTAACAACAGCAACAGAAATACAAGAAGCCATTCCTCAAAACAAAGAAGGTCAAAATAACTTCCAGGGGGAGTTCTTCTGGGACAGTAAATAAACAAAGTCAAAAGGCATTTGGAAGGTATATTTTAATATGGAGGAGAACCCTGCAAGTCACAAAAGACTTCTGTACTTTAAAAATGCCCACACAGCCTTATGGGTTGAAGTAAAAGGGCCAACATTTGACATTCCTAGGCTCAGTATATGATCATTCCTGAAAGGCTAGTATATTATATTTTAAGCAAGAAGGCTACTATTTAGAAAATAAGACAGCCAGGAACAGAGCTGAAGGCTGTGATGTTTGTGGTGAAAAACTAGAGGGATGGGCGCTTTTATTTAAGTCGTAGGGTTGTCCCACAGACTGACTACTCCTGTGTAAGAGAAAATTGTAGTTAGGAGTATTCTGACTGAGGACTGCTTCCATCTGCCTTAGAAATTCAAGAATGTGTTAAACTGTACATAGAGAGGAAGGTGTGTGTGTGTGTGTGTGTGTGTGTGTGTGTGTGTGTGTGTTTCTATTTACATGAATGTGGTATGTATGCATTTCCTGAAATATTTTCAGTTATTCTATATAAAGTTTGATACAGTATGAAAAAATGTAGAGTAAACATCAAGTTGTAATTTTTAGATGACCTGAGAGACTTCTGAGATTTGAGGTATACCAGATTTTCTTTGGAAATGTACATCATAGGCAATCTATCAATGAAACGATGGAATGCATACCTATTATTTACTATGGAAAGACTTTGCCCCAGACCCCATGAATACCAAAGGAAAGGTAAATACTTACAATAACTATCCTTCTTTGCTAGAATTTTCACTAATAGCTAAGAATCTATCATTAATATGACTAAGTACTCAGTCAAGTTTTGCCAAAATAACATTTAAAAGTGGGGTAAAATGGTTTAATATATTTTGTGACTTAATGAAAATCTTAGACCGCAGCTGTCGCAAATGACTTGGTAGAATCTTTTTTGTTCTGCAGATCCTTATCTGTTCCCCTGAGCACTTTATTAGCCTGAGAGGTACCAAAGCCACAGTGAGTAACATGGCTGACAGCATCCCCATGCACCCTTCACTTTAGTGCCTAGAAATGAATCATCCATCAGAGTGTTTCCATATGGAAACTTAGGAATAGTAGACTACTTGACAAGAAATCTACAGACATTACATATAGCCCTCTGTGTTCATTTAATTTCTCTCAATGTTACTAGAGGTTGATTTTTGGTGGTTTATTGAGAAATACAGAGGTGGGCAGGAGGGAGGGTTCTATATTGCCCCCTTAGCCTGGAGTAAAATAACCACACATTTAAAAGTCGCTGCAGATCCTGATAAATGCTATAAAGTGAAGTAAGAGGCGAACTATGGGAGCATAATAGAGAATCAAAGATGCCAGCAGGTGTTTTCTCAAAAGCAAAGGGAAGGCTGCACTCAGTGCTTCTCCTAAGAAGATTCAAAAGCTCTCCATGCTCCTTGGATCACCCAGGAAAGAAGTACCTTCCAACTTTCAGAAGCATTTAGAAGTGCCAAGTCACTTTCCACTGTGAAGGGATGCTGCTGTGCCTGTTCAAGGGAGGCACGAACCAGAAGTAAAAAGAAGTGAAGTGTATGAAAGGGAGAGGACACATGGTAAAAGGAGGCCTTTAGCGAAAATTCTCCCCTCAGTCTCACAAGTGTTTTGCACAGGGAGATCTTGATTTTGTTAAGAGAATTTGCCGAGACCTCTCTGTTAATTTTCTCAATGGAGTGCTGCTGGAATTCTTGAATCTACACAGAGCCTAGTGCTAGGTTATAGGAACTTTTCAGGAGACACAGGTCTCAAAATTGAGACATAGAAGTCACGTTCCAGTGTGGACATGTCTGTGGCATGGGTTACTGGTATGTCCTAAATTGGGAGGGGAGGTCTCAGGGATGGGGCCTGTGGTTGAATGCATAGCAGATGACTCCATGAGGAGGTAGCTGCTGGACTCACTTCCAGGAGCTTGAACAAAAGGTTGAGGGGCTGGAGGCACACATCCCAAAATCACATGCTGTTTAGCATATATATACCCGAAAACATGTATACTTATTAGCTTTTTTCATTTACATACCAAACAAGTATAGGTTTGTCACCAGTGGCTGAGATGACAACCTCATTTCAATGCAGCTCAAGCTTTACTTTCAGCATCCATGACATTATTTTGCGCTCTTACATTGATGGTGGCAGATGCTTGGTTTATATTTAACCTGAAGGTGGCATTTACAACTGCAAAGACTCTTAATTATGATAGAATTGAGAACATACAGGATTCCATAATAAGGAAGGCTGTCTGACTTGCACGTGCTTCTGTATAAAATGCCAAGCACAAGATAACATAAAGACAAGAGTAGGGACCTGTTATGTTTGGTTGGAAAAATGATACATGAAAATTTTCAAGTAAAAAAAAGTAATTGCTTCACCATAGATTTCTGATGATATGGTGCCTATTTTATTTTTAATCCATTCCTGAACATTCACCATAGGAGACATGGGAAAGCTCCAGTTAGTATTCCTACAAGAACAGCAGCCCTGAGGTAGGAGTAAGAAACTAGGAATCTCATGATGTGCTTCTGGCCGGTAGGGTTCCGAAGTTCTGATAGCACAGCCACAAGAAACTTGTGTCTTCACAATGTTCTTTATTGAAGTAAACAGTGGGCTCCAATTGAGAACAACTAGCTCTGTGCAGAAGTAAAACTGCTTTGGAAAGAGAACAATGTTAAGTGGAATTGCCTAAGAACAAAAACTTTGTTTCTGACTCTGTCTCTCTGTCTCTCTCTGTCGCTGTCTCTCTCTATCCTCCCCCTCCCCTTCTCCCCTACAATCCCTCTCCCCTCCTCATCTCCTTTTCATTAAATTTAACAGCTTTAATTTTTCTCTGACACAGTGAGAATTAAACTCAGGTTTAGGAAGCTCTCCACCAGGGTACAACAATACCGGAAGAAAGACTGTGAGGGATGTTTGCTGGATTAATCTAAGCATCAAGTCAAAATTTGTTCTTGGTTAGGGTGCTTGAATACTTATTGGTTACGGAATAATAACGGGGGTAGTTTAAGTGCGGTTTGCAAGAAAAGTGCAATCCACTTGGTGATGGAAAATTTTGTCTGCTAACTTGGCTTTTCCATAGTAAGCAGGCATTTGATCACGGGTTAATGCTACTTTGAAGGTATTCATTAGATATGATTGACATTCAAATCCAGTATGTTTAAGTAAGAGAGATTGCTCCTATAGTACATATGAGCCCATTCTGATCAGTTAAAATCCCTAAGATGAATAAAAGATGGCAGTCCTAAACAAGACTAGGAATTCTGTCTCCTCAGAGCAGAGCCAACAAGGCATTGCAATCTGTTCTTCTATATGCCATTTAGACTTGGCAACCTTCACAAATCTTTGAGCCAATTCCCTGAAAGAAGCCTCTTTCTCTATAATTTTATACATATCCATACCATTTTTTTCCTAAAGTACCACACACACAAAGCTTCATCATCTATGTCTTCACCATTAAGATAGTCCAGATCTGATTATGCCATTCAGACACACCAGAAGAGGGCATCGGATCCCATGACAGATGGTTGTGAGCCACCATGTGGTTTCTGGGAACTGAACTCAGGACCTCTGGAAGAGCAGTCAGTGCTCTTAACCTCAGTGCCATTTCACCAGCCCCTATTTCTCCTTCCTTAGAACTTATTTTCCATGTTCACTTCATGAGACAACTGGGACCCAGGGCACAGGCTCCTACTCTCACAGTTTCCCCATTCGATTCGTGGTACAAATTTGAAGGTGGCCCAAAGAAGAGATGATGGCAAAGCCCTATGGATTTGAACTTGTAATTCTGAGGGTGATCCTAGATTTCTAGAAACTGCCTAAACATTCATGCAATGGTTCACAGCCCTGTGTGTTCCTTCAGCTCCCACTACTGACTTTCATACACCTCAGAAACCAATCTGCACACCTGTCTAAACAGGGATGAAAGTGCATGAACGAATCTTGGCCAAAGCATTCTAAAATTGTGTTGGTTCTAAGGACAAATATATTTCAGTGGACTTCAAGTACCTATTTTCTTTCATTGATTTATGGTTTTGTTTTATTAAGTCCCATCACAGTAGAATAAGTAAAAAAAAATGGACTGAATATTGAAAAGGTAATTTGTTTGTTTGTTTGGTTGGTTGGTTGGTTTTGGTAGTTAGCCCTGTAAGAATAATTTCTTTTTAAATCACTATTATCCTGTAAGCAAATTCATTGCTGTTTACTTTCACATAAATATGGTAGGTCTTGGGAAATGACTCATCCTGTAAAGTGCCTACTATAAGGGCATGCATTCAGATTTCCCATACCCATGTAAAAGCTAGGGTTATTTTGGCTCAAGAAACCATCTGAAATGGTTTCAAATTTGCAAATGGTTGCCAATTTGTCCTTCTAGCACTGACCCCTTTTGAATGAGTGATCCATCTAATATTTATATATTTTCTAGCACATTAGATCAGATAATAACAGGAGTCATAATAAGAATAAATAATATAAAACAAGGAAGAAAACTATGTGCTTTTTGAGTATTTCAGATTAGGCACCATTCCAAGTTAATGAGGAACATTATTTAACTTAATCTCTAAAAAGATTGCAACTTGGACTTTGCACTCTTATTTTAGTGAGAACAAAGCAGAAAAATCAAGTACATTAATTTTCCCAAAATATTCAGACTCATAAGTAGCTGGGACAGGATTCAGGATGCCTGACGGCAAAGCAAACTCTTTTGCCATACTTGTAGGTAAGAAGAAATACTGCCTTACTATGAAATGTGGTTTGACCCTACAATCTTTCTCTCTGCTAGCTGGGCAAAAATGACTCTTAACAATAAATAAGATGTTTACTCTTCATAAAGCAGTGAAAATAGTATAAATTAGAAAGACGCTCTTGTGTTTGAAGGCATGATTTATGAAGGGAAATGCTGTATATTTTTTATGGCACCAGAGTAATGCATAAAAGATCCATATTTCTGTATTGCACATGGAAAATCCTACAAGAATAGCCTCCCTAACAGCAGCTTTTCAATCACATCCTCTCCTGAAGATAAGCGATACCATGTGCTAATGAATACATCATAAAATAAATTCTCTCAAATATACCAAGATGTCAGAGCCATCGGCTAAGCCCTTTGTGGGTATCTATTTCCTCCTCTCAGGAATTAGAATATTATTGGAGATGTATTAACCTGTAAAACTACAGCATCATTAAAACATCTATGTGCACGCAATAATTTATGCTACCTTCTAGGAAACTATACAACAGCTTCAAATGTAGGAAATCTGTGTTCCTTCAGAGACTCCTGATTGCTTCCTCACCCCAACCCTACCTGGCCCACGAGCCCACATTCCTCCTACTCTCTCAACTGCTAGATAAAGCCTCCATACGTGGCTCCAAAAGCCCAGTTCTTCGTTCCAGTCATTCCTGAAATCAGTCAGAAACCTCTTTCCTTTAAGTTGCAACCCACCCAGATCTGAGGCTTAGGTGATCATACCTGGGCACAAGTCCATGTGTGGTGACATGTTCTTTTCTTTGCCTACAATCCAAAAACAAAACAAACAAACAAACTGAAAAATAACAAAACAAACAAACAAACAAACAAATCGACTTCTCCACCATTGCCTGAGCATGACTTTTCCCATTCTGGTCCCCTGAGGCTGGTAAACTTGACAGGAAACCATTCCCAAATAAATGTGATGATGATGATGATGATGATGAAGATGAAGATGATGATGTTGTTGTTGTTGCTGCTGCTGTAGTTTTTAACTTTTAAATCGGCTTGAATTGGTTTATTTCAATAGTGGAGAAAACCTTAGTATGAAGGTTCTGGCACAGTGCTAAATTTAGACTGCTGGAAGCAGGGTGCGGTATGGTGAGGCTTAAGAATAAAATTCCAGTGCAGACATGATACCACGTGTTAGTTACTATGACCAGGTGATTTCACTAGGCTTCTCTCAGGGACCTAGCAACAGCTTAGTCATCACCCTGCCACCATCCCCTGCAGCTGCCAGGTGCAGGAGCTGTAAAAGGACTACTAACCACCCATGTTGACTTTCTCTTTCTGTTCCCATGTGTTCCAGGTGGTCTTTCTCGCTCCCGACCCCACCCCTTTCTTTCCTTCTTTCTTTCTTTCTGTATCGCCTTCTCTGCTGTCAAGCCTCTGCCCCGTCTGTCTGTCTGCCTCTACTCGTTCCCTAGGCCATCACTCTTCTCCTTCCTCCCAGTCACTCCCCTTTATATCAGATCTGTTGCGGGATGTGATTTCTCAGACTGACATCTTGGCATGGGCCAGCCAGGTACTTCACATCACGGACCCCAACCCCCTGCCATATTATATTTTACAACAGTTGTTTCTCTATTGCTTTAGCAAGATATGACAAGCAAGGCAACCTTTAAAGGTAAGCGTATAATTTGGACTTAAACAGTTTCAGAGACTCCAGAGGCGTGGAAGAGAGATCAGCTGCGAGCTTACATTGATCCAAAAGTATGAGAGTGACCCTCGTAGTAGTTTAGAAACATCAAACCCTCCCCTAAGTGGCATAGCTCCTTCAGCAAGGTCACAAGTTTGAATCCATCCCAGGTCCATGAACTTGAATCTAAGAAATCAAGCACGTGAACCAAAAGCTGGGTCTCACTCCAATCTCCACCCTTAACCTGTTTCATTTACTTTGGAGCAGTTCAGACTGAATGTGAGAAAGGGTGTAAGGCTTTGGTAACATAAAGCTCTTAATACACAGTAGTGCATAAGTGATTTTAATATATGTGCTTTAAAATGTCAAATGACCTTTTAGGATGAGCAATCTCAAAAGAGATAGCTAAATAGAGTCCTAACTTTGCTAACAGAAAAACAAGGAAGCTGGGTTATTTGAAGACAGGCTGAAATTCGACCTAAAATTTTACATGTTCTCTGAGTTTCAAAGGATAAAAGCTGTACTAGTGATGTATATTTTTACTTGGTTTTCTTTTTTTATCTCAGTGGGGAACTCAGTAGAAAATCTACATTTTAGTTGCTTTGTTAAACCAAAGCCTAGAATAGTATCTCTCGTGTCACATAAGGATTACTTTCTTCATAATTCTAAGAACACAGATCTCATAAATTCATAGTTTGTTTATAAGATAGAAACTATTTAAAATGATGAAATGAATAAATAAATAATCTTTTTTGGTAGTAGCCCACCCTACACTATTTAGAGAATTTTGCATTCCTGAAAGAATTTGAAGGCCATTTGAATATATTCATACAAAATAATAAGTATAATGATTAGAGTTGTGAAATCATATTAAAATGTAAGAACAGTAAGGCAATATTTAACAATATCTGTAACACCAAATAGAAATATCCCTTCAGCATGAACACATAAAATGGTATGATGCCAATCATAGAATTTTTTTTTCCCTAGTTTTATTTCTGTCACTGTGCTCTAAAAACATAAGTGACGGAGGGGTTCCTTGCCTTACAATTACAGTCTGTCAGTGAGGGACATTGAAGGCAGGTTCTTGAAGCTTGCTTGTCACTTACCATTTAACTCAGAAGCAGAAAAAAATAAACACATACATCCTTGTTTGCCTGCTTGCTTGCTCTCAGCTAGCCTCTTCCTCCTCTCCCCTCCTCCTCATCCTCTTCCTCCTTCCCCCTCCTCCTACTTCTCCTCTTCCTCCTCCCCCCTCCTCCTCTTCCTCCTCCTCCTCTTCCTCTTCCTCCTCCTCTTCCTCTTCTTCCTCCTCTTCCTCTTCCTCCTCCTCTTCCTCTTCTTCCTCCTCCTCTCCTTCCTCCTCCTCTTCTTTCCTCATCCTTCTCTTATACTGCTCAGGATTCCCAGATTAGAAAATTGTGCAAGTCTTCCCACATCAGTTAACAATCAAAACAATCACGTGTACGCATGCCCACAGGACAAATGTAGATAATTACTCTTCCCTGGAGAGTCTCTAGTAGCATCAGGTTGACAGTGAAAACCAACCAAGGTAAGGCTCAGTTGTAATTACAACTGTCCATTCAACTTGAGTATTTTGTGAAATTTGAATTTTCTAAATTTGAGTCTAAGCTGGTTCTTGAAAGTGACTTTGGTCCTCAAGCCAGGGTAAATACAAAAGGAATAATAGTTTTGGAAAACGAAACCAAACCAAAAAGAAAAGGAAAACAACAACAATAACAACCACAACAACCAAATAATTTATATTTTCCAATATTCGTTGGTCCATGGTTCTCAGTTCCTGTCACGGGATCTGTGAGTAAAAGATCTTCAGAAACTAATTCAGGTCAATAGAATAATTCAACCTGTTTTATGACCCTAGGTCTTTTTCATACTTAAAATATGAGATTGCAAACCTCTGACTCCGTATGCTCAACTGTTGCCACTGAATGAAATTCATCTGCATTTGAAAACAGCCTCCCCCAACACAAACAAAAATGAATTTTAGCTGGTGGTTAACTTTTAGTCATGACACTCACTTCTGAGTCTTGTCATTAGAGAACTCTCAAGTTATTTGAAATCGTACAAGTGTTTATGAGATATAAGTCGTTAACAGAATTTACATTTTAAAAAGAACAAATAAAAAAGCATATTTACTTAAATTAAATTAAATACATCTTTGACATAAACTTTTGAGAAAATATCTGCCCTTCAAAGCTCAATGTTCAGATAAGAATATAACAAAAGAGTTCAAAAATAAAGTGTAGGAATGACTGAGTTTCATGATTTTTATCTTGCACTGGATTTAAATGAACTTTATCTTCACAAACAATGTTTCCATGTGAATCTCCTATTATCTCTTATATAGATATATTTATATACCTCCTATTGTACATTAATCAGACAGCCAAGACTTGATGTTTCCATTTTACTCCTTACTGGTTTGTATTTCTTTCCTACTCTCTTTAGCCAAGGGAAAAAAATTATAACACTTTTCCTTACATTGCATACGTTTGCACACGGACATCTACTATAAAGGCAGGGCTTGTCACACTCTCTCTCATGAGCACTAATTTAAACGTTTTTTGACAATGAATAACTAAGATGAGTGTTTTTCACTATTTTTATTGTGGCGAAGAAGAGATACAACACAAAAGTTAGGTGCTGGAAAAAAATAGGAATGTATTCTGATGGATTTTAATATTTTGTTTTATACCTATTTGGGTTATATTGAAAACTCAACAGCTCTCTCAAGTAGATGGGTTCCTTGTTTCGAGCTATTATACTCAACGGCATGTGAGTGCTTTGTCTCCTCAGAATAATTTATTGTGAAAGGTGTATGTAGGGGTTTCTCTGTGTTAGAAATTCTCTCTGCCCTCCAGCTAAGTTGCTTCAGTGGAAATAAGATCCTGACCACTGGGCTGATGGATGAACGCATAACTGACATGTTCAATTCTAATTTAATTCTGGAAATCTATCTCCTTTATGACTTTAATTTTTCTGACATGAAAACCTTCTATCTTCTTAGCTTCCATTGCTTCTGCAGAACAGAAGTGTCCCTTGGTGGAGGGTTTAAAAAAAAGTTGCAAAGATACAGCAATAAACAATATCACAAAACCAATTTTCCTATTGGCAGAAAAACAACTCCAAATAATCGTAACTTGAAACACTGGCAGTTTCTTGGCAGCTTATGTTGTGAGATCATTAATGAGAACTTCCACCACAGACATGCAGATCGTTTACTTTCTGGGGACTCGAGTTCTTCGTGTACACAGTAGTGTAGAAGTGTATTAGCAGAAAGGAGAAAATAACACAAGTTCTATTCCTGGTAAGGACAGACTGACAGCTTCTAAGAACTTGTGAGTTGAAACAAACTCAGGGAAGTATGCATCACAATTTCTCATAGTAATGGGAGCAAGAAGGCCACAAGGGTGAAGCTAAGGGGAACTTTCTGGATTTGCATTCCTTTCCTGAACCCTTGTCTCCTAGATAAGCAATAACTACAGCCCACTGGCTCGTGGGCTATGTGACTCCTTAGTCATTTTTATACAAAGTTGGGTTTTTTTTTAAAGTTAGCTTTTCACATCACAGACATTCTGCTGGTGTTCATTAGTATAACTTATCTAAAGCTTAATGAGACACTCAGAATAAATTTGTAAGCAAATCCACCATATTGCAGTGAGAGTATTTTTTTTCCTTTTGCTAAGTCATATGCATTGCTTTATTCTACATTAAGAAACAAACAAAATAGAACCATTCATTTTGCTGTAATTTTAATCTTATTGAACATACAATTATGGTTGAGTCAAATAGCGGGAAGGCAAAGAGAGGGCTCTATCCACATTTGGAGACGTTTCAAAAAGAATTTTACAGCATCGTGGGGCTTTTTCAAGTTAATTCTTTGATTTCCTTTATCCTTTCTATCATAGAAAAGTGCCTTTCTTTATTCATTTTTGTCAGCCTTTGGGTATATAATTTTAATTCTCTTTGAAGTAGCATTTTTCAATGCCTATTAAAATCCTATTGTTCCTTAAGATTAGCCATGCATTGACACCCGGGTCCTCCTTCACCACCCTCTTCAGTGCACTGGAGGGGAAAGGAAGGAGAGATATGCCTTCTTAGAGGGAAGCTGCTCTACTGTCTGTTTCAATTAGAGACCCTAGGGTATTTACAAACATCTGAGTAAATAAGGGAACGAATTTTGTGACAACATCGTGCTATTTTTAAATATTTTAAATTAATTTGGGTAGACGTGAAGTTAAGTTCACTTTGTGAAGAGCCCATTCCTGCTCTAGAAGTCTAGAAGATCAGTTTCTTTTTCTTTTACTAACAACTACTTTGAGCCTAGAAATTCTCTTAGCTAGAAGAAATTATAGAAATGGAGACATGAAAGAGACAAGGTTTTTTTGTGTGTTTGTTTCTTTGTTTGCCTGTTTGCTTGTTTCTGTTATTGGTCCAGTTGTTCTGTTTATTTGCTTGCTCCTTTGTTTGTTTTGAAAGGATTTTTGTTTTGCTTTGTTTTGTTTTCTGTTTCACCCCTTTCTTTTCTAGTCCCAACCCCATGAAGTTAGAATAAATCTAAATGATGTTAGATGCTGACAAGGCTGGACTTAGATTTTTTCGTTTTTAATCACTAATGAAACTTGGTTTTGTTTACCAATTGCCTGCTGTGGGATGACTCAATAACAGCTAAGATTTCACTTTAAGATGTTTTTCAGGTTCCTGCCAAATGTATACTGTTTTACTGTGGTGTGATTACTTAAAAGTGAGTTTATTTCAATGTGTAAATGTATTCTGCCTAAAGTACAACATGCACCATTTAACATCATTTTTGTCAAGATGAACCCCTACACACCACTTGAATCTCAAGATTACAGCATCTATGAATGCTGTAGTCATCATAGTTTTTGTTCATCCACTCTATAATTCCTACGCTATTCATATGACGATGATCCTATTACCCAACACAGTCTTCCTCGAGGTATTCATAGATGATGAGCAGTCTTAGACAACACATGCATGGAAATTCTTCCATTGAATGTTTAGTCATGGTCACTGCTATATCCCTCTTTATACAAATTGTTTAGGTTTTGAAAGCTGTTCAAGATCACCTAGATGATTAGCTACTTTCCATAAGAAGCCACTGCCAAGGTTACAATGATTATTTTTTACAAAATCTGAATTGCTAGATATTGTTTGATGAATAGGTTTTCTGCATGTAATAATGGTAAAGTGCATATACCAGATCTTAGAGTTGTTTTTATTTCATTCAAAGAGAACTTTACACTGTTTTGTCATGACTATAGTTTTTCTTTCATGAAAGCAAATGCCAACTCTATATTCTTATTGCAATATTCAAGTATTTTGGAAATTTTAAGATTACAGTACATACTCCAATATATAAACATGTATTCATAGATGAGAGTGACTAATTTAGAAAAAGATAATTTTTTCCTCACTTTTCCCTTTTTTGTGTGTGTGTGTATTTTTTCTTTTATTGGATATTTTTATTTACATTTACATTTTCCTAGTATCCCCTTCAGAAACCCGAAATCCCATCCCTCCTCTACCTGCCTCTATGAAGATGTTCCCTCACTCCCCGCCCCCACTCCCTTCCGTCTCCCAGTCCTGACATTTCCCTACACTGGGGCATCTAGCCTTCACCGGACCAAGGGCCTCTCCTCCCATTGATGCCTGACAAGGCTGTCCTCTGTTAAATATGCAGATGGAGCCATAAGTCCATCACTGTGTTCTCTTGGGATGGTGGTTTAGTCCCTGGGAGCTCTGGGCAGTCTGGTTGGTTGATATTTTTGCTCTTCTTATGAGGTTTCAAAACCCTTCAGCTACATCAGTCCTTTCTTTAACTCTGGCATTGGAGGCCCAGTTCTCAGTTCAGTGGTTGGCTGTGAGCATCTGCCTCTCTATTTATCAGGCTCTGGCAAAACCTCTCAGGAAACAGCTATATCAGGTTCCTGTCAGCATGCACGTCTTGGCATTCACAATATTTTCTGGGTTTGGTGTCTGTATATGGCATGGATCCCCCAGGTGGGCAGTCTCTGAATGGCCTCTCTTCAGTCTCTGCTTCACACTTTGTCTCCATATTTCCTCCTGTAAGTATTTTTGTTCCCCCTTTTAAGAAGGTCTGAAGCATCCCCACTTTGGTCGTCCTTCTTCTTGAGCTTCATATGGTTTGTGCTTTGTATGGGTATTTTGAGCTTTTGGGCATATATCTGAAATATGCTCCAACATATAACAAGGACACATGCTCCACTATGTTCATATCAGCCTTATTTATAATAGCCAGAAGCTGGAAAGAACCCAGATGTTCTTCAACAGAGGAATGGATACAGAAAATGTGGTACATCTACACAATGGAATACTACTCAGCTATCAAAAACAGTGACTTCATGAAATTCCTAGGCAAAGGGATGGAACCACAAAATATCATCCTTAGTGAGGTAACCCAATCACAAAAGAACACACATTGTATATACTCACTGATAAGTGGATATTAGCCCCAAATCTCAGAACACTCAAGATAAATTTTACATTACATTTTACTGTTGTGAGGCACTATGTGGTACAAGCAGCTGGACCAGTGGATTGCTTCTACCAGTAGACTGCTAAAAACTTGGAACCTAGGTTTTACCGTGGATCCCCTAAACCTGATGCTGCATTTTACAAAATAGTTTGTGATTCCATTCACAGTAGAGTTAAAAATATACCAGTCTAGGGCCTGGAGAGGTAACTCAGCAGTAAGGAGCTCATATGACTCTTTGAGAGGGCTTGAGTTAAATTCCCATCACCCAGGACAAGTGGAGCCTCACAAATCTGACTTCAAGAATGTATTAGCAATGATAGAAAGATAAAAAGAAAGGAGAGAAAGAAAGAAAGAAAGGAAGAAAGAAAGGTACTACCACCCCATTGGCTCCTCTTATTGTTGCTTCTGCTGTTTTGTTTACTTGCTTTTAGCACTGCATCAGCAGCACAAAGAGAAACGAGCATATTATGTGTCTGCAGCTGTGGGACACAACAGGTATATGTGCACTGAGCTGGTTTTCCTGAACTGCTCCTGTACGACGAGTCACAGGGCTATTGTACAGCAGTGGCCATAAATCTCAGGAATGAGGCCATAGACTGGGCAGAGCAGAGGCACAATGCAGGAGAGTTTGTGACTCCAGTGTGCCCAGGGGACACATAAATATTCACATTGGGAGTGTATGTTTACATACACTTTGCTAGCTGCTGTATTGGCTGCAAGCTATAACAGAGCAAGTGCCTACCTCAGTCAGATTGAAGTTTCAATAAAGCTGCAAAATGGGGAGAAAAAAAATGACTCTTTCCTCTTTTGAGGAAATGACTCAGTCCTGGACTGGACAAGACTACATTCAATTAATAGAGACTTAATTCATTCAAAGACAAGCTGGATGTTCTTTTTATGATGGAAACACATTTTATTAAAAGCTGCCAAACTCAAGCTTGACTGAAATGAAACTTAATCTACACCTAGAAGTTCTGCTGATAGAGAAGACTGTTTACTACTTTACTCCTTGGACAATGTTGGAACCAAAGAGGAACATAATGGAGAGACAATCAGAACCAACCCTTTACAACTTAATATACATATTTGATTGCAATGATAACTACTTAAAAAAAGAAGCCGTGAGTTTGAAGGGGGGATATACTGGAGGGTGTGGAAGGAGGAAAGGCAAGGGCAAAATGTTGTCATTAAATATCAACTCAAAAATGTTTTTGAAAGTTTGTGAGCAGGACGGAACCTGTTTCTCTTTGTTCTGTACCTGTGTAAACATTACTGTTGCTTGTAGGTATGAGATGACGTTTGTCTCCTGGCCAGACTCTGCAGGGGATTACTTAGAAATTAAAGGCATCCAAACTAAGAGTCTTCTAGGTCCTTTGGAATCTTTGAACAGTACTCTGAGGATTTGAAGCCTTGGGTTATTTGAATAACACCACTTCAAAGATGGCTCAACATCGTTTAAGTACATGCTTCCACTTTCAAAGAAACTGCACTTCTGATTCTGAATTTGTTGTTTGAGACTGTCATACATTCATAGAACACATTCCCTTCATATCCATTTTCCCCTTTGTTCCCCCTTAATAACTCCTCCCCTACCACAAACACTTTTTCCTACCATCTTCATGAGCTACAGGAATTGCTGGCTTCCAGACGACTATCCTTAATTTGGAAGAGGGGTTAGAGGGAGAGTGGGGTACAAAAGCCAGAAATCCTACTCTAGAAGATGAAAAATGAACTTTAACACTACTCGCTTCTCAAATATTATCAGTTTTAAGCAGTAAAATTCCTAACCTTGGGTGCAAAGTATTGGCAACCATATCAATTTTGTTCAAATACTATTACTGCATAGACAAAGCTCAAGTAAATTTATTAGAGCTGAAAAGTGCGTCTAATCATGAAAGCAATCACGTGAGCACCAGTGTAAGCAATGATATCACAGTAAACTCCAAAAAAGCCACTGCTCTGACAAAGCCACGAAACAAATTGGTAATCTAGGTCATGAGCTCAGCAAGGAGTTTGTAAGACAGTTTTCAAAAGTGATAAATCCAAAGAAAGACAAAATTAACTTTAGAACACTGCCCTTACCTCTTGGATGGCAAAGTTCGGATGATATCTTTCTTTTTGCAATGCTAAATATTTTAGCTTCTTAAAAGCAGTGAGCCTGCTGCTACAATCATTAGAATTTCATAAGGGTCCCATCTGTAAACACAGTGCAGCTTAAACCCAAACACGCATGCACATCTCCAGAGAAGAAGACACACACAGGCCTACAGACACATGAATGGAATGCTTTGTCTAACACACAAAAAAATGTAAATGAATTGCATAGGACGAAAACGAAGGGATTCAAAGGCTTTCTTGATTGCCTTCTTTAAAATGCCAAGAACTTAAGCTGGCCTTTCTTATCTTTCACTACAAGCGTGTGACACTTTAGGAGGTCTTTCTTATTGTACTATAATTCAGGGATTGTTCCAGCTCTGTGCTCCATGCCTTTTTCCAAAGGGCAGCCTGCGACGTATAATGAACAGCTGCATAATTTAAGGGTCCAGCTACTAGGGCACTGTTCCTTATTTCTGTTGCTTTAGCAGTTGCCAAGATGTTGCAGGCCTCTTTAGGAATACAATTTTTTGACTGCTTTATTTCTCTCAGATGATATATGCTGGGGTTTGGTTGTGTTCCAGAAAGTGAATTTTATCAGCAGAAGTACCAGAGCGAGCTTTTCTCTCATTTTACTCCAAAGGGCAACAGCGCTGAGCTCTAATGAGGTAATTTTTTTCCAGCCATGCACACACTGTGTTCTATCAGGCAAGGTTGTTTAAACCAAGTCCCGTCTCTATCCAAAGGATGATGGACTCAATCACTGAACTCTCAAAGATATTTCCACAGTACGTCCCTCTCATACAAGGCCAATCTCCTCAACACTGAAAAGGGCCAGGCAAGGAGGCCCTTCAGGATGAAGGCTGCATGCTGATTAATCAGTTGCTTTATTTATCCTGTGTTGGCAAGTGTTCCTTGTTTGTAAATAAAAGGTTTACCCTGAATTTCCTGTAAACTAAAGAGCATACGGCTGACTTGGACTGCATTCAGAGAGGAAGAAAGCTGCCTGCTGTCAAAGCAACAGAGATTGCAATGTCCACTGTCATAAATACTCCTTCAGGTGTCTTGAAACATAGCCCGGGGCTGAGCTAATCTGAACACAATTGTCATTTCATCAGGATGAAGCAGAGTAGGCAAACATAAGAGGAAAAATTATTCCCTCTCTTGAACCATAACACTGGCTAGGTGCAGGGGGGAGGGGGATTCCCCAAAGATGATCTGGGCATTACGTAGAGTACACATCCTGCCAGAGAAAGCAAGGGGGAGCAGATCCACTGATTACACAGGGCATCTTTTTGCAAGAAATAATTGAGGGTGCTCTTCCACTTATCAGATGGTAAGCAGCTAACAAGAGAGAGAGAGAGAGAGAGAGAGAGAGAGAGAGAGAGAGAGAGAGAGAGAGAGATGTGACAGACCGCAAAGCCTAGGAATTGTCTGCAAACTGGCAGGAACAGTGATTTGCTGATGACCCAAATTATTTTCCGGCAGTTTGGCACATCTCTATTTGTCACACTTACACAACCAAGCCAAGTGCATTTAATTAATGGGACGCATTTTCCTTTTCTTTGAAATAGGAACAAAACAGCGAGCATTTCTTGATTGCTGGAAAATACGCCAAACAGCAAGAATCATAATCCTCTTGCCATCGTTTGTCTTCTATTATCGTCTGTGATTAGCACCTGACCATTAAAAGCATCCCTTCTTGATGAGAAATGTGGTGGGCCTGAAGCCATCCCTGCTACAGGTTCTGTGTGCACACAACAAAACCTTAGAAACATGGCTAGAGAAATAAGCTGGGATGTGCAAGCAGAGCAGGCATGCTTTCATTTTTTTCTCCTCATTCTGAGAAGGTGAAGATTGTTTGTCCTCTTTGAAGGGAAGCATGTTGGGGCTGGGCAGATGGTTCAGTGGGTCAAGCTGTTCTGCTATAAGTCTGAGAATCAGAGTGAAGAAATCACCCAGTTCACAGAAAGGCAGAAGTATAGATTTGCAATCCTAGGGCTCCTGTCTTAGGACATGGGTAGTGGAGACAGGAGACTACCTAAGAGCTAGTTGAATATCCAAACTCATACTCACGTGCTAACAAACAGGATAGAGAGCCGGGACTAACACCAAAGATTATATTCTGGTCTCCAGTTTGTCACCATGCCTTTAGTGTATCTGCATACACATGTATCACACAATATCTACACTAGACACAATGACCGGGTTTCAACACTGTTACATAAACTGACAAATCACAGTAGTTTAATTAATACAATGGCACTTCAGTGGCCCATAGTGCTGGCACAGTGGGGCTTTCAGAAGAATACCTATGGACATTCAGGAAATACAAGTGTCATTCTAAAACTCCCTTCCTTGACAAGATAGACAGCAAAGCTTATGGGTTCAGAAAGCACCTGTTGGGGTCCCTTGTCGTTGATTCTAGTCACAGTTCTTTCCCTAAGTGGATGTGTCAAGGAATCCAGTTGGCATTTCATACCTCTGTAAAATGAATCCCCATAGATTCCAGTTGTTCCTCTCTCTCTATAGCAAGGCACAAATCACAGAAGCAGTGATGTTTTTATTAATTTTAAGGAGAGGGAATGCAGTCAAGAAGCCTCTGTAAAAACAAAAGGCAAGAACTCTTGACGAAAAACATGTGAATCTTACCAAAATATTGTATTAAATTTCGAACTACAAGCATATTTTTAATTCTCTCAAACCCTGAGGGACTTTGCAACAAAAATATACATTTCTAAAACTAAGCATGCACTGCATATTATAATTATAAGTTATAGTCAGCTATGTAATTTTTATACACCGGTATAAAATTTACCTAGCACAGAAAATTTAAGACTGTCTCTGAAGAAAAATATTTTAAACCTCATTCTCAATTGCATACCAAGTGCATGTTAATGTGTTCTTGTTTCTGAACATATGTAATGTTTAAACAGAATGCAGGAGAGGGCTGGATTTACCGCTTGAATTTTAATCATTTCATTGAGTTGCTCTGTTTAGGTGAAGGAAAGAAAAAATACTGTTAGAAGTACAATTCCCTTATCGTTTAGTGTACTTAAGATGGAGGAATGGGACCAGCCTTCAGCTATTGAACAGACTACAAATTAGAAATCAAAACAAATGTCAGAATAGGAAAAAAAGGAATCAATCTTTGGGAATTGAACCACTCCCCTAAAACTTGCTTCCAAAATAACCCGGAAATTAAATTCATCATTTCTTTTTGACCTGTGCGCACGGAACATATTCTTCAACACAACTGAGACATGTAGTGTCTCAGTCACTTCCTATTTCCTTGCTACTAACCTGTCTCCAGTTGCCTCCCGCCCAGACTTTACCCTCTGGGCGGATGTTTCAGATGCGTTTTGTCAGGATACAGAGCCAACATTGGGCTTTCCGCCATGACCACCCTGCTAATTCTCCACTATGCAAATCATTCTCCTCATCTCTTTTCTTTTCCTCTCCTCTGAGCTGCCAGCTCTCCTGAGCCACTCAGAAAACATTTCTCCACAGGTTCTTTTCTAATCGGTGCTGTTCAACCCCAGCTTGACCCGGACACTGTTTAACAATTTCTTTAATCATTGCTTACTGCCTAATGGGACACTTTGACATTGTAGCTTTGCCTGGGACTCAGTCCAGGTCTAGCCACTGTAGTACAGGCAAATGGCACCTGATATTTAACTGTGAATCGTGATATCCTGCTTTTTGTGTTTGGTTGGGATTTTTTATTTTGTTTTTTCTTTTGCTTGTTTGTTGCTCTTTCTTATTAATATTAGCTGCTTTCTTTTTCCTTCACAAAAAGACAACATCTCCTGTTTCTTTCCTAGACATTACCTCGTTTCTTTCTCTCTGATGTTATCTCACTCCTGATACCTTCTGGCTCGCCATAACGCTGCTGTTGGTGTGTCTGCTTGCTTGCCTTTGTGAGCAAGGGATCTCCATTTAATCCCAAACTTGTATAAAGTAAATTCTGTCTGTTTCCATAGGTTCTTTCCAGCATGGAAATGTTCAATCGCTATCCCATGTCAAAACAAAACAAAACAAAACAAAAACAAAAAAAAAAACCCAAGAAATAAACTTCAAGAACAAGAGTAACATTTACCTTAACCCACTGTATCATCTCCATAATGCTAACACACTGAACCCCATGCCTTTTGATACTAAACTTCTCTACTGATTAATAACCAGATATCTAATAAGTTCCTAACTCTGTCATCAGCACCTCCCTCTTGGGTTGTCAATATTCTTCAAGGCCATGTCAACAATTGCATTTCCTTTCTTTTCTGCTATGCTCCTCCTCCTCTTCCTCCTCTTCCTCCTCCCTCTTCTTCTGTGATGCACACATTTCCTGTCATAGAGCTCCTTGCCTCTTTTTCAGCAAGAGGTTCAGACTGGGATTCAAGCTGCACACACACACACACACACACACACACACACACACACACACACACAGGACTTAGATATAAATGAAATTCCAAAATTAGATGACAAAAACCTCTGATCAACAAAGCCATCTATAATATAGACTTATAATATACATTTTACTCACAATGCCCAAATAGCACAATTCTAAAAAACAAAGACTCTAACAAGGTAGGATCTGCATACCTATATGAGAAAGAGTAAATGAAAGCAAAGAAGAAAGAAAGAAAGAAAGAAAGAGAGGAAGGAAGAAAAGAAAGGAAGGAAGGAAGGAAGAAAAGAAAGAAAGGAAGGAAGGAAGAAAAGAAAAGAAAAAAGAAAGAGAGAGAGAGAGAGAGAGAGAGAGAGAGAGAGAGAAAGTTATCAGATAGCAGCCAGCAGGCAGTTTGTGGTGGGGTAGGATGCTGACTTTTAAGATGATTCAAAATGAATATTTGTTATATAATCTGTAAGGAAAAGGATTCAAGTCCACTTCCAGGTTTGAAAATCTACCCAAACCACCAATTGCTGAGCATGCCTTCTCACACACACACACACACACACACACACACACACACACACACACACACACACCACTTTCTCCTGAGCAAGAAATTCCACCAATGCCTGTATATGGTTAAAGGTCGAAGCAGAGACCAGGGCCAAGAAAAAGAATCCCAGCAATCTCTGAGTTTGCCTCAAGACCTCAGACCTCAGACCTCAATAATTCTAACAATGCCTTTCACCCTGAAATACTTTGTACCTACTCCCGCACACAAGCGCAAGAAACCCTTTATAAAGACTGCCTTTCCTGGCTTTTATAAAACTGCTCACCTCACTGCTGCTTTGAGCCCAAGTAGAGGTAGTCACCTTCTCATGTTTCTACCCTGTCTTGTGTCCTTGTGTGAGGTTGTTATGCAGTGCGATTTTTTTTTTTTTTTTTTTTTTTTGGCTCCTGACTGCCTGGATGTCTTTCCCATGTTTCCCATGATAACACTTCCTCACTTCCTCAGGGAGAACATTCCTCCCTTAGCTCAGCTACGGTTTTCCCTGGGTAAGCCTTTCCCCTCATTGCTGCAACACCTCCACTGGGGACACTTTTCCTTCCTACCTGTAACTCTTTCATAGGGAACTCCTTTTTCCTCAGAGCAATAACAATTACATGACTAAGTTCATGAAGGTGTGCTTTTGATTGCTATAGGGAAAGAATGACTTTGGGAGAGGCCTACATTTTTACTTTGTTCTCCTCTGTCTCAAATTTCATAATCTCGGTGATGACACACTGCTGTTGCTAACATATCCGCTCGCTCAGCTAAGCACAAACGGCCACGTGCGATGTATGGGAGTGAGAGGAATTTTCCTCCTACTTAGCATCTGACTATGGAGTCATGCTTTAAGAGGTGCAGAAAATACAGCATAGCTTTGGTACATCATTTGGCATTACACAGCAGGACTCCCAGAAGTCCTCACAGGCCTCTTAACTTTCCATGCGCTGTTGGGTCAATGGACTATCATCGTCAACATCGATGATGGGAACAGAACTGGTTCTTGAGCAGTGAGGGTTAGTGTCACTGATGCTAGTCCCCTAATCCTTGTGCAACCTCTCTTTCTGCTTAGAGAGTGGTGTTAAGATTCATCTATGAGATAGACCACAGAAGTCAGGGGAAGAAACAGAGAGACATGACACAAGCTAGGGGAGAGGAGCTCATGGAAATTGAATGTGGTAAGTGGTTGGAATGGTTTCAGCAAGACCATCTCCACCCCTAACTACAAACTATAGTGCCTTTTATCTCCTGAAAAGTACAGTCAGAAGAATTCCTAATTAAGAAATACTATGTGTTGGGGTTGGGGATTTAGCTCAGTGGTAGAGCACTTGCCTAGGAAGCGCAAGGCCCTGGGTTCGGTCCCCAGCTCCAAAAAAAAAAAAAAAAAAAAAATACTATGTGTCCTGTTTCTTTCTATATTTAGCACAGGCTATTTTTCCCTGTCTGAACTGAAGGAAGAAACTCTGAAGGAGGCTAGTCCGTTCCTGCTTTCTACTCCTTGTTACCAACTCCACCGAAACTAATCTTCAAGTATTTTTCAGATGACGTCATTCTTTTCCGCATAGCTCTCTGCCACTTGCCCTTTAATCCTGGCACCTTTAAGAATGTTTACACTATTCAGGAGATTCAGAAAATTATCAGAGGGGGAAAAAGATGTTCTTCTCGCTGAGCAGCGCTCCTAAGCTTGCCTCTTGTGCATTGTTACAAAGATAATGAGACAGCTGGAGAGATCCAAGATGGTGGACAGGGCAGCCATTCTGGTATTTGTAATGATGGGAATTAGCACCAGTTTTGTCAGCACCGATGCATTGTCAGGAACTTGATCATTGCTGACCCTATGCTAATATCTCTCATCTATGCCTTCAGAAACGCCCTCATTTAGGTGTCAGAAATACTCGCTTTGACAACTTGAGTCAGAGTTGATATATATGCCCAGCAGGCTCTGAGTATTTTGAGTAAGTTCATTTAAAGAGATCGAGAAGATAGCGGGCTTGTGGTGGAAGTAAATTCTGCAGAGGAACTTGGATGTCAGAGCTTTCAAGGAAGGATTTTCCCATGGCAAACAATGCCAAGTATCACCAGCCAGGAAGCTCTATTTGTATTTATCATAAATTACTTAGTCATGATCCATTTAATGCAGGTAATCAGGGAAGGAAAGAACAGATATTTAATTTATCTTCAAAGAAAAATACAGTGATTTCTTTAATTGGATAACTATTGATGAAATAATGAAAACGATGTGAGAATGTCAGCTTTGCAAATCCTTTAGAGTGACAATTATGTTCTAGCTGTGCCCAGGTAGGTCAGATGGCCTTGTCTCACTCTCACTTTAAAAAATATTAAGTATTATCTCCTAGATATCTTACATGGAAACTTGAATTTTGAAGAAACTAATGTATATGGATGATGTTATTACAATAAAAACTAGCTACAGCACAGTACTCTAAGCTCTACTGGTTACCATTCTTCAAACTCAAAATGCAAGCTGCCTTTGCATCATACCTTCCCTTCCTATATTGTATTTATATCTTTCTTCTTAAATTATACTTAGCTCTAGACAGTGTAACAATTTCCAGAGAACTTCTTAACTATAATATCAGATAAATAGCTTGTGTTTATCTGGAGTACTTTTAATCTTTTGTAAACTCCAAGTGACTGAACTTTATAGTCCTAACACATGGACACTGCCTGGGGTGGTTAAACAGCACATGCTTACCTCTGAGATAACTGGAGTCTGGGGGTTCCAAGGTGGAAGTGGAACTTTATCCTGACACACTCTTCATGCCTTCCAGACAACACTATCTCCCTTGGTGCTCATAGAAACATCTTTCTCTTTTCTGGCAGAGATAGAGAGCCAGTGATATTCTGCTATCTTTTCTTAACTGTCGTACCTCCTTTATGACCTGATTTAATATTACTTCTTTCTTTAGAGGGAATCTTTCCAATTATAGCCACACTGATCATTAAAACTTCACATATTTGTTCTAAGGGCATATAAATATTTAGTTTAGAAGACAAAGAATTTAGTCACTGGTCCTCCATAATATATGGTACACACACACACACACACACACACACACACACACACACACACATACACACACACACACACATACACACACACACACACACACACTATCTGGTGCAAAAAGAGTTCAATAGAGTTCGCAATTCTAAACAAAGACATTCTTTGTCAAAAACATCGCCAACCTACAGATGGATCACAGCTCTGAGGAAAACTAAGTGAATATTTCTCCCATTCTGACCTATCTGTTAAATGATAACCATGACCTAATACATCCATGATCAATACAAATGTACAGGCTGTAAAACAGCCTCTCTAACCAGCACTGTAATCCTCCAGTTTACAGATTTGGAGAGCCAATCAATTAAATGCTGGATAAGGTCAAATATTATTGATCCAAGATTCAATGAAATCCCTTTCTTTCTTTTGATTTGTGTGTGTGTGTGTGTGTGTGTGTGTGTGTGTGTGTGTGTGTGTGTATGATCTAAGCATGGTTTCCTTGAAATACATTTCTTTTTCCAGCAGTAGCCCTTGCATACTGGTAGAGAGAGAGGTCCTTAAAAAACATACTGATTCACAGGTATTGAAATCAATAGTGGTATAAAACCTTGAAGGCAGGAGCAGTTGAAAATAAAAATATTAATGCCTGAACTTCGAGAGCATACTTAAAAAGCAGAATTTAAGGGAGGCTCATTTCTGGGGGGAGGTAGACAGTACATACATCAACTTTGACAACTTCCCACAGTGTATGGATGAGTGTTGAAAAGCAAACAACACCTGGTGGTATTGATGCAGGGTCTCTTTACTGCTTCTTACTCAAGTCGGAACTTTAACATAATCTTAGGTTATTTCCTAAAACAAGGTATTTATGTTCATAAAGTAGATTACCTATACACATAATTACTTATTTTCTTCCACATTTCGTTTTAAATGATATTTTCTTGTTACCTGTAAAACTGGTAAATTGTTCCATTTTTATTTGATAATCTAAATGAAATTGAAAAAAATCCACACTTATTTAATACAGAAACACATCTTAATTTTTTTTGTACGAACCGAATACAATGGATTTTGGTGTATGAACCCAGGGACCTTTTTAGTCTGTGTGAAATGTTGTCTCTGATGTGTGTGCTTTTCTTTATGTGGGAGATAGAAGTATTTGCTGCTGTGCTTGTATCTGACTGTGTCCAGGAACTAGTAAATAGAGAATTGTAAATATTGCAAGCTTGGAAAAACTCCACCTGGCACAATTCAATCTCTGGGTGGCTAAACATTCTGGAAAGACAGAAAAATCTCCTGTTAGCACTCCTTCTTAATCTAGAAACAAACAAAAAACTGCTCTCAGTAGTTTTGGGTGGTATTTTAAGGACACCGAATCTCATTCCTCTTTCTATGGTTCTCAGTGCCTTCATTCATAAACATGTGCTTCACTGGTCTCAGAGAATTTTATTGTCTTTATTTTTGTTTTTAACTAATCCTCCTTCCCAAAATCCCTGTAAAGAAAAAGGTTAAATATCAGTTTCTCTCCGATTTTCAGAAGTTTTTTTTTTTCCTTCTGTACTACAGAATTCTTTTTGTTATGCTAAAGGAAACTGGGATAATCTATCAGTGTTTTTTTTTTGTTGTTGTTTTTGTTTTTGTTTTTTTAAAGATGAACTAGAATAAAAGGCCTGGGCTGAATGACTCTCAGCCCAGACAAGGTCTGCTTTGCAAAGTTTTGCACCTGAGATCAAACTCTACCAAAATACAGAGAGCTCAGATCAATGGCATGAACAGGGACACAGAGGCTTGCTTGCTATACAGACTAACTTCACTGACAAGTTCTAGGTTTAAGGAGAGACCCTATTTATAAAAACTAAATTGGGACGGTCAAAATGACTCAGTGTGATGAGGACTTAGAATTCCTCCTTTGAACCAGCCCAAGTTCCCTCATAATCGTTCCCCAGGACCTACTGCAGCCACAGGACTGTGTTACAGGTGAACCATACTTTACCATCCATTCTAGCAACCTGTGTCCCAATAGGTCCTGCTTTTAGCTTCTCACTTGAATAACCCTTTAAGCCAAGGAGCTACTGTCTTAGTGTTTAATCCCTATGGTGGATTTAAAAAAAATGTAATTGATTCTTTCTACACACAGATTCCATATTTGTAAATTCATGTAGGTGGCAAAAATTTTCATCTAAATAATGATGATGATGATTATGATAGCAGCTACTCATACTTTGTACACACTGATTGGCATGGCTGTTCACACAAAATGTATTGTTTTAATAGCTATAGTTGACAACTATCTGCATTTGTAAAATGGCCATTTTTTTTCAGAGTACTTTTTTGGGTTTTCTAAGAAGCAAACTTCTCAGATATTTAACATGTCTATTTATTTATTTATTTATTCATTCATTCATTCATTCATTCATTCATTCACACACCTGTTCTTTTTGTTGGGGTTATTGTTTAAAATGATTGCTGAGCTCAAATACTATGCAATGTTCTTTCTCATAAGAATGCATTGGTGTATGTTACAGAACAGAAGGCAGTGGTATGAGAACCGCTTTGTTCAGGTTTGAGTGATAATGCTGTTGGCCTCTGAGTTCAATGTTAATGAATCAACCATATATATCTATTACATAAGGTACCTTTAACCACAAAACAAATAAAACAAGCTTATATATTGATTGTGTGATAAAAAATATTGTGAGTAGAGGCTCATAAGATCCTATCCTTGTATTTCCTAAAAGAGCAATGATTTAGCAATAGTTAAGTTGGTGTTCTTTGCGAGTCTCTATAATATAACTACTGAAAATAACGAGAATTGACTATGTACCTCCTATACTAGTCCCATGAGAAAAATGTCAATAAATACATAGACTCCAAATGCACGCTGCCTCTGACTAGAAACAAGTCCTTTCATTTGTAAGCCCAATTACTCTCAAGTAAGATATTTCCAAATATTTTGGGTAGCAAAAAATTGTTGAGTAAATGACAATAAAAGTGTAAAGCTACATACAGTATAGATAAAATGACTTAATAGGATACATGATTTCTTTGCACTAAGAATAAAAGGTTTTACAAACTAAGAACAAAAGTTAAGGTTTTTAGAGCTTTCCAGTTTATTGATGATGTTTGAGTACGTTTAAAGTTAAAGCCTAAAAACTATATGAAACATTTAACACCCAAATACCAATTAAGCCTTACGGAATCCCTGAATCACCTACACAAAATCCTTGTACTTTAAAGGTTAGCTTAAAAACCATGCTTTTAAGAGTCCAGTTCTTAAGGCCTTTGAAAGCTCCATTAGTTTTTTTACAATATATTTCCTCTTCCAAATCCTGCATCGGATTTCCACGACTTTTGACTTACTCTATATTCTATACCATTATCTAGACTCAGACCTCTTCTGTATTATAATGCCTTGCTTCACTTTGAAGAAACACAAACACACACACACACACACACACACACACACACACACACACACAGAGAGAGAGAGAGAGAGAGAGAAAGAGAGAGAGAGAGAGACAGAGACAGAGACAGAGAGACAGAGAGACTATAATATGAAAAACACTTTTAAGATAAGATAGCAACAGGATAGGCCCAATTCAATGTCAGGAAATGAAGGACTATTTTATAAAGACAAACCACACTACGGTTATTACTTTTCTAGTGATTTCCACTTCTCCATTGAACAAATATTCATTAAGCATCTAGCATATGACATAGAGCTTTCTGTTTGCCAAGAATTATGTCCTTGCCCTCCCCTGGTGATGATATTAATATTATGTATTGCTTATACTACTGGAATCTAATGGACACCTCCTGGACCATCCTCTGAAGACCCATGTGGAAGGCTAGAAAGACCATGCACTTGAAGGTTCCTCTTCCACTCCTCCATTTCAGTGTACAGAACAGAAATACTCAGAAGTGTGGTTAAGATACAGTGTTTGGTATTCCAGTCTTCTTGACCTCTCAAAGACAGAAGCAAACAAGACAAAATGAAACAACAAGGACAACTGCAAAAACAGCAACAATGAAGCTCTGGCCAGGATTTTACAAGAAGTCAGACCGATTACCAAGCAAATGAAAAGATCCATATTGAGCCCTCCGAAATGAAGGATCACAAGGGTAGGTCTCGGTGAACAGCTAAACTTGAGAAAGGTAAATAGAAATGTGGACAGTGTTTCTATCAGGCAAGGGGACAGCCATGTACAAATAGAAGAGTTAAGGGACCAATTGGGAAGGTGATGAAATATGAGTTTCTAGAGAGTGGCCCTGGCCACTCTCTTCCTCATTTATCCCTCACCAACTGCAGCAGGTTTGTGAGCAAGAAGACCTGAGGTGGTGAAAGCAGGAGAGCTGTCCTTGCCCCTCACTGCAGCACTAGGCTGGTCAGACCCTGAACTTCTCCTGGGCAGCACAATAGAGCTAGCTAGTGCTGTTGGTAAAGGCATGGATGAGCTGGCCCCAGAAGACAGGAGAACAGGAGTGCTGACCCTGACATTTGCCTGCTGCAGCAGTCAGTGAGCTAGCCCGAACAGTGCTGGAGAGCTCGCCCTGTTGGTGAAGGTGCTAGAGAGCTGCTGGGATAACCAACTCAGCTACCTCCCAGGCCCAGATCCACGGCTTTGAATTGGCTGACACCAACATATACACCATTTATGAATTGCTAGAGCACATGAAAGGGCCAGTCATACAGATCCAGAGCTGCAGGATCTCCATGACTCAGGCAACAACAGGATAGCTGAGAAGAGTCTCAGGGAGGATCCACAGTCTTAGAATTGCAATGAACATTTGCAAGTGAAAATGTGTAGACAAATAGGTATACTAGGTGACAATGGGAAACATTGCAGCTCCCAGGGCAAGATTTATTTTGTTTTAAATTCTAGGAGGAGGTTTCAAAGGCACAGGGTGGATAAGAAGAGATGGGGAGACGAGTGGGACTGGAAATAATGATGTGAAATTCACAAAGAATCAGTACAAAGTTAAAAAAATGTTTTCAAACCAGAAAATTTGAACAGGATAGAATACATGAAAAAATTGACACACATAGAAAGAGGAAAGAAAATCATAGTTTCTCCCCTCTAGCCTGGGCATAGAGAAAATTTTAATTGTGCACTGAAGCAGATGAAAGTGAAATGAATGAAATAATGTATCAAATAATTTCCTTATTTTAGTCAATGGTAATATAAGGATCTCATATTTCCGGTAACACTGTTACACACATCCTAGAAGGCAGAATTACATACTGCTGTATAGACATCTGACTATGTGTTAAATTCTATCTCTGCCAAATTGCACAAAGATTCAGGATTAATTCTACTTCCATAACTACTTTCCATAACATTGTCCCATGAAGAATAGCAGTTATCTCATGAGTAATGTTTATTTTGACAGTGAAAACTATACTTTGACAAGACTTATTTGTATATGCCCATAACAATCATACGTGACTGAAAACAGAAAACTTACTTTTAATCAACCTCAGAATAAGACACGCATTCTGTTTGGACAATAGCACATGAATTTCATATATATTCAATATCATATGTTTACATGATATCACTCAATATTCTTCAATAAGTTTGTTAATACAGATAGCTCATAAGTTTTAAAATTTTACTGCTGTAGTAATTGGAATAACCATGATGCCTCTGTGTTTAGCATAAAATTGTTAATCAGTAATGTACTCTGAGCAATACAACAAGAATTATAATTCTAATTAAAATTAAAATTTGATACAATGAAAGCAATGCAATTAAATTGCTTACCAGGATTCGGTTTAGGTTTATGATCATAGAATAATGCTTTGACATAACTTTATCATTTCTCTAATCCAATAAGCAGTAAATTATTCATAATTTTAATTTAAACAAAACTAATTACAAGAAAATATCAGTTTTAGTAAATGTTGAAAACACGATCACTTTTGTTTGAATGTAGCACCTGGGAGAGAATGCAATTATTTTCTGCATTTTTATGATCCTTTCTCTAGAAATAAACTACTTACAATGTTAGCCCTAGGTTACTCACTATCATGTAGCTATTGTTACAGAGAAGCAACAACAACAACTAAACACCTCATGATTGAGGAATAGAAGCCAACTATTAACCAGCTTTTGTGTTGGAAGGGGTCGTTTTCAAATTTCAAAGCTATTTTAAAATAGACACTTTTGGGGGGTACAATACAATTATAAAAACTAATTTTAAAAACAGCCATAAACACATATGGAAAACTGCTTTCGGAGTCTGCAACATGTTTGCAAATGCTGCAGGAGACTGAATTGCTGTTCCCTACAACTGAGATGTAGCTCCCCGGCAGCTACATTTTTACTACTGTCATAGTCTGTCCTCTGCATGGAGCCCTGTGTCTCTCTCTTTCTCTGGTGTGGCCCTTGACCCTCCTGTTCCAGGCTGGGTTTGTTGGACTGTCTATGTTCTCGTTCATGTGAGGAGAAGTCACCTTCCACAGGGTGACTTGTAAATAGAAGTTCTTAAAATGTTAATGAAGCCACATCCACCCTCATGTTGCCTTATGGATGTCTCTTTTCCATACCCTTGAATTTAACGAAGCCTAAGGAATTTTAAAGGAACTTTAAGGAATTTTAAAATGAAGCATTGAAAGGAACAGGGGCTCATTAAAACCGTGATACGGTTTCTTAGTTTCATTGTAAAATTGTCTTGATTTTATTTAGTTGGGGTGAGAACAATCTCTTAAAAAAAAAAAAACCAGAAAAATATGGTTCCTTATTTTGACCTTTCTTTTCTTTTTTCTTTTGCTGCAAGGCATTTGAGACACAAGGATGGTCTTTTAGTTTGAAGGAATGGCAGTATTCCACCAGGGCTGTTGATATTCCTCATTAACTATAACATAGTTAAAATGTACCACCTGCAATAAATCAAAGACCTGGAAGATTGCATTAACACTCACGACAGTCACAGAGTTTGGTGGGTGTTGGCTCTTTTCTTTTTCCTCCCTAGAATTCCAGGGTCATCACTCATAATAGTGAAAAGTATAGCATAAAGGGGAAAAAATTCACAATGTTCCTAAAAATAAAATAGAAAGCCCTCAGGAGCCCTTTCAGAACAACAATAAAAAGTATTGCTAGCTGTAAAATTTGTAAGCAGGTTCCATCCTGTCGGCACAGAAACAATGAAGATGAATTACATTCCAGCAGAAACTCTGAGCCCATCTAGTAACTGGCAAATCCGCTACAGGACGGCAAAGGCAAACTATGACTTCCGTGTCATGAGTTGAAGGTGTCTGAGCAGGATAATATAAATTCAATTAAAACCGGAGAGCATCTTGGAAAGGATCTCTGAGATGATCCATTCAGTTGGCTGGTTGAGAGTTGTTTATACTACTTAGTTTTCTGATTATTTAGATTAATTCAGAGCCTACCAAGACTAGCATGTGATTATATGTGTTAAACGTGTGAGGATGTATGTATTTAAAATAGGTGAGCGTGAGTTCAAATGATGGTAGCTGTTTATAGATCTTCCTATATTTTTATGTGTGGTGAGAAAAACAAGCTTAGTCTCCATTTTGGCTCTCTCTAAGGGAAGGTGCTTTTGTTTTAAGTAAAGACATTTGGTCTATGTGGGAGTGGTTGGCAGCTGTTACGAAGTGCAGGAGAAGATAGCTCGCATTCCACTACCCAACAAAGCAAATCTATTACGCAGAATGCAGAATCTCCTTTGCATGAGAAATGACGGACCCATTTTGCATATGTCCTTGTTTGATACCCTGGATATTCCTGTGAACACTGAAAAGACATGCAGCTCAAACGAGAAATGCATCAAGGGGGATTGCTTTGCAAGTGTTGATGTCCACCTTGATAGCAAGCCCGTGAGTTTAATAACAAACTTTCATATCCTAAGCCAAGGTCACCCTCCGTAAAAGGAAACTCACACCAGCAGCAGAATAGGAAAGGTGTTTAATCAAACTTAAGTGTGACTCTCAGAGGATGTTGAGGAGTAAAATATGCCCATCCTCTGCTCAAACAGCTTGGCTTTTAAATTAAATGCAAAACTCAAAGGTTTGTTAGTTCTGTGTTTATGAATGTTAATTAAAGAAGACATCAAATAGTTTAGCAATTATATAGAGGCTTGACAATACTTCAAAGTTGCTTTCCTTTAATGCTTTCCTTTAATTTTCTACCTTTAAGTCATTGCTGTGGTATGAATCAACTGTACATTAAAAAAAAAATGAAGGTAATACTGGGTTATCTGAAAATCACTTAGAATTGACATAATTCATGCCCGCCCAAGTTTCAATGACTGATTGCATTAAAGCAGGGTAGAATTCAAGGTGAATGGAAATAAATGTTGAATGAGGTTCCTTTTAACCTCATCAATAGCTTTCTAATACGTCAAATTTTGGAGTTGGAAGAGCACATAACAGGAACTAAATCACCAGTAATTGCCTCACACTAGATACAGTGTTTATGTGAGCACCCAATGATCTCTAAACCCATGCTTCTCTTGGCTGAGCTAATTTTTGATGAAAAACCATTGAGAACAATGGGTCACTGAGAGTAAATGAAGTGGGAGCAACACTGGGTTTCCTCAAGTGCTCTCATATGCCCCAGTGTAGGATAGTTGATGAGGTAATCTGCATAATAACATGGCCCTAGTGGGTTTCTGTTAAGTCAATGGGGCATTGACTATATAGAAAAGCACCAATGGCATCTATTAAGGGGATTGGATCTACAAATTTCCAATGACCGTACTCACCCAACAAGAGGAGTGATACACTAATCTCATCATTATAACCCTTTAATCTTTCAATGGGAAATTTTTGTTTTTTTGCCAGTAAAATAAGCACCATTCCAAAGGGAATCGAATTAAATAAATTCATATATGACTCCCAAATTATTTGTGTATGGATATTGTTTGAATTAAACATGTGTAAATAGTTATTAATTCAGATCATGAACTTAATGAAAATGTGCTTGGAACAATGTGAAATCAGTGTTCATATGGACCTGATAACAGAGTGAAGGTAATCTAATTCTGTAGTAAAAAAAGCGTTGAACATTTATGCCTCAGTTTCTTTTACCTGCGATTGATCTCTCACTCTCTCTCTCTGTCTCTCTGTCTCTGTCTCTGTCTCTGTCTCTGTCTCTCTCTCTCTCTCTCTCTCTCTCTCTCTGTTCTCCCTCTCTGTCTCTGTCTCTCCCTCTCTCTGTCTTTCTCTGTCTCTGTCTCTCTGTCTCTCTGTGTCTCTGTCTCGCTCTTTCTCTAAGCATTTTCACTATTGATACTCATACTCAAAAGAAGTTTTAAAACTGAATTACTGAACTAACATTAAGTGAACAGTTCATGATGCTTGTTGTATTAGCAAAAATTTAAAAGCATCTAATGTACAATTCAAGTTATAAATCCTTTAATTGACCAGTTATACACTTAGAAATGTATAACTTTTAACCTTTTAAATGGCCCAAGTATTAAATTATTTTTAGAGATACATGCCATAGGACGAATTAATTGAAGCAGAATAGGTTAATATGGTATATGATAGCTACTGTGTAGTTCAAGATTTAAACAGCTATCTAAGATTTCTTACGTATCCATTAAAGAGACAGTATTTTTAAAGATTACAGTTTTAAAATATTGAAGAATATCCTTGATATTAAAATCAATGGCAAAAATGTGTCCTTGTTGAAAACTTTATCACCCTTGAAGGCCTCTGTGCACTGCATGAACATGAATTTGAGACACTCAATCTATGTGATCAAGTCATCGTTCTCTTAAAATTCTCCAGAATCTAGAATTGGTACATGTATGACTCTGTTCTGCTTAATTCCTCTCTCTCTCTCTCTCTCTCTCTCTCTCTCTCTCTCTCTCTCTCCCTCTCTGAGTGTGTGTGTGTGTCTGAGACAGAGACAGAGAGACAGAGAGAAGCGGAGAGACACAGAAAGACGGAGAAAGAGAAAGAAAGACAGAGAGAGAGAGAGAGAGAGAGAGAGAGAGAGAGAATTTTTAAAGATGACCTATGAATAACTACTGGATAATGTCCTAACCTTTCTAATCTTTACCTTTGTGGACAGCTATGAACAGCACTTTATAAGGCACATGTTGTTCTAACTTATACCTCCCACCATAAAGAAAAGATTTTCATTTTTGACTGAGAAAATTCCTTTAGATTTTTATTTTTTATTTTACCCAATTTAAAAACAATCTTTTCAGTTGTAGGTAAGTTAAAAGTGGAACACATATTTCTTTGAATTCTGGCAGAGGGCGTGGACACAGAGGCATGTTTTAGGTACAAGGGAAATGAGAAGAGGGAGAATTATATGGCATAATAAGCAAATATGTGCGCAACACTAACTATGGTAAAAGAAAATTTTTGGTGGATTTATTCTAAAAGGTACAATCCGAAAACATGGGAGGAGGTTTTAGAGAAAATGATTTCACAACTTTGTTTTTGCTTAGTTTATAGCTTCAAGATAATCTTTACAGAAAATTCTGGAGCCAAATTATGTGAAACCCAGATGGCAGAGATCAAGTTGTATTGAATTTCATATGAGAAAATGTACTTAAATATGAATGACTATATTTGTACATGTGAACATATTCCTTTCATGCATAATGCATCCATTTTCCCATGTCAGTGTACATATCTCCATGAACACACATTGAGCCTTGGCATAATGATGTTGGGCCTACTACTTTTGCAGTTTCTAAAGAAACAAAGTTTGCTTTCTCACTTTTTATATAACTTTTGTGCTTATTTTACTTAAACACGTTCATACAATGGATGGAGTTTGAAAAAAAATCCTCAAATTGAATGCCTACAGATACTCAAATACGTTTACCCAGAAGAACTGTAACTGACCTCATGACCAATCTGAAGTCTCAGAAACGTGTTCATCATTCAACGTTAATTATGACCGCAACTGATAAAGATATAATAATAAAAGTAGTTAAATTCATTTGAACAAGTGTTTGGAGCAGGCACTTACTTTCAAAACAGTAAGTTAGTAAGCTTATTTAAAATATTCTTGTAGAATTAAAACCTAGGATATATGAGGGGAAAGTTAGAAATATCTCTTTCCTACCTATTACAATAAATTATAAAAAATCTATTATCACCGTGATTACAAAATGGAATGTGTTAGAAAATCACAACTCATTTCTATTACAGGAGAAAGAAACTTTCTATATGAAAGGAAACCTTGGAGAAAAATAGACTCTTCTTCTTCCTTCATCAAAGTAAAGCACAGAATGATACTCTTGCATTTTTCCTCAGAGCTCTAAAGATGATCCTGAAAACAAGAATGAACAGAATTTTACAACAACAGTCAGTGAGCCTGGAGGATTTGATCAAATATAAGTTCTGGTACTAATGCTGTCAAAACCAGCGAGACTCAGAAAGTGTCTCTCGCAAGCCTGTCTGTCATCTGATTTCTGTGGCTCTGCATTGCAGAGGTGAAGGTACATTTTAAGGAGTTCATTAGATGGCTTTCTGTAGGCATCTCCTCATCCATTATCCTTATAGGGGAAGGAAAACAAGGGAACTGAAATCATCTCCTTTGGTACACACTGAACTGGAGCTGAGATAAAGCTCATTTTTTCAGTACCATCCCACACGTTGTATTCTAGTTGATCATAAGGCAAAAGTGAACTCCCTGTAGCAGGAAGACTGCAGAATGACAAGGTTCTTCTTTAGAGAAATGTCACTTAATGGCTCTTGTAGTCCAACTGATGTGCCACCTCTGGAGAACATGGTTGTCTGACAGTTATTTCTGAGTCATCTTGGTGTATTTGAAACAGTTGGTACTCTCCCCGAGACACTTGTCAACATGTACAGATGATGTTTTAACTGGCACATTGTCACCAACTACCTCACACTGGGAAAAGCTGAGTAGCTGTGAAAAATATGACTTTCAATTCTAGAGACTTGGAGGATTAGTGACAGAAGCAGACCCTTTTAGTTTATGTCATTTTTTAAAAAATTTAAATGTGTGAATATTGCATGAATGGACAATTGGTTGAACATTTTTATTTTGTCCTGCTGTACCCTAGTAAGCAGTTCAAAAGAAACAGACTTGTTAGGTGAAAAAATAAAATAAGAAAAAAATGGTTATTCTTTTTTTTAACTCATATGAGAACAGCAAGTAGAATTGATAATGGAGTTCATTTAAAATAACGGCCACAATTTTTTGTTTTTGCCATATTTCCTTTTGTCTTTGAATCATCAGTGACTAATACATCATATGTAAGTGTTAAGGTTCTAGTGAATGTTATCTAATATATTCATGATTTTATTATGGGACGAGTCAATATGATTAAGACTGGTAAGATGCACACAGGCACATATGTTATCATTTTTTTATCTAAAGTATCCCCCGAAGATTATGTGCTAAAAATATGGTGTTAATGCAGTGATACTGAGAGGGAGGAACTGGGCTTTCACAGGTTCATGAGGACTTGATTTCATGAACCCATTTAGAGGTTCATCATTCTACAGGCTTCTGGGAGGTGATAGAGATTTGAGAGAGGAAGATTAAGGGAGTCAGTCTTCAGAATGCTTGGGAGGAATTATTTGTATCTGTTTTTTTCTCAAGTCTTTGCATATTGGTTGCCCTAAGAAAAGCCACTAGCTTTGCTCTACTCTGTGGCCCCCACCATGATGCTCTCCCCTACTGAGGTAAGAAACAATGAAGCAAAGTGATCATGGGTTGAAACCAGGGGCAAAATGAGTCTGTGTTCATTTGGTTGACTTCACATCATTGATTTTTATCACATCACTGAAAACTAATGCAGGGGTAAGATGGGAGTTCAAAACTTCCACAAAAGAAAACCTTCCACAATCCAACTGTGTATTATTAAAACTGCTACTTTTAAATATGCATATAATGAAAACTTCTAATAATTATTACAATTAACTAAAGCACTCTGAAATGTATATAACAGTACAAAATAATGAACAAAAAGTCTAGTATTTTTTAGACATTTATATAACACTTTATAATATATAATAAGCATATATATATATGTTATGTGCATAAGCTTTTTGTCTGATGCACACATGTCTGCCTGTTCAGCAAGTGTGTGCAGTTCCTCAGAGGCCAGAAGAGGCTAGATCCCTAGATCTGGAGCTATAGATTATTTTGAAACACCCTGTAGGTGCTGTGAATCCAACCTGGTTCCTCTGGAAGGGCAACAAACGCTTTTAACTGCTGAGAGACCCTTCCGGCTGCAAATATTTATTCTTCTAAAAGAATCGATATGTTTAATAAGGTTCCCTTAAAATTGATACATAAAGACTAAACATCATTATTAGGGATAATATGATATGCTTGAGGTCCCTAATTTTTAAGACCTTAGTAAAATACACCCATAATTAGAAGAGAAGAGCTTGATAGCTTGAAATGCAAAGTAAGAATAGCATCATGAAAAATCTCAGTTACCCTGAAATCACCAAGAAACATGCTTTGCATGCACTGAACTGCACCCTGTAGCTGGCAAATTCATCGACATAAATATATAAGTAAGGCTATGGGATATATTTAAGGAATAAAATGTTAGCTGTTTAATTTAATTTTAAATTTTAATTTAATTTAACTTTGGTTGAGCCATCTTAGATGTTTTCTTTTATACATATAGTCATGGACATAATGTTTTTACACGTAAACAATTAATACAACTATTATTCATGTGTACTTCTAAACCAAATCTACATTAAACACACTAACTTAATTCAAATCCATTTCAAAACTGTCAAAAGACTGAGCAATAAAATGAATTTATGGGGATACTTTTAAAAAAATGTATTTCTATTGATAAATGAAAACTTGTGCTCACATCAGTCTAAATTGAGAGCATAGCATGTAAAATAAGAAGCAAGCAAATAAATACACAGCACTGTTACCCAAAAATGCCTGTTTTATGTATACCTATGTATATGTATGTATGTATATATGCATATGTACATGTATATGTGCATGTGCATGTGCATGTACCTGTACCTATATATGTATGTATATAGCTTCTAACATGTATTAGAAATATATTAGAAGCTATATCTTTTCCCCAAGGGAAGTCTGTTCTTAAGAGATTAATTGCCACATTACGTAACAGGACTGAATGATTCTGGGTCCAGATTTTTTAACCAACAGTAGTTTAAGTTCAATGTTCTGGAATGGAGTAAAAAGGCTGCCACTAAAACCTGAAAGCTGTGACTGAGCCCTCACGTAGGGAAGAAGATGACTGTAGATGATGTGCAAAGGATGACCAACCAGGTACCAGCATCCTCTCTGTCCCTTTGCACTCTATGATGAGAAGATAGCATGTAAGCCTTCAGTGAAAAGACCTAGTAAGATATGTTTTAAAGATGACTCAATTTGGGGTTGGGGATTTAGCTCAGTGGTAAAGCGCTTGCCTAGCAAGCGCAAGGCCCTGGGTTCGGTCCCAAGCTCTGAAAAAAAGAAAAGAGAAAAAAAAAAGATGATTCAATTTGTGGAAAACCCTTCTATGAATTTTAAAATCTGTTTTAAAATTCTCCATGTCTTGAAGTGCACCCCAGATGCCAAGATGTAAATATATTTATGAAACACAAGATTATTTAAAGCTGGATGCACAGAAAAAATTTAAGTGATGTATTGAAAAACAAATTTAGCATTACTAGTGCAAATACCATTTTTAATTGTTTTGAATGATAGTATTAAATAAAAATATTATATTTTAAATATATTTATATATTATGTTATATTTAAAAGTGATTTCTTTACGTGACATATTTGGAAACATTTTTCAGTATATAACGGTGAAATTTTATAATGCAATATGTACCCAAATTTTTGAAGTAGATATTAATTGAAAATTCCAGTATATTCTTTCTCTTTCAAGAAGTGTTTGGCATTTTAATTTAGTTGTCTAGTTCTGGCTACAATAATCCCCCAATGTCAATAAAATACATTGGTATGAGAAAATATTTCTGATAGGTTTTATAAGCAGGGAGGAAAGCAACCTGGTGTTGTACAGTTAAAGTCCACACAACCTATAGAATAGACTTGGTTGGGTATCAAATAATGTATAGATTAAATAATCATGAATTTGCAAGATTGGAATATGTAGGGTTTTTTTTTTTCTCTAAAACAAAACTAGGAAAGTTCAAAGATTTTTCTGTGGCTTGGGTGTGCTTACAAGTGCCCTTGGTAGTCTTTATAAATGCCTGCATCTGCAGAGCATAAATGTGTCTTAATTACAGGTTTTTTTAGGGTGAACATCTGTGCCCTTCCCTGCAACTATGTAGATACTTGGTTGATTACGTGAGAAGGCTGTGTGGTTAAATTTGTACACTGTACTTGCTAATTCATTTTATTTAGTATAAATCAGAAATATTTAAAGGTTTGTATTACTTTGACATAGAGCTACATGCTGACATAATTTTGTTTTCTGTAATTACTTTACAACACAAAATTAGAATCATATCGGTTATTTTAACCAAAATTTGCCTTAAGAAAATGTCTGTTCTACTTTTATTTATTTTTTTATGAATCCCACACATTCTTTTGCACCTGTTAATTTCTCCATTGTTAAAGTAGAAGTACAGTGATATTAGGGTTTTGAAGTTATTCTCCACCATGTTCCTCATTATATAAATAATTTAAATTATGGGGAAGAACATAGTACCCCTTTTAAGTCATAACATATTAGTCCAAACATATAAAGTGTAACTAGACTTAGATGCAACAATGAGTCATTGGGCTTGACCAACAGTGTATGTTAAAGCTGGCATAGCAGATTTGTGGTTGAAAGACTAGTAATGAAATGTTTGACAGAATGGTCTGAAGTTTTTGAATGTATTAGAGATGACATTTATTTATTCAAGTTTTATAAACAGATATTCTCCAGAAGCAATGGACACACATACTTTTAATTAGCTCAGTCACATACTGGGTGGGACCTACTCCAAGGGAAGTACAAAAAAAATTCAAAAGTACCTTGAATTGTTCAATTTGGACATTTTGCTAAGTTACCATTAGCAGATATCTTAGTGATGGAGGAAGATGGGAGTGACTTTCATAGGTAAGGCCTATGCCTAGCATCCATGAGTCACAGGTCCATTTCCATCACCCAGGAAGTGCCTTCACCAACTTAACCACACCTTAACCAGGACTATGCCTGACCTAGCTAGACTTTTGGCCTCCCAACGGTCAGTGCCATTAGTTTTGAAAAGGTGCATCTTCAAAATCTCTTCTCTGACTCTTTGAGACATGAGTTTTCTTCTATCAAGCAGGCATTTCTTTAAGACCAAGAAGCCATCTATCATAAAAAACATGTAAACCATGGGCTAGTCTCTGTGGGAGACTCTGGGACCACCTTTACTGAATTACTATGGTTATCCAATACAGGTGACTTCAATACACAGTCCAGGCTTCCAGAGGAAGTCTCGAGATTGTCCTTTAATTCACTCCCTGTAACTCTAGGCAAATGCTCTTGATATCCCCCATATTGTAACAACTTTTGAGTCAATTCTTTTTTTTTTTATTTTTGATGAACACATATTATAATTCTAACAGCTGTTACTATTTCTTAGCAAGTAGGAATTCAAATCACACATGCAACTATAAATTTGATCTTCTTTCCAGGGTAAATCATAAAGTAAAATGTTACTATGCATATTGAGAAGAATGGTGGATATAGTTCTGCAGTGAAACACTGGCCCTTTCTAGCAAAAAGTGGCCTGTCTGTTTCAATTCCCATATACCCTGCCCCCTCCGAAATTATAGCAGTGATCATGGCACAGGATTCAAAATATTTTTTTATTATTAGAGCTATAGTTCTGGTTATAAGTCTATATTTACATACATATAATTTGATTTTAAAAATAGCACAAATGCATGCAAAAAGCTGCTATGCTTGAGATAATCTTTAGTCACATTTTTCAAAGTCTTTTTTAAATCATTGATTTTAGAGAATTTCACTCTGAAACAAAGTCAAACAACAGGGGAAAGTCTAATAGTTCATTCAGTCAGTTTCCAGACATCTTTTGTTTACAACTCATGATTAATATCTTATCAGACGCGGAGATATTGGTTCTTCTTACTCCAAGGTTATAATTTAGCTGAATATTTGCCTAGCAGTCCCTATTCTTTGTCTCTAAACCAAAAATTATATATTTTGAAGAAGTTTTTGTTCAGTTAATCAAAGCGTTATTTTTCACTGGGGGGATAAGTATACAAACATATTTTGTAACATTTCACACAAATGGTAACTGTGTGGCAAGTAATGCCTCCCTTTGAAATGACTGAGAACCTCACAACTCAACAAATCTTCCCTTTAATTTTATCTACCCTGGAAACAAAATGGAGTTTTAATGTGGACAGTCCACTTACAATACCTTTTAACAAAGTATGAACTCTGCTGACTATTTTTTAGTTTTCGAGATACTGAGCTTTTTATATGACAAACTGCTAAACCCACAGATAAACTACTCTGAATAAGAATAGTTCTATGGTCATTACCAACAGTCATCCTTCAGGGATCTATTTCAGAAACGATCATTTCTCAGTCTTTGGATTAGATCAAGTGTAGAAGCCAATACTCTGGTGTCCTTGTATGACTGCATTGGATGCTCAGAATAACTGTAGGTACTTTGCCTAGAAGATGTATGGCTCTCAGGCTACAATGGAAATCCAATGTTATTACTGTTCTACTTGATCCCATCCTGTCTCTCAAATATACATGCATGACCATCTGTAAATAATCATGAGCATCTCTCCCCTCACCAAATGCTCAAGCATTTGATTTGCTTATTTATTCCCTGCAAGAAAATGCAGTGACTACTGAGTGGGAGAGTGGTTTTCTAAAATATCCTAGAGGAGACTACATGATAAGAACACAAACATATTCTTCCCTCAAGCAGCAAGTTGGAAGCTATTTCTTGTATGGTATTTGGGACCCATAAATAACACCTGTGCAAGGTGGAAAGTGCTAAATGACATAGAATGAAAGGTCTATAAAGTACTCCCTGAGTTCTGTGGAGAAGCAAAGTAAAACCACTTGGTCATAGATGGTTTCAGGATTTTAATAGGAATACGAAGAGGTCACAAAGGATCTGGGCTGAGGGACAAAGATGACTGTAAAAACACTCCATAGAGTAAAAAAATCACAGAGAAAGAGACAAGAGAAGAGAGTGAAGGAAATATGCAACTAATTCAACATGTGCAGAAACTAGGTCTAGTAAAAGGAAAAGTTGGAAGAAGGGGAATTAGGATGGGGCTACCCACCCACCACAAAAGTATTAATCCAGAATTGCTCTTGTCTAAAGGAAATGCAGGGGTAAAGAGTGGAGCAGTGACTGAAGGAAAGGCCATCCAGAGACCACCCCACCTATATTACAGATCCAGCCTATCTGCAGACACCAAACACAGACACTATTACTAATGCCAAGAACTGCTTGCCAACAGGAGCCTGATATAGCTGTTGCCTGAGAGGTTCTGCCAGCTCCTGACCAATACAGATGTAGATGCTCACAGCCAACCATCAGACTGAGCATGAGGACCCTATTGAGGAGTTAAGGGAAAGACTGAAGGAGCTGAAGGGGCTTGCAAGAACATAGGAAGAACAAGAATATCAACCAACCAGATACCCCCAAAGGTCCCAGGGACTTAACCAGCAAACAAAGAGTACATAGTGGCTACTAATGGCTCCAGCTGCATATGTAGCAGAGGATGGCCTTATCTGGCATCATTGGGAGGTGAGATCCTTAGTCCTGTGGAGACTAGATGCCCAAGCATAGTGGAATGCTAGAGTTCTGAGGCAGGAGTGGGTGGGCAGGTGGAATGCACCCTCATAGAAACAGGGGTGGAGGGAAGGAATAGGCAGTTTGTAGAGGGGAATATGGGAAGGGGGATAACATTTGAAATGTAAATAAATAAAATAACCAATAAAAATAAGGTGAAATATATATAAACTCAATCCTCAAACTAAACTGGTTTTTAAAAAATATTCTTTTTAATAAACAGGGATTTATCAAGCAAGGATTGACAACCTTAGTTATTGTATAACACTGTCATCTGACAAGAATCAAAGGAAGATTGGAAGGAGGAACTGTCCATCAGCAAGAAAAGTTGCTGAAAGCCTTATTTATAATAGCCAGAAGCTGGAAAGTTGCCCTTCAACAGAGGAATGGATACAGAAAATGTGGTACATCCACACAATGGAATATTACTCAGCTATCAAAAACAATGACTTTATGAAATTCATAGGCAAATGGATGGAACTGGAAAATATCACCCTGAGTGAGGTAACCCAATCACAGAAAAACACACATTGTATGAACTCATTGATAAGTGGCTATTAGCCCAAATGCTTGAATTACCCTAGATGCACAGAACACATGAAACTCAAGAAGGATGACAAAAATGCGAATGCTTCACTCCTTCTTTAAAAGGGGAACAAGAATACCCCTGGCAGGGAATAGAGAGGCAAAGATTAAAACAGACACAGAAGGAACACCCATTCAGAGCCTGCCCCACATGTGGCCCATACATATACAGCCACCAAACTAGATAAGATGGATGAAGCAAAGAAGTGCAGGCTGACAGGAACCAGATGTAGTTCTCTCCTGAGAGACACAGCCAGAATACAGCAAATACATAGGCGAATGCCAGCAGCAAACCATGAACTGAGAACGGGACATCTGTTGAAGGAATCAGAGAAAGGACTGGAAGAGCTTGAAGGAACTCGAGACCCCATATGAACAACAATGCCAACCAACCAGAGCTTCCAGGGACTAAGCCACTACCTAAAGACTATACATGGACTGACCCTGGACTCTGACTTCATAGGTAGCAATGAATAGCCTAGTAAGAGCACCAGTGGAAGGGGAAGCCCTTGGTCCTGCCAAGACTGAACCCCCCAGTGAAAGTGATTGTTGGGGCGAGGGTGGTAATGGGGGGTGAATGGGGAGGGGAACACTTGTATAGAAGGGGAGGGGGAGGGTTAGGGGAATGTTGGCCAGGAAACCTGGAAGGGGAATAACAATCAAAATGTACATAAGAAATACTCAAGGAATAAAAAGAAAAGAAAAAGAAAAGAAAAGCTGCTGAAGATGTGGGTCTGACCATATGGACACGGAATACTTTAGGTATAAATTGTAAGCAAAGGTGCATGCTGGAGAAAGAAAGTTTGAAAATGATTGACTACTAATACAATTGTAAAGGTAAACCAGAACTCAATGATAAGATTATTTTAAATTATTCTGGTACCTATGGTGTCCTACACAATAGAAAGTAGACACCCTGATGCTAAGGCAAATTGTCAAAATTAGAAAGTAAATAAAATATCGAATTTCACTCAATCTGGCACACCTGTTTCTAGTTTATATTAAAAAAAGTAGAGCAGAAACTTGTGCCAGTCCCTCAGTTGTGTACTTACATTCACAGCAACCTTGTGTGCAACTGACAAGTATGAAGACCCCAAGACGTAGGAAAACTAATCTACTATAATCATACCGAAGTTTGTTGTAACTTATAATAATGTGATTGTTGTTACCAACTGTCAACTTAATGAGGTCAAGCATCACCTGGTCCTAAGGTTTCTGGGCCTGTCTGTGGTCTGTAGGTTGAGCCATTCCCTGGAAGAGGTCATGGTCTATGCAGCTGGAGTATGTTGACAGAAGGGCAGAGTTATTATTATTCGATCCCTGGTTGTCAATAAGGTGTGACTAGACGCTCTGATATCCTAACACCTTGTCTTCTCCACCCTGAAAAATTCTATTCATGTAAACTGAGCCAAATAATCCTTTGTATTTCCAGGTGCTTTTTTTCAGTCACCTGATCGAAGCATCAGGTAAAACTATTATGAGAAGCCATGTTGAATTTTGTGGACATTGTGTCAAGCTAAAAAGCCAGCTGGAAGATAGTCAAACAATCTTTGAATTACGTTATATGAAGTGTTAAGAGCAGCCATATGTACACATGGAAAGTAGAATGAAGACAGTGAGGGAGTGGTAAAGGGGATGAGGGAGTGATAAAGGGAAAAATTGGATGAAAAGTATGTAATTGTATAAAATGAAAGCATTCAGGACTTTGAATTCCTAACAGTGGATATATAATCAACATTGCTTAGCTCTGTTCTTTGCAGGAAGGAAATGGTGAATTTTATATTCTGTTTCTTGTATCATAAATATATTAAAACAATTAAAAGGAGTGAATCATAGAAGTTCCTTGTTAGTACTCAGTTATTAGCAAAATAAATAATGAAGGAAAAAATCCAAAAAATAAATAAATGGTGAAAGTAATTATTTTCTCCTTCAGAACAATTTCCAAGTGTCTTCTCTGCACGAGAGTAAGTGCAACATGACAGGCTTCATTTCCCCTCTTGACTTCTCAAGCATTTTATTTATAAGATATTACAAAATTACTTTATGACTCAATTCAAAGAGAGGCTTCATCTGAAATGCTACTTGTTTACCTCATGTGATTATTAAAGCCTTCACATGCATTTATTCATTGCTTCATATTCACCAAAGCTAGACTTTACCCTCATCTATCTGCTGACCTCCTTGGTAAGTTCTGTGTAAAAAAATAATACCACTGAAAGACAAGTGGGACCCATTGTAGACAACCAGCCCTGGACCCCTGCGGCAAACTCTGAGAAGAAACTCGGTAAATGAGAATCAAAAGTATGAATCCTTTACTAACTTGGTATTTTAGATATATAAGATATATTTTAAATTTTGGGAATTTGTTTCCTCTTTGTTACAAAATTTTAGCAAGCACTGATTTTTTCTTTTAGTGGACACCTTTTTGTGTTCTGCACAAAAAAACAAAAACGAAACAACAATGACACCAACAAACCCTTGCCGATAATGAGTGTTTCTGTGAACTTGACAGGATACGAAAGAATTGAGGAAATACAAGCATCAAGGAGGAGTTAAAATGATGGAATAATACTACTTTTGGAAATTTGATTAGGGGATTCTTGTTCATTTTAGGTTATAGCTGTCAGGAAGGTAGGGACACAGGGAGCAGCAGTTTCTGTCGCTGAGCTCAGCTCTCTACACGTGTTATTTTATTCAATTTTCACAACAATTCAAGAAGATAGACTTTTATTCTCATTTCTTGGATGAGGGTTCTATAAGTAATTTGTCCCAGATCACAGAAGTAGTCAGTGGAGACTAGATTTCTAGCCAGCCCACTTTAGCTTCTGTATCTATGCATTTCCCATAACACCATTTGATCAGGCTTCCGCCTTTCAAAATGCACCCAGGTGTGTCATCAGAAAAATCATACACCTAGGCAGCATTTCATCTTCCAAATCTAAACTGTCTCTAACTGGAGGGCATATGTCTATAAAACATTATATTCTTCTGCTGAACATCAGGGTGTATGTCTTTGATAAGGACTCACTGCTCAGAAGAGTTTAAGGGCCAAAAAGAATGAGCTGGTGTTTTTTCTGGAAGAAAAAAGTTGACTCAGAGCAGTGTGGCATTGCACCCAAAGAAACTCAGGTAGTCAATATTCTTCTCATAAAACTAGACTGCCAGCTGATTTCCTACACAGAAAATATTCCAAAGAGAATGCTATCCAGTCATGAATAACTATTAAAAAAAATCTGTGTTTTAGCAAAGGTTAATATGTCTTCCATTGCCTCTGGTATATTTAGTTAGCTAATTGAATGCTGTCAGCAGAGTCTAGGTGGAATTAGAATACTTATTGTTATTTCAGAGTATTATGCATGCTCACTGATAGGAGTTCTTGAACATGTCATCAAATTTCTTAGCAATAACTCATACTGTTAACTTAGTGAGAAAATTTATGTTTTTCCACTAGTTCTGACCCACTCAGTACCCATGCTATACTTTACTCAAAGCTGTAAGGGAAGCGATTCGTCTGGATTATAGGTAAGTAGGATGCATGTCATTATAGCAAGGAATGCATGTTGTAATGTAACAAGTAAGAGATTAATTGTCCACATTCCATCTCTAGTCAGGAAGCAGTGAGTGAGAAGGCAGAAGTTCAAAGCTACCTCCTCCAGTAAAACCCCCTAACCTTCCTTAACATCACCAGTGGCTATAAACCAACTGTTCAAACACAAAAGTCTATGGAGGGTATTCTGCAAACTGCAGCAACGTCCTCTTAATGAATTTGATGCTTTCCTGATATTACAGTTTCCAACTAATCTCACGGTCAGTGTTGTGCTCTTTACGACAGGATACGTCATTGTTTATTATTAAAAGAGAAAGAAAAAGTATTTAGTGTTCTAGCCTCAATCTTGCAAGAAATACCAATCTGTACGTTCAGGGGCTTGGAAATAAGAGATGCCAGGGTAGGTATCCAGGATGGATTTCTTTAATCTTGTGACTAACAGTGTTTTCAAAGTTGATTCTTGCAATATTCTCTGACGAACTTAGAGAGTCAGTGAAACCCTGCTTAAAGACACACATGAAATTGCTGTCGGAACTAAGAAAGGACAAACAGCTCACTGAGACTTATGCATGACAACAGGACAGAGTAGGGATTATGGCACAATAAACATTCTATATAATTCAAAATCAGGGGAGTGGAGGCACAAGCATATCGCCCTCAACTGGTTCTTCATTTCCAGGGATGCACTGAGCTTCTATTTGGGTCAAACTGCTGCACGCAATACTTAGAAATAAAATCATGCTTTAGTTCTCCTCAGTGAATACTGGGCAGCTAATGACTAGCAGATGTTCCACTGACAAACAAAAGCAAACACAAATAAATACAGTTCATCCTCAGAAGTGACTTCTCATGAACTTAGACAATTTAACGTTCCTGAGATGTTGAGTCAGTGAGAAAAAATATGCGAAAAAAGCCTATATCTCCACATTAAATATCACCAAATGTTGAAGGAATATAGAAAGGCTGTATTAGAAAACCTTGTGCACGAAACCATGTGATAGAAGAATTACATTCCTTTAATCGTTCCTCTAGGTAAAATGCGTGTCTCTCTGGTGACCTAAGTTCTAGACTGAGGCCATCCATCTTCTATGTCATAAAGCCAGGGAAACACCTCTCCACCTCATCCCTGCTAGCTCTCGTCTCCAGCTAGTGTGCTGCCTACGTAACCTGACTTATGCTCTTCCTCAAAATCAAATGAAAATTGTAACTTTTCTTCCTTATAATTTTCCCACTTACCTAATTTCACATTTTAGTTATTCAATGTACACATTACTAAGATTAGTATACTAAATAGGAAGTTTTTTTTTCCGTGAGAGTTACATTAGTCTCCTTGAGAAAGCAAAATGAAAACAAATGTACCTGAATAAAATCAAAACCAAAACTGTTTCTTTAAATTATGTGTGAATAAATTGTGTGCAAATTCAACAAAAAAATGCCATAAAAGGATGAAAATTACATAACTGTAATATCAGTAAACGATAAAAAAAATGGCCATAGCATTATATGAAAATGATTGACAAATGACTATATGTTTACTTGTTTTAAATTAAAATGCTGTTGGTATTCCTACTTTATGGAGCATTTAAATAATCAACCATCTGTTCAGGACAATAGCATTCATTGTGAGGCCTTCTGTTATACTTAATTATAAGTAGCAAAATAAAAGAAAATGGCTATGTTGACAAACAGAATACTGGTTTAAACCCGCTTATCTAAGATGACCTAAATATAATAAAAGCTACAGAAAGGAGATTGTGTGTTGTTCTCATCATATTGTGTACAACGGACCACCATAATTTAAATTTCTGTTTTGTTTGCACATGAATAGAAGGGAGACATTCTACTGTATCACATTTAAAACAGATCCTCTAAGTATATGTCATTGTGTAATAAGTACATTATAGGAAAGTTGTTCTCCAGTGTCAGTGGATCAGCAACAACTAGGGAGTATGTCAAATCCAAAGTCAATCAAGAGGCCCAGGATGTTACTGAGCATGATGCCTTTCCCACAAGTTCCCAGGAGACATTTTTTTTCTGATGGTCCAATGAAAACTTTAGAAGCTGACATTTCAAGATTTGAAAAAAAATAATCAAAACTAATTTGCTCTAGAAAACATTTCTGCATAAAAATTTTCAGCCATGCCGAAATAACCTGAAAAAGCAGAGCATATCCATAATTCAGCAGAGAGGATCAACAGTTGCTTCTCCACTGATGCATCCCAGAGTCTCCTGGCGTCAACCACAGGAAAGGATTCAGAAAAGAATAGCAAGAAAACCTTCTCCCTTCCTAACAATGGAAGAGAGCAACTGAGTATTTATGGGAATAATCACATGCAGCAGCATGTGCTGAGAAATATTTGGGAAGCACAGAGATAACATTCCATCTGCTTCTTCTCTTCAGTTTTGACTATAGAATTCCAAGAGGATAGATAAGCTGCTGGTTATCAACCTTCTTGTACCTGTGTGTCCATCTTCATGTTTTGTGATTTTTTTTTGGCTGCCAGTATTCTATTTTCTCCTCTCAATGATCTTACTCCTCATGTTTTTATGTTACTATCATATATGCAATTGTTCAAACAAAATCAATATTCTATAACTCAAATTTTGTCACACACCAAATCTAAATGAGGGTCTGTTCATTAGTAGAACTGATGGAAATCTATTTGGAAAACATGTTTCAAAGCTATTTGAATTTCGGAAAGGAAAGATAATTCATTCAAACAGAAACTCTGGGTTACATTTTCTATGCCTTTTCTTTAAAGGATTGATTACAGAAATAACTTTGCCAAAAAGCCCCGAGGACGAAGAGAAGTGCAAACTGTGTGTTCAAATGAAAATAGATCTAATCACAGGAACTCTACTGGAATTGCTTTCATTCAACATTTCAAAGATGTAATAATATTTTATATCATCTCGCCCAAGCCCTGGGTTTTGTGAGAAGTAATCCATCCAGAGTTCATTTTACAGCTGTTAGCTTCTTAACTGAAGATGGGTAAGTGCTTGCCTGTAACCAGAGACACGCTCTGTGTCGAATAGCACTTTCGAGATAGGACAACGGGTAATCTTTATGTATCCGTGTCTTTTTAACTATAAATGTTCACATTGACTCCATCAGAAAATGCCATTAAACTATTGAATTCAATTTTTCAGAGTTAAATAAGAAATCTGGAAGCAACATATGGCTTTGACTTAGAAACTGAACTAAAGGCCTATGATTGCCCAGGGACGTTACAATTTCTGCTGCTAGACCAGAAACTTCTTGTGGTCAGAAGGTACTGTTTTATATATTTATCAAGGATATTATAGGGACAAAATCTACAGTCACTAAAATTATAATGGTAAATCATAGCAGTTGCTGTAACTCTGTATGCATTAACCAGTTTGAAGTTTATAGTAATAAAATTTAGTCCTAGAAGTATCATCCCATCTATTACTAAGGGAAAGTAAGGTTATGAATTTTAGGAATCTCAAAAATATAAAAAGCACCACAGGTCCTTTGGTTGTTTGAGCCTATGACTTGCTACTAAATTAGGAAGACAACAGTTCACCAGGGAAGTCACCTTCAAGCTTTCAATAGATACCCTTTGCTTTTTAAGGGAAAGCATGCAGAAACAGAAATGAAGAATTTTCCATTGCATAGGCAGTCCCTACCTAATTGTTTAGCAGGGAGTGTCTCAACAATCTGTACAGCAGATGTGACTACCTCACTTAACACTAGCAGATGAAGAAAATAAGGGCAGAGGAGTCATATGCTAATAGAGAAACAGGGAAAGTGCTGTCTGCGCATCGATAATACACCTCTCTCCGGCCATCTGTCCCACCATGTGTGCTATACGTCACAAGAGGATGGGAGAAAGAGCAGACAGCTGAGTGCAACTTATAAGGATTTTACAACAGAAAATATGAGAGCTTGCAACAGCAGTGTGACCCCAGGGGATAAGAGTGCTTATTAATATAACAAAAATATTATTGAAGCAAGTTAGAGACTAAATACGTGAAGTGTTATGTAGTCTAACAAATACTAATTGCGGCCGATACTTCCTTATTTTCTGCGCCATAATCTGATGGTCTTTGTTAAGCAGTGAGAAAAAATTAGGTAAGATGAAAGGAAATGACTGCATAGAAGATTTCTGTGTTTAGTATACATTATGACGAATGGATGAAGCAAAGGTTGGAAGAGACTTTAGATGGCAACATCGACCAAGAAACCATGTTATGAATCTCAGAGGTCTGGTATCCACTGTGTTCATTCCTTTGGGATTTCCAAGAGAACCATCAGCATCATGGTCTAGCATATCCGGGTCCCATGATAATTCATGTTTTTTTTTCCTAAACTTAAAATTATGGAGTACAAAAGTTCTGCTCCTGTGGGGTATAAATTGATAATTAAATGCTTGTGAGAGGATTGAAGGCTAGGCTTTCATTGGTTAATGAGCAGGCAGTATAGAGTGGCAGGGATAGATGAGAGGGGCAGACAGGAGGTAACAGTATAGATGAGGTTAAGACTGAACATTTGCAGGGGTGAGTGGAGTCAGTGAGCTACAATGTGCTTGCTCTGCACAGCAGTATCCTCCCAAGAAGAAGAAACTGAAGAGCAGCCTGAAGACCATCAAGGGGTGGACGTGTGTTCCTGAAGAATTAGAATGAATATATATATATATATATATATATATATATATATATATATATATATATGTTAAAAAGTTTAAACCACCATCTCTGAATTACATGTGTGCAGTGACTGTGAAGGAATCTGATGCCAAAGCCCAGCTTTCCAGCTCGCATTTCCTTAAAAGGAGATACTACATTTTTGGCTAGGAAACCATTATGAATAACTAGTTGGGGAAAAGGATCAGTGTCTTAAAACAGATAAAATCACAGACTTGCAAACTCACTGGGAATCATGGCACATGCTCCTGATCCCCATACACAGGGGCGACAGTGGCCCAAGGACCGCCGGGTCCACACAGTAAGAGGAAATCCGGTTAGGACCTCAGAGGGAGACTCTGCCTGTCTACAAAGACTTTATGAACGTTTGTATTAAAATAATAATAAACACAAAAATAATTTAAAGGGGCTGGTGAGATGGCTCAGTAGTCAAGAGCACTGACTGCTTTTCCAGAGGTTCTGAGTTCAAATCCCAGCAACCATATGGTGGCTCACAACCATCTGTAATGAGATCTGATGCCCTCTTCTGGTCTGAAGACAGATACAGTGTACTTACATATAATAAATAAATAAATCTTTAAAAAATATAATTTAAAGAAGGAAAACCTAGTTAAATGCAAAACGGCATCAGGGATTAATATATAATATTTAAGAAAATATCTTTATACATTTCTCAAGAAAAAAACTGACACTGATCTGAAACAGTTTGCCATCATTCACTTAGATTTTATTCCTTCCAGTAGAATAGATTTTGTTTCTTAAATTAATGAATATGTGAAAGTAGATTTTCAATTTTGAAATACTAAGTAAAATTAGAAATATGATAGCTTTATATTTGTAAATTTTTGACAAAATTAGATTCTACTCCATCTTTATTTTTTAAAATAATATGTAATATTCTCTTGATTCATAGATTTTAGTAAGGTATTTTAAAATAATTGTAAATACTCTTTAGGAATCTGGAATTGGCAGAGTAGTGTACAATCTTCACTGTACACTGGAATTATAATAAGCTCAGAAGTTAACATATTTTGGGAGGGAAAATGGGCAATACATTTTGGTAGTTAATAAGCAGAAACAAAGATGCATGGAAGTTCAATATGCATCAACCCTACATGAAAATATGTGAAAGCAGTAGGGATAGTCTTTCCCAAGGAAGAGCATGCCATTATCTTATTGAGTAATAAACGATGTGCTCTAAAAACATACATACAAGTATTACTACACAAACTTAGTAGGTTGTACTTATATTTGAACAGGTAAACAGATATATAGACAGAACAATTGACAGAAAAAGAACAAGAATGTTTATATGAGAAGGATTGGTGGCAAAAGGGAGGTAGGGAAGGATATAACTATACTATACCCTTAAAAAGTAAAAATACCATTTAAAAGGGTGAAATAATCTATTCCTTATGTGACATAGAAACTATAATAGGATTCAATCCTAAAATGAAATATTCCAATTAAACAGAGTAAGAGACATAATATGTTCTACCAATTTTAGCAGTTTGTGAAACAATTTATATTTAAAGCTCTACTCTCAGAAGAAGAAAAGAAGGAGGAGGAAGAGGAGGAAAATGAGGAAGAGGAGGAGGACCTAAAAAGTGAGAAGAAGAAAATGAAGAGAAAATTTTACTCAAAGAGAGAATTTGAAACGGTATTTTAATTTTAAAAGGTGAATATTTTTCCTTTTAAACACCACATTTTGGCTAAAGATTTTAAAATTTCTTATATGCTGGAGATAAACCTCCATCTTATGATTTATAAATATTTTGAAGTTACTATGAAGAATATAGAACATTGACATTGAAGAGTAAAAGAATAACCTGCTAGATAAGTGTGTTGACATCTCCGTTTTCATTTTATGACATTCTTAGTTGAGGATAGTGAATGATGGCTCTCAAATAACAAGGGAACCCCTAAGGCACAAAACCTCTAATAAGTTTTTGAGATTTTCACATATGGGTTAAAATGACTCAAAATGATATTCCACTTAATATATTTCTTTTAGATTGAGTTTTAGGAGCAAACTATTGCCTTTTAAGATCTAAAAGTTTCTTCTGAAAAAAAAAAAAAACACTATAAAAGGAGGTCCTAAATAAGAAATGGCTGTGAAGGAGCCATCTTTGAACTAATCAACATCATGTTAAAAAAAACTAATCAATTGGATACAAAATCACAAAAGAAAAGTAGAAAATTTAAACTCTATGTGTGTATGTGGTTAACATTATGAAAATGCTGCTTCAATTTGTCACTCCTCCTTGAAAAGAAAAATCTTTCTGTAAGCATCTTATATATTAGTAGTTTTAAAACTCTCACCCAGAATCAACTTTAGAACAGCAGTAAATTAGACAGGAGTTTTTAAGTTGTCTCTACATGGCTATAATTAAACTCTCACTTAGAGCATTCCAAGGGCAATCTCATTGTGACGAGGAAAACCTAAGAGTAGAATTATTAAAAGAAAGAGGAAAATGTGGGACTTGGCACACATTCTTGCGTAAAGGGTGCAGGCTAGGCAGGGTGATAATTTCTTCTGAAAAGAAGTCTTTATACCAAGAACAAAAAGTAGAAGAAAAACAGTACAACCTTACTTTTCACAGCTATGATTAAAACTGAAATCTTTCCAAAAAAAATCTATTAATTGTTAAACTTTTCATTTTCTAAATTCACAGAGCAAACGAAAGTGCTTCTTCAAAATGACCTTCATTCAAATCCAATGTATGCCAATAGGTCAAAATCTTTGAAGCAAATCCAATTAGCATGAATAGGCCACATAGCCCATGGGTAAAGAAAGATAACTGGTTAAGACCTAAAAATGGGGATAATATTAATGTCAAATGTGGCAGAGTTTCTGAACGTAGAAATAGTAGCTTTGTTGAGTTTCGTGAAGAATGTCTTATCAGGTAACAAGGAATCCACCAGTTACACTCTAAGTTGTTAAATACATAAATATAAACTATGTAAATAAATAAATTAGATGAATTAAAAACAGAGCACTCCTGTTGTGCAACATGTGATGATATTTCCACATGTAATAACCTAACTTGTAACATCAGCAAGTAAAATAAATTATGGATAAAGTTACAAGTTATCTGATTGCTATACTTTAAATTCTGAGTATACACAGTATTTCTACAAATAAAAAGAAACTTCAAATGTTTCGAGGTCTAGTGGGGTGGGTGGGATGGAGACATCCTCTTGGAGACAGGGGTGCAGGGAGGAGGTCTGGGGTGTGGAACAGTCGGAGGATGGACCAGGAGGGGAATAAAATCTGGAGTGTAAAAATAAATGAATACATACATAAATACATACATAAATAAATGATAAATAAATAAAAATTATTTCACGCTAATACCTTCTGAACAACAGTCTGTCAGTAGAAAAGGAATTTAGCTTCATTAATATGCATGTAGGAAGTTTTGAGGCTTTCTTTATTATTTATACACTAACAAGGTTGATTTAAAGTTATGAATTCCACTTCCCCCTCCCCCTTTCTCCAAGGAAATCTTTTTCTTTGGTGCTCCTTCTTTGTTTGAAAAGTGCCAGAAGGAAGCATTCTACCTCCTCAGGGAAGTGCAATGTCATTTTCAAGGACAGCACACATCAAAGTGAACTTGCTAATTGGTTGTAGTTATTTCCCAAGAACTTTGAGTGCTGAAAAGTTCCCAGCAACAACAGTTTATGTGGAAGCAAATCTGACCCTTTGACCTTGGCAGACCATCACTAACAACAGAAGACCATGTCAAGGTGTTTGTTCGTTTATCTTGTCATTGTTTTTGTTTGTTTGTTTGTTTGTTTATCTTGTCGTTTTTGTTTGTTTATTCTTTCGTGCTTGTTCTGCTTTCTTCCTCTTGGTATTATGACAGTAACATAATCATCTTTCTTCACTTACCAGCTAAAGGTAAATGCTTGGGGAATGTGGAACAAGGACGATTCTTCCAAATAATCGCATTGCATAATAATTGAGAAATATGTAAATTAGATAATCAGAAAATTCTTAAAAGGTAATAAATATGCATTAAAGCTATTTATTGGTTGCTCTGCGTTTCTACTTTTATTCTCTTTTGCTCTCTAAATAAAATCAATGTTTTAAAACCAGTAATTTAGCTACCACCTTCACATGAATATCTTGAATTTCTTCATTTTAGCACTGCAAACTAATTGAGAATGCTAGATAATTCAAGATAATTCAAGATGATTCAAACGAATACTGACTGATCCAATGGAAATAAATGGCCTAAGATAGCTTCAGCAGTTTCTTCATGTTCGTGTATTTGTCTCAGACACTTGATTGTTAATTACACACCTGAATTTTGTGGTGGGAGAGTTATGAACGTGTGTGTTTGTGTGTTTGTGTTTCTATATGAATGACTATAGGAATATTCTTACTCTGGTATGTTTGGGGAGTCAGAGGGCAATCTTATGTTTTGCCCTTTCTTCAAATTTGTTTGAGATAGGATCTTTCTTTCAGTTGCCTGTCATTATATACATGAGGCCAACTGTGCTGGAGTTTTACCTGTTTCTCCTTTCATAAGAAACACTGATATATATATATATATATATATATATATATATATATATATATATACTATTTTAGATAAATGGCACTGAATGTATCTTAATAGACATTATTGTGAAATAAATTTTCTTTTTTAAGCAAAGTCGGATTCCGTCTTATTTTTTTGAAATTTACATATTTTTGTTTGATTTGCTTTATTTTATCACTGTTCCACTCTCCACATGCAGAATGTTACTGATCTATATGACTGAATTGTTTTGAATGGACTGATGTATTAAATTATATCAATTTTAAATAATACAAAATCATAATCAGTACTTAAAGATTAAAGATTCCAACAAAGTAATGTTGAGTTCTTTGTAGTCACAGAGCGTAGCCTGACTAATGTAAGCATATTATTGAAATTAACTATTAATCCCATTAATCTATAATAGATCATTTGCAAGTTAATCTAGCCTTCTCCATGTATTAAAGTAATTTTCATAAGATGACTGTCATAATGATTGGTAGTAATGAAGAATGATTAAATTCTGAACTAATCATCAACTAGGATAGTTTTTCACAACAGTGTACACGTCATAACTTAATATTGCTAATGACAATTTATTTAAATTTAAATAAATAAATTTTAAAACACCAGAAAATAGTAAAATAATTTAAAATACTGTTATGCTAAAATTAACAGCCTTTGCTACATGATTTTGACTTTCGAGCTCTTCAATCTATATAACTGGCAAGAAGGTAATAATTTCAATTATTCTTCAAAATTTACACCAGTCAATACCATGAAATATTAAGTTAATGATACCTGAGATACAGTAAGGTCTACAAATAAAACTGAATATTTAAGCATTTGGCTGGGACAATTTAAGAATAATAGGCTATTTTTGAGAAATGATCTCTATTGATACATTGACCTATAAGAAAGAAGTTGAAAGAAGGCAAAACAAAAATGAAGACTTAAAAGTATGGTCTAGCTCCCAAAGCAAAATTTTCTTTTCCAGCCAACAATATAGCAGCAAGTATTCACCTTCTCATTTATTTTTCTCATCTTTCTGATATACCTCAAAAGTTAGATCAAGTGTGAATATTCTGAAGAATTACAAAAAAAAAAAAACTTACTTCTTTCAATGAAATCCATGAATACTTACTGAAATAATTACTAGTTTTTTTGTGATTTGGACCCCAAGTTTCTTAAATGATTTCTGTTTTTAAATCTTTATGTTCAAAGACTATGCCTGATAAATAGAACGCTTAACTAATAAATAATTGATTGAACTAGATTTTAATAGTTCTTTCTCCTCAGGAAGTATCCACTGTTTTAAAAAGTCATCTGGAGGAAAGATTATAAGGGCCAGATGATCAGGGACCTTTCTATGAAACCGTGTCTCTTAGCAACGCCAGATGCTATTCCCCTAATATCTTACCAACACGACTATCTAAATGTGAACTAAACAAGGAGGACACCAGTGGACATACAAAAGTTTATAGGGAAAGCTCATGTGGCCTCAACCCTACCAACACACACACACCACACCACACACACACACACACACACACACACACACACACACACACACACACACAGAAACACAAAACAAAATTGAAAAGACCCACAAAATAAAACCAAAAAAGTAGCAAACAAACAACAAAAACTGAGAAAATCTGGGAAGGGGAGAGGCCCAGAAATTAGGTATCCAGTGTCAAATGGTCTGGTATGAATCCATACATACAAGTAACATTTTATAGACTAAACATTTTAATATATATATTAATAATATATATTATATATATAATAATATATATATGTGTGTGTGTGTGTGTCTGTGTGTGTGTGTGTGTGTGTGTGTGTGTGTGTGTGTGTGCATGCAGTAACAAACTTTTTTAAAAAAGAGGTCATGAATTTGATGGATAGTGATGACACTCATATGGAGAACTTCTTGTAGTAATTTGAATTTAGTTAAACCAACTTCTGTGCATATTTCAAGAGAGGTGATTGTTCCAAGCATATTTGGACTGAGTGCACTATTAAGAAAAGATCACGTTAATATGTAATTGTCTCAACTTTTTCCTCTACTCTTCAGCATAAAAGTATAATTTCCTTCAATGACTTTGCTCACCAATAACTGCCCTACTAGGGACTGTAAGGAAGGACAGATCCATCATTTATATTTGTGAAACTTTAATTGTATGGCTCTGCTTATAGTAATAAGAATTATATTCTCTACTCAATAAAGATAAAATTGGTATATAGTGAGTATTGATTTTTGCTGCCAGTGAGCTGTTTTACTTTTAATTAGATCTGTGCAGATTTCACAATGACTCAAACCAAGGTTTGAAGATTAACAGTGAAAAAAATTATGCTATAACTTTCTTCTATTCCTCTTCCACAACCATAGAATATTCATAGAATATTCCCAGGAAAGTCCTACTGCAGGTTGTACAGTACTAGTTTCCTATTTTGTGAGCTGTCACCTATGTTGGTGTGAGCTTTGATGATGGTTCTGTCTTGAGTCATTTCCTCTTTAATAACCAACCCCATGTCCATATACCTATGTATTCCCAATAAAGTCATTGATGCAACAATTGGACATTAGTAATACTCATACTTGATCTGCTATTGGTTCTCTATTGGGATTATTAGGGCTACTAGGCCTGTTCATGGATAAGGTCATAGGAATATTATCATAGAAGAATATTTTAATTTTCAGATTCTTCTAAAATATAAATGAAAATATTTTAAGGCTACTAATTTCAGTGATATAATTTATTTTTACCTAAAGTTGTAAAGTTTGCAGTAATATTGTTGCTGACTACTTACATCTTATGTAACATTGTTTGTTTTTAAGGTATTATGGATAAAGTTTTTTTTGACATTCTTAGTAATAGGAACCTCACAGCTTTATCTTTCAGAACAAAATTTGTTAGTACAAAATGGGCATTTAAAGTTACCATATATTACATTAATGGAAAGTTACTAAACATAAGTGCTTATATTAATAAAGTATAATATATACATTTTAAGTTGTCTTATTTTTAATTACTTTTATTTATTTTTATTTTTTTACAGTCCAGTCATTACCTGCATCCAGGTCCAACAGTCCACCCTCCCACAGTTCCTCATTGCATTCCTCCTTCACTTTCTGTCCCTCCCCAACTGCACTCCTCTACACAAGACTATCCCACTCCCTGGGGCCTCAAGTCTCTCAAGTGTTAGGCCAACTGAGGACAGACCAGGTAGTCCTCTGCTTTTTATGTGTCAGGGGACCTTGGACCAGCTAGTGTCTGCTGCCTGGTTGGAGGCTCATTGTCTGAGAGATCTCATGGGTCAAGGTTATGTAAGACCGCTGGCCCTCTGATGGGTTAGCCCTCCTCCTCAGATTCTTCAGAACTTTCCCTAATTCAACCACAGGGTCCCGGACTCTTTGTTTGGCTGTAGGTATCTACTCTGTCTCAGTCAACTGTTTGTTAGGCCTCTCATAGGACAGCCATGCTAGGCTCATGTCTGTAAGTACACCATATCATCAGTAATAGTGTCAGGCCTTAGACCCTCCCCTTGAGATGGAACCCAAGTTAGTTGGGTCACTGGATCTTAGACCCTCCCCTTGAGATGAATCCTAAGTTAGTTGGGTCACTGGATGGAAACATCAATCTCTTCTCCATTTTTGTCCCTGCAGTTCTTTAAGACAGGAACAATTCTGGGTCAGAGTTTTTGACTGTCGGAAGGCAACCCCATCCCTGCACTTGATTCCCTGTCTTTCTATTAGAGGTGGACTCTACAAGTTCCCTCTCCTAACTGTTGGGTATTTTATCTAAGGTCCCTCCCTTTGAGTCTTGAGTCTCTTACCTTCCAGGTAGGGTATCTGGAACTTTCCAGAGAGTCCCCTTAGCTTCCACCCCCAAGGTTTCATATTTCCATTAATTCTGCTGGCCCCAGAGCTTACAAATACTGTAAATATTTGTTATGAAACTCTGATAACCAAAAGACAGTTTAAATAATAGATTATTGTAAAAATAATTTGGAAATAAAGTCCAATAATGTAAAGGAATGGCCTCTAGGGTTTATTCATGTTACATTTCTAAAAAGTAAGGTGAGTAAGAGCATAAGCAATCTAGATTGATTTAATGAGAGTTTACTATGCACTAACTAATCAAAAATTAAGATTTTTAAAATTTATGTATGTGTGGTCTGTATGAACATGTGTATGCTTATTTGCAAGTTTGTGGTTTAAGTGTATGCTCATGTATATTAAATATGGAGTTGATGTTAAGAGTCTTCAATTATTCTCTGCTACAGTAAGGCAAGTTTTCTCAATTGAACTCAGTGGTAATGTACACAGACTGGCTGGCTGGCTAGCAGCCTTGGTCTATGAAATACCATCTCTTCCTTTTGAGCACTGAGATTAGAGCAGACCAAAACCCATACCCAAAAATGTACTTTGGTTATCTCATTTGAAGTCCTCAGCCTTGCATCACAAGTGCTTTACAACTTGAGCCACCTTTCAAAGCCCAAAATAAATTCCAATGAAAATACCTTTCTACAAATAACTTCATCTCTTGCCCTTCATTCTGTACTTTATGTGTATATGAGGGTTTCTTAGTTGTAGGAATGGATTCATGCATGTGCGTGCCTAGTATCCTTGAAACCAAAGCAGAAAGTTGGGTCTACTGGAACTGGAGTTACAGACTATGGTGAGCTGCATGTGGGTTCTAAGAATCAGGGAAATAATTAGGGGATTTCTGAAACAGCAGCAAGTGTCTTTAACTGTTGAGACATCACCAAGTCCATTTATATTATATATTTCTAACATTATATTTCATATGTACTCTTAAGATATGCATATGGAATTCATTATGATCACCAGAATTTATACACAAAATATGGTTTTATTTTACGAGTAAACTAATTGACTGAAAATGATCTGTTGATCATTACCTTTCTAATCTTAACTTTGTTAACTTTATTTAAAAAAACAAACAAACAAACAACAGCTTGAATCCAATTCAGAGCTTTAATCATGCTGGCCAAACATTGTACCATTAAACTACACGCCCAACTTCAAAATCTTATCAAGGCCTTATTTATCATCTTGAATTCCCCAGTAGTCATTTTCTGTCAGTCTCCAAACTATTACAAGATATTTAAAGTCCTTAAGAACTGGTCCCTGTTTCCTTCTAGTGGATGCTGATACTAACTGGTTAATAAAAATGGATCACAAGGAACTGTTGTCCTTAGTAGAGAAGCAGTATAAATAATTAAAGCTGCAGTAACTATTTTTAAACTGTTCAATTTTCTAGGGTCCTTAGAGACAGAATTTTTGAAAAATTGCAAACTTAATCTTGAACTCTTATGATGTATAAATTTATTTCAATAATGATTCCCTTGGGCATGAAAGCAGATCTCTAAAGGGGCAAGATATTGCTGCTTTTGTGCGTTCTTAGACAGACTTGAGCTTAGGTGGTAAAGGGCCTTCAGTTCACTTGACTACTTAGAGGGATCTACATGCAATATAAGATCATTAGCTAAACTGACCCTTTGTTTCCCAGAAGCTAATCTTCTAATTTCATGCAGACTCACAAAAAGATACTGATGACTTTAGTGAATTCTGATATTGAAGAAAGTGACTTTTTTAATCAACTAAAAATATATCTTTTGAAGCCATCATTAAAGTTTTGTACAAACATACTCATCCATTTTCAACTTAAATACTTCTTCATTAATGTTGTTTCTAGAAGAAAATTGTGCCTCCCACATGCCTATGTTTTTCTTATTATTACTCCCCTCCCCCCACAATCAGAGAGCAAAATATTGTGTGCAGAAGTAGAAATGCAGCTGGGAACACCTTGGACAAATACAAACGTCAAGCATCTATATAAAGTACATAAACAATTAGATGATTTTCAGTATTTATTCACTACTTAAAATTTGCAAAGCTACTTTTTCCCAAAATGCTCCACAGAACAAAATGTATACTCAGATGAGGATGATAATGATGATGATGATGATGGTGGTAGTGGTGATGGTGATGATGATGGGGATGATGATGATTTGCCTGTTAAACACTGTAGATAACTTGCAAATGTAGTAGATTAGACTTGCTGTAGCTTTTACTCTTGAAGATCAGCTGGGGCTATGGTTTGTTCTCATGGAATTCCACTCTCTCTCTCCTTGTTAGGAATTACTTCTGACCTCAAAGACTACAGCCTTCATAAGGTCCGCAGAATAAGAATTTCTTAGTGAGTATCTCCACAAAGACTTAAAACCCCTAAACAATGGTATATGAAACTCTGAACAAGATTAACCAAATGCCAATGCTTCAGAAAACCATGCCATGCTCTGGTGTGCTTGCAACTGAACATCTTCAGCGTCTTCACACCTACCCACATCTCTGTTACGAGTTGGACTGTAGATTCTTGGAGTTTTTCTTTGGAGGTATCCTATATTATTAAATATAGCAATACCCCCCCATTTAATTGGAATGCTATGCACCAAATTGGCCTCTCCAGTTCTGTAGTCTTCATCCCAACCCAGCTTCTACTTTTTTCTTTTCTCCATCTTTATTAAATTGGGTGTTTCTTATTTACATTACAATTGTTATTCCCTTTCCCGGTTTCCAGGCCAACATCCCCCTAACCCCTGCCCCTCCCCTTCTATATGGCTGTTCCCCTCCCCATCCTCCCCCCATTACCGTCCAGTTTCTTAAAGTAGTTAAGGGCCAAATGGAAAAATCAATTTTTTTCCTTGATACTGTCCCAAATGACAGTGCTGTGTTTCACTAACACATTCACGATGAGAAGCATGTCATCTAACATCACCATCACCCTCCCTTGGATCTTATTTCGACCTAATGCTATGATATGAAACAAACCACCCCTTCTGAATTGGCAAAAAAGAAAATAACAGCTACTAGTTACCAACAATTTTATGAGAAACCATCATGTTCCAGAACCTATTTAAAAATGTAAGTCCTGCAGATGCACTGTCTGCAGACAAGCTATGCAATTATGGATATATTCGTCATGTCAATGTCTTGAAAGTTCCTAATGAGGGTTGCATAATGTAACTAGCAGGCTGCAAACACTGTTAGCTACAAATGCACTGTCTGTTTTATCATTTTCTTCCATGAACAGGTACATTTATAAGGTACCCAAGTGTCAACAAGTGTATCTAATAGAGCCTTGAGCTTCAGTGATTTTGTAAAAGAGGAACTTGCCAAGGAATTTAGGAAGCTCACATTATATATGCAGGTTAGATTCACAAATTCAATGTTGCATGACAAGAAGTCTATGCTCATTTCTTGGTATCATGAATTGCAATTTTTTTCCCCCAGTTCAGAGAACCAAACCTAAACCTTCATAAATGAATGAACAACCTGAAGGTAGCTTATACTGCAGAAGGCTTACAGGAAGAAGTTATCATGTATTCAGTTTAAAGGGTTCAGCTTATGACTGTCATGAAAGTGATCCATGTCCAATATGCAGCGATATGGAATCAGCTTGCTCAAAATAAACCCTGTGCTCTAGTTACAGTAAAAAAAAATGCTTCTCTTCTATGCTCCCTCTACTCCACCAACATGCTTGCATTTGTGCATGCAAACATGCAAATTCACACACACACACACACAAAGAGAGAGACAGAGACAGAAAGACAGGGAGAGACAGAGAGGGAGGGAAAGGACTTATTCACACATAAACAAAAGGTCTTTAAAGTATGGTAATTTTTTTCCTATTTGCTCTGTTGAAATACTACAATGAAAGAAGTTAATCTGAAAGGGCATATTTTGACTCACATTTTGGGGGTACAGTGTATCACAGGGAAGGAAGCATCAAAACAGAAACTTGAGGAAGCTGAAAATACTCGTGAATTAGAGAAATGGGTGCTAGCTTTCAGCTAAACTGTTTTTATTCAATCGGGGATGCTAGTCTTATGATATAGCCCTGCATACAAAGGTGAGCCTTCCTAACTCTATTAAGCTAATTACATAGTCATTCTACCTGCTCTTAAATGGTACTCTGATCTGCTGAGAGCAAAATCCCAGGACTAAAAAAAAGTGCATTATTTTAAAACTATGTTTGCACACCAATAATATAAAAGCTTGGAGACACATGATCTTCAATATCTGTTAATACCCACTTGTCTACTCAGAAGAGTAGTGATTTATCTTACAAAAGTTGTAAGGAAGATAAAGGCCTATACATATTAGTGGACATAGCACTACTAACTCATATCACATAAAACAAAGTTAATATTATTTGTTAAAAGTTCTGGCACAAAAAACTCTGTAATATTGGAAAACTACTCATGTTTTAAAATATGGGGAATTCATGTCATCAAGAAATTCTGGTGGGAATTCAGTGTTGCATTTGGAAAATATCATTCATTAGCACATAATAAATCTGAATGAACATTCATTAAATTATATGGGAATTTTTTAAATAAATAAAAACTATGGATTAAATGCACTTTAATAATAAAATTTCAGAAAATATACTTTTATAAAGGTAAAACCAAGGTTATGTAAAGACAATGACATATTTTTAGAGATGAAATATTATAGCTAGTGTTGGCTATAGTTATTGTTTTTGATCTCAAGAATGTTGATACAGATTACTGACTTATTTCTTGTGCTAAACATCTACTGATGTTGGGAAATAGTCACCGAATTTAGAACAGAAATGATAAGGCAAGAATGTCTCAAATCTGTGCAGTGCTAAGGCCTTTGACCTTGAAGTGGTCTGGGAGTGGAAATTGAAGTCCATTAAGTCAAAGAAAGAAAACAGGTTTTTGTACTCTGTGTAAATTTGGGATATGGCTTAGACAGACGGGTCTGATGGTGGTGGGTTCAGATATAAAGTGACCATGCTTGTCTTGACATTTACAACTAGTACATTAAAAATGGTATCAAGAAATCCTTAAAGATCCAGGTATGTTTTTTCTGAATGATGGACCATCAAGTTTCTTTTTAATATAATATTTGCAAGACTTGGGGCCATATACAAAGAGTTATAATTAGCCATAGAAAATGAAATGAAAGTATACAAAATAAGCATGTATATATAGAAAAATCGATCATGCTTCCCTGGTGTAGTTTGGATATATTTACACTTCTAGTATTTCCAAACTATAAAAGGATGATGGAAATTATTTAAATATGAATTTAATTTAACATATAGTGAACAACCTTAATTCTTCTTCAGTCTGTATATTTTTCAACTTTATATACACTACACCTACTTCATCTTTCAACCCCTCCCAACATCAAATATTTTAATGTGGCACTTTAGCTCCTAAATATATCTACTACTTGATCATGTAAGCTGTAATTAATGCCCAACTTTGAGAAATTGATAAGAAAAAAATAGGAAAGTGAAAGATAATGTCTCTCCAATGAATTTCAAATGAATAAATTGTAGAGATATTTACAGTAAAAGACACATCATAGTTAATACATGCAAATGTTTGACAGGCAGAAAATGAAGAAACTGTTGTACAGTCAATGAAAGTGAATTGCTGTTATTTACATCAGTGGTAAAATGTCAACTACATGTAAGAACTCTGCTGATATGTTGATGAGTTTTCAACTCCCAAAGGAGACAGGCTCAGGGGACCATTCTAGCAGAGCAATATCGGTCACGTGCAGTATTTTGTTTGTTTTACAGTTCTGCAGTGTGGAGGAGAGACACGATAGATGTTCTTCTTCATTCATGAAAACACTTCCAAATACCAATGAAACTTTCAATAAAGCTCTCAGATTACAGGATGTATCTCAAGGGATGGTGAAAGGTCAAAGATACATATTCAATCATTTTATCCAATACACAACTGATGAATGGTTTTAGGACAATTGATCTGCTTGAGAATGTCGTGTATTTCTAAAGAATAGTTCAATGAACATAAAAAATATTTATGTAAACAAGACTGGAAATTAATACTGTAAGGGCTGGAATATAACCTATTACCAATGCCACTCATTTTCATGGGGTTTACAGTATTGGAAGGGCATTTAGAAGAGACTGAAAAAATAATGACGGTTGTAAAATTTTCAATTCCATTGTCATTAATGACTATCAATTGTGAATTCTTAAAAGGAGAAAACTGTATCTATGCCCACTGTTATTCTTAGCATGTCTAACATCTGGAAGAGACACCATAGATTATTTCAAATAAAGGCTGAATGCACCTAATACACCGTGGACTTCCACTTCGGAGGTATATCTTTCAGGAGGTGTCTATTGACATTCGCTGACATTCTAAAAGTGATGTCAAACACTGCAAACACACATCAGTATTGCCTTTTATATCATCGATGTTTAGTTATTTCAGTTTAAGATAATGAAAGAGTAAGTCACATAGATGGATGGGGGAATGGATACATGTGGAAGAAGGTGTGTGCATACACAAATATATATATATATATATATGCATATATATATGTATACACACACACACAATGTAGAAACAAATCAGGTGTGTCTGGGATTAAGTCTGCCATAGTGGGACACTGATATTGTATTCAGAATTTCACTTTAATTTTTCATCTTGTCACCAATTAAATTTATGAATTAGATATGTGTGTTGCTGTTTCAATTAGGAGATAATGTATAGTTAAAAACTATCATTGATGTGTTACATTATAAGCTTCCAACATGAAGGACTGTAGTGTCAGTTTAGATGTCAGACATTACAGAGAAGGTAGAAGGTAGAAGAAATTAATTTACTTTAAAACAAAAAATAGGAAGCACAATTAGTAAAATGAGATGAACATACAATAATCAAAAGCTTTGTGTTTGTCAATTTACAGAAAGCTTTTTATCTTCACTTTAACATAAAAGTAATGGGGACTTTGCCTTGTCTTATTGGCTTTTGTCTTGTTTGGCTGTCCTCACTTTAAGGCATGCTCTGGTCTGGAAGGAAGTAGAGGAGAGAGTGGGTCTGGGGGACAAGGAGAGGATGCTGGGAGGAGTGGAGGGAAAAGAATGCTGTGGTCAAGATATATTGTATGAGAGAAAATATAATTTCAATTAAAAAAGAGGAAAAAATAAAATAGAAGCAGATAAAGTAGTGGAACTTTTGTCTCTGTTATACCAAGACCTAAAATATTTGCATCATTAATTTCAATTTTTGACTCAATATATGAATGCATTTCTGAAATCATGAGTATGATTTAATTTCTGTCAGCACATGCACTCCAAAAAGATGCTAGTGGATACTAAGACATAACCATGTAAGATGTACCTCAATATAATATATTCAGTTCTTTTATGAAATTTATAAAAGTTTCTTTTTTAAAAAAATTTAATCCCCTTTATTTCATTTACCTCTCCTGCTCTCTCTCTCTCTCTCTCTCTCTCTCTCTCTCTCTCTCTCTCTCTCTCTCTCTCTCTCTCTCTCTGTGTGTGTGTGTGTGTGTTTTTTGTCCACAGAAGCCATAGATAGCAAGTTGGAGGTCAGCAGACAACCTGACGTAGTAATCAATCAGGTCTGTTTTTTTTTTTACACCATGGCTTCTGAACATAGAACTTCAAAACCGGTTCCCCAGGCTTACTGACAAGTAGGTAGGTACCCTCATGTTTTCACCTATCTTATTTTAAACGTCTTTGCTAAATTGTGTTCCATATACTTCTTTTTTTGATAATATACTGGTGAAAGCAATTTTAATTAAGTTATAAGTTATATTTCCCTTTTTTTTTAATCACCAGTTTTTTCTTTTCCATTTAGGTGGCAAGTATCAGAAAAAGGTTTCTCATATCTGTGTTATAAGAATAATTATCAATGTGAATTGATGAGGAGGTGTTTCATAAAGAAAAGTAGGGCATATTCAAATTATATACTTACAGGGACAATGTACTTAATCCCAGATTTTATATAATCCCAGATTGGCCTAACTGAAGAAAACTGGGTTTAAACTGTGCTTACAGAACCCCACAGAGTTTCCACGATGTTACTCCATTTGTTCAATGCTATACACTAAGTATATGACAGGCTGGGTTACAGCAGGGAAAAATTAATCCACTCAAAGAATGAAGAACTATCCAATCCTTTAAAGAAAAATTGCCATGAGGACCATAGATCTAAGAAAATACCTCGGCATGTTTGGAATATCTCTCAATGTTAAGCAGACTCTTAGAATGCCTGAAATGTTGGTTTAAGTGTTGGAAAAAGAATCTAAAATTCTGTGTATGATGAATAGCATGTAGAAGTAAAGAGCAGTAATTTGAGTTAATAGTATAATAATAGTATAAAATATTTTTGGTGATATGTTTTAGAGTATAAATAGGTTTATTGAGGGCATTTAATAATTCTGCTGTCAGATGATTATGATTTCATTTTCTAAATAATATGCTCTTGAGATTAGGTTTGCATCAGTGAGAGGAGTAAAGGACCTTGGAGACATTTTAATTAATTTAGGAACTGATTTGTCTATTTAAAACGTCTATATCCCCATAAGACTTTTTTACTCTTGTTTTTCTTATTTTGAGGTAATATGGTACATTGAGATTTCTTAATGAATGTGAAAAGAATAAAACTATTCTAGATACAGGTTAAATGAATATCAAGCAGTGTAGTTAAATTAACACATATAATTTTAAATATTCAAAAGTAACATTTTAGTGCCTACTCAACAATTCTCCAAATTATAAACAATGCATTTTTCCATTTATAACATCATACAGTGGCTAAAATTTAGTGAAATGAGGGTAATTTTAATCCCAAATGAAAGTTTGATTTTAATCTGTAGTATGCTCCCCCCCAAAAAAATAGAAGAAAGAGAGGTGAACAGGGATGTTGATAAATAAAATGTATATAGCATGCATCTGGCCGAAATAGATTTTAATTGTGTGCTTTGAGATTTGTTTATTAGTTGCCAAGTGTAAGCAGTACTGAATCCCACTATTCATTAAGCTGTAACTTTGAACTAGAATGTGCTTTGTACTAGGAAAAACTTTGTACTAGAGACAAGCTATACCTGTAATTGAATTCTGCTATACTACACTCAAAAAGTGGAACATGGAAAAGTTACTATGCTCTTAGCACCTCAACTTAAATATGTATCAAATATGTTAACATATAAATACGTAATATATAAATAATAATATATAAATAATGTACAATAATAATATTTGGAGAGGCATTTTTAGAGCGTAAATTAGAATGAATGGGAGAGATTCTGGTCTCCTGGGTGTTCTGCTGTCTCTCTTTTGTGCTTCATTAGCCGCAGGTTTTTCTAGAGTCTTCAAAACTATCATCAGGCTCACTAGATAGGGCTGGGACATTTTCTTTGCTAGAAAACAGCTCTTAAAATGTGGATATTATGCCTAGGGTTATCCCGCATCCTTCTATATCTTGCCAGCAGTGTATTTTTGATGCACAAGTGGTTTAGACATTAATGAAGATTCCCCAACCCAACCCCTGCCGCCTCTGTTTCTGATGGTGCTTAAAATAGGCAGCCTAGAAAGAGATCTGGCAAGTTACTGCTACTTGTTTAGAATTCAAATGGGACTTAAGAGAGTAAACAGGAACACGTTTGACTGCTTATCTTAAAGCAAGGTGTGGATATAAGCCTACAGGACATCTGCCCATTTCTTCTGAGTTTGCTAATAAAACGATTTAAATTTAAAACAGTCAAAACAGAGCTGCAGTTCTCCTTACATATTCACTTTAGAAAATAACTTTTTGCTTAAAAATAGTAAAATCAAAAAGGGAAAGACTAAAAAATACAAATTGGATTACTTTGGGAAATATCACCGATAGGGAGTTAAAAATACACAGCAAATCACATACAAATTTTTAATTTGTTTTGATAAGTGTGAGGGGGAAAAGTGATTATTGGATATCGAGCTATAATTTAGTTTCTTTAAAAGTCAGATTGGCCGATTTAATTCAAGGTCCCAAATGTAGCAAACCTATTTCTCTCCCGAGCAGTTTAACTGCACTGATAAACGCACAAGACTGTATCCTTACCTTCATTGGCTTTCCACAACGCAGATATTCACATCCTAAACCGAGAGGCCATATTGCCATTGCTCATCCAGACAAAAGTTTTATTTAGAGGAAGTAGTCGCTCACATTTATGCATCTGTGATGAACTCTGGTCATTTTATTTTCGAGACATATACTACTTTCTTAATGTAGGCTCTATTACCCAATTCAAAGTTGAAAACTACTCATCGGAATGACTAGCATTCCGAGAAAATGAGCTTCTATCACCGAAAGATTAAAAGGAAGTTACTATAGATATAGATATAGATATAGATATAGATATAGATATAGATATATAGAAATATAGAGATGGAGACAGAAAGAAACATAGGTATAGATAGGCATAAAGATAGATATAGATAAAGATAAAATGAATATGATTACAACTGTAAATGTTAAGCGTGTAAATAAGTCGCACAATAGAACATTCCTGAAAGTGCAAAGCTGTGTGATAACTGTCTATGCACACTTAGCCTGTGCTCTTTAAGTCTGACACTCACTCTGGAAATGAAGCACTCTATTCAGACTACACTATCATCTACTATGTGCTATAACAACAGGAAAAGCGACAAGTCCAGTCCAGTCACTCCTACAGCTTCTTATGCATAACTCTCCAAGAAGTAGTGTGAAGTGGGGCTGAGTCGTTAACGAGAGAAACAAAAAAAAAAAACAAACAACAACAACAAAAAAAAACAAAACAAAACAAAAAAAAACAAAACAAAAGCACAGTCACCACAAAGGCTCTCATGGGAATGTCACCAGAAGGAATGTGTTAGATTTTAATTACTGCCTTTGAGGAAGTAACACCGAAGGAAGAGTAAGATCAGTAAATTCCCTCCCAGCTTTGAGTATTTTGGACATAGACATTAAAGTCTACGAGGAATAACAAGGAAACCGTCTAGAAGCAGAAAAACAGGAAACAAGGAAAACAAAACAAAACTGGTATGTCTTCCTGGCTTTGCTTGGCAGATGTAGGGAAGTCTGAACTCGTGAATGTACTTGGTCAAGTTAGGATTACGAAATTGTGCGTAAATATCAAGAACATAGAAAACAGAAGTTGGTTTAAAGCCAGAACGGCCCTTGGGCTTGCTGAAAGCCTCATCGCTGAAGGATACCACAGATATTGGAAATATTGCAGGCTAGTGTTTCTCCAGTTTTAGTGGTTACCAGAGCCTGGGGATGCCAGAAAGGAATTCTCTCTGTCTCTCTCTGTCTCTCTCTGTCTCTTTGTCTCTTTGTCTCTCTGTCTCTCTGTCTCTGTCTCTGTTTCTCTCTCTCTCTCTCTCTCTCTCTCTCTCTCTCTCTCTCTCTCCCTCTCTCTTTCTCCCTCCCTCCCTCCCTCTCTCCCCTCTCTTCCCCTTCTAAAGGAGGACTCCTTTTCTGGAAACCATGTCTACGATGATTTGAAACTGAGGCACCACCTTGACAGCAGAACAGGAAAAAGGACAGACCAAGTCTTCATTCCCTCCTTTTGCCACCCAGTAAAACCTCATTAACTTTAAGAAAGTTCAACAGTGATGGGTACCCAGAGATCATTTCTGTAGTTACAAAGCTCTGCCCTCTTTCACTATAATAAAATATTTTTTCTGTGTTGACCTTCCAAAGTCTGTAAATTTCACCCTTTTCCTTTCAACGATCATGCTGCATATTTGCTAATGTGTAGGGGATCTAGACCAGCTCCTACATGCGTCCTGGAAGATCCAAATTCAGTTGAATCTTTAGGTCTTAATGTGGATACACTAACAAGTGGACAGGAGTCTGTCTTGTTTCCTGCCATTGGATCTCCTTTAACCTACCTAGACTGCCTGGTTGGGCCTCAGTGGGAGAGGATGTGCTAGTCTTGCTGGGAATAGATGCCCTAGGATAGGGTACTACCTAAGGAGAGGGTCCCTTCTTTGAGGAGAAGAGGAGGGGCAATGTATATGGATTTGTAAAGGTGGGACTGAGAGGAGAGGAAAGAATTGGAGGCTGTGTTCAGGATGTATGGTAAAATTAAAATAGAATAGAATAGAATAGAATAGAATAGAATAGAATAGAATAGAATAGAATAGAATAGAATAGAAAGCATTTAGCTGGATGTGGCATTAGGGACTGTTGAATTTCCAGAAAGCTCTCCTCTCAAGCAATGCTTAACAAGTTCAAGAAAGGCAAATATGGCTCTCAAATACACCCTGATATTCCCACATAATTCATAGGCATTTAATAAACTACTTAAATCTTAATGGACATCCACCGATGGGTGGGCATTAATGCCTCGTCTTTGTCTTTTGAAATATAAAATTTCCATAATAAAAATTAAAACTCCGTTTTCTCTCATGTGTGCTTAGCCTGCTCAACTTTCACTGTAGTCTTTTGGAGTTTGGATTTTGTGAACACTGTCCCTTCCTGTGTGTCAGCCTCCTCCAAGCTTCTTACATTGGGATTATTGGTCTCAAGACATTCTCAAACTCTGGGCACCCATTGCCATCAGTTTCTACTTCAATCCAGGTCTAATATCATTAGGATACATTGTCTAGGTTCAAAACTGTTTAGTACAGAAAGTCAGCTGAGTGGAAGAAATCAATTATTCCATAAATAGTTTTTTCATGTAAAAATTTACCTCCCTCTCATTCTTTTTGTTAGACATGTGATATTTTGGATCTTTTAAACAGGTAGACCTATACATTCAAAAGGTCTAGAAATTTCCAAGGAAGTCACAGATCCTGTTTAAGAAGTAGAGACATCTGAATGTTCTCTCTTTTATTAGAATTTATAAAAAAAGAAGTGACATGGAATACAACAAAGTGGCATTGACAAAAACAAAACAAACAAACAACAAACCGGTGGGTGAATCATGCTTTTGTCTTAATGACATCATGAAATGGTGTTATACTGCCTGAATCTGAACATGGCCGAAATTATTGTAAGGCAAACAGCAAGGTGTCATTATAATTCAGAGATATCTCATTTATATCATCTGCAGATGTTTATTTAAGAGACACCACCTTGAAAATATTGCATGTTATATCTTGATCAATATATTTTTAATCACAAATATCAACATCACACATTACTGTTTATATGAAGTAAATGTCGACATAAATTATATTTGAGATATATCCCATTCTCCTAATTTAATATTTCAGAGCTGTAATGATCACAATCTGATGGTTGATTGACCTAGATTTTTTGACTTATTAACCTTATTGGCTATAGCAGAGATGTCAGTATTAATATTTTCATACTTTCATATTCTTATTAATGCTGACATCCATTTAAATGTGTGATATGCTAAATTTACTCCAGTTGGTAACGTATGTTTCTTGTATTTTCTATCAAAATAATATTAATTATAAACTATATAAATATACTTTCAATAACAGAAAATAAATGAAATATAACAGTTATTTTCATGTGGCTTTAGCAGTGGCAAAGAGATTATACAAAAATCAAACTATATTGTACCTTAAGTCAAATTCCAGATATCATCAGAAGTTGATTATGACAATGCTCCATTTAATATCTCTTAAAGAAATAAACATAAATTTCCCTTTCCTTAAATAATGATTTTTAAATTCTATGTGTCAAACATAGAGTTTTTCTATATGTTTAACAAAAATTTCTAGCTTCAATAATTTTTTTCATTTTTCCTCTGAGTTTCTTCTTCAAACCAGTAGTTAAAATGTTCATAAAATACTAAAATATCAGTGTTTTAGTGTTCTATCCACGTGTGTGTGTGTGTGTGTGTGTGTGTGTGTGTGTGTGTGTGTACATGCATGTGTGTATTATTTTGGGCTGAGAACGGGGCCTCCAATGGAGGAGTGAGAGAAAGGACTGAAGGAGCTGAAGGGTTTGCAACCCCATAGGAACAACAATATCAACCAACCAGATCCCACAGTTCCCAGGGACTAAACCACCAACCAAAAAGAGTACACATGTGGAGTGACCCATGGCTCCAGCCACATATGTAGCAGACGATAGCCTTGTCAGGCATCAGTGGGAGGAGAGGTCCTTGGTCCTGTGAAGGCTTCATGCCTGAGTGTAGGGTGGGGAGGAGGAAGGGGGTGGGTGTTGGGTGGGTAGGGGAGCACCCTCAGAGAAGCCGGGGAAGGGGAAGTGGGATGGGGGTGTCTGGAGGGGAAACTAGGAAAGGGGATATAACATTTGAAATGTAAATAAAGAAAATATCCAATAAAAATAAGATAAAAAACTAAATAAAGGACGATCCATCATTCAAAAAGAAGAAATTGTAAGTAACAGTAGTTGCAATACCATCAGACAAATATGGGCGTTCAATTCCATGAACTTCTTGACAATAAATAGATCCTAAAACTCAATATTAACTCTGAGGAACATCGAAACAGCAACTTCTGTTTTATTTTCACCTTTCTGTATGTACTGATGGGTCCATTCATCTTACTGGATTCTATGCTTAGCCACTTCTCTCTCTTCCCTTTGTTATTTCAATATGAAATATTTTACATAGCTGTCCCTGTCCAAGGGTATTGATACAATAAGACTGGTACAAAAGCCTGGTGTTTGCCATGAAAGCAAAATTAGCATTACAAATTACAAATGTGTCTCCTTTTGAAGAAGTACTTGGTTTTGTCTGAAGGAACCCTATGAAAGAGCACATTTCCTGCTAAAAACCTAGGTTTTAAAGTGAGCACCAACCAGTGGAGTTGAGAGAGAATGTAAAATGTTTGGCCACAGATGCCCTGAACACAAAATAGATTACTTAAATGTTATGAGGATAAGGTTTCAGTAATTTTTTTCTTAGTCTGAAGGAGTAAGAGGAGTATAAGTTGTTATAATCCAGAGGCAAGTGAGCTTGAACTGAAAGTTGCATTAATACAAAGGTGACTTTTCTCAGGCCCTAGGAGGGAAGGAACTATGTGACCATATGAAGGGAAAATAAATGTTTTTCTTCTTTTGTGATCGATACCTTCCTAATATAATTTCATCTCAACCCCTGAGTCCTATAAATAGCCTAGTTATATACGTTATATTTTCTGGGATGAAGTTGGTAACTCTAAGCTCAGAGATATTCTTATTACCCTATTCCCTTGAAAGCTCCAATTTAGGGACTTCATGTGCAAGCAGTTTTTGAATGAAATGTGTTAAGCAGGAGATGATGATGTGACAAGATCCGTTTAATAATCAGTAGCCTAAATCTGTTCTCGGGCTATATGGCCCTAGCACTGTTTTTATGAGGGAGTTAGACAACTAACTGCCTGATTTCCAAATGATGATGTGTGGGTAAGGTAACCTATAACCTCTCAAAAAGGAAGGAAAAAGATAACTTTTTCTAGCCTGACTGGTAAGGGATGGAGTGCAGGATTAACTCAGTGGGAATGCAGGAGATTTAGCAGTGAATGAGCATGAACATTTTCCTTATTCAGACGAGGAACAGCTCTGGGACTTGGGTGAGTTTGAATTAAACATTTCTTCAAAGCTCTGGATTCTTCAAATGTGGAAGGATGTTTACATATACCTCTGTGGGTCATTGGGAAATTCGTGGACATTAGTTATAGACATAGTTTATGTTCATAGTGCTCCGCTTACTCTTAGGTATTAATTCTCGTCCCTGATAGTAATAACTGATATTTATTATGTGACTACTAGGATTTACATTTTATCAAAACTGGTTCTTCCATGGCATTTACCCATACACAATATAATTCAGAGAGTTTATGCATACATCTATTATCCCAGCCTAACTATAGGGCACATTAGTATCAGAATTAATATCTATATAAATTCCAACTTATATTTATAATGAACTGAACAACCGTGATCCAGTCCTGAAAAGAGAAGAGAAGACTTTTTATTCACAGAGCAGTCTTCATTATCTAGAAAATTGAGAATGAAAAATAAAACTTAGTAACCAGAGCAATCACTGATATGAAACTTCCGTGACAGGGGGATGCCTAGCTATTATATACATGCTTAGAAGTTGACATTCTCCTATGATGTTTTCCACTAATATAGCCATTTTTGTTACAAATATATAGAGCAGATTTCAAGCTACAGAAAAGTTGTGCTTTTCCATGATTCAGCAAAACCGTATACAGTGGTTTAGAGAGGCAGACCCAAGAGGCAACTAAAGAAAGCAATACCTTACCAGAGAGTTTATTTGCTCATCTGGGAAACAAGGCATGGATCTCACTCAGAACCCAAAAGATGCACTTAGAAAACATTAGAGGGTAAACCCTTCTGCTCGGGCCATGTCCTCTTTTTAAACGACTTCATCATTTCTCCTTGGAGATGGGAGTCTTTTCAAGTACTAGTAATAGAAACAAAGCAATAATAAAAAAAGGAACTGTAAATATGCTCAGGCAGAAATATATCTGAAGGAGAAGCAACCTGTCTCTAAAGAGACTTATGCTCCCTAATAGCATTCCCTTTGTTGAATCTGTGATATTTCTTGAATACTTAAAAGTCTGCCCAATAAGGGATGCAAGTTGGGATAGAGAAATCCATTATTGGACATTAATCCTGCAGCACTGTGAGTGAGAGGGGCACTCTAGCAGCTTGACCTTGGTCAACATGACTCTCCTCTTTTCCATGGAGGCAAAGTTAGTTCATGATGCTGTTGGTATAGCTGTGATTTCCACACAGATAAAAGTAGACACTGTGAAGTTTCCGATGCTGTTGATATAAGAACTGTCTCACAAATTCTTTGGCTAAATACTGATTTTTCTCATTTTCTTGGTAGAAGTTTTTTTATTTTGAAACTAGTTCCAAAATCATGTGTCTTGTATGTGTGTATTCAATATATGTATCTTGAAAATTAAAATCCATCAGAATTTTATGGAATCTAGCTATGGAAATATTTGAGTCTAGACACACGTTAGTGGGTAATCGCTAGGCTCAAAACATCACGTTTTTTAAGTGATGAGTCATGGATTTGAGACAGGCATCAGGGCCATCTATAATTCTCAGCAAGTCAGTACCCAATAAGTCATTACTCCCTTTGGCCATACTAGAACTCTACAGTCCCCAAATCCCTAAAAGACACATATGCCTATTTCAGCTTCTGAAAAGTTAAACCTGGCAATCCTATTTTAAGGTTCCCAGTAGCCACCTAACAGCAGTGAGTAGTGGCAGCAGGCAAGAATAAGCTTTGTCTGCCTTTCTCCTCTCCTGAGCAGATGGCTGGCTAAAACTCACTGCACACGGGAAATCAATTTTAGAATTTTAACTTGGCTATCTAGTAATGCACTAGGACTGCCAAGGAGGCAAAAGTGGCTTCAAATTCATTTTTATAAGTAATTGTTGTGATGCAAATGTGAAAACAGAAGTGTGCCTTCTGCGGTCACCATTCTTCTTTGGTAAAGAATTTTTTCAACACTATCTTAAACATGGCATACGGTGTATGCTATGGAGTGCCATGCCATGTGGCCGACCAACACTGTAGCATGTTTAAACATTCTGTAATGCTTTGTAGTGGGGGACACGAGCAGCTCATTCGTGACTGTATGTAATCCTGACACCAATGCTAAGCATTGCTGAGGTAATGTTCAAAATGCTTGAGATCCTATGTCCTGGGGAATGGAATATAACAATTTGCTTGAACATGTGATCTCTTGTTTGTGGTGTAGTAGTTTTGGGTTGGTTGTGTAGTGTTTGAGGCAGGACATAGGTAGATAAAAAGGGTCATGGGAAGGAAAGAGAATGTGAGGAAGTGGGTCATGGGGATCTTATTGCCAGGCCTGATTCAATCCACTGCTTTTTGATCTAAAGAGGTGTGTTAAGCTCTGTTGCCTGCAATTGGTATGAAAAGCAGTGACCCCACAGCATCCTACCCAAACTTTCCACCATAGATTCTATGCCTCACATATGAAGAGAAATAAAGATTCTCTCTTTAAGTTGTTCCTAACAGATATATCACAGAAGTGAGAAAGGTAGCAGAAGAATGTCCTTTCTACGAAATACTTTTCTTATTACTAGTTTCTGAAATGTTTACAACATTTACCATATAAGGTTAAGCCATACTGACAGGTTTTCTTTCACCACTGTTCTAGGTGGTTCCTTATCAATGTGGCAACCTCACTACTCTCTTCTAGATGAAGGAGTTCCTCAAGGTGAAACAGAGTAGCAGATGATTCATCTTAGAGAGATATTTTAAGGGATCACTTCTTCTGTAATCCAGAAAGCAGATTCTGAGGGAAAGCTTGGTTGGTAAAAGGTTTGTCTCAAGTAAAAGGAGCTAAGTTTGATTTCTCACATGCAAGAAAAAACTGAATGAAAAGGCTTGCGTTCATAGTAAGCCCAGTGCTGTGAGGCAGATAGGAGTGGATCTTCCAGACTCCAAAGGCCTCCAGCCTGTTCTATTCAGCAAGCTCTAGGTTAAGAAGAAACTTTATTTTAAAAAGGAAGGTGGTTGATTCCTGCCAAAGGATATCTGAGGTTATCTCTTGGCTCCCATGTTCTTATGTGGACGCTTAGAAGCACATCCATACATTTGAACAACCATATGAATATGCACACACATATTCACATATACAGCACAGATGTATACACACACACACACACACACACAAACACACACACACACCAAGATGTGCGTGAAGAAAGGGTACTATAATATAATTTTGTAATTATATAGGTAATGAAACAACACACAAAACTAATTCTTTCTTGTGTATCTTCTCATTGGTGCATATGCATTGAGTGCTGTCAAGCAAGATGGATAGTCATTGACAATTATAACTCTACAAAAGTTAAATTTGAAAATTTAGAACTATTGTAGATGGGACATCAAATATTTCCATACCAATCTAGAATCCAAAAGCATGAATTTATTTTTCATATTTTAGTTACTTCCACTGGCTCTTATCCAATTTTTATTCCTTTGTTAGCAGAGTAAAATAATACGGATGGTTTTGGTAGATAGGAGGTCTGCTATAGTAAGGTGCCCTAGATATCTAAAACACTTTAGAGGAAAGTTTAAGTCATTCAGGGCCTGAGTTAAACATATGGGAGGTGATAAATTATTGGTTGCACCTATTTGCAAAAGAATATTTTTGTAATGTGCAGCAAGGATTTAGACTAACAGTCTTGTTATTACTAAAAGCCAGTGTTTCTCATTGAAGAACATTACTTTGCATGTTCAACCATACATATTTGTCTGAAACTGATATGAGACCAAGTGTCTTACAAGAGAAAATTGCAGGTGTTGCCAATTAAGTTTTTTCTATAATTCATCATCCCCCCCCCCCAGACACATGATTCACAGGATGTAGGGCATTTATTTTTATGCAAGTTGGAATATAGTAAATATACATATGAAACTAGTCATTTTATCAATAAATCACATTTTCACCAATGTTTATATACCTTTATGCCCCAAATTTAACAAGTAAAATATAGGAAAAAACTATTTTCTGTTCAGTATGCACTCACTGATAAGTGGACATTAGCCCAAAAGCTCAAATTTTCCAAGATACAATCCACAAACCACATGAAGAAAGATGACCAAAGTATGAATGTTTCAGTCATTCTTAAAAGGGGGAACAAAAATATTCATAGGAGAAGATATGGAGACAAAGTTTGGAACAGAAACTGAAGGAATGGCCATTCAGAGCCTGTCCCACCTGGGGATCCAGCCCATATACATACAGACACCAAACTCAGACAATATTGCTGATGCCAAGAAATACATGCTGACAGGAGCCTGATATAGCTGTCTCCTGAGAGGTTCTGCCAGAGCATGACAAATACAGAAGTGAATGCTAACAGCAAACCATTGAACTGAGACAGGGTCCCCATTGGAGGAGTTAGAGAAAGAACTGAAGGAGCTGACGGGCTTTGCAACCCCATAAGAACAACAATACCAACAGACCAGAGCTCCCAGGGACTAAACCACCATCCAAAGAATACACATGGACTGACTCATGACTCCAGCTGCATATGTAGCAGAGGATGGCCTTGTTGGACGCCAATGGGAGAAGAAGCCCTTGGTTCTGCCAAGGTTGGGCTCCCCTCCTCCCCCAGTATAGGAGAATATCAGGGCAGGGAGGCGCGTAGATGTAGGTGGTTGGTGAGGGGCAACGCCCTCACAGAAGAAGGGTGAGGGGGGGATGGGATAGGAGGTTTATGGACGGGAAACTGGGAAAGGGAATAACACTTAAAATGCAAATAAAAATTTTCAAATAAGAAAATGGAAGATCTTTAGAGAGAGTAGAATGTGTATTCCACACAGTAGATATCTAAGTTATATGTGGGGAGTAAATGGAATGACAGAATGAATAATGGCAGTTGTACAATTCAGTGTTTTCAAAGAAAACAATCAGTAAGCAAAAGAATATATTAAAATTATAATTTATAATTTCTTATTGTATTATTTATCTATATGAAGCTGCAACTTAGACTAATTAAGCCTTTAGGACTACAAAATGATCAAGAAGCATGTGGTGGGCTACGGAAAACCTACTGCTGTGTCATTGATTCTCCTTCATGGCATGGTACAGCATAAAAATGGGGAATAAGGGTTAGGGGCTGGGGTCCTTGGTAAAACTAAATTGGTAAAATACTTGTCCTGAAAACCCGACTGCAGATGTGGGGATAAGGGGATCCCCAAAGCTTACTTGCCTGCAAGTGTTCTAGGACAGTAAATCGTACACACCAGGGATTCAGGTGAGTAAACATGTTTCCAAAACTGAGGGACCAGGGGTTGGAACCTACAGGGAGGCCTGATGGCCTGAGTTCAGTCTCCAGAATCCACAATGTGGCAGAATGGAACTGTCAGTTGGTGTTGTCCTCTGACCCACACAATACCCACAGGTGTGGGGGGCACAGAAAAGTGAGAAAAGACAATGGCAGTCTATCCTGCACATGTGGATGAATGCACACACAAGACATACATAAGTACTGGGGGTAAGGGTCATAGACCAATTCAAAATGTCTTTGTTTGATCCATCTACAAACACGGGTCGTATTGGTGTAAGATTTTCTTAGTGAATTTTTGCACTACACTAGACAATTTATTGAAATTTTATGATAAAATTTTACCTTATGATAAATTTACTATTTTGTATAGTATTAATGACATGTATATTATGGAAAGGAGAGATGGCTTGGTAGTTGAGAGCTCTAGTTTTGTTTGTAGTGTACTCGGTTTTAATTGCTAGCACATACGTGTCAAGTTTGTAACTATCTATAACTCCAGTTCCAGAGGAACCAGCACTCGATTCTATCACACATAGTACAAGGAAAATGCACAGCAGCAAAGCAGTCCTATGTATAATCTACGAAATGTAAGCATATACAAAGGAAATAAAATGGGTTGGGGATTTAGCTCAGTGGTAGAGCGCTTGCCTAGGAAGCGCAAGGCCCTGGGTTCAGTCCCCAGCTCCGGAAAAAAAAAAAAAAGAACCAAAAAAAAACAAAGGAAATAAAATGTATGTAATTTTTTAAACTAAAACATGTTAAAGTGTCTAATAAAGTGCTCTAAAAGAAACAATGGAAAAGTATTTATAAACAAACAAAAACCAACCCCCTCCCCCCAAAAATTCTTAAAGACACTAGCTTAAGTTCTACCTTAAAAAAATATAATGAAGAAAAAGGAAATCAGAGGCTTGAGAGATATAATCTCATATTAAACTTCATGTTCTTCTGCCTCTTGAAAAAATACACTGAAAAATATTCAAGTCTAGCTATGTAGTTTATGTAGTACTTTGTGTTCATATCTTTTCTAACAGTTTAAATTTCACTCTGCAATTTGGAACAGATTTGATCAACTTGCTTTCATGTGTCTATGTTTTTCAGCTGCAATGAAAATAAACACACGGGCTTGGTTTTCCACAAAATTGTGAAGATACTTACTTCAATGCAAACGTTATTTACACGTGTCACATGGCCGAAGCTCAGTGAGCAGAGTCCAGTTATCCAAAGCTTTCACTTATGTGTCTTGAACACTTCCTTAGGTTCTCACAAACACCCACCCCTTGGGATGTCCTGAGTTGTGGCTCTGTAAAACTGTTTCCTCTTCAATGAAAGCATATTTGTTATGAGAAAGGACATCAAGGGGTTGGTTTCTTTTATGACTGACACTAACATTGGTCCTGTTTTGAGTTTACAGTCACATAAGCATATTTATTTTCTGTAGTTGAGCTGAATATGATCTACAAAAATACCTAAACTACCTAATGTCCAACAATTAAACAACTTTAAAGGCTTAGTGATTCTACTGTGACAATAAATTCAGCTTAAAATAGAGACTATATGTTATTATTTCTTAGAGAAGCTGTCCATGTGACAAATTGCTGCTGAAATTCTTCTTCTGTAACTTGTCAGCTTTCAAATACAGTGTTTCTATACATATACAATAACTATATGTTTATTTTACCCCCTCCAGAAATAAAAACAAAGGCTTGAATGCTATCATAATAAAGCTGTCATACATAGTCAGATAAAGTCAGGAATCTGCTTTCATTTACAAAAACAGGATAAAAGCAGTAAACATCTAAGAGCATAAAGATCTTAATACATTACAAGATACAGAATCATGGAAAGAAAGAGACACCTATTGTTTTCAGTCCTCGACACAGTGTTTGAAAATAAATACCCTAAGAGTCTACTAACATGTCTGAGGAAGAGAAGGGGGATTGCCTGGAGGCTGTGCTAACTCCTAAGATTAAATATTAGAGTATTTAAAAGTAAATGGGTAAATGTTAGGTGATGAATTAAATGAAACAACTAGCATTCCAAATAAGGCTGAGCTCAAATATTAATCCAAACTCAGTGGCCTTGCAATACTTTTCCACCCCTGTTCTTCTCCCACCTCTTTAATTCCTTTGCTTATGCATTTCCATATTCAAATGGAAATAGCAAAGCTATTCACCAAAAGCCCAGGAGACTGATTGTAAGGGAAACAATGTCTGCCAACTTGCTTTCTCCACATCCATCTGTTGTACAAAACAATAAAGATTCATTGACCAACTACTTGACATTGCCACACATCCAATTCTGTCTATGTTTTGATAAATGACATCTCTTCATGGGCAATCCTCACCACACAGAAATTCCCAATATCAACCAAAAAATAAAAATACCTACTACACTTGGTGAGGTAGCAGATGTTCTGTCCTTTGCTGAATTGCTACAATCATTTCCAGTCACTGTCCTCTGCCTATACTGGTAGCCATATTTCCATCTTGTCTCATTCTTATGAAGGGTGCTAAATGGAAAACATATCTCAAAGGTAGGTAACTAAGGGCTCTAGGGAAAGAAAGCAGAGACATTAAAAATAAAGAGAAATAAAGCATTTTGAAAAAATCAAAGAGAAACAATTGTGCCCCCATGGCCTCTAATTAGGCTCTTAAAGTAAAAGTGAGAAGAAAGTACACAGGGAAAATATAAGTTGATTTTTTTCAAATCATAAAATATTTATTGTCTTTTATGAAAATTAACATTTATAGAATAGACACCCAGTATGCATAATTGTTATGATAGCTGTCAGAAGTTACCATGGACTTCCTTTAGGACATAATTTCAGCAGCATAAGAAGCAACAGATATGACCCCAGAGAGAAGTGCTGCCCTGAAAGTTACTTGCTTTGGTGTCTCTTCAGATACTTGGAAAGGTAGTGCTTTGGGAGCATGTGTGAGTGTGTGTGGCCAGGGGCAGCGGGAGGTTTATGGGGATTATTAATTTACCTTGTCTGGATATGGAAATAAGAATGACTCTGGTACTTTGAAAACACCCCATTCTTTAATGCTAGGAGAAAAACTATAAAATAGTCAATATATGAATTCTGCTAACAGTTCCTGATGTAGACAGGATCTAGTGGGATCACTGCCATGGAAGACAGTTTTGAAAAATTAATATATATATATATATATATATATATCTTTAAAATACCAACCAAACAAAAGAAACCTTTTCCCCATACTTAGAAATTCTACTTCCAGTTGTGTCCAGGACCTCAAGAATTCCCTACTTCCTCCAATTCCCCAAATATGTGTTAGGTAAATGTCTAAAAGGACAATAATCATTGCCACAGGGGATAATACAATTTTTAAAAACAAACTTTAAATAGCTTGTCCAATTACACCTATAGAGATATGTAACAGTGAGCTATCAGAAGAACATAAACTGTAGGCAGAGGCAATGAGGATGCCCAATAGCTAAGACAAGCATGACAGAGAAAGCATGCCTTAGAAGAACTGTAGGAGTCACATTTGACATGTTGTTTCTTGCAAAGAAGTTGGCAGCTTGCCTTTGATTTTCTGTAGTCAGTGACCACTGACATGATTTTGTTCTGCTATTAGAGCCAAAGAAAAACACTCAGAATCTGTTAGGATACAAATTTGGATATTTTGTCCTGAGTGATGTAGGGGCATAGATAAATCTGAGTAGTAGATTTGTACCACAAAGATGTGAATTGCATGTTAGAATGTAGAACAAATGTCAGACCTTTTGCTGTATGATTCTGAACAATAAAAGGGGATAACAATGATGAATTTGTTGTTGTTTGTGGTGCTGAGGATATAATGGTGATGGTGTTTATAATAAGAAGGGATTCTGTTCAATGTTGAAAAAAAACCCAAAACATTGTCCCGTCCCAGCAAGCATAAGAGAGAAAATCTTTTTGTACTGAGTAAATCATATTCTTTGTAAATATCTAAGCCTGCCAGGCAAAAAAGTAAAGCAAGAACATAAGCATCAGATATTCTGCTTGGACACCTTCCTTGACCTTGAGGTTCTATATGAGTGAATATCTATATGAGAATGTACCTTGAAATAAATGAAAGTATTCTTAGCTGATAAAAATACTCCTTGCTTCCAATAGTTACAATGTGTATGTAGTCATTCCTGTTATTGTTAACATTGAACAATTTTATGCAGTTTGACTAAAACAACAACAATGATAAACCAAGAAGATAAATGTCATTTGAAATTCAGATTTCCTGATTCATCCAATTTTCTAGTGTAGGTAATGGAGAAAATTTTGATGTAGTCATTCAGAATGGCACTGAATACAACGCAAATCTCTGCTTGCAAGGAGAAGCAGGGGGATGCCTTTATGTAATCTGTGAGAAAGGCAGGCAGTATCTTAGAAAAGGAGTTCTTCTATTTAAGGGAAATGAATAGTTTCACATAATCTTTATTGATGTACCTTGCAACTCTTTCTAAAAAGCAGCCAATGCAGATTCATCTCCTAACAAAAGTAACGTATTCATCATAAACGCAGTCAAAACAAAACAAACTGAACAGTGGATTTTGGCTCACATCAATGATTTTACATATGTCTAATGAAGATTTAAAAATACAAAGTTGCTCTGTTTACCATGTTATACAATTTTCTGGTAGACAAAATAAAGCTTCCTAGTCCACCATGTATTCGGTTTAAATTCCACTTTCATATTAAGAAACCTCAATCTTCTCTGGAATAAAGATCTTAAAGAAAGACAGTACAAATACATACCATGGGCTTTGGCAACGATTATCATAGACAACTTTTTATTTCTATCATTTTTATAAAGTTAACAAAGTTTAACAAAGTATCAGACATATAGCTTACGTTGACTTGATTTCCTCCTGGCTAGTTGCCGATATGAATCACCTTTCCGTAGCTTAAGTAAAGGAACCTTACCCCCAAAACATAGCCAAAGGACTAGGTTTTTATTTTCACTTTTCAACTGGATGAGATTCTTATATCTATCCTTCTAAATTGGGAAGCACGTCTTTAATCACTGTAGGCGTTAAGATATTTGTTTTAAAATGAAAATAAAGAAGCTAAAAGAAAACAAAACAAATAAACAATTGACTGTCCTCCATATACATGTATGTATGTATGTATGTATGTATGTATTTCCTAGATCTGGGATTTTAAGACCTCAAAGATGGGTCAGACTAGAGTCTAATGATATAGCCAATTTTACTTACATTTCAGTGTCTGCTTATACATGGATGAAATATAGAAAGCAATGATCAAAGTCTGGTTGCTTGAGTTCAGGAAAACAAGTAAACAAACACATTAAACACACACTAAGTATTAATAGAGCTCTTTCCCAGAACTTTTTCAGGACAGAGCAATTTTAGCAGTTTCCTGGTATGTACTATGTATTAGATCTGAGAATTCGTGAGAGCAAGGCAGAAGGTCAGATCCAGATCCAAGGCACACTAAGGACAGAACTCAGTGTATCTTTTCACCAGATTTGGTTTTGTGGCAATGTTCTCACATCTAAAACAAATAAAAATATCTTATAAATTGAATATAAATGTTTGCTGCAGAAGGTACAAGAATATGACCAAGAACTACCCAGGGATCAAAAAATGTACCTAAGGTAAAAGGTCTTTTGAAGCCTCTCAGTTCTCCAAGGCATTGTTCACTACACACCATTATTTTGATCGGGTTCTGACAATAAATATGTCTTTTCTTTATCCTACAGAAATCTTGTAGTGTTTCAACAGTACAAATCTTATAGTGTTTCAACAGTATAAAGTGTACCTTATGAACAGAAGAATCAACTACATTGTGAAAGGTTCAGATCTTAATGATCATAATATGTATATCATATGCCCCATTAGTTAGGTGCTGAATGCCCATTGGAAACAGAGAGCCTCAAATCCATAGGGAATGGACTTACCCAATTACAGTGTCTAAAGACTTCCAGTTGGCATTTTCTGCCCCATGTTATCTACATGGCACAGCTCAAACATTTGAAGAACTGGGCTTTATCTGAATTTGTTTTTATTAGGATTATTAGTTTTTATAATAAATTTAATGAGTATCAATTTTGGCGAAGGGTTTGCAGACCAACCAACCAAACAAACAAACAAACAAATAAACAAAAAAGAAACACTTGGCCTAAATAAGTTTGGTGATTGAGGTAACTATTAAAGACACACTGGTAACTACTGACTTAGCTCACTAAAAATTATAATCAATATCCAACCACATAAAGAGCAAAGGATGAAAACAGACGCTCATAAAACCATGATAGTTAGAATATTGTACTACGATTAATTATAGTTTTATGTATATAGTACTATACAATAATAAATTGCATGTGTATGCCTGATATAGCTATTTGAAGTGACATGATTGAAGAAATTGGTAGGATGCTTTCTTAGTTAGGGTTTTATTGCTGTGAACAGATGCCACGACCAATGTAAGTTTGTTTAATTGGGGCTGGCTTACAGATTCAGAAATTCAGTCCACTATCCTCAAGGGAGCTTGGTAGCATCCAAGCAGGCATGGTGCAGGAAGAGCTGAGTTCTACATCTTCACCCAAAGGAAGTCAGGAACAGACTGAGCATTCTCAGACAGCTAGGAGGAGGATCTCCAAGCCCACCCCCACAGTGACGCACTTCCTCTAACAAGGCCACACTTTCTAATAGTGCTACTCCCTGGGCCAATCATATGCAAACCATCACAGACGCTAAAAACTAACAAAAGAATATGAAGCATTTTCTAATTTGTAGTCATAAAAGAAAGTAATCAGATGGTTCCCAAAATAGTTGAGTCTGTTCAGTGTGTAATTAGTGGCACTATTACTCTTCCATTCCACTGAGCTGATCTTATAAATGAGAAACTAAAAGCATATACTGTTAAAAAAAAAAACATAATCAAGACTAGGGAAACAGGATTTAAAAAGAAAGAGAAAATTTCACCCTTAAGTCATAACTACTCCCTTATATGAAAAAAGTAGAAACTATGCTATATGAGTGTAAAGCTGACCGACACTGAATCTTTGTTAAATATAATTTTCTTTCATATAATTTTTAAAAGGAAAACTTATGTTAGGGAATGTTAGAACTTCACATGCATATTGTGTATCGTTCAAAGAAACTAAAAGTAAATAAATCCAGTTATCTAAAGTTAATTGGAAACTCAAAATATCTACTTAATATAATTTAGCAAAATTCAGATGGCCTGGCATTCCATAAAGGTTAAATTTATGGTAATTAATTTATGGAATTTTCATATTTAACAAAGTTTACCATGTGTAAATAAGCACAATACTGTTTCTATGAATCATCAGTCTCCTGGATATTTTTATGCCATCTTGGCACAAGCTACAGCCCTCTAAAAAGAGGGCACCACTATTGGTGTAAAATTATAAGAAATGCTGTCGGGGTTGGGGATTTAGCTCAGTGGTAGAGCGCTTGCCTAGGAAGCGCAAGGCCCTGGGTTCGGTCCCCAGCTCCGAAAAAAAGAACCAAAAAAAAAAAAAAAAAAAAAGAAATGCTGCTGTCTTTTATCCCGCTGTAGGTCCGGCACCATAGTGCCCTAAGATATCTGGTAGACATCTTCATCTCAGTCAGCAAAGTGCCTCACTTGCTCTGCTCTATCCCACAAAACACTGCCGATGGCTACTCTCTAGGCAACAATCTCTCTAACCATCTAGTTCCCAAGGCAGGTTGCCACCATGCCAGACATACACATCCCAATTCTGTGGCGACCTAGTGTCTGCACAACATACTCTTTTGAATTCAATTAAATCGCCACATGAAAGAACACACAACACAATAACCTCTAGTCCAATTGATAATATATAATTGCCCACCTAGACACACAAAGCCCTGTTCACATCCATCCCTTAAGAATATTCATAACAACCTGTAAATGTGCAGAGAGGAATCTTAACATCCACCTCCATGTTCTCTCGACTGTTCCTCCCTCTCTGCTTGCTCCAGTTTCCTCATCCTCTCTAAAACTTTTCTCCTGCCCATCCTTCCTTCTCGTCCAATGACAGGCCTCGTTCTATCTTGTACCTGTCTTCACCTGCATAATGACATCATCCTACATGCCACAATTGAAAAGATCTTTTATAATATCCAGATAGGAGAGCATTTTCTTAAATAATAATTGATGGGGATGAGTCAAGTCTATTGTGGGTGTTGGTATCCTAGGCTGGTAGTTCTAGGTTTTAAAAGAAAGAAGGTTGAGCCATGATGAAAAAGCAAGTAAGTAGCACCTCTCCATGGCTTATAAATCAATTCCTGTCTTCAGGTTCTTGCTTTTTTTCCATTCCTGTCATGAGTCCATCATTTCAGTCATGGACTGCAATATGAAAATATGAACCAAATAAACAATTTCCTATACATGTTTTTTACGGTCATAAGTTTTATCACAGTAATAGTATCTAAATACAACAATCAATAAAATATATGATAAAAAGTAGATATTCTCTCTAAAATATAAATGTAAATTATCCATCTAAAGTAAGCCTTTTTTCACTCATTTCTTAGAGGAGAGTGTGATCACAGTCTTCCCCTACCACAAATTTTGCTGTCAAGTTTCCCACGTTTGCAGAAATTAAAGAGTGATCACATCTAGAGTGCAATGGATAACCATTGCCCTGGGAAAACTAACTTTGTGATCATAGTATTTCCCCGGCCAGGTAGGTAACTAAAATAATTCTTAGGTACCCCTTATTAGTAAAGCTTTACATTATAGTAACACAGATCTGTGACACAGTCTGATTTTTCTGGATTAAATGGCAAGAGGAATACTATGTGCCATAATTTTATTGCATAGTAACACAGGAAAACAAATGAGACATTACTATTAGCTACACCTTTGTCATAAGAAAATTTAACACTTGCCTTTAGAAATGACCAAAATGTTTTCTATAGAAATAAAACACTAAAAATATACTGAAAATCTTTCAAGATGCCAATTCTAAAACTATATAAAAATAAAGTGATTTGGTTATAATAATTTAAAGTCATGAACCGATGGGAAATAATTGCTTAATATAGCTGATAAACACTTTTGATTACATACTTAAATGCTAATTATATGATTCTCTATTACCTACAAGGCTTCTCAACTGCATATTCATGATATAATGAGTAGAAACATCTCTGTTTGCTTGTCTTATTGAAATGATTTATTTCCCCATTTCATTTTATTACTTGCATTTATCCCTCCCTGTTTATTTAATTCAAATTCCTTACAGGGGACTGAGAACTCACTGGTTCACTTAGACATAGGCCTCTTCTATTCCACATCAGAGAGTTTGCTGGTTATAGCTTTATAAGGCAAGCCAGGACCCAGAAATAAAGCCTGTCCCGCTAGCAAACTCATATCTGAATTCCATCCTCACTAACAAATTTTTTACAGAGAAGAGTTCTAAGATTCCTTTCCTTTTTTATTACATTAACCTATTTTTAATTTTTCATAAGGTGTGACATTAAATAATAAATGATAATAAAATTATTCAGATGCTGCTTCCACAGGACAGGGCAGCAATCAAATTATAGCATTGAATCACATCTTAGTTACATTGACCTTGCCCTTTGTAAAATTTCTCTGAATGTCTCATATTGATAAAAGTGAAAAATAAATAGTCTCAATCAGAAGGGGGAAGAAAATAATCTCTGGAGGTAGACGGAGAAAGAAATCTGGTAGGGAGAGAGGAGGGGTAAGGAAAATGGGGACTGGTTTAGATACTGGAAGAGATTGGGGAGAAGTACAGAAGGTCAGGAATTTGAAAGATGGTGTTTAGTAGTGGAGAGAGGGGGAACTGAAGGTAGTCACTAGAAAGTCCCAGATACCAGGAATCCAAGAGTTTCCCAGGACCCAATAGAGAGAACATTAGTCGAAATATCCAACACAGGGGAGATAGAACCTGTAGAGACCATGTCCAGTGGATTCTCATGGTCCCCTATGGAGGGATGGGGCCACCCACCCACCTCAAAAATAATAATCCAGAATTTCTCCTGTCAAAAGGAAATTCAGGGAAAAGCCCCACCTAGGGATCCCTCACACTTGCAGAGACCAAACCCAGACACTATTGCTGATCCAAGAAGAGCTTGCTGAGAGGACCCTGGTATAGCGGTCTCCAGAGTGGTTCTGCCAGGGCCTGACCAATACAGATGTGGATGCCTGCAGTCAACCATTAAACTGAGCACACAGGGACACCAATAGAGAAGATAGGGCAAGGACTGAAGGAGCTGAAGGGATTTGCAACCCCATAGGAAGAACAACAACATCAACCAACCATACCCCACAGTGCTCCCAGGGTACACATGGGGGAATGCATGACTTCAGCAAAGAATTGTGTTATCTGGCATCAATGGGATGGGAGCTCCTTGGTCCTGTGGAGTCTGGATAACCTAGGGTGGGGGAATGCTAGGGCACTGAGGCAGGAGTAGGTGGGCAGTTGGGGAAGTACCTTCATAGAGGCAGGGGGAGGGGTGGGATAGGGAGTTTGTGGAGGTGAAACTGGGAAGGAGGATAACATTTGAAATGTAAATAAATAAAATAACCAATAAAAATAAAAATATACTTCCTCAAAAACTGATCATTCTTATAAATAATATATGCCAGATTTAAATTGCAAATTTTGAGGTACTAAAACATTATTTAACAAATTTGTAATGTAAAGTGTTCGTATATTGGCTTTCTTTAATTTTTAAAAACACCTTTTTTTAAAGAAACTTATGTGCTGTTATGAGTAATGGTCTTTGGAAAACTGTTGAGAAAAAGTTTAAAGCAAGTTTCTGTATTAAGTCATAAAGATGATTCCTAAGTACTTAATTTAGCACTATAGACCTAATGTAAGAGATATGGAATGTGTAATTCAGTGAATGAATGTGAAACCATGAAGCAAATTTCTCTCAAGTAAAGATACTATTCAAAATACTAACAAAAGTGTAATTAATATGTGTCTCTGTAGATCTTGATAAAGAGATTGTTTAAAAATGTATAATAAATAAATTTGAGGATACTATAAAATGTATAATAATATATAATCATAATATCATATGAAATAATTAATATAATATAATGTTTCTCATTCATAGCAGCCTTTTCAACTTTCTCACAAAAGCCACTTTCAGTATGTCATCATTTTATTATTAGTCTCAGACGTAATGGGATGCAATCTATCAGTCAAGGCAAGTTACCTCATCTGCAAGGCAGTAAAAACCAATACGCTCTTCAATATCCCACTTCTACTATGATTGACGACCACGCATGTATATGATGCATATGCACATGCATATTTAAATATGTTCATATATCTAAATATATAAGCATGTATTACTGTATGCATATATGTATATATTTCTATAGGTATATATGCACTGTATGTATAGATTGCTCTTTATATATAGTACATATGTTAATGAACTACTTTAATATTTGACTGAATAGGGAGACTCTGGGACAAATGAGTTTGGATCATTACAGTAATTCCTACTTATTTTTCATTAATTCCATTCTTAAATTTATATCTTGCTTTATCAATCATTTAAATGAAAGATTTGAGCATATATTCAAATCAAACATGAAAAGACTTCTTAATCTTTTAAAACTGAGATACTGGGACATTTAAAAAGTTAGCCAGGCAGGACTCCCAGAGTACTAATAATGACAGCAACCCACCCATAAAATCTTGGATCCAAAAGTGTGTCCTATTTACAAGATGTGCCAGGACGAAGATGTACAAAAGAGAATGACCTAGGAATGGCTGGGTCAAATTGAGACCCATCTTATGGGCAAGAACCAAATCTGATAATATTAATGGTATGTTATGCTTGCAGACAGGAGCTTAGCACAACCATCCTCTGAGAACTCTACCCAGCAGCCTATGGAAATATGAAGAGACTCATAGCCAAACATTAGATGGAGCTCATGAGTCTTCTGGAAGAGTTGGGAAATTTAAGGATCTAAGAAGATAGGAACTCCACAGGAAGACCAACAGAGGCAACTAGCCTGAGGGCACCCAGAGACTGATTCTCCAACCAAAAAGCAAGCTTTGGCTGGATCTAAGCTCCCTGCACACATGTAGTAGATGTGCAGCTTGGTCTTAAGGGATCCTTAACAACTGGAGCAGGAGCTGTTCCTGAATGTGCTGCCTGTCTGTGTATCCCATTCCTCTATCTGGTCTGCCTCCTATGAGAGAGATGTCCTCTGTGACTTGATGTGGGGAGCGTGTGTGTGTGCGTGTGTGTGTGTGTGTGTGTGTGTGTGTGTGTGTGTGTGTGTGGTATTCCAGAGGGCTGGGATCTTTCTCAGAGGAGTAAGGAAATGTATAATTGTGGGAGGAGCTGTGAACTGGAGGGACTAGAAAGAGAGGGCGCCTGATATTGGAGTGTAAAATGAATAAATAAAAAAAATTACTGAACAAAAAAGGTTTCACTTGCTCAGACTAATAAAAATCTATAAATATCCAAATGACTAAACATTTAATGAATTACTGGCCACATGGTCAGGGTTTACAAAGTATCTTAGTTTGAAACAGTGAGTTTCAGAGAGGAAAAAGACTATTTGTTTCATTTTAACATTATTTTAATAGTTCTAGCAAAAGCAACTTGAAATAAGAGAATATCTGTTTCCTGTTTGCATTTGGCAGAAGTCTTTCTTTCATGATGGAAAATGACTGTGCTCATGGTGACTGGACTGTCAGTCCAAGACTCTCTTTGACTATAGGTATGTACAGTACCTTAAATAGGGCGAGCATGCTGCTGCAGAGGTGGCTTGACAGTTAAGAGCGATCTTTGCTCTCAAAAAGACTCAGTTTTGGTTCCTGGCATTAGCATGTAGCGGCTAACAGCCCTCTGCAGTTGGTGTTGTCTGGAAGCTGATGCACTCTTTTGATGCAGGCATCAGATACGCAAGTAGTGCCCACACATGCAAATACTCATTCTCACAAAACGCTTTAAAAACCTTAAGCAAAAATGATGGAAAAGCTTAACAAAGCTAGCAACATTAATAAATTTGTGCACAACAGAATGCACAGGCAAAGCAATTCGGTAATATTCTCCTACAAGCTGCAGCAATATAAATATAAGAAAGGAAAAATTGGGCAAATGATATCAAGGTGAATAATAAAAACTTCTATCATAACCGCATTCCCCTTTTATCTGTCATTTCCTGTCTGTGTGACTGGATTTTCTTCTGTGTGTGCACATGGGTGTAGGTCAGCCTCCTTAATAATTTACTTTATAGACAGTGTCCTTCTGTGAACCTGGAGGTGGATGCTTTAGCCAGAATGACTGACCAACAGACCGGTTGTTCTGCCTCTTAACTCAGCAATGATAGTCTAAAGGTTGCCTGCCACTGTGCCCACATTTAATGTAGGTGTTACTCTTCAAACTCAAATCCCCATGCAAAGTCATTTGCATAGCAAAATCACTTCCCTTTTTCATGAGATTTGATTTTTATTTTTTTAACCCACAGAGTTAAAAAATCTATATACAAGGCCATTGTTTTTGTGATGCGATTTTTTTTGCCAAAATAAATGTTAGAAAATAAATCCTGAAAATACAAAAAGCTGAATTTGAAAAGTCTACACTGATGAGATCTGTTAGAGGCATCAGAGCCAGGTCTAAAAATATCTTCAAGGTAACCCTGAGATTAAGGGAAGGACATCACTCATAATGTCATAAGAAAGAAGGGCACAGAGCAATGGCCTGTAGCTAAAGAAAGAGGAATAAAAACCTGGTTATTTTAAAAGTTCCTTATACTGAGGTCAACTAGTTGGAATCAGTAGTACCAGCACAAGCTTTTATGGTCAAGTACAATTTTTAAAGTAGGTGGCTTTGGAAAAGTAAGATCTAAGTCATCCTTAGCTCTGCAGAGCCCATTAAAATTTCTTATCACCTTGTACAAAGCTCAAGTTGAAGTGGATCAAGGACCTCCACATAAAACCAGATACACTGAAACTAATAAAAGAGAAAGGGGGAAGAATCTCAGACAGATGGGCACAAGGGAAAATGTCCTGAACATAACAGCAATGGCTTATGCTCTAAGATCAACACTAGGCAAATGGGACCTCATAAAATTGCAAAGCTTCTGTAAGGCAAAGGACACCATCATTAGGACAAAATGACAACCAACAGATTGGGAAAAGATCTTTACCAGTCCTACATCTAAGAGAGGGCTACTATCTAATATATACAAAGAACTCAAGAACTTAGACTCCAGAGAATCAAACAATCCTATTAAAAATGATGGTGTCTAAGCAAACCTGACCATGTTGCATTTTAAGTGTTTGTATCTGATTGCATGCTAGGCATACTTCAAATGAGTTTGTCTAATAAAGTGTCTTGGTTTAGCTCTTAAAAAAATGGGATACAGAGTTAAACAAAGAATTCTCAGCTGAGTAATATTGAATAACCAAGAAGCACCTAAAGAAATGTTCAACATCCTCAGTCATTAGGGAAATGCAAATCAAAACAACCCTGAGATTCCACCGGTCAGAATGGCTAAGATCAAAAACTCAGGTGACAGCAGATGCTGTCAAGAATGTGGAGAAAGAAGAACACTCCTCTGTTTTTGGTGGGATTGCAAACTGGTACAAAATCTCTGGAAATCAGTCTGAAAGTTCCTCAGAAAATTTGACATAGTACTACCTGAGGACCCAGCTATACTGTTCCTGGTCATACACCTAAAATATGCTCCAACATATTATGAGGACATATGATCCACTATGTTCACAGCAGTTTTATTTATAATAGTCAGAAGCTGGAAAGAACCCTGATGTCCTTCAACACAGGAATGAATACAGAAAATGTGGTTCATTATACAATGGAGTACTACTCAGCAATTAAAAACAATGACTTCATGAAATTCTTAGGCAAATGGATGGAACTAGAAAATATCCCGAGTGAGGTAATCCAGTCACAAAAGAACACATAGTACGATAAATGGCTCAGAATATACGAGAGATACAATTCACAGACCATATGAAGCTCAAGAAGAAGGAAAAGCAAAATGTGGACATGTCAATACTTCTTAGAAGGGGGAATAAAATATTCATGGGAGGAAATACAGGGACAATGAGTGGAGCAGAGACTGGAGGAAAGGCTATCCAGAGATAGCCTCACCTTGGGATCCATTCCATATGCAGCCACCCAACCCAATCACTAATTTTGATGCTAAGAAGTGCTCACTGATAGGAGCCTGATATGAATGTCTCCTGAGAGCCTCTACCAGAGCCTTAAGGATACAAATGAGGATGCTTGCAGTTAACTATCAGACTGACCAGTGTGACCACGGTGGAAGAGTTAGAGAAAGGACTGAAGGAGCTAACGGGATTAGCAACCCCATAGGAAGACCTGAGGGACTTAACCACCATCCAAAGGGTACACACGGACAGACCCCTGGCTCCAGCCGCATATGTAGCAGAGGGCATCAATGGGTGGAGAGGCCCTTGGTCTTGTGAAGGCTTGATGCCCCAGTGTGGGGTTGCTAGGGCTGGGAGGCGAGGTGGGAGGGAGTAGCTGGGTGGGTTGGGGAGCACCCTCATAGAAGCAGAGGTAGGCAGGGATATGATCGGAGGTTTTTGGGGTGAAAACCGAAAAGAGGATAACATTTGAAATGTAAATTAAAAATACAATAAAAGGGGGTTGGGGATTTAGCTCAGCGGTAGAGCGCTTGCCTAGGAAGCGCAAGGCCCTGGATTCGGTCCCCAGCTCCGAAAAACAGAACCAAAAAAAAAATACAATAAAAGAAAAGAAAAAAAAATGAAAATGTTGGCAAATGTGTGCATCATTCATTCAGCATTTTGAGGTAATCTAAAGATATTTGAACTAGTGTAGTTTGCAGGCCATAAGTCTATCTTAAATAGTCCGTGTCTTCTTGTGGATAGATTGTCTTTCTCAAATACATACTCATTCATCATTTACTAAATTATTTTAGACAAAGTTTTTTCTTTTGGGGGTTTTTCAATTTAAATAATATATTATTAATTAACCTAGATTATGTCACTTTTCTCCTGGCTTTCCTTCCCTTAACTCTCTCCACTGAACCTCCCTCCAATCCCTTCTTTGCTATGCCCCACCCACGTAGACAGTCTCCTCTGTTTATCACTGCTTCATACATGTAAATTGGGTAGGAGTAGTTATAAACTATGATCAGAATAGACGAAAAATGAGGGGAAGTAGCTCTCCCATTTTTCTCACAGCTGCAAATGTTGGCTGTGGGTGGTGTGCGAGGGATAATGGGAAATGAATTTTTAAAGCATTTATTTCTTAATCCTTTCAGAGAGGCAATATCATAGCATGTTCACTTTTTGTTTGTTTGTTTCTTTGCTTGTTTTTCACCCAGTAAATATGTACTGAGAGAGTGCCAGTTGTTAGCAAGGAGGGATACTGCTAGGCTGACAAATCTCAGACCATCGGGAAGCCCCAATAACCTTTGTATTTATTTTTATCGTTAACATGTAGCAGAGCCATGGGTGGTTGCAAAGTGAATTGAATTGAAAGGAGGCATACACCCACCTTGGTCTGCAATGCACACAGCTTTACTGCCAAGCAGACCAGCTCGCAGCAGCCACAACTCAAGTCTGTTGCTAGAAGGATAGAAAAGAACTTCTTCTACATTTAAAGGAATATGGGAACTGTAAATGTTCAAGTCACAAGGACATGACTTTCCTCATTAATTCATTTACAAATAAATGTGTCCAATTGCAGTTTAGTGAGGAGGTATCATATACAGACCTGTCCATTTGTTTAAAAAGTTATGGTTCTCTCTTTTCTCTAATAATGACACACATGAGTACTATATTTACAGCATCTGTATTCACTAACCCCACCCAATATTGTTTCCCTACACTCTATTTTAGTTAAGCTGAATTTTGTGTACATTTTGGAAATGGCCTGATCTCAAGAAATTTGATAACAGTCATATATGCAGGATTTGGTGAATTTTCACTGCCTGGCAATTTGTTGTGTGCAAGACCTTACAAAATTCTCTAGTATATTCCATTCAAAGTATAATTTGAATATTTGCTTGATTCATTATATGAAAATTATAGTGAATTTAGATCCTCATCGCTGAGAAATAATTCTACATTGTTTTCTCTATAGTTTCTTCTTTAATTAACACAATAACTACTTGAAATAAGTATTAATATTATCTCAGTTTTAAGCTGGAGGATACTGACCCAAAAACAGATTCAACGAATGTATTGAAATGCAAAGCCACCTAGTGACAGAATTTAGACTAAAGCCTTTTTGGCACTGTGCACCACTGGCTATTCAAAATTGAAATGTATGCTGATCTGTCTATAAAGCCACAGAGGAAACATTTAGTAACTTAATTCAAGGCTGCTGTTACATTTCTGTAAGCAAATAGCAGTTTTGTACTGTATGTTGCATAGGACGACTGCCCACTTGGTTAACAATATATCTATTTAAAGACAATCTTTATCAAAATCAAAGTAAATCTGAAGGCCTATTTTCCAAAGCTTCATATTGTAAAACCAGGACACCTGCAGACACATTTAATGATTACTACAACATGATTGGCAATATGGGAAGAGGATTTAAACACAAAGCTTTGCAGCAACATAGATGATTATGTTTTAATGACTTGGGTTTCCTGGGGTTTCTATTTTATCATTGCTGCTGACATATTTTCATAGACAACTGGAAGAAGGCAAATAGAAGGGACGGTCTATACCTTCAGTCATCAGACTTCAAACAAGGCTTGGATTTACTATTCCCAGAATAATTATAGTTAGCCTAGAATTTATGAATAGTTTCTAGGAAGATGTTTTAAATGATAAGAGTCTTTATTATTTGTGGCTTTGGAGATTTTCTTTTTATTCCATAAATTTTTCTTCTGCTCAGTGTTCCCTTTACATTCAACCCCAAGTGGGTTTATTAAGACATGTACTTTCTGGTTATTTGTTATAAGATTGTAGTAAAATACATAGTATTAATTATCAAAAATTTCCATTTGAATGAATCCAGCTACACGAAATCTTTGAATAGTCTGGCTTACGTAGTTTTCATGGAGCAAACATTGCTTAGTGCTCCTGATAATTCAAAGTGTTTCCAGTCTGGTTGCTTTAAACCACTTCTAGGATTTAGTCACATCTGTGAGACTGGAGGTAGCTAGTATAACAGGATGCTTCCAAATAATGGCTCTCACCCTACTCTGTGATACATGTGATTACAGCCCTGGCATTTTAATCATTGCCATAGACTTAGTAATTATTTTGCTGTTTCTGCATTTTGATCCATTTGTTTAATCTGTTTCTGTGTCAGGATTTTACTGCTTAAAATTGAGATAACCCTAACAAGTAAACCCAATTTGATCATTTGTCGAAAATTATATGCATATATGTAGTAGCAAAAAAAAAAAATAAGATTTTATAGGAATTGAGTAAGAACAGTGAGAGGAAGCATAAATTTTCCAATCAGTCTTTGAAAACTCAAGAAGAAAGAAAAGAGACCAGTTTGAACAAAAGAATTACTGAGTATTCAGAGTTAGTATAATACACAAATTCCCAGACTGTTTCTTCCTTATCTCAGAATTCTCTTGCTGTTAGACTTCATCACTCAGGAACATAGGCTTGGAGAAGAAAGTAATGGCCAGAAAGTGGATTATGAGGGTGGTTAGAAAATTAAAATTCAAAACACAGCACACCACAATAAAAATGTTTACAGAGACTAAGAAATGGTGAATACAATTTAAACTAAGTGGTTGCTTTCAAACTGGTACCTTACTGTTCTGTAAGAGGTACCATGGCTCCAAGTATGATGTAATTACCTTGAGGACTTAGACTGGCACACCAGGAAAACATGACCCAAAGTCCCCAGGAAGGGGATTAGTTGACTGCAAGGAAGTACATTCCAAATTTCTAAATCCTATGCAATGCAAAAAATATAAACCACAATCTTGGGTCCAGAAGAATGTTAAAATACCATTTTGTTATTAATCTGCGAAATAAAAGGGATGTTTAAGCAGGTAATTGTCTTGAAATGGTAGAGAGAACAACCTATATTTTAATCAGCATAATTGTTAAATGTCAATTAGAATTTTCATCAGCTAAATTATGTCAGGCTTTCTTGTAATAGAAGCTTGCCAAATGTTAATTAAAGGAATACATGTTAATAATTGGTTTAATTTTGTGCCTTTGCTGTTTTTTTCAAGTTTTATGTTTACAATTTCAAATTAATCTCTTTTATATTTTCATCATTTTACAATCCAAGTAACCTCAAAATTCACAAAGTATGTATTAAGGATTCTATCTTCATTAAAACTTAATTGACAAGTGGCGAACGTTTGTTATTGTACAAGATCTTGATATATTTTATATATTAATCGAGAAAATTTAGAACAGTGCCTTCATGCATATTAAACAAAGCTATGTGTGGCGAAATGAATGTTTTTCAAAAATCCAGGTGAATATTCACAGTAAGGTCTGCTCATCAGTAGGTGTGTATCAGTTAATAAGTTTTGTTATATGCTCCATAATCATTTTCTTATTGAGTGATATGAGCCGTATCACCCTACGCACTTTAATAGCAAAGCATGGAGGACTCAGCTTAACGATCTCTGCTACTCAGGACCATCCCACTTCAACTCATTTTGACTACATTGTGTTGTTCGTGCATGTTCTCACCTATAAGATTAAACTCAGTGCTAATCAAATAATATAATATTAAATCCAGTGCTAATCAAATAAACATTTCCCTAATGAAAAGTTAATAAAGAGTGGTAATTAGACTTTCACATTTCGATCTCAATTTCAATATACTTAAGTGTCTTTTGTTTGGGTAATCTCAGATAAAACGAGTGAAGCAGACACATATAACAACCCCAGGATGTAGTAATTACTTCCTAAAAACTACATATTAAAGGTAGGAAGGATGATGGATTTTGATAGGTGTTTCATTTATTTACACTGACTGTTATACATATTTATCACATGAGGAGATAATGGGTAGGTAACATGGATGTATAAAGGGATTACATACAAAATTTTGAACAATAAAAATTGGATTACACTCTATATGTAAATCAATATGATCATAGGTCATGCATACAATTAAACATTATATTCACTGAATTTTTCTGAATCATTTAGGAACCATCTGAGGCATTCCAATAGCCACAATCATTTATACTTTAATTAAAAAAATGTGTGTAATGTTTTTAATTATTTGTAACATTTATTACAATGTTTATTTAGAAAAAAGAAAATGAAATATCTCCTAATATTATATGTTTATCTGTTTTTGATCCCCTTTAAAATTTTGATTTTTATCTTTAGCCACATTTCAATCTTTAGAAAGTATATTTAAATGTATTGTATTCTTTAGACTTCATGAAAAGGGATAGTTATTTTTATGGTTGTAATATGTATATATTATGGTTTGCTTCCAAATAAAGATACAGTTAATGAAGAATTTCCTCTTTTTCATTAATATTTCTTTATCAGAATGTAGTGTTTATAATGGCTTATGATACTTTCTGAGAAAATTGAAAGAAATAGTAAGTCCAAAGAACTCAAACATAGTAAGAATTATTTTTTTCTGTGTATGTGCCTCTGTGTGTGTGCGTGTGTGTGTATGAGAGAGGAGGGGGAGAGAGAGAGAGAGAGAGAGAGAGAGAGAGAGAGAGAGAGAGAGAGAGAGAGATTTACAGGTATATTTTAATTCACACTGTAAATAGAGGTACATTTGTATGTATGGTGATTGGAAAACTATTGTGGCTGTTACTCCTCTTAAAACAATTATTTTTGACAAATTTTTTCTGCATATGAAAGTCATTCTGGATCCCACAATTCTGAGGATCCCTTTTCTCTACTCTTTGTCTGTAAGAGAGATAAGATTATGGAAACTCACTTAGTATGAATTCTGCTCAATTTCAACTTAAGTTCCCCAACTTGTACAAGAAATGCTTTTACACACAGAGATGTCTCAAAAATACATCTCTCACATTTTGTTTCACAAACTAATAATCTGTGTAGATTATTAAAGATATTTAAATTTAATAAGAATCATTTTAATCATTTTAACTTTGTGGTTTTCTATTTCTGCACTATAATGAACAAGGTCATTTATTCCCATATAATATTTGATTTACTCTGATATTCTAGCTAGGAGTCTGTGAATCATATTCTCACTCTATGAAATGGAGAATGACGTATAAATTAAATATTGTTGGAAATGTGCCACTGTGGAATGTGAAAGACTAGATGCATGCTTTAAGAAAATATCTAATGGCTTAGTAATCAGCAAAATATTACACTGGACTTGATGTTTGACTCAAGGTTAAATCAGTGTCCGGAAATTACAATCAGGAAAACCCTTCCAGGGACAGCACAATAAAGTGGGGGTAGTGACAGCAGCTCGGAAAGGGAAGCTGCCGAGATTATACCACTGTATGAAACTGAAGAACAGAGCGGGACTAAATGTTAGAAAATTCTGACAACCGACTGTGCCTGTATCTAGTTTCTTTAAAGTCGAAAGCCCTTTCAAAAAAAAAGAAAAAGAAGTAGAATTGGATGTACAACTCTTTAATGCCTTGTCCATTGTGAGTATTATTCCTTTATCTGTAGCACATAAATCAGTTATTAAATTGGAAACTACCAGAGTTATATAAAAGCTTGTAATTTGGTATTAAAGCCTTATCATAGTGTTTGCATTGGTGGCAAGCTAATTGCCTTATCACACGGAGCAACTTGGTATATGAAAGTCACCAATATCTTAAAGCAATGATATGCTTTACAAAGACTTAATAACTCAAAAAAAGACGAATCCATCTCCTTTTCACTCACAGGCTCGTTTTAATAAAATATATATAGCAAAGCAACTTTCATATCATGTTCATTAAAATTCAGTTCATTAAAGCAAGAAGAAACAAGAGATATTCTATATTGCTGATAATAAGAAAATGTAGGATTTGATGCTGAGCTAGCTACAAAAGGGTTCTGCTTAAATTATCCACAGCTAGTCGCAAATAACAAAAGAAATCCCTGTGAGAATCCCAGAATCAAAGATACATTGATGCCGGAGGACGGAAATGGAAGGCAGAGCCTTGGGGAGGAAGTGGTTTTCTTCAATGTCCTAATAGACTTCTGGGTGTCAGTGATTTCCTTTCACCCCTTCTTTGGAAGTCTCATGGATTTTCAGGTAAGAACAAAGGTTTTTTTTTTTTTCAAAAACATTGTTAATTTCTGATCATAAAACAACAGTTAGTGTGTTTTTTCTTCCTAATGTCTTAAGTTTACAGTAAATATGGGAAATCCACTACATGGTATGAATATGTGTCCCAGGAGATAAGCTCCTGGTATTCCTTGTGGCCATGTCAGACAAAGACTGTCTAGAAGGTGGCGGGGCTTTACGAATGCTAGCCTTTAGAGTGAAGCTGAAAGCATGGAGAAGGGTGAGCCAGGGAACTTTTATCCTAGCTACCTTCTACTTTTAGCCATCGAGAGGCATTAAAAGATGATTCCTTCTGTGAAACAACACCTTGAACTTAGCTTTTGGGGGAAAAATAATTCCTGAACAATACAAGTTTCTGGATAACAACCATTCTGCCACAATAGCTCAGATTGATATGATTCATCTTCATTTTTGTGGCCCTGGAGATTCTCGTCTTTGGACAAGAAATGGTTCTGCTTTCCCATCTTTGTTTCTAGATTACTTAAAATTTTAAATTCTATTCCCAAATGAAGTTCAGAAAATAGTTAAAAGATCAGACTTAAGTCTTAATTTTGTTTTATATCGAGTTGTCTTGGGAAACCTACAATGTGTCTTAATTTCAAGTAAGTTGTCACAGTTATTTTCATACAAATAATTTAGAAATAAAACTTGTACATTTAATATTAGGGCCATGGTTGTCTAACTATGGGTCATAACTCTATTAGGAAATACAATGACCCTTTCATAGTGATCACTTTAGACTATACTGGATATCAGATATGTACATTGTGATTCATAAGGTAGTCAAACTACTGTCATTAAACTGCAAGAAAAATAATTTTTGGTTAGGGTCACCACAACATGAAGAACTATATTTTTTTTTTCGGAGCTGGGGACCGAACCCAGGGCCTTGCGCTTCCTAGGTAAGCGCTCTACCACTGAGCTAAATCCCCAGCCCCATGAAGAACTATATTAAAGGCTTGCCACATTAGGGAGGTTGAGAATTACTGGCTTAGAATTATATATATTAAATTGAAATATTATTTTATTTGAGATATTAGTGATAAACTCTCATGGATATTTTTTAAACCTTCACCTTTTAAGTGTGTGTGTGTGTGTGTGTGTGTGTGTGTGTGTGTGTGTGCGTTTAGATGTATGCATGAGTCTTGGTTTGTGCACTGGAGTACCTGTAGAGCCAGAGGAGGCACTGGATCCCATGGAGCTAGAGAAACAAGGTATCGTGCGGTGTTATAAGTGGGTGCTAGGAAATGAGGGAAATGATCTCATGTTCCCTGCAAGAACAGCAATATCAACTCCTGACCTCTTAGCCATCTCTCCAGCTGCTTTATAAAACAAGATTTACTCAACAGCTTGATTAAACCTTCTTACTGGTTTCTTTCTGATGCATAGTAGTTCAGAAATTGTAAATGTTAACACAACTGTCCATTGATTTCAAGGTAATTGTTCTAGCATAACACTGTACTCGCAAATTCACAGTGCTCTGGTGTTTTATATAAAATGATATTGTTTTTGCAAATTACCCATGACCATCTTTCTATATACTTTAGACCAGCCCTAAGTCACTTATGAGTATGCAATGTAAATATAAATCACTCTCATATTATATTGTATACCAATTAGTAAAATGAAAACACTCGGTCTAGGCTCAGTGCAGTTACAGCATTTTTGACATGTGTTTGAAGGGCAATCGGTTGGTGGATTGTTCAAAGGAGAAGCTGAAGAAAGGAGAGCAAGAGCACCTGTTCCCCTCAACTCCCTTTTGTGCGCTAAGGCTGCAATCTGGGAAGCAGGTGTCAGCGGTATGGATAACTCACAGCTTCAAGTTGTTGAAAACAAGAACGAGCAAATGTAGCTCTTGTAATGTCAATATGCTCTTTGACAAACTGAGAGCCATATGTAAAAACAAACAAATGAAACCTTTGCAGCGGAGGTGTTAAAGAGTAAGATTTAAGTTAGTAAAATGTGAAATGCAGTATAACAACGTTAATACTTAACAACACAGTTTTACTCTCTACGAATTGACCAAGATGGTAAACTTTGAGTAATCTTACCACATAAAAAAACACAAGTAAATGAACAAAAATTGTCCAGATGTTCAGGGCTACGCCTTTCTTGTCAGCACTCACTTAAGATGCAGAGGCAGGTGGAGTTCTATAATTTTGAGGCCAGCCTGTGCTACATAAATCAGACCAGGCAAGGCTATACAGTGTGAGCCTGTTCTCAAAAAACCAGACCCAACCAACCAGCAAACAAAAAACTATACAACAGGACAGAATTTGATTAAACTTAGCAATCACTTTAACATGCATATGTGTGTGTGTGTGTGTGTGTGTGTGTGTGTTTGCTTTAACTATAAGTGAATACAGAAATGAGTAAATAAGACTGTCCTTGCAAAGTTGATGGAACATTTAATAAATGGGGCCTCACAGTTCTTATCCCAGTTAATTATATTTACAGATCCTATTTAATTCTAAACTTGTAGAGTTTGTAGTATTGTTTCAACAATTTGCTTATGACACGAGGAGTTTGAAGTATTTATAAACTGAACACCTTTTAATGCATCCATTCTTTGTTATGTGTCATTGCTTATCTTAAGTTTGCCAGAACATGGGGTTCAGATTGGTTTTTGTTGCTATACAATACTGGCAGCAGCTCTATTGGGTCAAGCAAACAAAATAAAACCCATGCAAAAGAACACTAAGGTTCATCTCATCGATTGCTTTTAGTTTTCTATTTAATGTAAAACCATACTTATTTTTAATTTTCTCAATGCACATTTTAGCATTTCTAAGTTTACCTTTGAAATAAACATACATCACCCAAATGGGCACAGGGCTTATCATGTTGAGGAGAAGCCTTTTAAATGTGTGACATAATCAGGGCAGTTTCCATGCTATGAAAATGGCAGAAACCTTCTCTGGTCATGGAGGGTTCATTAGTCTGACTTAAACTTTGATTAAAACTCTACACCTTCAGGTACTCCAAACAACCACTGAATGAAGACATTATATTGCTTAATGATAAAAGTGTGTCTCAGAAAGTTCTCCTAACATATTTTTTTTAATTTAGGAGGTGTGTAAACTGCTGATGAAGTCATCGCCACTTTTATTTACAGGAGTCAATGGTTAGTCACTACTTAATTTATTATTAACACTACATGTTTGAGATTTAGTAACACTCTGGATGTTTGGCTAACTCTAAGTGAATTTCTATAACAAATATGATCTTTAGATACTACTCACTAGTAATGAGTTTGGGAACTATGTTAACTTCATAATCTATCTGTTTCTGTCACCTCTGCAGTTGGATTTACGTAAAGCAGGTAGCATTGGTCGAATCTATGAATGAAAAAAAATATCTATGAAAGAGGAAGCAAAGTCCTAGTGAAAATAACATTGCTACCAAACGGGAAGAGACAGGGATCAGTCCTCCAGAGTTTTCTGTAAACCAGGAAGCAGACCCGGAAGCTTCCTTTCCCCTCAATGAGACTGCACTGACAAATGTATCTAAAAGGACATTCATTTAACACTTTCCTAAGAGGAAGTTTCCCTACTTTTCTCATTGTTTTCTGTGGCTCCTTTCCTGTATTTATCCTCCTCATGTGCCTGCATTTTCATATAGATTCCCTCACAGAACTTGTTTTCTCGATGCGGCTTCCTGGAAACAAACAAGGTTTAGTCCTATTACATATATCTGCTCCACAGACGCAGGATCAACCGCAAGCATAATTAACTCTAAAATGACTCAACGTCTTTCAACCATGATCATTCTGTCTTTATTGAATTTTAATGTCTTTTATTTTAATCAAACAATATCCCTTCACAGGATATACACTAAGAAATGAGTTTTCCTAAATGAAATTGCTTTTTTACAGCCATTCTACCAGACACTCCATTTGCATCTTTAGAACATTAAAGCCAGTCTTCGAGTCTTGCTTTGCTAGCCAGCGAAGTGCGTTATCTGAAAAACTCCATGAGCATGGGCAGAAAAGAGCCATTAACCAGTCTGAATATTGACAGTGTCTTGAAAATTATCTCCCCAAACTCTAGACAAATTTTGTATTTGCAATGGGGGAATTAGAAACTCGCATGGAGATTGCACTTGTAACTTTTTCATCGTAAAGGGGAGAGAAGATGATTACTAGGAAAACAACTAAAATATTAAAGTTCAACCAGGTTTCTGATCAAAAAAGAAAAACTCACAAAACAAGGTGAGTTAAGAATACATTTTTGTGTCCAGTTTAAAAAATTAAAAGACAAAAAGCAAGAAAAGATTAATCCCCAGCAAATTATTTCAGAATATACATGGATTGAGTTTTAATTTCATTGATTTATTTTTAAAATTTTCCATGCAAAACTAAATATTCAAAAGCTGTTAAAGTATTTTTATCATTTTCAAGAGACAAGGAATTAATCTGTAACCTATATTCATGTGAGGCAAGTATTCTGTAATTGAGACGCCTTCCTTACTGTATCAACATTTGGATTAAAGCCATCATTGGGCTGGTATTTTTCATTTATATTTCATGACTATATATTTTTATTAAATTCAATATGAATCTTATTTAAACTAATTAAACAAGGAAAAAGACATAGTCTGTGGATAATAAATACTTAAGACATGTATAAATATAACAGAAACAACATGTTTTATGTCTTTTTACTTCCATTTATTTTCTTTTTTAAAACTTTCTGAGTTTCTCCACAATAAATATTAAAACTATTTGTTTATCTACTCCAAGATTATTCAGAATTTCCAAGTAATTATGCAAATAACAAATTGGAATGCCTTTGCTCTAGAAGAATAATTTCATTGGGTTCTAAACTGAATGAGAGCTCAACAAATAAATAAGCTTGTATCTACACCACTAATTTATAAGGGGTAGTTCTAGAACCCTAAAGGGATGAAAAGGGTTCTAACTGCTGCATGCGTGAGAGTGTGTAACTGACACACAAAGAAAAGCAGTAACAAAACTGCCTGCTGCGTGTCTTTGCAGTCATATTTTTCATGAAGAAAGAATGAAAGGGAAGAGAGGCAGCTTTTTTCAAGGATGCTCCAATAGATTGTCCTACATCTGGTCAACCTAATGGTTTCAAGTGAGTTTAGCACAAAAGCACATTTACTTGAGAAGAGATAATAGGAGTATGGGGGAAAGAGAGAGAGAGAGAGAGAGAGAGAGAGAGAGCACAGAAATTTGAGGTCTGTGAAAGATGGCTGGATTTGCTGTAAATTATATGGAAGTGTAATTCTCAAAGAATAAGAACTGAAGCAAAAGTTGAAAGTAACGTTTAGAGATAACTATAAGAAAGACTTTCAAGAACGTCAGAGTGCAAACATGCTATCTTAAGCAAGAATGCAAGCTGGGGTAGGAGACAGGGAGGCAGATATCAAATACATGCCAATGACCTGGGACTGGGAAGGGGAGCAAGTTGTCTATGGAGTCTCTAATGGGAGAGATGCTGAGGTGGCCATTTTCTGTAGCCAGCCAGGACTTCCAGTGGAGGGATAAGGGCACCAATTCACTCAAAAACGTCTATCCAATATTTGTTCTGCTTTCAAAATGTGAAGGAACAAAGATAGAGCAGAGGAGGAAGGAATGGCCAATCAATCACTGGCCCAAATGGAGACCCATCACATGGGCAAAAGCTAATCCCTAACAGTATTTATAAGACTCTGTTATGCTTGCAGACAGGAGTCTAACATGAATGTCCTCTGAGGGGCTCCATTCCATCAGACAATAGAAACAGACGAAAAGACCCATAGCCAAACTTTAGATGGAGCTCTGAAATCTTGAGGAAGAGTTGGAGGAAGGATTGAAGGGTCTGAAGCAGACAAGAACTCCACAGAAAAACCAATAGACTCAACTAACCTGGACCCTTAGGGATACCTAGAGACTGAACCAGCAAGCAGAGAGCAAGAAAGGGCAAAGCCTCTCTTCACAAACAAATGAGCATCTTGGTTTTCATGCAGGTTGCCCAACAACTGTAGAAGGGGTTGACAATCTCTGAAACTGTTGCCTACCTGTATATCTTGGTCCCCTAATTAGTTGCTTTGTCTGGTCTCAGAGAGAAAGGATGTGCTTAGTCCTGCAGTGACTTGATGGGCCAGGGGCATAGTTATAACCAGGAAGGAGTCCCGGTTCTCAGTGGGAATGGAGGAATGATCTGTATGAGAAGACGGGGTTGATGTTGAGATGTAAAGTGAATAAATAAATTAATGAAAGTGAAAGATCAGTGAAAATTTCTCTAACTTTATAAAACCACAGAAGTATTAGTAAAAGTATCATACAATTAGTACAGGCTATTGAAAAATAGTTGAAAAATATGCAAGAATAATTGTTCCTGTTTTCGCTCTTAAACACTAATTATTAAACACTATTTAATAATTAAAGTTTTGGTCATAAGTATAATATATTAATTCAATGAAAGTTTAAATTCATCTTTAGGTATGTTTGAGCATTTTAGAGTTTCCTGACCCTCTTTTGTATGAACTTTTGCAATTACAATTTTAAGATGCAGAGTCAATGATGATAAATGAGTCCCTCCATTTTATAACCATGGCATCCCCAAAGCATATAGCAGCATTCATCTCCAACCATAATATTTTTCAAGTTTTGATGATAAAGTATCTAAACAAGGCAAAACAGAAAGACATTCAGAAAATACTAATTTTTCTTTCTGATTGTCTTTATTAAGTTAGCTCTAAACTAACATTTAGTTTCTGGTCTAGACATGTCTATATCGAATTTTCTTTTTCAGTTTACCCAGCTCACAATATCCAACACATTTCATCTTTTCCTTTTAATCTGTAATTTTACCTTCTTCATCAAACTTCTTTTCATCTGTAATTCGTAATGTTTGTGTTCATGAAATACTTCAGAGAGTAACTCGAAGACATATTATTTCTTTATCTCTCACACTTCAGTCGTCATCTGCTAAAACTATTTCATAAAGACTAGCTACACATGCAAATTTGATTGTTGATTCTTTAGATTTACCAAAATGGGAGAAACTAAAGAAATCAAAAATATGTTAAATGCCTTGTAATGTTAGAAGACCAAGAACTAATTCAGAAAATATTGGCTTGAGTTTATTTTTTTTAAATAAACAGGTACAAGGCAAAGCAACACATACACAAACACATTAAAGTAAGTTTTCACTCATTGTGCCATCAAGCTGAAAAAAAATCCTATTTTGAAATGATAATGTATTTTTATTTTGATGTATTTTATAATTATAGAAAATATTAAGAATAGTACAAAATATTATGTACCATTTCACCCAGACTGAAAGTATGGTTAACATAGCATATATTCACTTTACATATTTCTTTTTCTTTTCATCTTTAAATTATAGTGTTACAATGTTCGTGTTACTGACACACTTAAGGGTAAGAGTAAGTTGCCGGCATGATACTCTTCTATCCTTACATATTTCAGTGGTCATCTGCTAAAACTGACTTTTCTAATGTAATTGCAGCATAGTTGTCAAAATCAGATCAGGACAATCACCATGATAATACATAATCCATAGCCATCCACATTTTACCTATTGTTTAAAATGTCCTTTTGGCAAAGGAAAGTTCAAGGTTGTGTAGTTCATTAAGTTGTCTTATCTCCAAATGTCCTTTAATGCAGAATAAATTCCAGATCGTTGCCCTTTACTACGTTGACATTTTTTGAGCCTCTGACCCTAAAATTACTACTTAATTTGCTATTTCAAATCTTCTGATAATATCGTCCAGCATTTGACTCAGGTTACAGGCGTTGGTAGCATGTCGTAAGGGTGACCCTCGCACTTTTCTCAGTCTGTCATGTTAGAAGTGTTTGCATGGTGACTTGCTCTGCTACTGGTAATTTTTAACTTTTATCATTTGGTTAAAGTGGTGTTTTTCAGAGTTCTCTATTTTTATTTTTATTTTTTTAATATATACAGTGAATCTCTACCTCAGTTTCCTCTACTTCCACTCCCCAGACTTTGTCTTCCCTAGATCCATTCCTCCTCCATTTTCCTTTAAAAAATAAAAAAGAGCAAGCCCCTCAAAGATATCAATGAAACATGACATCCACAAATTACAGTAGGACTAGGAACAAACCCTCCTGTCAAGGCTGGATGAGGTGATCCAGTAGTAGAAGAAAGAATACTGAGACAACTGCAACAGGGATGTGTGAGATGTATTTGATGGGTGATGAAGGAATCTAATGCAGTGGAAACACCCTGGAATCTAAAAGAATGACCCTAGGGAAATCTCTAGCAATGAGGGATATGGAGCTCTAACTAATCATCTTCTAAAATGAGACAAGGCTGTCAGCAATGTGAATGGGTCACAAAAGTTTCTACCTACAATGTGTCCTGCCTGCAAGATGCACTGGAGGCATGACAGTAAGGAGGATAATGTTGGTATGGGACAAGTGATGAACTTGGAATGACCCACCAATGACTAGTCCAACTTGAGGCCTGTGCATCCAGAGGGACTCCATGCCTGACACTGCTGGGATGGCCAGAAACCAGACGTGTGTTAGTCCAGAACCCAGGCTATAACCAAATAGGATTGTCCAAAAAAAATTCAATGAAATAGCTTCTAATGATATTCTGCTGGACTCATAGATCTGTGTCTCACCCAATTGTCATCAGAGAGGCATCATTCAGAAACTAATAGAAATGCAGAGACCCAAGGCCAAAGAGTTTGTGAAACCAAACAGAGGATGGGAGCCAGAGGGATCAAGAACATGAGAATGCTACCCATAGATGATATGATTTAACAGACAAAGTGGGTATGAGTATTTTAGATACTTATACATTATTCAGAGTTTAGATAATTAAAAATTGTTCAAATTTTAAATGGTATTGTTCTAAAGAGATTAGTTAGTCTTTATGCCAATATCATTTTATTTTTCCATAGGCTCCGAAAAACACACACAAAGCCAGGCAAGAGAAGGGAGTTTTAAAATTTTTGTGACTTAAAATTTAAACTGTAATATAATTAATATTGACTTGACTTACATATTGGAAGTGTAGAAAACAACTTTATAAGGGATTAATGTTCATGATGATGTTCATTGAAATGTTTTCAGGGGTAAAGTGTATTTTAGTTTCCGAAATCCTACTTAGGTCACACAAGGACTTGGATTCAATCTCCTTTGTAAGCAGGCATGTACACACGCACACACACATGCACGTGCATGCACACAAACGCACAGGAACACGCACACACACATGCGCATCCACATGCACATGCACACACACATGCACACGTGCACACACACACATACACACACACACGCGCGCACAAACACACAGGGTGGGGGGTTGTGTTTAGTAACTTATGGTCAGTAATATTTACTTGGCTGCCTTATTACATGACTTGTAATTGAAAGTACTAGCAATACTAAATATGAAAATAAATAGAAAATATCGTGAATAATTCTGTCTTTCTGTCACTTAAAGATCATTCCATTCCATTTGTAACAATAATAACACAGGTGATAGAAAAAAATAGATTTTTTTAATGTTATTGTATGGTATCTTAGATGTTCCCATAGATAGAATCTTGCAAGCTTCAAACTCCATACAGATTCCAATTTTTTTCTCCATCCAATTTCAATTTTATGAGAGGCAATGACTTGGTTAAGTCAGCTCTAGGAATTATTTTCCTCCTCTAAAATTCACCTGTTTATCTCTAATCCCTGGGCAGTGCAAGGCTGATCCTATAATCTGTTAATATCTGATTTACTGAAAGCCAGTTGAGTCCCACAGAGACTAAGCCATTCTTGCTCTCCAGCACATTAAGAATTAATATTTACTCTTATTGGACCTTTCAGCTTCCACAAGAAACTTTAACAAAAGCTGTGCAAATCCCTAACCAACATATACTAGGAGGATTAATAATAATTCCTTTTGATCGGAATTACTTGGTTGGCCAGCAATGGTTTCCATGGTAATCAGGTGGTAGACAGGGCTAAGGCTGATTCCATCAGTTGTAAGACATCATTAGAATTATCCTACATGTCTAATTATAACCTACCAGGATTGACTTCTATGTAGTGTAGCTCAAAGGCACAGGAAATCAAGTTATGAGTTTAAATGGTTAGACAGCTTCACAAGGAGAGAAATTATTTGCTTTCCCTAATAAGACATTTTCTCTTGCTGTGAATGGTATATATTAGAAATAAGATAAGTTCAAAATAGTTTTATGAGAAATTAGAGTAAAAGTTGTACGCCTCTGATGAAAATTTCAGCACAAGTTTAATTTTGCTAACAGAAACAAAATAATTCTTGGTCTTAGACAGTTTAACTTTGATGAATGGTGACACTCAATGCTCATGTTTGGTGATTTAAAATTGGCAAATGAGAGGTGTAGGTATTCTAGGTATTCAAGATGCATAGCAGATGCTGATGTGAATATATGATAAACATGAGGAAAAATGGGGAGAATTTCATATAAAAAGGAAGTGTCTTTGCTCATTTAACTCTGTAAGGTTAAGGTCATTTGTAGGTTTTGTTTTGTTTTGTTTTGTTTTAATGATGTTACACCATATAGTGGCACATTTACTCACACCCACACTAACAATTTTGTCACCTACGCACATACACAATCATAATAGCAATGCCTATATAAGGTTTATATTTGGAGTATGGATAGTTTCAAGGGAATCTCAAATGAAACACACCAGCAAGATCCTAGTATTGTTGAAAGGACATAGCCACGGTTTACAAGACCTTTTAAAATATCCATGCTACTGGTTATATTGGTTACACATTAAGAAAAGGCAAGATAATACAATTCTATTCCTATTCTCTTAGAATACTATTCTCTAATTATAACAAATTATAATATAGTATATATTATAATATAATTATAATATAAAGTATATTATATATATACATATATATACATATATATATACATATATATATATATATATAATTTTCCTGAAGATGAAGAAACCAGGCATTCTTACTAGAAAAAAATTGACTGTTTCCTTTTTCCTTGTATAGTAAATTCAGAATTCATAAAATTTTGAAAGCCCTTAGACACCAGAAATTTTGTTTGTTTGTTTTTCTTGTAAAGGAATATGTGGACTTCCTAACATATAATATTATAGTATTTAATCTAACTTTAAAAAAATAAAATTTAAATCTATAATGAAATGTATGTATAAACCAATAACGTTCTGTTAGTGGGTGGTAGGCCTCAAAATGGTACAAAATGAAACCTAATGTTAGCATTTAAAATATCAATTGTAATACTCGATTTCTACATATTTTGAGTTATCCATAAGTTTACAATCGTGTAACACAATCTAAAATTTGCTCTTATATACTTATTTTTAATAAAATTCTTGTTTGATTTTCATGAAGTATGCAGCTGTGAACTATAGAACAGTTGAAAAGGCTATAATACAACTTTTGAAGTGTGAATTTCCTCATCAGTTGGGACTCATATTTTTGATACTTTTCACCACAAATGCTGCTGGGACACATGGACACATAGCCCAAGAGACTTGAACCTAGCATGATGTTCATAATAATAAGCTAATGCTTTAAGAAATGTAACTGGTAACAACTTAATACACATGATATGTCAGAAACATCTAGCCATACTACTGGCAACTTTTTGAGATGTTTTTTTTTTTTTTTTCCCGGTGCTGGGGACCAAACCCAGGGCCTTGCGCTTGCTAGGCAAGCGCTCTACCACTGAGCTAAATCCCCAACCCCTTGAGTTTTATTTAAAGAAAAAACGTTATATTATTTGCCTCTTGATCTTTCAATATCCATGCTCAAACACAAGACTGGGTTTATGCTACAAGACTGGGTGATTTAGAAATAGAAAATGAAATACTGTTTGCTACTTACTACATTTCTTAAAAGAAATTAAGATTTGAGGAATTCATCGCTGATCATGAAATTTGAGTACTTGGGATGTTGAATAAACAGTATTAGAAAGAGTTCCAGGTAAGCCCAAGCTATATACCAAGGTAGAAGAAAATATGAACATATATACCACACTATCAATAAAAAACTAGAAAAATGCTTGTCCATTTACTAATAATATAACAGGTGATAATTGAATCAAAATCTACCCTGTTGTTCATGAAAGCTGAGTAATTCAACAAGTTGTTCAATGGCACAAGGGCAACAAAAGGCAAAATTAGATCTTGATGCATCTTTTAAATAGTGATAATTAGATTATTCATATTTGGAAGTTATGAAAATTACCATGTAGTGACATTATCTCAAGGTAATTAAATACTCTATAAGATTGGGGTCCTATAAACCTAATCTCACTGTTTTCATGGCATGAACCTTATCTAATAATTTGTGCCCTAATTGTTTATTTACCACACTATAATTATGTATTAATTAGTTGAATGAATTCTTTCCCTTTCTCTGCTAAGCACATGGAAAACAAAATGTTTGTGGCTGACATAGTTATGGGCTCCTTAGAAAAGATTTTCTCGGTTCAAAACATATACTATCTCAAGTGGGTAAAAATTATGTCTGAAATATGAAATACTCATATATTCTAGCATAATATTTTTAATATTCTAATGCTGGAAATTTACATCTTTGACGAAGAAGGCAGTATATATCATATTGATTCATAAAAAAAACACTGTCACACACTCAAAGAAGCTAGACATGTGTAATAAATGTATATGAATGTTCCACGTGTGCTCAGTGAGAAGAAGCGAGTGAACTGAACATTTTAGAGAAGAGGAATCGCCACTAATTGGAAATGGTATTCGTTTTTTCACTCTACTGCAAGAAGATACTGTAACATTTTCTAGAAAAGATCTGAAGAATCATAGCAAGGTTAATACTAGGATTAAAGAGACTGAGCTATGAGGACAAGTTAAAATCTTAGTGGAAAAAGAAAATCTTTGAATTATATGTCCCAAGCTGTCTTGGTTTTGGGGCGTTTTTGATAATACAACATCAAAGGAAAAGGGACAAAGATAAAATTCTGGTATAATAGCTGCAAATTAATGTATGTAAAAAAGTATCAGAGCAATAAAACCGAAATAATCATAAGTGCTTAATGTAAGAAAATGCATTTGCATATATTATTAAGATTATATTATCTGCTGCCCATTATTTTTTATGGCAGACAATCAAATTAATAAAGCTTTTCTGGAAATTAGATAAAAATAAAATTAAATATTCATCAAGAGTATTTTTTGCAAAATCACTGGGGTCACAGGAACCTAGACAAATTTGGCACGAATGGTTTTCACTCTACCCCGATTCTTCCTTAGCTTCAGTTGACATTTCAGTCCTTAATTGAGGAAGAAGCCTTTGCTAGGGAGAAATCCGATAAACTTAGAGTCCATGAGCATCTCAGGCACTGAGAAGGGGCAAAACATTGGAAAGTCCTATCAGGTTTCAGTCACTGACTAGAACTGAAAGAAAAACAATGACAAAGCCTACGTCTTCCAGTATTTTATACTAAACAAGCCATAGCTTCTATGTCTTAATGTGTCATCAAAAGATCGTAGAATGGTTAGGACAGGAAAATTAATGGTTAAATTGAGTATTATTTGGTGGTTAAATTTTCTATGCACTTAACATGAGAAAATTGTTTCCTTGTTTCTTTTATCTCTCATTATTTTGTATTACTATCTTTCTCCTTTTGGCTTCTAGTATATGTAGAAAAGGAGGTAGATTCATTTTGAGGGGAAGGAATGAGTTGATTTGTTCTCTCTCTCTCTCTCTCTCTCTCTCTCTCTCTCTTCTTTTGTTTTTTTTCTAATTTCAGAGAAATATCGAGTCTGGTCTACATTAGACATTTTTCTACCACTGGATAGCATCATCAAACTGTCCTCTTCAATATAGCTATTTCTCCTAATTATTGCATAATATATTAATAACAAAATGTGTCCCCATACCTAAACATAGTAAAAGCCATATACAGCAAACCAGTTGCTAACATTAAACTAAATGGAGAGAAACTTGAAGCAATCCCACTAAAATCAGGGACTAGACAAGGCTGCCCACTCTCTCCCTACTTATTCAATATAGTTCTTGAAGTTCTAGCCAGAGCAATCAGACAACAAAAGGAGATCAAGGAGATAAAGATCGGAAAAGAAGAGGTCAAAATATCACTATTTGCAGATGACATGATAGTATATTTAAGTGATCCCAAAAGTTCCACCAGAGAACTACTAAAGCTGATAAACAACTTCAGCAAAGTGGCTGGGTATAAAATTAACTCAAATAAATCAGTTGCCTTCCTCTATACAAAAGAGAAACAAGCTGAGAAAGAAATTAGGGAAACAACACCCTTCATAATAGACCCAAATAATATAAAGTACCTCGGTGTGACTTTAACCAAGCAAGTAAAAGATCTGTACAATAAGAACTTCAAGACACTGAGGAAAGAAATTGAAGAAGACCTCAGAAGATGGAAAGATCTCCCATGCTCATGGATTGGCAGGATTAATATAGTAAAAATGGCCATTTTACCAAAAGCAATCTACAGATTCAATGCAATCCCCATCAAAATACCAATCCAATTCTTCAAAGAGTTAGACAGAACAATTTGCAAATTCATCTGGAATAACAAAAAACCCAGGATAGCTAAAGCTATCCTCAACAATAAAAGGACTTCAGGGGGAATCACTATCCCTGAACTCAAGCAGTATTACAGAGCAATAGTGATAAAAACTGCATGGTATTGGTACAGAGACAGACAGATAGACCAATGGAATAGAATTGAAGACCCAGAAATGAACCCACACACCTATGGTCACTTGATTTTTGACAAAGGAGCCAAAACCATCCAATGGAAAAAAGATAGCATTTTCAGCAAATGGTGCTGGTTCAACTGGAGGGCAACATGTAGAAGAATGCAGATCGATCCATGCTTATCACCCTGTACAAAGCTTAAGTCCAAGTGGATCAAGGACCTCCACATCAAACCAGACACACTCAAACTAATAGAAGAAAAACTAGGGAAGCATCTGGAACACATAGGCACTGGAAAAAATTTCCTGAACAAAACACCAATGGCTTATGCTCTAAGATCAAGAATCGACAAATGGGATCTCATAAAACTGCAAAGCTTCTGTAAGGCAAAGGACACTGTGGTTAGGACAAAACGGCAACCAACAGATTGGGAAAAGATCTTTACCAATCCTACAACATATAGAGGCCTTATATCCAAAATATACAAAGAACTCAAGAAGTTAGACCGCAGGGAAACAAATAACCCTATTAAAAATGGGGTTCAGAGCTAAACAAAGAATTCACAGCTGAGGAATGCCAAATGGCTGAGAAACACCTAAAGAGATGTTCAACATCTTTAGTCATAAGGGAAATGCAAATCAAAACAACCCTGAGATTTCACCTCACACCAGTGAGAATGGCTAAGATCAAAAACTCAGGTGACAGCAGATGCTGGCGAGGTTGTGGAGAAAGAGGAACACTCCTCCATTTTTTGTGGGATTGCAGACTGGTAAAACCATTCTGGAAATCAGTCTGGTGGTTCCTCAGAAAATTGGACATTGAACTGCCTGAGGATCCAGCTATACCTCTCTTGGGCATATACCCAAAAGATGCCTCAACATATAAAAGAGACACGTGCTCCACTATGTTCATCGCAACCTTATTTATAATAGCCAGAAAATGGAAAGAACCCAGATGCCCTTCAACAGAGGAATGGATACAGAAAATGTGGTACATCTACACAATGGAATATTACTCAGCTATCAAAAACAACGAGTTTATGAAATTCGTAGGCAAATGGTTGGAACTGGAAAATATCATCCTGAGTGAGCTAACCCAATCACAGAAAGACATACATGGTATGCACTCATTGATAAGTGGCTATTAGCCCAAATGCTTGAATTACCCTTGATCCCTAGAACAAACGAAACTCAAGACGGATGATCAAAATGTGAATGCTTCACTCCTTCTTTAAATGAGGAAAAAGAATACCCCTGGCAGGGAAGGGAGAGGCAAAGATTAAAACAGAGACTGAAGGAACACCCATTCAGAGCCTGCCCCACATGTGGCCCATACATATACAGCCACCCAATTAGACAAGATGGATGAAGCAAAGAAGTGCAGACCGACAGGAGCCAGATGTAGATCGCTCCTGAGAGACACAGCCAGAATACAGCAAATACAGAGGCGAATGCCAGCAGCAAACCACTGAACTGAGAATAGGTCCCCTATTGAAGGAATCAGAGAAAGAACTGGAAGAGCTTGAAGGGGCTCGAGACCCCAAAAGTACAACAATGCCAAGCAACCAGAGCTTCCAGGGACTAAGCCACTACCTAAAGACTATACATGGACTGACCCTGGACTCTGACCCCATAGGTAGCAATGAATATCCTAGTAAGAGCACCAGTGGAAGGGGAAGCCCTGGGTCCTGCTAAGACTGAACCCCCAGTGAACTAGTCTATGGGGGGAGGGCGGCAATGGGGGGAGGGTTGGGAGGGGAACACCCATAAGGAAGGGGAGGGGGGAGGGGGATGTTTGCCCGGAAACCGGGAAAGGGAATAACACTCGAAATGTATATAAGAAATACTCAAGTTAATAAAAAAAAAATGTGTCAGCCAATACATTTTTAAAATTACCTATATAAAATAGTATCAATAATTGTTGGAATCACACAGTGTACATTATTACATGGGATACTGGGGCATTAAATATTTATTTATAAATGAGGGCTCTCAAGACTAAACCGATGATAATTTTTTCTACATACCCAAACATAGCAAGTGAGTTGAGTCCTGATTTTATCAAGCCGGAAAATTATACATATTCACGTGTAGCATCCAGTTACTACAGTGTTAAAAGAGAAAGCAAATGTCTAAAGTATAGTGTTAATGTTTGTGGAACGATGAGAATTTTCAATCTGAGCTTATGTGAGGTCACCTGATCATTAAACATTAGTCAGAATGCCACTATCTCTTCACATACTTCTGTTTTCCTGTACATACTTTACTGAAATCAACTGGTTAGTACACGTTTTTAAATCATTGACAATGAATTCCACAATGCCATTATTCAATCTGAGTCTTGAAAGACTCTCTTCAGACTTCCTAAAACAAGGGTCAATTAGTGTTCTATAATAAAAACCATGAATAGCTATATCTTGCCTACACATACAAATATATTGCATTAAATAAACATGCACTGATTAAGGCATAACACTTTTTTGTCATAATATTACAGAACATCAGTGTCCCATAATTTATAACTTCGTACAATAATCAAGTTAAAGTGAATAGAAGAAAATATGCTTTAGAATTATTATATACCCCAAAACAGGGAAGTATTTGAAACACTGGTATAGTGAACATTTTTCTGAAGATGAACACAAAATCACAAGAAAATGAAGACATAATTCACAATTCCCATTACCCATAACTATGAAAAATCTGCACAGCTGTAGAAATAATTATAGTCACAAGACTCCATAGGCAGAATGCTTTCTTGTCATTAACTCAACAAAGATCAACGCCTAGAATATATAAGGAATGTAAGTAAGAAAAACACATAATCCAATTAAATATGGAAAATGATCTGAACGAACACCTCACCTCATGAGAGAAGAAATCCCTATTGCAAATATTGTTTGAAAAATTCTCAAGTATACAGTCATTTGGGAATTGCAAATCAGAATTATGATGATCTTCATTCCAAGCCAGCTAGAATCTACTGAGGACGTAAAGAAAAGAAGCTCATCCATTGCTGGTGTTGATGTTGGCGTTGCATCAAGACTCACAGTATGGAAATTAGTATCTAGGAAATAGTTCGACTGTTATTCAGCTATTCTACCTCCAGCTATATATTGAAAAGTTATGAAAGTATTCTAGGAAGAGAGCTGTGTTTCCATGTTTTGTGACACTATTCATATCTATTTATTCATACATTCATACGATATATACATTTATTCATACATCAAGCTAAGTACTCAGCAATGTGGTGATGGATTAAAACATGCTTTGTACAGAATGCGAAATTATTTAAAACTATCAAAATTTTGTCATTTTAAGCAAAATGAACAACACAAAAGGTATCAAAATTAAGTGAAATAAAGGTAGAAAAATAAATAAATGAAAATGACATGGGTTCTCTCTCTCTCATTAAAAAATCAACCTGAATATCAAATAATGGTTAGTACAAATGGGAAATTGGAATGAAGGTGTTAAAAGTAGGCTAAATTTCACCAAAAGGTTCAATATAGATTCACTGAATTATCACAAGGACTACTATTAACATATAAATTAATGATGATCAGGCAAATTGAAACAGAAAAGTAAGCCAAACAGCATGCTATACTTTTATTTTAAAGTCTCTAAATACTGTCTTCAAAAAGATCCAAAGACATTCATACATATGCACGTATACACATGAGCAAACACATAACACTATTCATTGAGAAGATAACTTCAAATTTAAATGTCTAAATATAGATGTCCTTGATTAAAATGAATTGAGCTAAACATTCTCCTTACTATCACTTGAATGTACTTTCATCCGCATTAGCAGTCTATGTGGTATTACTCTAATGTTTAGTTTTTGCAAGTCCTCAGCACTGTAATTTATCCCCAGGAAATCACCAGAATCTTCAAAGGCAGAGTCTCATTCTTCCTCTTTGTTCCTCCCAGTGCCTACTATAATGATGAATTACTCTTAGCTGTGCTAACATAAACACTCTCAAAGTTAATTAAGTCAGCCTCCCTTCCTGGTAATTCTCCAATCATTGTGGACACCCATGGGGACATATGTGGAAATGTCATTTGGGGAGCTCCTGGCAGCCTGATTCTGCAGTGGTGGAAGACCCTGCTGGGATCTTCAAAGTCCTTCTGAGAACTTGAAATTAAGGCCTCAGTGGAATCTACACTGTGCAGAGCTGGGTCTTACTTGTTGTTGTCTTTTATTAAAATTATTATTATTGAATAATTACAAGTGATATATTTATATCTCCATAATTAACTCTCATTAGTAGCAATTTAGGAAAATATTTTAAAATAATAATAAGCAACTTCCTTTAAATTTGCCTAATCACCATATTCCCTCACACACACACACACACACACACAAAGAGAGAGAGAGAGAGAGAGAGAGAGAGAGAGAGAGTGAGAGAGAGAGATGCAAAGAAACCATAAAAATAAAAAGGGAGAAAGAATTACATGTCTTTGAAATAATAATTACACTTTTATGGTTTATCCAGTAAGATTTTTGTACACATTTGCAAAACAACTATAAACAAATATAAATCAAACAATGTAGATTTCCTAATAAACATTTCTTTATTTGAAAGAATGTTTTACGTTAACTTAAAAATATACAGTTACTTTATGACGAAATATAAAATAACATTAATGTTTGCTGCCTGAATCTTTACATGCAGGGCAAGAAAAGGAAGGCGCTGCCAAATTAAAACAACAACAAACATTAAAGGGTTAAATTTCCCACCAGGGTTTTAAGTAGAGACTACAGAGCTGAAGAATGTTCCCAAGTACAGAGAGCATGCAAATCCTGGAATTAGTGACCAGGGACTACTGCTTTGTTTTTCTGTCTATTAAAAGCAGGACTAAGTTATTCTTTCCAAGGATGTCTAATATGCCGAAGGGAGAACAACAAATGAGGGAGGGGGTCATTCTTTTCTGTCTGAACCACTAGAGTAGATGTCCCCCATGTCGAAATTCACTTTATCCCTTCAACACTCACACCTGAGGTCATGGAGCACTCCACATACACATTCACACCGATCCACACATCTGAACATGAAGTCCTACACTCATTGTGTCTCTCTTTCTTGTGCGCACGCACGCACGCACACACACACACACACACACACACACACACACACTTATAATAAGGACTTACTGAATTATTTTAAGAGTTAAGTAATGCTAATTACAGTTATTCCCAGAATACATTCCCTTTAGATACAGTGACAGGATGAGGAACAGATCACAGCCATGAAATGAAATCAAAGAAATATGCTTAATATGTTGGGGGATTATGGTTAGAGTCAAAGAAGCATCTACAAATTTCACTGTTGTGTTTTTGGAAACAGTATAAAGTGTAGGCAACGCTTTCAGGGAAGCTTGACATTTCAGGTGTAAAACAGTCAGGCAGTTGTTGCCTGTGGTTGACACAGGGGAGGGAAAAGAACAATAACAACAACAAAACAACTCCAGCCTCTAAATCTCAGAAGCCTGCATCTTCACAGGACTCTGCCTCAGCCTTATTTGTACTGAGAGAGAGTGTCCTACCAGAGGCTGACACCAAATGCAATGATCATGGAAAAATTAAAATATGTGACCATTTCTGCCTGGCAAATGGAGAGTAGTGATTATGATGACATTAATTTTTAAGAACTGGTTCTTTTTTAAATTGTGTTGCATGAGGTTGAATTGATGTATAAAAGATATAGGCATTGATGTAAATTTCTCAGTTGCTCAAAACCATAGGATCATAACGAAAATATGACAATTAGAAAAGGCGATGTTGGAACAAACTTGTGCTCAGTAAGAGAGAAGTGAGGTCTACTCTTCACTAGGCCAGCCCAGCTGCCAAATGCCTCAGTAGCACTTCACAAATATCTACATACCACATGGGAATGTAGATTTAATAGAGTTACTTTTGGGCTGGCTTGAATCCTTTAATGTTCATATGGATTATGTAAATGGCACATGTCTCAGGAAAATATGGAGAAGGGGTGTTAAATGATTTCTTCTCATGCAGAATATCATTATCTATACCAACATTCAATGTGTAGTCATCGTTTGCTTATGTAAAGATCATCTGTGTTCGAGATAAAAGAAGTGAGGAGAGACAAGAAAAACGACAGGAAATTCTTGCCATATCATTTCCTAAACCAAGTAGTAATAATATTAATTTCTGTATGTCCTATCATTTAAATTTTCTGGGCTTTGTGTCTAGTAATGATATATTGCTAGGCATGTAAAACATAGCGTTCACCGATGTGGTTTAAAATTTGCAATAGAAATTAGGATAACAGGAAAGTAATGCACAATCGAGCCAAGGTATACTGAATGATATTAGAAACAGTGAGACAGACAGGAAGAAAGGAAAGAAGGAAACAGGAATGAAAGAAAGAGGGAGAAGCTGTTCCATGACCAAAATGTAGAGCCAGTCAGTGTATTATCTGAAGAACTACATCAGCTCTAAGCTACTTTGGCAATACCCAGAAAGCATGAGAGAATGAATTCTGTCATATATGGCAGGGTATAAGAGTTTCTCACATATTATCATGAGAATATTGGTAATTGTGAAGAGAAATGACATCCAGAAAATTCCAAGTAAGGTGAAACTCAAACTTAAGATGTGGAAACATAGCATTTGTAAGCAATCTATCAGAAGCCAGGACTGGGTGATCTATGCCTGCTGCCATACGACACAACGGACAAATATAAACCTCCTTGACGTTTTAAAGGCACTTAGGTCCAATGCTCTGAGATGCATACATGACTTCTTCTGAAGTGATGTAGGTGAGTCGATGGGAGAAACAGGCAGATCTGCTGAGTGACAGAGACAAGACAAGCTGGATTCTCAGAATCTTCACATTCAACAGCTGCACGATTGCCTAAACTCCAGCATGCAGACCCTTCCCTGGTGACACTTTGTCCTGATCATTATAGAATCGCAGTGCAGCTGACAATAGTGGATGACTCTCCCCATATTCTGTTTGTTTTCTTCATATGAGAAAAACAAAACCCATTGCTATTGACATTTCTGGGAGTGCACTCACTGAGGCAAGAATAGACTAGGGACTTTACATGCCTGTTTAAATTATTAGAGGTGCAGAACAGGAAGGCTAGTCCTGGTCAACAACTGAGACTGTGCACAGACCACCTCTCTGTCTTTCATAAGGATCACATTCAGACTGTCTTTGAAATACTAAAATAAATTAACTGGGAGAAGGTTCCTAAGCTATCGCTAGCACATTAAACCTTCTTAAAAGATTATGTCTGACTCATATATTCCTTTAGTGATTCATTCATGTGGAATTTGAAACTATAAATCACATTTGTTACATTTTAGAAAATTCCCTTTGCAGGGTTTCGGTTATATCAAAACTAAATAAATCATCTTTAGTCAGAAATAGTTTTAATCTCCAAGTTCCTCTGAGATGCTGCACATTTCAACTCTTCTTCGACTTCTCCAAATTAAAATTATTTTGTGTGTGTGTGTGTTTTGAATGAAGAAAATTGTTTAGTGTTAGTATTGATCTTGAAAAGAAGAGCTTAGAAAATAATTATTTTAGTTTAAATACATTTTGAATACATATACCTTCTATTCTATTAAAAATGAGCTTGCATAAAATCGGCAATACAAATAATGCTGAATGCTTTCAAAATGTAGGACTTGGCTTTGTTTCTAAGAGATATCACCACAATAAAATGTTATATACAAAATGTGGGACCCGTGACTTTTGGAGTTTATCATTCATGTTTATAATCCTTTTCTTAACTATTTAGGGGGGGGACTGACATAGTTTCTTGATTATTAGGAAGCCACATAAGCCACAAGCACAATTATGAATAATATATGATTTTCAGACACCTTTTTAATAATACTATTAAATTGCTAATTTCCACTTTGTTATTCAATAAATGAGTGCACCCAATTAAATAGTGAACAACTTACAATATATGGAAACAGGTATTGATTGAAAAGTGCACGTGTCATCAGAGGCCTTACCATCTCTAATCTTATTTAGTCAACAATATGTCCCCACTGGGTGCCTGTTGCTCTGTTGTATTGGAGCCAGCTTATACCAGTTTGCCAGGGCTGATTGCCAAATAGTCACATGTTTGCAACCAATTGTTACTGTAAAATCTGTCTCAGTGGGAATATTTACACCACGGAAATTGGCAGTGGTACAGAGCTCACCTCCCCTTGCCCCTTTATTGTCATTATGTAGAAACATCTGCCTGTGCACAGTGCTACAGGGGGTTAATGATAATAGCTAAGACCCAAACCCAGTTTTCAATGTACTTATTTAAAATGTTAGCATTGGAGAAATAAATAAAGCCCCCAAACAGAAAGAAAATTAAAGGTAATTTTGACAGCTTAAACCTTGGTGGTTTGTAGAATGAAATTTTCATTACCAGAAATAAAGAAATCAGGGAGGAAGATTCACTTGGGAGGTACAGAGGAAACTCGAGCTGTTTGTCTAGGGATGAAATTAAGAAGAAATATCGGGGGACAGAAAAATTGGAATTTAAATCATCCATGATCACAGCTTTGTCTGTGATAGCAGATCTTTAAATTGCTTTCATATTACAGTCAACTGATGGGACTGAAGAAATACCAGTGGATGAATCAGCCTGGGAGCCTGGGACGCAGTTGGCAGAGAATGTGTCCTGAGCTTTGGAACTGTAAAGCACCCTAGTTGATTGTAATGCACAGGCTGATTTGGGGAATGCTATTGTACAATTTAACCATTTTAAAATAGTCTTAGACCCCAAATACTTGACCCAGAAAAATGATGGTTGTATCCTAAATATTGAGAGAGCTACAAAAAACCACAAATCAGGGTATCAGTATGCCAGAGAATTGCCATTAGTTATACTGTAAGAGATGCTCCCTCCTAATTGTCCTGTCGAAGAGAGTTTAGAAAAGTACATTTAGTTTTCTGTACTTCATGTAGAAAACCTGTGGTTTTGTAACACTTAAGCTGGTCTTCCAAATATAATGACTTACACACAAAAGATATGTTAGAAATATCATATCTGAGGAAGTAGTCTAAATGCCTCTATGTGATGATTCCTAAGACCTTCCTTGACCTATGCTCTCCCACTAAGATAAGTAGTCATATTAAAATCAATAGGGCTGGTTTAAAACATGACATTCCACATAGAACAAAATAATTTCAGAAGTCAGTCACACAGTTTTAATTCTTCTGACTGCACATATGATTTCAGACTTTGCTAGATGACAGAATGAGCTGGTACATTCTGTTGGAATTTAACCGATGCATCTCCTCTCCAAGCACACACTGTCAAGTACACACCGTCAGTGTATATGAATACATTTATGTTGTATGTGCAAAGGAGGATGGAAGAGAGAAGAGTGAGAAGAAAATGGAGAAGGCAGGGGGGGTGGGAAGAGAATAAAATCTTATCATCTGATTCATGTGTGTGGTATGTTGCTTGGGATCTCACATTTTTCCAGGCATTCAAGTGAACCTGGTATTTGTAACTTCCCATTCATGAACCACACTCAAGTAGCGATTCAAGAAACATCGGAGGTAGGAAGTGTGTTAAGACTATTGGGTTCATTCACCTCATTTCCATTAACGTCAAGGGCTACATGGAAGTAAGAGTTCATTAGATGCAACAAACCCACAAATCCAGAAATCTCACAGCAGGTGAGAAAACCTCCTCCATGCAGAAACTATCAGGGTTTCCACACAGGCACAACTAGTCATTATTACCAAGGTATGTGTTGTCAGGTATGGGAGGGAACAGGGAATAGATAAGCATATGATTATGTATTATTTATTAACTTAGGAGCAACTCTCTAGGAAAAATGTGTTAAAATACCCCATCACTAGAAAGAACTTAAATTGATCTGGTGCCAAAAATAAAGAGTATTTCTATTTTAACAGTGTGTACCAAAGTATCAAAGTAATCCTTTCTGATAAAATATTTAATATGTAAACATAACACCCACATTTTTTAAACCCGTCTTAACTAAGACATTTTGTACAAACCAGGGAGATGTTTCAGTGGTTAAGTCCGGGTGGACCGAGCTACATAATGCAAATCAACCCATTAAAGACACAAGCAGCGCTGTCTTCTGAAGCAAGCTAAATGATAAAAAGTGCCCTGGCTACAGTTTCATCTTGTGCTCAGTGGCATTCACCGTCCTCTCTCCGTGAAACGAGAATGTCTCTCCAAACTAGAAAACGGAAGGCTTCAGAAGCATTATGTAGCTAAAATCGGAGACTATTTTACCCATTAGTAATAAATGTACCTGCTGAGCAGAACTCAGCTGTACCTGAAAAGCTTGCACAGTTCCCTTTTGCTTAGCTCTGCCTGCTACGCAAGAGGCAGTGTGCTAAAAAGAATTTTGTTAAAAGCAAAAGAGTTTATATAATTGACTTTACTGGAATTAGAAGACAGAGTACAGTGTTCTCAACCTGAAGCAGCCAAGTCTATGATGAAGGAAAATTGCACAATTTAATAGCCAGATATAGACACTGTGCAGTAATAGAAGTAATCAAAGGCTTGGGCGTGCTTCAAGGAGGAATCTGTTAGTTTCCCCTTGCTCCAGAGAGAAGCTTGCAAGTGATTGTTGCAGCAAAGCACTTGTCCAGGGCTTTCTCAATCCGCTTGGATTCCTTTAAAAGGAGAATTTATAAAGGAGCAAATATAAGTATGTTAATGTTGAGGTCTCTTCTGCAATTTTAAATTTGGTATTTGGCATTCTAATTTCTATTGTCTATGAAATAGGCTCAAGTAGCACGTAATATGTTACTGATAACTGTTAATCTTCTTCTCCTCTACAGTACACTTGACCTTCATAAGGCTTCCATGTTCAGTTTCTAGTATACACAACCAACGGAGAGGGAAGAGAAAGCCACATTCTGGGCGAACTCATACTAGTCTTTATTAAGCATCTGCAAGAAAGTGAAGTTTCAGCCGTAGCGTTTTACACATCTGTACAATCTTGGGGGACATGTGCAGTGAGTGATAAAGGCAAGAAAAGAACAATCGATGAGATGACAGTCCTGACAAATCAAGGCTCTACAAATCAGGATTATCAGGATTGCAACTTTGGGTGAGACACAGAAGAAAGTTTTCATATCTTTAAAACTCACATAATTAAAAATATCCTATTGGAGACCAAAATGTTTTTAATAAATCCCAAGCTTTATGTATAGAAATTTTTATATCTCACAGAATCTACTAGACATATTTAAGGCTTGTGATAAATTGATTATAGAAGTATTCATAATGAGTAAGATTAAGTACTTGAGTTTTAGATTACACTAAATTGCCAGTTAAACACACATAAAATTCATTTTGGTAAAGCATAAGTATATGTGACAGCTCAAATAGTATGATTTATATACCTCAAAACAATCATAGTATTAAGGTAGGCAGCATTCTGTCCAGTTTTATTCCCATCAGGAATAAATTTTATGCTCTTGTTACCTTAAATAACTAAAGCAAATTTGAAAGAAACCACAGAATACCAGGTTCTCTCACTAATTTCTCTCTCTCTCTCTCTCTCTCTCTCTCTCTCTCTCTCTCTCCCCCATATATATATATATATATATATATATATATATATGTATATGTTTATTTTAAAGAAATAAGTACTGAAAGAAATGCTATTACATTGGCCAAAAAAAGTTTAGTGCAATACACTACTAATTTCAATTCATTGAACTCTCAGTTAAACTACAGAAAATAATAGTATTTGACACTCAGATTACATCTTTAAAATCTGAACAGGGTAGAAACTTTGCATGTAGACTTAATACTAATGTTCTGTTAGTATCTCCAAGTAAACCAAAGCAAACAACAACAAAAACAATAACAAAACCCAATAACAAAAACAAAACCCAAAAATAACAAAATAAAAATCATCCCAGGAAAATGATATACCTAGCTTCTTGAAAACCTGTTTCTCAAAACTAGTAGATAACACTTTCCTACACTCATATGCCCCCCCCCCCCCCACACACACACACACACACACACACACACACACATACACACACAAACACAAACACACACACACAAACAAACACACACACACACACACAAACACACACACAAACACACACACACACACACACACACACACACACACCTTATGTGGTGATTTGAGTAAATTGTTTTCTCTTCTTGTCTTGTTGTCTTGTGTATTTTCCCTCAGGCCCTCCCTTAACCCTCTTCCATTTCCTCATTCTTTTAATCCTCTTCACACTTTTACTTTTTCGTCCCCTTCCTCTCTCTATTCTTCTGATTCCTTTTCTGAGTTTATTGCAATCTGCCCTATGAGATTAATTTTAACATTTCCATTCTTTCATTGTATGAAGAAGAACTGAATACCCATTTCCTTTGTAGTCTAAAATCTTTTAATGTTTGGGGACTGTGCTTTGAGTTCGCTTCAGCTTTCCTCTCCTTTTGGTTCCGTGCTGACAAAGTTGAATGTGTTTTGTAAAAGTCCAACCTGAAATAGTGAGAACATTCTTCATGTTACTTCAAGTGTTATTTTCTAAAATGATATCCGGTCACAACATTCTTTTTCCCTTTAAAGACATCCTTTTACCAAAAATCAAAAAAAAAAAAAAAAAAGAATAGTAGATTTCAAACTTCAGAGTTTGAAGAAATAATGTTTTTATGCAGTCAAGGTAATCAGGTGTTTAAAACATATATCTATTCCTTTTAATATAGGAGATTTGGAAATATATTTTAGAAAACATGCTCTATATTCAGTAGGGTAACAAAGGTGTTGACATTATTACACCTTTCTTTCATTGTGGATTCTTTTTTCCTTGTAGTCCACCAGTTCCTGGTTACTGGTCATACTAGACACTACAGAGGGGCTGATGGCAAAAGAAGAGTGCTTCGCAAAGTGCTTTGTAATGAAAAATGTCCTATCTGGAAAAGGAAGTACATATTTGTTTTTAAGTAATAAAATGCAGTGTTCAGAGGGAACAGCGAATGAGTTTCCTATAAGAACGCAGGACAGCAAAGCCCTGAACAAGGCAGGTAATGAATGAGGTCATTTTCTCTCTCCTATACAGGCGTATGCATTTGAATATGTACCCATGACCAAAACACGATTCAACCAGCATGGTAAGACTATGCTAAGAGGAATGAAAAGTGCTTTCTTCTCAATTCAACGCTCACGAGTGTCTCTCAGTAAAGCAAACCCTAGATCTACTGCTATGGCATCCTAGATGTCATTGTCATGGAGATCCCCTATATATAGCCAGACACATCTCTTATGGTAAAGTCTACATGCTTTCTCCTCTGCTAAAATGTACTTAACGATGTCCCAGCATCACTTTTTTATGGTAACTTGGTTTTCTACTTCCTGAGTACGCAAAGATACCTCTAAATCTGTGTTCACATTTTTTATGTACTTTTTTGTGGGACTGAGTTGTATAGTCCCTTCTCTGGGGGTAGACTCTAGACAATATAGAATGTTACAAACTGTTTTTTAAATAGCAAGAATTAGGGTCTTTCACTGGAACTATGATCTCTTCAAAGGGATCACATCTATCAGAAAATAAAATGTTAATCATCGAAACAAGCCAAATCTCTAATGTGACTAGCAATTTGACAAGAAATATTAAATTTACCGAAGTTGTTTTTAAAGAAAATTATCAGTATCATATTGCATTTTTCCCACTACTCTAAGTGCTTCCTTCTATCACATTGTGAACCCACTTCAGTAGGATTCCAAACAATTCTTCATAGACCTCCTCTCTCATCACAAGGATCTGCCAGTTGTTCAATCTGTCAGTCAAGCCAACATCCAATCATATCTTTTCCTCTGCTACATCTGAATTGTTGCTTTAATTTGTAAGTCAGTCCTTTCTGTGTTTTTATGCTCAATGTCTGCCATTACAAACAACACTAGACGTCTTTGGGTTTCTTAAACTTACAGTAAATGAAATACACTACTACTTTCTTCCCAAGTTAAAGTACCCACTTTATAAACTTTCACATTCTGGGTATTGTCATCTGCCTCCTGGTTCACATGAGAAATTGAGAACACATTCTGTGATCCTTGACTTGCTTTCTTGCTTTGACTTGACTTGCTTTGTTCTCACTTATCTCCTCTAATCGATGAGCCTATCAGCTACTTTAATAAAACCAATACAAACATATTGATCTCCTCATTTCATATTGGTCACTTCATCTTCAACAGATTTGTCTAAGACTGTATATCAGGTCCCTCTCTTTTAGCATAGCCTATTCCTAATAGGAGTACAATATAACATCTTTCATAGGTAATATATACATTTTTTATGTCTCAACGATATCAACTGCTGAAACAGCATTGGAGCAACGTTTGTATAATGTCTAGCTCTTATTCTTGACAGTGCGATTCATCATGCCTTATTCAAAATGAACAAGAAGGTTTTCTTGTATTATGGAAATGGTTATCTTGTGTATTGAATGCCTCCCAGATGCTAAGCACATTACCAGTCACTACATGTTTCAATGTTTATACATGGATAAATCATGGGCTATAAGCTAGTTCTGTGTGCAATGGTCATGCATTTTAATATTGCAGATCTAACTATGTTGGTAGGCATATGGTATTCTTATGTGCTAAAAGCTCACCTTGATAATAAGCAGAACAAGGAGCTGTGTTTAACGATTCTACAGAAAAAAATAAAATTTAAGTGTTGTCTGTGTGTTTACTAAGACAGTGAAACAAGGTGTAGTTTCATAAAAAGTCTCACACTATCTAAACACTATTTATCTAATAAAATGAGAGGAAAGGATAAAGTCTAATGGATATATGCACGTATATTGTTATGTGAACATAATCTGAACAGTGACATCTTCTATGAGATTCTCTTATACACTTGTGCATGATCGTGGTTTTGGATGTGTGTGTTCAGAGTCTAAAGGTTCCTGGGTTTGGTATCTTCACATTGCCAGGCTCACGTCTTCCTGGTCCCCATTATTTATAGGAGTCTGCTTTACTTTTATTTCATTTAAACACATTTAAACTTTTGTTTTCATTTTGCTTTAAAGCTGCTTAGAATTTAAATAGTTTGTGTGCTGTTAGACCTAGCAGTTAAACTGTTTTAATGAGGATGGTAACGTACCTGTTTGTAGAAGAAAGTAACATTTTGCTTTGGCAATCTGAATGATGTCACCTTATTAGATGCTGCAAGTATGTTCAGTGTGTCAATATTGATTTGCAGACAGAGAAATAATTGCACGAAGAGAGGAGAAAACACGGGGTGGGTTTGTCCTCAAATCATGACAAAAAATACTTAAAACTGGATTAAATTCTTTACCACCAGATATAAGGCCTTGTGGATATTGGTACTACTCCTGTGCCATTGACCAATTCAGCATGTTTCAATTTTCAAAGTATAAGGTATAATGCAGATGTCATAGAGTGCCCTGAAAATCTCAAGCCTTGTCTTCCTTGTTCACAAACTGTGCATTACAGTTCCTCAGGTCTCGTACGTTCTAATGGTTTCTGTCTCTTTCTCTTTTCACCTTGTCTTTCTGTTGTCCTTCCACTATGAACAATTTATCTACTCTGTCTGCATCTGATAAAGGGAGACACGGCATTTCGTGGACAAGGCCACTTTAATTGTCCTTCACATGTAATGGCAGGGTGGTGATACTGTTAGTTATGCTTCCTGTCTCTCTAGACTTAACTCACATTTTGCAATGGTCTCTGGTAAATCCCTGAAGCACAATGCCAGCTCTCCCTCTCTTTTGCAGAGTATCTTCGTTGGTTTGTGTGTTTCACAGTTATGTTTGCAGTGCTGATAATTAAGCTTTAGTTAATAATTGTCCTATGATAACATAGACACCAGGAATTATATGCATCTGGCATGATCTTTTATGATTGATTTGAATGGAGCCATCAGTGGTTGTGAATTCATAGTCACAAGTGAGAGAGAGGAAGTAACCAGAAAATACAGTTCCAACATTAACAACACCATGTAAAATTATACATCCTTGTTTTAATTTTAGCATGCTTAGAAAGTGTTTTGTCTTATTTACATAGTACCTTCTCTCTAAAATGTTGGCACGAGATGAATAATTCTATTCACTAAGTGTATTTGCCCCGATCATTCTGCTATTCCGTCAATCTCTAGGAACTGACACAGTTTTGAAAAGTATTAGTGAAAAATGCCAGAGACAAGAATTTGGGTTGATTTGTCCATAAAGAAAAGCTGGCTTAAACAAGACCTCATTCACGGGTATATATAATATTGTAGAGTTCTCTATGATTTGGTACAAGTAAAACCTTGAAAATGGGAAGATTTTAAATAAGCAGAGGAAAAAACACAAAGGTATATGCATGGCATTGTGCAGACATCAGGTGTAAAACAAAAAACAAAAAAACTTCTTTTGCAGGATCATATAGAGTTGGTTCTGGGCTTTCAGTTACAAAACTCCACTCTAATTCTATTTTTGCTACTTGCAAAGTGCACTTGTGCACTTATTCCACCTCTCTTATTCTAAACTTTTAAAACTACAAAATATAGGTAGGAATTAATATAACCTGAAAAGATTATTTTCTAAAACATAAATGAATACAATCACATAAAACGTAATGGACAGCGAACAGTAAGAACTGAATAACAGACATCCTTTATTACCATTGGTTGACTGTTAATATCTAATATGAAGAAGACAGTTCTACTGAGAGCCTAGGGAAAATTATTCCTTATCTTGTAAACCAGAACCTGGGAAATCTTGCCTACAGGTGAAGAATGATACAACTTACACATAAAATCAATCCATGTTTTCAATTCCATTTTTTTTCTGCCTTAGATTTTAAAAGGCTGATCGGTTTATACATGCCTTTTTCTCAGGGAGGGGGTGAGAAGTTAGAAAAGGTGATTGTTAAATCGTTACCTTGACAACAAAGAGAACCAATTGTGAAATAAGCAAAAACGGCATTCTTAGCAGTTTCCCGACTTCTCCACATTTAGCTACAAACAGTCAATTCCCTTTCACTGACCTCAGAGCTACTTTTTAAAAAAAAGATATTACAACAGAAACTTTCTAAGGAATTGGCAAAAATAAAAGTTGGGTATATGTTTAATTCCAGTTGAAAGCATTATAATTTTACTAGTTTATAGGATTATGTTTCTGTAATAGGACTGAGATAAGGAAAGATGATATTTTTACATAAATGTGGTACCCAACATATAATAAACTATTTGCTTGATGCTATGCAAAATATTTTACTTGTTATTAATACGTTTATCTTTGTAGAACCATTACAACTACACTTATATTAGCAACCTCTCTTACATTAGAGAAAAGCAACAGAGCTTAAAGTTACTCAAATTTGAAAAGCAACAATCCAAAAGACCTAGAACTTTCGTGCTTTTAAATGAGCTTCAAAAGGTTACATCACAAATCCATTACACTGCCTGGGAATTCCAACTATGAGCAAAAGTGTTCTTGGATAAGGTTTGAGTCAGCTTATAGATTTTCTTAGTTATATTTCTTTACATAACATTATTACTCATTCAAAACAGAAACAGTTCACTTGTACCAGGACATTCAATCTATATTATAAAATTTTCACCTTGTGCTTGTCCTACATTGTGAACGTTAGAGGCTTCCGTATTAACATTTTTTTAACTGACATGATATTTGTAAATATTTTTGAGGCATGCTCTATTATCTTGAATTGTGTAGACATTCATAGTTATCAACTAATGGTAGTTATCATATACAAAACCTTATATTTGTGTTATTTTCATGGTGACTATATTAAAATTCTTTGGTCTTTACATTTGAGATCCTAGCTTCAAATTTTTGTGTTCTACTGTTTACTTGGAGTAATTGGTGAGCCAAGAATTAAAACCATATAGTACTTGGAACTGATAGATAATGAAATATGGATAAATTGAAAGGAGTGATGGGAAATTCTAAGGGAGAACGTCTATCCTAGAATGCATAAAGGATGGGGAGGTGGAGGAGAGCCAAGGAGCTTAAACAAGATGATCTGTACTTGAAAAACATACAGGCAAACTCCAATCTTCCAAACAAAGAAAAAATAAACTTGATAAAATGTCAAAGAGTATACATTCGATGTCTAAATTTCAATGGTGATAAGGAAGAGAGAAGCCTAAGGGATACCTTAGCCAAAAGGGAGTGACTCCTAGAGGAGCCTTAGAGATACCCACTAGTTTACATGCTAATCCTCTCTTGCTACCCACTTCCTGCCTCCTCTCCCCTTTCATTCCTCTCTCAAACAGAGGTGATTTGACCTGATAAGTTCACATGGGTGGACAATGCTGCTTCTAGAAGACACAGGTCATTGAATGAAAATCTCAGTGCCAGTTACAGGCCACCTAAGAGATTCTGGTTAAGGGAAAACTCATAAACGTTCTGTTAGGATATGAGGCCTTTATGCCTGGTTGTAAAAATTTTGTATAAGATTCAGAACTGGGGGGTCATTTGCTCTAATAGAGAACCGACCTTTGTTGTTTTGCTAAACCGTCAGTGCTACCAGACGGCATTCTAAATATTTATTTTTACACCCATAGAGTTAGTTGCACTACTCTCAAATTTGATAAGTAGTTGTTAAAATAAAGATTCGTAACCGACCAAGTATAAGTAATTTGAAGTGTGAGTGCTGAGCTTTGGAAGGTTGAGTTATTTCAAGGGTGATCCTTAGATAGGCTAAGGATCAAATAACTAGAAAGTTACTAGTGGATGGGGCTAATGGATGGGGAAGACAGCCATGATACACTGACTGCCAAACTCAATATGGCTGCTGTGCACATGCACTCATTGTAACTGTACCTGCAGGAGTTGAAAGAAGTCACAGTTTCAGCAGAAGTGGAGCACTGGGCCCTGAAGCCACACTGCAAATGTAGGAAAGAGGTTTTGGAAACTGGTCACTACATGTAGATGACTCTTGGAGGTCTTCCATTGGATAGCTGTATAGCCATACATATATTGGTATTATTATTACTACAGGAAAACTAATACTTTTTAAAAAGTAAAGAGGTGAAGATGTATTGGGCAGTGTGGGGGTGGTTGCGAAAGAGCAGAAAGTGGTCCTTGCTCATGGTCAGAGTACATTTTAAAATGTGTGAATATGTCAAAAATGTATGAATGTAATAAAATAATATTTAAAAAAGAAGCTTCTAAGTTTATTTCATGCTTAAAATATTCATGTTTATCTTAAAAATCAGCATATGTGAGAAATATCACGTGGGTCAACTGCTGATCCAATTCTGTATTTTAGCGATCATTTCAGGTGTCATAAAATCAGGAAAGTATGAACTCATTTCCCAACAATGAAATATTAGTATATTATTTCCTGATAACTGATGCTTCATTTATGGATGTTTTAAATCCTCTATTTCTGTGCAAATGTGGTAACTAATGATTAAGCTTTCATAATATGCTAAATATATTTGAAGTATGTTCCTTGCTTTTATTTTTAATAATAGAAGCCTCACTAGAAAAATTATAATAATATGTTGTTGTAAAGTGAGGACTCAAATCGTGTCGATTTATCTAAGTTGTCTTTATCCTCTGCAGTTATTTTTCATTTGCTTCTTACTTTTGGCATACTGTGGAGTGAACCCAAGGTTGCAGACATGCTAAGCAAGCAGGAGAGTGGTGAACTCCAGACATTTTTAAATTGTTACCTTGGAAAAGGGCTCAATAACTTGCTTAGGCTGATTTTGAAGTAATTCGTAACTCTGTGCACTTTTGATCACTCTGTCCATTTTTGAACATCCAACTGTCCTGTCCTAGTTCTCATTCAGCTGAGATAATGGGCAAATATGTATAGATTCAACTTAAAATATTTCTTAACTCTTGATAAACAGATTTGTTTTTAAAGATAGGCAATAAACCCTAAAACGTTAACATCTATTAATTTTGCTGTTAGTAATATGTATAATGTGATTATGACTTTGTGAACTAACCATAGTAAGTTACATGCTTTTTCTATTTCATTAACATGAATGTATATACACTCTTACATAATCAATTTAGTAACATACATTAGAATTATTACAGTGAATAGTACTAATAGAAGCTTAGAGAAACAAAGATTGCATATCTCTATTAAAATTCTATCAACAATTCCTGAATAATGCATTTATTAGGATTCATGATACAATAAAACTAGTAATTTTCTATGCACAATGAGATAAATGACAAAAGACGAGCCTTCAAAATCATTCTGGATATGTCATTAGCAATTCATTTCACATTCTTACCTATACAAAATATCCAAAACCAGCTAACAGCTCTGTGCAAACAGCACCAGCTAAAGTTATTAATATTTTTATTTAAATGCACATCATGACTTTTCCTTCAGTACTAGTACAGCTTACTTTTTAATCTTGTAAAGAGAAAACGAAAATCTTGATTTTGACACTATTCCCAAAAGGACTATCTTTGGCTTGGTTCCTACTATGGCCATGTAAGCCTAATGATTGTATTCATTTGCTGTAATCAAACAGTTCCATTAACAGCTACCTTAATAACTGTCATAACACCCATAGTTCAGGAATCGTGATACTCACATATTAGTCAACAGAATGTGTCAGGCATCCAAAAACATAAAGATCAAGATAAATAATCAATTTACTGTTTTAAATATTTGTATTTGAGAAATTAAATGGGACAATAATTTCATTCAGCCATGATCATGAAGACCTTCACATAAAAACCAATGTCTATTTATTTTTATCATAAATCAATGAACTTACAAGTTCACATTTCATTAAGGTTTAACTATCCGCATGGGAAAACCATCGTGTACATCTGAAAGCATGGTTCCGCAAAATATGTGGTACAGAGAGACATGGTCATTAAGCAACTGACTCTGATATCTTTGATCTCAGAGGGATGACCCAGTTTAAGGAGAATATGATTACTAAAGGGGAGTGAGACTGAAACCACAGGAAAACTTTCTTCACTTCCATGAAGTGTTAGAATTCAAAGCCTCATACATAAACTGAACTACAATTAATAATGTAATATATCATTGGTAGTAAACAAATTCTTGCTTGCTTACGTCTTAAAAGTCAATTCTAATCCCCATACAAAAAGTCATTTACTATTCATAAAAATATTAAAATAATAATTAAAATTTAGCATAAATATTCCCAAATTTAAATGTATTTATTATGGTCTGTCATCAGTACTCTTATTTTATTATCAGTTATTCATTTAAACTCAAAATAATATATGATATACATGAATTTATTTCATCAAACTTATTTAGATTCTTGTAGTTGAAAATAGTGAGATTAGTATGCTCTGGATATTGTGGTGCTTTCAATGTTTATGATCTTATAGACATTAATATCTGAGACTAGACATTGTGACACATGCTAGCTTTCAGTTAAAGTTTAAATTTTTCTGAGATTTTAAAATCTAAATTTCTGTTATTACTACTAGGGAGCACTGAATAGACTAATAAGACTTTCATCAGTATTTTCCTGAAGAGTTTAATTGCCATCTCAAGCAAGCTGTGTTGGTGTTTGTACTTCTGCATGCTTTTGTGTCAATTAACGACATCATAGGATACATTGTCACAGCAAAGAGAAAAGCATGAACCCAATCAAACTCGAAAACTTGTAGGATTTCCCAAATCTATAGAAATGGTGAGCGCTCTATAGCAGCTTAGAGAAGGGATGTTTGACTCTAACACAGTGCTTCATCTTACTGCACAAGGACTCAGTGCCCACAGAATAGAGAAACACATTTGTTGTTAGTCGTACAGACTGTCTGGATACAAGATTAGCAAATATCTGGCAGTTTTGCTAAAAGAGACCATATGTGTGACACACAGTTGCTGGCACATAGTTGAGGCACAAACTATGTTAATTATTTCCTTACGCTCCTGCTGTCTCTGTGACTTGAAAGTAACTTCTGGGAAAAATATATGTTTCCTTAAAAGGATTTCTATCATAATAGTTTACTATATACTATTCAATTCATGAAAAAAAAGAATTTCTAAAAACGTGCATGCTCACTTGCTATATAGGTTGGAGAATATGTTCATCCTGGATCCACTATCTGCAGGTATAGATTTGCAGTGCTCATGAATGAGCCAATCCCCTTTCCTTTGGCTATTTCTCTGTGCTCTCTGCTATTCTCAGCACGTTTTCTTTTGTTTCTTATTTGCCTTCAGTTCTACTTAGCGGTGTGTCCTCAAAACGGTCTCATCCACAGCGACTAAATCTCAGATCCTCACAGACGCTGTATAGCCACGTGCCTAAACAAAGGGGCTTTGGACCTGCCTTTCACTAATGAGCTGCAAGCATTTGCGCAGCCTAAGTGTGGTGCCTTTCATTAGCAGCTCTACTTTTCCCCCCATTGTTCTCTCCTCTGCCTGTGAAGGCCAGCTTCTTAGTTCACCTCTAATTCTCTTCTCTGACGGAGCTCATGCCTTCTGTGTCCACCACTTACCTTTCATTGTACTTCTAGTGAACTAGGATTTTCTCCTGCTTTCGGTTCAATCCTGTTTCACCTCGTCTCAACTTTCTATCACCCTCATTACCTTTCCACTTGCTATCATAAACGTCATATCTGAAAACTGTATATCATGATATAGTTTGAGATTAGAATATAGTGATGTAATATCTACTTTCATTCCGTCGCTCCAAACCCTCCCATGTATACCCTGTGTTACTGCTCTAGTTCAAATTCACAGTTTCTTCGGTTTTAACTTCCATGCTTGTGTGTGCATATGATAAACACACACACACACACACACACACACACACACACACACACACACACTATAACATTCTTAGTCTCTACTAAGTTACTTGAATGTATATATTTTTTGTGATATATATATACATATATATGTATATAAATTTGGATTTGCTAACATCCACTTATTTGCTAACTCTTTGAAAACCACTAAGTTAGAAGTTGGATAACAGTTTTTTTCCTACATTGACTTAAAAGTCAAGAATGTATGTTTTTATTATTATTGTCTTTTTGTTCATACTTTAGATCCTGACAGCAGTTTCTCCTCCCTATACTCCTCCAGCTCCCACCTTACCTCCTCTCTACCCCAAATCCACGCCTCCATTTCCCTTTAAAAAAAAAGAAAAGGCCTCCAAGAGATATCAAATGAACGTGGCACAGTTACAGTGAGACTAGACACAAATCCTCAGACCAAGGCAGAGCAAAGCAACCCAGGAGGAGGAAAAGGGCCCCCAATGTAGGAAAACCTCTCACAGACAGCTCCCAGTTCTACTGTTTGCATTAATTGCCCACTACAATAAATAAGATTGACATCACAAATGATGGATGTCTTCAGGATAAAAATCTTCAAAGTCATTGTGAAGAAAGGAAAGTTTAATATTTATTTTGTATTATTGATATTGATTTAATCCCCAATTCATCTACTTAAGAGCTGCAAGCATTTGTTCAACATAGGTGTGGGGCTTAATGCCTATATTAAACACATCTTCTAATGTAAAGAACCTACAGACATAACGAATTAAATTAGCAGCTATCATGTTACTAAGTAACTAATTATTGCTCCTTTCTCCATGAGTTGTTATTCAATAAAAAACATTATACTATGAGTAATGCAACAATTTAATTTAATCATTCTAATTTAACAATTCAACAGCCCTGTTTAATCTGCTTTAGCCATCAGGAGGCATGTACACAGGGACTTTTAACATAAAAGGAATAATGAAGTGTATACATACACGGGTCAGTGTGTGCATGTGAGTGGGCATATATTGCGTGCATGTGTACACATGTATGCATATGTGAAGAAAATGATCTATATTGCATATTTTATCAGGAAATATTTTATAAAGAGCATGTGCTCTCTCATCAATATGCTTAAAATGTTAAGTACATGGCTCTGGCAATCAGTATATAAAACCTCATCTATACAACTGAGTAATCATAGCACAATTAAAAGGAGTACAGTGAATATTTAATGAGATCATTCATATTTAAGTACATAATTATAGATATTCAATTTCGAGGTATTTATTTTATGTGCTTGCATGTATATCTGCATATGTCAAGTGGATATATGTCCACAGAGGCCGGAAAAATGTGAAAAATCCTCTCAAACTATAGGTACCGATAGTTGTTAACAGCCATGTGGTTGCAGAAGTTGTACTCTGGTCCCTGTAAGAGCCCCTTAGCGATCTTGCCAACCACATAGAAAGCATTCTTTAATCATAGTATCTGTTTACTATCTATGATGTGGTTATGACTTTTGCTTACATCCAGTCTGTGACTTAAGATGATCTGTGAGCCAGCCTTAGATATCATAGCAAACAAATGCAATCAATATCACACATTTAAATTATTTCAAATTATTAGCACATGTTAAATGGCTTTGCTCATCTACTGTTTGGTCTATAATCTGAAAAGCAATGGTAAAATAATTATAATTTCTACCAAATGACATTGATGAAAATAAAGGTAACTAATGCTTAGCACGAAATGCTTTCTATAAAATATTATCTTTAGTAAAAATCATATGGCATACTTCCATGTATATTTTATAAGTATCATACTATAATATGTATGAAAAACTAATTTCAAGGCTTATATTCAGTGATAAAATCACTTTGTCTACTTATTGTCTTAAGTTATAAAAACTTAGCTTACTTTGCATAAATTCATAATTCTTTCTATGATGACCTTACATGATTATGCGATTTTACAGAAGGGTTATTATGAGTAACTATATATTATCATTTAAAACATCTGTGTTGTTAAATCCATTTCAACAGCACAGTTCAGTGTTCAATTATTCAAAGTTAATTGCATATCTAATTACAAATGTTCTGTCTCTGAAAGAGTAATTGACAATCATAATCCGCCTCCTCCTACTCGATCTCCCAAATTAAGCGAAATCTGAAAATCTTTTCTTCTGTATAAGGTTTGAACGATATCCAAAGCGAAAGCTATTAGCAAAGACAGTTCACAAAATATTGTATCAAAATCACAAGTCATTCTGAGGAACATATACACACGAACAAGTAAAACAAAACAGAACCACAAAGCTATTGTGTTAAAGAACCCATTTTGCTAACAAGAAGCTAGAAATTCTATGGCTTGACCACGTTTATCTACTTGCAGATAAAGGGAGAATTTATTGCTTTGTAATGTACATGGCTACAAGCAGTAATGAAGGTCAAGCTATATCCAAGGCAGCAATGATATTAATACCACACTTGACTAGAGATAAACAAATGCAGAATGATCCTTGAACAGTGTGCTAGATTCTTTTTGTAGTTTAAACTTTTCCTTTTTATTTTTGATAGTTTGTGTTCAAATCCTATACTCCTTATACCAGTGCACAATATCCACCATGCAGAGAAAGCACAGACTCGCAGGTCTCTTTGGGGTACAATTCCCCTCATGTTTTACTACTCAGGAGTGAGTTGTATTGAAATACTGAGTTTATGAAATACTTGTAGTAAAGTGAATGATAACGTACATTCCAATTCTCATAATGGCCTTAGAGGAAAACCATGGCTTATCACAGGGTGACTGACACATTAGAGCCTCCACTCCAGCAGGTTCTGAATGCAGAAAATGCAATTTCTTAAAAGAGTTATGGGCTAGAAACACCAGAGATGGACAAAGGAATGGCACTTTGACAGTATCATCATAATCGAAATTATTTATTTTTTCTCCTTATCTTTTAATCCATTATATATTAGACTACTTCTGTCTACTCTTGAGTATATTGCAGTAACTGGAGATTTTAGACTAAATAACTTTCTTAATACTGAACAAAGTTAATTTCAAACTGCAGCCAATATAGATGCATATACAAATACATATAGGCTTGTGATAACAATTGTTAAAAAGGGCTCATGAATTTGATGGCCTACAGGGCAAGAGTTTATGGAAGGATATGAAGGGCAGAAAGGAAAGGGAGAAATACTGTAATTCAAACACAACATCAAACATAACCACTAACAACCAAAACGGCCAACATCTTGAGATCAATAATGTAAAATGAAGTTAACAGTTTATGGCGAAAATAAAAATAAAATAAAATGCGAAAGGATGGCCCATGTTATTTATCTAAGGACACTTCCCTTCTGACTCTTTGCTTCTGACTCCCCTGAATGCCAGTGCTCATTATCTTCCAGACGCTTAGTTCAGGTAGAATTCCTGGATAGTATAGAGGTTCTCTACGATTTTAAGGGTAATGTAATCAACATGACTGGTGATAGAAAAATTATTATTTGAAACTCATGTGGTAAATCTATAGAATCAGTAATTTATTTAAAGCCATTAATTCATCTGAAACATAGAGAAGTGTGCAGCTGTGTCTGTGTATCTATTTTGAAACTGTTCCTTGAATTCTCTTAATGGGGAAACTTTACAGAACAGTGTCTGTTGGCTTCATTTGAAATTTTTCTTACAGGAATAATTAGATACCAGCAAAGGAATTGTAGGATTGAATAAACTAGAGTCAAAAAAAGAAGAGTATATCTATACAATCAATTATAAAAGTAGGAAAAATGGAAGAGGAAAATCTATAAAGTTAAATTTCTTTATTGCTTCTAAACCCTCATCAAAACCAATAGTCTGAAGTGTGTGTGTGTGTGTGTGTGTGTGTGTGTGTGTTGGGGTGATTTCATACTATTTATCTGAGTAGTTTAGAAAGCCCATAGCATAGATTTAAGCACTAGAAATCTGAATAACTTGTGTATATTCATGTTTGTGTATACATGTAACCAGAAAACAGTCATGGTACTCATAAACACCCCCTTCATTTGAATGAATTTGGCTTTGGTTTATGTATTGTATGGAGAGAATTAGAAGTATCAGGTAATATTTTATCTTCATAATATACCCTATGTTGGAGACAGAAACGTAAATTCCTATTTCTCTACAGTATTTGCACATGCGATTTAAGCAGGATTTGTGATAAAATTCAATTATTTAAATAGGTTTTCTGACACTGACATTGTGAAAGTCACTTGCCAATAGTCATATAGTGAGAGGACTCCATTTTCTTAATGCACAACTAGGTCTGGCCACGGAGACAATCTTCAAGGGTGAAGGATCTATTAACATGTGTCTTTAGATCCAAACTCTGTTCCTGGTATTGTCCTTGGATTCTCTTAACTCTGTTTCCTTTTCTGTGGAGCTGTTAAGTGAAAGATTCTGTTACTTTTAGTTGTTGGTAAAATCACATAGAATGGCATAAGTTCACTACTGTTTTGTGAAAGAAAGTTCAAAGTATTGGCTACACATTGACTAAAGGATTCCTAGATACATACATGCAACCTTCATAGATCCGCCATTGCACTGTGTGTGAAATGTGTCTGCAATTTGTGCTGTTTACGTGGTCACAAAATCAATTTTGAAACACTGATCTCTGTCACTTGGAAAAAAAATCCATTCTGCCGGAAAGTGAAATAGAAAGGCAGATGATGGATTTGAAGGTATCCAGTCGTGACAGTTAAACAGTGTTCTTGAAAAGTTGAATTATGGCTTGGGGAGAACTTGAAGCTACTTTCATTTTCTGGTTCCGCACTCACCCCAGGCTGCCCCGACTTTTCTCTTGTTGATTTCTAAACACAATATCCTGCCATTAAAGTATTTCCAACGATAAAGGATCAAACTATAGTGTTAATTGTAGGGTTAATAATTGCATCACCTGCTACTGTCTGTAAACTTTAGCCTTAAAGGATGAAGAATCTAATTTTGCAGTTGTCTCATGAAGTAAAGACAGTTCTTGAAATTAGAAAATGTACCAATTATAAAATAATATATTGATCTGCTAAAAGTAAATGATTACCTTTCACAAGTTTTACTGTGCCTTTACCGTGGACATATAACAAGCAGAAGAGTCGTAATTCATCCTTATCAACCCTGAGTTTTGGACTTCGCATATTGGAGGAAAAATTTAACTGAAATATTTAGAGAATGATTATAGGATGTCAAAATGTATGAACTAAGTTCACAATGAGTGCAATATATACCCACACTCAGTTCATATGTTTGCACATTTGTGCATATATGACATGCAGTCAGTAGTCAGAATTTTGCCTAGGTACATACTATATAAGTTTTAAAATTATATGTATATAATTTTATATATAATTATTATATTTATATATATATTATATAATAATTATCAAATTATATGTATAATATATATAGTATATATAATATTATTTTGCCCTTATGGACATTTTGCCTTATATATTAATTAGGCCTATGAAATGATTGCTGCACCCTTAACAAGTTGATATGCTAATATACATTTTTGTCATTTTCCCCAAATTTTGTCAATTTCCATTTTATAAAATGTTGGGACCACATGCAAAAGAAGCAAAGTGGCTTCTCTTATAAAAAAATTATAATAGTTCAAAGTACGTAAAAAGCAAAAGATATATCTACATATAATATACTATAATATGAAAATTCATGTTTAAATATCCTTAAAAGTTATGTAAATATGTAGTACTCTATAAAAGTATGTACTGTAGATTTGTTTCATGAATCAAAAATGAGGAATAATAAATAATTTCAATTTACAAATGGTCCAAATGAAAGATCTTACTAATAAACTATGTAGTAATGTTTTAAAAAAATAATTAAAAGAACTATTCACCTCTGAATGATGAGATATGGCTTGAAGACAAAAATCTGCGATCGTTTTAGTGAATTCCAGGAACACACCATTTATATTATCACTAGCCTCTTTTGAGTTCAAATGGGAAGTTGTTCGGTTTGATTTATTAAAAAGGAAAAGAGTGAATAATGAAACCCATAATAAAATAAAGCAGCGCACTAAGGAGCCCTCTACGAAAAACAAAGGTGTCCCTTCCAGGAGAGACTCCGGAATGCTTCTCCATGCTGTGGGGATGTCAGTATGAGAGCTCTATCAAACAGGTGAGAGGTGTGAAACAGAAGCAAAGCAGAGCCGATGTAGAGCCACAATGGCCAAGAGTTTCCCATGAGCTTACTGTTTTAAACCGTGATGATGTAAGGGCTGAGTTATACTATAACCAAGTACTGACACTGAGCATCAGTGGCAAGCATTCCTCAGATAAAAAAGAAAGTCAAATTTAAAGTGGAGGAAACAGTTTGTGAGAATTTTATTGAGTAGCGGAATGCCAGGGTGAAGAGGTGGAAGAGGGGGGAGGGAGGGGTAGCGTCCTCATAGAAGCAGAGGGAGGGTGGATGAGAGAGGGAGAACCTGGAAAGGGGATAGCATTTGAAATGTAAATACATAAGATAACCATTTTTTTTTAAAAAGAACGCCTGGAAGTGAAAAAAATAAAAAAGAACAGTTGTTTGGTTTAAGTAAAAACTGTTTCCCAGGGACTCTCTTCCCTGCAGTTCTTGGTTTGAAATCGCCTAGTTAAAGGTTTTATCAAAGACAGACATGTTTGTCATACTAGGCAATGAACTAGAGTATTCTATCTTTTGACATTGATACTGGAACTTTCTCAGTAGACTCATGTCATCTAATATTATGTCATCATCAATACACATTATATTAGAGTTATAGATCAAAAATTTGAAAATGAGTATCTGTTTCTCACAAAGATGAAATAAGGTTTAGTTCACCACTTATTTCACATATCTAATAAACCATACACAACATAAAAAAGGAAGAATCAAGATAATAGCTAATACCTAGAGAGATGTTCAATCAGGGACAGTCTTTCTCCAAGAGAGAGAGATTCAGCATCTCAAGCCTCACATGATGAAATCTGTCCTAATCAACCTGATTTTCTAATTAAGTTTCAACCCATTAATTGATAACTGAGAATCAAATGAATTCCCTTGGAAAACAAATGCCAGAGATACCACTAAGCATGAATAAATACATGATTAAGCACAGTGATAAATCATGAGGGATAATCGTGTGACACCTATATAAATATCAAACAGAGTACCTGGAGAATATTTTGAAAGTTTCAGTAATTGTCATTGAAAAGAAGTTGCATATTTGATAATTGTATAAAATTCTTATAATAAAATCAATACAATATAGATAGAGAACTAATTTATGGAAACACATACACACACATATATGTATATAAATGTATGTGTACATTTATCAGGGAGAATTTAATGTGTGAATTTTATGATAGTTCAATCTATGAGATGGATCATGTACTTCTAAAGAGAAGTGTGTGTGATTGATACAACAAGGCCACAATTTACTTGTTCTTTGCAAAAGAACATCTGTTGCTATTAACGCTCCTGAAACTTTCAGTCTTAGTCTTTCATCAAAGGGCTCAAGAGAGTAGTTTTCATCCAGCTCCTATGGTTGCTTTCTCAGTAGGCGAAAGTGCTAAGTGCTGTCTTACTGGAAGGCTCTATTTGATGACATTTTCAATGTTTCTTCTTGTAGCTATCTATCTTCCAGGTTGTCACCAGGTGGTTACTTGACAACTACCTTACCAACGCCACAAAAATGTGAAATAATCTTTAAGATGAAGTGTATTAGGTTTAGCAGAATCTTTCAACGTTTACATTTAGGTTACTCCTGCGCTACATGGTTTTGTTTTCAGTTTTATCTAGCCAACCTGAGAGTTTAAATTGATTTTAACAAGTGAAGTAGTCATAGATAGTGTCTTAAATATATTTGTCAATCTCTAAATCTCTAACTTGCTCGACTGCTACTTAACAAATAAACCAACACACATAAAGCTTAGAAGAGCTTCAAACTCTCTCTGTCTCTGTCTCTGTCTCTGTCTCTGTCTCTGTCTCTGTCTCTGTCTCTCTCTCTCTCTCTCACACACACACACACACACACACACACACACACACTAACTGATACACTCACATTCACAGAAACCAAACTATAAATAAAGCTAGGACATCTGACCTAACTAAGCTTTTCTCTTGTAGGTAAAAAGTAAAGTCTGAATAAAATTATTTCTTTGGTCAGAACCTTCTGTGACATTTCTTTGCCCTGCATGTGGGTTCCTGCTTCAGGGTAGACTCTAAAGAGCCACAGCTTGTCTCTTAAGGTAGCCTACAGATTCTTCAGGCTAATTATCTTCATGAGTAGGAAAGAGATATTCTCCCACTTTGTGGCGTCAATTTTACAGATTTCCTCTTAGCTTCTTTTCAACAGCTACTTAAACCTGAAACTAAACCTCATTAAATACTTACTGAGTCCTAGAAAACAGACCTTCCTTACGCCTTTTTGTTCATGTTCTGTTTAAGAAAAATAAACTTGACCGAGACTAAAATATATGGATTTTGTTTGATGACTCCATATATTTTTTTCTTAGACACTTTGTAAGGATTATTTGGTTAACAGCACTATACAAGAGTTAATGAGAACCTGGCTTTAAAGATAAATCCTGCATGGAAATGAACAGGTTTGTAAAAAGGAAGACAGGGACAAACACACACACACACACACACACACACACACACACACACACACACACACCAAGAGAGAGAGAGAGAGAGAGAGAGAGAGAGAGAGAGAACACATATGTTTAGTGAATGAATATTTTATAAAAACCTACGTTTAATAGAAAACACACAGAGAAAGCAAAAACATATGGGAGATTGCTTGTAGGTATCAAGGTCCAGTGATTGAAGTATGAGTGTCTCCTTTAACTGCTCTATCCTTAAAGATGCCCAGAACCACAACGAGTTTGGGAGTTATTTACAAGTTGGTATTGTTATTAATGATTTCCTTAATTTCTAAATACGTAAGATTTTTATTCTAAGTGCCATTTCATGAAAATACAATTCTTTTTGTTTCATTCTTAATTCTTTATTTGTGTCATGATTATATTATAAAATATTTTTATCGTATTTTCATGATAGTTGTTTATTTTCTGGTTTCTCCTCCTAAAGCCATCTATGCTTTCCACACAATACAGCAATTTCTGTGCGTTAAGCTGATTTTATATGGTCAGAGTGTATACCAGCATCTACCAACCTTCCCTCTACACCCCAAGATCATAATGAATCGCTTATATATCCAAGACTTAACTCATATGCACATGGATTTTCCTGGCCCCAAGTGTGGATTTTCTAATTGACATATATGATCTAATATAGATTAATGAAATAGCAGAGTATAAAGAAAAGACTGTGCATGTGAAGCTCCTTTCAAAATCACACTGAGGGCAGAATTTCTTACGCTCTCTTATCTAGTTTTATATCACTTTATAAAAAATATGCAGTAGTAGCTGTCTTCTTATTCAATCATATACATTTATGGTCAAAGTCTCTCAGAATATAGTAAAGTCTTTAAAGAATCTATGGGCTTTTTCATCTATAGCAGCATACATTTATTTTTTGAAATTAACAGCTAAGGAAATGTTGTCCATCTTTATATAGTTGCCATTAAGTAAGTCTTCAGTAATTATCCAGGCAATACTTGTTTATAAATAGACAAAATAAAACAGTGATGAATACATGGTTAGATGCTTTGCAAGTAGTGTTAGAAGGAAACATGACACTAGGCTAGTAACAGAGCAAGCTGTCAAGAAAGATAGATGGCTTTGCTGGTCATGCTATAAATAACCACCAGGTGCCACTCAGAGCTGGTGAAAGCCTCATTCTGAATGACAGTCATTGATCGGTTGCAAGACTAAGATACAGCCTTCTGCGACACTGCAGAGGAGAAAAGGTTATGTTTCACGTTTAAGCTTTGAATAATAAGGTCATGATCAAATTAAATGAGTTTCTCTGGAGAACACATGAAACATACACAAATTAATACAACAAATTAGATAGATGGTTACAAAGAAAAGGTGAGGAGGTCAAACTAAGGGCAATCCTGGAACTCAGTCCTTCTGAATGCTTTATTAATGAAGTGAAAATTCCGCCTCATTAAAAATAGTATAAAAATTTGTTCTCACCACTTTTTCGATGACCCTACAACAACTTAGACTAAAATATATTTTAGTCTAATATATATATTTAGTCTAAATATATATTTCCCTGATAACGATAGGCTTACTAGAATAATTTTTATGTAAAAAATCAAAATACTGTGAAGATAATAAGTTACAGGTATTCATACATCTGTTTATAAATCTCAAGGAGATTTTGTGTTTATAATTTAGAGGGAAAGTCTAGCTAACATATGACAAATATGTTATATTTGACTTTGTTTATTAGGCATAAACACCTTCACTAGGTCTCATCTCAACCTCATTTTTAAGTCTTGCAAGTTACAATAATTCTATGTTAACTAACCACTGAAACAAAAAATAACAAATGAAAACTAATTAATGACACATTCTGTCTGCAAGAATAGATACTCCACGATGAATCTAGTACACCAAAGAACAATGTCATCAAAGCCACTTACCCAGTAAAAGTGTGTTTATTTCCAAGGTGGTAGACCTCGAGAAACACATAAGCTCCAACTTTAAGGGCACACTTATTAATTAACTGGTAATAACTTTCAAAGTACATAGAGATTTCATAACGTGGTATTCTCATCGTAGATAACACTTACACTGGCAACTAACTACCAAGCATAACAGGTAGTGAACATGAGTGTAAAGGAGATTAGTTTTTCTTTGTAAATAAAAAAAGATGGAAAAAAGAAATTGTAATAACTGTCTAAAATTAACTATCTATGAAAAATTAAAAGATTCTTATTTTCACAGTAAGCAACTTAAAATCATGTCTGTGTGGTGAGGTACATGGTCATGCTTATTGGACTACATGTGTATATATCATCAGTTTAATCTATCTATCTATTATCTACCTATCTATCATCTATCTATCTATTAGTTATCTATCTATCTATCATCTATCTGTCTGTCTACAACCTAACATCTGTCTATTTTGAGCGTCTACACTTTCCATTCTTACTCTTCTACATCTGTCAACAACTATAGAGTAAGTAAAAAATCATAGGGTTTTTCGCCTTTAAGGAAGCTACATTTAAAAAAAAGTGTATAGTAATGTTTTAAATTTTATATGATGTCAGCTATGGGGAGTATTTTACATTTTATAGGAAGACTGATCAGGTTTCATTCACCCATCATAGAAAAGTTAACTAATGAATATATCAGCGTAAATTATGGTAAACCTAGAGAGACTTATACTTAATAAAAGAAAAATCTTTTTTTCAAATAAAAGCTTCCTGAAGTTACAATAGAAATGATAATTACTATCATTAGTGTATTGTATGCAGGTCCATATGCATAGGAGTAATCATGACACTGGATTTATTATGAGGTGAGAGGACATATTTACGATAGAGTTTTATTCCCTCCACAAGAACGAACATTTCAGGCGATTGAACTCAGCTTAATGGGTTTACACAGCAAGAGTCATCCCACTGGTCCTCAGAAACAATGCATTTCTATATTGCACCTAGCCAGATATAAGAAGACTAATAGGAAAGAGAATTGAAATATTGTAAGAACCAGAAGAAGGGGTTGGGTTCTGGAACTCTACCTTGTAGAAAGCATACAGATTCTGGACCCTTAAACTCTCAGTAGTTGATAAAACTTGCAAAAGTGTGGTCATTCGTCTCATCAATACTTGGGATTTATATGAAGGCCGTGTCTGGTGGTATATAAAGAAACATTTTCTACAGTAGTATAACCATGTGTGAGGTGCCCTTAGTCCATGCTCCCTTCTGCAACTATTCCATGATTCATTCTGTGGTAGGAAGCTCCATTGAAAGCCATTGAGACATCAGACAAAGTAAAACTAAACAAAAGAAATAAACGTGAAAGAAGATAGATGATTCTGAAAAGCAGAGAATTGATGGTGATGTGAAGATGGGGGATGGGGGTAAAGAGGGTAAGTGCAATAAAATATGTTATATAAGGTGCACACATCAATGTATGATATTGTCATAGACATACTTAGTATGGGTTTAAGCAATCATTATATATATATTTACTGCCTCTTTTAAAATGTCTTCTTAAAAAGAGTTTGTTATTTTACATTGTGTTTATGGGTGCATCTGTACGTGAATAAGTGCATATGGATGCCAGTATCTGCATAGTCCAGAGTTCAGAGATACCTGAATCAACTGAAAGAGGAACAATCTCTAACCATATAAAGATATGCTCAAAATAACTGGAAATTAAAATACAAGATGGAGGAAGGGAGAATAGAAGAAAGGAGAAAAGCAAAACTAAAGAATGACTTAAATATATGGGAAAATTCAATTCTTATAAATATCAAATATAGGTTATAAGATGTTAAGAGTTGCTCATTATTCTCTTTAAACAACAGTAATCATGATTAAAAAGTAAAATGAAATTCCAAAATCTGTTGGCAAACAAGGGCAGTTAGTCTTTCACTGATGGTGTTCTGACTTCCAGTCTATTTTGGTCCTGAAAACCTAGCTTTAAAAAAAAATTATCCAGCTATGTTACAGGAAGTCATTGAGACAGTGGCACTTGGAGAAACTCTATGGGGACATGATACTTGTCTGCTTGGAGAAAACTTTGTAAGATAAAGCACTGAGACCTCCTAAGTACTTTCGTCTATTATAATGTGGTCAGTAGAGACGCTCTTTTCATACCTGATTGAGAGGTTGGAGTCTTACTCAGGTAATATTGGAATAATATACCTTGAAAATAGACATTTCATCCATACTTTCTTTCTGAACACATCCCTGACTCACTGGCGATCGGTGAGAGAGACTTTCCTTTTTGAAACAGTCCATTCTGAAAACATAGGTCTGCTTACTTTGAGGTTGTCCTTGCCACTCTTCCCACTCTGATGGCTGCACTGCCTGTCTCAGCACCAAAGTCTGTGTCACACAGAGTGCCATCTTTGGATTGGTGCCATGGTGGAGGAGTTTTTGTTTGTGGTTAAGGAAACAGAATGTAAAATCAGATTGATGATGTGTCTGACATATTGAATTTCCCTGGGGGAAGTTACTCCTCAGCCATTACTCCTCAGCTCCCTGACTCATCTTCCTCTTCTATAAATCCAGGATGATGCTCAGTTGTTTGCATCCACTGAAGAGATTACATGGCTTATTGTTTAAATGGTTTAAAATGGTTCCTGACTGAGACAATGTTAAATGTTCTTCTTTCTATTGTAACATTTAGTTAGCAATTTGAAATACTGTAATGTTTTCATTTACTCCTCCAACTAAGTTGTTGTTGAGTTAGTTACTTACGCTGAACATATATCCAAAACACAAGTCTTCGTTTACCAAGCAAATGCAATCATGTTTGAACACCTTATATCAACTACAACTAAGTAAATTTTGTTTAATTCAAACTATTTCAGTCTATGTCTACTCTCTCTGTAAATAATACTCCATACCTCTTATCTCATTTTCTCCTTTTCATTTCTGACTCCTCAGAGACCCTGGAATATTTCTGTTGGCTAATTATTTTGTGGAATGTTATTTTGCACTACTGTATTTATTTTCACTTCCTGTTTCACATGCCAAGTCATCAGGACGATTAATTACTTCAAGAATGGCTAGCACTTGCAAGCTTTTCAGTGCCATGCATTTTAAAACAGTAATGGTGGGATAAACAAATAGTCTATCCATTACCTTGCATGAGTACATTCCTTGTGGTACTTGATGCGGGATTATGCACATTAGTTATGAAGCCAGCAGCTTGGAGCACAATGTCAATGATTCCTCAGTGAGCTACAATTATATCCTTGTACCAACAATTAAGTATTTGTCCTGTATTTAATAGTGAACATGGCCTCATATCACAAGCAATTAAGTTCTTAATAGTACAATTAGGAGCAAGACCAAATGCAAGCCAAAAAAAGATGTTTTCAAATCCCCAAGGCTGTGTGAGATTATTTATGTAGGATTTCCTTTGAAGTTGTGTATATCCAGTGATTTGCCTCCTGATATTGTTTGTCACTTTCATACCTCAACATAATTCAAATATATCCTTTGCTTTTGAATTTTTCTTTTCTCTTCACACATAAAAGCCACAAATTGGCCCTTTGTATCAAGAATTTCATATTTTCAATTGACTTTTTCTTTCCACTTATTGAGAATAAGTAAATTAGAACCAGGGAAGTCTGACAATAGTAGCATTCACAAATCAGCCACATTCCACATGACTTCTTCTCCATTTTACACATTCCTACTTCATTTGTATAATTGGATATAATTTTTAATTAAATGTCTCACTTCCCTAAAATGTATCCAGTCAATACACCATAATTGATGCTTAGACATTACCCTTCTCTTTTTTCCCAAACTAATATCAGATTGAACTATGTGTTAGCAATTGTATCACAAAAGTTATATAGTCTTAGTGAAATTAATCTGAGGACAAAAAGAATCAGGAGACATGGCTAGCCTTAGTCATAATAAGAAGGGTTACAACCCAGGCCCTTGACTAGTAAGTAGATATTCCTTAAAGAGCAGCAGTTTGTCGTATGAGTTTACAATAGTCAAGAAAAGCACAGAGTAGTAATATCTATTCAAAGTAATACTCTTATAACTATGACTATGTCCACAAAAGGAATGTGTGTGTCTTCCTGTATAGATAGATGTCCGTGTGTGTATGCATGTATGTGTGTGTGTGTGTGTGTGTGTGTGTGTGTGTGCGCGCGCGCGCGCTTGCGTGCACAGTATACATGTAATGCAGTGGTTGATGTTCATTTCCCCCAACTTCTCTATGTCTTACTTTTGAAAAACAGTTTCTCGGTGAACCACAAGATCACCAATTCTGCTAGTTTGGCTGGCCAGCAAAATCCAGGTATCCCACTGTCTCCCCATCTCTTGAATAAGTATCAAAGATTATGTGTCAGAGTGCCTAATTTTTTTATATGGGCAATAGATGATTTAACCATAATTTGCATAAAAATAACATTAAGTGTTAGTGCTTTATTTCGTATAATATAGACAAAGATAACCCACAGATAGCAAAGCAATAGCTGTCTTCCTGACTTTACACAAACGACTTCTTTCAGTTAAGCCATGGGTTTGACTCTGGAGTTCCAGAATTTGCTTTCGATCAACAAAATCCCAATATGAGAACAGAGAAATTTTTAGACTTAGGCATCAAGGATGCCATTCTCAAATGTCACATGGCAAGAGTTCACTTAAAGAACAACAAACGGAATTATGGGTTGGAGGACATTTTCCTCTTCATTGCTGTTTACTTTTATTCTGATGGATATGTCAAACCCAAAAGTCTAAAACCAAATGTAAAGGAAAAAGACAAAATAGAAGCTTATAGATTAGGTGAGCTCAAAGGAATTTTATGCTGTTCAAATTTTACTACTTCTTATACTTAATTATCTTTTAAAATAGCATTGCTACAAATACAAACTCAAAAAGGTAATTTCAGTTAGAAGGCAAGTAATAGAATGTCTAAATGATAAATATGTATATATTAATTTATATATATATATATATATATATATTATATAATATGTGTGTGAATGTGTATGAATAATGCTAAGCACATACAAATATAGTACACATGTACTAGCCTTATAAAATGAATTAAATATCAGTATGGTAAAGACAAAGTAAGCATTTTAGTTTTAGTTGATTACGCTTTAGTTGAACACCATTTAGCTAGGTAGAAATTCTGTTACTCAAATTGATGGTGATGATGGTGTTGGAAGAATAATTGTTGAAGGTATGTGCATAGAAATTTCAGAAGAGCGTGTAAAATCACATAACACTTTAGACTGTGTCAAATGAATATTTTCCATATCATTCCATATTTCTTTTTTTTTATTATATTAAAAATAGGGAAATGCTTTATTTTTTTTAATTTTTTTTATTAACTTGAGTATTCCTTATATACATTTCGAGTGTTATTCCCTTTCCCGGTTTCCGGGCAAACATCCCCCTCCCCCCTCCCATATTTCTTTTGAGACTTACCGTGTTGAGTACCATGGGAAATGTTTAATATAGTGGCAAACAAAGGACTGTGCATTTGCAGCTCTAGGGATGACTCTAGATTTAAGAGCACTGTTTGCCCTTCCAGAAGAATCATGTTTGAATTTTAGCACCCAGATGACAGCTCACAACCATCAGTATATCGAGTCCTAGGGGACCCCATTTCCTAGACATTTTGGGTACCAGGCTCACATATATTCCTAGATAATCTGGATATATAATACACCTTGAGGCAAAACACCTATCCGAATGAAATAAATAGATAAATAATATAATAAAAGAACTTCTCATTCTTAAGAACTGCATTCTCTTCCAAGTATATTAATGTGTGTAGGATTAACATATTATATACACACATATGTATATATATATATATATATATTAAGTATATTATTAAAACTCTCACCATTGCTAATTTTCATTTATGGATAAATCTCAGTGATATGTACTGTGTGAGATAGTAATTTCTCTATAAATTATCTACAAAGGAAATAGAATTAGCTTGTCAAAGCCATTCCTGCACACCTGTTTTTTCAATAACAATCAGTAGAATTTGCTTAGGAATAGATGATAAGGAATTAACTTGGGTATAGGTACAGGAATGAATGTATAAATATGTAATATCTAATTATGAAGTGGTACTATTCAGCCATAAAGAAGAATCTACTCTTGTCTTTTCGTTAAAATGAACGGAATTAAAAAGAAAGATATCCTGTATTTTGTGGCTAAACTCCACTTGTAAGTGAATGCATATCATGCGTTTTTCTGGGACTGGATTACCTCACTCAGGATGATATTCTCTAGATTCTCCCTTAGCCTGCAGAATCCATGATGTCTTTATTCTTCGTAGCTGAATAGTATTCCATTATGTAGATGTACCATTTTATTTTTAAATCCATTATTCAGTTAAGGGACATCTGGATTGTTTTCAGCTTTTGGTCATTATGAATAAAGCTGCTATGAACATAGTTGAACAAGTGTCTTTGTGGGATGTTGGATCATCTTTTGGGTTATGCCTAGGAGTGATATAGCTGGGTATTGAGGTAGAACTATTCCAAGTTTTCTGGGAAAAGAGGTCAAATTGATTTCTAAAGTGGCCAGTTTGTACTCCCACCAGCGATGCAAGAGTGTTCCCCTTCAGCCTGTGCTCCCCTGTGTTTCTCATCACCATGTCTCTCACTTGAATGTTTAATCTTAGCCATTCTGACCGCTGTAAGAAGGAATCTCAGAGTTGTTTTGATTTGCGTTTCCCTACTGACTAAGGACTTTGAACATTGTTTTAAGTGATTCTAGGCCATTTTCGCTTTGAGATATAGGATGCCCATGCTATACTCCACAGACCCAAGGATTCCGGACAGGAAGGAAGGCACAAGAAAGAATGCTTACATTTAACTTGGTAGGAGGAATGGAATGGTTGTGAAAGGCAGATGGAGAGAGGGAACTGGATGGAAGAGGGGATAGGGAGATGAGGAGGGGGCATTTGGGATCGGGTGTGGCTACGGACAGGAGGCACATGGCCAGACAGATGACCATGAAAATGAATGGAAATCTGAAACTTCAGGGATGGGGGGAGGTAGGGGATATTTTCAGGAAAAAAAAATGAAGGCTGGGATAAGGGAAGTTAAATGCCAAGGAGTTTACAGAAGAGATGGATCGTTGTTGACTTCTGAATGCCTCACCACCCTACATAAGTTTGCTAAGCAACTCATCCAATAGATTCCTCAAACTTCATATCTAGGTCACTGAACACTGAAAGAATTGCTGTGTGGCAAGGAGTGGCAAGGTACAAAGTATTTGGCTTAGGACACTTGGTTGATCAGGCAATCTCACACTATCACACATATGAAGCTGTGAACCCCTCAGGCCGCATTCAAAAAGCCATTCCAGGAACCAGAATCGGGGATCAACAGCCAGGGACTAACTGGGAAATTAGCCATGTTTACTCTGTGTGTGTGTGTGTGTTTGTGTGTGTGTGTGTGTGTGTGTGTGTGTTATAGAGAAATAAAAGCAAGAATATATGGATATAAGTATTTGCTAGTTTTTATAGATATTTTTTCAAGATGGGTAGAAGCCTATTCTACAGAGGAGACTGTAAACGTAGTGACAAAGGAATTCCTGGAAGATATCATGCCCAGGTATTGCTTGCCAACCCTGCTTGGGTCTGACAGTGGGTCAGCATTCATTTCTCAGGTAATTCAATCTCTAGCACAGCTTCTGGGGACCAATTGGAAATTACATTGTGCATAGAGACTCCAGGGTCAAGGCAAATAGAGAGGATGAATCCGACCTGGAAAGATGCTTTTTTTAAATTAAGACGCTTAACCAAATTAATCCTTGAAACTGGCATTGACTGGGTGTCCCTCCTACCTTATACCTTTCATAGGCCTAGGAATTACCTCGGCCCTCTATAATTTAGGTATCATGCCCTTTGAGAGCCTAAATAGGAGCCTTCCATGCTGCCTAACCTTCAGTCTGGTATCCTAGCTGAAAAGGACAAATATAAGATTTTAAAATCCTTGGAACCCCTCCGTAGGGTCCAACAGAGACTCTGCCCTGCCATCTGCCATGTTTACGAATCTGCTCCTCCCCTTTACACTCCATTGCTTTGAATAAGGTGATGGCGTCTGGATTAAGAGACAAAACCACAAGACTTTTCACCTGTCTGGAAAAGACCCCACACGGTGATCCTGACCCAACCTATGGCTGTTAAGGAGGACGATATAAGGACCTCCTTACCCATTCCCATGTTACACCTGGCAGGAGAGAGAGGATTCAGTGGTTGAGGTTCCACTGGAAGAGACTTCTAGAAGAACTGCCACAAGGACATTGGAGGGTCACTCCACACCCTGCGACTCCAGCTTGCTTGCTTGCTTGCTTGCTCGCTCGTTCTCTTGCTCGCTTGTTGCTTATGCTTTGCTGCACCAGCCACTAGCCACCATGATACCCTGAATCTTACCTGGCAAATAGTTGACGCTGAAAAGTGTAAGATTGCCAACCTGACCTCCCACTCGACTCCCCAGGGGCACCCGGTTCCCTGTTCTTCATTTAGACCTTTGTGACCTAGTGGATGGGAGATGGAACCCCTCAAATAAATAGCCCTTCTCTGGGTAAAGGTTGAAAACCCTCTTAACTCCCGCGGTACAGGGAGTGAAGGAAAACTTAGTCTCATGCCTTTATCTTCCTGAGGCACTCTGAGTATCAGAGCCAGAAAACCAAATATGGAGGTCCAGAGTCCTTTCCTGTTTGGCAAGGAAATTCACATCTTTTGGATAAATAAGTTGGAACCCACCCCCCCATCATAATGAACTGATCATTGTGATCCGGTTTCGAGATACACAGAAGATACACAGACATCTGGAGCCAGGTTCTACATAAGAAAGAACACTCAGCCTCCTAAGAGAGAAACTTGAGAACCTTAATTAGAGCCAACTTACTATTTGAATACCACAGGGGAGTGCAACAACCTTGTCATCAAGTTCACAGCAACTAGTAAGAAGGCCGATTAGACTGCTGATTAGATGTGGGGATTAAGACTTTACATCTCTGGCTATGATCCAGGACTTGCTCAATTTGCTAGCAATTGCTCCAACATAGCCTTATAAGAACTATGGTTTCTGGATGTATATCTCTCCTGAGAAACACAGCCAGAATATGGCAAATACATAGGCAAATGCCAGCAGCAAACCACTGAACTGAGAACGGGACCCCCGTTGAAGGAATCAGAAAAAGGACTGAAAGAGCTTGAAGGGGCTTGAGACCCCATATGAACAACAATGCCAAGCAACCAGAGCTTCCAGGGACTAAGCCACTACCTAAAGACTATACATGGACTGACCCTGGGCTCCAACCTCATAGGTTGGATAGCAATGAATAGCCAAATAGGGCACCAGTGAAAGGGGAAGCCCATGGTCCTGCCAAGGCTGGATCCCCAGTGAAAGGGATTGTTGGGGGAGGGCGGTAATGCTGGAAGGATGGGGAGGGAAACACCCATATAGATGGGGAGGGGGAAGGGTTAGGGGAGTGTTGGCCTGGAAACCGGGAAAGGGAATAACATTTGAAATGTAAATAAGAAGTACCCAATTTTATAAAGATGGAAATAAAAAAGAACTATGGTTTGTAATAATAGCTCTAAAATGATGATTTATTGTTATTGCTGGCTCGTTTGTTGTTTTGAACTTGGAGTCAGTTTACATAGACCAGGTTGATTATTTTTATCATTATTGTCAAAATATAATATAACCAAAGTTTGACATTATAAGGTATCTTATTATTAGGTTTTTGAAGTTGATTCACAGGTAATAAAATCACTATATTTTTTGGTGCTCTAGTTGTGTGTCTTTTGCTGTGACCGACCATTCTGAGAAAAAGCAACTCTGGAGAGGAATAGTTTGCTATGGCTTAGAGGCTCCAGTCTATCGTGAAGGAGAGTTGGGGAAGGAATTAGAACTGGAATTTGAAGCAGAATCCATGGAGAATTGCAGTTTGCTGGCCCAATAGCTATCTCATATTTAGTAGCATTTCTTGGACAATGTAGTATTCCTGCCTAATAGAGGACAGTGTCCCTCACATATGGTTAGGCTCTCCTACATCAGTTATCGATCAACACAAGCCACAAGGGATAGTTTCATCTGGATAATTTGTCAACTGAGAGTCTATACCCAGTTGATTTGATGCAGTATCAGATGAAACACAAAATAAACACTGATACTTGGCATCTAGATTTTTAAATGTTTCTGTTTTCCAGTCTTCTCTATGCCTATGGCCTATGTTTCCATATCTGTTATTATTCTAATATCACTAGTTCCAATACAAGAAGGCTATGCACTGAAGGGCTCTGTTTTGTTGTTTCCACTGATTGCTTACTAAAAATTACAAGAAATACTTACCAAGCTCACATCTACCATACAAATATGCAAGTTTCTAAGTGTTTTTCAGTTTATGTTTCTTTTCTTTTTTACATTTCACCATCTCTATCAGTTTAATTATTGGATTTGTGAAATCTTTTCTATAGGAGACGAATCATGAAGCACACTCCCATCTAGTGTAATGCAGAAGGAGAAATTCAACTGTGTGAGAGCGAAACGTGAAATGTGAAAATGAAACAACTTTAATATCTTAAGAATAAGTTTCATTTAAATGGCTAGTTCAGTTAAAATTGATGGGTGTTCTGAAGTAACAAACCTGAGTCCTTTATTTGTCAAGGTTTCCCCTGCTTCCCTCGAACACATTTCATCCATGACTTGAAAATTCATGAGGGCTGATATTTTCCACCATGCCTTTATTGGGGATGAAGCCATCTTGCATTCTGTTACATCATGCTGTGAATCATCATCAGACCTTTTGCTGACTCTCAAATGTCAAATATTCTCCCGTGTCAGAAGGAATTCATTAAACGGCATTAGGGAAAAGAACAAAGTGATTTTGAGCTAATTTTTCTTTCTATTACGAGCTTTACTTTTGGTCTCCTAATCCATTTCCTTCCAGCGGCAATGAACAATGTCTTCCTTTTCAAAATAGTCCCTCCGTGATTGCAGGTGATAGACTTAAGCAACATTTACATGATATCAAAACATCTTTTCAAAACACTGGCTTAGATCTCACCAGGGCAAGTTACCAATCTCTAATAAACTAAATACACGAAAATTTAAAGCAGATGTAAAAGGAGTAGCAAGTGTCCAAAAAAAAAAAGGAAAAAGTCATACTGATCAAATAATAATTACATTGATTTCCCCTTCTGTGAGCATATTTACTCTGAATAACTATTCAAGCAAGACATTTCATTTAAAGGAGGACGTCTAGTGACCTGGAAAACATGAGTTTACTATCGGGCAAAGATACCTTGCTTGGCAAAGGAATATAATCTGATAGCAAAGATGACATAGATTAAAAAAAAAACCTTAAAAAAATCAGAGCTATGTCTTCTGTTCTTCCTGGGAGTGCTGTGCAGAGCATCGCACAACTTTGGGGGTGCAAACAAATGGCTTCTTTGCAATATTACTTCTTTTCTCTCTCTGCTACTCTTTATAGTGGCTGCTACTCTCACATGACTCCAAGATGATCCCAAGTGTGCGATGTGTGCGATGTGATGAAATTGCTTTAAATAATTATCTTTAGAATGGTAACAAAGTAAGGCATGAGCTACATATAGACAGCCTTTATTACTTTAATACAGCTTCATTTCACATTAATGTCCATTTTCAGTTTGGCATTTTTTTTGCAGTAGTTTTAGGTTTCTGAAATAGTTATGAGAAAAATTTAAATTATACTCTTGGTTCACATATTTTTATTCTATAAGGGTTGTTCCTCAAAAGTGTTGGCTTACAAAAATTAAGACATCAGTGATGCTCAAAATATTTTTATTAAATATATTTATGTGAATGCCTTATTCTTCTTTTAACCAATAAACTATAGAAACACAGACTAAGAAATTAATGTCCTGAGGTACGCAATCATATTTATCAAAACACTGGAACAACTTTATTCATAGTTTAATGGTAGGTGATTAATACAAAATTACACAATACAGAAAATATAGAGGGCAAAATAGTTCATAGGCAGAAAAAGTTGCTGAAATATTGTAAGATCAAAATTCTTTTATATATAATAATTTCAATAAACAGGCATTTTCACAAGTATGCTGTTATCTATGGAATTTCATAGAATCTTCTCATTTATCTTCACTTATACATGGCTATGATGCTGTCTCCCATAATTTAAAAATTGATCTAATACTCATTAAGTTTTCAGGATAAATTCTCTCATGTGAGCAAGAACTATTATGACAGTACTAATTTTTTAAGTCATAAATCAGTCTTAGAAAGTGAAGAGGTGTTGAATACAATTTTTAAATTTTCTTGAAGAACTATTTTTCCTGACTTTTTATTTATTTGTTTACTTCATTAAGAAAGTTATTTATTCCTTTTCCATCCCAGTACCTATGCCTTCCTCCCAGTACCTTTCTCACAAGTCCCTCTCCCACTACTCCTCCTGTTCTCCTCTCCCACTGTTTCCAGACGAGTCATCCCAGATAGGGGAACAGATTGCACAGACAGGCAACAGCTTTATTGACAGCCTCTGCTCCAGTTTCTGGGGGACCTTCGTGTGGACCCCTCAGTAGATCCACTACATAAGTACAAGGGGTGATCCAGCTTGAAGGACTATTGGATTAGGTGTGTCTTTATTTTTGTATTGCAAACCACATTGTACCAAATACACTGGTACCTCTCTCCTATGGTGTTACTGAATGATAGCATACTGATTTTTAAATGTATTTAAAAATCCCCCTTTTAAGGACAAACTATCTTCTTTACAATTTTATGAAAATGAGTGGGGAAGGATGCATTGGACTTTTTGAAATCATGTTTCTATCTATTGTTGGAATATTTCAAGCATGTTTAAAGTGAATCTCAGTCATATAGATACGGCACTATAATAAGTTATAATGATATATCTGGAGGAGTTTTAGCGAGTAAATTAATTTTCTTAAGTTTTATTTATCTTGTCTTAGAAGTGGTAGGATGAACTGAGAATAGGTCCCCTATTGAAGGAATCAGAGAAAGAACTGGAAGAGCTTGAAGGGGCTCGAGACCCCAAAAGTACAACAATGCCAAGCAACCAGAGCTTCCAGGGACTAAGCCACTACCTAAAGACTATACATGGACTGACCCTGGACTCTGACCCCATAGGTAGCAATGAATATCCTAGTAAGAGCACCAGTGGAAGGGGAAGCCCTGGGTCCTGCTAAGACTGAACCCCCAGTGAACTAGTCTATGGGGGGAGGGCGGCAATGGGGGGAGGGTTGGGAGGGGAACACCCATAAGGAAGGGGAGGGGGGAGGGGGATGTTTGCCCGGAAACCGGGAAAGGGAATAACACTCGAAATGTATATAAGAAATACTCAAGTTAATAAAAAAATAAATAAATAAATAAATAAATTAAAACAGCAAAAAAAAAAAAAGAAGTGGTAGGATGGCGACCATGGCCTACTTTATTATAAGACTCAGTGGTAGTAATGCATGATAGTTTGCCTGTCACTCTATTAGACCTCAGTATTTTCAATACTTTGTTACTGTCATCTTCCAATACCAAAATCTTCCAATTTTTTCAATCTTACAAAAAATGAAAAAAGAGTTTTAACTTCTTATCACAGATCAAAAAGACAAAAAGAGTTTAAATCCTAACAACACATGTATGTTCATTTTAAGTCAACACACACACACACACACACACACACACACACACACACACACACACGCACACGCACACAGCTTACTATCCCTCAGAAGCCCTGGGGCACCATTACTGCTGCCCAAATGCAGACTCTGTCTTTTACCTTTTCAAACTGAATTCATGTATTTACTGTCCAATTTTGCCTTTTATGATACAGATGCATATTCCCATCTCGGAAAAAAACTGTAACCAATCTCTCGTCCTATATAAACTTATTGACTTGATCTTATATTGAGCAGTTCTCTTATATTTCCATAACTTTTGATATGTTCAAGCATCTGGATTGACTGTATCCCATGGTATAATATATTAAATTGTTTTCAGCTTCTTCCTTCAAAGACATGGATTGATCTCCCTGACCCTTGAGGGAGTTTGTGCTGTTTATTCAAGTAAAGTGATGACAAGCAAGGAGTCTATGCAAACGCTGGATGAAGCTCAGGAAAGATGCTTCAGCCTGTCCAGAGAAATCATAATAACAAACGTGGTTGTGGGCTGGAGGCCAGTATGGTTCTACTGGGTATTTTGTGTAGTAAATGTCCATCAGTAGGATGTTCCGTACACAGACATTTTCTGAGCAGAGAATGTCAACATTTGTAATTTCACCTACACAGTCAAGAACTATTACTGTACAGCATACTGAGCACTCAACATATGCGTTGGAAACATATCATTGCAAAAAATAGAGGGCAAAATCTGTCTTTTAAAAAATATAGCAAGGGTTATTCACATAGCATCTAGGCCTGTGGAATTCTAAGGCAAACACTGCATGAATATCCACATGCTATATATACTCCCAAGTTGATGCCTTTCAGTTTAATTTCAGCATAAATTAAAACATTTCATTAGAACAAGCATAAGACCTTAAAACTCCTTTCTGGGTTTTTGCTCTGAACCATAGTTCCTTCAAATGTCCCACATTTTATGGCGTGTGATTTAATGTGTTCCATGTTTTCACATAGGCACATTGTGGCTAACACTGTTCTAACTCTCTACTGCACCCTTTCACCTTTCTGAGCCTGACGAAATCCTCCTCACAATTCAAATCCTTTCTCTACTCTTCTCCCCCTTGACAGACATTCCTCAAAGCAGTTGAGTAATCTGTAATTTCATATAGCCCTCAGACATATGTAAAGTTGCTTTCCTGGCAATGATCTTACGGTAAGCCTTTTGCAATTTTTTACTTTTCTCTTTCTAGATTATGAGTTCCTCGAGGGTAGACTTTATGCCTCATTGTGTTCTCCAGCCGGAACAAGTGGATCTCCAATGTAAACCTTTGTTGGTTGGACAAATAACGGCTAGAGGGTTATTTGCAAAGAGGGAGGGGCTCCAGTTTCCACATTGTCTATGGTGGGTCTATAAGTTTGTTTGTACTGAAAATTAAATTATGAAACAAAATGATTCTAGGAAATCTTTTATGACCCACTTTCCTAATTCCAGTTGTAAAAAAGCTGGAGACTACCGCCATTTCTCCCTTGTTCCTCCCACCCTGTAAGATCAACCTAAGAACACCTCAGTTTTAGGGTCCCTGGGAACAGTGACGCCTGTCAGAAATGAGAAACTGCTCATGGATCATAAGGAAGATCCATTCATAAACATCATTAACGGCAAAGATCAGACCTTTATAGTCATTCCGCTGTAACTCAGTAAGTAAAGACAGCGTGCAAGCCAAGGTCCAATTTGTGGTCACTGATCAGGTTATAGGCCAAGCTGTTCTAATGGACAGAGATCATGTCTGCTAAAATCCCAATTCTAACGTGATGGCGCCATGCAATGAAAAGACTTAATAAATGCTTAATGATGACAAGATACCTCCTGTGGCATTCGGAGCTATTCGACTTTAAAATTTAAAAAAAAAATATATGTGAAATGTTTCTCAAGTCTAGCATTAAAAACGTGTTCCGTAAAACCATCTTTACTTTAATAAATAAGAGCCGAGAGGAAGAAATCCTTTTTTCAATATCTTTAAATGTCTGTGCCTCGCGTTCAAACACCATATTAAATGCATTGAAAACACTTTGTTGTGTAGGAAAACCTGGAAGGCTGTACTGAATGATGGACACGTCCTCATTCTTAGGCATTGCCTATAGCTAGAGACTTGCATAGTTTTATTGTTATGATGGTATTGATTGTTAAGTCAACAGAAAGCCATCACAAGGGATTGCAAATCTCTAGACCAATACTCCGTTCTGTAACATTAAAATGTCATTACTGAATCACCAACTTTTCCCCCTGCTGTAATATTATTCTCTGTTGATTGCCTGCCTGAGCTGAAATTTGAAACTGTCACCCTCAGACTTGCAAAAGTGATTCAACTTCACTTATAAGGAAAGTAAAATTAAATATTCATTCACGGGCTGCATTTCAAGTTCAAACTGTCTGAAACTCCTTAAGGCAAAATGTATTTAAGTTGAAACACATTTTTTCTTCATTTTTATGCAGCAAAAATTCAGAATGAGTATCTTGGGTAAAAAAAATAACATAAAATAATGTTTTATTTTGAACTTGAGATTGGGTGGGGTGTTGACTCTCTGGCTTTTTGGTCTTCTTTAACTATTTCCAGTGAACTACATTTCTTTCTGGTGTCAGGAAACAGGTCTGCATATGTATGTAATTGGCATTTATTGTTTCATTGTTTTGTGTCTGTGCTATGTTCTAACAGTAATCAACTTGCAAAATTAAACAAGTTTTCAATGGAGGGATACTTGTACTCACGTCTGTTATGGTAATAGAAGAAGCCCAACTGACAGTTCCATGGGCTAAATGATATAAACCTTCCTCTGCATTATAACCTATATGTGTTCACCTAAAAGCTTCTTAACCTCTCCGCATTAGTCTCTTCCTAAGATTATTCTAAGGCTGAAACTAAGTATAATAATATGATAATGTTTCAAGTTGGTGCTTCCTATTATTTGTATTTAGTAAAAAAAAATGGCTTAAAAAGTTTGACATGTTAGAAATTGGAAGCAGACTGGTAGTTGCTAGGGGCTAAGATGGGGAGGAAGAAGTGTTGCTTAATGAATATGAAATTCTAGTTCAAGATGATAGTGCTAGGGTTTTACAAGGAGATGTTGGCCACTCAGCATTGCTAAAGCATCGTAAGTCAGTAAATATGTTGTTTCCAAAATACTGAATTTATTTTTAAAAAATTATTTGATTTATTTACGTTCCAAAGGCTGCCTCCCTTCTTGGCCCTCCCTCTCTGAGTTCTTCATACCATACTCAGTTTCCCCGTCTCAGATACAGTGATCCCCCAGCTGTCTACCCACCTACTCCATCTCTGTTCCCTGGGGTATCAAGTTTCCCCAGGATTAAGTACATCTTTTTCCACTGTGGCCAGACTAGGCGGTCCTCTGCTACATATGTGCTGGGGCCCTGGGGCCCATGTATGCTCCTTGATTGTTTCTTTAGTCTCTGAGAGCTCTGAGGGTTCGGGGCTACTTGATACTATTGTTCTTCTCATGGGTTTGCAATCCCCCTCTGTTCCCCTAACTCTTCCATAGGGGTCCCGGATCTCAGTCCAATGGTTGGCTGTAAATATCTGCATTTGTTTCAGTCAGTAGATGGCAGAGCGTCTCAGAGAACAGTCATTTCAGGCTCCTGTCTGCAAGCACAATATAGCAACAGTAAGAGTTTCTGGGTTTGATGTGTGACTAAGGGAGGGATCCCAAATGGTGCTGGTTTAACTGGCAATTTGCATGTAGAAGAATGCAAATTGATCCATATTTAATCTCCTTGCACAAAGCTCAAGTCCAAGTGAATCAAGGACCTCCACATAAACCAGATACACTTAATCTAATAAGAGAGAAAGTGAGAAATAGCCTTGAACACATCCGTACATTTGAAATTTCCTTGATTTTATATTTCAACAAAGATTAATCCAAAATATGTGATGTTAAGCCTGTGAAATGTCTCAATGGAGAAAAACTTTGCTGCCATGTGTGATGCCTGGAGTTCAATTACCAGAACTCACTGGTATAATGAGAGAAAAATCCCATAAGTTGTCCTCTGACCTGCAAACGCCCACTGACCTTACCCAACATACAATAAGGGAAAGTAAATTAATAAGTGAAATTTAAAAATATATACAATTTAAGTAATGTGTGACAGAGAAAGGTATCAATCTTTTGCCTTCTGTGCTACTCAATTGAGCTCATGAGATAAAAAACAAAACAAAACAATGGAGAAGCATCTGTACATAGAAAAGAGCAAAGCAAACTGATTCTTGTAGCCAGCTAATCAACTTTTATCAGTCACCAAGGCTGTCCTTAGCTGAGGCTTTTTGATCTCCCAAGGAGCTTCACAAAAATGCCCAAAACAAATAAATAGGCTCAGACACATTCATCATGTTAGGCTAATGGATGTCACTGTATTCATTACTGCTCTCTTAAACAGTATGGTGAGACAGTAACAGATGTATCAGCATTCAATTTTCATTTTAAAGATACATCTCTCTTCACAATAGAGAATCATAAAGGGGTTCCCACCACCCAAAGAAACTCCAGAGGAAGTTTATAGGACACAACTGCTTTGGAGAGTGAAACAGTGTCTCATTAAAAGCCTTTTTTTTTTTTTTTTTGAAATCATTCTGTGCAAACTTGTGATCATGAGGAAAACATGTTGGGAAATTATGTGGATTGAATAGAATATAGAATATAATGTGTTTTTAATTATGTTTGGTATATATTAAATACTTATAAATGTGCCCAAGGTAAAGATTGTGACAGTATACTGGGTACAAAATATATCGTGAATTACAACAAATGATGCTGTGATTTTTAAGTATCTGCCAGCTGGCATCTAGGGTAACCGAACTCTAAGACATTTTCTTATCTCCCTTACTTAGAAGTTTTATTTTGGAAGGCTTGATATTATGCATTAATTCTCTGCCTTTTTGAAACCTGTACACATTAATTTCTAGCCATGTAACAACCTGGAAAACGTCTGTCTCTGAAATGTAAACATTAGAGGAAACAGCACCTCTACCTATTATCGACTCTCTTAGAACAGTTCATTAGCAAAATTAAGTGACCTAAGTAGAAAAAAACGTTGCAAATATTGGAATAGCTGAATAACATCAAGATTCAGTCATATCATTGGTCTGTCTTCCCTATCCTTTCATTGGCTTACGGTATCCCCCAAACCCTCTTACTATTTGTTTCTTCACTTAATCTGTCACACAACTCACTGCAACTGCCTTCAACTGTCAGCCCTGTCTAATTTTGTCCAGGACAATCTAGTCTTTGGCTATTCACATAAAGCCCTTTGAAATTGTCTCTAAGTTCTCATTTCACATGAAGATTAAAGAAAGAATGTGAAATATACTAGACTTGGGTATATTATAGATTGAAATTCATTGTTATAGATAAATATTTGAGTTAGCAAGGAACAATCAAATGAATTTGCAAACATGTGGACACATTTTGTCTGAATGTAAGCCTGTTAAGGATTTCTAATGCCCCTTCTACTCTTCCAGAGAACAGATTACCACACAGTGTTTGAAAAGTCGTCTCAAGGAGGTATCTAGGGTGACTATATGTGGATCAGATTCCAGGCTAAGGCATGAGCTACAAATACATGCTATTGCCATTGTATCTACAAAACTGTATTCATTTGTGCTTAATTTGTTGAAAGTCCAGAATTTCAGAGTATCTCATTCATAAAAGAAACCAAGTACCTATTGCCTAAGAGACTGGTAATTCTTTTTTTTTCTTTTTTTTTTTTTTTTATTAACTTGAGTATTTCTTATATACATTTCGAGTGTTATTCCCTTTCCCGGTTTCCGGGCAAACATCCCCTTCCCCCCCTCCCCTTCCCTATGGGTGTGCCCCTCCCAACCCTCCCCCCATTGCCGCCCTCCCCCCAACAGTCTAGTTCACTGGGGGTTCAGTCTTAGCAGGACCCAGGGCTTCCCCTTCCACTGGTGCTCTTACTAGGATATTCATTGCTATCTATGAGGTCAGAGTCCAGGGTCAGTCCATGTATAGTCTTTAGGTAGTGGCTTAGTCCCTGGAAGCTCTGGTTGCTTGGCATTGTTGTACATATGGGGTCTCGAGCCCCTTCAAGCTCTTCCAGTTCTTTCTCTGATTCCTTCAACGGGGGTCCTATTCTCAGTTCTTAATTGGACACATTGGTTCTCTGTAATTGCATATTTTTATTTGAAACACATTTTGATTGTATTTTCCTAATATAATTACTATATTTGCTATTTTAAGTTATAAAACAAAGACATGACTGTATCTTTAGACGACCTGAACAAATTTATGACCTGCTCATAAAGTTGAGTTTAGCATCCAGGTAAAATCCAAAGCTATTATATTTGCTGCGGCTATGCTGTCCCTGTTCAAGAAAGAATCAAGAATTTAATATCTCACATTAAAAACCCTGAGGTACTTATGATACACGAAATAATCATAATGTATTATTTGCAAAGAAATCAAAATTATGCACCCAGATTTCGTTGAAGCTTTTGTTGGTATTTTCCTCCATTTTTATGTAACACATATTAATGTCATTTATGCTAAATACTTTTAAACTTAGGTTAAAATTTCGCTCCTGCACTTACCAGCCTGCCAGCCATAAGGCATGTTAATTAACCTCCTTGAGTATTAATTGCTTCATTTTTGAAATGCTGAAAAAGATCACACATGTTCTAGAAGTTTGATGTGAGAATTCAATTGTGAGATAATTAATATGAAGAATTTAGACAGTATTTAACATGTCAAAACTGCTCAAATTGATGATGATGATGAATAAGAAGATTATGAGGATGATGATGTCAGTGAGACAAATAAATTATCAGTGTGGTAGTGCTGCTAGTAAGATATTAGGTCATCATAACTAACTGGTTTCCTGAAAGAAAATGTATTGGTGTGTTTTTGATAAAGATGATAGACTATAATTTTGCATGATCATTATTTGTGTCAGCTCTAACTTAATATACTTTGTTAAGTAAAGTGCTTGCTGCTAATTTATGTTCTGCTGTAGCTGAACTTCTTATAGCATTTATAATATTCAGAAACAGATCCTGTCCTGCCTTCATTCCTAATTAACCCATAGAGAACCATGCAATGTAGGTATACCAACCATACTTAAAAGAGTATGGGTACATTAAAATGTATCCATAAAATAATTCCTACTTATGGAGAGATAGTGCTCTATGACACATTTGTACTATTGTGTATAAATAAATTATTATCCTGTTCTTTGACTTTAAAACATGTTATATAACTTTTCTTTTGATTGAGTAGTTGGCAGGCACAAAGTAATAAAAATAAATGAGCTGGTATACTGATAGCTACATAGGAATATTTAAATACAGATCAGTGAAAGGGTCACTAGTGTTTCTTAGGCTTCCCCCCCTCCACAAACTTTACAAGATTCTTTAATGGACTTCTAAGACTTTCAGAGACATACACCTACATAGTCACAAAAGAAATAATGGATAATTTAAGGTGATAGAAAAAATTCTAATATTTAAAATGTATAGATATTGATGCTAAAAATAGGCACATTGTGTTATAGATTATAAAATAAAGGCAGAGTGTTTTCTCTTACTCATAAATAATAGACAACTGACATAATCTGAAAATGGTCTTTTAATTTTCCTAATTACTGTTCTATTGCTCTAAAGAGACACTATGACCAGGATAATTTATAAAAGGAAGGACTGAGTTTGGGACTTGCTTACAGTTTCAGAGGTTTAGTCTAATCCATAAGGTGGTAAAGCATGGTAGCCTGCAGACATGGTGATGGAGCTGTACCTGAGAACAGCAACCTGACCCACAGGCAGAGAGAGAGAGAGAGAGAGAGAGAGAGAGAGAGAGAGAGAGAGAGAGAGAGAGAGAGAGAGAGAGAGAGAACTTGGAACTGTTGTGGCCCTCTGAAACCTCATAGACCACAGCCAGTGCTATGCTTCCTCCAAGGCCACATCTACTTCAATAATCCTTCTGGCCCTTCTTAAATAGTGTTGCTCCCTGGTCACTAAATATTCAGATACTATGAATCCATGGTGCCACTAATATTCAAATCACAGTGGTGCAGAATATATCAATTTCTTTAATCTTTCTAGTTTTCATCAGTAGCAAATACAAACACTCCAGAAATTTTGTCGGGATATAGTCTTCTCTAAAACAGATCATCTTTTTCAAAACATGTAAACAGCCTCATTAAACACAGTGCCTAATCTATTTTAACATTTTTTTAATTTTTCTTTCAAACCACCTGCCCCTAAAGATGTCGGGCTTTACATAATTCCCTTTGCCTTTGCCAGCAGTGCTGTATGCCCTTGTTCGCTATGGAAGACAAAAGAAGACGAAAACTACAGTCCCATCAATCAAAAACAACGCAGTCAGCACCAGGTCCAATAATGAAATCATGATTTCATAAATCATCTTCTACAGGTTAGGGTCATCTTTAGAGGGAAAAAAATCTTACCAGGTGCAGCTGAATATTCTCACGGTCTTTCATACTTCAGTCTTTAATGAAAACAATATAACAGCTGTCAGAATATAAATGTGTAACCTTTCTTAGCTTCGGAAAAAAATGCCCACATTGTGCCCTGACGGTGCCCTTGAAATACGACGAAGTCAGGATATTTTCCCCCCCGCAAAGGTCTACCCATGCCTTTCTTTTAGCAGTTTGGCAATGAAATAAGTTTTCTCCCCTTTACTCTCTTTCAGATATGTGTGTTTAATTCATTCTAGTGGAGATTAAATTTAAAACTCAGATTCAGAAGCTATTCTGTGGCAGTAACTAGCACTAAATGAAAACAGAGCTTTGACGTGGCACTTTTTTGTTTTAGCTGAATCAACAGCTTTTCTGCTCTGTGACCCTGCTCGCCCCTCCATATATTAGGAAGTAAAACAAGGATCACGAAATCTCTGGATGGGCTCAGAACAAATGAAAATGTATCACTTTAAAAATATGGGTTTCACATTTGCAAAGCTGATTAAGTTACTCTGAATTAGAAAAAAGTATTTATTAGTACGTTCAAGGTAGTATGGATTCAACTTCCTCAAATTAATTTTGCTGAGGCTTTCCTGTTTGGCATCCCTAAGATCCTGATATAATCCAATAAAATATACTATTCCTTAATTGTCCACCTTTCAGACACCAAAGCTTACTGTGTACAATATAAACTGGACCTAGGTACCAGAATCAGACATGCGTGAGGCCGTGATGAAGCATGGTGGTATTCCTGAAAAATCAAGTGAGCTCACCATGATGAATATAGATAAAGACTACAGTAGATATAGAAAGAAAGAAACCTGCAAAATGGGACCTATGTAGGCTAGAGGTACCCTACATAACACTTGATTTTAAAAAAAAGTAGTCAAATGACTTCACAAAATTTTAAAATCCAGTGTCAAAGTAGCCTCTCCTTTTTCTTTGCTTTAGGGGCAGGTGTAGGGTGGCTTCCAGGGCGTTACTTAGTAAGCATGCTAGAGACTCATATTCAGAAAGGGCTGCTGTTTATAAGCGTTTTGTATGGTTAACATTCTCTGAATGCTGCATAATGTAAAAGCGATGAATGGCTACACGACGTCGATCCTACTGTCAGCTATATGTGATTATCTGGTCCACTGGTCTACTGTAGTGTATTTCTGAAATGAATTGAAGATAAACCCATAATAGTCCATTTCATGCAGGCACATTTGTCTCAGTTTAAATCCAGGGCCCAAATGTCTACTTATTTCCATTCTGTTTGTGCCTGGTGTTTTCATCATCATAAAACCGTATTAGTTCCTTGATTACACCTGGAATTCTGCAAATGCTGCGAGAGCAATACCAATCTCACGCCAGGCTCTTCGTTGGAAAATAATAGCACAGTGGCTGAATTCCAAAAGGAATTGTTTAGAGTTTCCTCGTGGTCCTACATTCTGTCCAGTTTGGGTGAATAAAGTAATTTCTGCATGTTATTGAGCAACTCATATAAACCTTATTCTGTACACAGAGAAGCAAACATGATATTTGAATAAGATATAAAATTCTATTTGTCATTTGAACATACAACCTCTTATATTTTATATTATATTTTAATCTGTTAGAGAAGAATGTTTACTCAATTTTCTTCTATAAATAAGCCTAATTATATTCCTTGCCATTTACATATTCCTAAGATTACAATATTTTTAAATTATCAAAATTTATAAAAAGTGATGTTATTTCAGCAAATTTAAAAAGACAAACAGCATTCTAAATTCATGATATGTGTAGCTATATAACCTATCTATATCTATCTATATCTATCCATCTATCTATCTATGTATCTATCCATCTCTCTCTAACTCTATCTATATCTATATATCTATATAACTATATCTATATCTATCTATCTATCTATCTAAATATCTACATAGATAGAAAGATAAATAGATAGATAGATAGATAGATAGATAGATAGATAGATAGATGGATAGATATAGATATATACTATAATCTCTGGGACAGTAAGAGAAAGAGGAAACATTCACTTAGTTATGATTTAATATTTTCATAGAAACAAAGCAACCAGAAACAAATACTTTAGTAGAGTTCCTGAGTCCAGAGCAGGGATGCATAGATGCTTAATTTTTAGAACAAACTCAAAGTCATTCCTAATTAAACCAGAGGCAAGGAACATACAACACTCTAAAGCGTAAAGAAGTATATGTTTCAGAAAATATGCATCCTGTGAAATATACTTTATGTACATATACAAAAGTTATTATCTTATTTATTTCTAGTTTCATTACACATAACAAAATTAATATAGACTGGGAAGAGTGGAGATAGAGAGACTGCAGTTGGGATATATTAAAAACAAATAATGAAAATAAATAAAAATAAAAAACAAAACAAACATAAAAAGAAATATTTAAGATACACTTCAACTTAGCAGAGAGGTGAAGTATCTGTCAAACTTTCACCAGAGTTAAAGTTTCTACCAAATTTCTATTAAATAAGAATATGCATTACATAGCCCATAGTAAGCCATTCGCATAGGATAAAACTGAAGCATGTAATGTTTCCTCATTGTTTAAGCACCAAAATTGATCCTGCCATAAAAACCTGAATAGTGTACAGTGAATGAATTCAGAAGAAGATGAATTTACTACATTTTTATACTTTATCTACTACTCACGACTTGTCAAAAGTTATACATTCTGACCTCTCTCTATTCCTGAGTAACTTACCTTAAAAATTACAGACAAAATCAAATTTATATTTCCATCATTTTTTTTAATTTTTCGTCTCCTAAAGAAAACCTCACATGTTAAAGTTAAAATTATAGTCTATGTCAATGATCTGAGTTGTCCCTTGATCCCCAGCGCTTTAAGAGCTAGCACATACTAGATCTAGCATTACAATATATAACCGTATTTGTCTGCTTTTGTGCTAGACATAGTAGCTATCATAGAAATGTAACATGGCCAGAAAAGGTCCAGAACATGAAATGTATACCTCCCTTGGAAAAGAATTGTGAACCTGTGGATGTATAAATTATACATCAATAAATTATAAACGTTGCATAAATTGTTACTTAATAGGTTTTTCTACCAGCCTTTACTTAGAAATGATCATTTTGTAATTAAAATGTCAGGGTTGCTAAATATTAATTTTTGTAATTATGTTTTGAGCTCAGCACTAAAATATTTCTCACTGCTCAAGGGACATATCGGATGCTTGATACTCAGATTTGAGATCCCTTCAAATCAGGTAATTTTATTGTGGTATTAAGGACTTCATCTCAGTTTGACCCTTAAACTAGTGAGGTCACTTATGTTCCACGAATCTTAGCTCCATGCCTGTGTGACAAAGACAGCCAGAAGACGTTTGACATTGACTAAGATTTTGGAATATTAATGTAGTAGATATTTTCAAACATCTCTGTGATAAAAATAAAACAATAAAACTTTTTAACAAGCTTCTAGCTTCCGTGAATTTCTTCCTATAATTTCGCATTGAAAAATTTGTTTGCTTCTGAGCAAGCTCTGTTGTCATTGATTAAAGAATGGGAATTACTAAAGCATACTTTTAATAAACATTTTTTTGATGGTTTTACAACTTTTAGGAATTTTTTAAATTGGGTATTTTATCTATTTACGTTTCAATTCTTATCCCTTTTCTTGGTTTCCCCTCTGGAAACCCCTTATCCCATCCTCCCTTCCCCTGCTTCTGTGAGGGTGCTCCCCGACCCACCCACTCTCACCTCCCCACCCTGGCATTCCCCTCCATTGGGACACAGAACCTTCCCAGAACCAAGGGCCTCTCCTCCCATTGTTGTCCACTAAGGCCATCCTCTGCTACATGTATGGCTAAAGTCGTGGATCACTCCATGTGTACTCTTTGGTTGGTGGTTTAACCCCTGGGAGCTCTGGGGTTAGGGGTGGTTCTGGTTGGTTGATATTGTTCTTCCTATGGTGTTGCAAACCCCTTTGGCTTCTTCAGTCCTTTAACTCCTCGACTGGGGACCCAGTTCTCAGCCCTATCGTTGGCTGTGAGCATGTATTCCTGTATTTGTCAGGCTCTGGCAGAACCTCTCATGAGACCGTTGTATCAGGCTTCTGTCAGCATGCACGTCTTGGCATATGCAATAGTGTCTGGATTTGGTGACTGTATGTATATGGATGGAATCCCAGGTGGGGCAGTCTCTGGATGGCCTTTCCTTCAGTCTCTGCTCAAACAAATTTTTTGAAGTGCACTATGCAAAATAATGATTCATGAATGCAAAAACGAGCAATTGCATACCCCTTTATGCCTCTTCCTCAATGAAACGAAGAGTATATTCCTTAAAACTCCATTTTTTTAAATCATCGAAAGAAGACCCAACAGAACGACTTTTCAATTATCAATAGGAAATCTAAAAATAACTCATCTTCCCCATAAAAAATATGCAAACCTATTGTCTAACGTTAATTTACATAGTGCTAAAAAGCCACTTTTTTCTGTTTTAGTATTGGAAGACATGCATCATAACATGCTATAGTTGGCTCTGATCTTGGTATATGGTCCAGGCTTTCTTCAAACATGTGATCCCCAGAATTAACAGTGCTGGGATAACTAGTGTGACATATGCTTCCCAGTAGGGATGCAGATTTTATTGTATAGGTTAATAAATATTAGGTGACTACAATATAAAGTATTCAGCTATCCTGTCAGGCCAATACCCTCAAGTACCAGTTACATTTTTACCTCAACATTTCCTTTGTTAAGAAACTCTTATGGTTTTTAATGACACACGCAAGGAGGGAACAGGTGGATTCATTTTGATTTGCATGTGTGAGTAGTTATGATAAATTTACTGATGTCTCATATGCCTAATCCTTTGAAGTTTTTGAGTACTGTTGACAAAAACATCAAATATAATCTAATCCAATGGGAGGTCAAATGTTTTTATAAGATATTTATAACTTTTAAGACAGAAGGGACAAAATCACTAACCTGTTTATTTAAAACATTACACACTGCACTGTGTAATACAGTAATCTTAAGGATGGTACAAAGACAGTTGAGGAAACACACTTGGTAGCTAAAACTAAATCAATAGTGAAATCCTCATCTATGATGGGATATAAACTAACCTCAGAGTCCAGGAAGAAGAGGTCAGTTTAGCGGTCTATTTTGTTGTTTGAGGTTGGACCCAGGCATGGAGAAAACATCGTGTACCTTTTAATTCAGTTAAATGTTAATAAACATTTTTGAACATGCATTGCATAACTGTCCATGCTTCAGTATGTTAGCATGAAAAATAACAGAAATGCCACCACAATTTCTTCGCCGTGTGCAAGGATTAAACCAGTTAATGAACGTATGTATCTGTAAAATGTCAAGCCCTTATGCCTACGCTGCAGTGTCTAGGATTACAATCATGCAATCCTTTGGCTCATATTTATAAAGGTGCATTCATCATTAATTGCTGTTTTAGATGGCCTGTGGAGATGGAAAAATCTTTGAGAAAAGCAAGCTGACCGTCTAGAAAGAAGGACTCAGAAGACTTTTAATAATTGCAGCTCACATCTTAATGAGAAGCATGTCCTTAGGTAGGCTACTTAGAGCTCTGATTGCCAATTTCCATAACTGAAACATGAATGATTCAATCCAGAGAATCCCTCAGGTCTTTCAGACCCTATGATTTTATAGGTCTGAGTCACCCTAGCATGGGAATATCTTATCTTCTGACCTTTGCAAGGCGCCAGAAGAGACATAACACGAGTCAATTCACTTCAATGAAAAAGTTATAAACTCAATATAACTAAAGAGTCTTATGATCCACATTCCTATAACCTAGTAATAAATTTTCTTTAAGTATTGTTTTCTGTTTGTGCATAGAGAGACAGTTTTGGGTCATTGAGAATTCCTATGCTTAGCCACGATAACTGGTTCAACCAACTCTGAGCTCGTCTGTTTAATTGGCCTGATGATTGGCAGTCCTGTCAAAACAATTGACACTTCTAAATTTCACCAACATGGAATTATATTAAATAAAACTTTTTTTTAAAAAGTTGTATTTATTTTCATTTTACTTCTATGAGTATTTTGCTTGCACGTATATCTGCATACCAGTATTGGCTCTGGTAAACAACCCAGACAAGAATGCGTGACATCCTCAGGAACTGGAGTTACACATGATTGGGGGCAACCATGTGTGTACGGGGAATTGAATTTTGGGTTCTTTGAAATAGTCAGTGCTTTTAAACACTGAGACACCTCTCCAATCCCAAATGAAGTATTTTATACTGACATGTACTTTTCATTACATAAATAATCTTTTGTTGCCAAAATAGCCATAACACAGATTAATGGTTATTTATTTATTTATTTATTTATTTATTTATTTATTTATTGCAGGACAGCTGTGTGTGTTGTTGAAGGGCATGAGCACACTAAGTGTGCTTCAAGTATCTTAGTGTCTGGTATCTTATTTTTGTCTTCTGTACTCGAAACACTATTATTTGATTTTCATTTTTTATTCCTAGCTTCCACATCAATATTACCAATACTAAAAATGTCATTGACAACAGACATCTGTAATTTTGCTTTCAATTCACTCTGCCCCTCATTGTGGAACTTATAGCTGTCCCGAGAACCTTAGATTCTTTCTCATATTAATAGATTTAACCAGTGATCTGAACTTGAAGAAAAGTTTTGTTTTTTTTTTCCATAGTGACTTTTGGGCACAATTGTGTAGGAATTCCAGGCGCTGTGTATCACTGCCTTTTTCACAGTGGTTTTTATATAAACTTGTAGGTTCAAATCCACTTGTAACCCGTGATGCAAAGTGAGCTCGTTGTAAGCAAATATGTGTTGTATTGCTATAACCAATATTTGGCTACATGTTCCTTTAGTTGATTATTTCCAATAAAAGAATCTTCAACCCTTGCATACATGCAGGGTGTATTCATAAACTCTGGATATTATTTACTGTCCAGGGTTAATAAATCTATAACAACAGCACCGTGAACCATAAAAAGGACGTTTTTCTTCACAGTAATCGAACTGTGATGACTTGTACTTAGGTGCCCTATGTCTTAATTCATAACCAATTTTAACAGGGCATGTTTCCATGACACCAGGAAACCCTGTCTTCCAGGGTAGAAGAGAATGAAATGTTTCGTGATTGATGACACTATCTGAATGCTGGCAAAATCCAGTGAGCTTTCGCAAAGGAGGCGTGTTTGCCTGCATTCTGCCCAGCACAACAGCTCATTAAGCAATATTTTCCCATTAATGTTTAGTATTAAACAGTGAATGAAAGACTAAATATCATACGGAAAAACAAATTGAAAACAGCACAGTAGGGTTTAGGCTAAGCAGCCAATAACCTCCCCTTCATTTGGAAGACAGCTTGGATACCTATTCCAAAGATTAATGAGCAATCAGTTCTAAATTAAACCAAGACCTGCATTTAAATCTTTTCTCCTCCCTTTTGAAAACACCGCTTTGAGTTACACTAACTGAGATAAAATACGGTATTAGCCTTTCCATGTGTTGTGTAATGTGGTTAGAAACATGAAAGATTGTTTCTGAAACATTTCCTTCGCATTTTTTACCATTTTTTCCCTTGCACGATTTGAAAGGAAATAGGCCATGATGAGGTCGGCAGTCTCTGCCACATGATGCAGAATGGTGCTCTCTGTCAGTCACTCAGAAAACAGTCACCTCTTTGAAGATGGAATAAGGAAACTGCTTTTATGAGCATCACACATTCTATCAGAGGTTGCAAAAGCAGAATTTCAATTTCATAAAAACTGTCAGAAGAAGCACCTTCCTGTGAGGGCACCGATACTGTTACAGTAAGTGAGAATGTGGTCGAGACCATTGTTGTGCTGAATCTTCAGGACGCTGACAACAAGGCTGATCTCTACCACATTGGGAAACATTTTCTATCCAGTCAGGCTTACTTTTACACTCAACATGATCAAACCCTTACTCTGTGAAATCATTGCTGGGGGAAGTCAGTTATGGGGACCTAGCTTAAGAAAAATAAAATAGGAGGTACAAACTATTCTAACCATGAAATCGTGTACTGTAAGGCAATACATATGTCACTTAGCAACATCTACTCATTCTGCTGTGGATTTTTAGATGACGGAGCTTAGATACATTAAAATATCTAGCTATGCAATAAAAAATCTGATAAAAGAAAGTGTACTTGATAAAGGAAGGGCATTATTGAGGTATCTTTATTAAGCATTTTTAGCATAAAATATGAAAGGCATGCAAATAGAGTTACATTTTCACACCCAATTTTTGGGCAAATATAACCACATTTTTCTAGTATTAATTCCATATTTTTCATTAAACTTTAAGTGGAAAATATAACATGATATACTTTTGTTTATTATGTTAAATTTTTTTATATATTAGCCACAGCATAACAATTAATAAGGACATTTTAAACAAATTTGTATCGGGAATTCCCTGAGGCTAAATGGAGACTTGTGCCAGAACCAAGCATGTTGTATATTTACTGTTGTTTCAGTAAACACCAAAGCTCTGTATATAACTATGTAGTCTATGTCATTTACAGTGCATAGTTACATAAATATGGGGAATGGGAGCAGCAGGAAATGTAACGGTTTCACTCAAAATCCAAAATAAGTGTTGCATAGTACCCTTTATTAAGAAGATATAGTAATTATAAAATTGATCATGGTGAAAAGCTGTTCTAACAGTTTAAGGAAAATATATCCTGCACACCCTAGAAATACTTCTAAGAGATTGAGTGAACTCCAAAAAAGAATTCCATCTTCCAACCAAGTGCAAATTTCCTAGACTTAAAAGTAAACTCACTTTGCTGGGAGGTCCTTGCATGTGTAATGAATTTCAGATCTGGAGATGAAGTCTTTGAGCTTTCCACGAGTAAATGCAAATCTAATGAAAGTTTTCTTTCTAAAAGATGCACACCAGAGACACACAGAGGAAAAAAGAAGAAGAAATTGTGACCATGGAAGCAGAAGTTTGAGGGACAGCTGCAACTCTGAGAATGTACGTGCTGCCCTCAGACACCTTACCAATAAAACGGAAATCCCACTAGTGACCCTGGAGAGACTGAAACACTGCAATCAAGTTGTGACAATGTTTTGTTCCTAGGAGTAGAGTAGATAGCCATAGAGATGCAAACTAGTTATCCTGGCAATTTAGAAGATGTAGAAGGACAGTAAGTGCATGATTATCCTTGAGAGGTAATTAATTATTATTATTGTTATTATCATCATCATCATCACCACCACCACCACCATCATCATCACCATCATTATCATCACCACCACCACCACCACCACCACCACCATCATCACCACCATCATCACCATCATTATCATCATCATCACCACCACCACCACCATCATCAACATCATCATCACCATCATTATCATCATCACCACCACCACCACCACCACCATCATCATCACCATCATCACCATCATTATCATCATCACCACCACCACCACCATCATCATCACCATCATTATCATCATCACCACCACCACCATCATCATCACCATCATCATCACCATCATTATCACCATCATTATCATCATCACCACCACCACCACCACCATCATCATCACCATCATCATCACCATCATTATCATCATCACCACCACCAGCACCACCATCATCATCATCATCTCTAAATGCCATGGCTATTCTTATTTTGTTACTAATAAACAACATAAGGTAGGGCGCTCATAGTGCCAGGCCTTGGCATCAGAGTCCTGAAAGAGAAGGCACAGAGATCATATAGTCTGTCTTCAATTTGTCAGTCAGTCATATTAGGTAAGGTGGACTCTAAGCAATTTGGTGAAAAGTATCCCCATTCTTTACCTCACCCTTTAATTTGCCTTTCCTGTACCATCCCCTTCCTGTGAAAACGCTCCATTATTATCCCCCTCTTCATCTTCACCACCAGGATTGTGAGAATTTACAATCTTACGGCGCGTTCATTATGCTACCATACTGTATAACACATACTCATTTTGCCTTCAAAGTAATCCTGGAAAACAGGCGCTATTGTTCCAGCTTTGATACCAGCAAGCGACTGAGAAACTTGCCCACAGAGAGGAAGGTGACGAGAGAGAAATGAACTGATGATAGAGTTGCAGAAAACTTGAGTGACCCATCTGGGAAGCAGCATCTGGCATTCTTCAAGGAGCATGGTTATTTTCCTGAACTCAGGTACAGATGATTTTAACATATACACAAAAGATATATGGTGAGCCAAATGATGCAGCAGAATAATTCACACACTGTCCGCTCTGTAGGGAGGAGGGACAGAGCCAGTCAGGAGAGCAAAGGAAGGAAGAAAAAGGTAGCAGTGCTTTTGTGTATAATACTTCTTTCCTTAGTGTATAGAAAATATTTGATACAGTGCAGAATCCAAGGAACCAGTCTTTGAACCTCAATTTCTTTGCCGAAACATAGTAATATAAGACTTCTCACAGATAGTGTTTGTAAATGACATGTCCATTTGTATGTAGGTGCATTTGCTGTGTTTATATGCACTGTGTACATATATATGACGGCTGTAATCATAAGAGGGCATAGGGAACCTTGGAACTGAAGATTCGGGCATTTGGAAGTTGATTATGGTTTTCTTTCGTACGATAAAACATTTGAAAAATATTAAAGCTTAAAGCAGTGTATCTAACAGAATATTCTTACAGTTTTATAATCCAATACATATCCTAAAATAAGTTGAATCACGACTAATGTTACTTCCATGGCTGTTCAGAATCACGTGATCAGGTCAGCAGAGCTCAACCCTATAATCACACTAAAGAATGATTAATGGGTTTTAAGTTAATAAATGGTGGAAAATGTGCTCTAAAGATTTCATAATTTTTCTTACAAAGCATTTGAAAACTACTTTTTTATGGACTTTATCAGCTCTATTGTTGATTCCAAAGCAAAAAAAACACTAAAATCAACGGAAATATTTGAAAATACTTCATATGTAATAAATACTTGACGTTTAGGAATCACATAAATAGTTACTGATTTTATTTGAAGGGAATCTTGGGTATCAGAAACTTCAATCCTTTTATTCATTACACTTCATTTAATGTGATATCTGTGTTTATTCTGAGACAGGAGGATTTCATTTCCTTTTGAAAATAGTGCTTTAGTTAATTCTAGAACAAAGTCAGTATTATTATATCCCATGAATTTGAGAAGCAGAAGCTAAAAGATACAAATAGGATTATATTTCATATTAAAACTACATATTCAAAAATTTCATATAGAATATATAACTTAAGATGAATAAGTTATATGGGTAGATTTCTACTCTCCGAACAGAATTACAAATGGGAAATCAATTATGTGCAATCGCTCGATATCCTGAGTCCTGCAGAAAAGTTAAAGCCAAACTTCAATTTGTTGTTATCTCATCCAAGTTAGTAGGATCAACATCAAGACAGCTTAAATAAATCAGTACCTAAAGATGTGGAATCAAAGGAATTCGCACAGTGTGGTTTAAAATAGTACAGACTTATGTAGGGCAGTGTGGAGTGTCCATCTAAATTACATATCCATTTTATGGCACAGCTCAGGGGTAGATGCCATCTGATCAAGAGAGAGGTTATAAAGTGTTCTAATATGTATTACTGCATTATTCATAGCAGTGAGGACTTAAACTCAATCAATATATTTGTCAAGGGCATGAATGGATAAAGAAATTATACTGTGATTGTGTATGCTTTCGGAGTGAACATGTGTGTAGATATGAGTGTGTGAGTGTGTGCATGCGTGCGTATGTGCATGCTTGCATGTGTGTGTGTGTGTGTTTACACAAACATGTGTGTATCATACTACAGTTGAACATTCCTGACGCATTGGAAAACTAAAAGCCATTCTTTTGAAAGGAACATGAACCTAGAAGATACTGTATTTCCTACCTGAATGCCACAAGCAACTAGGGCTGGTGTAAAATAATAATTACTGAAGTCTGGAAATTCATTATGAAATGTGTGTTGATAAAGAGATTGGTCAGATGTCCTGTAAGCCTGTGCTGAAATGCCACATCAAACTGAATTAATGTGTAATGCCATTATCACAATTTTTGGGAAAACTAAAATAAGACATAATAATTTTAAAATTTATTTGAAAGAACAGAAAAGTCAATGTGACAAATTTCAACTCTTATTTCACCATCCAGTGAACAGAGAATATTAATAATTATATGATAATCTAGACCTGTAAGATTGTATAGATAAATATGAAAATGCAGAGCTATTAATAAAAAACCTGAAGAGAGAAAAAGAAAAGCGAATTGAGGGGCACAGTCCCCCTAGTGCTAACTCAGGCCTCCTGGGAAATATTCCAAAGCCCAAAGTGGCTACACTGAGTTTCTAGTAAATCACACAGAGCCTAGCATGTTTCCAAATGATACATTGGAGATAAGTAAAATCTAGAGACTAAATCTTTAAAAATATGGAAAATAGTAAATTTCTGTTTGAAATAGCAAGTGTGTGTGTGTGTGTGTGTGTGTGTGTGTGTGTGTGTGTGCACGCACGCACGCGCTGGCATGTGCCTACACTGCACTTGCAACAAGAAAATTCTCACAATCCACTAGGCTAGCATTCTTTTTGCTACTATTGACGGCACATTTTTTCCTTTGTGTAGAAGTTGGTTTTTATCTACCTACTCTGTTTAAATCATCACCAGAGATATTATCACGCGGTTATTCCAAAATTTCCCACCACTTCAAAGTTCCCCTGAATTCTTCCCTTATCAATTCTGGTTTTGTGTGTTCAAAATTTTACATTTTCCATATTCACGCACATCCTATCCCTTTCTTGTGTGTGTGTGTGTTTTTGTCCCTGTGTATTTTCACAAAAAGTAAAATCTGCTAATTATCCCTCTTAAATTCAGTGTTCAGTGCCCCCCCTTTTGCACCATTACCATTAGTATAGCACTTCTTCAAATCTTTTTTGCTGTCCTTTTAATTTCCTTTCAAATAAAACAAACCCAGGATTGCAGGGCAGACTCTTCTTTAACCTACTCGCATATTTCTGCACAGTCAGATTCCCTTAAAGCATCCAATGGTTCTCTCTTTTGTGATTCATACCATTACAATTTGGCTTCTGTACACACCACACACTCCTTCAAACCTCAGGCATCTTATCTTTGTTCTCCCAAGATACTTTAAAGCCAGCATGTCAAAAATAGAGATTGCTGTGTCCACTTTGTGGTCTCAGCTAAAGCTGGTTACTCCTGACTTAGTCCTCATCGGCAGCCCACGTGTCTTCAGATGCCCACTCTGAAGCAGCACCTAAATCTTTGGGTCGGTACACACCTCCACTGTAGTGTTTTCTGCTCATGGCACTTTCTTCACTGGTTAATTAGGCATTGTTCTGACATATTCTCTGGAAAGTTGGCCCCACATATGCCTTGCTATTGGGCTTGGACATGAGGTTGCTTAGGAAAAAGAAATAATGTTAAGGTCTATGAAGTCAGTCAGTTTTCTCCATTTCTACCACAAAGAGGAAAAGTGTCTCCAGTAACTGGAATCTTTGTGGTGTAAGCCCTTTAGATAAGGGATAAGGTTATTTCACTATGAAATATGCAAGCGCCGAAGAACACCTGAGATTTGAGTAAAAGAAAAAAAAATGCTGTGTAAGGCAAAAAAATCTGTAGAGCTCAAGGTTCAGAAATACTGTACATTGAAATGTCTCAAATCAATACGTATTTGAGTCATGTGTATTAGTTTCCCTGTGAAAGGCAAGTCTCTGTCTCTCTGCCTCTGTCTCTCTCTCTGTATCTCTCCCTTGAAAAATGCTTTTAAATTCACTGTAACATATTTCTTAATGCAATGGATGATGAGAGTTAGATCTCATCTCATCCAACGTGACCCCACATGTGATATTTTTGATATTCTGTTTTACTCCTCTGCAGTTACAAGCACTTGAAACAAAATTATATCCAACTTAGTATCAAATTTGTGTTCTCAACAAGGGGATCAACATGCTTTTGAAACTTTCAAAAATGGTTGATTTGAATACTTTTATTGTGAATGATGTTTAAAAGACAAATCACTGATATTTTCTCTGTCACAAGCAGAGTCATGGAAAGTCCACAGAGCTTAATGGATTTGAACAGCTGCCACTGTGATAGCAGGAGAGCGTGGGTGACTTTGAAGACTGAAGAGGACTGTCTTCAGTATATATGATCTCCTAGACATGGGCCAGTCTGGGACACTAAAGATGACTAAGATAAAGGTAATCTCTTTTCAGAGAGCCATCAGTTTGCAGGACATCTCTTGGAGAACACAGCTGAGTTGTCAAATGTGTGTCTGCACTGTCATTTACTTCTCTATGTTATAAACATACCCAGTTTTCTGTACATAACCATGGTGAAAAAATAGACCGTATTTTATTTAAAGTGTTTCAACAATGAGAAAGGAAGAAAAAAACCTTCAACTTATAAATATTTAATTCTGTATCAATTTTCTTTAAATCAAAAAAGTGGTTCTCTCATTTATCTTTGAATTCAACATTTTATTTATAGTCACCTGGCCCATAAGCAATTGTTTTATTCCTCCCTGAATTTATTATTTCAGTTCCTTTTATTTTACATGCATCAACTGATGGTAATGGAAGTCCAGTATGTTTCTAATACCTAGTGTTTTTAATCTCACTTGCCTTTGAATATTTAACACTGAACAACAAATTGACTGGTGAATCCCATAAGGTCAATAGTTTATAAGGACTACTTTTTCCTATTCTACTTTTAACAATAGTTAAAAAACAGTGTACAAAGCATGTGAACAACTCAGAGGCAATCACTTAATTCAAATATGAACTAGCATAGTAAATATGGAGAAGAAAATTATAAAGGAAAAGGTTACAGCAGAAGCAGGAGGGAAACAAGTTGGCCAGGAGAAGATAATTCAAGAATTTTATACATATCTCAACTGTCAAAGAACAAAATTTACTAATACATATTATAACCTTTTAAATGTTTTCATCAAACTAAAAAGAAATGTCTTTCAAGTGAACCACTAACCTAAATATCCAGAGTTAATACATACACAATGTAAATGTAGCAAATCACTTCATTTTCTTAAACAATGCTGTGCATCTCACATGTTAAAGAAAAGATCTGGTTTTAGTGCAAAACATCAGGTTATTTATTAAAGAAAAGTTATCATTTACTAAAACTACATTCCTGTATTTATAGACATGTTTCATAATCTATATGAAACAATACAATTGGAGAGCTTAATTTTTTGTTGTTAAATATACGATGATTCCTAAAAAGGAAACACACAAGATGCTGGTACATTTAAGAAGTCATGTAAATAACAATGACTGTCATGTTCTAAGAGGTGGCAATAGCGGCGAAGGAGAGCCTTTTATTATCGCAGCCATTTTCAACATCTCTCAGACCTGCATTAGAAATAGGGAAACAAAATGGCCGGTGGAGTGAAAGCGTGGTCCCTTTGTAGCTAGCTAGATAATCTCTGAAAGACCCACTTGTGCATTGTGCGATTGGGCAATGAAAACTCTCAGCAGGCTCCTTCACAGGGGAGTCTTCCATTACTGTCTTGGCATTCCTTCTCAGCAACTAAGGTCACTCAATTATCCTCTCCTCAGCTGCCAGTCGAGAAACTGGACTACTCTTTGCGGAAGCTCCCATTGATAGTGCAATTGGACAACCCGAGACAAAGTGCTGCTGCCTTGCTAACGTGTTTTCCCAGACATCTGAAGTGTAACTTTCAGGTACACTATCAACTACTAGACTGCACATAAAATGGGAGTACTTGGTCAAAAAGAAACACTTGTTTTCCATTCCATGCTGGAGGAACTGTCTGCCTTGGTGTATGAAGTATCAGTTACTTTACATCAGGGCTACCTGTGCATGAACAAAGAAAACCCACTCAGAAAAGTATTGCTTTAGTGACACAGTTGCTGGCAAGATTCTCATAGAGGGAGAGGTAGGGGTGGTAGGACAAGGACCTCATTTTCAGTCTTAAAGAGGAGTACACTGCTAATATTCAGTTTATGCGAGGAGTAAGAACCCTACTGGCAAATTAAAATTTCTTTTTCTTTAACTTTTCACTCTTTAGCTAAGTTTGTAAGGCAAATTTAAGAAGAAGAAGAAAAATACTGTGACCTCTAATTACTCAGTTATTTTTCAAAGTAGCGTCAACTTCATTTAGAAAGCCTCTGTTCTAGTTTGAGTGGCACCCATCCCGCTCTTCTCCTGTATTCTTGAGGGCATTGATTGCTTCCACAGTTAAACAGAAGATTGCCTTTAATCTCCTCTAACTGCTGTTGACCTATCTCTGCCATTTCTTCCTAAGCATATAATAAATCAAGTGCATTTTACATGAAAAATGAAGTAATTACTTGGCGAATCTGATGGCTAATTGCACACAAAGCCCTCTGGGAAATATAGGACAAATCAGTGTCAAATTTCAAAAGAAGGGAGAAGGTTGAAGTTAATAACACTCAGACTGTGGCAGGTTGCAAAGGACTTGAATTCCCTGCTTCTTCAGACTCAAACTGATTCCTTAATGCAGGGAATTGAAAATTTTTAGCCATATACTCTACCTTTCCGTTGATAAGACAGTTGACAGGCAACAAAATAGAATTCACAGAACTAAAGTTAACTATCTGGGAGGGAAACGTGGGACTGCTTCTTCTTCGTTTTTAAATCACAATATGCATGAAGGTTGCATCTCTGTATCATTAAACTCACATTTCCACCTAAAACTCATTACCGATTCTTTATACGTAAGCAGCATGCTCCATCTATCTCCTTATTTGAGGATGTTGGTTTAAAGATGTTAGTTATTTGTCATACTTGTAAAACTACCAGATAGATCAAAGAGGTTCAGCATTTTCTTTCTTGTCTTTATAGAGAAGGTAGAGTGGAACCGTTACAAAATAGAAAAAAATAGGTAGGTAGGTAGGTAGGTAGGTAGATAGATAGATAGATAGATAGATAGATAGATAGATAGATAGATAGATAGATAGGTAGGTAGGTAGATAAGACAGACAGACAGATAGACAGACAGACAGTGACTTAGTTAGGAGACAAAGTTATCAGGTTCCACATACAGATTAATACCATATGAGTACAAGAGATGATTGAACACCAGAAAAATATCTTAATACCACTCTCTGATGAACAGATTGCTTTAATATCCTTCCATTTTTTTAAAAAAAAATTCATTTCCTAGATCTCAGTAATCTAACACTTTCATGAGAAATACCAATTATGAATAGTTACTTATTGCATAATGCATAAGGAACATACATCCCTCCTCCTTCATGTTAATGAAATTGTAATAAGATAATATGAGACTGCCTTTCTAGGCTTTATGAATCAACAACCCTCCAATATTCATTTCAAAATAAATAGAAAATTTTGTTTTTCCTAAAGCTTTCTTTATTTCACTGGGATCTGCGTTTTGACAGCCCATGTGTCGATGGTAGAATTGTTAATGCTACCAGCACAGAAGAAGACATGGAATTCCAGTTCCTGGGGATCCTCTGGTCCCCATGAGCATCACCGTCATTCATACTTACATGCCCATATATAGGTGTACATACATATAAGAATGATCAATTAAATATAAAAATAAGACTTTCATTGGAAAAATATTCTTGTCTTTTGGCTTTGTAACCAAAGAAACGTTACTTAGGAAATACCTTCCCCGTATGTCTCATTTACCTATTGCCTTTCCACTGATGATCCAGAGACACAAAACTACAAGGCTGATGTTAAACCTACAACTTTCTGTCTCCTTTCCCCAGCAAGTCTGCTCACAATAAGATGTTTTCGGCAGAAAGTAGCCTGCAAATCCATGGACTAAAAACACAGGCCATTCGTGGGGAATACTGCCATCTGAAATATGTCGCTCAGCTCTTTGTAAAGTAGGTACATATTTTCATGTGAAACTCACCGATTTTTATACTGACTTTCATGCTACTTTCTCATTCGGGAGCATGGCGTGCCAAATTACACAAAGACTGACTTGGTCTTGATGTTTGTTTTAAGTTCCTCTGCTATTTACTTACATATGCTTGTCCCATACTCGAGTTTTTTAAATAGGAAGATTTTAAAATAATACCTAGAGATTAGAAGTTGTTAAACAAATGCGGCTTAAAATAAAAGCAAATAAGTAGGGCCTGTTTGGTTTGGTTTTGTTCCTGTGCCTTTGATTCCTTTTTGTCCCTTGCTCTTTTGAGCAGTGGTTCTGTCTCACCCGGGCTGTGACAACACCATTGGTTTAAAAAGAAAAGACAAATGGAAACCTTCGGATAATAAGTAGCTCTCCTTTTTAATTTCTTGTCAGACCAAGCAGATACATCACTTTATTGCTACCAAGCACAGGAAAACAGAAGCTTTTATCCCTACTTAATCTCAGTGGATTGCCACGGTATGCTCATTAACGGTTATATATGGAAAGCTGATTAGAATCATTGTTCTCAATGTAGCAGTCGAGAAAATTATTACCCACATCAAGGCATAATGGTAAGATATGAGGCCATAACATTAGGGAAAATCAGAAAGCAATCTTCTCATAGAGATTCATATGGCATTCATTCACCTGAGATCTTTACTACTAAAACCATAAACTAAAGTATTAAAAGTAACAAACACATACTAATTACTCTTCCAAAAAAAAAAATAAAAACCCACAGAAAGAAACCAAAACCAACAAACAAAACAAAAACAGAGACACTTAGAATTTGCTGAAAGTTGTGTTGGTGTTCCAAGTATCTGAGTCCATAAGTGTCAGGAATATCTAAACCTGAATACAAATTTTAAATAAAATATTTATTTGTTTAATTATTGCTAATTTTCTTTATTCATGATCTTTCTGTTGGTGCTTGCACCAACGAAAGTGTGTGGTGGTCAGCTTGTCATTTGAGAAAGTGAGTTCTGGGCATTGAACTTAGGTCAACAAGCTTGGTGGTAAGCACTATCTCGTGACCCATCTTGAATGATTCCAACTATACTGATAGATGTCATATAGTTCTAACTAATTGTTACTTCTATACAACAGTGTATGCCGTCTGTTATATGGTGTGCTGAAAATCCTTAAAACAAATCTATTTTCAGTAATTTCTAAGAATTCAGTTGGGTGGCTAGAGAGCTGTCTCAGGAGTTAGGAGTACTAGCTGGTACTACAATGGACCTAGGTTATGTTCCCAGTAACTACATGGTGGTTTACCACTAAGTGTAACCAAGGTTTCAATACAGCTGAAGCCATCTTCTGGATTAACATATATGATTACATTTCTTGACAATGAGGTAAAATAGAAAAAATATGTTAAATACTTTCGTTCAGTCTGGGAGATGTGTTGGCATAATGGTGATGCAAATGGTGTAGGATTAAAAAGGCAGCCTAAGATTGGTTAAGGTTCACATGGGGTAAGTAAACCAATTCAAGAATCTGAGAATAAATAGGCCTTGAGCTTTGAGGGAAACTACACAATAGTGTTCTACTAAAGACATACATCAGTTCTATAATTCCAAATGACATTGTGCAATACCCACAGATCTGCATCTTCCTCATTCACCATCAAATGTCATCTTCTGACATTACATGGGAACTAATATTTAATCCCACAACAGAAGAATGTGCACACTAAGAATCATTGGAGCACTCACTCCTAAATGTAATGGAAGAGGTCTATGTAGAAGACATGGAAAGATACCAAGAACCAGAGGTTATGAATGACTTCAAAGAAACAGTCTCTTCTGCCCATAAGACTGAAGGAGTTGAAGAGGATTGCAACCCTATTAGAAGAACAATGTCAACTAACTAGACCATCCAGAGCTCCTAGGGACTAAACCACCAACCAAAGAGTACACATGGAGGAAACCAGGATGCCAGATACATATATAGCTGAGAATGGCCTTATCTGCCAACCAATGGGAGGGGAGAGTGGCTTGATGCCCCAACATAGAGGGATGCTAGAGGGGTAATATACCTCATAGAGGCAAAGGGAGGGATGGCATGGGGGCTTTGGTGGAGGGATAACCAGGAAAGGGGTATCATTTGGCATATCTTTTCTTTTGAATACTACTTCTTACATTTAGTAGAGTCTGGGTTATTTACCTCAGAGCATTATTCTGTTTTAAGTTAAGTGAAGGATTATAATTAATTCAAGCTTTCAGAAATTGTTTATACCAAATATTATACATAGCAGAGATATGGAGAGCTAAAGATAGCTACATAGTTAAAAGGTTACCTTCTGGTCTCTGCAACACATCTTCACGGAGTTAAGGGCATTATTAATGTGTCTGTATTCAGTAGAATCTTGGCAGCTCAGAGGTAGTGGGATTTAGGTGCCTGGTCTGAAGAGGGGCTTGCCACAGAAGTCTAGGACCTTCACTGAAGAGATTCATAAAGGGCAACAGCTGTTTCTTGATAATCTGGAGTATGGTCCAGACTGTTAATCTGTTCTTCTACACAATCTTTCTATAGTATTTTTAATAATTAAATTACTGTATCTTTTTCTACACATTATGATTTAACCTTTAAAATGCTAACCATGAGAATCACATTAAAAACAGAAAAAACAAAATTCTTAATACACTCACCATATGGTAACAGTCAGAGAAACATTGCCTCTAAATAATTAATCTGGACACCTAGCTTGATTCACAGAATTCTATGGGTTATTATCCCATTCAAAGTTGACATCAGGAAAGACAGGACGTGAGGATCATATAAAACAATTTCTCAGAGAAAATAATACCTTAACACACATTTTTATTTCTATTTATTTTATATTCTTATCAACATCGTTTTATTAGATTACTTAAAAATGCACCCAAAAATTCACAGATTTCGTTTTATAAGCATAATTTTATAATATTTGACACTTTTCATTTTGAATTTCTTCTACTTAACAATAAGTGAAAGAAACATTAATTTTCTCTTTGGAAGTATGTGTGTAGGCTCTAGGTTACAGAGTATTCTGGAAAGGGAAGTAGCTGAAAGTAAATGAAAGTTGCTAACACATAAAAGAGAAACCTGTTGGCTGAACACTAAGAAAGTGTGGGCTGGTACTAAACACAATCCTACCAGACTAAAGTTTACAAAAGCTGTGTGGTAACAGGCCTTCTGTTCTTCTTTCTCCATAATATGAAAACCATTGATACACAAAGAGAAAATTAATGTGTCCCTTCCATTTATCAGTTATGAATTTCTTTCAGTAGTTTATAAAATGATTCAGAGTAAAGAGTAAAATACATTAAAATATGTAGATTCTTTAGAAACAGTTTTAAAGTCATAAAGAATTATTTTTAAAATGTCAGGAAGGAAATCAATTTTATGGCTAATTTAATTTGTTTAATAATTGAGGTCACATATGTTTCTACTAGAAAAATAACCTCTGGAACATTGCTTTAAAATTTTGAAATTAAGGGACAGATTGTTATGAAAACAGTTGTAAAGTTGCATATTTAAATTACAACATGCTAGAAAGAGGAACTTAATAAAAATTTCTTCTAGATCTTACTAATTTATATTCCCACTGCTGTATTTCTAAAATTATTACAGTTAACAAAAGTATAGTAGAGAAATTGAAGATAAGAGTATATAAAGTAATTTTTATACTGTGGACCTAGAAATAAAAAACTCGTATAATCATAAATAATAAGCAAAATGTTCTTATATTTAAGAAAAGAAACTAAAATAAATTCTGTTTTCATTCTTTTCCAAAAAAATTACTAGTATCAAAATCTTTATTAAAGAGAAGCAAAGAATAATTTTAATATTTGTATTAAAATAATTTTTATGAAAATAATAACTTCACTTTGTTAAAATAAATAAAGCAGTTTCATACTCATGTGCAAATAAAATAGTAGGCCTGGCATTCTGAATATTTTTACTAAAAATACAAAAATCAATGGATTTGGTAAAATTTAAAATATCCTTTTTCATTGTTTAAAGTTAATAAAATCATCTAAGATTCATTTTTCTTTAAAATTTCTTTGTCCCACATTAAGCAGTTATTCTTGTCATTGAATTTACATGGACTAAATGGCATTAATAATTTATTGAATGTTGTACATGTATGGCAGCAATATTAGGATAAATTGTATATGCTTTTATTTTTAAGAAATATAAGTTTAGAAAGAGGCACGTTTATTCAACTACTTTATTAATTATTTAATCTAATATGTTTAATTAAAAACAATCTGTTGGGATTGCAAACTTGCACAACCACTCTAGAAATGTATCTGGAGGTTCCTTAGAAAATGGGAAATAGATCTACCTGAAGACCCAGCAATATTCCCAGACTTGGGAATATACCCAAAAGATGCCCCACCATGCCAGAGGGGCACATGTTCCACTATGCTCACAGGGGCCTTGTTTGTAATAGCCAGAAGCTGGAAACAACCCAGATGTACCACAATGGAAGAACGGATACAAAAAATGTGGTTCATTTACACAATTGAATACTAGTTAACTATTAAGAATGAGGACATCCGGAGTTTTACAGGCAAATGGAATTAGATAACTCAAAAGGACATGCATTTGGGGGGAGGGGAACATGATCTAGTATTGGGTGGGGGGAAAAGACTGAAGCCCTGGGGCCCAGCAGAAAGAATGGAAACAGGCAACCTCTGGAGGAAGGATGTAAATAAGAAATACTCAAGTTAATACATACATACATACATACATACATACATACATACATACACACACATATATATATATATATATATATATATATATATATATATATATATATATTATACCAGAGACTTGGAAAGTGAATCTCAGGACTCAAAAGAGGAGGCGCATAGATGAAATGCCCTACAGTGGGGAGAGGGAACTTGTAGAGACCAACTCCAGCAGAAAGACAGAGAATCAAGTGAGGGGTGAGATTGCTATCCCACATCAAAACGCTGACCCATAAATGTTCCTGTCTGAAAGAACTGCAGGGATGGAAATGGAGAAGAACCTGCGGAAAAGAAGGTCCAGGGGTAGGCCCAAAGTGGACTCCAGCTCAAGGGGCAGGGCTGGGAGTCTGGGGGAAGGCCTGACACCATACTGAAGTTATGGAGCACTATGAAGACTGCCCTCCAAAAGACCCAACAAGCAGCCAAAAGAGTCAGATGTAGCTATTTGCACCCAACCAATGAACAGAAGCTGCTGACCCCTGTGGTTGAATTAGAGAAAAGCTGGAGGAAGCTGAGGGGTGGATGACCATGTAGGAGGACCAGCAGTCTCAATTAACCTGGACCCCGAGATCTCTCAGACACTAGATCACCAACCAAGCACCATACATCAGCTGAGATGAGGCCCCTAACACATATATAGTAGAGGACTGCCGGGTCTGGGTTCAGTCAGAGAAGATGCACCCAACCCTCAAGAGAATGGAGGCCCCAAGGAGTTTAGAGATCTGGTGGGGTGAGTGGGGTGGGACATCCTAGTGGAGAAAGGGGTCGGATGAGGAGATATGGGATGTGGAACAGTTAGAGGGTGAACCAGGAAAGAAATAAAATCTAGAGTGTAAAATAAAAAAAAGAAAGAAAGAAAAAAGAAGAGAAAAGAAAATAAACAATCTAAATTACCAGTCACAGAAAAATCAAACACTAAAATTAAATTCATTTTATTTTCGGAAACCTAATTTTAATGTGATTGTCTAACTTTGGTAGTTCTGTATACACAAGATAATTATGGAGGATGAGAGTCTTTATAAACATAGTATTTGAAAATACAACTGAGAACGGCTTTGTAATAATAACCACACAGTAGCAGACATATACTTTGTTTTAAAGATTTCAATTAAGGAATGCAGTTTTCCTCATTGTTACACTTAGAAATGCCATTTTTATTAATGCACAGCATTATTTCAATGTCAGTAAGAAAACCACATGACCACAAATGTATTTTGTCACTTTCATACAACTAGGTGACTCAGAAGAAAGTCGATGCTCTAAACGATTAAAAGCCAGAGCAATTATTTGTGTGAAAGTCAGGGGAATGGGAAATTCTTTCTAAAGATGGATACTCATGCCTGTTTTGGTGACAATCCCAGAGGCCCAGGCTGCCGTGAGGATGGACTATAGGTTGCTCTGGTAGTAATCAACAACAAGACTGCTTTACTCTTTGCTTTGCAGGCTGTGTGTCTGATAAAAGGTTTAGCATATCCTAGATACAGTAAGGCCTTTCTTTTAGACAGTGAATTGTAGATTTTTCTTCACAGTCTTACACGCTAAAAAGAAAGCAACAGCACTCTCTATACTCCTTCCTACTGGGTATTGATCCCTTTCGTGAACATTCCAGAAGGGTAATGTAATTGCAATCAAATCTTCCACTTGCATGAGTACATTGAGAATTGGTGTTTTAGAGCATTATCACGAAGGGAATACATCCAGTACACAATAGGTGTCTTTGAATTTTATTTATATTGTTGGCCTTCTCTTTTATGCACACTACTTCTTTTTTTTCTTTTTTTCTTTTTTTTTCTTTTTTTTTCCTTTTTTTTTCTTTTTTCCGGAGCTGAGTACCGAACCCAGGGCCTTGCGCGCTCTACCACTGAGCTAAATCCCCAATCCACATGCCCACTACTTCTAATGTGGCCTTAGTGTAATACCTCCCTTCCAAATCCAGAGTTACCAACAATTCAGTGTAGCCGTCTAATGAATAAAGCATACATCAATTCTGATATACATATGAACCATCATGAATCTTGGCAGCGTAATCCAGTTTTAGAGATTCTAAAGTTCATAAGAAATTAAAAAATAAGTCTTGCCAAATATGCCAAGTGCTATAGTTATTGCTACCTGCTAGGTCTTCTACTCTAAAATCTTGGCTTATTTTCATTTTAATTTATTGTAAATAGAAAGTTATACATGGCCCCTAAAGTATTCAATCTCTAAAGGTGCAATGAATGAGTCACTAAGTAATCTGATCCAAATCTCCTTGATAGATCATGACTTGAATGGAAAGTCACTAAATATCTGAAACTCTTGTTTATAGTAAATCTAACATACAGATTTTCAAATTACATTATTCAGAGACAGAAATAAATTAAATGCCAAATTCATCAAATGTTTCATGTAAACCTAAATGATATTTTAGGTAGTGCTGATATATTTTTACTTGCATCAACTCAGCACTAGGTACTATTTATACATTGATTGAGATGTCTTATTTTAATTAAAAGAAACTGAGTATCACTGTGACATTTCGAAATTAAACATATTTTAATATGATCAGAGAAATTTTTGTCCAGAACTTCTGGGTATAACATGCTCACTGAATATTTGTACTGACATTCCATTGTCTCAGTTTCCCATTGAATGGCCTGACCTGAGAGCAAAAATGGTGGAAAAAGTCTCATATAAAGAATTGATAACATTTTATTTATGAAATATCAAATCAATAATAAATGATAGGGTTTCCTATCAAATTTAATTGTTTTAGAATACAAAAATGAAAAGATCCCCTCATTATCCATTAAATAGATAGTACACTCTCAATAGACCCTAGACTAAATTGTACCAGACTCTCTTCTGGCATAGTCATCTAGTTAAAACGTTCAGAGACTATGATTGGCACTAAGTGCCATTGCAGCAATATCTTTGGACACATTTGATATCATCCCTAGAAGCCAAGTCTGTGACCCTAGATTTGAAATAATTAGATTTCCCTCAAAACAGGATGCTGATCATCAAAGAATAGATTGTTTCAAAATAAAAAAAATTATTCACAGTTAAGTTCTTCTTTAAAAATACTACTTAATTTAAAATATTAATTTATAACAAATAACACATCACACAAGCCTCTTAATTTATCAATGAATTTTATAATTCATTTACTTGATTCTATCCACCATCAAATATAATTTTAAGAATCCAGAGATTATAGCTTTGTTAAGGGTATCTTTGCTAAGGTCATGCACCAAAATGAGGAAGAAGATGGTTGAAAATTAAACATGTACTTCTGCTGGTGGTCAGTCAGATATGTAAAATAATCAGAATCTAACTTAAATGTTTGGTATACTTTTATTTAGCATAAAAATAAAAGGTTGTAATGTTGGGCTTTTGTATCTTGTAGTTCAAAACTGGCATTGTGGTTTGGGGATTTAGTTCAGTGGTAGAGCGCTTGCCTAGCAAGCGCAAGGCTCTGGGTTCGGTCCCCAGATCCGAAAAAAAAAAAAAAAAAAAAAAGAAAAGAAAAGAAAAAAAATGGCATTGCAGAGCCTAAATTGAGCTTAAAGTCACAACTAAGTAGCTGTGGCTGGTCTTGAACACCTGAGTCTCCTATTTCTACATCCGGAACATATAAGGACATGCCGCCACAGTGTTCTGAAACTTCTGTATTTTGTCTATGTTAGGATTCTCTTACATCATTATAAAATTTAGTCCTTGCATGCTTGTACTACAAAAATCATAAAACGCCTTTTCTACCTGTAGTTAGAGGCTGGGAAGATGGCTCAGGGGTTAAGAGCACTGACCACTCTTCCAGAGGTCCTGAGTTCAATTCCCAGCAACCACATGGTGGCTCACAACCATCTGTAATGGGATCTGACGCCCTCTTCTGGTGTGTGAACACAGTGACAGTGTACTCATATAATTAAAATAAATAAATCTACCTGTAGTTAGTTGTTGAGTCTTTTACAAATGACAACAAGAGGGGTAAGTTTTATTTTTGTTCAATTTTATATAATTCAAGGAAAAATTAAATAGCTAGGATGTCTAAGAAAGAGAAATAAAAACATTTAACTCAGGCTCACAGGTTCAAAGTTTCAGTCCATTATCATCAAGGCAGGAAGCAAGGCAACATCTAGGCAGACACAGTGCTGGAGGAGCCCACAGTTCTACATCACGATCCCTCTGAAGGACACTCCTTTTGCAGGCAGCTAGCTGTGGGAGGAGCTTGAGCATAGGACCTCAAAGACCAGACCAAAAGTGATGCACTTACACTGAAAAGGTGACATCCACTCCAACAAGATCACACCTCCTAATAGTACCACTTCCCATGGGCCAAGCATGTTTAAACCACCACACAGGAGAAATATGAAAAGATGTTATTGAGCTAAAAAAAAAGTTTCAAATGAATACATAAATCTCATGGAAAGTATAATGTATTTAAAGGACATCTGCTAAGCAAATGTTGATTTTTAAGTTCTGTGCTCATGATTATCTAGCAGCATCTTATGTTCCAAAATATTTATAAGTTGACACTGAAATAATTGGACATGAAAAATCAGATGTAATCCAGTTGTTAGTGGGTGAATGACGTAAAATTTGAGTAGTTGTATTAAACTTCATAGTGTTGAGTTACTAGCACAAATTTAAGAGTTGAAAACTCTTTAAAGAATATACATAGTGTTATTATACCATAAATACTCATGAATTTGCATATATAGTCCTTGACACTAATCTATGAAGCACATATACTCCTTTTAAATATTATGGGATGGCTGAATTATAGATACAAACATGCCTATTCTAGTGCCTGAAGCATGTTCAAATGCTACTATATGTATAAAAACATGAAACCCACTATTGTTTGTGTGTTTATTTGTTTGTTTTGGTATATGTTAATCACCACAAGTTTCTCAGCCACTCCTGTGCTATGTAATATGTGATTCCTAGTGTGGTACTAGGTTCCTCTTGGTAAATGTAAGACCTGAATCTTGCCTTACATTGCAATAAAATATTACACCTATCTCATGTGATTCTAGATATGTAGGCTGTGGGTGTTTTATGTAATGACTATGTTATGATGTGAAATATATAAATAACAGAGAAAAGTTTAACTTAGGAGAGTGTAACAGAAAAATGAAGGAGACATTTAAGCAGAAAACCTATAAGAATGAGTGGAGCTTTGCATAAAGATACTAGCAGGAAGAACATTCTATTCAGAATGTATTTGGTTTATGGGAAGAATTTTTATAAGCCTGTAGCACACAGGCAGAGGAAATGACAGATGTGGAAGGGGATGAGGTCAAAGAGAAATAAAGGGCCAAACTAAGTAAAGTCTTGTGGCCTTCAGAGAAGTCTTCATGTTTATTCTGTAAAGATTAACATAGGAGTCATTTAAACAGTTGTTTTAATTAAAATAACTCTTTTCTCCTGGGTACATTTGGTCATTATATCACCTAGGCACTGAATAGGAAGTATTTTAGCTTTGAGTATCTCAGAGACCAAGTTCAGCAAACATGTCTTGTGTAGGCCTGTCTTAATGTATTCAGTAGAATTTTACATAAGCAAAATTTGCCCCCAAGTAACTCACTGAGAGTTGCTCCTGAAGGAGGGAGGGCTGCTTTCATCCTTTTCGAATCTTCAAATGGTACTTGATGGTGATGCAAGAAAATCAAAAGATAGAATATACGAATACATGAAGGTCATTTCTTTCTAGGTTTCATTAGAGTTACCTGAGTTCTCTACTTCACAAAGACATTCTTGAAAGTCTTTCATGCTAATGATGTTCAGACAATGAAAAAATTTCACTTACATTTTCACTAATTAGTCCTTTGTGCTGTTGATTTCTGCATATTATTCATAATGACAGATAGAAAGGTGATAGATTAACAATTAAAATATGTATATTGAAAGCAATTAGACCTGATGAAACTATAAAAAGAGTTTGTCATCTGGAGGTAATTATTTAATGCTTTCAATGCCTTTATAATACAAACATTGAACAACTCTTACCAATGGCTGAAATGCTCAAGGAAACTTTTTTGCCAGATGGAGTGAATTAAGTTTTTAAAAGACTTCAGTAGCAGTATTGCATCGTTCTGTAGGGTTCTCTATAGAAACAGAGCTGATGAGAGACTCAGTGTATGAAGCTGGTGCAACTGCTCTGCAAAATTAGCAAAGTTTCCTGCTGTTTGGGACTTTTCAGGAGCAATGACACGATCTTCTTTAGTCTTAGGAAGATTTCTCTCCATGCTGGATTAAGGATTGAGTTGGGGCCTCCATTTCTCAATTCTTTATATACATGGATAAATCAAGGCCTTAATTTCACCTACCTTGGAGTAGATCAAGATCATAGTTTCATTAAGATCATCAACTAATAGAATGAGATCCTTCTGTGTTATATATATATATATATATATATATATATATATATTGCTTTATTCACCATTTACTTTTTTAATTTGCACTTATATTCTTTTTTATTAAATATTTTCTTTACTTACATTTCAAATGTTATCCCTGTTCCCATTTCCCCCTCTGGAATCCCCCTATACCTTCCCCCCTCCCCCTGCCCTAATGAGAGTGGTCTGCCACCCGCCCACACACTCCTTCCCATCTCCCCACCCTAGCATTCCCCTACACTGGGGCATTGAGCCTTCACAGGACCAAGGGCCTCTCCTCTCACTGATGCCTGATAAGGCCATCCTCTGCTACATATGTGGCTAGAGCCATGGGTCCTTCCATGTGTACTCTTTGGTAGGTGGTTTGTCTCTGGGCACCATTTACTTTTTTCCTTATAGTTTCAACCAAAATAAATGCAAGGAACTTCACAGAAACTTGAAAATATTTGGTTAAATATATGGAAATTTTGGTCTAATAAAATTGGCACACATTCACTGAAAAATATGGACTAAAGCTGATGGTGTGGGTTTCAGTGAAAGAACATACTTTGAAAGAATGCGAAGGGCTCTCTCAATATCTGTCAAAACATTTCTATAAATGTATCTTTTTTTCACCAGATATAATTGTCATCTTAAAGAGTTACTGCTGAATAAGCTCACACTTTCTAATTTTTTTTCTGAACTCTGGTTGGCTGGTTCAATTCAGCTGCTTTGGCTCAAACTCCTCTCCAAGTCAATTGCCTATAACTGATTTCTCTTGTCTTCTGACTGAATTGTTCTACTTGGCTTCAAATTAACTCTGACAATCTGTTCTGATCTTCTGTCTTCTCATGCTGTGGCTTGTTCTGTCTTCACCTTCAACCTGTCTCTGTAAAACTGTCCTGGTGAAACTGCCTCTGTTGATCTGCATTTACAAAGGAACTCAACTCCGCTTACTGATTGGAACTTAACTGCACCAAACTGACTCAACTCCTCCATAATGAACTCAATTAACTGAACTGATCCAAATCTTAGTTCTTTCTCTTTGCTGCTCTTAAATACTTCCTTTCCAGTGCTGTTCTTGTATGAGTGGGGGCATATCCCATCTCTTAGACTTCATTTCCAAGCATGGCTGATTGCTCCTACAAACCAACCTACATGAGCCTGTCTGTAGTTCAACCAGAGGCATTAAACTTGTGTCATTCCTGAAAGATCACATAGACCTAGAAGGTCTTTCGATGTGATCCTTTGACAGAGCAGCCATGTTGATGAATTAAAATTCCTCTCCTCCTTTCTGTTCTTTAGTAAAACACAATTTTTAGCATGGTGTCTCATCACTCTAGAAATATTACATAAAATGAAAATAATCTTTCAAGTAAGATGTTTTTACACATTATACATACCCAAATAGAGTATCAATTATAATAAAATGATGATTTATTAATATATCAAGTGAACTCATTACAAAGTTCTAAAATTGAAGTCCTCCACTCTTTTTATCCAGATTTCTCAGAGTTAACATCAAAAGCTCATTTCAGTTGATACTTTTTCTTAAGAGTATACTCCAGGCTCCTAGAACTACTTATTATATTCAGTGACATCCTTATTTAAATCTTATTCTTAATGAACACCTTCAGTTTCTAACATTGTAAAATCCTCCTTTTCTTCTTCTCAGCATTACTTTCTCCAAATTCATGATCTGCAATCTTTAACATGAATTCTTTATTCCTCAGATAATTCCAGAATAGTCTATATTTCCTCTTCACTTATACACTGAGTGCAGAGTGTCATTAATTGTTTTTTCCCTATGAACTTGGCCAAGATATTTATCACTTTCTAAAATTTTTCAACTATATCTGAGTGATGTCCTTGGCGTCAGTTAGTTTCTGCCTCGAAAACTCACTTTTCTATTTTGTTTGATTACAAATTGATCACCACACCCTATATATTTTTATATCTCAATATTTTTCACATTCTCTAATCATTGTTGTAACATCCATATGTAAATAATAAAGCTAATTTCAAATAGTATCTCCTTGAATATCTTTCTTAGGTTCCATTAAAGTGTGTGTTGGGGGTTAGAGGGGAGTCCTGTCGAGACACATAAGACATATTATTTTCTTCTTATTTTATGAGATGCACAGACATATATTTTAATAGATAAATAAGATAATATTTGACATATTTAGTTGATATACTTGTGTGTCCTGCTCTATTCTGAAGGGAAATGGAGGAGGAATGGATCTGGGAGAGGGGGGAGGTGTGGGAGATTAGGAGGAATAGAGGAATGAAGGGAGGAGAAACTGCAGTCAGGATGTATTGTAAGAGAGAAATATATATGTTTGTGTATAATTATTCAAAATATATATGTAAATTATGTAACACATATATATATATAATTTGTGAATGTAAGCACTGTCAAATATGAAAATATATTTCTTAAATTATTTATTTAAAAATATAATTTTTCTCAATTTATCTGTGATATGAGTAATGTACTTGACCATAGTAAAAATAATAACAAATATCAATTACTCTAAGTAAAATTATTTTATAATGTGTAGTTAATGTGGTATGTAATTATATTGGATAAATTGTGAGTGGCGTCTATAAAGATAAAAATAGATGGTCAGAATTGATTTGGGAGTTAGAATAATCAACTCTAATCATCTAAAACTTTAACCCTGACTTTATGTGACCTTAAGTACTAAGCGTGTCACAAGGGGCCATTCCTCCTCATTGAACATTTCTGAAAAGACGGACAGAACCTTCAGTAAGAATCTTCCCACACTCTTGAAACCATTTCTTTTTACAAAAATTACCCCAATCCTTCATTCTAGTCTATAAGCACATTGCTTCTTTGCATTTTGTCTTAACACAACATATATGTCTTCAGGTTTCTATCCTAAATCTGAAATTGTGTTGATTCTGAGCCTAATCCCCAAAAGGCTTTCCATGGTCTCAATGACTACTGCAATCTGGTTGTCATGTAAACAAACTTCCATCCATCAGTCTCTAAGAGTGTGAGAAAAAAGCAGCCTAATGATTCTGCTATCTTGGCCAATAGTGAAATCAATAACAGGTGTTATGGGTGAGACCATCTGAAACCATGATGGTTCCAGCTGATCCCAATGTTTATAGACTGAATGCAGTTATAATCCGTCGCCATGGGTGTAATGATCAACCATGAGCTCAGTCTATAAGTTTGATAGTAAACCAGAAATTTTTGCTTTAGTATTGTAATTAGATTTTTTTCTGTTTTGATTACACATGTAATGGTGCATAAGCACCATTAAATAATGAAATTTCTACACCTACTAATTATTGCTTCAAATTCCTTTGCTCAGAGGTGCTTAAAATGGAATCTAAAGTATAGAAATTTAATACCTGAATCCAGACTAGCCTTCCACACAAAACAGTGCAATTGAAAAAGGCTATTTATATTCACGCACATATTCATGACAGAACTATTATAAAACCAATTGTATGTTCATATAAACACATAACATTGTACTGCTGGTTTTTAAACTGAGCAATTTTAGTAAGAAATTAAATTTGAACTGAACTACGTATCAAACTGTCAGTCCTATTCAGGCAAATTAAGTGTAATTTGTGCTTCCTGAACAATATAATCAGAAAATTAGTTATTAAGCTTTCCTTACATGGCAACTAAAGTTTGAAGTTCTCCTAAAAGCTCTCAAGAATAATTTTATATTAGATGCCACCTAGGACACAAATAAAGTCTTACATCTACATAGGCTGACAGGTATCAGGCGCCTTGAGAACTTGTATTATTTTCTTTCTGTATATGAGCAATTAATACTGATTACCACAGGGCTACCAAATGTGGAACAGTAGCTGAAGAATCCCTTTGGGGAGATTCCAGTTGTATCATACCTGAGATGTACAATAAGCCATTAGTAATAATTAAAATTCATTTTGTATCAGCAATAAAGCTAAAGAGTCATTGAAGGTCATTGACTTTGTCCTCAATAATTTGGGTTATTGTTTCTATTTAATTAGGCTCAATAAATATTTGCAGCTTTGCTGCAAATTGGACAACATATTTGTAAAGTCTGTCTTTGACAGTGTAGACAGCTTATATGAATTCTAGTGGAAATAACTTTTTGCATTCCACATGCCAGGTCAGTAAATTCTCTTTGGGAAACTAATTGAATTTGGATAAGAGTAGTCAGTGACATTCAGGAGAATTCAATTTCATTTGACTAATGCAGAATTTGAAACATACTCTTCTGAAACAGTTTTTCCCCTCTTTTAGAGAGTACAGCTACTAGTTCACCCAATTGCGTTTCTACTAGCAAAAGCCTAGTAGAAAGAAGTCTTGGAACAAAGTGTTCCTTTCTCCAGAAAATAAGTGTTCCCTTTTGCCTTGTGGATTTAAAACCAGCCACTTTAGAGTTTTCTGTGGGAACACAATCACTCTTTTCTAAAGGAAAGCTCCAGCAATCAAAATAACATGAATATGTTCACTGCCTAGAACTATTGTGAAATTACTGGACCAGGATGCCTTAAAATGACAGAAATTGATGTTTATGGCACCAGAGAAGTACAGAATGCAGGCAGCAGGACCGACAAATTTCTGCTGATGCTTCAGATAATTCCCCCTTGCTTCTTAACTTTATGGTCACTATGATGGTCCTCAGATGCTGGGTGTGTAACTTTGACCTCCATTCCTGCCTTTGGATGACAGCATCCTTCTGTGTACCTTAGTTTCTGCATGATCTCTCTGCCTCTCTGTCTCTCACTGTCTCAGGCATACACGAATTACAGTGCACATTTGAATCTTAAAGATTAGGATTTACAGAGAAATGAGTTAAGAAAATTCACGAGAAAGATGTAAGAATAATGCATCAAAACCATTAAAGGGGGTGACATGAACTCGTTCTGTGGGTTCGAATAGAAGCACCTTTTAACATAGGATATGCTACCTGTTCTCATGCGGTTTTAAATAGAAATTCCTATGACTAAAGAACTAAGCCTTTTTCATAGGTAATTCTGTTCTCACTTTCCACCAAAACTAATGGATCTACAATTCTATCACTAGGAAAATCGTCTTAATTAGATTAAGTCAGTATTAGAGAATAAATGAAATCTGCAATTTTAATGATCATGATAGAACTGAATGGCTATAACTTACACCACACTTTAAAACCATTCAATTATCTTCAGTGAAGTAGATTTGCACAAACACAAACACAAACTCACACCACATATATTAAAGGTAATTCATTTTCATTAAGGCAAATCCAATATCCCTGACTAATTTGAATAACACACTACGCATTTAAATGCAGATTAGATAAAAACAGATTAAACCAAGCTTAAATGTCTCCTAACACACTCTCTACCTTAATATGATCACACTGAATAATAAGAAAAAAATGTAAGTAGTGTTTAATTTACTAGATTCGCATGATGCTTCCTGCTGTTTTTTAATGGTGTCTCTCAGAAGGAAGGCAAAAAAAGAAAAAAAACATTAAATTTGTTTAACATAAGTATGTGTCATATTTATTAACTTATTACTAAGTTTATATTCCCTGAGATAAACATCTGTAAAACAAATCATATAAAATTACTGAGTATGATATCACAAAATCGATGTAACTCAAAGTTCTTAAGAGCCTCAAACTACAAACATACCTGCGTGAGCTCTCTAGTTTTCACCCTGCCTTGCAAGGGATATGATTATGGGTTTGCATTACCATCTCCAACTGTGGTTATTTAGTATATCATATTATTAGTTATAATTAACAAATTTTTTGTGTGTGATAACGTTTGGCTTATATACCTTTACAAATTATGAGCTTACAATTCTCCAACTATTTCAACATACGATCTAGTTACTCACATTGCCATCATCAAGGAAAAGACACTTGAATTTTTAAATAAATCCTATACTTACTATTCTATAAGGAACCCTGAAAAATAACATAAAAAATCTCTCTCTTTGTGTATTAGGATTGAAAATACCACAAGTGTTGTGTGGGACTATGTAATTTAAGAATGTCTCAGGATTATTTAACTTCAGCATATAATATGCAAGGTTGAAAACAATGCAATCTAAAACAACACTATTCTATTCTCCATACCATAACTGTTTTTTTTTTCTAGTTTTCTTCAAATCAGAGTAATTTAGGTGCAATTTAGGGAGATTAAGGTTAATTAAACTTACATTTTAGTGGCCATTCTTCAAATAAACCACATGGTAGATTTTCTTAGGGGCACAAAGGTGCATAGTTGTTCCAGAAAAATCATACTGGCAAGAAGGTCCCTGTGTCCCACTTGTAATTTATTTAAAGTATAATACACCAATTAAGGTTGATAAAGGGTAAAGGTTCTCATGCACATAAAATAACAAAAACAAAAACAAAAGCAAAAAAATGAAACAATTTCAGGTATGGGTATCTACTCTTCCACTTACAAGTGTAGTCGAAGCAGGAGCCGGATGTAGATCGCTCCTGAGAGACACAGCCAGAATACAGCAAATACAGAGGCGAATGCCAGCAGCAAACCACTGAACTGAGAATAGGATCCCCGTTGAAGGAATCAGAGAAAGAACTGGAAGAGCTTGAAGGGGCTCGAGACCCCATATGTACAACAATGCCAAGCAACCAGAGCTTCCAGGGACTAAGCCAATACCTAAAGACTATACATGGACTGACCCTGGACTCTGACCCCATAGGTAGCAATGAATATCCTAGTAAGAGCACCAGTGGAAGGGGAAGCCCTGGGTCCTGCTAAGACTGAACCCCCAGTGAACTAGACTGTTGGGGGGAGGGCGGCAATGGGGGGAGGGTTGGGAGGGGAACACCCATAAGGAAGGGGAGGGGGGAGGGGGATGTTTGCCCGGAAACCGGGAAAGGGAATAACACTCGAAATGTATATAAGAAATACTCAAGTTGGGGCTGGGGATTTAGCTCAGTGGTAGAGCGCTTACCTAGGAAGCTCAAGGCCCTGGGTTCGGTCCCCAGCTCCGAAAAAAAAAAAAAAAGAACCAAAAAAAAAAAAAAAGAAATACTCAAGTTAATAAAAAAAAAAGAAAAAGAAAAAAATTAAAAAAACAAGTGTAGTCGAAGAATTTATATGCATTTCCATTTAAAATAATATTTTATACATAAAGAAAATGTTAATATTATATATTATTATATCATATGTTTACTATACAGGTCAGCATAAACATGTAAATGCAACAATCTTGTGTATAGTATAAATTTATATAGTAATATTGTTCTTGTTTTGTTTAATAATACTGTTTTCTTTCAACTATACACATAATATATATTAGACATAATATAGACATATATACATATACGCGTATATATATATATATATATATATTTCTTCTGAAGATCTTGAATGTAGACCTTTCCATGTCCCTTATTCTCCCTCTCTATAATCCTCCCTCCCATTACCCCTTAACCTACTTCCTGTGCTGCGATCTCCTTCTTCACAGCTCTGTCCTATTCCTTTTTTATCTGGAATCCCTTCCTCCCTGTCCCAAGCAATCTTTCATTCTTCTCTTTTTGTGGTTACTCCAGGGAATTAATCATAGCTGTCGATTGGGTGCTAGTATCTAAATAAGAGGGCACCTGCGGCACTAACTTACTGAGTCTAGATTATCTCACTGAATTTAGTATTTTCTAGATCCATATATTTATTGGCTATTTCCATGATTTCTGTTTTTTTTTTCTTTCAAGTTGAAGAGAGTTTCAATGTGTGCATGGAGTCCACTTTTGTCGCCCATTCCTCAATTGAATAACATTTAGATCGTTCTCATTCCCAAGTTACTGTGAGTGGAACAGCCATGAAGAAGGCTGAGTAATGATTGGTGGAGAAGAACGTTGAGTCACTGGGATATTTGCCAGAGGGTGGGTGGGATAAGGAGCCATATGGTCCACGTAGTTTTAGCTTTCTGAGGCTGCTCTACACTGATTCCCACACTGACTGCACCAGTTTGCAAACCCATCAACAATGGATGCATTCTGCTTTGCTCCACATTCTCAGGAGCACTTGTTAATTATTTTCTTACCTTCCTCATTCTAACTGGGTAATATTGCAAGCCAGAATAGCTTTAGTTTGCATTTCCTAACTGAAAATTAAGAATGTTCAACATTTTCAAACGTACTTCTTATCATTTTAATTTCTTTTTCCTTTTACTCTTTTCAGACCCATAGCCCAAATTTGACCATTTGTTTTAAGATTCTTGATTTATTTTTTTGATTCTCAGTACAGATGGCAGCTATGCATTTTATATGTCAGAATTCTAGAATAAATAACAATGTTAATTTTGTAAAAAGGACTTATTAATATAATTTGCATGGATGTCTTCATGTACATCACATTCGTGATGAACCATTTGATATTTAATCTTCTGGACCTGGAGTTACAGACAGTTGTGAGCTTCGATGTAGTTGGTGTTTAATAAACTGTTCTCCTCTACGAGAGCTTCTAGTGCTCTAAACCATCTCCGTGCCCCAAATTAGATCTTTAATAGCTTTTATTTTGCAAATAAATGGTAAACATTTAGATACTGCACAGTGTATATGTCTAAATACAACTTTGAAGGAATTTCATTTTTGAAGGCAAATATAAAACATAAAGTTAAATTAATGGAGATTGAAATAATATATACATTATTAATATACAATTTTTTGCATCTTACAATAAGATAGTTTGAAATTTAATTAGCTCTCCATACCTGAAAATGTTTACCTGAAAAATCGTGCCATTTTCTGTCTGATACGCTCCTCAAACGTCAAACCTGGGAAGCTAGCATCTCACTGACTTGGTTAGTTTGCCTGACATAAAGAAATTAATAGGTAAATGTGTGAAGGGAGCTGAGTAAGAGCCACAGAAGCTGCTGTGTTATTTCTTTCTCAACATGTAAGACAAAAGTGAATTTGCATGGTTAGCTAAATTGAAAAACAAATCCAAAACATTGTTTCCATATTTAGCAATATAGTAAATATTTTTAGACCAACCTAATACATTCTTTTAATGTTTTCCTTAGTAGTTTTGAGGGATACAAAGGTTCAAACTTTAGAATCGTCAATCTAGTATACAAATCTTGCCTTCCTTGCTTTCTAATTGCAAATATTGGACAAACTGCATGAACTTAATGAACAAATATTCCCTCATTTATAACCATGACAAGAGTAGTATTAAAATCAAAGAAATAAATGACAGAGGATGGGATAAATGCTTCCGTCATTGGAAAACTAACTAGTGTTCAGCATTCTCACTGACATTCAATCTTTTATTCGGTGGCAAGGGAATCGGAATGTGGAGGCCATGTTAAAAATTAGAACCATTCATTGTTGGGCTTCACAATGTATTCAGTAGATAAAATTTAAACATATGATGATTTATTAATATTTAACTGTACATTATTATCAGCTTACTCACTTATGGACTTTTTAATTTGTAGTAAAAGTAGAATATTTGAAACTTTAAGAGTTAAGGTCCTGAGAGACACAGCCAGAATACAGCAAATACAGAGGCGAATGCCAGCAGCAAACCACTGAACTGAGAACAGGACCCCCGTTGAAGGAATCAGAGAAAGAACTGGAAGAGCTTGAAGGGGCTCGAGACCCCATATGTACAACAATGCCAAGCAACCAGAGCTTCCAGGGACTAAGCCACTACCTAAAGACTATACATGGACTGACCCTGGACTCTGACCTCATAGGTAGCAATGAATATCCTAGTAAGAGCACCAGTGGAAGGGGAAGCCCTGGGTCCTGCTAAGACTGAACCCCCAGTGAACTAGTCTATGGGGGGAGGGCAGCAATGGGGGGAGGGTGGGGAGGGGAACACCCATAAAGAAGGGGAGGGGAAGGGATTAGGGGGATGTTTGCCTGGAAACCGGGAAAGGGAATAACACTCGAAATGTATATAAGAAATACTCAAGTTAATAAAAAAAAAAGAGTTAAGGTCACCTAGATGTACATTACATGATGGTCATTAAATCATTCATTTTTCAAGTATGTTAAATATATTTGGTATTTGAATTTCTGTTACAAGAATATTACTACTTATAAAGCTTCTCAAAAACAAATTACTTCTTGGCTTTTGATTTACTTTGTAATGTATCTTTTTATTATTCCCTAAAATTATAGACTTTGGCTATGTCAGTGGCCAAGAGAATTTATATGTGTCATGCGTTAAGTTAGATACAAGGTAATGGGCTGTGTGAGGAAGGAAGTACCTGAAGGTTTGTTTCATTTGTATTGTTTTAGCCTCTGCTTTTCATCTCCACTATCATCTTGGTTGATTTAGAGCCAGCGCTCAGGGAGGAGCAAGGTACAGTAGAGAACTGGGTAAAAAGATACTCCTGTCTCCCTCAGCATGATTCTGCATCCCAGCAGGAAACATTCCAAGAAAGAGAAGGAAACTTTCCACTTGTTTGTGTCACACAAACATTTTTCAGTCAAATATTCTCTACAGGTATGCAAGACTGTTTCAGGAAAGAGGGATGATAGTGACTAAATAGCTTGACATTTTTTTTTATCACAAAAAAAATTCTTTACCTAATATGTGATTCATGAACACACCAGAGAGACATTACACATGTTTTTACACTTACAAATGATATTCCACATTGATATCCTTGTTTTTTTCATTTTCATTACTTTTATTTCTCAAGTGTCAGTTGACTATACACGTGAATTATATCTTTTAGGGGAGACGTTTTTTATTTACATTTCAAATGTTATTCCCTTTCCCCAATTCCTGCCCATAAGACCTCTATTCCATCGCCCTTTTCCTTTCTTCTATACTGGTGTTCCCTCTCCCCAACCACCCCCCAATCCTGCCTCCCTGCCCTGACATTCCTCTACATTGGGGGTGGTGGTCCAGCCTTGGCAGGACCAAGGGCTTCTCCTCCAGTGGTGCTCAACAAGGCCATCCTCTGCTACATGTGCAGCTCGAGCCACTGGTTTGCCCATGTGTACTATTTATTTGGGTGGTGGTTTAGTCCCTGGGAGCTCTCGTTGGTTGGTGTTGTTCTTATGGGGATCCAAGCTCCTTCAGGTCCCTCAATCCTTTCTCTAACTCCTCCAATGGGGACCCCATTCTCAGTTCAATTGTTGGCGAGAGCATCCAACTCTGAGAGCCTCTCAGGAGACAGCTATATCAGGCTCCTGTCAGCATGCACTTCTTTGCATCCACAATAATGACTGGGTTTGGTGGCTGTCAGTAGATGAGCTGGATCCTCAGGTAAGGCAGGCTCTGAATGGCCCATTCCTGATATCCATGTTTTTAATAATATAGCTTGTATGATTAGCCCTTAACAATGATCTTAACTTCTGAAATGCAATGAAATTTTATGAAATATTATGAAATTTTATGAAATTTATGAAATGAAATTTTATTTCATAAGTTTTTTGGACTATGTTTTCAAGTTCAGGGTCACTATAGTTAGTTTCTTTAGTTTCTCATTCTCTAAGGGAATCATAGCTTTCTTACTAGCCAATACTTCGTTTCATTACCTTGGCATTACAAATAACCTACGTAAAATGACCTTGGGCTTCAGCTTTCAAAAGAATGTATCCAATTTAAGCTATCTTTCACACAGGGAAGCTAACCTACTTTTTACAAGTGAGATATGAGGCAGACTGTGTCTCACTGTGGAAGATATGATTTACTGTACTGGTTAATTATGAGGAATGGACACATGAAATTGAATGTCTCCTGCCATTCTTGGGCTTTCTCACCCCTTTTTCAAAGAAGTATAAAGAAGGGGCCAGCATGAGGCACCACTGGAATGAAAGTAGTGACAATCAGTGAACGGCACTGAGAGCCATGCTAAATGTAAACCATACTCACAGTGACAGGTGATCAATCTATTTTACATGTACTTGTACTTCATGTCTAATTGACAGTGTAAAACGTAGTTGGAATTCGTAATCCTCATACCCCTGCATAAAAGCCACACAATTTAGATATTTTACTTATAAGTCATATCCTCAGATTGGGCAAATCTAGGGCTATATTGATTATTCCCTAGCTACAAATTCCTGTTACTTGCTGTTTTTCCTGGCAAAACAGTTCAGTCCATGGAGGGATCCTCCTCCTTCTTCCTCCTCTGTCCCTTTCTTTCTACCTAAAACCCCCCTCGTATCTTTAGTTTTACCTTTCTTCCTACACTGCTCAATCACAGAATCTAGTAATTTAATGACCAGTTATATTGGGGAAAGACTCCCATGACATCACTGGTGTACACGAGGATCTGCTCACCAGGATCAATCACATCTTGTGGAAGCAGGATTTAGCATTAGAATACAAGCAACGTCAGACCAACCCACCACATGTCCCCTTTTGTCCAATTAAAGGGGCTTTTTTCTTATATAGTAATGAACGACATATAGTAGGAATTACTGTGAAACAATTATGAAAAGTATTAGTATGTATTATATTTATAAGTCAAGACTGCTTGTATTTTGAAATTTAGATAAGGTACTTTACCATCTATCCTATCTTAATGAGTGAGAGAGGAAGGTATAGAGAGGAGAAGATTCCGTGGGATAAGAATCTTAATATATGCAATGAGGGTTGGTCAATTGGAGTTAAGAGCAGTTCAGATAGAACATAACAAGCTATAAATTTGGGTCATTAATGGGAAAAATAGATTCTAATAACATAGAGGGTCGATATCTACCCATAGAGGGTCGAATCTAGTGCTGATTAAGGCTTATTACAATATTAAAATCCTGTGTCTTTTATCCAGAAACTGAATGATGAAAGGCAAAATAGAAGCCATATATTGAGGTCAAATATTTTCTACTAGAGTAAAATTATTTTTGTTTATTTGGACCCATGCCTGTGATCAACTTTCAGGCAAAAATTATACATTGTCTCTGCATTCAGCTCAACTCAGCAGAATGTGCTGAAATCAACATATAATAAGGTAGCAATTACAAAGAGCAAATCACATGTATTTATTCAATATTGGTAAATGAGGTCAAATACGAATATTCTGAGGATTTCCCTGAAAATAGAAATGTGAAATTTTATGTTACCTATCATCAAATATACCCTTACAATTTCGTTTATGAGAGGAATGATCACAGAGAATGTTAGCACAGAGTGGGTTATATATTACCCTCTGATGTGATCGTTTCCTTCAACTCCCTATAATAAGTCTACCAGTACCTTGCTTTCAGCTTGTCCTTACAAGTTTTCCACTCCAATCAGGATTGAGGGAAATATTCATTTGTTTTGTAACCTAACACGGTCCATGGTTGTGCTGTGAGACACAGTGTTTTCCGCACCAGCTCAAGCTTCTCAGTTTGATTGAAATGCACTGGTATTGATCACAGGTTCCAAAGTATCGCTCGGTTGTCTAGTTCTATGAAGAGTTTCTCAGTCACTCTTCCTCTGAGTCATTTTCCTGTGGTCTGCTGTGTTCAATCTTTACCTGTCAAAAAGCTGACCTCCTTTGGCCATTCACAGCACCAGACTCTGTCTTTCTTTGATCATTTGCAGTTTCACATTCGTTTGTCAGTGTGGCTATGCCTAACAGGAGACCCAAGTTTTAAAACTGTCATTCTCTGTAGTACATCAGTTGGTCATAATCCCAATAACTCTCAGTTGTTTTGGAACGTGAGGTCTAACCCAGCTCCCCTTGGATAGTTGAGAGAAGCAGCTTCGCCTTCAATCTGACTGCAGCAAAAGGAAAGAAAATCTACCATATGCTAGGAATGGTTATACTGAAACTGGTCAGATATTGATTGAGTCCTTTGGGGACAATTATAACTATGCAAATCAGTATAACATACTAAATTTTTTCGTGATTGGCATCCTTGGCACAATAAAAAAAATCTTAGAAGAGAGCAGAAATAGTGGAAAAATCGCACAGTGAAGAATGGGTAGCATATTCTAAAATGCATATCTGAAATATTTTGAAAGAAATCTGAAAATATACTAATACACCAGATGCATAGTCATTTTTTTTTGTGGTTCTTTTTTTCGGAGCTGGGGACCGAACCCAGGGCCTTGTGCTTCCTAGGTAAGCGCTCTACCACTGAGCTAAATCCCCAACCCCGTCATTTTTAAACATTGTAGTCACCAGCACAGAGTTGTAGCCTGGTAGAGAGTTGAAATTTATTATGGTTATGAATGAATGGGTTATTAACTGAAGATTAATAATTTTCTTAGAAAAATTAAATATTTGAATAAACTGAGAGAGAACTGTAAAGTTCTTATGAGCAGCTATGCGACAAGTTGGCATATGGCTTTGTTTATGCTATAAGAAGTAAATGATCACCCGCGGATCCCGGCCCGCAGCAGCTCTCTGCTCCCAGACCTGGTGAGAGAGAGACCCAACCGCCTGGTCAGGTGGGCACTCCTGAGGCTGCAGAGCGGAAGAGACCACCAACACTGCTCACCCCTGCCCACATCCCTGGCCCAAGAGGAAACTGTATAAGGCCTCTGGGCTCCCGTGGGGGAGGGCCCAGGAGCAGCAGGACTTCTGCTCCTGAGACACCGCCGCCGGAACCTGAAAGAAACAGACCGGATAAACAGTTCTCTGCACCCAAATCCCGTGGGAGGGAGAGCTAAACCTTCAGAGAGGCAGACAAGCCTGGGAAACCAGAAGAGACTGCTCCCTGCACACACATCTCGGACGCCAGAGGAAAAAGCCAAAGACCATCTGGAACCCTGGTGCACTGAAGCTCCCGGAAGGGGCGGCACAGGTCTTCCTGGTTGCTGCCGCTGCAGAGAGCCCCTGGGCAGCACCCCACGAGCGAACCTGAGCCTCGGGACCACAGGTAAGACCAAATTTTCTGCTGCAAGAAAGCTGCCTGGTGAACTCAAGACACAGGCCCACAAGAACAGCTGAAGACCTGTAGAGAGGAAAAACTACACGCCGGAAAGCAGAACACACTGTCCCCATAACTGACTGAAAGAGAGGAAAACAGGTCTACAGCACTCCTGACACACAGGCTTATAGGTCGGTCTAGCCACTGTCAGAAATAGCAGAACAAAGTAACACTAGAGATAATCTGATGGCGAGAGGCAAGCACAGGAACCCAAGCAACAGAAACCAAGACTGCATGCCATCATCGGAGCCCAATTCTCCCGCCAAAACAAACATGGAATATCCAAACACACCAGAAAAGCAAGATCTAGTTTCAAAATCATATTTGATCATGATGCTGGAGGACTTCAAGAAAGACATGAACACACTTAGGGAAACACAGGAAATCATTAATAAACAAGTAGAGGCCTACAGAGAGGAATGGCAAAAATCCCTGAAAGAATTCCAGGAAAACACAATCAAACAGATGAAGGAATTAAAAATGGAAATAGAAGCAATCAAGAAAGAACACATGGAAACAACCCTGGATATAGAAAACCAAAAGAAGAGACAAGGAGCTGTAGATACAAGCTTCACCAACAGAATACAAGAGATGGAAGAGAGAATCTCAGGAGCGGAAGATTCCATAGAAATCATTGACTCAACTGTCAAAGATAATGTAAAGCGGAAAAAGCTACTGGTCCAAAACATACAGGAAATCCAGGACTCAAAGAGAAGATCAAACCTAAGGATAATAGGTATAGAAGAGAGTGAAGACTCCCAGCTCAAAGGACCAGTAAATATCTTCAACAAAATCATAGAAGAAAACTTCCCTAACCTAAAAAAAGAGATACCCATAGGCATACAAGAAGCCTACAGAACTCCAAATAGATTGGACCAGAAAAGAAACACCTCCCGTCACATAATTGTCAAAACACCAAACGCACAAAATAAAGAAAGAATATTAAAAGCAGTAAGGGAAAAAGGTCAAGTAACATATAAAGGGAGACCTATCAGAATCACACCAGACTTCTCGCCAGAAACTATGAAGGCCAGAAGATCCTGGACTGATGTCATACAGACCCTAAGAGAACACAAATGCCAGCCCAGGTTACTGTATCCAGCAAAACTCTCAATTAACATTGATGGAGAAACCAAGATATTCCATGACAAAACCAAATTTACACAATATCTTTCTACAAATCCAGCACTACAAAGGATAATAAATGGTAAAGCTCAACATAAGGAGGCAAGCTATACCCTAGAAGAAGCAAGAAACTAATCGTCTTGGCAACAAAACAAAGAGAATGAAAGCACACAAACATAACCTCACATCCAAATATGAATATAAAGGGAAACAATAATCACTATTCCTTAATATCTCTCAATATCAATGGCCTCAACTCCCCAATAAAAAGACATAGATTAACAAACTGGATACGCAACGAGGACCCTGCATTCTGCTGCCTACAGGAAACACACCTCAGAGACAAAGACAGACACTACCTCAGTGTGAAAGGCTGGAAAACAACTTTCCAAGCAAATGGTCAGAAGAAGCAAGCTGGAGTAGCCATTCTAATATCAAATAAAATCAATTTCCAACTAAAAGTCATCAAAAAAGATAAGGAAGGACACTTCATATTCATCAAAGGAAAAATCCACCAAGATGAACTCTCAATCCTAAATATCTATGCCCCAAATACAAGGGCACCTACATACGTAAAAGAAACCTTACTAAAGCTCAAAACACACATTGCACCTCACACAATAATAGTGGGAGATTTCAACACCCCACTCTCATCAATGGACAGATCATGGAAACAGAAATTAAACAGTGATGTCGACAGACTAAGAGAAGTCATGAGCCAAATGGACTTAACGGATATTTATAGAACATTCTATCCTAAAGCAAAAGGATATACCTTCTTCTCAGCTCCTCATGGTACTTTCTCCAAAATTGACCATATAATTGGTCAAAAAACGGGCCTCAACAGGTACAGAAAGATAGAAATAATCCCATGCGTGCTATCGGACCACCACGGCCTAAAACTGGTCTTCAATAACAATAAGGGAAGAATGCCCACATATACGTGGAAATTGAACAATGCTCTACTCAATGATAACCTGGTCAAGGAAGAAATAAAGAAAGAAATTAAAAACTTCTTAGAATTTAATGAAAATGAAGATACAACATACTCAAACTTATGGGACACAATGAAAGCTGTGCTAAGAGGAAAACTCATAGCGCTGAGTGCCTGCAGAAAGAAACAGGAAAGAGCATATGTCAGCAGCTTGACAGCACACCTAAAAGCTCTAGAACAAAAAGAAGCAAATACACCCAGGAGGAGTAGAAGGCAGGAAATAATCAAACTCAGAGCTGAAATCAACCAAGTAGAAACAAAAAGGACCATAGAAAGAATCAACAGGACCAAAAGTTGGTTCTTTGAGAAAATCAACAAGATAGATAAACCCTTAGCCAGACTAACGAGAGGACACAGAGAGTGCGTCCAAATTAACAAAATCAGAAATGAAAAGGGAGACATAACTACAGATTCAGAGGAAATTCAAAAAATCATCAGATCTTACTATAAAAACCTATATTCAACAAAATTTGAAAATCTTCAGGAAATGGACTATTTCCTAGACAGATACCAGGTATCAAAGTTAAATCAGGAACAGATAAACCAGTTAAACAACCCCATAACTCCTAAGGAAATAGAAGCAGTCATTAAAGGTCTCCCAACCAAAAAGAGCCCAGGTCCAGATGGGTTTAGTGCAGAATTCTATCAAACCTTCATAGAAGACCTCATACCAATATTATCCAAACTATTCCACAAAATTGAAACAGATGGAGCCCTACCGAATTCCTTCTACGAATCTACAATTACTCTTATACCTAAACCACACAAAGACACAACAAAGAAAGAGAACTTCAGACCAATTTCCCTTATGAATATCGACGCAAAAATACTCAATAAAATTCTGGCAAACCGAATTCAAGAGCACATCAAAACAATCATCCACCATGATCAAGTAGGCTTCATCCCAGGCATGCAGGGATGGTTTAATATACGGAAAACCATCAACGTGATCCATTATATAAACAAACTGAAAGAACAGAACCACATGATCATTTCATTAGATGCTGAGAAAGCATTTGACAAAATTCAACACCCCTTCATGATAAAAGTCCTGGAAAGAATAGGAATTCAAGGCCCATACCTAAACATAGTAAAAGCCATATACAGCAAACCAGTTGCTAACATTAAACTAAATGGAGAGAAACTTGAAGCAATCCCACTAAAATCAGGGACTAGACAAGGCTGCCCACTCTCTCCCTACTTATTCAATATAGTTCTTGAAGTTCTAGCCAGAGCAATCAGACAACAAAAGGAGATCAAAGGGATACAGATCGGAAAAGAAGAGGTCAAAATATCACTATTTGCAGATGATATGATAGTATATTTAAGTGATCCCAAAAGTTCCACCAGAGAACTACTAAAGCTGATAAACAACTTCAGCAAAGTGGCTGGGTATAAAATTAACTCAAATAAATCAGTTGCCTTCCTCTATACAAAAGAGAAACAAGCCGAGAAAGAAATTAGGGAAACGACACCCTTCATAATAGACCCAAATAATATAAAGTACCTCGGTGTGACTTTAACCAAGCAAGTAAAAGATCTGTACAATAAGAACTTCAAGTCACTGAAGAAAGAAATTGAAGAAGACCTCAGAAGATGGAAAGATCTCCCATGCTCATGGATTGGCAGGATTAATATAGTAAAAATGGCCATTTTACCAAAAGCAATCTACAGATTCAATGCAATCCCCATCAAAATACCAATCCAATTCTTCAAAGAGTTAGACAGAACAATTTGCAAATTCATCTGGAATAACAAAAAACCCAGGATAGCTAAAGCTATCCTCAACAATAAAAGGACTTCAGGGGGAATCACTATCCCTGAACTCAAGCAGTATTACAGAGCAATAGTGATAAAAACTGCATGGTATTGGTACAGAGACAGACAGATAGACCAATGGAATAGAATTGAAGACCCAGAAATGAACCCACACACCTATGGTCACTTGATTTTTGACAAAGGAGCCAAAACCATCCAATGGAAAAAAGATAGCATTTTCAGCAAATGGTGCTGGTTCAACTGGAGGGCAACATGTAGAAGAATGCAGATCGATCCATGCTTATCACCCTGTACAAAGCTTAAGTCGAAGTGGATCAAGGACCTCCACATCAAACCAGACACACTCAAACTAATAGAAGAAAAACTAGGGAAGCATCTGGAACACATGGGCACTGGAAAAAATTTCCTGAACAAAACACCAATGGCTTATGCTCTAAGATCAAGAATTGACAAATGGGATCTCATAAAACTGCAAAGCTTCTGTAAGGCAAAGGACACTGTGGTTAGGACAAAACGGCAACCAACAGATTGGGAAAAGATCTTTACCAACCCTACAACAGATAGAGGCCTTATATCCAAAATATACAAAGAACTCAAGAAGTTAGACCGCAGGGAAACAAATAACCCTATTAAAAAATGGGGTTCAGAGCTAAACAAAGAATTCACAGCTGAGGAATGCCGAATGGCTGAGAAACACCTAAAGAAATGTTCAACATCTTTAGTCATAAGGGAAATGCAAATCAAAACAACCCTGAGATTTCACCTCACACCAGTGCGATTGGCTAAGATCAAAAACTCAGGTGACAGCAGATGCTGGCGAGGTTGTGGAGAAAGAGGAACACTCCTCCATTGTTGGTGGGATTGCAGACTGGTAAAACCATTCTGGAAATCAGTCTGGAGGTTCCTCAGAAAATTGGACATTGAACTGCCTGAGGATCCAGCTATACCTCTCTTGGGCATATACCCAAAAGATGCCTCAACATATAAAAGAGACACGTGCTCCACTATGTTCATCGCAGCCTTATTTATAATAGCCAGAAAATGGAAAGAACCCAGATGCCCTTCAACAGAGGAATGGATACAGAAAATGTGGTACATCTACACAATGGAATACTACTCAGCTATCAAAAACAACGAGTTTATGAAATTCGTAGGCAAATGGTTGGAACTGGAAAATATCATCCTGAGTGAACTAACCCAATCACAGAAAGACATACATGGTATGCACTCATTGATAAGTGGCTATTAGCCCAAATGCTTGAATTACCCTAGATCCCTAGAACAAACGAAACTCAAGACGGATGATCAAAATGTGAATGCTTCACTCCTTCTTTAAATGAGGAAAAAGAATACCCTTGGCAGGGAAGGGAGAGGCAAAGATTAAAACAGAGACTGAAGGAACACCCATTCAGAGCCTGTCCCACATTTGGCCCATACATATACAGCCACCCAATTGGACTAGATGGATGAAGCAAAGAAGTGCAGACCGACAGGAGCCGGATGTAGATCGCTCCTGAGAGACACAGCCAGAATACAGCAAATACAGAGGTGAATGCCAGCAGCAAACCACTGAACTGAGAATAGGACCCCCATTGAAGGAATCAGAGAAAGAACTGGAAGAGCTTGAAGGGGCTCTAGACCCCATATGTACAACAATGCCAAGCAACCAGAGCTTCCAGGGACTAAGCCACTACCTAAAGACTATACATGGACTGACCCTGGACTCTGACCTCATAGGTAGCAATGAATATCCTAGTAAGAGCACCAGTGGAAGGGGAAGCCCTGGGTCCTGCTAAGGCTGAACCCGCAGTGAACTAGACTGGTGGGGGGAGGGCGGCAATGGGGGGAGGGTTGGGAGGGGAACACCCATAAGGAAGGGGAGGGGGGAGGGGGATGTTTGCCCGGAAACCGGGAAAGGGAATAACACTCGAAATGTATATAAGAAATACTCAAGTTAATAAAAAAAAAAAAAAAAAAGAAGTAAATGATCATGTAGATTTTTTTTTTAGTTAATTCAAACTGGGTAGTGTTGTCAAAGTTCTGGTCTTTTTGTTGCACAGGTTTTCAGAGGAAGAGAATGTGATGTTGAGAGACATGATTTAAACGAACGCCTACACAGCTCTGTGCTAAACCTTTTGGAAATGTATGACAGTATCAGGGGATCTCTTACTAGTGCCAGATTGCCCTGCGTGGACAGTTATTTTATTTTTTCTACAACTTTCCAATGTTCTCTCTATATATATTGCATCATTGGTAGTTTACCATTAAGATATAAATCTGGAATGATCAAGCTGTTGGATATATCAAGCTCTTGCATATATGAATGAACAAATCCAGAGGGGCCATAATTATTCCATTCTGTTCACTTAGAATCTCTCAGCTTTTGTCAGGGTTCCTGAACCTCCTCTATTTTAAATGCCGAAATTGTCTTTAGTTCTAAATTGTTTCTTATTTCAAAGCTCCTGAGATGCATAAGCTATCTCAAAAGGGCATTTTGAACAAAGAAATGGCCAGGGCGGCACAGATTCAGGAGAATACAATATTGTTTATAACACCCTGTTCTATATTTTAAGACCTTAATAATCCTCCTAGAGAACTGAGTCAATTGCTAATCAATAGTAATTATTTTTTCCTAACAACCTAAAAAGTACCCTTTAACCCCTAAAAGTAAGTTTTTGAAAAGCCACACACTGTTTTTTAGACAAGTATTATCTAGCTGCAACTAGGATTTTGATATTTATCTTGTTTTCTCCTTGATTATTTAAATAGCTCTGCATTCAAAAATCATTTATGAAGCAAGCTCACTTCAAATTGTGATTTAAAAACAATGCTATGCTCTTCCATTTGTTCATTACAAATGTAAAACTACTTCAAATGAGAAGCAGTTCAACAAAAAGAATACATGATTATTAAGTGGCTATCTAAGTTTAAAGATAAATTATGATATTTTCATTAGAATTTAATTATACTGTGTATACTGTATATCAAATATTGATACATGACATTATATTTGTTTGCAGAGGTCTATTAAGTGTGAAGATAGTGTTAACTTTTGGAAATATTTAGCATGAAGAATATTTATAGCTAAATGTAACTTTAAACAATAGCATATTAGCTCTATTGCCCACATTATAAAATTATTTCTTCCTGCATATCAGGAATATATGTTTTAAAGTCATTTAATAGCAACATATTTTTAAGGAATGAAATGTATTCAGGGAGGAGGAGAGAGAGGAAGATTGATAGATTCTGGGTTTATTAGCCTAGAAATACTATATACTGGTAAAAACTGGTTAGTTATCTTGCCTCCAGACCTCACAGCTGGGAAATATAGCAAAGCAAATGCAATGTTCTTGGTGAAAATTAAACTCTACACTGAAATGAACAACAGATCTACCATTGTAAGTAGCACTGTTACATAATGCTCAGTAGACATATATAAGATTTCTGTGATATGTGTTGGACCGTGACAATGTAATGATGAAAATTCAAAACAAAAATAAAATCTTAAATTTATATTTTTACAGAGTTTCATTTAGACATCAAGTATGGCAATTATTTAAGCCATAGTCTGAGAAAGATCCAGGAGGGGCTTTGCATTGCTCCTTTAAGACAAACAGTGCTGGTAGGAATGGAGGTTTATCAAACAAACACTTTCTCCTAGATTTTGCACCTTAACAATTGAAGCAACAAACTCCAGGTGAATTGAAATTTCATCAAGAGATCATGCTGGAAAAAGGAAAAGACTGGGAAGCAGGTTCCAGATAGATAGGGGTTTAGTCAGCTTAAAAAATATTTATAATTTAGCAAACCATTTAAAGGAGTAACAGGTACCCAGTCAATGTTGTTGGTCAGAAATCTTTGTATTAAGTCCTCTAAACGCGCCATATCAGGATCCTAAAGATGGGCTGGGGGTGGGGGGGTTCTTTATTCCTCTCCCAAATGTGTCCAAATTTAATGCATCTTCCTGATCAGTTTTTCATTATTAATTTTTTTCACTTGTCCTATGAAAACAGGTGGCTAAACAGGACCAGGTAGAACTGCACAGGCAAGACCCTCAGCTAACAACTTTAAAACAAAAGGAAGGCATTTTTGCGTCTGTAACAAAATGGGCAGCCATGAACTAGACAGAGCAGAGCCCATGGAGCTAAGTATGTGGCAAGAAGGCCTAGATTGGCAGCTACATTTCTTTATTTAAAATCAATGCTTAAGAGCTTTTCCTTCTTCACAAAGGTAAAGGAGTTATCAGAGCTAATGGCTGATGTGAGTGCTTAGTACTGTTTTAACAGATTACAGGTCGATTTTAATTTTGCTTTACAAATTACAAAGAGACCATCAATAAGATTATGGATGAGAGAGCCTAAATACTGCTGAGGAAGTAGCCCATCCTTTCAAGTTCAAATGGATTAATAAAAAATCATCCCAAAGGGACAAATGTGTCAGAAGGAATAGGAATATATGTATTTTTGTTTGTGGATATGTATGCAAAAGCACACTGACATTAATTCCTCTCAGCATATCACAATGGGTTTATTTTAAAAGTAAGAATTTATTTTGTGAAACAAAAGCGATTACTTTGCACTTAAAAATCAGACTGATTACTAAAATATTTATATATGCTTGAAATATTTAAAATACATATTCTATATCCCAAAGGTACAATTTAGAAGTTTTAAATTGACGGTATTAGTGTCAAAAATTTAAAGCTTTAAGGAAATCCATCTTCTCACAAATATTGAAATCATTATTTACATGGTTCAAACGATGTATTGTCTTCTCTTTGTTAAACAGACTTTGCACTGACTATGATCGAGTATTTCTACTAATTTAGCAAGCATTTTCTAAAGGAAAATCTAAACAAGAAACCACCAGCCTATTTTTACCAGAGGCATGTCTTGGAATCCACAATGATGTTACAATTCAAGTGAAGACTGGAACTATTTGAAATCTTAAAAACATACGAAGAAAGCAGCTTTCCTGATAAAGGGGAGTAAACATACATATGTTAATAGAATGGCGTACAAAGATCAGTGTTAGAAGCATGATCGAATAATAAAAAAAGTCACGTGTGAACAAGCCAAACTAAGACATTTCTTTTATGACCACACTGAGTAAAAAAGAAGTATCTTATAGAAGTCACTTTAATAAATGAGACTTTGTTTTGGTATTTAACTTTATGGCTATTACTAAGGTGCAAACACATGTTTGTAATTTGCAAATCCTTGCATGACTGAAAAGGTTAGCAAGACCAAGGGTATGTCCTGTAGCTGTAAGTGAAGGGTGCAGGGCACAATGTGGAACTTGACTGCAGTCTAGTTCTTTCTGAAGTCATTTCAGAAGGCCTCTGCTGAGATCCAGCTCTCTGCAAGGCACACAGAAAGACATTTCACAAGGGGAGAATTAAAGACTTGCTGAAAAAGAAAGGGTTCCCAAAGCCCTCTTTGCCACACATGGAAACTTGAAAAAAAGAGACAGAGAGAGAGAGAGAGAACCTTTCTCTGTTGCTTTAAACTTTCAGAAATTGCCGGAGTCCACAGTCAGATTCTCTGGTGCAGTTGTTGAGTCAGCGCCTCAAGCAGAGAGGGCAGGCACTAACAGCAGACGAACCCAGTGAAGCAAGAGATGGCCTTCGTCTGGAAAACGCTGGATTCCCCCCAGACCACTCAGGATGCAGTCAGCCAGAAGGGAAAATTTGGTTCTCAAGACTCCTCGGGGCAAAGGTTCAAATGATTTCTTTCAGAAGTACCTCCTTGGATTGTGTTTGGTTGTAATTAACAGAACTAAAATTCACTACACCAAATGGAAGACTTTATCAATGAAGTGAGACGTAATTACCTGACTCTATGGAGAGCTCTTCATTCTCCCTTCAATGCATAGCTGACAGTCAACGAGTTTTGAAGATTTGATCAGTGAGGTCAGCAAGAACCATTGCAGACTGAATGGAAACTTACAACTGACTCCTTTTCTTATTCAGTGACCGAAACTTGTGATTTTCATGAGCAACCCTAACATGATCATAACCAAATGAGAATTATGAGAAAAATAAATAATTAAAGGGTCACTATTCTAATGAGTAATTTATACCCTTTCGGTACAATGTCAAAGTACTCTTCTTTGCAGCATGGTATAGCTGGTTATCTGGGGGACGGGGTAGGGAAAGTCCTAAAGCAAGAGGTATGGACTTAGCCTTTTATATCTTGTTGGATAGTGTTTTGTGCTTGGTTTAATATCAGCACTTGATTGCAACTTAATCCTGCAAAGCACTTAAGGAAGACTATCTTCTTTGTGACTATGAAATTATCTTCTTCAACGTTAAGTGATTATTTAGAAACAGCTGAAAGCATGGCCTGGGAGTCACATAGAGATTAATATTCAACAAGTAATCCCTGTTATTGCTTTACCACACTTCATTTCAAGTTTCTTTAGCATGAAGAGCAAAACGAAAGTATTTTCAAACCTGTGCACCAAGTTCATTCAATGTGAAGAAGACTGGTTTAATCAATATAGTTTTGGAGTCCACTCAATCTCAGAACTGGTGATCCTATCCAAATACTTCCTCTCCAGAAGATGATTAATGTGGGTGTTATTGACTTGTATGGAAGCATACTTACTTATCTATCTAATCTGTGTACTCTGCAGTGTTTTGCTTAACTTTATATATCAGAGATATGCAGCCCCCATTTCTCTCTATACTTTGAAGGCCAAGCCTGGAGTAATGGGACATCCATAGTGACACAAAGTAGAAAGCAGAGACCTGAGAGTCTCAAGAAAGAGAAGACTCATCACATAGGACAAAGGATTTGTGGACAGTGCAATTTTTAGACATTCCTTCCCCCTTTTTTGCTAAAAGTAAGCTCTGTATAACTTGAACCTAGTGTGTATATTTTATATCGTGAAATACACAGGTTTCCCTAAGCCTGGCTTAATCTTAATTGTGTAGCTTTGTCACACACCATGGCCTCCAGCAAATGAGGAAACACTCGTATTTGTTTTCATAATAGGAATTCCTGTGAATTCAAAGAAATGAACAACCAATAAAATTAGTTTTGGATGGAGTAGTTCAAAAGAAAAAAAATAGCTTAAGGTAGGTGTTTTTATGCATGGAACATAACTCAAAATATATTATTTACCACGGGCCCTTTATCCAACATATATTTGTTTTGTGTACATTTTAGTAGGTTAAACCACTCGACAGCATCTAACTCACTCTGTCTGAAAATGATTCATGAGCACTCAGGAATTACAAAGTTTTATGAAGCACTACTTAATCTGAACAATAATTTATAAAAATTGTTCTTATATCCACAGTTAAATGTCATATTCACTTGTCATCAAAGAAATTTCTCTTTACGACAGACACAAAAAAAGCTGCTACAGAGATGATCACAGCCAGTCAAAGGGCAGAGTTCTGGTGAGCAATCCCAAGGGACATGACTACAAAACTAATCCACAAAACCTAAGACTCAGTGACTATTGCAGAATGTGAGGCAGAAATACTATAAGAGCCAGAGAAACAGCTTCAGTGGTGTCCTAGCAACATCAAAAACTATATCTATTAAATCTCACCTTCATGACTTCCCAAATGTGGGAAGAGCACAGATGACAGCAATGGACATGTCAAAGAGGACAGAAAGAAATCCCAAGAGGCCCCAATCCTACAAAAAGAACTACAGCTTCTACTGAACAAAGCTGGGAGTAGGAGAGATGGGTCCTCCTCAAGGGAGAGCATATTACTGCTTGTCCAGTGACAAATGGTACGCCTTGAATACATACATGAAAAGTATCATTATACAATTCAACAAGTTGTATTTCAAAAAAATTCCATAGAAATGCATATTCATGCAAAATTAATTACTGAAAAAAAGCGTAAGTCTGAAAAACAACAGGAAAAGGTTGTGGAAGTGTCTACAGTGAGTAAAGGAAGGGAGGAGATGTTATAATTAAATTAAATCTCAAAAATAAAATAAGCAAAAAAAAGAGGCCAATAAAAAAATAAAATAAAATAAGCAAACAAAATCAAATATTATTTGCGACTGCTGGTAAGGGGAAGAAATAGCTCACTTCAGGGATGAACACCTTCTCTTATACAAGGCTCCTCTTATACAAGGTGGTCAGCCAGAATTTTTATAAATGCAAACAACGAGAATTGAATCAACAAGTAAGATTTATATATGTCTATGAAAAACAGACAGACAGGTAGACAGACAGACAGGCAGACAGACAGTCAGAGAGATACTGGTTTGGAAGTAGAAGAAGACATGGGAACAATTGGTAAAAGTTGAGAAGAGAGGGGCTAGAGAGTCAAAAAGAAAGGGGGAAGAGAACAAATGATTATTTTTAACTAAAGAATGTTTTTAAAAGGGAAGAAAACAAAAGTGTTCACACCCAAATTAGATTAAAAAGCTCATGGAATCAACCAACATGGGCTAACTCAAAGGGACAGAAGGAACAACCAGGGAGCCTGCATAGGGTTGAACGAAATCTTCTGCATATAGGTTACAGTTGTGTGGCTTGTTCTCTTACAATGGGACCATGAGTTCTCTGTGACTCTTTCCCTGCTTTAAGGACTTTTCCCCCAGATTGTCCTGGCTTGTCCAGCTTCAACATGATGTGAGATGCTTAGTCTAACTATACAATTTAATATACCACAGTTGGTTAATATCTACGGGAGGCCTGCACTTTTCTGAAAAGAAACAAAGGATTTGAGGACAGAGAGGACATGTCAGAGAGGGGGTGAGAGGAGAGGAGGAAGGGAAAACTGTGGTCAGGATGAAAAAGAATCTCTTTATTTTATCATATACATAAATATAAATACTATAATATATAATTATATACATATATTCTACATCTATCATCATCATTTTCAATATATTTTAGATCAAATTAGCATAAACAGTTTTTTGTATTGTTTGTTTTATAATATGGCTAAACTTTGGAAGAGCCCCTTTTCATAGACCATAGACCTCAGTCAAACAGAAGACGTCAGTTAGTATATAGACTGAATGAACTTGCTTAAGTAAATGATACATGTTCGTGATACTGCATGAATCAGAAACTGAAGCAGAAAACAAACCAAAACTAGATTAAAAATTTAGCTATAATTTGGGGCATACATACATTTATATTAAGCTATTGGAAGTTGGGTTATAAAAATGAATTAATAAGTGATAGGAAAGTAAGTCTGAAAATATAAGTAAATCGAGTTATATATTTTTAAATGAATTTTACAACTGCTTAATCTTGGATTCAGTTGTAAAGTATGTTATTTGAGCAATGTAACTTTAGAAGCAAGGAAGCTGGGGAGTAGGTCCAAACTACGGTTTGGCTGCACATTCAAGGAGTTCTGTTAAAGTTCTATTTCCCTCTCTCTCGGATCATCCTTGCGCAAGTCTCAAATATGTATCTTTTCTTATCAATACTGGGAAGTTCACTGATATTACTTCCCTCTGCCTAATGAGAATCGTGCCTGTGACAAGTTAAAGCCCAACTCATCATGAAGGGTAGATTTTTGACAGCCTGAACACAGCCTTGTGTAAGTGTCCTCCTCTCCCCAGGAGCAGTTCTCCTATTGGACATCCACTCTCGACAGCCTCCTCCATATCTTCATGAGCCAGGCCTACTCAGTCCTCCAGACCATTGTATAATGCTCTTGTAATTTGTGATGCACATTGTTAAAACAATTCCTACCTTTTAATGCCTTTTTATTTTTAATTTTTGTGCTTGCTTGTTGTAGAGAACAATCCCTGACATTCCAAATTATCAGCCTGATATTCCCCTCTCAAATTCATTCCTATGTAAACTGACATTAGCCAATTTTATTTTATTTTTAATTAACTATTTTATTTATTTACATCCCAAAGGTTGCTGCCCCATCCCTGTCCCCCTCCCAGTGTTCTTTTTCCCATCCTCTCTTCCCTTTGCCTCTGACAGCGTGCCGGTCCACCTTCTCTGGGGCATTAAATCTCCAAAGGATTAGGCGTATCGTCTCCTACGGAGACAAGATAGTCCTCTGCTGCTTATGTGCTGGGGGTCACAGACCAACTGATCTTTGGTTGCTGGCTCAGTCTATGGGAGCTTCCAGGAACCTACGTTGTTCTTCCTACTGGGTTGCAATGCCTTTCAGCTCCTTCAATCCTTCCCCTAACTCCTCCATAGGGGTCCCAGATCTCAGTCCAATGGTTGGCTGTTAAGCGTCTGCTTCTGTCTCAGTCAGGTAGATCCTGTCAGAGGACAGCCATGCTAGGTTCCTGTCTGCAAGCGCAAGAAGGCATCCGTTTAGTGCCCGCGCACGGGATAAATCCCAGGTTGGGCCTATCTCTGAATGACCTTTCCTTCAGTCACTGTTCCATTTTTTTTTTTTGTCACTGAATTTCCTTTAGACAGGAACAATTCTGGGTTAAGAATTTCGAAGGTAGGTTGAAGAACGCCAGCCTTCCACTGTCAATTTTAATTGTTTAAAAGTAAATTTCGGACACACACACACACACACAAAGTAAATTTCGGGGTTGGGGATTTAGCTCAGTGGTAGAGCGCTTGCCTAGCAAGGGCAATTCCCTTGGTTCAGTCCCCAGCTCTGAAAGAAAAAAAAAGTAAATTTCACAGGTGAATTTTTGTTACAACTACCATTTATCGTCATCGTTGTCTTCGTCATCGTATTCATTAATGTGGGGCTTTGTTATACTTAGGTCTATTCTTCCACAGTCCAGAGTCACCAGTCTATTCTTGCTCAAAGAAATGTCACAGAATCAATCCTGAACAAGAACCTCTAAGCCAAGACGAAATGCTGTGAAGCTGTACTTGAACTCTGAGCATGCAATCTCAAAACATTGTTTCTTTATTTTTCTGAGAAATTTAAGTATCCTTTTACTGAGAGCATGACAGAAGTTTTAATCCCCTTTTGATATGGCAAAAGGATGGTAAATGGTAGAACAACCACCCATGATGTATTTAACTAAAAAAATTAACTGTAGATTGTAAAAATGCATTTCTCTTTCCCAGTCATTTGTTGAAGGTTCCAGTTTAAAATTAGTAAGAGGCCATAAAATACTAGTGTGTTGCTGAATTTCTAACACATTTCACTGTTCAGTTGTGTGACTCACAGTCAAGAGGCAATTATGTCCCACGAGTGATTTTCTGAGCATATTTTATATATCTCAGAATCAAAAAGAAAAATAAGCTCCCATAGACACATTGTTGTGCCAGGAAGCCTCTGTGAACCCCAAGAGACTACCGGGGAGCCATTTCCTATGCCATTGGGTTAGGTCATTTTATTAAAGCTCGGGCTTGGGCCCTCTTCCAATCCAACCCTGACACAGCAGAGAGGAGGCAGAGCAGCCTGGAACCCTCAGCAGGGCAGGATTTTACAGGAAATGGTGTTTAGCCTGGCAAGCATCTAATAGAATGACTGTTGTCAGCCAACAGGTGGGTGTTCTGAAGCACAGCTATGAACAATCATAGTCTGGAAGGGCATCTGAAGCAATCAGACTAATCGGTCGCTGACTGTTGCTAGGTGCTAGGAAGTAGGCGGGGAGTGACTCTGGCCAAGGACAAGTCATGGGGTACTTCTTAGTAATTGGGTGCAGCTTCCGTTCTGATGTAAGTCAAGTTTAAACCTGATTTCCTTTGAAGGAGGCCAGTCCCAAGATGGAGTCGGTTTGTCCTCTCAACACACTGCACATAATTTGAGGCAAACTATTCTCAAATCTCTAATACCCCCCTAGTCATTGTTTGGCTCATAAAGAGAGAGAAGGGCTATGATCACATAAAAAGATGTAACTTCTTTTTGTCTACTACAGAATCATGAGGAGTTATTTCTCTTGGAGTATGGACTTAATATAGCATTTTAATGCTTGTGGATTTTCTTTTAACTATTTTAGTTAAATGAATGTGTGTTGTGTATGCAGTGTACACAACTACATGAGACAGTACTCAAACACTCCATAAATCATGACTGGTGTTAAGATTCTATGACTTGACATTGCAGCCTAAATCTTTTCTTGGTTCTCATGTGCAATGTTTTTGCTCTCATACTGAGAACAAAACCACATGCAAATAAATAGCAGCGGCAAAGCCTTTTAAGTGAAGAAGGAAGCGTCCTTAGTTTTGTGGCAAAGGACATTCCCTCATTTCCATGAACAGATATGCCCTCAAGATTCATACAATGTGATGAAGACAGCTGTGGGAAATGCCTAGAAACTCAGATAAACCAATCCCGGAATGAACTTTCTCTGTCTGGAGTTGGCAGTAGCAGTGGCAAAGCAGCTGTACTTGTGAGCAGAGACACTCTGAGTGAGAAGCCCCCTAGCCCCCCATACACTCCTCGGCTCTCGTTCTGCAGTTAATTCTTACGTGCTTATTGATCTTGTCTGTAGGCGATGCCACAGTTCTAGATTTTCATAGTTGATCACACACTTTGGAAGGGCATGAAAACATTACTTCATAAAAGAACAAACAGCTTGTGAAAAGCCTATGGCGAGATTCCAGTTGTTTAATAAAGTTTACAGATACTCACACAGAGTCCTTTGTATTTATTTATACAGCTCTTCATGAACACTAGTTTATCAAATATAAATGAGAAGTGCCAATTTATTCACTGTTTTTATAATTTGGCTACATATTTCCTTGTTGGAAGAAAAGCTGCTCAGAGGGGGAAGAAAATAAGACTTTGTAGAATAATAGAAGAAAACCTTAACAAAATACAAATTTTTTCCCCTCCCCAAATAGAATGTGAGGGGAAATGGGCCTGAGACATAATGATGACAGATTTCCTTAAATGACTCCTAATCATAAGGTATTTCCTTTCATTTCTTGTCGTCTTTTCATATGTATAGGGAGAGATATGTAGTTAAGTTTGATGGTATGCGGTAGGAGGGAGAACACGTGTGAGCACGCATGAGGAAACTGAAGTTTATGCCCAGAATTTTTTTACATTACTCTTCAAGTTTATTGCTTTCCAAACAGCCTCTCTTAGTCAAACACAGGATTGGCACATTATGGCAAGTGTGTCTGAACAATTTTGCTTCGGTACCCCTGTATCTGGCTTCCAAAGATAGAATTCTAGGAAAGCTAGAATGTTTCCTGACATTTATGTGGGTTTAAGGTTCCAAACTCTAGCTACCTTTCTTGTTTAATAAATACATTAACTGCCTTACTTTCTCTCCAAAGCTAATTATAAGAAATTCTATGATTCAAGCAGAGGTTTTCTGTGGGTTTCTTTTATTTTGTGTTCAGATAACCCACCTTTGTAGAAAATACCTTTGAATATCTATTCCAATGAAAAGATACTAGAGAGACAATTTGTATTTTGTCGCTGTTTGTTTGTTTGTTGTTTTTTTAGCCAGTGTGTATCCTTTTTCAGTAAATAGTGGAAAAAACACACTAAGAAGACTGATGTAAGGAACACCACAACTCCCCATTAATTTAGAAGAAATCCAATCTCTCAAAGGATTACTAAGATCTTGCTATGATTTACCTTTCTATCAGATGTCCGTAGTCCTTTAGGTTAGTGTCATTTTCTTTACATAGTAACAGTAATGTCTGAATGGGTGACCCCTGTGTCCTCAAGGAAAAGCACAGTGATGATATCAAACTTCCTGCATCTTTTACTAATAGTAATACTTCATGCCAGAGCTATAACCATTGATAGGTCAAAGAGATTTGGAATGTTATTATTTATTCTAAAATGCAACTTTAAATCTTGGAAAACTAATAACACATCAATCTTAATGGTCAATTAGGTCATAATTTAGCTTCAGATTATACATCTTTTTTACATTATTTTTTTATTCAAATTTTGTCAGCATCTTGGAGAGGAGTGTTAGAATATTGCCAGATCTCAATTGGGCTATCAAACACAGCTCTTGATAGAAAGTTGTATATAAATATTAAGGAGTCATCTAATATATATTCTTTTTTATTATTATTAACTTGAGTATTTCTTATTTACATTTCGAATGTTATTCACTTTCCCGGTTTCCAGGCCAACATCCCCCTAACCCCTCCCCCTGCCCTTCTATATGGGTGTTCCCCTCCCCATCCATTACCGCCCTCCCCCCAACAATCACATTCACTGGGGGTTCAGTCTTGGCAGGACCAAGGGCTTCCCCTTCCACTGGTGCTCTTACTAGGCTATTCATTGCTACCTATGAGGTTAGAGTCCAGGACAGAATAAAGACCATGGTCACTTTTTACACATACATTTAATAGCTTAATTTGGGTAAATCCTTAAGTGTTAAGAGAATGTTGAGAAACATTTCTGTCAGATAAGTGTAACCTTGTTAGGAAGCTGTAAGTGGGCATGAGTAATATAAAATAAGAAACATCTTAGCAAAGACATAATCTTACTCAAATCAGCACTGCTAGGTTTATTCCCAAAAGGTATTGTATGATTTTCCTTAAAGCATTCATGGTAGATATTGCAAGTAGAAGAAATGGATCTATATCTCTTTTCCTTCCTGATAGAATACATGTTAGACTCAGGAGGAATTCACATACCTGACAGAAGCAGATTAAACATCAACAAATATTAGCCTGCAGATGACATTTTACTTTAAAGAGAAATAATATATTTTATTTATTTTTTTTACTAAATCTTGTTTTTATGCTGTGTACTTTGATAGTGTTTCCCCCAACTCAGTTACTTATGGATCAAAGAAAAAGAAGGATATGGTGTCTTAAAAGGGTTCCGGAATACTGTTCTATATTGCACTTTTCTCCTTTCTAACTTTCTCATCCACTACAGCAGAATGCCTGTATCATTGACTTTGATTACTATTTCAGTAGACTTCATCATGACAACACTGAGTAAATGCATCCTCCTGTTAATAAATCAATAATTGCAACTTCAACTAATTACATTCCAAGTCAACACATGATCCTAACTAGAATAATGCAGAGATGTCTTGAGTCCCTCTCTTTAGACTAATGAGCCACTGGAACATGTTTGGGGTGACATTCAATGAGACACAACTTGCTCCGAACACTGACCTAATAAAATGTTTTCTTCATAATTACTGAAAGCATTACTTTAAAATCCAAGTCCAATTCAATTATTACCATGAGTGATTTTGCTTCTTACTTGCAAGTTACACAAATATTATGTAAATATCCCCGTAAGTGTCAGAAAAGATGTAGTGTTGCATGTTTCTCATTGTAAAATGTCATTCCCATTATATAAAGCAGATATGTTTATACCTACACACTCCAAAAGAGATTTTATTTTAACATGTGTATGTCTACATATACATATATATGACATATATACTGACATATATATTGATTGTATGTATACATATATAATCATCATATTATGATTATATATATGAGACCAACTTTGTACATAAATATTCAAAGGTAGATTTATTTTTACCAAATAAAAACTAAAAATTCTGAATATTGAATGAGGCAAAATAAAACTATAATTCATTAATAAGTGATTGTTCATTGTACTTCAATAGATTTTCTTCACACAGAAAACCAAATCACAATACTGTAACTGGATATAATTTAGTTATGATCTTTCTATGCATTCCCCTGAATTGTTTACACATATATGTATATGCGTGTCTGTGTGTGTGTGTACACACAGGCATAAATACACACACACATACACACACACACACACACACACACACACACACATATATATATGTACTTCACTTGTGTACTTTTTTTGTTCTTCTGTAAGAAAACACTTTGCAGAATAAAAATAACTTAAGGGAAAACAATGAATTGTGTATTACAGTTTATAGGTACAAAGCATTATGGCAAGGACCAAGAGACAACTAGACATAAATTACCCATAGACAGAATGTTGAGCAAGGTAAACTTGGGTGCTCGATATGTATTCTGCTTTTTTTAGTCTTGGACCCAAATTCGTTGAATGTTGTTAGCAAGTTTCAGGTAGAACTTTTAACTAAGCCTCTGGAAATAGTCTTACAGATACATATGGAGGTGTGTCTCCTAGGTGATTTAACCAAGTCCAGGTATAGAGTGAAGGCATATCAGCAACCCCCCCAACACAATTTGTAAGCCTTTTGTGGACTAAGAAATGAAATACCTTAAAATGTCTGACTCTTCTCCTCTTATCTGAAACCCTAGCAAAATGATAATCTCACTAAAACTGTTCATGGGAAACTGGAGTTACCCCAGACTGAGAATTGTCAAAGACAGAGCAACCTAAATTTAGACCAAAATGAGATCTAAATAGCACTGATGTTCTTTTCATTTTTTCTTCTTATTGCCACAAGAAATAATTGTCCTCCTCTGCCCTGTGAATGAGCAGTTCACCAGGCGCAACTCATTATCACTTGACAGTTCTGCTACAAAAGGATCACCGTTTTCATGCAATTATCCGTCTTCGTCATTTTGCATTAAAATCCTTTTTCAAAAGAATAATGTGTCAATTGTATGTGCAATTACAAATGAGAAAAATCAATAATTAATGGAAAAATAATTCTTTTGAGGTCATAAATTTGTCATTGGTATGTACATGAAATAAAACTTCCTTAGTTTCTCAACCCAACATTGTGGTTTTGATGCTCTTGTCTGGGTCCTAGATAAAATCATGTGGTATGACATGCCTGTATAAATATAATATTTGATTACATATAAAAATTATATTTTTCCATGTTTTGGAATAGTTTGACAGTAAGTTTAGATTGAATTGCGTGTGTTTGTGAGCTCATGTTTTAAATTTGGGAATTAAGAATCAAAATATATTATTTCAACTATGTAAGTTTGGGTCAAGAATTTGACTGTTGTGATTTTAATAATAATGAAATTCAGCTATCACCTCATCTGTCAATTTAGATGATTATCTATGATTCATTGTACTTGTTGTCCTATCCATGGTCTTTAAAGAAAAGCATTGTGCCTTGTTGATGTTTTTGTTTGTTTGTTTTGATTTGTTTTTAAAAGATTTCAGAAATGTCTGACACTGATTAAGATACTAATTAAATCTGTCTGTGTACAATCGTTGTTGTCAATTTCCATATGTTTTGGAACTTAGAAAATTACAACTATTAAGAATTTAGCTAAAGTTATTTTTGACTTTTACTGTTTTTTTCCTAGAACAGAATTGATGACACAAAATAAAATGCAACAGACAATATTGTTTGAACATAGATACACTTGTGCTGTAATTGCTCTATTCTCCTCCTCCTCTTCCACCTCCTCCTCCTCCTCCTCCTCCTCCTCCTCCTCCTCCTCCTCCTCCTCCTCCTCCTCTTCCTCCTCCTCCCCCTCCTTATCCTCTGCCACATCAGCTCTTTCCCTGATTACCCCTCTGCCTTCTTGCTCTCTACAGGTCATGTTTAACTTTATATCTTTATCCTCTAAGTTTAGGTATTCTATTCTTCTGAATGTCCATGACACGTATTTTGCCAACAGTTAAAATGATTTTGTCATTCTACTCAAAAGCAACCTTGAGTTTAATGCAATTTAATTTTTTTATATTCTAGCTGCTAGCTGGTAACGGCTAACTAACTGCTAATTAATAGAGAACAAAACAGTCAAATGGATAAGGCTGTTCAAGTTTGTATTTCTGGTCATCAGAATCAAGTGTAATCTCAATAATTCATGACAAAAAAATGAAGTATTTTTGGTCACTTGTGTTTTCTATATAATATATTTTCTAATCAGTTAATTTATTTTATTTTTATTGGCTATTTTATTTATTTACATTTCAAAGGTCAGTTAATTTATTTTCAAATCTCAGTTTACTTAACTTTTTCTATTATCTTATTTCTCTTCCTCGTTTTCTTTTCTAAATGAGTCAAACTTGTTCCTTCATACAAATAATTTTACCGCATAGATACACAAAGAAAATATATGTGTTCAGGTGAAATTAACTTAAACTGATAAACACCAATTTCCAATAGATCTTATTTTCTTATATTCCAATTATTATGGTGTATTTATCCCAAACTCTTCATACTTCTAAATACCTTCTTTAAAGTCTGTATTTCTATATTTGCATTTTCAGTGCCTCGCTTATCATTCAAATAGATTAAATCACATTTATCTTTAGAAATCAATTTTTTTAATTTTTATTATTTTCTCATGAGAGAGGTTTATTGTGGGGGGAAAAAAACAGAAGGGGGTGACGGAGACATAGGAGGGGAAAAAGAAAAAAGAAAGGAAAAATAAATTCTTAAAACTAATGTGTAAAGATATTCTTTCAAGTTCTATTCTGTCATCGTAACTTATCTACGAAATGCAGTGTGGATCTGCCTGTGACCATTTCCTGGAAGCTACCCTAGCTACATGTGTGGGGAGCGGGTGTGGCGGCAATCCCACGATGGCGCCCGGGACTGCTGCCAAGTCTTATGACTAGCACCTGACTTCCTCATACACCCAAAAGTAAGCCATGCCCATCGTGAGAGCTGCGCAGGCTCACCATGACACAAGATCAGGCCATTTGGCGTGGACCTATGAACTGAGATTACATAGACTGGACTGATGGGGCGTGGTTACGGGTTTTTTTATTAGGGAGTGTGCTTGGGAGTAGGAGATTGCTGCTTGCATGCAGAAAGAAAGGTTCCTGAATAAAACTGCTTTGAGAAGAACGTCGTGGTGTCACTCCTTTCTGTGGGATGGAGACGGAAACAACATACATGTACAAATGATTCTACGAATTCTAGCTTTTTCATACAGTGGATCAAGGGTGTCCCAGAATTCACAGGTTTATTTTGCTTGGAAAATACTTACATTTAGGTGTTTAGCGTCACTGTTCTGCTACTTTATGAAAAAGATAAATGATTTTTTACATCTCATGCTCGCTTCTTCACACCTTTAAGGGTTGCTCCATCAGTAAATGTTGCTAAATCCCATATCCAAACAATTTCTTGACTCATAAATCCCAGCTTTGAGCTACAGACATAGCTCACAAGTTAAGTGTACAGGCTCTTATGCAGGGAACCTGGGTTCACATTCATTCTATCCCCTACAAGGCTGCCCACAACTGTCTGTAATTTCAGTTGTAGAAGATTTCACCCCCTTGTCTACCCTCAGAAAGGAACCACACACACACACACACACTCATGCGTGTGTACACACAGAGATACACACAAACACACTCATGCACGTGCACACACACACACAAACTCATGCACGTGTACACACAGAGATACACACAGACACACTCATGCACGTGCACACACACAAACTCATGCACGTGTACACACAGAGATACACACAGACACACTCATGCACGTGCACACACACAAACTCATGCACGTGTACACACAGAGATACACACAGACACACTCATGCACGTGCACACACACAAACTCATGCACGTGTACACACAGAGATACACACAGACACACTCATGCACGTGCACACACACAAACTCATGCACATGTACACACAGAGATACACACAAACATACTCATGCACATGCACACACACACACAGAAACAACTTAAATTGAGAGATAATTTAAAAAATCATCATATTTCCTGCTCCCCACTATTCTCCTCATAAGTAGTCTCATCAGCATTTAATTTATGAAAATATACTCAACCCTTTTAATTTTGAAAAGCCAGAGAAGTTTTAAATTGCTATATAATATGCCCCCTGCCACCTCCTATCTCTTCAGTAATTATGTTCCAAAGGTATTCCTTCTATTAGCTGTAAACTCGACCGTACCTTTACTTCTCTCCAAGCTTGCTTTCATGTTTTTTCCCCCAGCATAAGATATCACCATCTTCATCCATCACCCTTTACTCAACGTTAAATCTCAGCTACGATGACCTTTCTCCCAAAGCAGTGACTGATCATCTCCACTGTGCTGGTATTTTTGGTTGTTTTGCCTTGTTAGCAATCATATTTCTGACACCCAGCATAATAAGCAAAGGTTGGAACACTGAGGTGCACACCCATCTCTTGGTTATTATTTCAGACTTGCTCTCATTACGGTAACTCAGTCTCGTCTTGAACTTCTTAAGTGCACACTTCATGCCTCAGGCTGCCTAGGGGTAGGATGGCAAGTGTTGAAGGACATGTTCAATTTGTTTCATTGGTATCCTTTCTCAAAACTTTTGTAATTTTATGAATTCAATTTACTTAGGAAGACCCAGCTTCCCACAGGTATGAGTCCTGTTAGGCTATCTAATTCTGAGTCATCTCTAAAACACATGTAGGTAATACAAGCAATATTGAATGGATTTAGTAACGTGTCTGTGTGTGTGTGTGTGTGTGAGTGTGTCTATGTGTGTGTGAGTGTGGGAGTGTGTCTGTGTGTTTGTGAGTGTGTGTGTATGTGTGTGAGTGTATCTATGTGTGTGAGTGTGTCTATGTGTGTGTGAGTGTGTCTGTGTGTGTGAGTGTGTGTATGTTGGTATGTGTGTGTATTTGTAACTATAATTAGGAAGAGGTCACAATTTTGAATGTGAGTGGGAGGAACATTGGGGGAATCAGTAGGGATTAAGCCAGGGCTTAAATGTGATATTAATGAAATACTTGTGTTAAATTCTAAAAGGCATTAAAATTTTACAGGAATTATGTGAAGTATGGCATGTAGGGACTGGAGAGTCAGTTCAGTGATGAAAAGGTTGTTGTTCAAGTATAAGGTCCTGTGTTCATATTTTTATCTCCTATGTAAACACATCATCATGGTAGCTAGCATGCTACCATGTATCAGAAGTACTGGCTGTTGGTTCAGGCAAGGAGCTGGGGGGCAGGGTTGGGACAGATAGCTGATCCTGACAACTCATTGTTTGACTAGTTTAGAGAAAATGGGGTGCTCATTAGTGCAAGATTGAGAGAGTATTTCAGAAAAATAGGAAGATAATTGATTGGAGAACATTTCAGAAAAATAGGAAGATAATTGATTGGAGAACACACCCTGTCATCAATTTCTGGCATCTGCATTTACACATATGTAAGCAAACCCATAACTGCCACAAAGTTGCATATATGTATATTACACAGAAACACACATTCGCACACAGTGCATACATTTTGAAATTCTGCAAATGAATTTTCATCTCAGTAGACAACTTTTGTAAGAGAATATGTATTTCTCTTCCCAAAACTCAGTATCATATTGCAGATAGTACTATTTCAATACATAGTATAAAATCATAGAAATTAACTGTTTGATAAATATATAAAATTTGTAAGTAATAGATATTTAATAAACAATGTTGATTATTTTTAGAATAGAAATAGCATGCATCTATTGTACAGAAAAGGCCTCAGCTTAAAATACCTAAGTTAAATGTTTTATATTTGGCTTACCATACATGGAAAAGAGAAACTTCCATAAAATATCACGGGGGAGACAGAAGACAAGTGAAAGAAAAAGTCTACATTCCAAAGCTGGGTACCTTTACTTCTTTCTTTACTTTTAATTTAATCAAAAATTCAATCGAAAAGAGTATGCATATTTACCGAATTGAGGAGTTTATTAATATATAAGCCACAGTACACATTACAAGTGATTCTAGTAACCACATTGATTTTATTTTAGTAGTTTTTGTGCACACAGGTTGACATGTATTTCTTATATAGTATCATTAACAGTTGCCAGCAAATTTAGTGTCAAAGGCACAAACCATTATAACAATTTTGAAGCCTCTCAAGGACTCTCGTCAGAAATTGTTAAGAAAGCATTCAGAGAGTTCTGACCTTTGTAAATCATTAAATCAGGAACTACTGAGGGGATGTTACCGCCCTGTAGCCAATTTTATTTTCTATTTGGCATAACAAGGTCCACGCTGTAACAGCAGAATAATCACTTTTGCTTAGTAATCATAATTACATAGTGACAGGTTTTATTATGTGACTTAAATCAGGGGAATTTATGCAATTATTTGGGCATTCTCACAGGAAAACTAACGGGGACATCATTTTGTCCTATATGCCACTATCTCACTCCTTTTCAATTTTCTACTCTTCTGTGGAATGAAAAGCCAGGACAAGAGATGCAGTAACACACACAGATGCCATACTTGATTCTATGGTGGAGAAATAGCTCCTACTGATGCTTAAAATACAAACACGTTTGTCACATATCAGTAAATTACATATTTAGGCAAAAAAATCAATCTATTCAGTGTTTTAATTATATATTCAGTATAATCTAATAAAACATCAATCATAGATTAGATTATATAGTGATATGTTGAATTATGCTTCCATATATTAAAAACATAAGTGTCGCAATTGGACCAACACATAACAAAGCCCCTAGGAATTATCTCCCAAAATTTGTCTGCACTATGTGAATTAAAAAGATCTAAAGTTTCTGTGATATTGTTATAACATATCAAAATCACTGTCACTGATTTTGTCAGATAAACACTAAATAATAAACGTATCGTTGTTTGAATGTAAAACCTGTTGTTTTTCACACCATTTATCAATAATGCATCTATTCAAACAAAATACAGAATATCCACATTGCCACAAACTAGTCTGCCCTGCCACTTTGTAGACATTTGCCATTGTGCCTAGCTTGTTTCCTTGAAATATAGTACATAGGATGTATGCTTTCTATCTATTTTCCTATTACTTTTGAGTTACCAAATAAATTGAAAGATTAACTAGCAGTTCTACTGATAGGGGATTGCTCTCATATTTCTTAAGTTCCGCAGTTCCACTTGAGTTGAAGAGCATGAGCTGCTGGTTAAAAAGGGGTTTTCAAAGTTACGGATTTTAGCACTTTGTTGACTGAGGATTCTGGTGCTCAGCAAACTTGGCTGAAGCCTAGAAAGTGACAGATGCATGAAAAGCTGAAAAATAGGACACACAACTGTAGGCTCAGCCAATAAACTTCTGCCAGAGACTGACGACTGGTAAAGTGCTGACACCAAGAGAAAGGTGGGAGAGCACACAACTCATTTCTATTGTCTTCCTCTCAGCACGAATCGTGTTCACATTGATACCAAATTAGTATTGGTCTCTGGGTTGGGAGTTCTATGTATGTATCAAGGGCAAATTATAATGATGTAAGGTTTGATATAATGGTTTCCTTATCCTTAGTGCACATGATAAAGATAATTCAGGCAATTAATAAAGTATATAGTACTATTATCTATGCAAACTGGAACACTAGCATTTAGACAACTTGATATAATGTACTCTGGCATCAGAGAAAAGAGCACATACACTATCCCACATTTTCTGCTTCCATGTATGTTGGATAGCTATCTATTCATGGAAGCCAAAATTACAGGGAAACCTCAACATTCAGGGTTGACTTTTCCTTGTATTTCAATTGTCTGCTTTAGAAAACTGTTTAAGAATGAAGAGCAACAGTTTTTTCTCATCCTTAAAATTAGGTTACTGTCTCCCTTATTTGCAGTGTTTTGAGAAGACGAAGTACTTGTCGGACCTAAGCAGGCTCCAAAGAGGCTGTGCTTCAGAGCCACAGAACCACTGCTCGGAAGCTGGCGGGCACAGCTCTTGAAAGTTTTCTCAAATGTTTTAATCTGGGGTGAACATATGTTATGAGAATGAAATTCAAATTTCAATCTCCGTAAAATAAGTGGAATAAAAGGTAAATTTGGTCTTTGAATGTTCCCTGGAATGTTTTGCATTTTTTCTTTGAAAACAATACTGAAACAATAAAGATAGTGAAATACAGAATCATTATATATTTTAGTCAATTATTTCCACAACCTTCATAGTTTCGTGCACACATCTCTGCTCATTTTGCCCTCTACAAAAGGACTTTTCTCCCCATTTACTTGGATTTTCTTTTTTCTTTGTGAATTTTAAATCTGTATAAATTCAAATGTTTCCCCCTAATTTCAATAAGCAAGTTATATTTTAGTTCCACCATTTGTCTCCACTTGATATGTTAAATGTGACCCTCTGTTTCCCTAAGGAAAGCTAATTAGATACTAGCCAGAAAGGGTTGGGACCTCTAAAGCACACTCTCTTCCATTTGTAATAACCATTGAAATGACATATTTAATGGAAGCCCCTCCATTCTACAGGTACATGGTTTCTTAATTGCTTTGTCTGTAGTTTTGGCATGCGCAATAAACAGGCAACTCTTTCTCCTGAAATTGATGTCCCTATTAGCTTCCTTCTGCAGTAGCTATTAACCACAACTAAAATGTAAATATATAAATCAAAATAAGTGTTCCATAATGGAGATCATAAAATCTACTACATAAAATGACTTCATATAAATATGCCGAACTCCATCAGCAGCCAAAATATTAAACTTTAAAGTGAAAAGTATTACAAGAGAGACCAGCCATGTAGAATCAAACCAAACAAAATACTGCTGTAATAATTTTTCAAGGTCAAAGTCATGAATGAGGAAATGACCGTTTTGAAAATATGCTCAGTGGAAGACATTACATCCCTCACGTTGAAAATTTCCATGGATAGTAATACATAGCACGGTAATTGCTGAGGAAAAGAAAAGGAAAAATTAAAAGTATAAAAATTACTGTCATTGTACTAATTCCTTTCTGCACACCTATGCAGATTGTTTGAAGTCACTTGCGTACGTATATAAATTGGCATTATCCTCACACACAGTAGAATAGTGGAGGGGCAAAAATAAGAAAAAAGGTAACAAGGAAGGAAACTTAAGGAAGTAGACATCATTTTAGATCTGTCTGATAATCTTGTGTCTGATAGTCATGTTAGAAAATACATGTTCAAACAGCTCTACCAGGACCACATTAAATGATACTGGTGAAAATTTCAGAAGTCCTGGAAATATTTTCACAAATAAAATTATAATTAAACCAAAAAAAATTCAGGATATTTAGACTACTTTTTAAAAATGTGTCTTTGATGTTTCAAGTTTCCAAATCAATAGAATTTCTATATCTTCCAAGACTATGATTCAAGCCTAATATAATCTATAACAGGAAGTTCTGGATGAAATAAATATTTTAATTAAAATGTAATAAATACTTTCTTACAGTATCTGGATATAAAAGAACAACTTTTCCAACTTCATATCAATTTAACACATCTATACATCCTTCCTAAATTATTTTCATTTATCTAGTTATTGCAATTTTATTTGCTGGCTAAAAATTCTCTTAAAAATTTGCTTGACTACAATAACCCAGTCTCTTTCATTGTGCTATGTTTAGCATCATTGGCTGGCTGGCACCTGTGAAATATTCAATAAGTCCTTATGAAACAAATATATGTCTGTTATTGCAATGCTGTATGTGTGGAAAGACTATTAAACCCTGCAGAGAGTGCTAAATATTGTCCAATTCTAAAGTAGACAGGCTGGTGGAGGAGGTGGGAATTGTTTGCTCATGGGTATGGATTTTTCTCAAGGATGATAAAAGTGTTTTACCCTGGAAAGTTGTGACAATTACACAATCCCATGAACATTGAATTTGCAAAATATGCAGGGTACATGAGTTCATCTAAGGTTATAAAAATTATACCTTGATCTGTCCAAGTCCAATTATTAGTAAGCATTTCTATTCTGTCTGCTTTGACAGTTTGACTCCCAAATATTCAATTCATATTGACAGTAACTAAGAAGGTTCAGAACAGATCGTGGAAGTGGAAATGGAAAGAAATTCAAAGTGAGAGGCATCGTTCCCCTGTCAGGAGTTCTGCCTACACTGGATCAATTTCTCTGATCTATAAGCTGTAGTATGTACACACTTTGTAGCCAGAGAAATTTCTACATCCATACAGCTCTAATTTAGTATTTGAAAACACAGTCAGAGCTACAAATCTTTACCATAAAATGAATCATGCTTACATTTTGTTTTCCAAAGAAATCATGAAACTGAAACATTTGAATTGAAGAGAGCAGAGCTTTTTAAATACATTGTGTCTGCAAATGGTTAAGAATTCCAGAACTAGTTTTAAAATCCATGTCATAGTTTTGCCACTTTAATGTCACTGGCAAGTTGATACAATTTCATGAATGAGCTTGAGTAAACATTGAGACACCATGATGAATAAACCAGGCCATCTTTTGTGATAAGGAGGTTTGTTGGATAGTGAATAACAAGGAGATTAGCATTAACCAAACCATCTGTTGTGAGTTGTCTGTCTCAAAGAAGATACATCACAAAGGAGAATTCTCTGAAGTATGATGCTATTGAGATGCTTTTAACAGTCTTTATCCCCACTTTTCACAGGAGCAAGTTTACGGGGAAAGAAGGCTCACACACTTGTGATGAGTAAAATGAAGTGCCTGGCTTCAAACTCAAAAAAGAAAAGTTTGCATCAAGAAGCCAAAGAATCATTTAATTGCTGCAAGATTTCCTACAAAGATTTCACTCTCACTTCACAGAAAATGAATTATAGTCCATGTACAGCCGAGAAGTGAAGCATGCCAGGTGCTGCTATGAAAACTGACTCAATGTGCTTCCCAATTTGTCCTCAGTCTCTTTGAGTTTTAAATGCCCACCATTTCAAGCTGTGCTTCAGAGAGCTAGATAACATAAATCTCGTACTATCCTCGATCTTCTACAAAGATCCTGGAAAATGTAGCTCACACAGACAGCATCATCAATATTCAGATGGGTACGGATCACGAGATGAGCTGATGCATTTTATTCCACATGCTCTTTCAGTCAATTTCGATTTTTAAATCTCCATCTGGAGAGCCAAAGTGAATCTTATGCCCCATGAAGTCATCTTGTGTGATGTCTTGAGACCAAAGGCTATACACTATTCATAGTAACACAGAAAGGTATTCATCATATTAAAGAAAATGAGTCATATTCTTACTCCCATTTGATTAATTTTTTTAATAAAACAAATTGTTTGGGTGTTTGGAATTCACAATGTTTATATGGCATAAATTGTGAAATGATTATCTTAATAGAGTAAGAAACTTATAAAACTACAAATCCAGACAAGCCACATAGATACACTTATTTAAAATGCCTTGCTAATAAAACACAATTTAAAAGTCTAATTTTAAAAATGAACTCATATTGACATAAGAACTAATAGACCAGAAATAATCTGATATATGTATATGCATATATATATATATATATATCAACCAAATGTTAACTGTTATTCAATTAAACTCTGATAACATAGGTATACAGGCTGGATAATATATAACCCCATTAGAAAGAAATCAACTGGTGTTCAATAAAACATTGAGAACACAGATTGGAGAATATATAATCCCATTAGAAAGAAGTGATGTCTTTGATACAAAAAGTGTCCTGCCTACAAGATATTCAGGAACTAAGATAGAACACAGAACAAAGGAGTGGCTAACAATAAGTGGCCCAAATTGAGACCCATCCCATGGGCAAGAACCAATCCCTGACACTGTGAATATCATTGTTCTCTGAGTTGCTTCACAAAGTAGCCAATGAAAAGAGATGAATAGACTCAGCCGAACATTAGATGGAGCTTGAAGAATCTTGTAGAAGAGTTGGGGGACCGATTGAGGGATCAAAACATGACAAGGACTCCACAGGAAGAGCAACAGAGTCAACGAACCTGGAGTGTTGAGAAATCCCAGAGATAAAGCACCAACCACAGAGTGAGCATGGAGTGAACCTAGGTCCCCTCACATATGTAGCAGATTTGCAGCTTGATCTTTATGTGGGTTTCCCAACTGCTGGGCCAAAACTGTAGCTGAATCCTTTGCCTATCTGTGGCTCCCATTCCCCTAACTAGGCTGCCTTTCTGTTCTTAACCGGAGAGGATAAGCCTAGCCCTGCAGTGAATTGATGTGCCCAAAGGTTGAGATGGGGCACTGGGGTTTTTACAGGGTAGCCAGAGGGGGGAATCACCTTCTCAGAAAAAAGAGGAGGGGAAGTGAGAGTGTGATCTGGGTGAAGAGGTGCTGGGAGAAGTGAGGGACTGATATTTGGATGTAAAAGAAATAAAGTGATACATTTAAAAATTAAGAAATTAATGTTGCACAGAATATAAAACACTGTGGGATGAAGAGAAATCCTGATATATTATACAGAAAAAGATCAAAAACAACAAAAAACAACAACAACAACAAACACCTCAAAATGCATTAGTGACTCACCTGAAAATATCAAGGTGCAAAAGGTAAACTTTGGTTTTTGTTGAAGATAGAAGAAGCAAAGATTCCAAAAATAACAAAAGCAAAAAGACAAAACTCAGATCAAACTAAAACAAACAAAAAACCAGACAACCAAATCAAGACAAAAACAAAACCCACAGCAAAAGAATTTTAGAGAGTCAAGAGAAGAGTTACGAAATCCATGGGGAAGAGAGTAGACCACCAAGGAGTGCAGACATCCCGAGGCCGCAGGACAGACTGCCACATCTTCACACCTCAGCCCACATCCCTAGTCCAAGGAAAAACTGCACAGTGCCGCTGGACAGAGGGATATAGGAACAGACAGCCACCGGTACCCGTGGTTCTGGTCTGCACACAGGTCAGAACTGACCCGAACTGATCCAGCCAAACAGCTCCCTGGACCCAAATTTTGATGAGGACATCACTTATTTGTGGACAAAACTATCTGTTATTCATTAGGAAGCTCCATTCTTATTGGTTACCATTTATTTTGCTAGAAGATGCTACAGTAAGCAAGTACTAGAGGAAGAAGTACTTCCTCTAGTTCATTCTCACCCAGATTAAAGCCCTGAGACCCATAACAATGATCTGCTTGTCAAATATGTCCTCTGGTAGAATTGTCGCATGAAGGTTAGAGTAGCGCTCTATCACTTTTTGATTGACTTTCAGACACACTGCATGAGAGCATACACAAACCTTAGATGTCTAGTTAGCCCAAGAATTAAGAATAGATATGTGGTAGGCTCTAGGAACAAACCTAATTCCATTAATCTGCTAAGTGAACATAGTAATACAATTCCCTCTAATGACAAACTGTTTACACATGGTTGGATAACTTACTCAAACCTTCTGGATTTTTCATGCAGTATACAAACACGTGACTGCACAACATTCAGAAAGCTTAAAACTTTGTAACGTTCCACAAACATTACATTACCTTACATTATAGAGAGAACACCTTTAGCATACATCTTCCTTCAAGACAATGATTTTTGTAAGAGAAGGTGACAAAAATGTTCACAATTTTAAATAGAAAAATTTCAAATCGCAACCGTTGATTGTCTCCTCTCTCTCCCTCTCTTTCTCTCTCTCTCTCTCTCTCTCTCTCTCTCTCTCTCTCTCTCTCTCTCTCTCTCTCTCTCTCTGTCTATCTCCCTCCCCCTACCTCCCTCTGAAAGACTTTAATTTTAATTTTTAATTAAAATAAAATTATATCATTTCCCCATTAGCTTTTCTCCTTTTAAACATGTCACGTATTGCAATCTGCTCTTCCTCAAATTCATGGCCCTGGCCTCTATCTCCTCACTCCATACAATGATATATACATACACATATACGTATATACATGTATACACACACTTTAACTCACGTGTCTAACTGTGTCTGTGTCTCTAGTTCTGGGTTGGCCTGCTTTGGGGACACTTTTTCTCCTACTGTGTTGCCTCATCCCACTTTCATATGTGGGTCTGCTCTTTTCTGAAGGGAAATGGAGGATGAATGAATCTGGAGGAGAGGAGAAGCAACAGGCAGAGACTGGTAGGAAATGGGGGTCTGAAGTTGGGATAAAATATTTGAGAGAATATTAAATAAATAAATAAATAAATGAAACACTTTAATTTCGTAATAATAAGAGGTAGGGTATAAATTGTGGAAAGGGGAAAAAAGATGTGCAAGACTGGTGACTCCCATATATTTTAACTTTTTAAGTGTGTGTGTGTGTGTGCGTGTGTGTGTGTGTGTGTGTCTGTGTCTGTGTCTGTGTCTGTGTCTGTGTCTGTGTGTCTGTGTGTTTCTGGGGCCAAATGTCACCCTTCCTTTGGAAATGCATCAGAAAAACAAAATGCATTGGTACCCAGTACTTTTAATTATCAAGTTAGCCTTTCAATATCTGTAATTCCAGCATTATCCTGACTATGAATACCAAGTGCAGTCATTTAACATTAATTCAGCTTTATACAGAGACACTCACCCTGCATATGCATTAGATATTCTCATTCTTTCCTCACTGTACTTTACAGATCACTGTGAAACAAGTTCTTTCTTGCCCTAACAATTTATTTTATGAAGTACAACATGTCACACAAAAGAATATTCTGTGTTCACTTAAGAATCTATGAAGTGACAGGCTTGGTGTCCCTGTCTTAAATAGCAGGATTTAGTCACCTATGGCAGGAGAATTTCTCTGAGCTTCAGTACAATATGGGCTTGATTGCTCCAGAACTACATTAAAGAATGAAACCTGTCTAAAAAAGTGGTAAATAAATAGCCTTAAATGATCATTTCAGAAATCAGATATCTTAATAATGCCTTTTATCAATCACTGTATGCTATAACATAGTTGCACTTCCTCAAAAGCGGTGGCAATACTGACACCAGGTAGGGGCTGTGGTGGGGACCTCAGATATACTGCTGGAGAGCCTCAGAAGTGGCTTGTAATGCCAAGAGCCTTTTTTCCTTTAAATGTCTAACAATCACGGTGAACTGTTTGTGGGCTCAGAGGTGAACAAATGATCTTGGAACATGAATATGTGACCAACAAATTCAGTTTCCCGTTTTGACCTAAGACAAGAGAACTAAAAGGTATCTTTTAATTCGTTTGTGGTCAACCTCTGCATTTCAAGCTGAGCCCATTAAATGAGGGATTTATCTTGGGTCAGCGCTGCTAGGTTAACACACTGTATCTCTGTGATGGAAGCTTGCTGTGTTTTAAATTGCATCAAACGCAGACCTCTTATTTAAAAACGCTATTGATGAGTTAGGAGCAAGAGAAAGCATTCACAAGTATCGGCACACACACTAAGTACATGGCAGATCATGCCCTGATACCTCTATTCAGATATTGGAGTGGAGTCAGGGAGAATAAACATCAATGATATAAAAATAGAGAAGTAACATGTCACTGATAGATTAGAGGGTTGGAATATCAGTGACAACATATTTTAAACAATGTTAACTCTTAGAGAGCCAAGGTAATATATAAACACACACACACACACACACACACACACACACACACACACACACACACAAACAGACTTAAAAACATAAAGGCAAAAACATTATACAAACTGACCAGCTTTATTTGGGAATGTCTTAATATACTTATATTTTCCATGCAAATAGAAAAGAGAATAAAATTATATTACAATCCTAAAATTAAAAAAATCAGTTTATATTTCAATACTAAAGTACAGATTTTTTTTAGCTGACTTAAAATTTTAATCACCCCATGATATTTTGAATAAAGTAATTACCATGGAATAAAATTCATATATATGTGTATATCTATTAAGGAAATCTAAATGTATTTCAGAGCAAAACTGGGTTCTGCAGCACCGAATGAATGATGTATGATTTCTTCTTCATGATAGCCCAGCCATTTGAGACCCAGAATTCTCAGTTACAAAGAGAGAAAACCTTAGTATACAGAAGTTTTACAAATCTAGTACATCACATTTGCATATACTGCCTTGGCTGTAAAAGTGATATGATATTATTTTGTTTTTTTATGTGATTAATTATGCTAGTACTGTATAACACTGTATAGAACTTTTAAATATTGTAGTTTTAAAAAGCAGTTTCAAGAAAATATTTTTATGATATTCAGGTAACTAGAGATTTAAATATAGAAAATTTTAACATAGACCCAAATTCCTTGTGTAACAATTTAAAAGAAAACTTTATTATAAGGTACCAATATGTGTTCATATCTTGAAAGTAAATTGGGTAGGGCGGATAGCTCAGTGGAGAGGGTACCGCATCCATAGTGCCTATGTAAAAGTGTACTTGGTGAGCTCTTTTGTCATCAACATGTTGAAAATGGAGACCTGATGATCCTGTAGCATTACTGGCTACCCAGACTAGACAAAATGGAGAGCTATACATTCAGTAAAAGATCCCATCTCAAAAAATAAGTAGAGAGGTGATTGAGAAAGACATCTGAGGTCAACCTTTGGTCTGTGTGGCGGAGTTAGTGGACCTTCACTCACATGCAGAAACATACATTTATGTCACCTAATTACAGACACATCGAGATTAATGACTTAAGTATTTACATTTCCTGTTTTAGTCTCTGTATATGTCCTCTCCCTATCTCTTTCCTTTCTCTCCTCTCTCCCACTCCCTCTCCCTCTCCCTCTGTCTCTCTGTCTCTCTCTGTCTGTCTCTGCCTCTCTCTCTCTCTCTCTTTCTTTCTCTCTCTCTCTGTCCCATGTGTGTGTGTGTGTGTGTGTGTGTGTTTGGACATATGTGCTATGAAGATCAGTATCTGATTTGAAAATAAAATAAAACAAAAAACCTCACTTCTTTTGTTCTACCTCATAAGACATTAAACTCTCGTCCTCAACCTTGGTCCAAAGTGTTCTAAACATCTAGTGGCTGCAGGCAATACAATTTTTTATTGAATTATAAAAGTCATCAGTTCTTTAAACTAAGTATTAAGGCACATGTCTATAATAATAGCAGTTAGGAGATGGATAATGGGCAATTATGAATCATCCATCCTCAGCCTCAAATGAGTTTGAGGCTAGCCTGTGGTACACAATTCCTCATGTTTAAAATGAAGAAAATAGAAAATGGATCGAAAGACATTTCTAGACAGAGTAATATAGTTTATTTAAAGAAAATGTTGAAAGTAAAATATAGTATCAATAAAGAGCAATTTTGATATAATCGAAAGCACAAAGACATCATGGAAGAAAAGCATCTTGTTATATTCAACATTTCTTACATATCCTTTTCATTGACTAGCACCCTTTGAGCCCTCGAAGCAAAATCTTAGGGAAAAATCGAAGTCAGTGCTTTGTGAGCCCTGGAAATGGAAGCCCACCTCAGTACACAGGAAATTTATGTCGCTACTCTTGTCACTACATGCTTCCAGCTGGGAGGACATCAGAGTCCTCATCCAGAACTCTGAATCCAAGGGGATTTCTCAGAATTGGCAGAAGCATGGTCTAATGGTGTGCCATAAAGTAGCTGTCTGGAAAGACAATAGTGTGTGTGTGTGTGTATGTGTGAGTGTGTGTGTGTGTGAGTGTGTGTGTGTGTGTGTGTGTGTGCGTGTGCAGGCCAGGTGTTCATATGTTACTCTCAGTTGTCTAATGAAGTAAAAAACAAAGTTGGTTTCTAATGATCCTTTCTTGTGAAAGAGAAAACTGCAACACAATAAAAGTCACCTTGCCAACAAAACACCTTAGATACTATAACATCAGCACCCTGCCCAAAGCTAAAATTCAACCCACACCCTGCATTTGCACACTTATGGAGAAAGCCAAACAGTCAGAGCCAAGAATTTCTTGGATCTTGACTCCCTTAGCATCCCTCTCCTCCGCTTGACCGACGCTAAGTTATTTCCTCCCTTCTGAAATATTTTGCTGCACCTCTTCTTTAAACCCATTCTGGCATTTGCTATTCTGAAACACATGCCTAAATCGGGAAACCTGACCACACCCTCTTCACTTTTCCTCTACAATAACTTTGTAAAAAATAATTTCTTGCTTGACAGAATTTCCCTATGGCATCGGGCCACCTTCACATCGCCATCTATAATTTTTCTTCTGTTTGAAACAATCTCCCTCATGCCACTCTCGTTAATGACTGAGATACCCCCTGATGGTGCTTAACATTTAATAGTGCTAGAGCCTCGCATTTGCCCAAGCAACCTTTTCCATTTACCTTACCTCAAAGGCCTTCTAATTTTTCTTCAGAGACAGAAATCCTTTAAGCCCATTGTATCCTTAGGCTACAAATTTACCGAGATTTAGGTTTCCAATAAGGGTGTCAAGATGAATGCCACCATCTCATTTATGAATCAATTTTTGCCCATCGGCTTTTTACTGTTATTACTTTTTATTTTATTTTGCACTCAAAGGAGAAAAAATCATACATATGTACATACACACATGCTTCCACTGTATATGTGCAAATATCCACATATATTGTCCATTATACCAACTCCTAATTGCATGTAAATAATAACCTGAAGAAACATAATATGAAAAACTGCATGTAACATGTATGAACTCCATTCTAAATATTTGCCTTGCTTTTTCATTCATTCCACTAGAGGAAGATCTACAGAATAGAACCTCTGTGTGTTGCATTCATAACTGATTAAAGGAGCTTTCTTCCTGACCATAGACCACAGTTCTCAATATTACAGCTGGCATGATACATTTCATGTAACTAGGTACTTTTTGGGTTCTAGCAAAGGCAATGCATTGAACTGCAGAAATGACAGAAAAATAATAGTTATGCCACAGAAATTACAGGAGTATGAAATTATTTTTGAAAAGATTTCAAAGGAAAAGGGGAAATGTTGACTTGTAATTTCTGTGATCATTAATCCTTCAGATAGGTTGCCAATGTTCTTTTTGTTTTCATGCTTATTAAATGTTTGCTTTGCCTAAACCAGGAAATGAAGATTTAATGATAGGATATCACTCTCATGTTAGGAAAAAAAATAAGTCTGCCCTGCCCTTAAGGCAATTAGTTGTAGTTATAACCTGTAACATTGCAAATAGAATCTCTCTGTGGTTATATAATTTTTTTAATCATAGAATTCTGTATGCCTTTGGAACCTATGGTGTAGTTGATATAAGGTACACACACACGTACCTTAAAGGTCCTACCAATTATAGCTCAATTTTAGGCTGGTGTCCCCAAGTGTACTGAAATGTGAAATTTCAAATAGCTGTATGTTTTAGTTATCTAAAAGCATATGATTTGACAATTGTTCCGTATGTGGCCATAACTCAAGATTGCCTGAAGATACTTGCAAAGGCGATTGTCATGGTGACACAAAGAAGAGGAAGTTTCTGTGCTGCCTGGTCACAGGCTCGATTGTGAGTTCCTTTTTTCTTCTACTACAGCAACTGCCTTCTTTTTTAATGTAAAAAAGTTTGTTCATTTCCTGTGTATCATAAATGAATTTGGTTTGGGTTGTTCTACTCTGACCTATTTTTATAAATGTATATGAATTTTATTATTTAAGCATAGCAATCAATCAAAACTGGTTGCGTTTGTATTCCATGGTGTTTGTTTAATTACTACATGATAACGTTCACATTTGAGGTTTGCATAAGAACGTTTTGAGCTCATAAAACCCTAATACTATAACGCCAATATTCTAGCGATCATAATAATTTCAGGTTCAAACTAAACATGAGGACATCCCTAAATTCAACTTATTATGGCATATTGCAAGTTAGTTGAAGTTCAATAACCAATTAAAACTTGTTCATATTGATTTCTGTTTAGTATTTTGTTAGACTAGTTTATAATATTGTAAAGATCCCTTGTCAAAAACCCGTGACATATCGATCTATTTTAACAGATTGTTTTATTAGTTTTTCGTATGTCTGTGTGTATGCCATGACTTTATGGGTGCCACTATATCTAGAAGAGGGAACTGGAACCTTTGGAGCTGGAGTTACAAACAGCGTGAGCCTTAAGATGTGGGTGATGTGAGCCAAATGCAGTTCCTCTGGAAGAGAAACATGTTGGTTAGCATTCTGCCAACTTGTAAACATCGCAGTTATTTGGATAGGGACTGTCAACTGAGAAACTGCCCACAGGATTGGCCCACTAGCAATTCTGTAGGGCATTTCCTCATTTAGTGACTGATACAGAAAACTCCGGTTCATTGTTAGATGCCACCAAAGGCAGCTATCCTGGTGAATATAAAGAAGAAAGCAGGCTAAGCAAGAACTAATAGGGAAGTCTAAAAGCAGCAGCTCCCCCAGCCCCTGGCTTCTGCTTAAGTTCTCAGTTCAGTTTTTTTCTATGCATCGTTGTTAATTTCTATTTATTTTTATTGATTGTTTTATTTATTTACGTTTCAAATGTTGTCTCCGTGCCTCGTCTCTCCTCCACAAACCCTATCCCATATCTCCTCCCCTTTGCTTCTAAGAGGGTACACCTCTGCCTCAGCCCTCTATCATTCCCTTTTCGCTGGGTTAACCAGTCTCCACAGGAACAAGCGCTTCACCGCCCATTGATGCCACATAAAGCGATCCTCTGCTACATATGTAGCGGGAGACATGGACCCGCACATGGAAACAGTTTGGTTGGTGTTTTTTGTCCCTAGGAGCTCTGAGAGAGCCCATTAGTTGCTATTGATGGGCTTCTTATGGGGTTGCGATCCCTTTCAGCTCCTTCAGTCCTTCCCTAACGCTTCCATTGGGATTCCTGGGCATAGTTCAATGGTTGGCTCTGAGTACGTACATCCAGGTTTTGGCTTTGAGTTCCTGCCCTGGCTTTCTTTGACGATGGACTATGATGTAAAAAAGTGTGAAATAAACTAAATCCTTTCTTTTGGACATGGTTATTTCATTTATTTGCTTTATGTGTTTATCATAGCAAAACAAACCCTAAGGCAAGCATCAATTTCTATCAACCCTGATCCATATGCCTAACTCCCATCATCCTTATGTAATCGCAAGGAATTTCAATCTTAAAATACCATTGTTTTTCGACAAAATTTAGCAATTATGAGTTTTTGTTTTACTGAGAAACCCCATATTCTCCTTATGGGTCCTTGTCTGCCGGTATTTTGTGAATAATATTTAACATGCATAATTCTAATTTTTGTAAACCTTTAATGTCGATTTTTCACATGTCACATTTATCTTATGATTGATTACATTAAAATAAGTAGCAGTATAGAAAATGTCCAAAAAAAGTCAAAAATTTACCACAGATATTCTCTTTTAAGATAAAATAAGACAGAAAACAAATGAACAAACCAAAAAACTAGGAGCAAAGCGACTTTGCAAATCCTATCAAGTCCTTAGATCTACTGCAATATGGAGCAAAGCCAAATTAAACAGAAATCAGTTAGCATGCAACAGGCAATAATCAGCTCTGATTTAAGCTTCAAGGGGAGAAGAATTGACTCACATAGAATAACAATCTTTCTAGAACATATTTAATTTGTAATTGTCTAACAACAATGGATTTTAAATGAGCTAGATCAAGGCCTGCAATAGATATCAGATATAAAATATTGAAAGTATACAAAACTCTGTTCTTTTTGTTATTTTAATGTGGTGAAAAACATAGGAGGGGCTCATTCAGAGAAAAAATAAGACCATAAAAATGTAAATATTAAAGAAATAATATGTGGGGAATGCAAATATTAAATATTGTACTGCAAATTAATGGGTTTTCCTAGTTAAATCGGTAGAGAATTGTCTTCTCAAATTCCGGTAATGAAGAGACAAAAGTGAAAACATCTGTTGCTTATATGAAATCAAACTATTTGATGTACTTTAATCACCCAGAGAAACTTCCAGAGAGGAAATGTTTTATTAGAGCCCCTCTGTAACGTTCCTACCAACTGCTGAAGTTGAAATGGATACATTATGACCCAAGCTCTCTTTATATTATGGAGGTGATCGGACTGAACTTAATAGATAGGAAGTGAAAGGTTCAATTAACTATACAATGCTTTATGTTCTTTAAGATATGAAGTATTAGAACACAATTCCAGTAAGTGGAGTGAGTGCTGGACATAAAACAAAATCCATCCACTGTATCCACTCTGCGGTATTTACATTTGACACCGAGGAACTTTGTGAGAGGTAGGAAGGATTTAAACCCTGTGTGCACTGCTGTCTTGTCCTATATTTAATAGTCAGTTTGTGAAACTGACCTTTCCAGAAAGCAATGATAAAAGTGTCCTAAATATACGGTTTCAAGATTTAAAAAGCAAAATAAATTAGTTCAATACACCTTGAGACCAGGCAAACTGTAATTTTCACACACATTGTCATTGTCCTTAGCTTTTAGGCTTCTTCTTTCTTCTCTTAGTCCAATATACAAAATTTTCAGGAGCTAAATATTGAAGACAAGTACCTTTTGTTTTATTTATCTCCTTTATTTATCATAAAAGCAGACTAGTTTCTTTAACCAAGCTAGTAAAAACCTGCCCCAGGATTGGAACAAGGTCCTAAAACCTTGAATAAGCTGGTGTTAACTGCAACTGCAGATTCTAGAGTTCTGTTGACACTTTATAAAATTTTATCATAGTGATTAAAATAAAGACATTTGATAATTAAATTGCAAATAATGTTTGAATGAGGAAAATATCCAATCCCACGATCTGATTTCCAGGGCTCTGACACTTGGCTGGCTTGCTTCTCTGAGTCTAACTTGGAGCAGTGTAGCTTTTCAATTGTCTTCTTTCTATCTTTTTCCTTTGGATACAAGAAGACCCAATGCAAGCTTTCCACGACACTCAGGACTTTCTCGTTCTCTGGTGCTCCTTGCTCCACCTGGGACGTAGCTGTTTCCTGACCTCTAACCATGGAGGACTTTTTTGGACTCTAATTCAAGTCATTGCCTTCTCTCCCCTTCCCACCTCCCTCCTGGCTGCATCTGCCCAGGTTTGTAGCCTACATGTCCTGTGCTTGGTCTTCACCTTAATAAAACTGTTCTCCAAGAATAGAAAAGAGAAGAGGTGGGGACAGGGAGATGGAGAGGCAGAGGATACATTTCAATGTACCTGATGTTTTCTTATATAGCATACAAGAGAGTTTATGTTCTCAACTCTTTTCAACGGACTTTAAGGTTAATGGTGAAAATTAGGAACAAAATCTCTAGGAAAGACAATAATTCAATAATGCAGTGGACTGTGGATCTTTGAAATTTTATTATTGGCATATGACAGCTCACATTTGTTGTCCTTTAAGGTCTAGTGCTGCTGTGTGCTACATAGTTTGACCAAGACACTTGATCTATGTTCATTTACATAAAAGTTTTTTCTTCTTGTTCTTATAATGGATAAGTTGTACAGTTTTCTATAACTAAAAGCTGTATCATGTCAAATGTATAAGAAAGGAAGCCCAATCACATGCTTGAAAACAATGAAGAAAATCAAGACCAATTTGTAAAACTCGATTTAGGAAGGGAGAATCTATCATACACATACACATTGAGTTTAGTTTCCTTTGTGATCCTGCATGCTAGGTCTTATTAATAAAGATTTTACGTGAACTGAAGTGGTACTTTGAATTATTATTCTTAGTTATCATATGTAAAATAATATAGCATATAGAATTTGTTAAACTACATGGCAATTTTTCATTAAATAAATAATTTAATAAAAATTAACTAAAATAATTTTCTAATATCACAAAAATCATCCAATAATCAATTAATAATACCATGTCTAGTCTTTTTTATACCAAACAACTTGAAATATATATTTTAGTTATAAAAATCACATGTGCAAATCAAAAAAGGAATAATTTATTAAATAAATATATAGGTTTGTAATCCTATATAATTGGAAACTGCTTTTCTTTGCAATGATATCAAATTGTTCCTTGTGATACTATATTACCCTTGAGAACTTGCGGTATTATTAATGTCAATTTATATTCATGTCTTTACATTAATTTCGGACAAATAAATAATTATTTTATATGAATAATTTATATTTTTAAATTATACTTTTTTTCAGAAATGGTATTCATTTTAACAGATAGGAGATAGTACAGCAAGAGGATTTTACTTTGGAACTATATCAGAATTACACAAAATGGGCTGAGAAGATTAATCAGAAGTAATGGTGTTTTCTCAAATGCCTAAAACCATCAAGTACCGCTTTAGAACTCACAAAAATGTGAAAGAGAAAATAGGTGCAGCTGTGTTGTCTTCCAACCTACACCCATACTCGGTGGGACAAATAAGTTCTTCCTTCCTCCACACACGCTAAGCACACATTATGAATAATAATAATTATAAAATAGTTATATAGATATCAAAACAGTATAATTTAGATGATAGTAATTAAATGAACATATTTTCTGAATTTAAGGAAATCAGAATATATAACCAAGAGTAGAGTTTTATGAGAATAAAGTAAGGCAATGCACCACTGTTTTTAGCATAAGCACTTTCCCTATCATTATTGACAACACTTATGGAAAGTCTCCTGAGCTGTATATGCCAAGGAGGCCACTGAATCCAAATAAAATTCTCTGAAGTGTGGATGGAAAAGCTGTATCAAAGAGATGTGCGAACCTAACACAAACATCTTCTTTTTAATTAGAACTTCATGGGATGAAGGTGGATGTGTGTGGACTATAATATTCTAAGAGAATGTGAAATATCATAGAATCATGACTGTGATATTCTCTTCTGTCTTCCACATGTGAATACACTATCATAGACACAAGTGCATTCAAACATATAGCACACACAGAAATAAATAAACCTACAAATTAATTCATATAAATGAAAAGGTGATAGATGATAGATAGATAGATAGATAGATAGATAGATAGATAGATAGATAGATAGATAGATAGACAGACAGTCAGACAAATGGGTAACAGATTAAACCAACCAATTAAAATTTGGTAGGATTTTCTGTGTTCCTGGATGCATATCTATCTATCTATCTATCTATCTATCTATCTATCTATCTATCTATCTATCTGAAATGCACATATTCAAAAAGGCATATCCACCCACAAATGTCATTTCCTTTGAAATACAGTGATACATATGTGTTATCTGTTCTTATATCTAATCTCATATGTATCATATTAATTTTCTCAATGAATTAAATAGTTTTAAGGATGTGGCAAAAAATATTTCCATTACTAAATTGTTGTCTCTAAAATGAAAACATTTCATATGACTGAAGCTTACAAAAATATTTGAAATTTACTTTTTAGAGTACACATATATTATTTTGTAGTCCACTCCCTTGCATGAAGAGGGAAATTTTTTGTCTACTCATTTTTCCTAAGTCAGTCTAAGGCACTGATATCAGTGGCATACATGGTTTTAATTTTTGTTTTTTGGGAGAGCTAACCATGACAATATTAAAATTGATAATTAAATATATGCTAAGTGTAAATTAAATGTAGACAATATTAAGAAAAAAACAGGCTGAGAGAAATTGCTCAGAAATAATGGCTTTTATTCAAGCCTGCTCACAATAAATTAATACATGTTTATCCTTTTGAAACTAAGTGAAGTGTTTGAGCCAGAAAGGTTAAAAATGGCTCAGGGAACAACCATGTTAAGTAATGTTTTAGGGCCCTGATTTATGCAACAAGTTCAGTTTAATAATGAGCAAAACTGCTAATCAGTGCCCACAGATATTAGATAATAAATTCAACCAGGCCAAATGGGTATTTGCAACACAGCAACTCCTGACTTAATGATTTAATTAATCTAAACATGCAAAATTTTGTGCTTGCTTAAATTTGTTTAGTACATGGCACATTAATGAAGATTAAACAACTTGGGGTCTATTCCTAAGTTTAAAATACGTGTTAGGGAAAATGGAAATTACAAGATCTTATATAAATACCTCATAAGAGCCTCTCAGGGCCATGAGAGAATGAGCTCATGTATTTGGACGTGTTATTTACCTTACAGTGGTAGCTGGAATAGCTCTGATTGGTTCACTTCATCTATGGAATTGTTCTAAAGGAAAAGCATTTCTAATCATAGTATCATTGAATTATGCAACAGCTAGCTATCCTCAAGTACTCTGTGTTTAATGGCTATTTCCCATAAACATCACAAAGGTATATAATTAATTGTTCTCATCATATGTAACTCAAAGATTTTATTATTTTACAGAATGAATTATCAATATATAAGGTATTATATCACACTAAAACATACATATATATTTTTCAATTAGTACACTTTTAATTAGCTTTCCACATATGTTATATTGAAACATATATAGCATTTGAAAAACATATACCACATCTCTCTGAAAGAAAAGCTATGTTATTTTCCTTTATTATAGAAACATTGTGTTTGCTTTAAATGGAAATTTGGTATGTGAAAAATATAACATTTGAAATACATCTGTGAGAATACTTAGCACTCTAAAGGTTGAGTATATCTCTTAGTGGATTAATTGGGAAGATTTTAGAAGGTCAGTGGTTTGTATTTATATCTAGTTTTCCCTCCCAAAAACAATCAAGTGTACTATAGCAAGTTACTGGAGTTATTTCTCTCCTTCACCATATAGAACAGAGATAAACAACTCAAGTGGACCAACTCCGGTAGGCTGACATCACGCTAAGTGCTTTAGATTACTGATCCATTTCTGATTTTTCTACCTTGCACTATTATTTTAATTTTGTGAAAGCTCTTGAATTACATAATCTAGCATTGAAAAAACGTTTTAGAAATACAATAACATACTTTAGTTTCATCTGTTTGATTCTGTCTTTAATATACTTTCCAAAAAAGGTAGTTAAAGGTAATTTCTAAATGATTGCACATGAAACAATAAGACTCCTGACTTAATACCTTATATTTCAATGCTTAAGGTTACCTCATTGATAGTATTCATCCATTTAAGACCATGTAGTATTGACATTTTCGTTTCTGGCATACATACTTAAGTGTTTAGTAAACTTACAAGTGATTGAAAACAAAAAGGATTATCAAGAGAGATGGATCAATGGCTAAGAGCATCACTGGATGCTGTTCTGGATTACCAGGGTTTGCTTCTTAGCACACAAAATGTAACAGTCATATGTAATTTGAGTTCCAAGGGATCCATTGCCCTCTTCTGGATTCTGTAATGAATGCATGCATGTGATAAAAGACCTCCAGGCAAGCAAAACACCCATATACATAAAGTAAACTCAACAAATGTGCATGTAGGTGCACGCGCGCACGCGCACACACACACACACACACACACACACAGGTACACACACGTGCATGCAAACACACTGGGTGGGGACAGCATTTGAAAGGAGCATGCAATCTTAAATTGGAGCTAAGCAGACTTCCTGGATTGGACAATCAAGAGCAAACTGTCTTGCTAGCTTTCCAATGTTATTATATTTTCATAATCCCCAACATAAATGTAAAACTCATAGTCAGATCCTGTACTTTAAAATTCACAAGACGATTAAGAGCACAAATATTTACAGTTTAGAGTCTACTGGATAATTGTTGAGCAGTAGATGTTATTTGGTATTTAATCATGATTTTCTAGAAAGAAGAAAATCCTGTTTTATTCTGCTGATATTATTTCTAATGACTATTTTTCCTATTTCTTAAAAGAGACAGAAAAATATATACTAAAATGCTTTTCAAGCAAGTCTATAATTATACATTTTTCTCCTAACATTTTGAGTAAGTACATGTTTTCTCTACTGCATAAGAGCATTGGCATGGGGACTGTTAAACATTCTTGGCAAGCAATTCTTTGTTTTTAATTTTCAGTATAATGGTCAACAATGTGCATGTGAGAATGTTTAATCTACAGTAAAAGAGACCTTGTATATGATGATGATGTCCAACTGCAGGATGACAAAAGTAACCATGGTTAGTGTAAGCCAGGTTTAACATTCATGTTCAGTCTACAGAGTCCAGTGAATGGATTCTTGGTACTATTTTAAATTCATACAGCCATTTATTCCAATGCATGTGGACAAGCATCTGGGTTATATTTTTGTACCTTGTATTCACTTTGTATTTCATTAACAGGTATCAGGAATATTTGTTTATTCATTGACATCAGATTGTATATGCAAATCCCTGTGTTCTGGAGACAGTTATATTAACCTACAGAAACCAATTAGGAAAAGAAAACCAATGAGCATTTAACAGATAATTTTAAAATTTATTGTAAACATCTTTCTAAATTGTCTTTTCACCTTTGCCATGGTACTAGTAAGTTCATGGAGTGCTGTAATTCATATCTAGTCTATCGTTCTACGAATTTTTCCCTGGTAAAATTTGCCATAATTAATCATAGCTACAGATGCTTTTCTCCTATTATTAACTGCTGTTTTGATTTCTGCTTATGAATGTTAATATGTTCTGTTATTGATAGTCTACATGGCTGACGGTGCACTCCAGTGTCTAGATTCCCACCATGAATTGGGTCCTCAGTCTGGCCTCTTCCTTACATGCATATTCTTTTTCCTACCCCTTTCTCCTGAGTTTCTTTTTCCTTGTCAGCATCTTTCTCTGCAGCTTAGACCTTCTTCAGAAAGCCTCAGAGACAGAGAGAGAGAGATTTTGCTTTAGGTTGGAGTACTACTTATATAAATCCACCCAGACTGAACAAATGATACTTTCAACTTCTCGCAGTCTTTGCGTGACGAAAAATTCTAAAAGACCGAGTGAAATGTGTATGTAGCTGAATAAGTCATTGCTCATCTGTTTATTCATCTCCATTACTTCTTTTTAATATTGGAAGAAATAGTTTCTATTCAAACTAACGAGATTCTCTACTACCTACATATAAAAGCTAATCTCTATGGGCTTATTAGAAACTAAGCATTGCATTTTAATTGTAAACATATTTTCACTTAACTTACCCTATCACTCCTATTAATCATGGAGCATAAAAAATATTGATGAAGAGATGAATGACTGCTGAGTTTTCCAGTGGTTTCCTGAAGTATGTAAGCAATATTTTGTAATATATTAAATATTTTAAGGTCTATTTCATTCACTGATATACTAACATAAATTTATAATATTACGGAAAATATATGAATGGTAAAGAGCTTTCCAGGGAATCACCCGAGAAAACCATCCATTATTGATAGATTTTTTTTCAAATAGGTTTTCTACAATACTTTTTATAAAAAGTTGTCTATTGATAAGATCAACAATGCATCCCTTCTATGTTGCCTTTTCCTGTGAGGAATTTTTCTTCTTAAGGAATGCCACAAAGTACAGCTACTTGACATAATGGCACATTGCACGGTTTATGAGGTAAATATGTCTGAAAGAAAGTTTAATATTTGAATCAGTGAAAATAGTTAAAATGTCATTTTTCATTTTTCCACATGTGAAATTTTCTGTTTTAAATTAACCACCAAAGTGATCCGCATTTTGCTATGCTGGAATAGAGTCATGGGATCTTTAAGGAAGATCCACACAAGTGATAATGGAAATCATCATCTAATATTGTGTACCTCTTGTGGTACCAGAAGGAATGATCCTTTGTATTGCTTTTGTTACCTTACAGCATTAAATAATATCCATGAAGCATATAAGCTCTGGAAGGGATGACACAGAAGACAGGAAAAATATAGAGAGGGGTGTTGTTCCAAGAGGATCTTAAAAATATTGAGCTCCGTGCTTACCAATAAGCCCTCATCTATATTTAAAAGTTAGTGTCTACTTGGCTGCTGCTCTTTGTTCTGCATAGCCTTTAGCTAAACAGTAAATGAAATGTCCACATGGCACATTATTCAGAAAAAACTGGCACTCTGATTATTTATTTAAAGATTTTTTTTTATTCATCAGTTTTGTCGGATGACTAAACATGCTTTCCATGCACAACTTTAATAGAGTTGATGGTGCAAAGACAATAAGTGTCACATCTGGCTTGGAAAGTTGCTCCTTTATTTCCACACACTTTGTTAGACTGAAATTTCATATCCCTAGGATAGGGGCTCTTTCTTTCCTTGCTCAAAGTATCATAGTCTGTGGTTGTTTTTCTAAGTAGAATTCTTTTCCTGCATAACAAGGGGATTCACATCTTCAAGCGTATGCCAGGATGAGATGGATCTAACATGCACCTTGAGGCAATGAAGTGGAAATGAAAGGTCTTCCTTTGTCTCTTTATCTGCTTGCAGACCATTAATCTATCAACAGTCTTTCGGATTCAAGGTTGCAATTCCTTCCTGTAGCCTTCTTAGTACCTCAATGTGTTCTTGTTATTTGCTCATTAGTTAACTTTCAAGTGGGAATGAGGCTGTCCAAGGGAGAAAAATGCTGTGCTAAGTTGCGATTTCAGATAAACAAAAATAATACTTTAGAATAAGTATGCCTTATATCACTCATAATCCATATAAAGAATGAGCACTCTTTAGCTAAAATTAGATTCAACTGAGTGATACTGTTACTCTACTGTTGCCATTCTCTAAATGGAGCCATGAGAGTGAGCTGTCTTTAGAGTTTAGGTGAACAATATGACATTAACTAATAACTTATAATCGTTTAGAGGAACTCGATGCAGTGGTTGTTCCCTGTAATCTCCGAACTTGCGAAACTGAAACAGGAACCTTTTTTCAACGGTATTATAAATTATGTATTTCTTTCTGGTTTTCTTTTATTAAGGGCATTTCAGTGAAGCCAGTTCTCAATAGTAAACTGTTACAGGGACTTTACAATGTAAACTGCTGGTAGCAATGACAAATTTATTATAACTCTCAAATGCAGTATGAATTTCTATGCTACTCTAATTAATTATATCTCACAAATTCACTGTATAAAATATGTACCTATATTTCTCTATTTGTACAGTACCAATTAATTTAGTCTCAGAAATTATTTGATTGAATGGCTAATGGAAACTAAGCCCGAGATCTGAGCACATGCCCAATAGGGTATTCTTCATATTAAAAGCTGTTGTAGAACAGAAAAATTTTGAATGTGTACCTATCTAGATTACAATCAAGTCAGCAGGAAATCTTTTAGGAGTAGAGTTGATCATCGACTGTTTCACAACTTATTCTATTATTATTATTATTATTATTATGATGATGATGTCAGTGCCAATTTAATATATAGTCATGTTTTCCACAGACAGATGTGAAAAGGAAAGCTTAATGAAATACTATGAATTATTAAATGCTTTTTAAAACAAACTGAAATTTAGTTGTTTATACATTCAGTGCATTTTAACTGAACATAAATAGTAGGCATGCTTTCTTGGGATAGTAAGTTAGCTTATAGAGTTCGTTATGATCTATGTGTGATAGAATTAAAATACCATACAGGTGTGTTTTCATAAGAATTAAGCAATTGAAAAATACAATGTTTTTGTGAGATAGAGTATTTTATTCCTATCATAATTAATTTTTATAAGTTTATAGAGTATTTTCATATTACGTTAATATCTAAATTCTTTTCAGCTTTTATAGTTTGGTCCTAATTATCTAAAGTAACTGTTTTATAGCATAAAATTTAGACCTACATTATGAGTCATTCAAAAACTTGACATATTTATAAGTATATGGATATCTTCTTAATTAGTGAAAGAGTCTGAGTTAATATCAAGAAAACAGATTTGCTTTCGAAGCACAAAGAAGCCACAGGATGGTGATCGGTTTGTTCCAGGGCTGGGAACGAGAGGGCAGGTCACATCACTCATTCAAACCTCCAATTCCCCAAACTAATAGTGCTAGGAGAGAGGCGAAAGGAATGTACAGAGTTTGAACCTCACCCTAAAGGCTAATAGAAGATAGCTCTGTCAAATTCTCAAAAGCAGGAGACACTCCAGGCAGCACTCAGGCCCAGAATCGAACCCAGGGACTCTTTAGGCTGCTGTTCATTTGACCTCCATTCCACTGTAGGACACATAAAGGAGGTAATAGCTTATATAGCAGAGGGGAAATAGAACTAAACAGTTTTATACATCAAGAATCAGCATCTTGACTTGTGCAGAGAAGAAAAATATACCTGTCAGTGTTCAACATAGGAAGAATCATGACCCCATCGTGAACTATCACAGTCTTGCTTGAGAGACTCTTCCAGCCTTCCTTTTTCTTTGTATTTTTGTTTCCTGGCAACCCTATTTTGGGGTGTGTTAAATAAGTCAGAGTAATGTCACATCCTATGGAGTGTGAGGGTAACACGCGATCCTCACATGAAAAATAGCAAACACTATACTCTCGTTTCATACGTATTTGCAGAAAATGAAAAAGAAATACCTCTAAGCTTTCCGCTAAGAAACCAGGAATGAACTGCTTTCGGGTAGTTTGGGAACAAATAAAAAAGGCAATTCAGAGAAATTTGGGGTGGGGGAAAAAGCCAGAAAGTTTGGTTTTATATCATTAATATTTGGAATATAATATAAACTTTTATGATTATATTTCTTCTTTTGTTACTATAACTAGTTTGCACCATAAAAGTGAATATTTCATTTTATCCTTATCTCAGTGTTATTTTATTTTACCCATAGTTATTCCTATTACTCTAATTAAATAAATAATTTATGAGTTGAAATACATGAAGGCCACTGTAAAGACAATAGTGGGATAATGCTTCTGAAAATTCCCACTTCTCTTATACATTTTAAGTTTTTTTTAAATTTATTCATTTATTTTATGTATGTGAATACACTGTCATATTCTCTTCAAAACCATCAGAAGAGGGCATCAGATCCCATGCAGATGGCTGTGAGCCACCACGTGGTTGATGGGAATTGAACTCGGGACCTCTGGAAGAACTCTTAATCAGTGCTCTCTCCAGCCCCCATTTTAAGTTTTTGAAATAGCTTCTTAATTGAAAATCTTAAAAGGTTTACTCAATTTTAACTAAATTGTCTATTAATCATGGGAATTTTAAAGGCTCCCTAGGCTTATTTCATTCTTTTTCAAAGACATGATTTAAAATGTGTGAAGATGTAAATGTATTTTAAATATACAAACTTAGGAGAACAGATACAGAACCAGTAAGGACAGCTAGCATTTATTTGCTGAATAGCAGTATTACTGACTTCCATGGCTTTCTGTGTCTGTCAGAGCTTACTTAATTGCAGGGTCCTTAGATTACGTGCCCAACATCCTCTCTCTGAAATAAGCATATTCTTATCTTAAAGGGCCAGAGAGAGACAAAGGAAGAAGTGGGAGACTTCACAACAACTGGAAATTACTGGGCCCCTGTCAACTTCAATATGCTTGTTTTCCAAAGCATGGGTTCTTAGGGTCTCATTGGGTAAAATACTTTCATACTTTCACACCCTTCCTGCACAATAAAGGAAGTAAAGTACCAAAAAGCTTTCTGATTGTGCTAGTAAGACATAAAATTGATAGAATATAGACCAATTTCTCTCTCCTTTTTATTATGCTACTTGCTGGTATGTCGAGATTTTACTGCCTGTGGAGTATTGGTATTTCTGGCTCAAAATACCTGAACTTCTTATTTTAAATCATAATCTTCCAGCACACAATAGTTATGACTTAGGAGAGATTACTGAAGAGTTACTGTTGGATATTCTACAGCTATTGCCTAAGCAGCTTAAATCAGAACTCAACATCCTCTTTTGAATAAGGACCCACTTTGACTTAATTTAAAAATACATTTCCCATAAAATGAGGCTTTTGAGAGAGCATTCCTATGAAGCGCCACTTCTGAGATAAAATAGCACCTTTCCTAACCTGCAGCTTGTTGCTTTGTGGGATCTTCACATCTATTTTTGGTCCTGGGAATGATTTCACAATTGGTGTACTACGCTTAGCCAAAGACTGTACCTTATAATGCATAAAAGATAACGCACTGTCTTCCTTGACTAAAGCAATTTCCTTTTCATTCATGGAAATATTTAAAAGCTTTCATGTTTTCTTTTGGTATTCCTAATCGAGAATGATTTATTTTGGTTTTGGTTTTGCATTTTTTTTTAATCCAATGCTCAACCATGTTTATGTCAAAACAGAAAAAAAATATTGAAAAAAATCTTTAATGCCTGCACTTTAGGAATCTCACAGTTTAATTTGTTGCTTCTAGTGTACACTTAACAGGAAATTGTTAATATGTTTTAAGCATGAACTTAATGTGTTGATATTAAGTGACAAATTCAAACACAGTATAGTATATTTCATTCTGCAAAACTGACTTTTAAGACTATTCATTTTGAATTTTAGAAGGTTGAGAAGTTTAGGCTAATTAGTACGAAGAAAACTGTGAAAGATCAAAATGCAAATGTAGGTTCATCTACTATAATTTTTCACTCATATTTCTGATATTTAACTCAAATCTTATAACTCCATGTGTCAATTCTTTGGTCAACCCTATAGAAATACCAAATCACTTGTATGTTACATTTCAAAACCTTTTTTTGTAGCAAAAGTATGCAAATCTTTAAAGGACTTATGTTAATCACATTTTTAAATCCAGTTTATCTAAGTTAGATGAAATACAAAGACTAAAAATAATTGCTCTATTTCTACAGCCATTTGGAAAGGAGATGAAATGTAGTGACCAGCCCACCATCATGTGGTCCCTTCTCTTTCTCTTCTCAATTTCTGCTAGGTCGACATCATCGTTAGACCTCAACAGTTTTACATTTGATCCCGAAAGGAAATTATAATATAGAAGTGCATCAACTTCATGAAATTTCAAAAAGATCGTGTATAAAAGAACTTGTAAATAATTAAATTATGCTTAGAAAACAACATAAAGTTATCATTTATCTTAGATCTGATAATTTAACATGTTGAATATGCTTACAAACTAAACTTCTAGGATAGGATGGTAAGTGCTCTTTAAGCATACAAAAAAAAAAAACCATGTGTATATAATGTGAATTTCTTAGTTAAAATTCTGATGGCCATTTAAATGACAATGTCATATTGACATTAATATTTTACACACACACACACACATATATATATATCATATAAAAATTATAGCCCGTCACAATATTTCGATAAGTAAATATTTCCTTGTCAATCTGACATTCAATTTAAATGACAATAATGTGTGTTTATTTGAGTCATAAACTATTAGGAAACCAAATTAATGTAAATTAATAAGACATTCTATAGCAAGACCAAAACAAGCAGGCCGGAAGGTAGGTTTTAGACAGTTAAGCTTCATATCTTGAATCTTTGAGGAGTTTCTGATCCCTTATCTCTTGCCGTATAATTGTTCTCCTTCCCTTGGGAAGCCATCCCTTTATCTCATTCTACTGAAATTGTTATAGGACCAAGACGCCACTGAAATTTTTCCTTTTCTGTTCGCCATATTTATTGGAGGGCTTATATGGTCCCTGGAAAAGTTTCTTGAGTTCTCCTGTGCCTTAAGGTTTTTATCTAGCAATGCTGCCACAATCTTATTACAATATAGGCATCTGTGTTTACCAGTGACATCAGGTTTTATCTTTTTAAGTCTTTTAGCAGAAATTCGTGTCAAAATAGCAGTAGGATAGTTGAAATATTTTAGAAAAGTAGCCCAGTTTCTTCCAATGTTTAAACTTTTTTTTCAAAGCTTTGCATAATCGAATTCATCAATCCGTGTTATAAATGCGTGCACATAAAGATGGAATCGAATGCATTTGCTTTATTTTATAAGTTTATCGACTCCTCTCCCTTTTGTCTTGCTACTGTGGTTATGTTAGGGTTAAGATATATGAAGTTTATCTTGCTATTAGCTACCGAGATCCATATGCGACTTATTTTTACTGAGTTACTAAATTGTTACTATCTTTCACTTTAATAGTGTTCAAGCTATTTTAAACCAAAAAAAAATTATAAAGAAAACGTTTCTCCCCTAGAATATTACACTCAATGTTCATGAGTGTTCTTCCTTTTTCAGGCTTTTACGTCATCCTATAACAACAGCTATGGAAATGACACTCCACACAGCACCGCAGCATAAGCTGAAATTACCCCACCTCTACACTAGGAGGCATATTCCCTCTAAAAATCTCTCTACAGGGCTAATGCATGATACTTTGACCTGAAAAGAATTCCAAATGCAAAATATCAAAGTGTTAATCATTTACAGTTATGAATATTCAAAAATTGTAGTAAAAAGTCCTCTTTCAAATATATGACCCCTGTTTTTGTTTTTTTGCATATATAATTTTAGTTTTTTTCATTAATCTGTTGGCTCACATAGGTTGTTATTAATTTTGAGTTATGGATAAGCTCCTGTATGTTGTGACTTCTTGTGTATAAATCCCATGTTTCCTCTCTCTTGACAATATACATAGGTGTGGAATTATTTGACTTCTTTTCTTTTTTTAATTGGATTTTTTTAATTTACATTTCAAATGTTATCCCCTGTCCTGGTTTCCCATCCATAATTCCCATCCCATTCACAAAAGAACACACATTGTATGCATTTACTGATAAGTGGATACTAGCCCAAAAGCTTGAATTACACAAGATACAATCCACAGACCACAAGAAACTCAAGAAGGACGACCAATGTGTGGATGCTTCAGTCCTTCTTAATAGGGGGAACAAAAATATTCATAGGAGGAGATATGGAGACAAAGTTTGGATCAGAAACTGAAGGAATGGCTTATTCAGAGCCTACCCCACCTGGGGATCCAGCCCATACACTTCAGCCACCAAACCCAGACAATATTGCTAATGCCAAGAAGTGCATGCTGACAGGAACTTCATATAGCTTTCTCCTGAGAGGTTCTGCCAGAGCATGACAAATACTTGGTGGAGGATAGCAGCCAACCATTGAACTGAGAACAGAGACCTCCTCTTACATTTATTGTTTTTATATGAAAATAGTATGTGTGTGTATTTCTATATATAGCAGGTCAGTCTTTCTAATGTTATGTATATGTATATTTACAGGACTTCGCATTTGGTACTAGATAATGAATTGGTGTGCTTTTCCCAGGGTTAGACTATTTCTCCCATGTTTATATTCTTTAGGTTTATATATTGCTGACTAGTTGTCTGATTTACATCATTGAGTTCGTTCCTATGTCTTCCAATTGTCATAATTACTCTGCAAAACTCATTCACATTTTTATTTGTAGTAAATAACAATAATAAACATTCATATTACTTGTTCTTAGAAACTTTTGTATAATATCACAACCTTCAAAACCTAAAGAAAACAAGATAAATTATAACCTGAGTTTTCCTCTCATATTCTCTAGTGTATTTTCTGTATATATTTTTAATACGTGATAAAGGCTACAATCTAGAAGTACTTTCCTTCTTTTCCTTTACTAAGGATTCCAAGCAGACATTATTGGGGCAGGCCCATTATTCAATATCTAATCAATTTGTCTTTCTACACACTTTTGTAGCTACATTTTTGAACCACTGATGTGTCATTTATTGCATTTATCGAGCTACAATTCAATTCTAATTGTATCACAAAAGACATATATTTGTAGTTTTATTTTGGCATTTTGAAATCAATGTTCTCAAGACAATGGTAGTGAAGGCCACAAATACACTGAAATTTTCAGTGCTTGCCAAATCGTACATTATCTTTCTAACTCCAAGAAATTTGTTCTGTTGTCATATACAGATGTACACAATCAAGCATGCACACGCACACACACACACACACACACACCTATATATAGGCACACACACATACCTATACATAGGCACACACACACAGATACATACACACACACACACACACACACACCTATACATAGGCACACACACATATACCTACAAAAAGGCATATATGCATAGATGTACACCCATACACATGCACTTACTCTCAGGTATACATGCACACATGTACACACATATACACACAATTAGAGAATTTCTGTTTAAATTTTTTGTGTATATGAAGTATAACTTCATCAGCAAATTCTTTGCTCATTCCTCACTCAATACTTATTTTTATAATAAAATGTAATTTTTATACTTCCCGTTAGCATTTATACTAATTCAATGCTTCTAGTAGCCAATGTCTCATTTTAAAATGTTTCTTTTGCTTTGTATTTATCTTACAATCATACAAGAAAAAATGCCATAAATTCCTAAAACTTGCTTTATGGGCCTCCAGAAGATGGAATTTAGATTATAAAATCCTGTAGTATGGTGTTAAACTGCTTAAGTATTCAGGCTTGGCTTTATTGTTTATGTCTTCAACCTACACCTGCTATTTGACACTCGCTTGCTGTGCTGTATTTGCAGAATGAATAAAAAGAAGGAACAAAACCTGACAATCATTCAAAGTTAGAAAGGATGAAAGATGCTAAGATGTACCAGATGACTATGTTCTCTATAAGTTATGACAGAATGACCCAGGAAGGTTCCAACAGTAGAGTTCATGACTGCCTCATATTCGCCAGCCTTTAAATTTTGCTGAACTTGGAACTTGCTTCTAACCAAAGACTGAAGAGAGGTTGATTCAATGTAGTCTAAGACTCTCTTGACATACTTAGCCCCAAGTACGATTTCCTGAGTGAATAACAACTCAGAAATTCTTCCAGGCCAATTCAGATATACACGGTTGGCAAAGATTTCACAAGGTAAAATTTGCAACTTTATGCATAATTAAGCGAGGCATTAGAAAATAACATCTAAACACAAAACAGATTCAAAAAGTAAGTATTTTTGTTTCCCAGTGAGAAAAAAATTAAAACTTAATTCTAAATTAGCAGTAAGAGTCTAGTCTTGGTATGATTTATAGTAGTTTTTGACTAATTTTACAGTAACCGAATTATTTTCATTATACTTATATTTGCATAAATCCCCCTTTTGAGAATTAATGATTTGTGTCATGTTTTGGATTCAGATTTACTGTTATTTGGAAATGGGAAGATATGTCTGCCTAGTGTTAGAAACAGATAATTCAGTATGCTAAAACCTCTACACGTTTCTTCTTTGTGGGATAGATGGCCAAGTGTGCCTGAGAAGCTGTTTGTGCTACGGGTGTGGAAACATCCAATCTTTTGGCTCCCACGTTACCCATTACTCTGTTAAGCTTTCTTCAATGGTCTACCAATAAAGCAGTAATTATTTTATCTCTGAAATCAGAAGAAACTCTTGAAAGAACGTTATCCTACTTCAAATATTTTAAAGAAGGTAGTCATCAATTTCTTTTCTAGTATGACAAATCTGGACATAATTATGGAAGATGTGTGTCCAATTTGTCTCCATTGTTGAAGCCGTACCGAAATGTATAAATTGTGGGCATCATGTAGACGATGGGGAGTATAATTTTGTAAAGAAAATAATATTTTAAATTAAAAATTATACAGGTAAAAAGATACTGTAATCTCATAATTTTCAGGCTTTGAATCTTATTACTGTACTGCTTTCATGTTTAAACTCCGTGTTTTGAAAAAATAAAACATGAAAATAACTGACATAGAACAATAATAAAATAAGCCATCTCAGACTTTCTTCAAACTATAAATGTTTCATTGATGCGTTTAGATCCACTATCAAAGTTGTGCTTAATTATCTTAGTGGTGCTTTGGAAGATCATTTAAGTTCTAAAAATGATATATTTTGTCATGTCCTTTTAAAACATATTACTATCAATAAACCTTATTTTAATTAATCTATAGTTAATGTATCACTTTAAGAAATATATAATGGATGCCAAATTTCAGTTAAAATATAATACAGGGTCTGGGAACATGCTTTCATGGGTAAATCACTTGCTAGTCAAATGTGAGTTTACAAATTAGAATTTTAAGAACCATGAAGCAAGGTAATATGACACACATATAATCCCAGCATTCTTTTGAAACTCAGGGGGTAGGTAGTCTGTTATAGGCAATATGGAGCTATACCCAGACATTTCCTCAAACAAGATAAAAGATGAGGAGTAATATCCCAGGCTGTCTTCTGATTTTCACATATGATATAAGACATATGCATGCTCATACACATAAAGGCTCTAGTGCATTTACATACACACACACAAACACACAAACATACACACACACATAAACACACACACAAAAACAACTATACACAGACACACACACAACTATACATATAGACACACACACACACACACACACATACACACAATCAATCAACCTAAAAAAAGTCCAGCATGTCTAATATGACTAAACTTGTTTCATTAATTTTTTACATTACTGAGAAACCAAAATATTGATCATTCTAAGAGGTTTCCAGGGTCATGACTACTTCTATGAACTGATATTAAAATCAAGCATGCGTGTCTTGCTCTTCCTGGAAGAACTGTTTTATACCAGTCAACAAGAATATGAATTGCTTTAAGACGGCTCTTTAAAAGCCGTCTTCACAAATATTTTTAAATAATGAGTGTCTAAAGTATTATCACTTTGATCTTCATACATGGGGATTTGGGGGGAGAGGAAGGATGAGAAGTAATAAAAAGAACTGTAAAAAGCTTTTAAAAGTAAAATAAGATCTCTTGAACAAGATGGAATGCATGCTTGGCCTTGTTATTGAAGCCAAAAATCTACGACCAAAAGGTGATAGGCCTTAGAGAACAAGTTGGTGCTATTTTTTCATACAGATAGTCTCAGTAATAAACAATCCCTAGGTTATTACCTTTATGCTCACAGATGAGTGCACGTCTATGAGATGTTCATTTCCTTTATGCTTGTATCTCATGAGACTCTCACGAGAGAATACTTTGCAGTAGATGATGATTAATACAGAGACATGCAAACTCAGGTTAACATGCAACGAATGCAAGACTGAGGAACCCTAACTCAAAATGAAACGTTTATGTTTCACCTCTTCTCCGAAGTGTTTAGTGATCATTGGGAAAAGGTGAAAGAAATTATTCGGAGAAGCTCAAGATATTTACAATGACACAATTTTAGGACATGGCAGAGCCGTGGCACACAAAATCTTAGCATCTCTGAGTATATGCAGGAGAGCTGATAAAGATCAAATCCACCAAAGCACCAGCATGGGAACAGGTGAGCCCACAAAGTCCCACCAGCAGCTGAGTGACTGTTAGCAATTAATAATGTCTGGGAGATGCAGAACATGTTTTCGTCAGGGATTAGATATTCTAAGAGACCACCCACACTCTACGAGATGGACCTATACCCATGAGAATGCAGTCAGCATTGGATGGACTCAACAAGGGACAAGAGCACATGGAGTTGGGATGGAAAGGTGGCGGGGGCCAGCAAGGTATTAGAGGGAAGAGAAGGTGTAGAAAATATAATGACTATATGTTTTATCCATTATATATGATACCAGTATGAAATTAGCAAATGATAAAAATAGAAGAAAAATAAAGTGACAATGAATAGCAGAGGAGAGAGTGAAGATTCTCCATGATTGCAGCCAGGAAAAACTCAAAGAACCTAGAAGTGTCCTTCACATTTGATTCCTTGTGTGGGTCATGGATCCAGGCCATTCCTGAGTGATAGACCTCCTAACTAAGTGCACTCTTTCTAAAGTTGCCTCAGCCCTACTGTTTAGTCACAGAAGTAGAACCACAGCTAGGATGGCTATCTTTGACCTGGGGGTGCCTCACACTGAACAACATGTGCTAGGTGACGGTTGCTTACCGTGTGGTCCTGAGAAAGCAAACCACAAATATGCCAGAGTCAGGCTCCCCCTGTTCTCCTGCAGGGCGAGCCTTCTGTGTTCTCACCGTTTCCCACACCATGCAGGTTCTAATAGTATACAATCTCCTTGTCGTACTGAGAGACAAGGCCTTAATACAGTGGCTTTTGAAGTAGGTTTTAGATCCTTATTATAGCTCCTGTAGGGATCTTCTGTGTTTATATTTACATTTTTTAAAAATTCAAAAATTGATAAATTGTTAAATACACAGTGTTAGCAACTCAAAACAACACATTGAAAAATAAAGAATAGTGGGTACTCGTGCCACCACTTAAGTATGTGTAAGTTGTGACTAAGTGCTTAGGAGTATTAAGAATATAATTTAAAATCCAGTTTCCCCAAGTACTCTAGTCAACATCGCTGCTCATACTAATTTCTGAAAATACATAATGCATATAGCTACATGTAAATGTCCTAGTTTTACGTGTTTTTAAATAAATAAAAGCTTCAACAAGCAGTTGACTGAGACAGATGCAGATACTTACTGGCAACCAATGGACTGAGGTCAGGGACCCCTGTGGTTAGGGAAAGGCTGAAAGACCTGAGAAGCAGCACAACTCCATAAGAAGACCAGCAGTCTCAAATAATGTGGAGCCCAGAGATCTCTCAGACACTGAGCCACCAACCAGGTAGCACCAGCTGTTATGAAGCCCCTCAAAACATATTCAGCAGAGGACTGCCTGGTCTGGCCTCTGTGAGAGAAGATGACCTAACCCTTTAGAGACTTGAGACCCCAAGGCGTGAGGAGGCCTGATGGGGTAGCTGGGGAGGGGGAGCATCATCTTCTTGAAGACACAGGGTAGGAGGAGGGAAGAATGGGATAAAAAAAACTATGGGGGAGCGGACTGGGAGGTGTGCAATGACTGGATGGTAAAAATATAAAAGTAATAAAAAATAAAATAAAAGCCAATATATTTGAAAAACAAGGATATTTCTAGGCATAACAAGTATTTGTAATCCATCATATGCTGGAATCTGTTTTCTTAGTTCACCTGTAAGAAAATTATAGTTTTTAAAGACAATATAAAAGTCTAGAAAGTAGGGTAAACAGAGGACAATGTGCACCCCTAAGTGATAAAGGAAGATGACAACTGTTAACTAGTATGTCATCATTTCCCCATCACCCTTCACTAATTCCTCAAAGTTAACTACAAGTCCGACTGGCCAAGGGAAAGACAATGAAGCATAGAATTTTTCCAGTACAATTTAATATCATACTGTTTAAGATTGTAATTTCCAGTGTTTTCCAATGTTTAAGATTGGAATATTCTAGAGTATTCTAGTGAATCATGCTCTAGGCACTAACAAGGAACTCGTAATTTTACTGTAAGTAGGAGTCAAGTAAACCAGTGATTCCGGACAACTCACAGATGACCTAAATTGTCTAATCCCTAGCAGGGATGAATCAGGACTGATTCTACCAAGAACCCCCACTTCAGCTCATTTTACAGAACATTATTCTTCTAGGTAAAATCCCCATCTCAAATGAAATGTTTAGATATCTAGGGCATTTTTAAATAGATATCACTAGTTTATTTAAACAATAATAAAAACCAAAAACTTCTGGAGCTTTTTTAGGGAGGACCGAATGTGCATTTTCCTCAGATTTAGTATCTCTTCCATCTTCTCGCACTTGGCAACTGGCCCAGTTCCTTTGTCTAGGACTAAAAAGTCATTGTGTGACTAGCATGGCATATTGGACAAAGATCTAGCCAAGGGCAATTTAGCTAAGTCCTATTTTAAAAGCTTGACAAAACTCTCTCTCTCTCTCTCTCTCTCTCTCTCTCTCTCTCTCTCTCTCTCTCTCTCTCTCTCTCTCTCTTCTTATTGGAAACCTCAGATATTGGTTTTGCTGCAGAAGACTTGGGACAATGTATCGAAATAGTGACAAAAAACCCTCCAGTCTAAAAAGACAACCAGTCTACTTTTGCCTAAACCAATTCACCAACTATCAGTAGCATACAAATTCCTTATAGATAATTTTTTTTCTTCTCTCAATTTACACAGTGATTTCTTCTGGTGTTATTGAGTATGCAAGATCATAGAAGAAAAACAAGTGTAAAAATAAAAATAAATGCTATCGATGATTATTTATAGCAATAGATTTCCTGTAAACCATCATTTATTTGAAATGTATGTTTAAGTGAGGATTGACAAGTAAAGCTTTTTACTTTGCTCCAATCTATTTGCCATTGCTTGTAGAAGGGAAGAAGATAACTATCATGTTCATTTTTGCATATATGTTTTTGTAAAGTAGTGATGAAATATATGTTTTAGCTACAATTACCTGTACTACGGTACTTCTCAGTTCTCAGTTCACCCTGACTGACCACAGACACATAATTCTATGACAAAGAAAATAGAAAATAACTATCATCTTGTTCATCTAGTTAATATGTCCTAAAAGCTGCCTTTCCCTTCCAGATGAATATTTTTAAATTTCTAATTCAATTAGTTAAGTAGAAAATTACCCAGATGTCCATCACTTTCCAAAACCCAGTGATTAAACTCACTGACCTCTGTCATCCTGTGTGTGAGTCTAAAGGATTTTATTATTCTAGCTAAAAGGAAACCGGTGAAACTCTTAGGCATGTCTAAGTCCTTTACCTGGAATTTAATGTGTATCTCCCACTTTCCAGGTACATATGTAAAGTCCACTTGCTAAACTCTGGAGAACTGCTCCAGCTGTGTGCCAGGAGAGGTAAAGATTTTATTCCTGTGGTTAGTTTGACTCAGACTTAAAGACAAGGGCATCTAAACACTAGAAGACAAGGTGGTCTAAAACTGCTGTGAAAATACTTAGGTTAGTGCTAGTTGGAAAGAAGAAAAATTGTAGAATAAAAACACTGTTTACAGGGAACATTTTTGTTTATAAATTCTGTTTATAAGCTCTATATACCGCATCACCTCCATAAAATTCCTGGGAAAATGTTGCTAATGAAATAATCTAGAATAATTAATTGGTTAAGCGAATGTGCCAGAAAATCCATAGATAATAAATAATTATCCAGTTCTCTCAAACTCTTATTTGATAAATACAGTTTTGCGTTCGTTACCTCTCCGTATTTCATATAAAAATATGCTTAATATTTTGCTCTTGCAGACCAGACACAGACTTTGAAAATGATGACATAGGAATGGCTTAGATTCTACTAAACGATTTCCTGGAAACAAGGGAAATGTCTGCTGTGAGATCTGATGTAACCGCACACATTTAACAGTTGTTACTGAAAAAGAACCTCTTCAGAGCCCGGCATAGGCAGTGGGATGGTTCAGGTGGGACGACGCGCATGAGACGGAAGTCCCTACACAGAGCGCTCTGCCCAGACAGATTCAAAACTGTAGACGTAAGTGAACATGAAAGCTGAATGACCAGAAGGGAACTTGTTAAGAAAGCCTGTCTGAGCCTGTGACCTCCTCTAGATAGTCCTACTTCAGAGAAATGCCAGAGGCACAGGGATGTCTGAAGCAGAAGGCGCTAAATAGCTTGAGATTCATGGAAAAGTCAGCTTAACTTCACTCCCTTCTCTAGCTAACCGGTAGGAAGCACGCTCAAGAGCGGGAGAGGCTGTCTGTTTTGAGTATGTGCACTCTGTTGTTTGATGTTCTTTTCTGGTTAGGCCATCCTCTTGCTGTGGTTACTCAGTATTTCCCTTCACTTAGCAACAACAAAACAAAATTGGAAAAACATACAAAGACACCGCTAACATTCCTGGCCAGGAACCTCCAAGGCCAATCTACCACCATGAAAAAAAATTTCTTTCTTTTAAGAAAGAAATTAAAAATCATTTTCATTATTCTAGAAGGAGCATTATAATTTTAATTGCATTTTAAAGTTACCTTATCACCGAGCGTATGTTATTTGTTTATATGTGTGTTTGATGTTAAAAAAAAAATATGGAGCCTGTTATAGCTGTCTCCTGAGAGGCTCTGCCAAATCTTGACCAATACAGATGCAAATGCTCACAGCCAACCATTAGACTGAGGACCTGGACTCCAATGGAGGAGTTAGAGAAAGGACTGAAAGAGCTGAAAGGGTTTGCAACCTCTTAGGAAAAACAAAATCCCCAGAGCTCCCAGGGACTAAACCACCAACCAGAGAGTACACATGGAGGGACCTATGACTCCAGCTGCATATGTAACAGAGGATGGCATTTTTGGACATCAATGGGAGGAGAGGCCCTTGATCCTGTGAAGGCTTGATGCCCCAGTGTAGGGTGCTGAGGTGGGAGTGGAGGGGAGAACACCTCATAGAAGCAGGAGGCATGGCAGATGGAATGGGGTTTGCAGAAGGTAAACCAAAAAGGGGGATAATACTTAAAATGTAGATCAATAAAATAACCAATAAAAACTTTAAACAAACATGGCTCAATACCAAGACAGTCTTAGCTCAAGATCTCCTTTACAGAAAGAAGAAGAAGGCCCTTTAGAGCAATATTTCTCAACCTTCCTTATTGGGACCCGTTAATATAGTTCCTTGTATTTTAGGGACCCACCAACAATAAAAATATCCGGTTGCTCCATAAATAACGGTAAGGCTGCTATGTTTATGAGTTGTATGTAAATATATTTGGAGATCTACGTTTGGAAAGGGATGGAGACCCATAGGATCAGGAAGCACTTCTCTAAAAGGAATATTTGACATTGAAAATTCCCAAGGTCAGATGAGGCTCTTTGGATCAAGTAGGGTTTAGGCCAGATAAATTTCTTGTAATCTACTAATACAAAACCAAATTATTCAAAACACAAAACATGAATAAAAATTTATGAAAGAATTATTCCTATTTTTCAGATGAATTTAAATCCCATTCAGTCTTCTTTATTCTGTCTGAATAGTTATTTAGAAGATCGCAACCAGAGGACACAGACACATATATGTAGACACACATACATACTCAAAAACATATTCATATTTTTATTTTTTATCATTAGCAATATTCTAATGAACTCTATTTTATCAATCTTAACTGCCTATTCTGTAACCCCTTTGACGCCAGAGTATACTTAAACGAAACTTTTTTTTCAATTATATCTGAACATTTTAAAATCTTTTTTTAACGACTCATAAACTAAAAAAAAATCATTCCATTTAAAAGGTCAAGATGTCAAATATATCACACTCTATTTACATCAAGACATACAGCAAAAACAAAAAAACAAACAAGTAGTATAACCAATGTCCCTTGCTAGCAGAACAGGGCGACCACTTAAACGAGTTTTAGCCTGTATCTCAACTAAAACAGCAGAAAGCTAAGAAGACAGGAAGAAGACTCACCAGAATTGGGGTCCGAGTTGCCGTCTGCTTCGGTCCTCTTGTCCGGAGAGGCCTGGTCGTAGAATTCGTCCTGTGGCTGAACCAGAGGAAGAGGGTGTGAGATCAGGGTTCCACTACCCACCGGCTCGTGGTCTCCCAGACCACTGTCACTGCAGCTTTCCTGGGAGCCATCCGGAAGGTGAAAGGTAACACGACGCTGAGACTACAAAGAAGACCACAGGACACGCAGTTAACACTAGCTTCTCCCTGGCACCATGCGCATGCTCAGTAGAACACAGATTGAAAACTTACAGCAAATAAATGACACAGTATAAAACCTAAGTGTGCAAGGCTAGGAACAAAGAACCAGCATTCATCACTTGAATTTAGTAGGTAATGGCCAACTGGCAAGTTACCAAAGCACATGTCTATCTTTAATAATGGAAGGACATACAACTAATGTAAAACCTTGTAGAAAATATTTTTAAATACGGGGCACACTTGGACTCATGAGAGAAGTTATGGAGAATTCCCAAATTCAAAACATATGGACTCATTTGTTTCACAGAACCGACGAGCTAATTCTTTAATCCAACATTTCAAGTGTCTTGTTCAGGCACTGCCTTCTAGAGACCCTCAATGGAGTCCCCGATTCAGTTAGGTGCCTGTAGCATTGCTATAGCACAGGGCTGACTTTTCAGTTTGCCCTTTAAGTTATGAAATATAATGATACAGATAATACGGTAACATCAAACGCAAAGTAGTTTACATTTTTATCAAATCAAATAAAATTCTTCCTGGAAAAACGTAATTAAAATTGTTACTACAAATAGCAAAGATATGTTAAGTTGATATTGATGCATATTGAAGCAAATTACTTTATTCAAAACTTGAAATCAGAGACAGGGAGAGATTAATGAGCTATTTCTGCTCACTGACTCAGACTTTACTCCTAGACGATTTTTAAAAGACATTTCAGTAGAAACGCGGTTAGCACACTGCTTAGGCATGTTTTGCGTATAGGAATCCATGTAATTAGCTAAGGTGTGCTTATAGTTACTTCGGTGAAAGTCTGTATTTTAGGACAACAAAAGTCTGCACGTTAGCACAGACCAGAGTTCAGTTTTCATGGTCAATGTGTTTTGGCTGATGTCATCCATGAGATATAAAAATATGTGCAGCTATGTGGGGGTTGCAATGTAAGCTGTGGGGAATTGCATATGTTGGTAAATGAGTACTGTAGTACTAAAAGTAATTTCCATTCTTTCACAGCCAAAAGACCTTCCAGTATTATGCTACACATGATTACTTTTATAGAGATTAAATGACATTACTAATACATAGAAACAGATAAAATTCAAATACATAGTGCATAATAAAACCATCTCCTAGCATTTAATATTTGTGTTTTTCAAGTGATAATTTACAGAGTAGTTTCAAAGAAGCGGGCCCACCGCTAGAAGCAAATTCAGTAGGCAGATGCATGGCATTGCAGCTCTATAAAATGCTTTTATCGTCTGACAATAGAACACAGCCTATTTTCTATGAGTCACTGGTTCAAATCCAGCTAAAAGTCATCCCGGAGAAGGGCTGATCGCATCTTATTTCTGTTCAATGGCCTATGTGAAATGAGGTGATAGTTCAGTACATTTTTAATGAACTGACACCAGCATCCCATAAACTATAATCATAAATGGTCCTAATTGTGTCTCATGTAGCACATTTCCCCTTTACATCCAACTCTTGGATTAGCATCATGCCTCTTCCGAGGAATATGCCTAGGTGAGCTCTGTGATGGAAAGCAAGCTAGACACAGATGGCAATGTCAAACATGTATCAACCCTTCTGAAGCAAAGGTTCTATGTGCTACGGGGTTTATTGTTATGTTTCCTCTCACTTGACATTTAGCTGTCAAGGAAAAAGTGCCCCTAAGTTCATATTTCAATATGTTCTGCATCTGCTATGATCTTTTATTGATGAAGTGACTATGAAGGGCATTGAGCTCATTGACCATTGTACCTGACGGTTAACAATGATATCTAAGGTTACTACCAAGGAGAAACCTAAGGACAAATCACGCTGTCCTCTGGTAACTTCTCAGTGCTGCAGAAAGCGTTAAGGTCTCTCTCTATATTTCATAGAAAATTAAGATTACATTTAAGGCAAATGAAAGAAAAATATAATATTGCTTGAATTATAGTATTTATTCCATGAAATATTTCTCATAATATGTAATGGCATTTATCCCATATTTTAGCAGTTCTGACAATATGGATATGTGTATTTATTTGTTGACTACCTAGTACATGTTGGAAATACAATTACATAGAATGCTGAATGAAATATTTTCTTCTAAAACTATTATAATGAATTTGGTAGACTTCCTCTTTAGTATATTACATTGGTATATTTTAAATATTTTTTATTTCTGACATTATATGGTAACTATGAAATTTTAACACAATAAATGAGAACAGAAAAATAATTTCTTTTAAAATTTCAGTGAAGTGCTATAAATAGAATATCATAAGTAATGTTCCTTAATTAACCTGACCAGGACGTTTAAAACTTATTGTCAGATGTGTGCAGTATTGTTCAGACTGTGGAAGGACAGGATGGAGATTTACATGTACTAAGAATTGGAAAATGGCTGCAATGGGGTGAGTAAAAAGAATCGAACATACCCATTGCTGTGCTGTGACTATGGCATATATGAATGACCAGGGGACTGGTTATGACGGCAGCTACTTTATCAAAATGATAGGTTAGCATATAATTCTAGTCAGTGAGAGGGGAGGAAAAAGGGGAGAGAGGAACGGCTTCAGCTTGGTCCGAGGAGTTAGAAGCTTAGCAGACTTATCTGAGAAACCAGTTCCCTGTGGGAAAAACAGAAGCCTAACTGACTTTTGTCTCCCAGGACCTAACTGGACCTTTGTCGCCATGGAGTGGAGAAGGCTTAGGCCTGATTTGGATAGGGAGTAGTCCCAATCCTGTCTTGTTCTCTGATATATGTCCAGGTTCTATCATTAAAGGTTCAGCACTAAGTGTTGACAGCTGAAGTCCCTGCAGCAAGTGATTATGGGAAATTTAACTCCTGAGCTGGACCTTTTGCTCTGGTTCATGGAAAGGTAGTCTATCTCTGACAAGAAAACAGGAGAGAGTTTTGCCTGGCCTATACAGTGCTTTAAGATCACGAATACTCACAAAGTTTTTATGCTATATAATATAAGTAGTATATAAGTGCATTATGAAAGGAGGTTAATAGTTTATCTTCACATATTATATATACATAAGTAATTAAACATAATTTATTAAATGTATGGTTTTGTCAAGATTTAGTGAAAAAGTATTTGCTTTCCTTCCCTAGTAGTAAGAATTGTAATTTTCATTTAGACGTATATAGAACACAAAATTTAGCTTTGGTCACAGATGTTGACTCAGACCCTATTGTCTGAGAAGAACTTGCACTAAGGCAAAGCACTGTAGCTAAACATGGCGAACATACAACAGTGTTGCTTTCCTCAGAGGACATATTTGGATAGTTTCACAGATTTGATTCTAGTACAGGATAGTACATATACTTTATTCACTAACATTTGAAATATATAAATTAACGTGATCAATATTCAGAGAGGTTCTGAATATATATTTTGTGAAAAACACTACAGTCTATGGTTTCAAATGTCTCCATATTCAAGAATAGGACAATATCTAAAAATAGATAACTCAAAAGAATCCAACTAACAATGATAAAGTAGATATTCTTAAACACAGAATTATTTTTATAATGATTCATTTTATTATTTGAAAATGGCAAGTGGGCCGCTGCAGAGAGCCCCTGGGCAGCACCCCACGAGCGAACTTGAGCCTCGGGACCACAGGTAAGACCAAATTTTCTGCTGCAAGAAAGCTGCCTGGTGAGCTTGGGACACACGGAAGCAGAATTTCTCTAGAACCGGACACGTTCTGTGTTTACCGGAAGTCCCACACCCGCGGATCCCGGCCCGCAGCAGCTCTCTGCTCCCAGACCCCGTGAGAGAGAGACCCAACCGCCTGGTCAGGTGGGCACTCCTGAGGCTGCAGAGCGGAAGAGACCACCAACACTGCTCACCCCTGCCCACATCCCTGGCCCAAGAGGAAACTGTATAAGGCCTCTGGGCTCCCGTGGGGGAGGGCCCAGGAGCGGCAGGACCCCTGCCGGAGACACCGCCGGACCCTGAAGGAAACAGACCGGATAAACAGTTCTCTGCACCCAAATCCCGTGGGAGGGAGAGCTAAACCTTCAGAGAGGCAGACAGGCCTGGGAAACCAGAAGAGACTGCTCCCTGCACACACATCTCGGACGCCAGAGGAAAAAGCCAAAGACCATCTGGAACCCTGGTGCACTGAAGCTCCCGGAAGGGGCGGCACAGGTCTTCCTGGTTGCTGCCTCTGCAGAGAGCCCCTGGACAGCACCCCACGAGCAAACCTGAGCCTCGGGACCACAGGTAAGACCAAATTTTCTGCTGCAAGAAAGCTGCCTGGTGAACTCAAGACACAGGCCCACAGGAACAGCTGAAGACCTGTAGAGAGGAAAAACTACACGCCCGAAAGCAGAACACTCTGTCCCCATAACTGACTGAAAGAGAGGAAAACAGGTCTACAGCACTCCTGACACACAGGCTTATAGGACAGTCTAGCCACTGTCAGAAATAGCAGAACAAAGTAACACTAGAGATAATCTGATGGCGAGAGGCAAGCGCAGGAACCCAAGCAACAGAAACCAAGACTACATGCCATCATCGGAGCCCAATTCTCCCACCAAAACAAACATGGAATATCCAAACACACCAGAAAAGCAAGATCTAGTTTCAAAATCATATTTGATCATGATGCTGGAGGACTTCAGGAAAGACCTGAACACACTTAGGGAAGCACAGGAAAACATTAATAAACAAGTAAAAGCCTACAGAGAGGAATCGCAAAAATCCCTGAAAGAATTCCAGGAAAACACAATCAAACAGTTGAAGGAATTAAAAATGGAAATAGAAGCAATCAAGAAAGAACACATGGAAACAACCCTGGATATAGAAAACCAAAAGAAGAGACAAGGAGCTGTAGATACAAGCTTCACCAACAGAATACAAGAGATGGAAGAGAGAATATCAGGAGCAGAAGATTCCATAGAAATCATTGACTCAACTGTCAAAGATAATGTAAAGCGGAAAAAGCTACTGGTCCAAAACATACAGGAAATCCAGGACTCAATGAGAAGATCAAACCTAAGGATAATAGGTATAGAAGAGAGTGAAGACTCCCAGCTCAAAGGACCAGTAAATATCTTCAACAAAATCATAGAAGAAAACTTCCCTAACCTAAAAAAAGAGATACCCATAGACATACAGGAAGCCTACAGAACTCCAAATAGATTGGACCAGAAAAGAAACACCTCCCGTCACATAATTGTCAAAACACAAAACGCACAAAATAAAGAAAGAATATTAAAAGCAGTAAGGGAAAAAGGTCAAGTAACATATAAAGGGAGACCTATCAGAATCACACCAGACTTCTCGCCAGAAACTATGAAGGCCAGAAGATCCTGGACTGATGTTATACAGACCCTAAGAGAACACAAATGCCAGCCCAGATTACTGTATCCAGCAAAACTCTCAATTAACATTGATGGAGAAACCAAGATATTCCATGACAAAACCAAATTTACACAATATCTTTCTACAAATCCAGCACTACAAAGGATAATAAATGGTAAAGCCCAACATAAGGAGGCAAGCTATACCCTAGAAGAAGCAAAAAACTAATCGTCTTGGCAACAAAACAAAGAGAATGAAAGCACACAAACATAACCTCACATCAAATATGAATATAACAGGAAGCAATAATCACTATTCCTTAATATCTCTCAATATCAATGGCCTCAACTCCCCAATAAAAAGACATAGATTAACAAACTGGATACGCAACGAGGACCCTGCATTCTGCTGCCTACAGGAAACACACCTCAGAGACAAAGACAGACACTACCTCAGAGTGAAAGGCTGGAAAACAACTTTCCAAGCAAATGGTCAGAAGAAGCAAGCTGGAGTAGCCATTCTAATATCAAATAAAATCAATTTCCAACTAAAAGTCATCAAAAAAGATAAGGAAGGACACTTCATATTCATCAAAGGAAAAATCAACCAAGATGAACTCTCAATCCTAAATATCTATGCCCCAAATACAAGGGCACCTACTTATGTAAAAGAAACCTTACTAAAGCTCAAAACACACATTGCACCTCACACAATAATTGTGGGAGATTTCAACACCCCACTCTCATCAATGGACAGATCATGGAAACAGAAATTAAACAGTGATGTAGACAGACTAAGAGAAGTCATGAGCCAAATGGACTTAACGGATATTTATAGAACATTCTATCCTAAAGCAAAAGGATATACCTTCTTCTCAGTTCTTCATGGTACTTTCTCCAAAATTGACCATATAATTGGTCAAAAAACGGGCCTCAACAGGTACAGAAAGATAGAAATAATCCCATGCGTGCTATCGGACCACCACGGCCTAAAACTGGTCTTCAATAACAATAAGGGAAGAATGCCCACATATACGTGGAAATTGAACAATGCTCTACTCAATGATAACCTGGTCAAGGAAGAAATAAAGAAAGAAATTAAAAACTTTTTAGAGTTTAATGAAAATGAAGATACAACATACTCAAACTTATGGGACACAATGAAAGCTGTGCTAAGAGGAAAACTCATAGCGCTGAGTGCCTGCAGAAAGAAACAGGAAAGAGCATATGTCAGCAGCTTGACAGCACACCTAAAAGCTCTAGAACAAAAAGAAGCAAATACACCCAGGAGGAGTAGAAGGCAGGAAATAATCAAACTCAGAGCTGAAATCAACCAAGTAGAAACAAAAAGGACCATTGAAAGAATCAACAGAACCAAAAGTTGGTTCTTTGAGAAAATCAACAAGATAGATAAACCCTTAGCCAGACTAACGAGAGGACACAGAGAGTGTGTCCAAATTAACAAAATCAGAAATGAAAAGGGAGACATAACTACAGATTCGGAGGAAATTCAAAAAATCATCAGATCTTACTATAAAAACCTATATTCAACAAAATTTGAAAATCTTCAGGAAATGGACAATTTCCTAGACAGATACCAGGTATCGAAGTTAAATCAGGAACAGATAAACCAGTTAAACAACCCCATAACTCCTAAGGAAATAGAAGCAGTCATTAAAGGTCTCCCAACCAAAAAGAGCCCAGGTCCAGACGGGTTTAGTGCAGAATTCTATCAAACCTTCATAGAAGACCTCATACCAATATTATCCAAACTATTCCACAAAATTGAAACAGATGGAGCCCTACCGAATTCCTTCTATGAAGCCACAATTACTCTTATACCTAAACCACACAAAGACACAACAAAGAAAGAGAACTTCAGACCAATTTCCCTTATGAATATCGACGCAAAAATACTCAATAAAATTCTGGCAAACCGAATTCAAGAGCACATCAAAACAATCATCCACCATGATCAAGTAGGCTTCATCCCAGGCATGCAGGGATGGTTTAATATACGGAAAACCATCAACGTGATCCATTATATAAACAAACTGAAAGAACAGAACCACATGATCATTTCATTAGATGCTGAGAAAGCATTTGACAAAATTCAACACCCCTTCATGATAAAAGTCCTGGAAAGAATAGGAATTCAAGGCCCATACCTAAACATAGTAAAAGCCATATACAGCAAACCAGTTGCTAACATTAAACTAAATGGAGAGAAACTTGAAGCAATCCCACTAAAATCAGGGACTAGACAAGGCTGCCCACTCTCTCCCTACTTATTCAATATAGTTCTTGAAGTTCTAGCCAGAGCAATCAGACAACAAAAGGAGATCAAAGGGATACAGATCAGAAAAGAAGAGGTCAAAATATCACTATTTGCAGATGACATGATAGTATATTTAAGTGATCCCAAAAGTTCCACCAGAGAACTACTAAAGCTGATAAACAACTTCAGCAAAGTGGCTGGGTATAAAATTAACTCAAATAAATCAGTTGCCTTCCTCTATACAAAAGAGAAACAAGCCGAGATAGAAATTAGGGAAACGACACCCTTCATAATAGACCCAAATAATATAAAGTACCTCGGTGTGACTTTAACCAAGCAAGTAAAAGATCTGTACAATAAGAACTTCAAGACACTGAGGAAAGAAATTGAAGAAGACCTCAGAAGATGGAAAGATCTCCCATGCTCATGGATTGGCAGGATTAATATGGTAAAAATGGCCATTTTACCAAAAGCAATCTACAGATTCAATGCAATCCCCATCAAAATACCAATCCAATTCTTCAAAGAGTTAGACAGAACAATTTGCAAATTCATCTGGAATAACAAAAAACCCAGGATAGCTAAAGCTATCCTCAACAATAAAAGGACTTCAGGGGGAATCACTATCCCTGAACTCAAGCAGTATTACAGAGCAATAGTGATAAAAACTGCATGGTATTGGTACAGAGACAGACAGATAGACCAATGGAATAGAATTGAAGACCCAGAAATGAACCCACACACCTATGGTCACTTGATTTTTGACAAAGGAGCCAAAACCATCCAATGGAAAAAAGATAGCATTTTCAGCAAATGGTGCTGGTTCAACTTTAGGACAACATGTAGAAGAATGCAGATCGATCCATCCTTATCACCCTGTACAAAGCTTAAGTCCAAGTGGATCAAGGACCTCCACATCAAACCAGACACACTCAAACTAATAGAAGAAAAACTAGGGAAGCATCTGGAACACATGGGCACTGGAAAAAATTTCCTGAACAAAACACCAATGGCTTATGCTCTAAGATCAAGAATCGACAAATGGGATCTCATAAAACTGCAAAGCTTCTGTAAGGCAAAGGACACTGTGGTTAGGACAAAACGGCAACCAACAGATTGGGAAAAGATCTTTACCAATCCTACAACAGATAGAGGCCTTATTTCCAAAATATACAAAGAACTCAAGAAGTTAGACCGCAGGGAAACAAATAACCCTATTAAAAAATGGGGTTCAGAGCTAAACAAAGAATTCACAGCTGAGGAATGCCGAATGGCTGAGAAACACCTAAAGAAATGTTCAACATCTTTAGTCATAAGGGAAATGCAAATCAAAACAACCCTGAGATTTCACCTCACACCAGTGTGATTGGCTAAGATCAAAAACTCAGGTGACAGCAGATGCTGGCGAGGATGTGGAGAAAGAGGAACACTCCTCCATTGTTGGTGGGATTGCAGACTGGTAAAACCATTCTGGAAATCAGTCTGGAGGTTCCTCAGAAAATTGGACATTGAACTGCCTGATGATCCAGCTATACCTCTCTTGGGCATATACCCAAAAGATGCCTCAACATATAAAAGAGACACGTGCTCCACTATGTTCATCGCAGCCTTATTTATAATAGCCAGAAGCTGGAAAGAACCCAGATGCCCTTCAACAGAGGAATGGATACAGAAAATGTGGTACATCTACACAATGGAATATTACTCAGCCATCAAAAACAACGAGTTTGTGAAATTCGTAGGCAAATGGTTGGAACTGGAAAATATCATCCTGAGTGAGCTAACCCAATCACAGAAAGACATACATGGTATGCACTCATTGATAAGTGGCTATTAGCCCAAATGCTTGAATTACCCTAGATCCCTAGAACAAACGAAACTCAAGACGGATGATCAAAATGTGAATGCTTCACTCCTTCTTTAAATGAGGAAAAAGAATACCCTTGGCAGGGAAGGGAGAGGCAAAGATTAAAACAGAGACTGAAGGAACACCCATTCAGAGCCTGCCCCACATGTGGCCCATACATATACAGCCACCCAATTAGACAAGATGGATGAAGCAAAGAAGTGCAGACCGACAGGAGCCGGATGTAGATCGCTCCTGAGAGACACAGCCAGAATACAGCAAATATAGAGGCGAATGCCAGCAGCAAACCACTGAACTGAGAATAGGTCCCCTATTGAAGGAATCAGAGAAAGAACTGGAAGAGCTTGAAGGGGCTCGAGACCCCAAAAGTACAACAATGCCAAGCAACCATAGCTTCCAGGGACTAAGCCACTACCTAAAGACTATACATGGACTGACCCTGGACTCTGACCCCATAGGTAGCAATGAATATCCTAGTAAGAGCACCAGTGGAAGGGGAAGCCCTGGGTCCTGCTAAGACTGAACCCACAGTGAACTAGTCTATGGGGGGAGGGCGGCAATGGGGGGAGGGTTGGGAGGGGAACACCCATAAGGAAGGGGAGGGGGGAGGGGGATGTTTGCCCGGAAACCGGGAAAGGGAATAACACTCGAAATGTATATAAGAAATACTCAAGTTAATAAAAAAAAAAAAAAAAAAAAAAGAAAATGGCAAGTGGCACTAACTTCCTACTCTGTGTTAGAAGTACTTACATTAAATAGGTTCACATATAAAGAATTTAGGCTTATTTCTAATCTGGAAATTACTTAATGGTTTAATATTCTATTCTCATCCATTACATTTTTTTATATCTTAAGGAAATACGATAAGGTGATTCTCTTTACTGTCAAGAAACTAGAGTGGAATTCACATTATATAATTTCATGCAAAAAGTCTTTTTGCTACTAATTAATTTATTCATTTACAATTAATTAGTGAGTAATATTATCTACAAGAGGGTTTTTCCACTCCTATGGAAAGCATAGAGTAGAAATAACTGAATTCCTCAGTTTTCAAAAACTATCACGTTATTAAAAATTGTTTTAATCTGTTCGCTACTGGTACTTAAGCTGCATTGAATTACCAGCTATGTCTTCTTTAGATGGGATCCCATTCTAAATGTTTTGAACTATGTGGACTTGGGAAAAATCAGTCCATGAATAGGAGACATTTACTGCAAACTTTTTCAGAAGTAGATTATTCTTTAATCAGAACTACGAAGGAAGTACTCATAAGACATGATGAACACATAAGGAGGAGGACATTTTTTGAGTTTCTGCCAAAATAATCCATATTTTTGCCAGACATAATTTTAAACCCACCGTGATTTGATGAAAACAATACTAAATGTGAGATAGAAGAGTAACATGGAGTGTTAGAGAAGCCTAATTCCATTGCAAATCCTACCAACATTTTTTTACATGTCATTTAAACCTTTTTTTAAACTAAGAGTTGGAGAGATAATAAGAACATTGAAGAATCATCATCAATATCAGAACTGGGCAGTTAGGTGTGGAAGATAGACACTTGATGTTTTATGAACTTATAATAAAAATTTACCGAGTTTGTATAAGTGAACTAGACTTGATCCAGGCAATGGAAATGGGACAAACCAGCAAGGGAGATGCTTTAGTTCCCCACCAGAACACTTTGCCAAAGTCCACTCCCTTTCCCGTCACATATAAATGCAGCAATGGTGCAGTGAGCTGTTGTTAATGTCCCTTCCCCCTCTTTAACATCCACATTGTTCAGTAGTTCTTCTCTTAAAAAAGGAAAACGCTTAGTTTGTATTTGATGAAAATCTGTAACGACTCCAGTAATCAAAGATGAAAGCAGATGATTCAGCAATTTAAAAACAATTTTGATGACTAATTTCATCTACTTGAAGAAATAAAATTAAGGATAGATATGATTGCTGGTCACTGACAGTCGTATTAATAGAAGAAATGAGGCACTTCCCAACAATGTATCTATGTGCTGTACTCTTAACCCTGGTGTGAGTGGCAGCTGCTCACTGATTCTTTTGGGGACAAAACTGTCACCTTTATTTCTAACTGACTCCACAATTAGATGTTTCATTTTTAAACTTTTAAAATGCATGTGAGATACTCTCACTGACGTAATTGTGATATATTTGATATGTAAATGCCTTACTGTAAGGATAGGGAGGAAAATATAGTTTATGTGCTTTCTAGCCTGTTTTAGATACCCATTAAGATTTTTGATGATATTAACCCTGATACAAATAGCCTATGGGAGCACTTTCATGGTAATTTGAATTTTATTACCATTTGACTTTAATCTAGTGACAAAAATTTGGGAAATATTCGTCTTCAAAAATATATTTTGGAAACCCAAGAAACTACTTCTTTTGGGTTTTTAAAAGAAAAATCTGGCTGCTACCTAGTTTTCACTTGTGGGATGCTAGAGAAAAGGGAAAAAAGTTTTAAACTGACTTCACCCCTGAGTTGGGGAACACGACCCCACCCTTCATGCTTCCCCAGGGTCCACACAAAGAGAAAGGATTAAACATTTCACATTGTGGGTCACAGTGTTTCCTATATCTTTTAATTCTTGTTATCTGCAACGCCCTTAACCTATTTCTCACAGTTAAACGCTGCCCAGTAGGAATGTAGAATTTTATCAGAACATTCAAAATATAAAATTACTGCATTAAACTAGAGCAGCTGTTCCTGAATCGACAAGCAGAATTTTTTCGCATCTTTAAATTATATGTACAGAAATGTGCAAAAGACAACTCAGCAAGAGTCCTTTCTAATTTCGTTTACTAGTAAACAAACCCATGTGACAAAGCAGGCCACCCCTCATCATGTTTACAAAATCAGCATACAAGATAATTGCAGCAATTTAATTAGAAATTATACTAAATTATGACTATTATTAAAGCAAACATATATAAGTCACTAGCATAAGTGTGGAGTTAAGGCCTGGGAAGAGAAGCTTCCTCTGGGTAAGGATAACTTACTAAGATATGTGTCTGACACGTCAATCTGGAAAACAGAATTTGAGTCTAATTGCTATCCAGTATCTGAGACGCCATCTCAGTTAACCTCTGTAATACAAACCGCAGACCAAATCCATTTCTGTGGAAGTTATCTTGATAATAATTATCGGTGGGAAATAAAATTTTAACCCCACTGTAGAACATGTGTCTACTTAAAAATGCTTTTACACCATAGCTCCATAATACATTATAAGTTAGGTGTTCAAGCCATGGAAGCAACTTAAGGGAATTTAAGCAAAGCTGCGTAACTATATAGACATATGTACAAAGCTTTTTTCTTCCTTATATGTTTAGAATAATATCAAAGTGATAATTATAGTTAAGCCTAAAAACAAATCCAATCCATTTGAAGACATGCCATATTAGGGAAAGAAATATAAACAAATGAAAAGAATATACAATCCCCTTTCAAAGCCTTGAAAAAGTGCTATAAATTCACATTAACGCTGTACATAATGTCTTATAAATGATCATTCCATACAATATAGTGATGTCCATCAGAAATTATTTTGCTCAAATAATTGAACTAGAATTTTTAAATACTTCATACTGTTATAGTAGAAAGAAAAAAGAGTCTTTTAGAGACATTGAAGAAATAGAATTTCCTTTTTATTGCCACTACTTCATGGAATATATACCCGTCGGACCTTGAACAACAAGCATTCCCACAGCACACCTGACCAGCCAGCCTATGGCTGAAAGAAGCAGGTGAATAAGAACTGATTTAGAGAAGGATCAAAGAGAAAAGTAAAAGAACTCACTCTTGCTCATAATGCTAGCACGTGTGTGTGTGTGTGTGTGTGTGTGTGTGTGTGTCTGTGTTTTCTAATTCTTATAAAAAGCAAGAGATAGTCAAGCACAATTCTCAAAAAGAGAGTAAAGATTAAGAAATAAAAACAAGCACGAACACATAGGACCACGAGAGTGAGGCTATTCAGCAAATACTCAATCTCCTCTCCCTGGTACTCCTATAACTGTTCTGGTAAAAGTTCATAAAATTGGTCAGGAAGAAGAAATGAAGCACCAGGGGAAAGTTTTCATTGTCAATCAAGATCATAGCAAAAGAAATTTCATTTGCTCTTGTAATTATTGAAATGACATCTGATCATGGATTCATTAATAAGTGACAAAATATCGATAGATATGGATTATAGGATGAAATCACTGTAAATTGATAAATAGACGATGGGGCTAAAGGAAGACACCCAGAGGTAAATGTTGGCAGGCAGTGAATAAACACTACATGTTACCTACTAGCATTAGTAAGAGACAACCTTAAACTTCTTTTGATCTTTATATAAGTATTATAAAAAAAATCACACCTCTGGAACTACAAGCAATTCTGAATTCTTTCATTTTTTAAAGGCCCTCACTGAAATGTTGTTTAAATTTCAATGTTATTTTTAATGAACAGGTACAGTTCATATAGTACTTGTAGATTTTAGATTTTAACTTAAGTCAGGAAAATAACATTTTTCCAAATAATCCTGGTTCATATATTTGTGTGTTTATAAATAAATGTTATATGCTACAATAGTCATATCCCATCCTTTATATAAACAGACACACCTCATTCCTTGCTGTGTCTAAGAACATGAACTTTTCTCATTTTTAAAGCATATTTTTTAAATAATGTATCTCACATCATTATTGATATCTCATATCAATTATTTTTATTGATGATATATTCTCTAAAATTCACCTGATGAGTATAAGATAACATAAGGGCACATTCTGATCCATACAGACTACATTAAAATTGCCTCTGAGGGGAGATGTTTAACAAACGATGACACATAGCTTCCTGCCTCTACTTTCATGCATGTGTTGACTAGAGGTAGATGTCGTTTTTCCTCCATCACTTTCTTTCATCTTTTAAGACAGAGTCTTTAAAAACTGATTTAAAAAAGTAAACAAGAAACATAGCCCAGTTAATGTTTAGAAACAAGAACTTCAAGTGTCTGAAGAAAAAAATTGAAGAAGATACCAGAAGATGGAAAGAACTTCCATGCTCATAGATTGGCAGGATTAGTATGGCCATCTGGTCCAAAGCAATTTACAGATTCAATGCAATCCCCATCAAAATTCCAACTCAATTCTTCATTGAGCTAGAAAGAGCATTTTGAATAAAAAAACCCTGGAATAGTGAAAACTATTCTCAACAATAAAAGAACTTCTGGAGGAATCCCCATCTCTGACCTCAAATTGTATTACAGAACAGTAGTGATAAAAACTGTATAATATTGGCACAGAGATAGGCAGGTAGAACAATGGAATAGAATTGAAGACACACAAATGAACCCACACACCTATAGTGACTTGATCTTTGAAAAGGGAGCTAAAACCATCTAGTAGATAAAAGACAGTTTCAACAAATGGTGCTGGTTCATTTGGTGGTCAGTACATTGAAGAATGCAAATTGGTCCATTCTTATTAGCTTGTACAAAGCTCAAGTCTGAGAACCTCCACATAAAACCAAATAAACTGAAAGGAATAGAAATGAAAGTAGGGAAGCGTCTGAAATATATAGGCACAGGGGAAAATTTCCTGGTCAGAACTTACGGTCTTATGGTCTAAGATCAAGAATCGACAAATGGGACCTCATAAAACTGCACAGCTTATGTAAGGCAAAGGATATTGTTAATAGGACAAAATGGTAAACAACAAATTGGGAAAAAATTTTTAGCAATCCTATATCTGATAGATTACTAGTATCCAATATCTATAAAGAACTGAAGAAGTTAGACTCCAGAGAATCAAATAACCCCACAAAAATGTGGTACAGAGCAAAACAAAGAAATACCAACTGAGGAATATCGAATGGCTGAGAAACACATAAAGATGTTTAATATCCTTTGTTATCAGGGAAATGCAAATCTAAACAACCCTGAGATTTTACCTTACCCCAGTCAGAATGGCCAAGATAAAAAACTCAGATAGATACTGGCAAGGATGTGGAGAAAAAGCAACACTCCATTGGCAAGGATGTGCAGAAAAAGGGACACTCCTCCATTGTTGGTGGGATTACAAGCTGGTATAACCATTCTGGATATCAGTTACTTCCTCAGAAAATTGGACATTGCACTACCTGAGGACCCAGCTATACCACTCCTGGGAATATACCCAAATGGTGCTCCACCATATAACAAGGACACATGCTCTACTATGTTCAAAGTTGCCTTATTTATAATAGCCAGAAGCTGGAAAGAACCCAGATGCCCTTCAACAGAGCAATGTGTACAGAAAATGTGGTACATCTACACAATGGAGTACTACTCAGCTATCAAAAACAATTACTTCATAAAATGCTTAGGCAAATGGATGGAACTAGAAAATATCCTGAGTGAGGTAAAGCAGTCACAAAAGAACACACATCGTTTGCACTTACTTATTAGCCCAAAAGCTTGGAATACTTAAAAAAAATTTACAGATTATATGAAGCTCAAGAAGAAGGAAGACCAAAAAACGGATGTTTCAGTTCTTCTTAGGAGGAGGACAAAATACACATGGAAGGAAATACAGGGACAAAGAGTGGTCAGGGACTGAAATAAAGGACATCCAGAGACTGCCCCAACTGGGGATCTATTCCACATGCATTCACCAAACCCAGTCATTATTGTGAATGACCAGAGCCTGATATAGCTGTCTCCTGAAAGGCTCTGCCAGAGCCTGACAAGTATAGATGTGGATGCTTGTAGACAACCATTGGACTGAGAATCGGGTCCCCAAAGAAGGCATTAGAGAAACTATTGAAGTAGCTGAAGAGGTTTGCAACCCCATAGGAAGAACAACATCAAAGAATTAGACACCCCAGAGGTAGCAGAGAGTAAACCACCAACCAAAGAGTACATATGCAGCGCCCATGGTTCCGGCTGCGTATGAAGCAGAGAATGGCCTTGTTGGGCATCAATGGGAGGAGATGTCATTGGTCCTGTGGAGGCTTGATGCCCCATTATAGGGAAATGCCAGGGCAGGGAGGTGGGAAGGAGTGGGTGGGAGGGAGGGGGAGCACCCTCCCAGAAACAGGGTGAGGGGTATGGGATAGGGGGTTTCAGAAGGGGAAACCGGGAAAGGGGATAATATTTGAAATGTAAATAAAGAAAAAAATAAATAAGATGGGAAAGCAAATAAAACAAGCAGTACTTCATAAAGTTTTGAATTTAACCTGGTATTTAATATCCTAAAATTACAAGAATTCTTAACGTCCTTCTAAGTTCTGTACAGTTAATAAAATTATTTTTAGCACAATAATAGAACAAAAGATGAAGACATTGAAAATTGTGAACTTGCCATGTTTTGAAAGTCTATATAATAATAATATTTGAGACATCGATAAAATTTGATATTTTTGCCTTTAATCAACTAAATATATTTGATTTTTAAGGTTTAGAGCAGTTATTGTGTTGTATGTGGTAGTAATAGTTACTTATTAGTGTGGCTGTGTGGTCTCATGAGCAGGCATACATAGAGATATACATATATATATACACACATATATATACATATATATATACATACACACATGTGTATGTATGTAGGTATGTATGTATTTTCATCCATGTGAAGATTCTGGTAGAAGTCTTTTACCACCATCACTTTTCCACTTTTTTAAAGGCACTATCTTTCACAGCGACTGAAGACCATAAATACTCCCTGGCCAATGACTTTCAGAATTCCACAAC